>NC_060254.1:107573166-108833291 GCF_921293095.1 Ischnura elegans | reverse complement strand
CCTCCAACGGATGTATATAAAAAACGCTAATAGCACCAATCTTATCTTTATCGACCTAAAGAAGTCAGCTGCAATGCAGGCGAAACTGTTGCTTTCAAAGTTGAACATAAGCGGTGCATGTCCTGTAAACCTCTTCGATGAGTATCAATAAGAATCAAGTCATAATCATTACATAGTCCATAGTTTTACCTCTGTGCGTGTGCCATCCTTGCACAAGTAACTCATCAAATCTAACCAGAAAGTAAGCTGTAATAGTTCTAAATGTATGAAGATAGGAATTCACTCGGACTTGCTGATGCACAACTATTAACCATTCCAATCAGAAAAAAATCAAGAATCACCTCAACAAATTTACTCATAATGTAGATGTAACCCTAGTTTCCTAGTGGGTAGAGCGCGTAGCTTCTGACTGGAAGGTCTCGTTTCGATTCCGCGTGATGCGTTCGGACGCCACTCTCAGCTTACATTTCTCGATCTGCGACGTGGTCCAGGGATTCAGACTTCTACCCGAAAATTCAGATGCCCTCTGATAATGCGCTGGCAATGAAGTGTTTGCTTGATAGAACGTTGTGCTACCACTTTGATAATGCTCTTCAAGGATACTGAATAGACCATGGTTTATTTCAGCGTAAGTTGCTCTCTTATCTGTTTGAGCTAATTGAATGGCTTGCACACAAATTTAGTGAACGATCGAACGCCTTAAAGATGTGAAGAAAAGTATTTCGTGCTAAATTAATTTCCTTAAATTACTTTGTTTTTTTGCTAACAATATAATTATTCATGGTGAAACAAAAACCAAGTACTGTTCCACAAACTTTTTATTTATTTATTCTATATCGTCATTATCAAGACAAACAGTTATATAATACAACATAGTTATTTTTAAAAGAGGGGTTTGATGCAATATCCAGCTATGTCGGAAAACAGCAGAATGCTATTGAGTTGAATTGTTACAATTTCGGAAATTGAGTAATCTCTTTCCAGTGATTATAGAAGTGAATTTCAACGTATTATTCCCAGAGTTTAATGCCGTTTCAACAATGCTCTCTGATTTAATTTTTACAAATTTTATATTCCCATGTTTATTAAAATTTATATCGTCATTGCCTTTTAACTTTACTTTTATACCAAAGACATGAGAAATGATGAGAGCTTTTCCAATGGACATGAAGGGCAGAATCTGCATAGGCAGGGTACTAGCTAATTTTTTAAAATAAAAATTCGGTCCCTCAGTTCTGCTGCAACTCTCTCGCTTGCACTCTGATACATTGATGTTTGGCAAAGGCTAGAATTGGTACGGGAATTAGCCGTTGTCCAACGATAAGTATCACTTCCTAGTCCTTTCAAAATTTCTTATTGTTCAGTAACGATGATTGCTTTTTCACGATTAAAATTCACAGTTTATCCTTCAGCGATCATTTGTATACATAAAAATTCGAAATTACATGAATACGCCTCACATTTAGATCCCCAAAAGCATGAATCGTATTTTAATCCAGTTATCCCAGTTGCGCTTAATATATTGCTCTTAAGAGTGATGCCGCCTTTGCTGTGAAATCATATTTGGCAAAAAGATAAACTTTATTTTTCATTTTGGGAAAACCCTTATTATTGGGGCCAGTATTAATGCAGGATAACTACACTGAGAGAACAGGTTTGGATGCTACACCCTAAACCCTTTTGGGCGGGGAGATTTGGATGCGCCATCAAGAATCATGCGACGTCAGAACTAACTCTTTGGATGTGAGAACCAAAGGCAAAGAATGTCACACCAAACACGTCCAGTCATCGTCCTTTGGATGGGAGAACCAAAGTTATGGTTAGTGCACTCAACCGGTTTAGGTACGAAATCTAAATCTATTGTTACGCGCTCTGGTGGAAATCTCATGAAGCTCTCTAGCACCCGCAGTTCTGTGTTCAGCCGTGGAAGCCGTAGACACGTGTGGACTTGTTGTGGGCAAAATGGGCGAACTCTGCTGCCGCTTGTGCTTCGTTGCTCTTGCTCCTCGAGATTATGGACGAGGGGACGGCGAATTTCTTATCGAAGGCTGGACTTGGAGCCTATATCCATGTGTTCGCTGGTAAGTTGCGAGTTGTTGTTTATTCTCACGGCCATTTTGTGTTTATTCTCACCGCCATGTTGCATTAATTCTCATGCCCGCACTACCACCCTTTGCTTATGAGTTCTTCATATTCCCATTGTTATCTCTATGTGCTTATTAAAACAAAGTTCAAACTCTCAGATCATATTTTGTCGGAAGTGCTGCTGTGCTTATTAACATTGGCCTTTATTTATTGAGGTTAAATTGTCTCACGTTTCTTGTATTTCCCGATGATATTTATAATATGTTGTGATTGTATTTTAATAATATTTTATGTTATTGGCATAAAATTTGGTAATGATATTAATTCACTGTGTTTTGTGCACTTTTTATGATATTATAACGGTGGATTCATCGGGAGCCTTGCGGAGTTATCATCGAGAGCGTTGGCACGGAGTTTATTGACGAGGAAAGGAGAATGAACAAGAAGAGATTGAGAAAAATTGTGTGTTTAGAGTGAATTTTATGTAACTGAGTGTTTATATATTGGAAATAAATGTTCTTTCTAGTGTTCTACAAATATGGATATTTATTTTTCCACCCGCGCATGTTACAATATGTTGAATTATGTGATAATAGATATTATGATAATCACAGAGCTAGGTTTTCTCATTTTTTAGTTGCACTGTCTTAGTGGCCTATTTCAAAATGTGTTGAAAAAGAACAATACTAAGGTGTAGTGGAATTGAACAGGAGGGAGGAAGGGGTAGGGGCGCCATCTTTTGGGCAGGTGATCTAAAGTTTTCATTCGGCATCCAAACGTTGTTCTGATGAGCTACCCAACGCTTTGGTTCTCACACCCAAAGTACTCGTCCATCTTCTTTGGATTTAGCAACCAAAGGAGTAGTTGGAACATCTAACTCCTCATCACCCATTCCCTTTGGGTGACACAACCAAATGTATGGACAAGTCCTTTCCTTCACCTCAGCTTTGGGTGTGATACCCAAACCTACGATTCTCATATCCAAAGTGTTTTTTCAGTGTACTCTAAAGAAATAGCGAAGATGTTCTTTAAAGCCATTGGCTCCTTGCCAATGAGCTCTTCTCTATAATCCAAATGAAAGTCTTCCCTCTCATGCCCTGATTCAACAATCCTACTTTCTCCTCTCTCTCTCTCTTCACTTTCTATCTTTGCCAATCTCCACATCCCTCACTTCCCTTTTAATCTCTTTCTCTGCATGAGGACACGATCCGAATCTGCGCGAGGCCGTTATTTCTTTTGCAGAGAGAGACGGGAATCAATCCGTGTCCGACCATTCCGCGGCTTTATTTTCGTTCGAATTGCCATCGAGTAGATGTTATTGCGTGCGTTCCCTTCCCTATATTTCGCAGTCATTGTTTTTCACAGCGGATGTATCTGTAAGGGGGCGTTGGTGGGGTGGCACACGAACCCACGCGGTGGATTTTCTTTTTTTTAAAAAACAAAAGAGAAGGTGAACAAGTGTGCTTGTGTTATTTTTTTGTCATTTTTATAATGGAAGCAGGATTTGGTTCGTGATTAATTGTTCTTTTTTGGGTTTTATGATTTTTTTCGCTTTGTTTCATTATTTTTATTGTCCGCGGCGTGGAAAAATCCCCTCTCGACGTATCCAAAAAGGTTGGTGTCCCCGAGAGAGAGGGGGCGCAAGTTTATTACAGGGTCCTGGCTACGCGCATTATGTGTGTGGGGTTTTTTGGGGGCAAGTCAAACGCGCGTGAAATAATTTTCCTCTCGGATCTTTTCGAGCGGCGGGCATTCCGTATATACGTATATATATACAGCTACGTGCTGCCGCTGCTGTCCTCCGTCCACTCTCTGGAAGGAAATCGCGTATCGTAGTGTAAACCTTTTTTATGTGTTAATTCCATTAGTCCGTCTTGCTATTTATTCCCCTTTTTGTACTGAATTCCACTTCATCAGATTTCCGCGCAGGCTTTATTTTTTGCGCAGAGTAATTTTTACGTCGGTCGAACGCATTTCAATGAAGTGGAGTTGCAGGTATGAGATCAGCCGTAGAGGCGAATGACCCCCTATTTATCATCGACACCAAAACAAATACTCGAATGGTGCAATATCTGCATCAATGTTGCTGCACCAATTTTTCAAGCCTTATTTTTACAAAATTGAAGATAGTAGTTTGAAAGAATTCAGAGCATTAATTGTATTTGATTATGTCGCTAATCTACGAGCAAAATGGAGTAAAAAAATACAGCTTAGTAAGAAAAAACGTTACATTATGATGGTATTTATTTTAAATTGGTTACAAAACATCCGGTAATAAGGTAAACAGAGTGAAATTTATGAAAAGCATTTTGATTTTACATGACAGTCCCAGAAAATTTTGAAAAAAAACGAAGGTTATATGAGTGGGTTGGAAGCCAAGGGATACGAGTGATTTCTGTTTTCTATACAGAGTTAGGTACAGAAATTAGGTATAGAAAACAAACGAGATCAATAAGATGTTTAGTAGTGCATTCAATTTTCCACTGGATTTTCGTCTGAAGACTTTCACAGCTTCTTTTATCTATGTTGCTGGTGGTTTTCGGGTATTGCTGTGTAGAAAACATTTTAACTCGACGTTTCACTCCTCCTACTGGGATGTTTGGATGTCAGCACAGAACAGAGACTCACACGTTTCCCTTGGCAACCAGGTTTTAGTGCATTTATTCTTACAATTAACTTTGCCTAACTCTGTTGAGAAAAGAGTCACTTTGACCCCTTGGCTTCCAACCCACTCATATGTAAAAGTTTTAAAATGAATCTTGTCAAAACCTTGATAAGAATATGTGGAATCGTGATTAGCCTCATAATGGGGCATGGCTGTCTGATGAAAACAATCGTTGAAAGAAACATTGGAGGGATAGCGCGGCAGAGGCAGGCTTTCCATGTGTTATACGGTGCAGGTGATTAAGGAACAGACATTTATGTAAGTGCTAACAGAATTGGATTGTTGAGGTGAGAGCTGCGACAAACCAATCTTTTGATTCCCGACCGTTGACGATGATGTTGACGTTCTTCATTAAAATTATGGATAAGGTATCGTGTAAGTACCAATCTTGTATCTCTGATTCATGTTTTATAAATTTTTTTGTCAAAAGAATTGAGTGTGGTAAGTATAACCCACATTTTAATGAGGCTTTGGTAGGTGTTAGAGGTAATGCAATATCTTTATGACGCAATCAGTTGCCTCTCACTGTGTTTTTTAGCGCAGACGTGTAACTCTTCGGCTTAATTAATCCTTTGCCGGAAAGTGTTCGAAATGGTAGGGAGGAGCGGTGGAGGCGAATTCCGGCACGTGGCGGTCGAGACGACGTTGTCAGTCGCGCCTTTGTGGATAAATGATTCTTCGCAGCTGATATCCCGCGTGTGATGTTTCCCATTAGATCCAGGCGGCGTAAATTAAGCGTCTAACATGATGGTGACGGCTTGCTCGCGGGCGCGGCGCCTGAGGAGCGGAATAAGGCGCTGGATTGGTGGCGGTTAACTTCTTTGGTGGATCCGGGGAAACTTCTGCACCTGCATCACTTCGACATTGAGATTCGTAAGCGTCCCCCCCCCCCCTCTCCGCTCTGGGATACTCCGGAGCTCACACTGCAGCCTCTAATTTGGGATTGTGACTCCCAAATGCACGGACAAGTTTGCAGTTCTAAGCGCATTCGGACTCGGCCCCAACTTAGGCTAGGCAGGCTCTAGGATTTCCCGCTCCTAAGGGTCATTTTGACTGCACAATCCGCTTTGTGCTGGTATGTATCCCAGTTCATGTGCGTGCGTTTCATTTATGTGGGGAATTAGAGCGAAGTAAATGCTTTGTGGGCTGAAGTTACCGTGGAATAGAGTGTACTGCCTTGGGCTGTTGAGAATTTGGTATTATGAATCCGTGATGTAGATGTAGGGAAATGCTATACCTAAAGAACGTTGACATCCTGCAAGCATCATTCGTATGTTAACCAATATACCTAATTCATTCTGAGTTTTCTCTTTTTGGTTCATGTTTTTTGAGTAACCGAAGAATAAAAACAGATTCATTTTTTCAAGTAGTATTGAATATGCTGGGTGGCATATATTAATATTCGTGCGTAGGTATTGCCGGAATAAGCTTTTTTATTTGAGCGTACATACTACGAGGTGGTCGTCATTAGTTTATTTCTTGAGCCACAAATTTGCCATTTAGTATTTCATGTTGATCGTAAAATGTCATTAGTTGAATGCTATTTTTGATTACTATGTGTAATCCAGAATTTATGTGTCCTGTTGTCATTATTTACTACTTAGACCCATAAACCTCTAGTGACATGGAAACTTCAATCATAAAAATGGGCCTCAAAGTTAATTGTTTTCATGATAATTTTTGAAATCAGAATCAATTTTATTTCCTCGTAACACCGCATAAGACTATGGCTTCACTATTTATGTCCCCTTTTAAAGCTAATTAGGAATATGGTGAAGTTGATTTTTCACTACCTATGTTAAAAATATCTGTCTACACAATGATCAATTGTAGCCCAAAATCTCTTCAGTTGCTCATTAGTGCAACAAAGGGAGATGAAAAAGCATCACGAATTGCCTTCATCTTCAAAAGCTATTCTCAATTGCGATATGTTTTCGAGTTTTCTGCCGTCTTCGTCAGATATGGTTAATAAGGGAATTCTTATACGTGGAATCAGGTCCATCGCATCGAATCAGGAGTAGTACAAGACGAGAGAGAGGAGTGAAGCTGCTTACTACCAGGCTTCATTCGATTCATCATAGAGTACAATTATGGACTAAAGTGATTCAAATATATCTTAAATATTGATCTTACAATATGATTAGTTTAATGCGACTTATGGCTACGCATAGTAGCTATTGCGAATTAAAGACGGTGACGATAACAGCGTCAGATTACTATGCGACAATTAAGAAGACGGTGAAGCACACTGATAAAATAATGAGACAAGTCCACTCTGATATGGTTCGAAAGATCAGCTAATTTTCTCTTGTATAACTTCATTTCTTGCTATATAGTAAACTTTAATTCTACAAACGCAATACACGTCGCTTTACGCAATGGTGGAGTATAGTTGTACAACTTCGCCATCCTTTATCAAAAGTGATATCGGCAAATGAAGAGAATCTGAGATTATCGCTTAACTTGCCTCAGCTCCCGCTTCGACGCGACACTAATCTAATCCACTCAGGCGCTTGGGAGATGACAGCTCACTATATGATTAGCGATGCACACATCCCAAGCAATTCTAAGCAAGTCAAACTCACTCTGTGCTACCTCGGTGTTTTGTTTGGTTGGAGCTTACTAATCTCATTCATGCACAGTAGATGTGGAATATCCCATCTAAAGGTGCAACTTGCTGCTGATGTAGATTGTTGTATGATCGCCGTTCCCATTTCAAGAATAAATATATTTGCAAATTCAAAATTTAGCAGCAATTTTACTAGATTGTCATGACGAAGCAATTAGTTTAAGGCGTGTCTAATGTGACCGATTCCATCCACAGCTCCAAATTCTCGCCGTCATTTCTTTGTCCGGAGTCCTTCGCGGTATGCTATCCTTTCCCGAAGTTTGGTCCTGCCTTGGTTGTCAGGGAGTTCATTATTTCGTTCCCTCGAATGCTGCTTCTACTCCATGCCCACCCTCCACCATATATCTCAGTGTCTCCTCATTTTGAATCCAATTCAGGCGGAGTGTAAGTCCCGTGTTAAAAATCAAGTTTGGGACTTCTTAATGGTTAATTTCATTCATTTTCAGGAATGACTTCCGCTTTTGTTTTTCCATTTGTTTATTTAGAGGTTAGTATCACTTTGTTAAAAAATGGCAAACTACTATTTCTCAGAAGACGGGTGGCGTAATATTACGCCCATTGCAAAAATCGAAGGATTTCACGCGGCGTGATATCATGCCCCTGGCCAGTGGCGTAGCCAGGAATTTCATTCGGGGGGGTCCAAAACCAGGGGGGAAAATTTTTGAAATACTAAGTAATGGGTTTTAAAGTAATTTTAACACTTTTCACAATCGAAAAAAACTTCCTTTGTTAAAAAAAATAATTTGTAAATTCATGATTTTTCAATAATTTGTTATCTTTTATTAAGGAAAATAATTGTGCTTTTATATTTCGGGGGGGGGGGGAGGTTCGGACCCCTCCCTGGCTACGCCACTGCCCCTGGCATGCAAAGTGTTAAGTCATCCTGGTACCCTTTATCGCCATCTTCACTTGGGTAGAGGTAGTTGATATGGGAATGACATAGTTTTGTCGTTACACTGATAATATACGCGGAAATTTCGAAACTTGGGTTGGTTTTCAGAAATATGTGAAATATTTTGGCTTGGATACGTATTTCTATTCATGTAACATGTAATTTCATGACGTCACGCTTGCCGACACCAAGTGTTTTGGCAAGAGATACCACAAAAGTATGTTCAAATAACGCATTACAGGGAGCAATTTTACTAAAGAGCACAGAAAAAATAATGCGAACCGCGACGTAAAAACGAGCAGTGGAGGTAGAATAAGGCATTGGCACATTGGCAAGTGCAACTACTATGTCTTAGTTGTCCAGGGCCAACAAGGGGCTAAGAAACCCACGGGAAGGGACTATAAGTATGGTCCTTGGTTGAATATGCCGATATGAAGCTTCAGTAAAATGTATTAATGTGCAAGAATAACGATGATATAAAGTATTTATCTATTTGCAGATAACGGTGGGCGTTAAGATGTTCCTGAGGGAAAAGATATAAAAATGAGCTTTCTAATCTAGTTTTGTGGGATTGTTCAAAGAATTAGTTGGATAAATTTTATTTTGGAATTACATGATAGGAAATTATATGAAATAATTTTTCAGTTTAAATTTTTAGTCATTTTTAGTGCTGAAGATATTTTCTATGTATTCTCGAAAATTCATTGGTTGATCATACTGGCGAAAAATTATGAAGAAATCGTGCAAATTAATTCAGAATGAAGTAAGAGTAGTACTTTGAACCGTAACATAGTTGCAGTAAAAATGTACTTTTTTGAATTAAAAAAATTGAGTTGAAAAAAGGGAATCGGGGGATTTTATTAGTAATGCCGATTGAGAGTTTTATTAACTTCTCCCCTTGGGTAATTTAGAAGCCACAATAGTAATTTATTAATGACGGAATAACTCATTCAATACAGTACTATTGGATTCAGTCGCGTGATAGTGGGTAGAACGTTTAGCTTCTAACCCTGAGGTTCTTGATTCAAAACCCGGTTGATTCTTTAAGACTCTTAAAAAGTAATCTTTTAATTTACGAGGTGTCCTTTAAAAGGAAAAGGGTCTGTCCTTCTTACCCTAATGTGTGAAATGCTCGCAGTCCCGTCGCTTAGTGTGGCATGAGCCCTACCTTTACCCATTCTAACTAACCTAACCCAGTCTGAAACATAAGAGTTTACGCAGGTGATGTTGTTTGAACTTTTATATTGATGATGGTTTAGCTTTGTTTTTTGTGAACGTATAGACTTGAATATCCGAATTGTTACAAGTAAGACTTTTGTCCACCTGAGATGAAATTTGGCGCCACTGGGCACGTGCCTTTTCTATCCCTTGATTCGCATCCAATGTTCTCCCTCTTTGCCCATTTCTACCCCACTGGTCTTTGCTCCCGGCGTGTTTCCTATTCCCTACCCCTTTGAATACCCCCACCCCCTCGTATTCTCGTTTTTGCCATAACTCATCTGGTAACAGAGGTGCGGGAAGACAGCCTTCGAAAGCTGCAGTTGTCGTCAAAGTTTGTACATCCAAATGCTATTATCGAAACTGGGGGAGAGGGGGGGGGGGGAGTTTGGTTCTGTGGTGCGAAGAGAAAGGAATGGGGTGGAACCGCATGGAGCTGTGTTTGTGATTATGGCCCACGCGTGTGCTTTTACTTGCGTAAATGTGGTGTGGGAGGAACTTGTTCCGAATTAGACTGGGCGGGGGGGGATCAGAATGGTTAAAGAGATTAGGAGGTGGAAGCCAGGGGTGGAAACGTATTAACGGAAAGAATGTATGGAGCCATAAGGGGCGATGCTCTTCCAGTGCGGAATCGATTGGCTTCAATGGAAATGGGGACAATATTACGAATGCCTCATATCAAGTGTGATTGTCTAGAAACCATGCTAATTGAAGCCATGATTTCCGACACGCCAAAAGATGACTTACCTGTGATCTGGGATGAGCGGCTTTCTTTCTTCATCTACATCTACATAATACCCCGCAAGCCGCCTAAAAGGCGTCTGGCAGGGGGTGTTAGGACACCAGCCGTTTACACATAAAAATGAAGTGCTCTAACGAGGTTGGGACTAGCGTTTATTGAAGTCTTTTATGGTTCGGGGAAAAAATGAATTCCCATATCTATCCGTTCGGCAAAACATCTCTTAATTTATCGCTTCTATCGGACCTGGAAATATAGTGTGGCTCGAATAATATGTTCTCTTTGTCCTTCTTAAAGATATTAATTCTCAACTGCTCAAGCAATCTAAGCCTATCGCGCAGCCTCCGAGTCTCAAGCGGCTCCCAGCGTAATTCGCTTAACATCTGAGTAACGCTGTCTGTACGCCCGTTGCGGTTATGACGAATCCTAATTTCTTCTGGGCTATTCCGCAAATATTCCGTAAATGTGTTCCCCACGAGAGGTTCGAAGCTATCGTAACTCCCAGGTACTTCACTTCGTCTGTTGTCTTTATGTTAATACCATCCACTGCATAAACATGGTTATGGTTGGACGAAATCCGCAAGAAATGTACCGTTATGCGTTTACTGAGATGAAGTCTGAGTCCCCACTCTTTCTTGAGTCTCTCCAGCTGTTTTTCCAAATGGTTTATCCAACATAGTGTAATGTATCTATTGAAGGCCAAAGGCTGAAGCGATGGCTTCGGAGTTGTTTGAATATATTTGTATATTTCAATACATTACCACTGTTTTGGAATGCACGCCTTCCATTGATTTACTCTTGGAAATATTCTTAGCTCTAGGACATGGGTCTCCAATTTACTAGGCCACGAGGGCCACATTCCAAGTTCCAAATCGCCCCGCGGGCCGGATAGCAAATTTGCCAATGACTGAAGTATTCGATACCATGTCTACTGAAGTATCCGGTGGCGTATTTCTTATTTACGTACAGTTGAAGGCAACTTTGACGTGCAGTACAGCGCTGCAATGCTCCTAGCGGCGTCTCAGAGAGTTAAACGAGCGAGAATCGCGCGCTACTTGAAACGAGTGCGCGGGCCAGATGAAAGCCCTCCGCGGGCCGGATCCGGCCCGCGAGCCGTATTTTGGAGATCCCTACTCTAAGAAATAATGCATAGCTTGCATTATTTTCTAATTAAGTTTCTACTTCGTATTTTTCTGTGCTCTTAAGTTTTGTAGTACTTTCTATAAACATAATTCGTCACCGGCTAAGAAAGAAATGAAAGGGTGAGTCCAAATGTGAATCTAAAAAGAAGAGGAAATACCTGGCCGCGGAACCCGTAAGAAAACACTCGGACGCGACGGCCTAACTTGTGCGTGGACGTGAATTTTTCTTCTGTACATTCCTTCCGCTAGGGCTTTAGCTGGCTGTTTTTTGACTTCAG
Source organism: Ischnura elegans (assembly GCF_921293095.1). NCBI lineage: Eukaryota > Metazoa > Arthropoda > Insecta > Odonata > Coenagrionidae > Ischnura > Ischnura elegans. The sequence continues at coordinate 108,821,643 of NC_060254.1, read as the reverse complement.
TTTCGCTTGGCCGGTCTCATCGGGTCCGTTCTAGTTGAAACTTGGTTGTGTAGGAGCAATGGATGCAGCTTGTCTTGAGTGGCAACTCTCCAAGAATTCACCGATCCGGCCCCGTCAGTAAAATGGGACACGCGGGTGTCTCCGTATTATTGAAAACGTTGTTACATAATTTGCTCGCCAACTCAGATAACTATCGTAATTTATTTAAATGAAATACGGACTCAAGATAAAAGATGTAAGTAACGACGCGAAAGTATCTTCTCCCCTAAATCATAATTGGATCCTAGGCGTAAAGTGAGAAAACGCGTAACACTTCAATTTATCTAAAAAGTCCAATTGTGATGACTTAATGACGTCACCAGCATGTTTCGATTCATAAATGTTTTCATGGGAGAGCCGCTCATTGTGAAATCGATTCACTCACTTGTGTATTTCGGAGCAACTACGAACAACTATAAGTTGTTGCACGATGAAAAGAGTGGCTAAGGAACGCTCACCTATTCGTCTGGAGCTCTGCAAATTAATAGCTAATATGGGGAAGAATGCATCTGATTTTTCGTCGCGTGTAGCTCAAAAATTAGGCGACGCAACAAGACGACAACAAACGTAATATTTCTCGTTTTTCTTTTTTAAAACCCAATGAGAATCGACATTGTTTAAAAATTTTCGAACGAGCAAATTATGTACCATTTTCCATAATACTAATAGTAACGAAATTGGGGTCACAATATTGTCTTCAACTTTTCGCAACCAGCTTGAGCTTTCTGTTTATTTGTAGTGTGGGAGCAAAGAGACCTACATGCTTCACCCGTCGGGGCAACCTAGATTCGGCGCGTGCCAAAGCTGGGTTGGTCTCCAAACCAATCTCCCAGGCTCCCGCAGAGTCAGTTTCGGTGACGCCTGGATCATGGGCAATTAATCCCGTTGGAAGATGCTTCAGGCACCAAACACCGGCTGATTAACGGCTCAGCTGGGAAGGTGGGTGTGGAGATGCGGGTATGTCTATGAGAGAGGGCCTAGGAGAAGCGGAGCAGAGGTCAAATGCATATACAATACACTCTCGCGCATAAGATGCTCTTAGCCCATTCCCTCAAGTCGAGCTCAAATGAATCATGCTTTAGCGGACGCGAAGTTTATGTATGCAAATATTTGCACCAGCAGTTAAATGAATGCAATTCGTAATTGGGTCGTGAGAAGAGCAACGCGCTTTGTCTCAAAATATCGAGGATATGGAGGCTCTAGAGTTTATACACTGGCGCCGTCTATAATGGAGTGAGATCATGCACGATTCAACTGCGGAAGAGGAAAGAGGGGGTCTGGAGAATTGGGAATTAGGTTCCATCTTGCGCTGTTAACTGTTAGCGGCATTATAGAAGAGGGTTCATTCGGTTGAGAGGGGACCAATTAGGCCACGAAAACAATAAAAGTCCTTCCCTTTGACGTGAATTGTAATTTATGATTTTTAAACCTGCTCAATTAAGAGCCTGTAAAAAAAGAGACTTATTATGAAGGCATATGTTGGCATTATTTGCAAGGAGATTTGACGAACAAAATGAAAGTTATCATAATATCATGAAAACAAAATATTGCCTTGGGAGACGAATATGGGATGAAAAGTAATGGCCTTGTGTCATCGTGAGTGAAAATGTCCGGTTCAACCAATTGCTTATTGAAATAGCAATAAGAATCCCTCCTGTTAGCAGGAAAATATGAGAATTTGATGACATCCATAGCATGCATATTTCAGTTTTGGGCACTGGGGGCCGATTTTTATGGACTTCAGTGTGAAATTTGTGTGTTGCAATCACATAAATTTTTCTTCCGTTTCCTACAAAAACGCGTTATTCATGTTCAAACTCGAAGTTTGTTGAATAAATTTTTTGCATTCGAAAATCGTTTAATACTTTTAAAAATACCCTATTTTATAATAATTTCTAATCTTTAGTATCTGATAATGTAGAAATTCATGTTTCATTCTTGATATTTATTGAAGTGCAACTAATATATAATTCTCTCCGATTGTATAGTATACTTGTGTTGCATGTTAGCGAGTCTTTGAAACGACCTTATAAGCTAGATGTGTGGGAAAATATTTTTTTCCCGTGGCAACGTTGACAGCCATGCCTACAAACCGCCGACCGCAATTACGCATCACTTTATGGGTACGATGAAATAATCAAAATACCTGCATGCTGCTATCACCATGTTTATTCATGGCTAATGATATTGATGACCTCATATATTGCCGCAAAATTCAAATAATACTCTTGCGCAGCTTTCCCAATGGTCATAATTAATGCCACCCGCACCGCATAGAGTATTTCAGAGGCTATTTTCGAAGAGGGGAAGGAAATATACATTGTGGTTGTGTAATGAATGTAATTTGCGGGAAAATTATAATTTCAGCCTAGACATAAAAGAGAATGATGTTCCCTGCTCTTCGCTGCATGCATACATTGCTCACACTGGAATGTTGAAGGTTCAAAGAGGAGCCAAAAGGCCGATTACGATGATTAAACTTTGGCCGTGATGGAGAAGAATTAAATAAACATTCACATAGGTAAATACAATTCGAAAGTAGCATCACAACCCGTGATACGAGTTAAGTGGAAATCATCCTCGATTCTTCATTCTTTGCAATGTGACCGGCCTGAAGTGGAGTTGCTTTTGCTTATAGTACAATATTTGTTCACTTTTTTAAATTATATATTAATTGTGTTCGTTCACCAGTTCTTTCATGCAGAATTTATGTAGCTTTGAAAATGAAGTGCGCCGTAGTTTTTTGTTATATTTACCGTTGCAAAGAGGGCTGAAATCTAAAATAGTTGGCAAAAAAACCTCACAAATGTGTATATTTTAGTGCAGAAGTTGGAACTTTGAACAGTTGTTCTCAATACTTCAGTACATGTTTTGGCACTTGCTGTTTTTAGTCGATTCCTTTTTAAAGAAATAAATGACCTCTAATTGTAACTATTGTTCCGCAAAAATTTTCGCAATAGAAATAAAAAAATCTAATTGCACACCTTTTGACGTGATGAACCAAACATTCAAAATGTATTTGAATCGCTTGTTAATCGGCGATTCTCATTCATCAAATTTTACGACGTATTTGTTGTATTTGTGATTGATACGATTATTAATGGCGGTTCCTGTTTTTCGTGGAATTTTGTGTGCATGTGGTATTATAAAAAAAGAGTCAAAGAGTTTAAACTAGAGATATTTACATCACATGTACAACAAAGCCCGCAGAGGACAGCTAGCTGCCGGCCACGGGGTAAATATCCGATATTAAAATGTAAATAATACTAGCAAAGGAATTGAATAAAAGTAGTAGGTAATATATGAGTACGAAATTTCTTTGCCATTTTTTATAAACTTAACCTACTTGTCCTATTTATCGTAAATACATTAAAAAAATGGTGGACGGTTATTTCAGTAAAACTTTTGCCCATTTGTAGCACGATAAGAAGAAGGACACCGAGTTATTATCAGATATTTACAACACAATTACAGTACATTTTCCATCCATCATTCAACAAAAGTAATCATCTGCGACCGTTTTCAACACATAAATAAAATCGATTTTTAATACGTTGCCGCGCAGTTTGAGGCTGCTGCACCCTGGATACATGGAATGCAATTATGGAATGTCGCGCCTCATACTACGAATCTCCGAGAATGTACAGCCGTTTTTAGAAAATATTTAGAATTACAGTAATTTAAAATGCTCAGGTATATTACCCTTTTTATATGTCTGTCTATTTTAATAAAGGATTATCACTGAATAGCGAAGTCGCTATCAGATATACCTCATGACAGCAGACATAAAGGAAACAGACGAAGTGAAGTGCCTGGGAGATACGATGACTTCGAACCTCTCGTGGTGAGCACATAGCATAATGGATATTCGTGCCATAGCCCCGAAGAATATGGAATTCGTCTAGCGCATTGTGGGAAGATTCTCGAATGAGAATGTTAAAGGAAGGTGCTACTTTGCACTCGTTACACCGCATCTTGAAATTGCAGTGAGCATAAAGGGTCTGTCGTAGAAGGACTTGATCCGTGAACTGTATAATGAACGGAGTAACAGCTGCGCGATTCCTCAAAAACTAATGCGGGCGTAGAGATAGCGTTATCCAGATGGTAAGCGTATTATCCTGGGAGCCGCTAGAGACTCGGAGGCTGCGCGCTAGGCTTACAATTAGATTGCTTGAACAGTGGAGTATAGATATCTTTAAGAGCGACACGGAGAGCACCATATTAGAGGTGATATTTTATGTAAATATATTTTAAGGCAACTTCAGTTAATTTATCGATTTTTACAATACCAACAGTTTTATTTTTTTTTTAGAAACTTACCATCTTCAATGAGTCGGTTATAGTTATGTGTCATGCCTCTGATCTAAGTCCAAAGTATACTTAATATCCTAGGACCAAGATACGTACTATGTTGCACCTGCAAAAAATAGTTCTGAACAATTTATATATTTACTGAAAGTCCAATTTAAACACATGTACTCATAGCCAAAAAGAATGGCATTAAGACAATATTTAAGGCTTAGTGTTTTCTATGAGCCATTGTAATACAATACACAAATAGCAAAGCAAAAACACTTACTTTTTGAGGATGAAATTCCTCTTTTAATTGAAATATTAACATGTGTAGCTTGTCAGGCAAACACCAACTCACAGACACTTCTAAGGGCAAGGTCGAGTACAGCTGCTCAGATGATCTCTTTTACGTGCATATTATTGCTGTAAATGGTATAGGTCCATGGTATACATAGGTTCAAGTACACCAGTGTCCCCTATTTTATTCCATAGTAGGATTATTAAATATTGCTATGCCGCAGAGAATTCGTCAACCGTAGAATTTTTGCCTTGAATTTATTATGAAAATACTTTGCGAGCAAGAGATATTTTTTCATGGGACATCAACCTTTAAGTTTTTCAAAAGAAGTTTTACTGCGCTTTGATTATTTCCTTGGTTTAAAATATTTTTCAGGATACGTTGATTTTTTTACGTATCATTTTGCTGAGCCAGTCTGACGATGCTGCGGTATGCTTTTTTGTGTACAACATTCTTGTGTGGTTTTCAATGCTAGACTCACATTTCCTTCATGGTTTCTATTAAATGAGGAATGGATTAGAAATGGAACTGAAAACCTATGCATATAGATATCTCCTTTGTTGATGCATACACAGACTTAATGCCGCATTAATGGAGTTTTGATAAAAGTATTCATGTTACGGTGCAATTGGATTTTTCTCTTTTGATGTGCTCTCTATGCTCAATGGATGCATCAAAAGAATGGGGAGTGTTTTTTAATATAAATTGCACTCCTCATTTGATTTCTTTTTGACTGAACGTTTTCACACTCTTTTCTTGTTCCCATTACCTTTCAAAAAGAAAACCATCCGTAAAATTGCCACATTAACGTAAGCGAAGATAAATCGCTACTTCGCGTGATGCAAAGCAGAAATAATTCTGTCTTTGCATCGTGAAAAAGTAACAGAGAAAAGATATCAATGAGCTCAATCGCTTATATAAGTTGATATTATATCCTTTTTGCTACAAAAACAATTAGTAATTTAAGAGAGCAAAGAGTAGATAAGACTCTGTGATCCAAAATGTCTGCATGACACATTTGACAGTGTTCTTTTGTATTAGAATGTAAAACGCATAGTTACAAGTATTTATTCATAATTTAATATATAATTTAATTTTCAATGCCTTTTAAGCCTAAAAATGTTATATTTGGACCTATCCTAAATTATCACTTATTTTCGTACATTTGTGGAAAGTAGCATTTTCAATCGTATTTAAATACAGTAAATTTCATTCTCTTAAAGTATTAAGAAGCTAAAATTTTTATATTTCGCTTCATGCCCATATAATATTTTTAATTATGATTGAATAAACAATTCCTTAACCGATAAAGTATTAATTTGAAAACTAAGTAGGAAATATTCGTTTTCACATTTGGCCATTGCAGGTAACTCAACTAGTTATTGGAGTTTTGTCGCCTCACTATGAGATATCTTTGCTCTTCTTAGTTTGTAGAATATCATCATAACTTGCTCTTTTTAAGCCTTCTTTTCCTCTAATCCTCAGGCAAAAAACTATCCAGCGTGGAAAATTCATACCATCAATCGGTAGAGAGATATAATAATATGGAGATTATATTCATTGCGTGATATGTGAATGTGCTTGTGATGAGGTGTACTTGCTTGCTATTGCATATTTATGATTTTCGTAATGTCTTTTTAAACGACTCTCATGGGGAATATTTGAAAATTTCATGCTTTATTGCGTGGGAAAAGTAAGGTAAATAGACAGTCCAAGTAAAATTTGCAATTAAAACGACGCACTTCAAGCGAAATGTATTCGGATGAGTATTGCTTATTTCGTTGATATACATAATGGTTTTTCAGCGATGATCTCGGAAAAGGCGAAATTCCAAATGCAAATACTTAAAATATAGGTCTACCCAAAACCTTCGCTTGATCTCGTATTTTACAGCTTCGGCGCTCTTTCTGTGTATATAAATAAAAAATTTCCTAAATTTACAGGGTCAACCTTTATAGACTAACCTCTTTTCAGCTATGCTAAATAGTTGAGGATTTTATGTTGTGACGACTGTTAATAATAAAATTTTAAATTCAAACTTGCAGATGGATGATCTTGTATTTAATAAGTTCATACGTATTTACTCTGCCCATTTCATATTTGTCGCTCTCATCATTATTCACGCATAAATTTATATTTTTGCATACGTAAAATTAATGATTTTAATTTATTTTACTTTTATTCATACTGTTTAATTTAATTGCTTTTTTGATTGATAAAAGGTTACCCCTAGTCACGATATGATGGACAACTGGAAAGATGACCTCGTGAAGACAGTCAGTATTCAATTTAATATTGACTGTCTTCAATATGCAGTGCCTTAGTTTTTCATGAATATATCGCCTAGGTCATCATAAATATGTAGCTCAGTGCTAAAGCTGTTTTAATTTTATGCAATCATGTTTGGGGTTATTGCCCTATTCGTGTGCGTATACCATACCTATTCGGTCGTTATCGCTCACATAGTTATTCAACTTTGTACCTATTTTTCAGTGAACACATTTTCGAGAAATTTTATATCAACAAATTTTGATGTTTTGACAAGGAATAGATATTTTATCACTTATTTATCATAAAAGATCTTAGGTTTTCCCGGAGTATCAGGTGCAGAAAAGCTTCTCGGGTTTTCCACCTGTAAATGTCCTCCATGTCTATCAACGTTTAGAGCAGCGACTTGCTGTTCGTACTCTGGGGAGAGGCAGGAGAGGGCATTCAGAAGATCCCCTTAGGATGAACAGCTAGTCGCTGATCGAAACGTTGGGAGAACATTAACCGGTGGAAAACACGAGAAACTTTTCTGCACTTATTTATGGATTTGCACAACTTTGCTTTGAGAAGGTGAAGTTAACTAGGATACGTCCTTCCGCGAATCATTTTATACAGCCTTTCCTCTTTTCTCTCTCACCATGGAAACAGTGTAGCTGCTAGTCAATGCAATTTGGAGTGCGACGCATCTAAAATGCGTTTAATTCGAATGAGTGGAAAAACGACGCTATGAAGACAATATTTTTGTGAATTAAAATTCGTGTAATAATTAAATTATCGGTAAAGCAGTCAAAATATTTAGTGTACTGCTACATCTGATATAATAATATTCTTTGGGGTACGGGGTGTATGCGTTTATACCCTGGAAGTAAGATGTTTATCGCAGCGTCATTATCTAGACTCCAACCATATATTTATGAAGGGAATATCTGCTATGAGTGGCTGGTTTTCTCTCAGTTTCACTCCTCGGCTTAGGCCCCTTATAATATTTAGTCAAATTGCGTTTTCGATCGACGGAAGTGCATGTTGTGGATTTCATGCCTTGCATTGCATCATTTTATGAGGTCCCTTCTCTCTGTGCCCTGGAGATGAGGTCGACGCAAGCAGGGAGGACGCAAACCGACACGGGTTCGAGTCACGAATCGAACGCAGTGGAACGGGATCAAGGTCAAAAGGGGGCGTAAAAATTGGTTTTGGCTTTGGCAAGGACGTGGGATTGCTTCCCGTGGCAGAGGGCGACCAAATCCGACCGAGGCGTCCCGAGGGCGCTGCAAACACGGTCGAGACGGAGGTCATTTCGTTCCCAGCGGTTAATCTCTGTTCGGTGCGAAGTGGGATGTATCCTCACTGGGGATGGGGTGGATTGGTGGAGGGGCTGTGTCAATGATAGGTGCTTGGGGAAGGGGGAATGCCATAGGGGGGGGGGGGAATAGCCCAATGGAGGAGCTTGGCCTCGATGGTCCTTCGTGTAAATAAACGCATAGAAATAGCCAGCTATTTTACATCGCCGTACACGGGTTGAAAATTCACAAACGCGTACCAAGATCTGAATTATAGTTACTTGAGGAGATAGCAATTGAGTTAATTATAAATGTAGTTATATCTATCATTGTGCCGGATAGCATTTTCACTGATTTATTCATCTGCGTTCTTATATATCTCCATTAGATGATTGAGAATCTTCAAGTATTCATTCAGCATTACATGAATGTGATCCTCATGTAAGCCTATTGATAATTAATTCATTAAATGTATGCATTTACTTTACGTCTTTACTCATTACGAGTTTTAGTTCGAACCTTGAGGTGGTAAGCTGCATCTACTAGGTTCGTTTCGGCCTCATTATTTCATAGTGTTGCTCTCCCAGGATTGGTAAACATACTAGAGTATCAAATTTCGCTCATTCCGAAGGCAGTTACCTAAGTTCCCTTTTAGTTCTCATTCCTTATGCCCCTCATTTGGACCTCTTATTGAGAGAATAACGAGGCTTTAACGGATCCAGGAATGTAGTTTTCAATTATACGTCAACCCACTGATCGGCGTCATTACTATGTCAAACTCCCCACAGGCGCAACATTGTCAATGAAGAGATCTCGGTGCGTCGGAGTGCGTTTTTAAGCATTACTTCTTCTTTTGAGTTTACACGTAAACGAGTTGGAAAAATGAAGATTTAAATGTTTCAAATGCCAAGCACGGGTAAAAGAGCATGTGGCACACGATTAGGGGCTGAATGCTTTTGATAAGAATAAAATTTAAAGTCAGTAGAAAAACATAGAATCAGTTCCTGCACCTAAAGTTAAAATTGCTGGAGGGTATTTCATTAAGGTATTTCAAGAGGTATAGAGGTAATAAAGGGTACATATTGCTGAATAAGTTTCCTTTCATAAATGAGTTCCATGCATAAAAAAGTCAATTTTTTTACCCTCTTTGAGTTGCCTTCGTGCTTCCAGCGCAGCGTCAAGATTTGGCGAAGGTCGAGGGACTGTCGTTGGATGTGTGGGGTCAAACGACGCCGTACGAACAGCCTAGGCAAGGAACTAGTATCGTGGGCGATGGCTCCAAATCGGATCCTTCCGTCGTTACGGCCAGCCGAGGAGAACTGTGTCCGTCTGAGGAGTAAGTCTCTCTCCGTTTGCGGCAGTGCTGGTTCGATGCATGCCAGTTTGAGTCTTATGGGGCCGTCGATAGAGCAGAGGTCGGGAAATCTTGGGCATGTGTTGGTAAGCTGCCAGTTGTGTGCGTATGTACGAGGCAGCCTTATCTGCATAAGGAACTAGTATATCTCGCGGAAACGACCTTTAACTGCGGCCTGCATGCTTTGGTTACCTGCCTTGCACGACGCTGGCTAGATGGAATCGTGAACCCGATAAGCGTGGGTAGGTTGGGCGTGGAAGACGTAGTGTCTATCGCTTTAGATTGAGATAAAGACTTTCCATGAGCCTCCCACGGTGCTGGGAAATGCTTTGTGCTGTATAGAACGCGTTTGGAGGGAGGTTTTATTCCGTCTCAATGGTGGCAGCAATGTTCTCGTAACTGCCTTGGACCGCAGCAAAAAAGAAAAGCGGATCGTGTACGGGTCTTTAAGGTGGAATATCGGTCTTCGTGTTTTGCAATTAACCGGGCGAAGTTATGCGCAAAGGTGCTCTTTGCGTGGCCTGGACATTTATTTCTGGTAGTGGTAGTGGATCGTTTGAAGCGGTAATTTCAATTATAGGTTTTCTGCGTATTTAAAGTAAGTAGCTAACTTATTAAACTCATATTTAAGTTAAGAAAAAAAATCAGTAAACCTTTCATTAACGTAATCTATTTTATTGGCTATGCGCCATTTTTATATTTCCCTTTTATAGTACCAAACAAACGCCGTTTTATTTGTGAGAATAGTCAATTTATGTTAATATTTCGATAAGCATTAAAAAACTAATATATGTTTCATTGGAAATACGTAGTTTTTAGTGTGCTAATTTGTATTTATAACTTTGACCACAGAATTTATCATTTTTATAGCATTGCATTTTATTTTGATTTAGATAATGGATTGTCTTAACCAGGTAAAGCTTGAAGGAGGTGAATTTTTACCGTCTCCCGTTTCAATAGCTTGCTCTCTCACGCCATTTTTTTATTCACGGAGATTTGGATTGCAATTAAAATTTTACATTTTGTCATTTATATTCTCCTCGTTAACCGCGATTACTTATTGCTGATGAAAATACTTTTTAATGATTGAATCAATGTTTTATTTTGCTTGAGTCCATTAGAATTTTTTTTCAGGAAAGAAACTTAACATTATCAACATTCCGTTCATAAGTAATGAATAAATTGAAATAAGTAAGTATTAACTCCTTAATTAATAATTAAATCCATCGTAGACGTTAGTCGCCTATTTCATGCTCAAGTCGGTGACTAACGTAGATCTTCTATGTTCCCATTTAATAAAATAATAAATTTGTGAAAACAATTTTCAAAATTTGCTTAAAACAACAAAATTTTATAAATCACCAAACAGAAAGTTTAATTATACATCCTTTAGCTTTTTTGGTGGAGTTTTCATGGATACAAGTATGCTTTACGCGTCATTTGCTCAATTTTGGCAAAATATTTAATGGGATGGTGCCTCTCTCGAAATCTTCCCAACCATCCAAAGTAGACGCTTGAGATTAAATAGCGATGCAATTCTGAGTCTTGCAACGTTCCCATGGTAACCTTTTTCCTTATATTAATTAAGGCTCTTGCAGTTATTGCTTCAGTTATAATTTCATTTTGTTGTTCTTGATACGGACAAGAATTCATTCACCTGAATCTACGTACTTAGCTCATGTGGACTTTATTTTTCGCTGCAATATAAGTCAAAATTCCTGTAATGACTTAAAACAATTGTTAAAGTTTAGCTGTTAGAAGAGTTCTTTGTCTCATAAAGTGTGAGCAAGGTAAAGTTTCGTTGCTTTGTTCCTATTACGTGATTATACAGACTCCAGGACTATAATTAGGTCACGTCCTGTAAAATTTTTATTTATTAAGCTCGTTTTAATTAGACTTCCCACTCGCCTGCTGGTGCCAGTACTGAGAAGTTTGGAGTGGCGTTTGCATTCATTGCCGTCTGTAATCACCCGAGATTATCATACCTCTTGTCTATTCCTAGCCCTGATGCCTCGTGATGGTAAAAAATTCGCTCTTGTGAGCCTTGGAGGGTCAATTAAAAGAGGATCACTCTTTATTTCCGACTATGATGAGTATTGCTGATTAGGTGTAATTTTTACGTTTTGATAACTACCAGATACAATCTCAATTTTTTCCATATTCAACGAATTAATTTTCTTAACTATGCACTTCATTTTGTCCTAGTATTTATTTAAAATTTCTATTAATGATTTCGTCTTAATTTTTGAGACCGTATCAGTTTTTAGAAAACATGTGAAATGATGAAAGAACCTTTTAGTTATTACATTATTTAATCGTATGAATAAATTTATCCTTGAGTTTGTGGCGAATTCTAGTATAACTGAAGGTATACCAAAAATTCCATGTAATTGGTTACGTAGTTCGCTGAAATACAAATAATATCCTTCCTGCTGCCTTTCTTAATAATGCAAGACTTCGGTATTAGTGGCTCCACGTTTTTTTATATATATTTTATCACCAACAAATTCATGAAATTTCTGTAATCATTACATTTAGGGTCTATAACAATGAGTCAGAATGGTTGCGATAAGTGCTTATCGACGCTGTTTTTGTAGAAGTGGATGAAATGCCATTTAAATCTCGGCTCAATCCCTCTCCAAAGATAATCATAAGATAATAATAATAATAATAATCAGAAGGGAAGGTGGTCCAGAGACAGGAATCGGTCCCACTACCCTGAATGTGCTATATCACACGCCACTCAGGGGCCTAATCTAGGGTGAGCTCTATCCTCAATCGTCGTTACCAACTTCGGGTTTAATCACCGTGTGAGCGAATTTGAAGGAGGAATTTTTATTTGCCTCCAAGTCCACAGCGAATCACGTGACGACAGTGAACACATGATAACTGACGTCAACAGTGAGTTATCTTTCCGTGACTTTTCCCTAGCATCAAAGTGGAAAATTAGCCCTTTCTCCTTCAGGATAGCGTCATTCATTTGTTATTCAATATTTATATCAGTAATGATATCAGTGACACGTCACACAACGCGAAGTTTGTGCCTGGTAAATGTTTTATTCTATTCACTGACCGTGGTCGTTTCAATTCCTGTTTTCACTCAAAGGAGGGGATGCTGCGTTGCACCTACTTGCACGCGCATATTCGCTGTACTGTAGCGACGCAGAGTTCATCCTCCGTTCATAGAGAACCGAAACTTCGTTCCGACGAATTTCCACTTCGAAAATCTGGATTTTTGGTAAATTTATTTTAGGATATTCGCACACTCTCAATTGCGTTTTTCTTATCGCCGTTATTCCTGAAATTTTCCGTGGAAAGGTGCTTGCAAAGCATCCGTAAATAGCCGTGCAGATAACAGCTTTCCGTGACACTTGACTTGCCCCAGTGATTTTTCCGAGTGACGATGGAATCGTCTTGCTGAAATGGCGGGCTCCCCTGCAACCCTCGCGAAAACCCAGAATATATGGAGTGGGAAATACTTTGAAGAGGGAAGAGAATCAAACGGAGGGGGGGGGGAGCAAACGGCAGCCGACATACCTAAGCAGCGGAGTGATATATTTTAGATATTATCAGTGACGTTATATGATATCAGTTAAATATTACCTAAGGGATGATGATTAGAGATACGTGAAAATCTCACTTTCATATTTTATTTATCGCACTTCAAATAACAGTTTATCGCATTTTGTAGCGTCTATTTTTTATTTTCATAATGAGGTAGATGAGGATAAAATGTAGTGAAACACAGTTATATGACAAAATACAGAATATTTTAAATAATTATGTTATAGAGCAATAATAAATTAAGGAATAAGGCATATAGTGGCGGAGGCGTTGCTTGCCCGCGCCCACTTGTATTTCGCGGCCACGTAGAGTCCCAGCCAACTAGCAGCTGGCCAGTCGCTCACATGCTTTAAGCGGTGAGTGGAGTATTTAAACAGCGCTTGGCACAAATTGTACGAATATTGCCGCCGAAAAGGCAAATTTGCGTAAAAATATCATAAAAGTCCAGTCATCGCATCTCTCTCGCATTTATTTGCTCACATCGCATCTATATCTCATTTATCGCATTTGTAATTTTCACGCATCTCTAATGATGATATAAACTTAATATCTTTTGGAGTATACGTATGGCGTTGCATCTCAATATTGTAAAAAGGGAATTCCAAGCCGTGTGAGGCAATTCCACTCCTGGCTAGGCATAGGGCAGTAAAGCCGTCGCCTCTTCCTATTCTCTTCCATCAAGAAAGAGAAAATGCCCCCTCCATAATCCTCCTTGGGGGGTAAAAGCTGAGACCGGGCAGACTACATACTTATTTACATCTGTTCAGCAGACGCTTAATTTTCATTGCCATTTTCATTAGGGTGCATTTTAATCGGTTTCCAAAAATATTCAATTCATTTATTATCGCGAGCCTTACTGACCCATGAGATATTTTATAATAATATTGCTATACAGGAAAATTAATTAATAGAGGTACTATAAGAATACCGGGACTCACACAGTGTCACCTGCAATGCACTCTAATCCTGGTCAAGGCGAGTGATATTTTCTCTGTGGATTTTTTGTACAATTAATAGAGGTATAAAAATTATGAAAATAAGGTTCAATAAGTGTAAGTATGAAGAAGACAAGGAAAAAAAGCGAAGAAAAAAGGACCTGTATTAATAAATATGCACATTTTTATCCTGAATGTGGATATCTGGGAATTTAGCTATCCAAAATGTCCAAACATATAAAATATATTACAAACAATCTTATTATTTATTTAAACAATATATTTAAGGCTAGCAGTAAAACGCAATACTAGTAGGAAATATATCAAAAATACAAAAATATATTCTTTTCCTAGTCACATTTGTTAGTTATCATACCAGCATGGTTTATTACACGGGCTTTGCCATGAATTATTCGGAAGCAATTTATACACTTTGGTCTTAAATACTCGTATTGATGGCAAGTTTCGTATTCCTCTTGGCAGTGAATTCCATATTACCGCAGCTGTTACCATGAACGATTTATTGATGAGAGAAGTTCTATGTTGGGGGATGTGAATGTCAACATTGTTATTCCTAGTGGATATTAAATGAATATTTCTTTTCAAGATAAATATTTCCAATAGATAAGGTGCGCTACCGGAAGACAGTATTTTGAAAGTAAGACAGATGAGTTGATAGAGGCGACGTCGTTTCTTTACGCTGCGAAGAATGGCGTGCGATATTTATTCTGAATACATATTTACTATATAATATTTACAATTGTGAATTATGGAATTGAAATGTAATGGTAGATAACATTATGAGTTTAAATTTATGTTAAAAACCCTAAGTTTACCTTTTTTCCGTGACATTCTCATTGCTCTGCCCGTCAGAGACGGGAGTGGCGATTTTTGCAAATTCATTTAAAGGCTGACTGGAGAAATCTCTATTTCGATATTCGTGGTTAGGGCATTCACATCCATTGAAGGCCTGTGATGAATTTAAAGTTGATAGCAAATGTCGGTAATAACTCCACCGGTGCTGCCCTCCTGCCCCGTCATAATTACTTATAAAAGGAGAGGTCTTCTTCGTCTTTGTGTCAATGCATAGGAGCACAAGTCGCTCTTTTTCATGATCTGCTCACATACTGAATGCACATGGGGTTCAACATTCTCCATCCACGATCCCATTTGAGGTCATTGGTGCCTTAGATGACCTCCCATAATATGCCCCGAAACCCTTTTAAGAGGGTTGCCAGTTTAAGGAAATCAGCGGTTCACTCTCGTAATTCAGTAACTCCATTATTTATTTTTTGTCTCACTTCTGAGGAAACGTCAAATGCAGAGCCCTCGCGACATAACCTGTGAGACAGAAATCCTTTAATCCCCGAATGTTGCCTTCGTTCGGTAATAAACGAGATAAAGTAAACTTAACTTTATCTACCTAAATGACTGCCTTATGTGGCAGAGCATTGAAGAGCGGCTGTACTTATGATGGAATCGCTTTAATGCTTCTTTCTAATATGATCACTTTGACCCATGGAAATTCACGGTTAATTCTTGATAATTTTTTTCTTCCCTGCATTTAAATTTTAAAGGTAGGCATATAAGTCCTACAATGCTGAAAGGTATAACTTTTCGATTTGAACATATTTTTTTCATTGAAATTAGGCTTTATGCGTCCATATTCCACGAATCGCCCTTCGTTGACTTACGTAGATTTCATTCATGCCCGAGACGAATTCCCACGTCACAGTGGCTACTTTTGACGAAAAGGCCAACAACCTGGTCGCTCTGGACGGCAAGGAATCCTCGTTTCTATTTTTTTTAATTTTGTATAAATTCGAAAGAGTCTCAATTTCAAAAGTAGCTTGGCCCAGTGTTGGAAGGGAATTTCCCTTTGCTGGATGGCAGAAGGGGATGAAAGCCTTCATCTTCCCTCCAGGCTCGCTGGCCAGCCCGACGGTAGTAGCGATGAAACTGCCGCGCGGAGGGAGGCAGAGATACCCGTTTATGGGGGCAGTCATCTGTGGGTGAGTCTACCCCATCCATTGCCTTTTCCTCTTTTCCACGTCCTTGCTGATGAGATCTCACTGCTCTCTGGCGGTCGCTATGGGTATTCTCGCTAGACGACGGCTTGGAGTGGGAATGGGGTGGCGAAAGAGCCGTAATAGATGACGCCTGGCGTCGCGAGGAGATAACAGGACAGCCGGATAATGGAGGAACGGACGACACGACTCACTTGCGGACTGCGAACATTTTTGCGTGCAAGAAAAAACAAACGATAATAAGTTGGGAGTTGATGGCTTGGCGGAAAAAATCTAAAGGCCTCCATCCTATCCTCTCAGTTTGCTCTGCCAATGCCTTTTTTCTCACGCGGCACCCAATTTTTTTTCTCGTGCTGCGAGCTAGGTGCCGTCTTCGGCTCTTCTTTGCTCCATTCATGAGGACTCCCTCAGTTTGTGTATTAGGTGCCACCGTTGCTATTTCGTTGGTATTCATGGTGAGTACTAATGGTTGTGGAAATGGAAGTAGTTTTTTATCCAAAACTGGAACTGTTTTTAAAACCGCCTCAGAAAATGATGGAATCAATGAAAAATCATTTCGGCCTTATCAAATATTTGTTGGAACTCGATCAACTGTGACGAGGAATGTTTTCTCGAAATTTTTGTTCTCTGCCCATGAGCCAATGAAAAGAACCATCGCAAATCGTCTTATTGGGTTTATAATATGAGGTCGAATAAGTGTCGAGGGGAAGTGATAAGTATGTAAAATATTATTTTTCGATCTTTCATTGATGTTTTTTCTGAAAACCAAGACAGAAAAATCCCACAAAATGCCACCAAAACCAATAGTTACATCTTTCAGGTTTTTTTTGCGACAGAATTCAGGGAAAGTCAGTTATACATATTTATCTCACTCACGCAATAACTATAATTCTACTAATGACCCCGATGTAAAAATATCATTCAGAACCACGGGGCATCATTATAGGGAAACATGCTCATGATAATTTCCTCCAATGTCAATAAGACGTGAGCTTTGTATCGAAACGGACTTGAGGGAGGGGTCGCGAATATAGATCAGAAAAAAACTCTCAGGTCGTTTGCTGGAATGTGGAAAGCTTGAAGTGCTGAGGATGAAGCCACGGAAGGCGTGTTTCTAGTGCTGGCGGGGCGATTAGTGCAAGGGATAGGGTAGATTCGCAGGATCTACATCTACATAATACCCTACGAGCCACCTCTAGGGTGTTTGGCAGGGGGTGATCAATCGCCAGCATGCAGCATGCAATTGGACTCCCACATGCACACCACAAGGTCCAAAAAGCGTCACGTATACTAACAAATCATACTACCATATGCTGTTAGAGATAATAATAAAATTAAAAAACACGCATTAAGTTTTACATAGATTAGTAGGCTATACTACTAGTCATGAAATCTATTTATGAGTTCTATCGCTGCCGTTATAATCTCTTATTGACCGTAGAAAAAAAGGCATTCTGAATCTGTCTGTTCTGCAGTTCTTTTATTTTATTTACATGATCTTATCTAACACAGTATGTTGGCGTTCGTAAGATATTTTAACTTCGTCAGAGCAGTAACACTGCTCTTGAATTCATCTAAAAGGTTTAGTCTAATTTTCAATCTACGGTCTGACAGAAATTCCCATCCGAGTTCATCCATGAGGTCAGCTACACTAACAAGACTATCGTAACGACCTTTCACATACCTGGCAGCTCTTATTTGCACGCGTTTTAACACTGTTATTAAGCCTTTTTCACGAGGGTCTCAAACACTGGCAGCGTATTCTAAATGTGGTCTAACGAGGGAAAAGTAGCTTATAAATGTAGGCTATAGAATCACGGAGGCCTATTAGTGAAAGAAATATGATTCCATACAACATTCCGGTGATGTTACTTTCATTTTATTCCACTTGTCTGCAAAATTTACTATTCTGAATAAATGTGAATTATTTCATTAAAAGGGTACTCATTTTGCTTAATATGGACATGCACTAGGATTTTAGTTCAATTAACTCCAAACGCAGTTGGTAACATTTCAGGGCGTCCAAAGTGTGCCAGTCGGGTAGCATACGTCACGAGGGTTACTTTGAGTGTAAATTTGGCAGTATTTTGGCAGTAATTTGGCTAAGCAGGCAGTATAGATTTTGCACATAAAATTAAGGCCAAATGTCAAGTACGTAGCGTATTTCCACATTTTGTGAATATTTCAAGATATTCAACTTAACAAGCCTAGCAAGGGTTGGTTTATAAATGCCAGATTCAATTATTTTTTCTATTAAATTCTATATTTTATGACACTGTAACTTGGCCTTTACAGAATAGTTACTTACTTGGCCACTTGCAGAACTTTTATCTGTATTTTAAGGGTGTAACTCATTCAGTAATTCAACCTGGAGGTTCTTTTATGTTGGTTAGGATAAAACTCACCCCGCACTAAGTCACAGACTTTGAATATTATACATGTTGGGGTCAGTTGTTTTCTCTGGTTCACTTCAAACTATTATATTTGGATGCCCTTAAAATATTTGGATTACTCCCAATTATTCTGATTGCCTCCCGCTAAATTATAATTCCAGGCCTTCGAGCAGATCCTTAGTTGTTGGAGCCCTTCTCATGAGATGGGCGTTGCTAGGGAGGGATGGGTTTGGAGGTGGGAGCTTTATCCTTCTGTGGACTGACGTCATGATGAGTTCCATCCAGGAGGGTTAATGGCAGGCGTTGCTGTGAGTCGAGGAATGGCCGGAGATAGAGGGCGATGATGGCATTCCGTGGTCTCTTTTTTTTAGAGCGCAATTGTGGAAGTGGGAACTGGGTCGAATGATGTCGCGGAGGTGAAAAAATTACAGCCCCCGCGGTGACAGATGAAACAGTCCAAGCTAGACGTGATATTGAGTCAAGTCAACTAAGTGTGTGGTGAATGTGTCAAAAGAAACAAATTTGAACTTTCCACACTGTTTTTCAATCACTCCGATCAATTTCGAAAACAGTGTTTCATTTTCGAGGGGGAGAGCAAACTGTTTAAAAAATGTTTTCAACCAAGTGGTGATTAAAAAGCTGCGTAAAAATACAATATATTTTCTTTTAACATGTTTAACGCACGGAAATGCCACGAAGTATCTCCTTCATCCTTTCACGTTGTGTTATTTTTTCAAGCTCTGTACTCAAATGTTTTATGAAATTTATTGAATATATACGTCGCCAAAACTTTCATAACTTCAATGCTTATACTAAAACGTTATCCAATTTCATCCCCACATATTCTCTTTTGCCTACAACACACTTGACCTAACATACTTGTTTTTCTCAATATTCACCTTACTGTTCACTGGATAGTAATGAAATGAAGGCTTTATCATAGATTAATATTAGTCATTTCTATTAATTTCAATCATGATTTTCCGCTCACAGTATTTGGGGGGTTTCTCCAGCACGGATTTTGACAATCGTGTGCGCCCTAAGTACTCGGTTACTTAGGAATATTGTGTATTTACCGAGTGAATGGTAAGGTATTTGCCTTGAACTATTAACATTCTAATGTTTATCACCTCGCCAATAAGTGATTCCTGGATGACTCTTATGACTTTACAAAAATAACTGGCTTCAATCTTGAGTATTTGCATGTGTGTGCATGAAAATTTATAACCGACGTTGGCAATCTAATTTCATGGGGCGGTGATAACTTTTCCTCATCCTAAAATGAGCTTTATATCGCAACAGTCAGATCCAACTAGGCCCACGTCGCTCATTTAACTGTTTGAAATTTATATTCCGCGCACCCTTTTCAACCCGCATGAAAATGGAGGTCCGAGCTGGGTCGATGCGTGTTACTGGTCGAATAGTTCCAACAAACAAATATTCCTTGCTTAAATGGAAATTTTCTAAATTTATTCTCTCACTGTTAGTGCATTTGGGGTATGTGATTTTGCTTGCGAGTGATAACATTGTGTAAAATAAAGCATACGTCGCTGTTGGCGGATGTTGAATAGAGGAGGTATTGGAATTTGTACGTGATAGTGTCCATTAATCGTACTTAAATATTTGTATTTGGATGCGGCGAGCACCCACGGTAGGCTTGGATTTCTTGAAAAATTAGGAATACACATTTTCCTGAGCGACACATAAAATTAAAACCACTCTATATTTCCTGATCCAACAGAAACGATAAAATAAGATGGATACTTTGCCAAACGGATAGGTTTACTAATTTGTTCTTCCACGAAAAGTAAAGGTCTATCAAATGCTATCCCAAACTTAGGCGGTCAAATCTCTCGCTAACCTCTCCCGAAGTTTATTTTAATCTCGTAGAGGCGAATATTTTGGCAAACATATTTCCACTCGCTTATTTAGGAAGTTTGTGGGTAAGAAGGCAGATGTAGTGTGCCGTGAATTACAGAGCGACATTGTTTTCTTTAACGTTCTTTGGGCTTATGTCGGTGCCGATGGTTTCCAGGGTGCGGAGTGGGGCAATTATTGTCTGGAGTGGGTTTCCCCACCACTTCACCCAGCCCCTACCAACCTTTGGCGTGTCGTCTGCATCACCGCGTTTGGCCTTTAGCTTTGACTGGATGCGTAGACCCTCGTCGCTGACAGTGTATGTATACGTGATGGCAGGCCAACTCCCACGAGACAGATCGGTGTTTCGCTCGTGCTGAAATTTTAATGACGTACGGCGGACATTTGAACCTTCGCTTCGGAGAATAGGATGGTGTCTCCGGTATATATGCACGTGTATGTTTGTGTGCCCACTGAGGGCTTTAGGGGCCATCATGGAATGGGTGACTGGGATGGACTGCGGCCGAATTTATTCGGGAGAACACAAAGCCATGAAACCCTCTCAGATCGTGCATATTCGGAAAAGGGGGTGATTAGATTCCGTACGACGGGATTGGTCTTTTGAGAGCTGGTGTTCTGGGATCGCAATGCATGTATCGAGACCATTGGAAGACAAAATCAGAAAATCAAGGTCCGGTATTATACCAAACAGTTACGGATCACACCTTTGAGTATTTACCCCAAATGCGGCGATTAATAATGTTTCCCGTAACGTTTTGGTAAGTAATGGAGCACAACAAAAATGCTGATATATGTCGTAAATCCGATTCCATTCGCTGCTCACGAATAATGACGTGTAGGTGCCAATAACATGGTACAGCGTGCGAAAACACATCGCGCTAGGTTGAGAAAAAATGCTGTGGAAAATACTCAGTTGTTGCCTTTCAGTAAGAATATCAATCATTTTCCTTACTTCCAAGCTCACTGCACCAATCTTAATCACATTTGAAAATTTGATTTAGAAAAAAAGACCTGAATATTGGATGTAAATAAACATTAATAAACAAAAAAGTGTGGGGCATAGTGGGAATTGTTTTTTTAAGTCAACTGTAGAAATATTACTACGGTAAGAAAAATGAGCAGGAGAATGGAGTAACCGTGGAATAGCGAACGCCAGACAAGGGTTAGAAGGCGGACAGATCGTGTCACGACGCACAGTGACTATGTGAACCGTTGAATGGAGGGAAAGTTGAAGAAAATAAATGGAAAGAAAGGAATAAGAGAGAATAGGAGTGAAGCATGATGCAAAAGGGAGAGTTGAGGGGCTGCTATGTACCACCACTATCTTAGAAACGCAATACTATGAATGATGCTAATGAGAGTTGATCCTAATCGAAACTATTATTTTTGAAATTGTTTATCAGGATTTTTTGCGGAATGTGTTATAAAATAGATAAGACCTAGAAGATGAAATAAAATATTCAAAGAATCGTCGAATAGTTTTGTGATTTTAGTATCATCATCGTCTTTTGATCCAACTTTTCATTTTTTTTATGCGTGGATAGCGATGAAAAATTTGGAAATCAAATAACTGTGTTAGGGGCTACATTTTTTATGTTCATTATTCTGGATTTTTTTCGAATCAAATTTTTGAGTTCGATTAAAATTTCAAGAGTAGGTTCGGAAGTGATTAGGAAGATGAATTGATATTCATGCTGGAAGGCACCATAGTATTATTTTCCATAGCATTTTTTTTAACCAGGCGTGAGGTGTTATTTTTGCCACACAGTGGAATGTCCTTGGCACCTACATGCCAATATTCGTAAAAAGCGAATGGCACTGGATTTTCGAAAGTTATCACCATCTTTATTGCACTAAGCTGCTTTTGCTAAGGCGATACTATGCTCCGGTGGACTGCTATGGTCTTGAGTTCCCCGAAATAGTGGAAACTTAAGCCAGAGTGTGAAGTCATTTGATGATTGATAGGCCTTTGGGTTTCCATTATCTGCACGCAGATACTGGCAATAGCATATTATAAAATTGGAGTAGATTGAGAGATATATTCGTGGATAGTATTGACCCCGTTCTTCTAGCAAATCAATCATCATTTTTGCGCTCACTCACCTTTAATGTTTTCAACGAAATCTTTGAAATCAGAGTTTGAGTAGACTAGAATTTTCCCAAACGTTTTTGTTATCGCTTAGACTAAAACGATTTCTGAAGATAAAAGTGTAATGATCCTAATATTTTGAAGTCATTATCTGAAATATTACTTGCAATTTGATCCTTGATTCTAAATTTACATCCATTTCTAAGCTCAATATTTTCCGTAGCCAGCTTTAAATCTTACGCTTTTGCCAGTATTATTATGCTCCATGAAACGTTTCTTTGAAAATGTTGGGACGACTCAGCCAAAAACTACCTCTCTTCTTTTTTATCCTTCAAATTTTTATCATGACGTCTCGGTAGATTAACTGGCTAAAGCAAACAAACGAAGAGTGGGGGATCCACGTTCGAATCCCCCTCAAGGCGAATAATTTTTTATCTGTGGATTTGTCGCACAATTTGTGAGTTGCGGGTGGCTCCGTAAATTCGTCACCGTGGCTAGTCCCAGTATAGTTAAATTCATAAAATTCTAACGTCGGCACCTACTTTATTTTGCTTTAAGTTGATGTTTGAATATCGTTTGAATTCTTACTGAATTGGATCTATTTCACGATTGAGGTCATAGTGCTCTTCTTATATATTTTATCATCATAACATTGCGTTTCTTTTATTTTGTATTAGATATATGATATTCCAGAAAAATAAGATTTATATCTCCATTCCTCGTTTTACATTTGCTTCTACCTTACATTCTTTCTGAGGCTCTGGGGTAAAAATTTCAAATTTTAGAACGCCAATCCATGATGTATACGTTGGTGTATATTTGGTCAAAGGGGCTTGGAGTATTTTAATGTCATTGATTATTATGAATGTATTTGATGTCATTAATCCATGGAATGTAGGAAACCATTGTTCCTTTCCAAAGTTGTGGTGAGAAATTTGGAAGTTATGGGCATACAAAAGAAAAACCTCGAATTCATTCGTATAACCTAGTGCCGAAGCAGTGATGTTGGTTGTGTAGTCGCGAGAAGTGGGAGTTTTGAGCAAACAAAAAGGTCTATCGATCCTGAAAGCTTCATAGATAGCAAGAAATTGGTATTTGATGACAGGTAATTTCTTCAATGAACTAACCTAAGGAGTAAGAAAAGGTTTCTTAACGTGAAGTGTTCCTGGAGTCACTAGAGAATGGGCAGATTTGCATTATTATCGCTACATAAGTATACGATGTTGCATTTGGTATGTCGCATTAAGAGTTTTGGCTGTGTAAACCTGAAAAAAATTGCCCGAAAAATTAGGCTTTACTTTTGAATTTTTGATCGAATGATGAGTGTGTAGTTATTTGGACTCCATTTACTGCCTCCTATTATATAAAGCTTAACTCATCAGGGTAGAGAGTGTTATTCCCATTAACGTGGTAGTTTCAGGGACAGCTACGTTGGGAATGCGATCTGTATTCTAGGGTTTGTTGAAGATACACTTATGATAGTATGTTATGTTCAGTAAATGTTTTTATGATGTATGATTGTGAGCTAACATTTAGTTAATGACGAATGGGTTCTGGGTTCGTATCCCGTACGTAGTCTTAGGATACCACCCTTAGGTCCCCGAAGTAATAATCTTCACAGGTTGTGCTGACAGAAGTGGCTCCATTTCCTTAAACGCTAGATATCACACTGCCTTGCCCAATGCCATGGCGAGGTCGTCCCAATCGAAAAGAACCATCGGAAGGAGCCACTGACTGTGATCAATATTTTGCGACCCCTAAAATCCCTGTGAACGTTAACGGCACTGTGCAGTTGACGATTTTGGAAAATTTAATCTCCAAGGCCACGGCTAGATGGGTGCAATGGTAGAGAACATGTAAATAAGGCTGATTTTAATCGTTTCACAAGATTTAAGTGGCAAATATCATACCACGTACTGTGAACGCAAATTAATTACAAATTTCAGCTACAAACAGTAACTCACGATAAAATTTGATTCCATCGACTCCTGAACGTACTTTAAGGAGATTGCTAAGACACGTTTTGGGGACTCTCGTTGGATGGATCAAAATGGCTGTGGAATATTAATACTTTTTACCAAATTGTGCAATTTTAAGTGTTGAATTTGTGGCCAAGACTTGGCGCTATATGTTTGTCAAAACCGGACTTTGTAATCTATCTATCAGCATAAATGATTGTTTAAGAAACTCAGCGAATCAATCGTAACCTTTCCATAATCATGACGCATAAACTGCCCACAAAATAGGAGGCCTTTCTGGGACTTTCGGATTCAGTGGTGGACGTTTGCGTTAAAAAAAAAAAATTGTCAGCTGTTTGGGATTTGGCGTGACATAGCGTGTCATGCACTTATCGGTGGTTGTGTGAAATGCACGATAAGGGGGTTATAAAGACATTAAGAAATTCATTCACTGCGTTGTTTCCCGGTCAGGAAGTTGCTCAATGAATAATTTATCACTTTCGTGTTAATTGCTCTTTTTAGAGCGTTTTAAATTCAACGATTTCGCAGCCAATAGAAAGAGACTCGTGGAGTAAGTAAGGTTGGACTTTCTGTTGGGGAACTTTGAGTGCTTATTTTCCGGCTCCAAAACTTCAGTCTGAGATCGACTCTTTTGTATCGAAGGTAGGCCCCCGACAAGGTTTATTATATGCCATAAACATACACACTTGGATCAAAGTTCTTCCTCGCCATGAGGACGATTCTCGACTTAAGTGTAACCTTTGGAAGAGATGAACACGTGCGATTTTTCTTCACTTAAAAGTAACTTTACTTACAATTCGCATATATTTCCTCCTGCTTTAAATTTATTTCTCGTGTAAAATTATTTATTTTCCATTTTCCCATTCTACTGGATATGTTATGTATATCATGGTTTCACTTGTGAATGTTTGCAATCCTTCTAATCATTTCTGGATGAAAAGAGGTTATGGATTATTTAGAGGTAATTTCTATCGATAATATTTGCAGCTCTTCCACCTTATGAGAGAAAAGAACTTTCAATCGCTGTCAACTCTTCGGCAATATTCATAGGCCTCAGAAAATGCCTTTTCATACTGCAATGCGATTTCCATCAATTTGCCTATTTCTTTAGGTATCAAGCAACCCGTAACATCTCCAAGAAAATGCTATGGAATTATTGAATTCTATACCATGTCTGGGCTATGATTCGAACGCTTATAAAAACAATTAGATTATCAAAAAATATTGATGTAAAATCATCAAAGGTGTCGAATGAAATAACATTGATGTAACGTCTGATTCAGTCCAAACACAGAACAAAGCCAAATGAAACACACATCATATATGTAATGTGTATATATACGAAAGATTATTATTCCAGGAGTGCGCATTTCACGCTCTTAGATTTTCAAATGACGATATCTATTTTTCGCGATTAAACGAAAAGCGAAGACTTTCAAGCGCGCGACAACGCGACGGCTAAGTAGGAATGATGGGAAAAGTCCGTGTGACGTATTTCTGGTTCCCGCTGCCGCCCTGTGAGGTGACGTTGAGGCGAGGCTTTAGCGCTGATACGACGCAAGCTGCTAGCAGGTAGCAGAGTACCCTGCTAAGAGGTAGCTCTTGGCTTAAATATGGATTATTACTACCTTACCAAACGAAGAAAACTTTCCGACCTTAGACAATTTTAATAAGTGATTATTAAGAGACGTTTCCCTGAGCTCTGTGACTCGTACAGTCAATGGTAATCTCAGACGATGTAAAACTCCTATCTACTGGTATAGAAACTAGGTCCCTGTGACGTCACGTGGAGTGCCATCGTTTGGGCGCGAATATGGCCTTTTTCAAATGCTGTTAAAACTGACCATTGCCATTCGCCTAAACTGGGATTTCTGATACCAAATATCTTGTATATTATGAAAACCCTAATGGTGGGTAACGAATAGCAATCAATGCATTTCGTTTTCTTTGATGAAGGAAATTACCCTGTTTATCTTTGTAGCTCACTAATATTTCTCGATTCCTTTGGAGTTCATTTGTTAGATTCCATTGGAAACAGCAAATGTCATTACGAGTCAGAAAAGGGGCAAATGAATCATAAGAGATTATTATTATATTCGGCACCAAATTTTAAACCATCATATTATAAATATTTGCACCTCTTGAATTTCGATCAACTTTAATTAACTGAGATGGTGATCATCAGTGACATATCATCAATGTAAGTATTTAAAGTTAAGAGAGCTAAATACGTTACGGTGGGAAATAAGTCGAAGAATGCTTTGCTATGTTTTCACACTTCAGTCTTTTACCCAGGCGGTTTTGTGTAGTTACACGCTGTAACGAATTTAATCTTATTAAGTGTTTACGCATTTGTTTTTTTGCGCACGTATGATTTGGACGACAATGATAGTGATTACTGCCACTGGAGTGTTTGTCACTTTTATTAACGGCAGCTCAATAGAGAAAAAAGTGAACGTAGTTTTCTACTCAAAATCAAATTGGTGTCGTAACTAGCACTCCATTTCGCGAAACGAGGCTCGAAATTTCGGCTTGAACTAAGCATGCTACGACGCGGAAATATTTTCTAGCTAACGCGCAATCTACGTCGTCTCCATGACATTCTCTTTTCATTTGCCACCTCTCCAAACAAAAGGATATGGTTCGGGAAAGAGGGCTCTTATGAATTTTATTCCAGCCGTTCTCGTATATATGTACGCTTATATGGCCTTCTCTTTTTTTCCTTCTGCCAGCGTGCAATTTTCTACGCGGAGATTAGTTCCCTCCGGTAGGGCTAGATGGCTCTGCGTGGGACCTCTTCATTTCCATAACATGCCTGCGAAACACGATACGCCCCCACGCCCCACCTTATATACCCACGTCTGCCTTCCTCTCTCTCCCCCCCCCCTTCACTGGGAACGCCTCCATAACCCCTCTTCAAATGTTTAAGCCTCCCGAAATCGTCAACGGGGTGACCCTGAGCCGTTATGCGGGCCGTTAAACTCCCGGTACCCTCTCTTCGTATGAATACTTGCCTCTTGATGAAGAAATAGAGGTTATGTTCGCGGGGCGGGGCCTTAGGATATGTTTGATCAAGGCTTGAGAGGTCGTGGACCCCTCCATTGTTAGCTTGGAATGAAATTGTGTCCTTCGCCCACTCCTCTCTCCATCATGACCTCTCCGAAATGCGTTCCCCCGGCACCTTCTCACTCTCCTTGAGGACCTCAGATATGTCGGGACAATACAGTAACGGTGGAATAGCCAGCATCACACCTTTACTCAATCAACCGCAAGTGCACGTGGGGTGTAATAACTCCACTGAGGAAAAATCGTTTGTCTTGACCGGGATTCAAAACCGGGCCTCCTGAATTCGAATCAGATGTTCCACCACTCATGCTTACGAGGCATCTTCTTCCTCTTAAAATTCATTGTGACTAAAAGAAGGAAACTTTTCAACCATAGACAGTTTTAATAGGTGATTATTAAGAGATGTTTCCCTGAGCTCTGTGCCTCATGCATACATTGGTAATCTCAGACGATGTAAAACTCCTATCTACTCGTATAGAAACTAGGTCCCTGTGACGTCACGTGGAGTGGAATCGCATGGGCGCCAATCTGGCCTTTTTCAAATGAGGTTAAAATTTACCGTGGCCATTCGTCTAAACTGGGAGTTCTAAAACCAAATAATTTGTATATTATTAATAAAGTAATGGTGGGTAACGAATCGCAATCAATGCCTTCCGTTTTCTTTGATGAAAAAACTACCCTATTGCTCTATACATGTATACACACATGTCCATTGTGGCGTCAGGAACCCATGTTTCTCTATCGTATGAAAAAAAAGATTCCCCGCATTAGATTTCATCGAAGAAAGCGTGTTTCTTGCTCTGTATAGGGTGAGTTGTTAGCTTGTTCGCTGTTGCGGGAGTGGCCGAGGTTGAAGCAAGGATAGCGGGGACACGGTCATAATCGTCCCATTGTCAGAGGCGAGAAACCTCATCTGTGGATAATGGCCGGCAAAAAGCGTGAGTGTGAATTCTATGTCAGGGAAGTGTGGATATGAGGGGAAGATGTTCCCCCTGCTGCGTTGGGACCACCCAGAGGTATTGCGGATGGAATCCTGCCTCTTCTGTAATGCTAGCACGGGAAACTATTTCAGCGGATACATTCTTCCATAATTTTTTGTCAATATTTATTCATTTATTTCTCACTTCCCCGCAAACAGAACAGAATGGAATTTACAGCGAGGGTTGCAACATTAACAATAGAACATCACAAACATCAATGCCCTGCTTAGGGATCACCTACCCAGGCGGGATTCGAACCCGCGAACATCGGATTGGCAGGCGAGGACTTTACCCCTCCGCCATCGAGGCCGGCAAATATTCTTAAATATATGTATCGCTTTTTTTCATTTTCCAATGCTCGATTAATATCCAGAATGTAGTAGAACATAGTGAAATTCCGCGGATTTGGAGTCCAGGCCCCAGTTAAGAATTAAAATAACGGTATGGATGAGGTGTGAAACTTACTAAAAATGTTATAACGCGTATTATTTATCAAGAAAAATATCCTAACTCTCTTCTTTCTCTCTCATGTAACCGATATCATTTCATAAACATGGAATTTGTGAATCCCTCATCTACTGCTCCAACAGTTAGCTCCTCGAGCCTATTATCTTTTTCAAAAGTATTCATTCCCAGAAATTCATTTTGTGTACTTCATCGTTCGTTTTTTCATCGACTACTACTCCTTATTCTTTAGCTAACCCTCACATTGGCCGCTTGCAGCTTATTCTTATCTTAATTTCTCAGAGTTCCCGTTATTTTAATAGTAACTACAGTTTTAGGGCAGTATTCTGCCTAACTCCGGTGAACAGTAGATGAGGCTTTCGTACATTCCCGTACAGGAATGGGAACAACGCATAATAAAATGGAACAAAATAGACAATTTGAGTAGATATTCCTTTTTCCACGCAGTTATTTAAAGCTCCATGAAATGTCTGAAGTGAAAATATTTTTAAAAAGGTAAGTAAACATGCATGCGAGGAGTTCAATGCTATTCTAATTGAAGTCAAACATTTAACACGTATGAGATGAAAACTACCCCAAAAAATGCATTTTCTCCCTTGCAAAAATCCTTCCTTCCTCTGCAAGGCACGCGGAAAAATATATCCTGAAACTTCTGTGGCTGTCACATGAATATATTGGGCTGAGCGTTTGAGGATGAGTTAACCAATTAAGACACGTTGCATTGTATTAGAGATTACGGGAGAATGAGTTACGGGGAATGATTTCGTTTTTCGCCGCAGCTCATATTACCCTCTCTTCTCACGATAAATTTTGAGGAATTGAAATTTTGGTTCTGAATGAACGACCCCACGGAGGTTTTTTTATGCCATGCAAAACATTCAAATAATTGTAGAATTTCAATCACCTTTTATTAATACGTATAGCTACTTAGACGTTTTAACATTATTATTACAAAATTTGTGAGGAAATAAGTCGTAGAAGATGAGAAAGAATATATGTACTTGCATGAGTGCTGAGCCGCTTTATATTGGATATGAGAGTGAACAAAAGTGAGGATGGACAATCTGAAAAGAATGTTATTCGCGTGGTCTCTGTCCTAAGTGTTCACGTTGACAAGGCGACGGGAGAGATCCAGGACTTGCGTGGTTGTCGTTGTGTGGCAGGGATGGGGCGGTAGGCCTCTCCTCGTCCAATCAAACAGCCGCAGCAGACGTATTGGACATCTCTGTAATCTCCACTCGCCATCATTCACGCCCAACGCACAGTTCTCTTTTCAACCGCTTCGTCCCTTTCTCCTTATACCCACATGACTCAACAACGTGATCGCTTTCGTTCAGCGCCGTTAAGCCACCCGCTTTCATTGGATCATGAGGGATTTAGCCCGTGGCCATATAAAGCACGCGTTTTCATACATGAGCCCGCGATAAGCGCAGTAATACTTCCAATTCAATGAGTCGGCGACTATTACCACGTGCTGACATATCGGCGAATATGTATGAATCTCTCTCGACCTTGAATCCTATTCTAATGACAAAATGAAAGACAAATATCCCTGAAGAACATTAAATCCTGGTCGACGCACAGTGGGCTGAAATCGAAAAAAGCTGGACAAAAGTCCAAAATGACGTTTTTTGAGATAGAGACTTCCAACTTGGCTTAAATACGTATAAATGATTACCAACTATAGATTTATGTGCCATTTTACATCAATACGATCCGTTACTGAGATACAGTGGCCCAAACATGACCAACTTTTTAAAAACACGCGCGGTCTCGTTTTTCTTCAGAAACCTTTGAATTTAAGCAGGTGGTGTTGCATTGGCATGAATTTTATGCAATAAAAAACGCAATATTCCTATGAATTGATGTTTTGCCTATACTTTCCATGAATTTTGAAGATTTTGGTTCTCATGTGACTGGTTTTACAACGCAAAATGGCGGACCCGTTTTTCACGTGAAATTTGACATAAAGTAGACATTATCTTTCGTTTACGAAATATATAACTCAGGAAATTCACATCACGGTGTAAAGTAGAGATTTCTTAAGAATACAAAGCAGAAATCTTGGAAAAAAGTCTGCGACGAAGGTAATGAGAGCGATTTTTCGATCGCGAGTCAAGGCTGAGCTACACGCCGCGGGACCCTGAGGCTCGGTAACCGAGGTCGATGTTTCAAGTTTTTTGAAACTTTATTCTTGAAAATCGTCATTTAAAGCACAGAACCTAGTCATTAATGACCTAAAACACTATATTGATGACATTAGCAAGGATTTTGGATCGACCGAATTGACCATTTAACGCGTTACTCGAGTGGAAATGCTTGGGATTGGATATTTGTCGGAACCATTCCACGTATAAGAAACATGCTTCGGGTATTGAATTTGGGTTAAAAGATTGAGTTGGCATGCTTAAGAGAGAGAAAAACAAAATGTTTTCCCGAAATGCAACTACCGTTACCCTTTTCCATTTCCAACCTCGCCGTGGTGGGTCGCGCGTTTTATGACGACGCAGGTATTTAACAGATTCTTCCTCAAGGGTTTTTCCCTTTTCTCTACAAAAATACGTTTCAACTTGCAGTATCAGTGCGAAGGAGTGCCGTGTTAGTTCTCCTAATGTCGTGTCGTTCAGTAGTGTGATAGTCAAGTTCGTTTTGCCTATTGATATGTTTCGGGATTTGCTGAATATCTATCTTTTCACGGAGTTTGACGGCGCAGTGATTTTCCAGCCTGAATTTTGTAAGGTGAGTTTTTCATTCCTTCCATTTCAAAGATGAGTTTGTTTTAGTACATTTTCAATGAATCTTTTAATTACTTATGAATTCTTACTATGTTTGCCTCTCAGTAACCATGACAATTATGATGCGTGTTCTCTAACATATATTTCTAATTTTCAATTCACCTCGCAGGGTTTCGAGTGCTTTTTGACGTACTAATGGATTCTAACTATGTTACTCGTTTTGAGTTTCATAAAGAATTACATATTAGAAACGAAGGGAATGACATCAGGATAAAAAATACACTTGTTGGATTTTTTGTAGCGGAGATTAAATGTTGAGAGCTACGAGTCTGCTCTTGAAGGTGTCCGTGAATTACTAAAGTTGAGATTCTGGTCTTATTACGAAAAAATGTGGAGACAATATTGCTGGAACAGTAAAAGATTTTATTGCTACATATTCGGACCAACAGCTATGGAGATGAATGATTTGAAGGCAATATAGAACCGACTTGTAGGTGTGACAAAATATTCTTTTGGATTATCAACCTCACATTGCTACATCCGATTTTTGTAATGTGTGCTACACATGTAGTACAGGATAATTAAAAAAATTGTTGGTAAGAAAGAATACAACAAAGCTGGAATCCAGTTCAATGATGAAAATGCCTTCTAATTACGGCCAACATTCTTTACATGCCCGAGGATATCTGAAAACACTCCTTATAGAGAGAAAAGTTAGATTTCAGAATGCTTTTAGAGGAAGGATGAGGGTTTATTGTTGATATTCCACTGTCTGTATCAGAGAACACGAATGACGGCAACACCGCAAGGCGTTTCTTCGATTCCCCAGCATTGGCCGCTTATTTGAAGGGATATTGAGTAAATGTAGACTGCAATAGGATATGTACACCATGCACTGTAAAGCAAATGTAACATTCACGCATGTTTGCATATGAAATGGTTAAATACTTCATCTAAATTATATGTTTTCATAGGAAAGTGTAATGTACCATCAGAAGAGAATTAATTCTTCATAATTACAGGTATCAATGTTGACCTAATCAAACATTTTTCCATCATTCTGAGGGCAATATCAAGTGGCATAACTCTAAATTATACAGATTTCTCGGACTACTGCCAGAGAACTGCGGCGTTATTCACTAAGATGTATCCCTGGTATTATATATACTTACGAGTAAGTACCTATATATACTTACTCTATGGTATTACATAACAACCACGGTACATAAGGTGCTTCCGCATATAAGTAATTTTACAAAAGAGTTGACTCTTCCTACGGGACAATTATCTGAAGAGGCATTAGAAGCCCAGAATAAGGACATGCGTAAATTCTGCCCGAGATTCAACAGAAAGCACTCCGAGAGGCCACGAATGAAGACCTTTTCAAACGACTGTTATTAACGTCTGATTCACTTCTTTACACCATCCGTTGAAACGTATTTTTGTAGAAAAAAAGGAAAAACCCTTGAGGAAGAATCTGTTAAATACCTGCGTCGTCATAAAACGCGCGACCCACCACGGCGAGGTTGGAAATGGAAAAGGGTAACGGTAGTTGCATTTCGGGAAAACATTTTGTTTTTCTCTCTCTTAAGCATGCCAACTCAATCTTTTAACCCAAATTCAATACCCGAAGCATGTTTTGTTTAAGCAGAAATGTTTTTTTTAAGGTAGCCTAAGGATTTTAGGCTACCTTAATTCGGGGAAGTATTGTTCAGTAGAATACTGTAAAACCGAAAACTACCCGAGTCAATTTTCATGCATTGAAATGAAATGAAACAGTGGAGTTTGCTTTCCATCGATTCCAAACTAGCTGTAAAGCAAATTTTCTCTTTTTTTCTTCCTACCAATAGACGTATAACGTGCCGTGTCTTTTGTATGGAGTGGCATTCATCGCTCTAAGAACGTCTAGGAATCGCCTATTTCATGAGCGGTTCACTCCAGCAGTGAGAGCAGCCTTGATCTTCGCAGAAGGGATTTTACTCCGGTGTGTCTCTCTCTCTGACCCCACAGTTCCACCCTCCCTCGCCTCATCAACCGATATCCCATATGCAAAGCTCTGCTCGATGAGCTATAAACCATCCCTCATTGTCCGCTCCCATTACGTTTTTGTGCATGTCTGCAACCCCTTTCGCCCTTCCAACCCTTCCCCCTCTCGCTCCCCCCCCTCTGTGCGCCTGATCCCTGCTTGTTTTGCTGCTACGTGATCTCCTTTCCCTTTCTCTGACGCAAGAGTGAGTTTGAATAGGGAGTTAGCGATCGCAGACATCGATACACAATCGAATATCTTTAGCACCCTGCAGCGACAAAAGTTCAAATAGCTGATATCTATGCTTTGGGCAATGAATTAGAACAACTGGGCATTCAAATCTTCATCCAATGGGAAGCACTAGCTCATTAACTACTTCGGTTGAGGCAGATTGGGATGGGAAACTCCATAGAGACTTTCAAACTTGTGGCCTAATCTAACGTTTTTCAAGTTTTTATGAAAACCTACGTAATGATGAAATGATTGCGCGTTTTATTTTTTAAATGTAAACTGTGTAACGAAAATGGAATTCATTTCTGCATTTTATTGAATTCAAATGACGCACTACATGCGATTATAGACGAAGTTTATGGGGATGTTTATGTTCTCCCGCAAGTAAATAATTCGAATAAAACCTTTATGATGTAGTAATGTAAGTTATGTAAATACAGCCACCACAATAAATTATGCCAATTGTAACATGGATGGCCCAGAAAAATGCATAATGTTCCCGAGGAAGGTACGCGATTATCATCTTCAATTAAGGGCAATCAGGCTGACTATGTTGTCGAAACTTGGTTGTCATTTTAAATGGATTGTGATTTAGGTAGTAGATCACTGTTAAAGTTACAGAAGAACTTTTTGCTAATAGAACTTTGTCCCATTCCAATTATCAAATTTTTCCTTATAAATATAATAACGGGCCGAGATTCGTTCCCAATACAGCCGATCTGGCCTTATGGTTTCTCTGGGCTGATTTCTCATATGGGCTGGTGATCGGGAATGTTCAGATTTACGTCCGTGAAATAAGAAATATATGGATTTTTAAGGCATATTCTTTTTTCTTTTATGTCAACATGAAAACAGCCTTTTTAAGAGAAGCTTGACCCAGGCACACTATGCCAACTAATATCGAATTCAAAGAGGTACTGGAGTTTCCTCCGTATGGAATGTAAATAACTGCTCCAATAGCTCTTCATGAGAAGGTACTTAAAATGGGATGCAAAGCAATTATAACGAAGCATTGGGTTACATATATATTGTCAACATTTGAACTATTAGGGATAAGTTTAATTTCACAATCATGGTGAATATTTATCCGTGCATTAACAAAATCGAAGCCATTAGTCGTAACTGATGTTATCACTGAATGCGTCTACATGGCAAGCATACTCTGTTATACATTCTATACTCAAAGAGGCGAATATGTTCACTTACTCATGATCGCAGCTGTAGTTGCTCCATTGCGATGCTTTATCCATCGATGCTTGAAGCAGACGCTACTCATCCTTACCTCTCAATGTGGGTTTACTTATTTCCGGTGAACTTTATCACTGATGTGGATTATCTAGGGATATCACACCCTACAGCCATCGTTCCCCCTTCTCTGGCTCTCGTTCCACCGTGTCCTTCCCACCCAACTCCCTCCCCTTCTATTTATTCTTTCTCACCCTCCACCCCTGCCTTTGTTCGGCGTCACCTACTCTGGCCATTCCAATCCCCACCTCTCGGCCGTAAAATGACTGTAAATCCTCGCGTGCTGAATGGATGGGGGTCATGTTACGGTCTGGACCACTCATTCTTGAAATCTCTCAGGGGTCGGAAATCATTTTAGTGCGAGCGGCCGGGATCAAGCCAACTCACATTTATTTCTTTTTTTAACCGCGAAATGCGTTACCTATGGCGCGGGTTTTCCTCCTATTCCTCGTCCGCATTAATCCCTTGGGTTAGATTATGGGTGGCCCTTGTTGTTCGTCGGCCTTTTCTTTTTGAACCGGAAATTTGGATGGAGGTTTATGTGGTTTCAGACGAGTGCGTTCGTTGCATGGGAATCGTAGTCCATGGCGAAGCTCGTGGTAGAATTACGTTGCAGATTTCTAACAGTGGAAAGACACATTTTTACATAGGAAATAATAGTCCCAAAATGCAACATTTATCGTTCCCGATTGAGAACATATTATGGGCCCACTGCGTGAAAATTCATCTTTATGGAATTAGAATAAGTTATTTCCATGCGTAAGGAATGAAAGAATGATAATATATGAATGAGTCCTCATTTGGTCCCGAAGTTAACTCGTTTCTCGAGCTGGAACATGCTGAAGTTCTTGGTGGAAGTAGGTTTAATATTTTTGACCTCGGAGGAGTATTAACATGTTATAATTCATAATTACTTCTCTTGAAAAGTTTAATCATACCTGGTTGAAAATATTTCACAAGCTTCTTTTGAGATATTTTGCTTAAATTCTTTATTTCCGGTTACTACTATGTTCTTGACGTGATAAATATTTTTATATTGTCATCCAATTATACGTGCGAGAAGAAGTAATATACTGATATAATAAGATGATTTTAAGTATTTTTATGCTAACATGTGAGGCTATATATAATTGTTTGTATGCAAAGTAATGATGCACCCGAGAAAGAAATATTGCGTAGGAGTTGGCATAGTAATATTTTACACACATAGCACTTTATCTCTCTCTCTACCGTGAAATGCCTTCCCATGTGAAAGGGGTTCTTCATTATGTACGTTCGTACTCGAAGGTAATCTCTTGGGTCAGATTTTGTTGCTCGGTTACCAAGAGCACGTTGCTAGGTTACTATTAAACTGGAGTATTGGTTTATTTGCTATCATATCTAAGACGACAACTGTTTGGGAATTTTAGAATTCACCGAAGGTAAAGGTTGGAATCACATCGCAAACTTTTGGGCACGGAATGGTTTTAGCTATATTGCATTACATTATTACCTCAGTTGAAGAAAATTTATTAACTCTGATTAGAATCATTTGTCAGTTCTCTCCTGTGTAATTAAAGAAATATATATTGATTGCAAGCTTTTTTCAAAGGAAATTTAGGTTTACACCTATTAAAAATTTTTTAAAATGTAAAATTTTCACTCCTTAGTAATAAAATTTGTGCTGGTGTTGTCATCGCTAAATTTTAATATCTATGACTCGTGTTCGTGTGTAGTGTTATGTGGCTGCAGTGATATGCGTGACCTAGAGCGTAGGGGCTGTTTCTATTCTGCGCTCGTGTTAATCCCTCGGGTTAAATTTATGGCTGTGTTTCTCAGTTCGCTCGCCTTTTATTCGCTGAAATAATGGCTGGGACTTCCCATGGACTTTGAACTATCACGATCATTGTGTAGCTGTGATCATGTTAGCTCGTGGTGAAATAACGCCAAAGCTCATGTTGAAAGATCTTTGAAGATACATGAACTTAGCGGGGTACCTTTTGTTCTTTCTCTGTGCACTTATTTAAGGAGATTACATTTTATCGATTTTAACATATTTTAAGCTCCCAGTTGGTGAAATTTGGCGGTACTAGAATGAGAAAGTTATTTTTTAAATATTTTATACGACATCGGTAACTATGAGTACTAGAATTTTTATCGGAAGCTGGTATTGAATTTTTTCATTTATGCCATTTTTTCGTATATGCCATTAATCCTGTCATGCTCATTACTCATTTTATTTTTGGTTTGCTTATGTCCTAAAAATAAAATTTACATGGCCAAAAATTCAACTTTTAATGCCTTAATGTTGAATTTTATTAAAAAGGTCAACATAGCATTCATATCGAAAATCAATTATGATAAATATTGGTCGGAGTTTCCTCTCTGTGAATATTCCCACTCTTATCCGAGTTAAATTTCATCTCTAGTCAAGACGCGTAGGATGGAATTCGAAATCTGGTAATTAATAAACTTCGAGAGAAGAAGTGGACGCGAGAACTTGAAAGGAATGGGGTCACTCGAATAACGAATTAATATCACTCCATCTTCCTTCTTTTTTTCTTTCACTTCTCTACCGAAGAACTTTCTTTCTCGAGAATAAAACCCGCGAAAGAATTTTTAATCGGACCAATTTTCGGCGTCATAAGATAATAGTAAATTTTTTATCGCAATCCAATACCCGGATTCAGCGGTAAATTTGTTTTTTCATTTAAATTGCTTTAATTTTCTTTTTTTTTGCTTCTTCATCCCGTGACCCAGGACTTCGCTGATGCGGCGGTCTTTGAACTTATTCTTCCGAATATTTTCTTTTTGTTCCGCTATCGCCTCCGGTGAAGGAGCGAAGAAATGGTTGGCGATTTATTTTCAATATCATCCGCTCTCCGCCTGCACTTAGGTACGTTCGGCAGTTGGGAAGATATGGTTTGAGTGGGTTCCGTGAAGAATGAGGTCATGATCTTTGAGGCTTTCTACTTCGTCGTATCCCTTGCATCCCTTTCTATTCGCCCCTTTGAGGTTAATGTCGCGTCGACTCTCTTGAGGTACGAAAACGGTGCACTTCAGGTGATGCTTGAATGGTTGAATGACATTATCATTCAAGCGCGTGGGGCTGGGGAAAGTTCTCAGAGGTCCCAAGGATGGTACCCCGGATGGAAATATATGCTCCAACGGGATCAGATCTATTCAGCAATTAAATAAAGCATCATCAAAGTTTATCAGGTCTGCTCTGGTCTGGATAAAGTAAAGAGCAGAAAAATAGCCAATTTCAAATCATATCTGTGTCCGAAATGATATATGTATAATATGGTGTATAACATGATCGTGTTGGATGAGAAAACCCGATCAGAATATAGATCAGCTCATTTATTGATCTGGATTAGAGATCAGCAGTGGAATTACCATCCCACGGTACACTGCAAACGTTCATGCTAGTTGACATGCGGTTTTAAATGATAACCTCGTTTCATTTACCCCTTTCAATTTACAGCCGCTGCAATTGAAATCACGGTATCTTACAGGAAATCATTTCTATACACTTGAAGTGAGCACATGCATATGCAACCCATGATATGTATGTCTTTTAGTACCTTTTATGCACGCTTACGACTAAATAATGGCGATATATTGTTCTAGAATTAATTTCGATCTTCGGATTAATATGGATTTCTTTCTATTTTTTATACGACAATATTTCATGTTTTTAGGTAAATTCATTAATGAGAATGAAATATCGTTACTTATTACCAACTAAGCATTGAAAGACAATAAATGTAACATGTCTATACATTTTTACAAGTTACATTTCCTTCTGCTTCTCTCTTTTGAAATTAATGCTTACCAATGTTTCAGTGTAGC
Organism: Ischnura elegans; assembly: GCF_921293095.1. Lineage (NCBI taxonomy): Eukaryota > Metazoa > Arthropoda > Insecta > Odonata > Coenagrionidae > Ischnura > Ischnura elegans. The sequence continues at coordinate 108,782,667 of NC_060254.1, read as the reverse complement.
GCTAACAAATGATGGATTGCATGTATTTCATTTTTCGTTATTTCTAATCTAGATTAAAAATGTCAGATATATTTAGGTTCTTAGTAGTCTCTCTCACAAATAACGTGCAATAATAAATTAAGCCTAGGATACGTTTGGAGAAAAATTCTTTCCTTTGCCAATAATGTTTTTCGCAGCTATTGGAAATGATAAACAGTTACAATGAATATTATTTGAAAATAAAATGCTTTGTCTGTGAGGTGATTTTCAGGCACACATTCGATTTATATTTATAAATGAAAGTGAATAACTTTACTTCATTGCATAAGGATTCACTATTTATGTTTCATTATTCTCGTGCCACTTATAATCAAATTCTGTAGACATTAACTCTTTTTGAAACAGAATATACGTAAAAATGCATATAAAATCGAATTCATACAATGATCGCTTTGTCTAATTTTGATGTATTTCTCCTTTAAATGGTTTTCTATATTCCTTTGCCGTCTCTTTTATTCACTCTAGATTCACGGCGTGGGCTAAGCACTGAAAGTACTAGTGGATACTCAGGCCACAAGCGAGGGGCACAAATCTAGTGACGATGTTCACGAAAAGAGCGAGAATATATCGATCTAGGAGATTGTTTCAATCAAAATGCGTCAGCGAGGGCTTTACTTTATTAAAACGGAAATGTTATCGGGCGAAAGATGAGTGGCAACTTTCTGTTCTCCTTTTGCTCAGAGACGGAGTAATTATTCCCGGAACCAATATGTACACCAACGACAGGAAGGGAACCGTGGAATTCCTTCGCGACTCCTCAAAGCGATTCAAATTCTTTTCACGCGTTTTATGAGTAAGTTTTGCCTTCATACTCGGCTTCCATTGCTGTAAAAGAATCCCACAGACAGGGGAAAATTTAACCAACAATTTTGCACTTGTTTAGCATAAAATAAATCTAAAAAGGTATCATTTCATGTGAGGCTCGGCATTATAGTAGATGGCCACCAACTGCAGCAAATAGAGAAGTCGAAATATATGTGAGTATTTTTTTGCTAAATCCTTTATTGAGGAATCATTAATTTAAAATGGCCATTATAAATATTGGCTTTAGTTTTACAAGACTGAATAATGAAATTGAAAATTAAGTATAAACTCAACTATTTCAAAACTCATTTTATTAGCACAAAACTGAAATTTCACATCAATACATGGAATCCCCGATTTCATAAACACATTTTCTAAGAGTTGTCGTCATGAAGATCGTATCATATGAAGTAGCTTAATGCTCGTTGATAGATAACTATAATTAATATTGAAAGTAAGACATTAAGAGAAATTTTGAGTACGTTGGTCCGAGAAACGTATTTTTCATAAAACTTTCCGAGTTGGTTTACTCTCGACATCCTCCTTCCTCCGGCAACGGCTGCTACGAGTAGATGCTGAATTTGATAACTATCGCATTTGAAAACCAACACTTTTAATAATTAACCTTATCGGAATATATGCTCATGCGCACGAAAAATGATAAATAATATTAAAATACATAATGTTAATGCTATAACACGGCTTTTGGTTAAAAACGAGGATATGTTCGATATAAATTAAGAATCATAATAAAAATAAATATATTGCTCCTCACCTGATTAATTTTTATATTATTAGATAATGAGTGGTAATAGCTGTAATTTAGGTTAAATATGGTCATTTACACGAAAGTGGTCCTAAGATAGGCTCGTAAAGCTGGGGAAAAAAAAATAATTTTAGGATTATAATTAACATTATCTTTTTTTAGAATTTTTTTACCATTGTTTGCTTTTTCATCTTGATGGATGAATCTCTTATGATAGAAGAACATTTTGAATTAAATAGAGAAGAGTTAATCGTTTTGAATCCTGCAGTTGCAAAGTTACCACCTTGATTTTAATTAATGTCTGGTTTAGGTATCCTCTTTATCAGTGCGAGAAGTGGATGAATTTCTGTGGATTGGCATGGAAACCAGGACGAGGAGAGGTATATCGTGGAGGTTGTCCTAGTTTCCAGCCGAAGACTGCTGGCATAGCCCTCCAAGAGTGACAAGTATCCGAAAGCCTCTTAGCTCTCTTCCATTTACGGAAGATACTTATTTGATGCATCGATGCAGTTCTCATCCAGATAAAGCGTATCTTTCTTGGCGCGGAATATTTTCCTTCCGGTCTTGTCATTTCTTTTTATCATTTTCGCAAATCGTGAGGAGTTTCTCTCCGGAGGCATTCTTTGAGTTCACCATGATCCTGGATTTTCCGTCCAATTCCACAGTGCGCCCTCGAAGGAAAAATGGACAAGCTATCCAGGGTCGTAGAATTCGCTCAAGTATGTGATCAGAGACGTTTGAGTTTTCGGAAACTATAGAAGGAGAATATAATGAGAAATGTTACGAAAGAGGCTGTATATAATATTATTTTGTTGGAAAATGCATGTTTCATAATACCCTTGCCCAAACACCGTCGTTGAATTTTAAAATGTACATCGATAAATTTATTGAAATCCTTTTCAATTTGGTATTAGGTCCCCCGTATTGAAGCAATTTACATAATAATATAATGTGATGTAAACAATACTGCTTTCACACATGTCATCTTTTTGTGTGAAAGATCTATATTTAGGTATGCAGATTTCTAAGTGATTATATATTGAATTAGTAATGTTTCTATGACTATGAGACATTTTGAGTGATTTCTACTGCACTTATGTGACTCCTATTGTACGATTTTTCATAATCACAAAATTATGAGTAACCTTTTGCTGTTATTTCGTTAAAACGAGGCCAAAAATGCAGTTGTATGTACCTAATCTTTATTTTATTCTACGCAGTGACATATTATAGCTTATTCAAATGTAAGCACCTATGTTTTTTTTAACTCCCAAGTTTTTTTGCGCGTCCAGAGTCCAAATTTTTTTGAATGATGTGATGATTGGTTGGGGGAAATGAAGACTTATTGTTCTTAAATATTAAAATAAATATTTACCTTACTTTACCTTATTTTTCGGGTGAAAATTTCTTGGCTTGACTCTGGAAGGACTTACTCATTACTTTCTACCGTGATTAACTTCCTTAGATATATTTATTTTTTTGTTTATTATAAGTTTACCTGGGTTAGGTAGCTTTTAATGAAAATTCTTAATTTCTTTTCTGTAGTATATCCGCTGCATTGGTGCCACTTTGGTTCCTATCTGAGGAGTAAGTATGATTATCTCCAGTAGCATCTTACATTTTTGCCATTTCTTCTGCCATTGCCATTTCTTCATTTTGCCTGAATATGGTTGTTAATCCCTAAACAGTCGATGACTTGTACGAAGTCTTTGACCAGTTACGGAGAGTGACGGAGTCTCCTCAGCGGGTCGATTGGAATCAGGCGCACCCAAAGAGATGATGAAATTTGAAATATTCTCAGACAGAGTATTCCGAGTGCCTCATGATAGAATATCGGGAAAACGAAGGATTGAAGAGTCATGATAAGTAGGTATTGAGAAATTAATAGTGTAAAGAAAGAATTTAAGTGGGTCATAGGGAACCTTGGTCATGTTTCGATCAAGGAAAATTCTAATTTTCATTTGAAGTGCTGATATATTTGAATAATTAAACACCATATAGAGTGGCTGGTGATGAATCAAATAGATGTTCCTCGTTTTATTTTACGAAATCTCTATTAGTGTCCCACCGCCTTCATCTTAACCGCGTCAGCATCAAAGGGTACATTAGTAATTAACAAGGAATTAATACCGAAAAATAGCTATAGTGGTAGAGCGGTTGTCCATTTCTATGGATCAAAGTCATTTTCCTTTAAAGTTCCTGATTCGGATAATGGAATGCATAACGATATCTGTCGTTGATATTAGTAAGTATTTCTTTTTTTCGTCATTTTTTAGTTTGCTTTGCAGTCATGAGTTTAGTTCTATGTTCCTATCACGCCTGACTTTGTGATTGATGAGCCTCTTTCTATTATCGAATTTCAATCAAGCATGGGCGTTATACACTCGTTCATGAACACTGTGTCGTAATAAGCTCGTTGGCACGAATTCTCTGGTCTTCATATGCCACCCCCAAAAAACTAAGCTAGTACGCAAAAAGCCTACTACTGCGTAATCTGATATCTATCATAAATCTACCATGGTGGTTTAATGACACGTTTTCGGAGATACTTTTCTGTGACCCACAAAAGAACGTAAAATTTCCAAAAAAATAATTAGAAGCACAGGAAAACATTGAGGTAAAATTTTATAAAAGATACGATAGGTACGTATTGAAATTACATGCTTCGATAAAATGCACATGTATTCGGGCAAGAAATTAGCTGATAATACGATTTCTGATGATTGTTATGGCAGTAGCTTAACCTTGTCAATAGAAGCCGAAAACATCCAGGTTAGCCAACTTTGGTGATAGGCGTAAATTCAGAGAATCCGTTTCAAATCCAGAGCGTAAAACCGCTGCGGGTTCACTGGCGAGCACTAAAAATGTTATTGTACCTAGGTTCAGCAAAATTCGCTATTTTGAGCCCGTAACCGAAAAAAATCGTCATTAACGCTTAGGTTAAGGAAAATGCTTAAATCTAGGTGGGATTTCTATGCACTTACGGTTGACCTTCGAAGTGTTTATTGCTTTGTAATCGGTCGTTCATACCTATCTATGACTTTTTTATGATGCAACTAACGAGGATGTAAAGAAAGAATACGTGAAAATAGGGGGAGGGGTTGGTGATACCTTTCTTTACCCTATGAATTGGAAGATGCTTCAGATGGTGATATATTTGTTCGGTAACAGTGAATTAAAATTGCGATTTCCATGTAAAAACGGGAGCAGTATCGCCACGTTACCTTTCTCTCAAACTCGATGGCAGAATTTTCTCGTCCAGGTGATGAGGTGTGTCAATTATCCGGGAGAAATCGCTAGCCACAATTGCAAGCTACAAGCGGACGTCGGATGAACGTAACAGTCCGTCAAATGAAGCGGTCAAGTGTGGAACACTTCTCGTGATAGTAGGGATATTCTGAGCACGCATAGTTCTATTTTCATTTCACCGGAAATCCTTCCCCACAATGGGCATCAAAATTCTATCTCTTCAAGTTGGCCTCGTATTGTGGCCTCGTCAGATATCGTCTCGCCCTCTTTTTATATTTTTTTAAATGCGTTCATGCATTTTTCATCGTAGCATGAACGTTAACCTCTCCTCGTGTCTTACGTCAATATTCTCATCGTCCTTGATAATCCCTCGGGATTGCATTTCTTTCGTGACGTTTGACGCCCCATAGAGCATTGTAGAATTTTTATTCCATTAAGATAAAACAATAACATGAGGGATTGCTTTCATTATTCCACAGAAATACCTTGTGATCTGTGTCACAAATAATCGCTACTCAGCTGAGCTCTTCATTCATGTTTACTAGAATTTGGGGCCTGTATTTCATAATTGGTCGTTTATTTTCTTTAATTATGCGAGTTCGTTGGACCATAGCAAACGGATAACATTAAACCGTGATGTGGATGATCAGAAATAATTTTTCATTCTTCAAAGAGGATTCGTGCTGCAAAATCTGTTCTCTGCAAAATTTTCGACTTTCCCCCAAACATTCACTGGAGCGTTCAACATTTTAATTCTTTCCTCGTGAAAAGATTTGAGCTCACTGACCCTTTCGATTTTACTTTCTCATCTTCGCTTCGAATATACACTTCACCCTTCTTTTTTCTCGTATTTTCTCTTACATATCCTTTAATTAAACTACGCATTATTTAAAGTGGAGGTTGGACATAAGCTATATAGAAATATTTTATCGAAATGGCTAAAACTCCATCTGTCATACGTTTAAATTTGGAACTGTCATCTAAGTGTTCTTTCTATTAAAAGAAAGTGTTTTTATTTCTGCGAGATATAATAAAAAAAGAAAACGCATGCTCTTGCATCTATTCACACGAAGCTATTCTAAGATTCATCCAGTTTTGGAGATGCTAGGCCTTATTCGAATGAAGTAAAATGTCTACAATTGCGTGGTGGAGATACATATTTGTCTTATGGTCTGGGTCATATTTATAGAAAAATGATTAATTATCAGAGCTGTATGAAGGAGCGATATTGAGTACAGAGTTTGGCGCTGTTAACTAATTGGTTCCAGCGAATAATGTGTGTTGTTCGGTGACAATAATGTGTTTTGTTCGGTGAGTTAGGGATACCTAGCAATTGTTGTGATTTGATGAATAGCCATCAGCCGCTGAAATGTGGAAAAGCCTTCTCCAAGGAAATTATTGTTACGTTTCTATGTGCAACTAGGCTTTGATTACCACTGTATTTTTTCCCTAGATGTCTTGCGTTGCAAGATGTTCTCGCTTACTTTCGTAGCCAGGGGTAAAATTCACAGGCGTAAATTTCACATATTCTGTACTACTGTACTACTATTCTGCACATAACTATACTCCAGTATTACATTTTCTAGTATTTTGGACGAAAATTGGCCAATGATATCAAGTATTAAGAAAGATGTGCTATAGATACATTATTTGTGGATTTAGTGCGTTTTGGATGCTGGCTGTGATCCGTGGAAACATACAAAAAAACATCCTATACAAAAAATGCTGACATTCCCATCAGAACTCAACATATCACCCTGCCAGCCTTCAGTGATGACCATCATCTTTCTCCTACCCAAAACCTTCCTTCCGTTCTCCCTATTTATTCACCGAGGTTAATTAATCAACTGAAAATTTTATCATATAATCAATACAGTTGGTTTTCATTGACAATACTTGATACTGCATCCAAACTTGAGGCATGAGCTTGGCATACTGTTACAATTTTAGAAGACAAGAAGCATCAGTGACAAAAAGCCAGGGCAATCCTGGTCTAACTGAATTTGGTAAGGGTAAGCAACGTATGATGAGCGTTAAGGCCTTATTAGCTGTGAGAATCATTTTTTTGCTCGCTTTGGAAAATGTTGTCATGCGTCGTAGGATACAGCGCGACATGGAGCATGCAGCTTTACTTGTAGTAGATGCACACGTATGATTCCAACACTCCCCTAAGTTATCTCTTTATGGATCATTAATTATCATGAAAATGGCATCGCAAGTATTTTAGCGGAGACAGCATGCGTGTCAATATTGTGGGAAGTTATAAGCTATCATTGACCCTGGCAATACTTATTTTTCTCAGAGGGTTGTCTTTAGAGTATGTGGGCGTTCACTTTGGAATTCACCAGAGCATTTACCGCACCATCTCCCCCTTCCCATGATGCTGCGGGGGGGCAGAGTTTTTCTACGCATCCTCTACCCCTTAACTCCCAAAACTATTAGTCTTTTCTCCAAATGCCATGCAGTTAAGATTCTATCAGAAGAGGTACCTGATACTAACAAATTGCAGTAAAGCCAAGTCCATTTCATCAATGGAATTTCATATTTGTTCATAATCAAAATCAATGGCGGATCCGGGATAGGGGCAAAGGGGGGGCTAAGTGGGGGTCGGAAAAAATTACCATTCTATCTAGTGTAAATTGGATACGCAAGGGGGAGCTATAGCCCCCTTAGCCGCCCCATAGATCCTCCACCGGTCTAATTGCATATGGTCCGTGGATATAATTTGCCGTCTGTATTTCCAATAATATTATTGAATTGAAAAGTTTATAACATTTAATGTTAAATTTATAGTATTATTTGTTTTTAACGTTGTAAAAGTGGTAGTTTTAAATAATTATTATGCATTATTGACATTTATCCAAATTCGACAGGTGCCATGAAAAATTTAGACTTTAGTATTTCAAGTATTTTGGAGGAGAGGGATTCTAACACTCGTAAAAGCTTGTGGCTTATCCACGTTTAAGTTGCAAGCTATCGTTGTCCCTGGAAACATATTTTTGTAGCCTCGGGGCCTGGCTTTGCAAAATGTTGACGTACACCTTAGAACTCAGCGGAGCATTTAGCATGCGAACTCCCTCCCCCCCCTGCCCCGCTGTGATCAGGCCCCAATTCTCTTCCTCCGCATCCCCTCCCCCCCCTGTAATCCCTCCCTCGTTTCGTTTGCCCTCCTCCACCCACGTCCGGGCCTCTCTCTCTCTATTTTCCCCTTCCTGCAGCGGCGCCAGGCGGCGGGCGCGAGAACTAACCTTCTCCGGTGTCCCCTCCCCTCCATCCCCCACCCCCAGGTTCTCTTCCCCTCCATCGCCCCCTCAGGAAATCATACCGCGGTGCTCAGGGAGGGAAAACGTTGGCTCTACCCGGCAGTAGGAGTGTAGGCGTCGACCCGAGAGGTCGTCCGAAACATCCTTCGAACCCCGTGGCGTGTCATTCGACGCACACAGCTCCCGTGTTTACCCTTGCGCGCCCCTTGCACTGAGAGAGACGTGACAATTGACATCGGGGGTGTGACTATTTCGCGCCCGTGAATCCACCCGGTGCTGATTTCCGTGACGGACTCACACCTGAGTCCCTTCGCCTGGGTCCTTCCCCGGCGGAAGATATTTTACGACCATCTCGAGCCCGGAAATAAAATTATAAAAAAGAATAAACTGAAGGTTGGAGGTCGTTTCGGTGAGGGTAGAGAGGGTTTCCTCTTGCTCGGACGCGAGGCTGACCTGGGGGAGGCGTCGGCGGCTTTGAACTTTGTGTCCGCCCGCTTCGGTGGTTCACTCGTTCGCCCTCCGTGTGTTGTGACTCTCCAGGTGTGTGAGTTTCCGGCGAATACTACGTGACCCGGAAAGAAAGTGCGTCGAAACTCGCTTCAGTTAATGACGCCGGGACTTTGGGTGTGATTTATCCTTCCGTGTGGGATCGGAGTTTGATGGAGAGGACAGGCTGACGAACTGCGGCTCAGTTCAGTCTGTTCCGGTTTCGCTCCGAGTTAGACAGGTGAAAAGCTGAGGCTTTGGTATCTTCTCTGAGCAGAAATCCAAAGGGACTCATCACTTCCTCATTTTTTCCCTCGAATCAACAGTCGGTGAAGACTCAAATCTGTCTACTTCAGCCCATAAATTGTTTCGACAAGAGTTGGAGAGGTGAATACTGAAGTGGCATTTTTTCCCGAAAGGAATAGGGAGTGAACATTACAGTCCTTGTCCTCCATCTTTATTCACCTAATCTCCCAGTCTGTGTGGATTGAAGAATTTGCTACTATCATATCTATACCTGCGTGTAAGCCTTCTGCAATTATTGTCGCCGTCAAAGAGCTTTAATCTGCTTAAAAGAGAAACAGATGCGAATTAGAAATAACTTAAAATAGAAATAATTTAAAACAGGAATAAACAGATTTGTAGCCGAGTTATTTTGGAGTAAGGAATTGATTGCATTATCAAAGCTAGCTACTCCTTACCATCAACTTGGTAGAACATATTTAATAGGGTATACTGGAGTGTATTGTGAATCGTAGACTTGTGAAGGTCTAAGGCAGGCAGTGGGGAGGTGAATTCGCCCAGACACGCGGCTCTCGGCCTCCCGGCGACCGATTTCCAAGTGGCCGGCTCCGGTCTGTCTCCCGCGCCGACGGTTCCACCGCTTATTCACTCGAGCACGCGAGGTTCCGTTTCCTCGGCAACCCCTCCTCCCTCCCTCCCCCCCCCCCGCTCCACGCCCACCTGCCAAACGTGTTGTACACTTGTCACTACCCCCGCCTCTCCCTTGATTCTTCAGGCCTTCTCTACAATTTTCCCTAAACTTCGCCCTCCCTGCTGTGTTAACATTTTGCAGCATTCTGACTAGGCAAAGTCCCCGAACTTCCTCCTCGCATCGATCAATTATTGCTGACTACGCAATCCCGAGGACCAGAAAGGGAGACTAATTGTGGAGAACACAAAGAAGACCTACGACTTTGGGAGAGAATAAGCTCGAATTATTTATCTGAATATTCATCAAAAGATTTTCCACCTCCGAGCATTATTTCTCCCTCCAATAATTCAGCTTTGCGGAGCTGGAAGAGAAATACATATTTGGGAGAGCACAAGGAAGTCCCACGACGCAAGAAATAAAATAGCTCAAAATATTGTCGTGCGAATTCCGGTGAAATTGCGCGATTTACGCTTTACTTTCCCTCTAAACAAATTTCCTAGGCGGTTTACACTAGCCTGAGGAATAAGAAGGGAAACAAATTGTTAAGACCATTTGCAGAAGAGAGAAAGTGGTAAAAATTACTCCCCAGCGCATTCTGCAAAAACTGTGCGAATTGGTCGAATCGTATTCTTTTCCAGAACGCGTTTCCCCGACTACACTTGTGGAGCAGGAAGGGAAATAAATTCGTAAGAACCTAAAGAAGACCCACAGCGTAAGGAAGAAAGTAGCTTAAATTATCGTTCTCCTCTCTCTCTCTCTTCGCTGCAGCACTCTTTGGAGAGGAGGATTTTTTTTGAGGAGGACCGGAGGGCGAGAGGAAAGTAGCTCGCTGAAGGAGGACGGGCAACTGGTCGACGGACGGCGAGCCACAGGAACCCACAAAAGTGAGTAAAGAGTTTCCTCCTCTTCTCTCGCTCCCTTCATTGACGTATTCGCTACGCATGTTTTAACGTGAGGCAGGAAAAAATGCCTTTTGTTTTGGACATTCTCACTCGGTTCGGCTTTGCCTGCTTGCTGAAAGATTTCCGTTAATGATTTCTGTTTAACATCGATTCCAACTTCGCACTCATATTTTCTCAATTCCTTTGATTTACTTAATATTCTGATTTTTCGGATTTCATATATCAGTTTTTGAGAATGCGGTACTCTTCAATTCCTGTAAGTTAATTTTTATTCTTAATCCTGTATCACTTTGATTTAAAAATTCTCCTTACTTATGGTAATAACAATTTTAATTGTTTGATTGGCTTCATCCATGTGCGTACCTTACGCAAGGCAGGAAAGATGTATAGTGGTTTGAGGAGTCTTCCACGGTTTGACTTTGCTAACTGGTTAAAGTTTGTTTTACATTTGACGTTTTCAACTGCTACCATTTTTGTTTCCTCAATTTCCTCAGTTTTCATGTCTCCACTTTCATATACTTGCGCATTTGTATTTTACTTATGTATCCAACCGCGGATGCTGGCACGAATTTAACCGAATCTATATAATTTAATGTATCTAAGTTAACTTAACAAACAATATTTTATGCGACAAACTTTTTCTTTTAGAAGGCCAAAAATGGTATATAAAATAAAAATAAAATGATTATTCAGCAAGAATAAAACTCACAATAATTTGTGAGGCAAAAAAATATAATTACTTATTTCATTACATAAAAAATTACTGGTGATGCATAATTTCTCTAGGTGTTGTAATCTCATAACTTGAATGACATTGGTAGTACCATTCTGTAGACAGGGTAAATTTTCGTCAATATCATGATCAAATATGCCAATTTTCTTATATTTATTTGAACACTACAGTTTTCTTTGAATCTTGTGCGATGACCTATCTTATCTTGACCTCAAATCTGTATTATTTTGGTAATAATATTCTACTGAGTTATAGTATTGGCTCAGTTACCTGATTTATCGACTCTTTCCCTGCACTGACGTAAACGTATTTCAGAGAAGAGAGTTCCACCCGTGAATCATATTTGATATCTGGAGTATGTTTTTTCTTTTAATGTATCAAAATTCTATCCATTTTTTAGAGAGAGTTATTGAGAGTTCTTCATGGTTAAATAAAAACACAGTACTATTCCACAACCTTGGAAAGGTTGTGGAATAGTACTGTGTTTTTATTTAACCAATAATATCTCATCGTTCCACCAAGTAACGCCTAAATCTGTTGATTTTATTGAGAGTTGTTGACTTTTATTTACATTTTGGAGCCCGTAGATTTCTTCAAGTTTCACGTCTATTCGAGAATATTTTGGGCCTCTTCAACTTTGACGGGCGTACTCTGCTTGGTAGAAACAATTGCCTAAATTACCCGCTTCATGGAAATCCCCACTATTCCCGTTGAAAAGTGAGGTAGAAAAGACTTCTAAATGGCCTCGCACGGTTCGTATACTGCTTTGCCTGTCATCTGTTGAATTTCCCGTCTTGTCGATAAATTATCTTGGTTGTTTCCATTTTGATATCTTTTTCAAAGATTGTCGTTTTTTTCCTTATATTTGTATCTCGGCACATTATTTCCATTGACAGCTTTCTCACACGCACTGGTCATCGGATTTGTTTTTGGCAATCTAGTTTTCTTGACGTTTCTCACTCAATATAGGTCTTCTTGTTCATATGTTGGATGTAAAAAGTTTCCCAACGTGTGGAGTGGCGCCACTTACGCTCATGTCCGAAATTTGACTTTATCCATTTCTTTCTCTTTCTCGCGCATGAAGCCGTCCAACATGATTTCAGATTTATTTGTTTACTTTTTATTCAGAAACAGTGCTACTGAGTACTACGCAGCCTTTTTCAAATACCGTTCTGCATCGCACTGTAGTTAATAATTTTAAGAGATGTAAATTTTTACTTTATACTTTTTCTAAAATTTAATAAGAACTTCAATTAGAACAGGAAAATTGCAGAAGGTACGTATGTACTAGTAATTTTTTCGACCTTCAGCTGCGAGGCCATAGAATAAAATACAGCAAAAAAGAATGTCAATATTTGTCCAAGAGAATGATTGGCTTCGCTCTATTTGTTGTGAAACGTTCGCATGTTATCTGTTGCTCGTTACTTGTCAAATAATGAGATAATTTTACTAATTAATTAGTAGCGGTATGGTATTTGGAGGAGGGACCGACAGCTGAGGTCATTTGCGCCATGAGGGAAGGGTAGGTGAGGAAGGGTGGAGAGAAACCTAGCGTCGGCATTAGCCTGCTCTTAACGAAAGGCGCCAAGGGGATCACGGCTTGACGTCCCATCCGGCGGACGGATTGTTGTGCTTGAAATGTCCTCCACATTTCATTCAAGCAGGGATCGGGCAATCATCGAAAATTCTCTACCATTTCCGGGATTTGAAGCCGATCCCGCTGGGTGGGAAGCCAACACTCTACTCACCACACCAACCCGTTCCCCCTAATTAATAGTGTTGACCAAAATCTTTTCTCGGCAAAAATGGTGCTCAAAGTCTATAGAATGCGCAAGAAAAATGCCTTGGGTCCATGTCATTTCGAAAAATACAGTCTAAGTAATAGACATGGTACATGGTTATCTGGTACACGGTGTCGGTCCGGTCTTCACTAAGTATTTTCGAGAGCGTACCTGATATAATTGGGATATACGGGATGAATTCCGTTTGCTCATGGGCTGTGATGGCCCTTGTTCATTTTTAGAGCCGTATCTTCCAGTACTTTGCTAAGGGCGCGATTTACTTCAGGCCTCAAAAATCCATTCTCGAGAATTATCGTCTTCATATGTTAAAGTTCTTGGGTTAAGTCAAGGTTGGCGTAGAGGGAGCGGAGATTCCATTGTTACACCTTTGACCTGCTCGTAGAACTTGACATTATAAGCAGCGGAATCATAAACATGTTGAGTACAATGGCCGACGATAGGGTTGCTTAGCCAGGTAGTAAGTAAGTGCTCCAATGCTGCTTTATTGGTATTAGTGGTGCTCATTCTTTGTGCATTTTTAGAATACTATGCAGTCGATATGAGCCTGGTGCTTGCGACACGAGTGTCTTTCTTACGTCCGCAGCAAGTACCACTGCTTTGATCAGGGAAACATTTTTTCTCATTATCGCTTACGTTGGATCACGTGGCAGTGCTCTCTTAGTGGAATCGTACATGATGGAGAGCATGCAAATGGCATCTCTTTTGAGCGCTATTGCTGCGCTTCCTTTTTTCCGCTGAAGTAATAACACCGACTTCTCTTTCGTGTAGTCCTCGCAGGGCTTGGCGCTCTTGCGTCGTCAGGTTAGGTCTCAGTGAAACTTCCCATTTTCAGACCATCTCTATTTCGCTCCTTGTCTCTTCGGCTGTGTAAATTTCCCGGAGGACTGACTCAACGCCTCCGATGATATCATGGAAGGAGTGGTTGAAGGACCGGGGTGAAGTTAAGGCCTTTAGAGATGATTGCCAGTGAAGGTTCACTGATATTTTCTACGGCCAGTTTATGAACTAGTAGACTTCGGTCCAGTGGTGGTATGCTTCTATCCGTCACGGACAGTGGTTCGTATTTCTTCATTTGCCGGATTTAATTTTTGAGCCGATGTTTTTCTATTAGTTTAAATCTTTTCCAAGTATTTTTCTCATAACCATGTATAAATTTGATTTTATTAGAAAAGGAACTCTTAGATAGGTAATGGAATTAACTAAATTGCCGATTTAACTGAAGTTTTACCTGTGAGTGTTTACGCAAAACGCAGAAAAGAGATTCGCGTTGGAGTTTTATGTTTGAAATTTATTCCTCTAAGTGTACCTCTCTAAATTTACTCATTTCTTCGGTTTATTATTGCTCAAATATTATAGATTTGTTTTTAAGTTTTGTATTAGATATCTGATAACAATTCATTCTCAGAATTTGTGTACCATCAGTGTCAGCATTCTGCTTCGACCCCACCGCTGCCTGAAACGCTTCCTCACTATTAAAATCGTATTCTTAGCTTTCATTGCTGTTCATGAATATTGTATTTATTCTTACCGGATTATATATTGGCTATTTGTACGCATGTGGTTATCGTAGGTAACCGCGCTTGTGGCCATGCACTACACAGATTTGATGGATATTGTCTGCTTGCAGTACATATTGCCTAAAGTTACGATATCACCGGTGCTATTTCTGCTCAGCGTGTCGTTTTTTTTCTTTTATCTACTTTTCCATTGCCTTTTAAAGCTTATTCGGCACTCATTATCCAAATATCCAGGCGTATGAAAAAGGATCGGTGTAAATTACTTTCAGCGAAGGTTAATTGGCAATTAGCTTTTGGTAATTTCCTTGCATTTGGTAAATTAATCAAGTTAACATGCGAAATTACTGCCGAATTTGGATGCGAATATTTTTCACTCGCAATATGAAGCCGTTGGACGTTTCCTGAAACTCGAAATCCAGCCTTAAAATTGTTTTCAAACTCGCTAATTCTCTGCTTTTTGTGTGCAACTCACGCGTGTTTTCCCGAGGACATAGATGGCAGTGTCAGCACGATCGCGAATAACAAATAACCTTAACTCTGCAGCAAGGAGGACATCTGTTCCAGGCCGAGGGTAATAAATTAATTCATACCTCTTTCAATTTCAGTATATTTTTTAAACACATATTTTTTCCTCGCACATACCGACTGAGGTGGTGAATTCATTAAGTCCAGTGGCGGAATGAGAGACGGAAGTCTATTGAGAAATGAAATCGGCATTTAGAATTACAATACAGACATAATTTTGTAACATAAATGGTTTCCTTTACATTTTCAAGAATTATTTTCACATATTTTCATGGGCAGAATTTTATTTTGCTCAAATATTCACCGTTGTTTTTCAATGATGTATCGCTTTTGTTTTTAACCTTTTTGGGATGCTTTTATCCAGAATGCGGCATTCTTACCTTTTGAATAACCCCGAAGGTTGGCTTGGACATGTCAGAGTAGAGCTCACCACGGGCTAAGCTAAAGGCATGTGATATCACAAATTCAAAGTTTGGGGACTTTTTCAAAGATTGTCTGAAGGTTTCACTAATGCTATAATTGATGGGCCACCACTCCCCGTTCCTAATGAATTTTTCCGTGAAAATTAATGTGCGAGCCAAATTCGTATTTTCTACTCTTTGACAACCTTTTCGAGTTATGTCATCATACGATTCCGTGGGTATCCTTTTTTAACTCGTAGGAGTATTTTAGTTGGCTGTCAATAAGTTTGGCTGATTACGAGCGGTTAATAATTTAACTGTTTCAAAATGCAAATTGGTTGTCTATCGAACTCGTAAGTAGAAATTTAAGTAACCAAAAGTTACAATGCCTGGACAATGTCAATGATTTTTGGATTAATGCACTGAAAAAGTTTTGTATCCGATGGATAGCCAATTCATGTTTTTCAATTTGAACAGAATTTTCTGCTCCATAAATAGACATTTTGATCGTTTGAGCAACTTCTGCTACATTTGAAGTGAAATGTATACTTTTGTGCAGTATTTAAATGGTATCCAATACCATGTCGGAGGTATCAAAGTGTGCGGAAGAGGCGGTGGTGGTAACTTCCTCGACTGGCAACTCTTAGGTCATGGGTTCCAATACCACATTTCTCACTCCCAGCGTATGGAAAAGTGATCGTCGATATGAGATAAGGAAATGAGTGGGGGTGAAAAGATGGTATTTTCATGTACGCCTTTTAGTGGAAGATGATGGCATTATTATTAATTTTTATTAATGTTGTTAACTGTGATAAAATCTTTTGTGCCGCCGAGCCGTACGTAGTTTTTCTCGTCGTGAATGTGTGTGGAAGCAGGTGGAAAATACTTGGATTTAAAAATTCAGCGGCGACTCATGGCAAGCAGGGTTTTAAATTGCAGGCGGATCTCAGGGCGGATGGTGAAGTTGGCGTATTTATCGCTTGCATCTAGCGGAGCGTGTGAAGCGCGGCAGACTGCCTCCGTTTCTCACGGCCCTGGCGTGACCGATACTTCGGAGCAGAATGCGATGTGGCAGCCGTGGAGCCGGGCTTTTTGCACCCCCAAATCCGCTAGCATAGACTTTTGTGATTCATAAATTAATTTATCGTTTCGAACCATCTAATGCTCCTACCTTACCGTTGTGAATTTTTCCAGTAAAGTGGAACTATCCCCTCTATTTTGATCTTTCTGCGCAGTAACGTCAATAGCTGTAGCAGACATAGATAAAACCTAGACTTATGGCCATCAGGTGGCTTTGCCTTAGGTATAATGTTTCTTGGGTTGTATATTAATCCTTTCGAGTCGTAGTGTTTTCCAAAACATTTTTACTTAGGGGTCGGACGGAAACTACGATATCATTTTTTAAAATATTTAATCTTCTCCCAAGATAAAAAATTTGTTGGTTCTAAAATTTATTCCCAATTCCTGCCTGAGTTTTTTCCCCTCTTCTTACATTTTTGTCTACTACCCTTTATTTTTGTTTTACTATGAGGGCGCTAGGCAGACCGGGAAAGGGTTTGAATGTGAGTAATTCCGAGGCATAAAACCGTTAAAAACTTAATATTTAAGAGTTTTAAAATTGATTTCTACATGGAGGCGCATGAAATTCTGTTCACAATAACTTTAGTTGGAATAGATTGGCCTCTTTTGACCCAGAATGACAATTAATGAGAGTTATGAAATTCTTTTCAGAGGACTGTTTTTTTTAAAACTACCGATAGATATTCCTAAGCCCCTTGATAGAAATTTCGGGTAAAATGATGAGAAATTTCAACTCATCTTATCTTATGGTCAAACAAGGTTCACAAGTAGCTTTGAACTGGCATAACCTTTTATCGAATTTTCGACGCCTGATGGACGTAATGCTAACTTACGGTGTTGTGAATGATGTAATAAGGTGTTCTGGCTTTTGGTGGGTTTTGAATTGCCTTTAAATATTCCCGCTGACTTTCATTATTTATTCTAGATGAATATCATCTAATTAATGCTTGAAAAAGTTTACTCTAGCAATCTTCATCTTGCAAAGCAAATATATTATCCATTGATATACCTGTTTGCACACCTAGAAGGGTACGCTTTATTAATAACTTGGCGATATTTTTTTTTGTAAAGTTAATGCAATGCGCATTTAATTTTTTTATCCAGTGAAACGTCTCCCCTATACATTATTTCCCAAACTTCAATTATATCATCAGGCTAATACAAATAATGCGCAAAATCAGACGCAACATGAAAGAGAACGCCATAAATACGACTTAGAACGAGAAAAGAGCGGAAATTTTAACGTTAGTGTCGGAAAAGAAATATATTCCTTATGGTTTGTTCATTCATAGTGTTACAATCCTGAGATTGGTTCATCGCAGTCATCTATTTCTCCCTAGATGTATTTTTTAAAGCCTTTCCTATGTGTTTCGATCCTTGTATCCCTGTGCGTCAGTCCCAATGCGCTTATATGCTGGTATTCTGCCTAGGAATTTTTCTCCTATTTCATCTTTTGCATGTCTCTTACAGAATTAATATATTTTGTATCATAGCTTATCCACCGTGTTCTTAATTTTTGTTTGATTTCTATGACGGCAGGCACTCCACTCACTTGTTAATCTAAAACTAGTAAAAAAAAGGGTTGATCTTTCCATTCCTTTCGAATGCGATGCGATTGTTTTTTTTTTGGGTTAACATACGTATTTTATGTACTGGCCCTTTTACTTCCATTGATTGCGATGCCGCTTCAGTTTTGATCCAATGAAGGTCAAAAGGGCGTTTCCAGTGATTCAGGGAAAGACCTTTAACGTGAGATCACCACGTAATGCTATTAGGACACATTGAATGCTTTATTCAGGGGGCGGGCGATCATTGGAAGGGAGTCGAACAGCGGCAAAACGAATTATAGGATGGTGTCTGGTCCTTGGGTCTCGTTTTGGGAAATGGAAATTGAGAACGGAGGCCTTCAATGCTTTTAGCTGCTGAAATATTGATTAGGAGAACGGTGGAACTGTGCTTGCGATAACTATGAATCTTTGCAAAGGCACAATTGACTCACAAATTGCTAAAAGAAAGAAAAAATTAGTGATGAAAAATTGAAGTATTCGTTTTTATATGTAACCGATGATTTTGGTTCGTTACTGAGATGTAGGCGAGATATGGGCACAATAGGCTCTCTATCGCCCTCGGACAAAATTACTCTATTGCTATACGTCATTCTAAGGATCCTCCTAATAAGCATTAGGATGATGATTCAATGTGTCATGGTCACATCGAATCAAATAAGTTTGTTTGATCATCAATCAGAAAATTGTAAAACGGATAATACGCCAATAAAATACCGTGCTTCATCGCTCAGTCCCGAATAGATAATATCTACGTATATTTTCTTATTCTCTGTGCTTTTCTGATACTCAATACCTTTCATGTAGGTAAGAGCATCATGAAAGATATATACTGTAAGTAATTTTGATATATTTATGTGAGTGGCAAATAAGACAACAAAGAACATTAGTGAACGTCAAATTTTGTCCAAGGGGATGAATGGCTCTTCCGTATTTGTGGGAAAAATGATTGGCCCCTAGTATTGCTTTATATATTAAAGAGGCTATGAAGCTGAATTTTGGTTTTTAACCCCATGGTTGGTCGCGTGGAATCTATCAGACGCCAGGTGTCTATCACACGCCTTTTCTTTTCTTTACCCACATCGTATTTTCATAGTTAGGAAACTCACATTCCTTGTATCTCATTATTTTTATGATTCTAAAATAGTCATCAATATTTTTAAATGTTTTGTCACGTTCATGGAATTAATTTTGATATTTTTTTTTATAGTCTGGGAGATGCCACGCGGCAGTTTGAGTTACATGCTAATAGCTTCGTGATATTCATCGCAAAGTTTATAAGTACGTTTATAATTTAAATTAACAACTATTCAAAGCATTAAATTTTGGATATGCGTCTTATTGCTGCGAGTTTTTTATTGTAATCAATTTTTACGCCTAAATAAAAATATTATTGCGAGGAATTCACTATGGTTCTTACATAATTTGAGTGAACTTTGATGTTTAGTGCTCCGTTTTTCCCTAAGCCACCATTAACGTATGTAGCACGTTTATGGTGGCTTATTACATTGGTGTAGATGCGGAAAATTAATCATAAACATACGCATAGCAATTTTTTGGTGGCATCGAATAACAACTTTCCAATCCGATGGGAGATATTTTGGTTCAAGTTCAATTGATCTCGCTGTCAGTATTTAATGTCTCCAAATTCAATAATACCTCCAGTAATCAAAATTATTTGTTAGCTTATTAGAAAAATCCATGCTGTGAAACTGGAAAAAATGTTTGCATTTATCGACCAAATGAAACATGTTGATATAATTTTGATGAAAGAAAAACTGCAAGAAACGCCAAAAACAGTAGTAGGTACTCAGTCTTTTATTAATTCAAACATCTCAGTCATTATTATGCATAAATTTGTTGTCCATTCATAAAATTGAGTATTCAATGAATGATTTATTTTAGTATTTCCTTATCAATGTATTTTGTTTAACCATTCCAAAATGGTGTATTTGAGACGCCGCGCGACTAATAGCTTACCAAAATGTGACGCGACTGACGGAGGTGTTAGGTTGGGTTAAATACTTCATGGGTAGTAACTATGATAAAGAGGGCATTTGAATCGTTCTTTTGAAGATATACTTTCTGACTGAGCAGTGTCATATGAATGCTTAAATTATGGTAGGAATTTTTCTTGATACTCTTTCCGAGTTTGTTACATGTTTATAGTATTTTTATATAATTTGAAATTAAATCATTGGTATCCTCGCTAAATTCACTTGATTTAGAATACTTTGAAGTGAAATTGGCGGAATTGTGTGCAAAAGTTCTGTCAAAATTAGATGTGTTCGTAAAGTTCATCGCTCTTATTATTGGTGCAAATATTTTCACTGACATCTCTGAAAATATAATAAACCTTTTCAATGAAAGACTTAGTTTCTTCTTTAACAACATAATAACCAATTATTGTGGTATCAGCAATCTAAATCATGCATCTCCATTTCCAAACTTTTACCCATGGACCACTACCGTTAATATGTACTCGAACTTCGTACAATTTCTTTTTGGTGTGATTATTGGCGTGAAATCATCGAAAGATATCTTTTTCGGGGCTGACTTCTTCTGAGTTCATTTTGAGTGGTCTCTATAGATTTGTAGCTTTCAAATCAACATAAGCGGTTACCCTAAATGGATCCAATGGATCATTTCCAATAGATCCAATGAATCCCAGCGCTATATAATGTGTCTGTGGAAAAAAAGCAGAAAGTGTCTAAGAATTGGTTGACCTGTGTCACAAATTAGACTTTAACTAACTATCTTACATAATTAACATCGTAAAGACCATAGTCTTCAAAATATCTTCGTTTCATTTTTTGCGACAGTAATGGGCAGTAATGTTTCCTAGATTCACTACACAGATATGACTTATTCCTATGAATCTTATACCTTATACGCCTTTTATAAAATGAAAATGATTTTTCTAATGGAAAAGCACGTTTTAAAATAATAAGTAGGTTAATAATGGCCTTCTTTTATATTTTCTCGCATTATGAGTGCAAGGCCTTGGATTTTTGTGTCAGCGCTGTTCCATTTCTATACGCTGACATCAAAGTCGAAAGGCAATTTCTTTAGCGATACTTCAATACTTATATGATGTCGTCCACTGATTGAAATACGTCAAAAATTTTGAACTCTTAGAAATAAGGCAGAAAATCCTTTGATTGATGCAATCATAGAATTGCCCTCTAAGCCCAACGGTACAGCCTCAAAAACTCAGTCCCTGACCTGGATACAACCAGTAATGCCATCGCTTACAGTTTCACTCAAAATCATCAAACGAAGCTCACAGTTTCGAAATTCTCTCCTCTCATGGTCTTTTAAGTACAGCAGAGCTACCGTCGCTGTCTTCTTTGGCACGTGAGTCCTCAGAAATCATGCATTTCGTTATTTTTACTCGCATGCCACGGGTGAGAGCCAACTAAGGCCCCACGAAATCCGACACAATTTATCATCGTGCAAATCTGCAACTCAGTGGAACGATGCACAAAAAATGCGTCAAAGACTTTTTTTAACATTTTGAAAAAAAGTCTCACTGCTTGGTCTAAGATAATAATCAGAGTCCAACTGGATGGTAGTAGGAAAATATTCACAAAAGAAGGAGGCAGAGTGAACTGAAGAGGGAATTCCGAATTCTCTTTTAGCCCTTGGTCATTCGTTTGAAGCCTTGAGGAAGGATGCAATGTTAATAGCGAGAATCTGACACAAGTTTCACGAGCACAAGTAGGATGCCAAGGACGAAATAACGTGTCGCGCGTTTGCGACAAGGCCTCACCTAAGGATAAAAAAATTGATAAAACTTCATTGTTTACATTTTTTGTATAAAAATTTGAATTACGCTGTACTGATGTACGTAGTTCAGTGACAAAGTATTTTAAAACTAAGCTTGTATTTGGTTTCGAAAATTCAGTATTTTTATTAGTTATTATTTCGAATGAAAATTTGTCGGTCAATTTGTATTTTGCGTCGAAAGTATAGTTGGAAAGTCCTTTTCCCGTCTGTATTATTTCCTATTGTTCAAAGTTTTCATCCAATCTCGAATCCTGTACCCTTTGATCGGGAGCCAAGCGCTGCACTCCAGGCACGATACACGCCATCCAAGTCGTATCGATCCCCCGTGAGATAACTCGATATGTTTCAAGATTCTCAGGCCAACGTGCTTATGTCGAAATGCGATCGATTTGAAGGTGATAGTGATGATTGGCTGAAGGCAGGAAGAACGGGCAGAAGGAGCATTGTGAAATGGGAGAGAAGAATGAGATAATGCGGACGATAAATGGGGACGTGGTGATGAGACGATTATCATGCATATAAGAGTGGTGGAAGGGATAGTGGGCTGGTATTATTTGATTCTTTCGTCAATGCACCAGAGAACATATATTTTCGGCGATATCATATGCATAGGCTACTAGCCAGTTCACTATATCATCTTGAAATGCGGCGGCCCCATTGCAGCTTTAACCTGGCACCATTTTTCCATATTTTTTCTGAGCAAATTTCTTTGTAAGGTAATTTTTTCCAGTTTTTTTTGGATGATTTTTTTTCCAAACAAGCCAGTCTTTCAATGCAAACTGCATGCCGAGAGCTCTTCTAGTAGCACAAATATTATAATTATTTTTTCGTTTAATTATGGGCCATGCTTATAGACAACGTTATTCCACCCATGGTTTTAATTAACATATTTTCATGCTTATTATCTTTGATTTTTAAAATTTTTACTGTGCCAGTCGACTCTCACTGAATGAACAGATACGTCTCTAGTTGCTGATATTCCTTCAATCGTTACGGCTAACTGAATTCTCTTTCCTGAGATTTTAGTTGCACCAATTTTTGAGGATTAGTGCAGCGTATTTTTCAATGAGTTTGGGTGTCAAGGAGATAAGAATGAATTTGTTGTAAGGATTTTTGTTTGGTGTTTGTTGGTGAATATTTCTTGCTTATAGATAATTTCGCATAGATTTACCGTACCTTTACCGTTCAGAATTTTCTCGCCGCAATTAGTACAAAGCGCCTATTCTGGATCATATCTTCCAATCCCTCCTTGACCCGCCTCTCACATCTCCCCCTCCTTCCCATTGACAATGCCTGATTCAGAGAACAGCTGACTCGGCGGAATATTCCGTGCGGAAAATGAAGGGAGTTTGAATATGGGGCAGGGCATTGACGCGAGCAGTTCAAGAGCCGAAGACTAATCAATTTCTATTGCTCATGGAGGAAGGGTAATCGCATGTCTGTGTATATATATTACATGCAATAAAATCATTTGATTGATGAATATTTTATACGAATACTTAAATTATAACTGAGGTTTGTCTTCAGTAACATATTGAAATTATGAAGTTAAGAATAAATATATACCTACATGTATAATCATCAGTCCCGTACTACCACACTTGTGGGTTAATTTCATAAAAATCATCGTTTTACCTTTTTATTTCGTATTTGACTCTTTATTTACTTTCAAAGAGTCTTGTTACTCCCGAGAACAGCTAGCGATATTAATTTCTCTATTTTTTCTCTTAATTACCCTCTCGAATAATTAAATTCCAACGAACCAAGGCACTCCTTTTGAACTTGATTTTGAGTTAGACCTTTCCACTCGGAGTAATGGCGAACTAAGATAAATCACTGGTACCCTACACTTCGTCATTCCTTTCCGTCATGTACTCTTTGGTAGAAATGTAGACGGCTGTATTTGTCATGGGAGGAAGATACAGTTCTCTCCTCCATCCTCTCAACTTCAAAAACCTTTTCTTTTCAGAGAGAAATGCAATGTGCCTGAATGTACGGGAAAATTTGAAGAGGGAATATTATTTTACGATACTTTCTCATTTGATGATGTAATGTCGTGGGATTTCGTTACTGAATTAAAAGGGTTCTTCAGTACTTAGAACGCGATAATTAATAAATAACAACTGACTTGATTCTTTTAATTCTACAAAAAGTACGCTAAAGTTAGATCTCTTATTATTTATTTGGTGTGCAATTAAGCTCTTCATTTAGAAATATGTGTAATTTCTTCAATGCAACCCCAAGATTGATTTGGGTAGGTGAGGAAATCTCACCCTCAGATTGTGTCACTACCGTTTGATATTACACTTTTAGGGAAGGATGACCACCTCGAACTTTAGAGAATATCTATTTATGTTTGTATGCAGGAACCCGAACTGAGGACTCTTCGATTGGCAATCTTAAGATATACCAGCGTAATATCTGTAAATATATCGAATGGCGTAAAAGAATATATATTTAAAATTATGCAAAGAGAATCATATACAATTTTATTTTTTCCATAGCTAATGAAATATAATATGTGTTATAATGTATTTAAAATCGCGACATGATTAATTTACCTTTAGGACTTTGAAGGACTCAGGCTTGGCATTAAAAGATCTTCCTTAACTGGTTTGGCTGATTAAAAATTCAGATAATTACAGGAAAAGCCCCATTCAATCTTAAGTGAATGTGAAAACTTACTAATTCTTCGATAAAATGTTAAAGTTTCATTCGAAAATTTGTATTAATGCTGAAGGTATGAGAAACGCTTCCTTTATCTGCTTTTAAAAAACTCATTTTAATGCCTGCTAATTTCTCCTGAGGCGATTTCCATCGTGAGAACTCTTTCTTATATTCCGTTGAGCATTTCCCCTTAATTGGCTCATTTCCATGCCGTATTACAGCATCACCTACCGCTCATTGATTTTAATATCCTTGTGTATCTCTCAGTCCATTAATGAGATGTAGTTTAGTTTTAGAGCCATTAATTTAAAAATTCAATTGATTAGTACGTGCTTTTGGAGAGCAGTAATTTGACGAAAAATAGAAATAGCAACATTAGGCTATTTATTCATTATCGAGTTAATACGGCAAAGAACTTTTTAAGGAGAAACTAGGTCGTTAATGATAAGATAATGCCTAAAGAGGGATTGTAGATATATTCTCTACCTTTTAGGATAGTATTTTTAGCCAGCGATCAAACGTTTGTCATTTCAGTGTCTGTTGTCTGTAAAATGTCTAAAATATTGCATCAAAATTATTTTCTTTTAAATTTGGAAGCATCAAAATTATTTTCATCTCCAATGAGCCGTCTTTTGTACCGACTTTATTACGTGAAACTAAAAATTATGATTGATCATAAAACGTTTAACTAAAAAATAATGCATAAATATTGTGAATACTCAAACGTCAGGAAGTTTTTAATTTGTTTTTGTGAGTATTTCTGTAAATGTACGATGCGTGGCTCATTTGAATCCTGTCTCACCTTTTTCAGGCTTTTTAAGTCATCGAGTAAGAATGCTTAAGGATGAGCTTGTTATAAGCGTTGCTGAAGAAATTCAGCAACGCGATGCATTTCCTTTTAATCAATATGTTTTTTAATATTCAAATTATTATCATACGATATTCAGCAATGCATTTTTCGTGCCAAACTTCATTCATGAGGCACGATGGTGCAACGCCATCCAGACTTTCTACTTGTCAATTTAGTCTTTCACATGGATAAGAGTTATGTATGAAGGTTGTTGTGGCATGGAATGTACGCCTTAGAACGACCTAATGTCAAGGATTCGTTTACTTCGTTTAGATGCCCTCTCCCTGCGTTCTTGCCTCACCAGAGGAAATCCAACACGCATGCACTCGTTCACCTAAGTTTCTTTGTGGATATGAGTAAAATGAGGTCACATTATATTCTGGGTCAGAATCTCGTAGCATAGAGATATTAACAAACGGGAATCGTGCATTTTCTTCTATTCTTTTGTCCTGGAATATGTACAAGCGTACTTAAACTACGATGGTATCATTTTGCTGCTCCTTATTCATTTCACCCCTATTTTCATTTAAATAGAGCCTTAATGTCGGGTCTTTGCTGGCTTTGGTGATATGCGTGGGGTTAGGGGAATATTTCGTGCGTTGGTCGAAAATCTGCCTTGCTTGCTCGTTTATTGTGTCGAATGCATTAAAAGCGCTGCCTTCTGCGTATTATACCGCTATATTTTTTTGCATCCATTTACGCATGTTCATGCTACCTCGTCAAACACACTTCACAGCAGCTGTACATAAAATCATCGTCATCTCTTTTAGACCTCACTCTGTCGCTCGTTTGTGACAGTATACATTGCTCACGTATTCATTATACGTGCTGTGTTGGGGAATAGCTTTTGTCCGTTTGAAATGAAGAAATCACTTCGGAATTTCTTAAAAATTTTGTGCATTTGTTTTGCTGGTGGCATTTTTAATATGTCATTAACAAATATTCTGAATTATCCAATCGGTTGGTTTTTAGACGACGATCTCACGATTTTTTTTCGGAGTGACCGAATCTCATATTATTACCCTCGTATATTTCATGCATTTCCACCTGTCAAAATCCTTCACGTAATCTATATTTCTGATTATATGAATTAAGTCAGATGGTATCACATATTTTTCCGTTGTCGAAGAGATCCTATTGGTATTTCCTAGGGTCTTTCTCGCATCAGTGATGGTGATGGAATTTTACTAAATTTGCTGTGGAGCATGCCGCTATTATTATTACTTAGGCTCTATAAATTAGGTTCAAATATAGAAACAAAATTTAGTAGTGATAGTGACTAATCCATAAGGCCAACGTACTGTTCAGATTTAGCTATGGGAATGTATACCTGCACTTGCTGGGTACGTATTATGAATGCGATTTGCCATCAGTAATAACTCCATTTGAATAATGATTTTTAAAATCTGTATGCCTCACCTAAATCGTTGTGCTGTTTAGTTTACTGATTAAAAATCATTTTGACAGTCAACATTTTTCTTTTCCGGGTGCATTAGATTTGGGCACTTTCTTTTGTACATCTAAAATGAGTGCGTTTACATTTCTGGGCAGTCAGCTGTTCTTAACCCTTCCATTTTGGCATAACTCATATAGCTGGACATAAGCCTTGAATACCTTGAATAGAAGTAGACTGAGCATTACTCCATGAAACTGAAAGATTGATTGATCGTGGGCTAGGATACATAGATTGGTCCTCTCATATTTCTATCTTAGAAATCTATGCATGAGAACGAAAATTCCACAGACGGAAAAACAATTCACCTTCGACAGAATCTCGGAGAAGGAAAGTAGTTATTCTTCTGAGGAATTTTCACACTTTCGTCTCCTTGCAAGCAGCTTCATTAAAGTACGCCGTTGAGTATAAGATCCTTGAATGAAAGATCTTTTTAACTGATCCGGATGTCTTATAAAACAAAGGTGATACCTTAGCATAATTCGGATTTGTTTAGTTTCCGATTTCCACGGACCCATAGTTTAGCAAGGGCAACCGATTCAAAGTTTTCAATGACGCTTTCACTTTGTTGCCACGCAGTAAGTGGTACTGCTTCACCGACTGGCAATTGGACCGCGCATCAGACACCGTAGTCTACTTCTGTTCAAGGCCTACCAAAAATTCAACATGCTGGGTAAAAGTTCACTGCCCGAGTTCGGCCCAATACTCCTTAAAGCAGTTATGTGATGTATTAATCTGAGATCAGCCGTTCAGTTCTGGTTTTCTAGGCATGCGTGTGGCAAGGGCACGTTGTGTTTTTATGCCGGACTTGGGAAATACGTGAGTGTTTTTAGACGTCGCTACCTTTTCCTGTACCCAAGATTTCGATGTCACTCACGCGGTGATGGCATGCCGATCTTCGGATGCAATCTGCGACGGCCTCTCATTATCCGCTTTCACCTATTCCATTTCTCCTCCCTCCGCTCATTCCACCCTTCAACTCCACTGCCCAAACCGTCTCCGCACCCGAGCCACAGGGTGAAAGGGCTCTCCACGCACCCCTGCCTTATTTCCATCGCTGTGGCCTGATAGGGTTGCGCGATATTCAAATTTCAATATCGGGTTGCGATGCAAATTTCGACTAACGAGGAGAGAGGAGAATATTCCGGTATCGTGTGACATCGTATTCGTCATTCAGGTATCCAATCAGCCTACTGCATTGCACTCTTTGAGTGAAATGGTTAGGTCAAATGGATGTGAGCTGCGCTGCAGTTTTCGGCATTTAGAATAGCTGTACTCGGCGTTGTTGAAATGATGCTCGTTTCTCCGCATAAATTAGCCGGTGAAAGTTAAGGTAGTTTCGATTTTTAGTGGCTGTGTTGGCCGTTGGGTAGATGATTGTGAATCTATGGGTGTTGGGTTCGAATTCAAGACTCTAAACTTCCCCAGTGATGAAATATATGCTGTACATTTAAATAACTTTCCAAATTAAAAGATAGCATGTTCCCTGTGTGATTTACGATCTCACTTCCTCATAGGGTTGCACGATATTCAAATTTAAGCGTCGCGTTTCGATTTAAATTATTAATGGCGGGGGAGGGAGTGCCGAGAATATTCCTTCGATAATTCAGGGAACCAATTAACCTCTTGCGGTTAACACCATAATGAGGGGGAGGAGGTGCTTGGCAAATACACTCCATTAATTAATTAAATAAAGTTTTTGAAGATATACATTCTTCCCACGCTCGATAAGTCTGTGGTCGAATTGTTATTTAACTTTAAATCGGGGATTAGAACCTGGACCAATAGATCAGAATTCCAACACTCTACGCAGTGGACCTATGTTAACATTGCCTTCTTGGAATCATGGTTCGGTGGACTATTTGCCAAAGAGCTGGACTGCGGGGCTTGCCGTTCTGATATTCCCTGCCTAATTTTCATTCCGCATGTCCGAATTGTATCTCATAGTGATGTTTCCTCTACAGTGTATAAATTAGTTGATGTAAGAAATTCCGTTGAGATGTATTAGAGGTTTTCCATTATGGAGACGTGAAGAAACTATGTTGAACTTCCTCCCTTCGATATATAATATTTGATCAATTTTGCGGTACCAATTTCCTATACTATACAATACTCTACATTCATTCTCCCTCATTTATCATATTATTTATTTATTTATTTATTTATTTATTTATCACAACCCCCGTAAACAGCACATAACGGCCTTTTACAACGAGGGATTTCAATATTAACAGAGTACAACACAAACATCCATGCCCTGGAGAGGGATCACCTACCCAGGCGGGATTCGAACCCGCGACCTACGGTTTGGCAGGCGAGGACTTTGCCCCGCCGCCACCGAGGCCGGCAATATTTTTCAATGTAATTCAATAAAAACTAACCTGGTTTACGGCAATCATAAGCCAATTAATGGATAGACTTAATTTTTTCCGTACTATAATATTATTCATTTATTTCCCTAGCTGTGGGTTGGCAACCGCTTATTTACATACCCGATATCAATGTAATTCTAAAAAATGGCATATTATATTTTATATCCCTATTTTAAGCATGAGAAAAGTACACCCATTCTCCTAAACTTGATCTTCACCTTCCTGCTTCAGGTCCATTTATGGGAGCCAAAGTTCTAATAGAACACCTTACATATTATCCTGGTTCGACGCTTCTATTTGCTCGTGAAATATGGATGAAAAACAATAAATTGTTCCGGAAATGATATTTTTATTGCGACGAATATATTTGAAGACGGCAGACGATATCGGGTATGTAAATAAGCGGTTGCCAACCCACAGCTAGGGAAATAAATGAATAATATTATAGTACGGAAAAAATTAAGTCTATCCATTAATTGGCTTATGATTGCCGTAAACCAGGTTAGTTTTTATTGAATTACATTGAAATATATTGCCATAATTTGTTTTAATATGCATGTCTTAACCAAGCGCTCACTTACAATGGAAACGATTTCTATTATTAATATTCATACTTTTTACTTGTCATTTATTTTCAAATGCACGCAGACACTATTTATATTAAACATAAAAGCCTTGTCATCATGAAAGGAGTACTTTTTTACCAGGTTTTTCATAAATTCACTTTATTGTCTGCTCGTGTGATCCTGTGGGCAAAATCCTGCAACGCAAATGTAACCATTTTCCCGAATAAATATCGACGTAAAATGTTCAGTAAAGATCGGAATCTGATGACATTGCGTCTTTACGTTAACTTCCGGTTCTTCAGAGGAAGTGTTTTCTACCATTTTCAACAGTTATCATTTTTATTAAACACTCAGCTGCAGCAAAAATTTTAACGATTTAATTCTCCTTAACTGGAAAAGGTGCTATCTGACGTGATTGATTACTCGTCCGATTACGGTCTACAATATTCCAGGTTTGAATTTTGGGCAGAATCGCTACTATGCCCGTATACTTTTGATGTTTTTTACATATTGACTTTGCGTTTCTTCCTTCTTCGTTTTAGGCTATGATTTTCACACTTTTTGTCTAAAAGATTTTGGTACCCCTGAAGTGAGTAATTTTTTTATATCGTTCATATTTATTTATATTTATCAGCTGAAAGACGAATGAGTTTATTTAGCGTTTGGATTTTTTTCGATGTTTTGGGAGACATATTGTAATTTATTAAATATTTCTGTGCGGAGTTCTACCCTGGAGTTGCGTCACTCATACGCCTGTGGCTTAGTCAGTGAAGAGTTCTACCTCCAAGTATACAAGCCAACGTACAAATCCAATCACTGAGTGAGTGAGATATTGCTAAGCGTTTCTCCGCCTGGCGGCACTTTTAGCCATCACCAAGTTAAACATGAAATCATAGACCGTAAACTGACCGCGGTCTCATGAACCGAAGTGGCTTTTTCATATTATTTGCATTTGCTTTTTTTACTTTATCGAATTTATCGCTCGAAAGATTCGCCTTCGCTCTCTTCTTTTGGAGATTTTTTCGATACACAGTGAGGATCGTCAAACGCCATGCATATTCATACGAGATCCTCAGAGGGCGCATGTCCGATGGGATGGGATTGTTGGGAGGACGAGGTGAGATAAGCGGGGAAAGTGGTCGAGCGGAAATGGAATTCGTTGGAGATATGGTTTGCGGCGGGCACAAATTTTATCGACGAGCGCTTTGGACGTGCAGGTGGAGTTGCTAAGCTGCGAGAATGGTTGCGAGTGTGGGAGATTCGTAGGGTATTCATATTCCCCTTTCGCTGGATCCATTGTGGAAAGAAAGAGTTGTTGCGTTGGTGGGAAGGGTATTGGCCTCCCATCTAGAAGGTCCGGTCTCAAATCCATGAGGTGACAAAGATAGATTTATAAGAAACTCTTTGATCCCTGCTTGAGAGATTTTCGCAGGGCTTCCCTAAAGTGTAACACTCCGTCCGTCAGACTGGGCGTCAAATTTTGGTCCCCTAGGCGCCTTCCGGTAAGAGCATTTTGAAGAAAGCAACGTACAGGTGTCATCATTATTACTTTCATGTTGACAATTGTCTATCCAGCGCAAATTGAAGCCTCAGGAACCAGCACAAGTTTCCCGGTGTGTAAAAAATTCCACCACTATGCCACATACATTTCTTAATGGTGTTCCTCCTTTTGGTTTCAAAACTATGTGTAGCTTCATGAAAGATTTCAAATTTTCTCGGTGTGTAAGTCGGATGAAACACTGTGGGACTTCTAACCGGTTCGTGCCGATATGTCAACAACGCACTACGCTGTCGTCTTAAAGGACTTAACGAGCCACTCATTCTTTGAAAACGATAGAGGAGTAAGCTGTTGAAATTTCGGAATGGAGCCAAGTCTGACCCGGTTGTAATTCCGTGAGGGTTCTATCATAGTGTAGATTCATTTCCGATTCTATTGACTATTTGTTTTATTACTGGTTCAATTTGCGTATCATGCACCAGGAAGTGAAGAAAATCAAAGGAACTGGTTTCCTAACACGGAAAAGCATATTTCTCCTAACTGTTGTTCGATGCATCGATGCGTTACCCACCCTTTTAATTCTACTTATTCCATGGCGTTGTGAGATTTTGAATCAACTACTGAAATTTTATGTTTTTAATTCACCAGCGATAGACTGAGAGAAGAGGCATTTGATTTTTTCTGCAATTTTATTTTATACATCAGTCCCTTTAATAAATTTAACTACTTTTCTAGGCCTTGGTGAGCGGTATCCGGTGAGAACTACACCTTCTAGATACTTTATTTGCCCTGATAGACTGATTCCGCTGGAGTTTATCGATGAGGTGGAAATACTTCCGTTATAGTCTTTGTGAAATGGAGCATCTCTGATTCGAGTTTTACTTATTTAAAACTCAAGCATACACTTGAATACATAAATATTGTAATGCCTCCTATATTAGATCGGATATTCCGTGGCGTTAAAGACGCTAACCTACGATTAGATATTATCAGCACCCATTTTGTTCATGAAGATTACTTCCGGAATTGAAGTAGCCGAAGTAGCATCATCATCCTGAGAATAGTTACTCCTGATGTTTGTAGCTATCAACTCATCTGTTCGTATTTAATGCTTTCATGTTTTACCGTATCCTACATAAGCATGAATTAATGGGAAATATGTTTATCAGGCCCATCGGTTCTGACAATGGGGCCGAGATTGTAATGGCAAAACCATGAGACAAGCTGAACCTGATTGGCTAGCTACTACGATAGCGTTTTTTATGTGCTGTTTATTTTGGTTTAAAATTATTTACTCTGAATTAAATACTCACGAAGAAGGATTATAGGAAAGATCTATTTGTAAGAATTAACTACATTAATTTTTTTACCACCCACAGGACTACGGAAGTCTAGGTTCAATGTTTGCAAGCTCTTGGTTTCCGCGTAGTCATCTTTTGCGCTTATGTGTCTCTGGGAGCATTTCAAGCGAAATTGTTATTAATTATTGCTTTTGAGGAAATCTCGATTATCACTCTCCCGTTCCTCGAATTAATTTTCTCGGAACCTGTGAGCGATCCTCTGCGTAGATTTTTGGGAAAGAGCGGTTGGAAATTCCCGCTCGGGAACTCGGGTGGCTTGCGATGGGAGATTAAAAGTATTCGTGTTCTGTGTTGGTCGAGAGAGGCATTTGCAAAGGAAGGGAGAGATGGAGGGTGGGGAATGCATGAAAGTGCTCGGAGGGGCGAAGCGGAGTGGGCAGCTGTTGTTTTCCAAACGGGCATTCATCGTGTAGGAATCTGCATATTCGCAGACCGCTGCTCCTCGGCTTTCGGCCGGAGTTCGGTTTGGAGAGTGGCTGGGTAGGTGGGGCGGCGGTCGGTCGGTCGGAGTGGCTGCGAGGAAGTTTCAGCGAAGCATTGGGCGTGGCCTTCTGTCATGCGACTCCTTCCTTTCGCATTTTGCACATCAGGTATGGCGAACCTTATGCTCATACCATTCCTTTAATTTACCCAATGCACAAAACCATCAATACTATTGTCAGATCGTTTCCATGCCTATCATATATACGGTTATTGTTTTTATAGCAGTTTATACTTAGCGTTTAGCGAGCAAAGCAAATGATTTGACAATTATGTGTATTTCACCCGTGCATTTAGTAGTGGTCTTTTTATGTCTGCTAATCTGGTGTATACAGACATGATACCGCTCTGACTAGATTGTTTTTACATCCAGCATTCTGATACTTCCGTTGAGAATTGACGAAGTATTTTCTGATGGCGACTCAATCTTTGAGTCATGAATAAATTTGAAATTTTTTGATTAATCAAATCTCTATTCCATTTTGGTCAGTGTATTTAATTATCCTTCTTTTTACTTGTGTGCCTTAACTTTTCTAGGTAAGGTATTACTTCTTTCTTCTTCTACATCAGCTATGGTGTGTATGGCGAACTATTTGGCGATGATGTTAAATCTTAAACTCCTGTGGAAAGTAACAGGTTTGTTCGTTCTTTTATCGGATCGACTAAACATCGATACAGCTGTCAACATTTTATTTCAATATCCGCCTGGTTACCTGTTCTCCATGCATTTCACATGCCTATATAGCGACTTAAGCTTGTTTGACCCGCATAAAAATCCCACGTTTTCATTCGACAGATGGACACACGCTAACATGTTCACGCTGATTCCAGTAATTTTTTACTTCATCCATTGTTTGGGCTTGTAGTTTTTCAAGCGTTTTGTTCATCAGTTTTCATACTGTTTCATCGGTTTTGTTCATAAGTTTTTAACTACTTAGCTTTCCAGGGTGTTAACTCTTGAGAATGGTGTTGATTCAACACTGTTCAATGCGGTAAAAACGGTAGATTGAATTTATTATAAAATATTGCTAAGATGTGCTAAGAGCATAGCAAGGATGGTGAGCCTTTTAGTATTTGACAAAACTAAGTGGTGTAATGTGTGTGTGTGTATTGTTTCATTTCGTGCTTGCTTACTCTCTCCATATCCATCTCTCGCACTATAATCAGAGAATCAGTGAGCATTTTGAGTGCACTGGGTCTCATGTTCTCTTAAGTCAATCTCTCTTCCATCACCTCAAAGTGGTCAAATTTTTGTTATGATAAATATTTTTTTCTTACTTTCCATTCAACTTTTTAGCTCCAACACTATCTCCATTAATTTTTTTATGTTCTCTCCGAAAAATATTGTACTCTAATAATTACCAAAAC
The DNA here is from genome assembly GCF_921293095.1 of Ischnura elegans. Lineage (NCBI taxonomy): Eukaryota > Metazoa > Arthropoda > Insecta > Odonata > Coenagrionidae > Ischnura > Ischnura elegans. The sequence continues at coordinate 108,748,197 of NC_060254.1, read as the reverse complement.
GGCGACGTCATTTACTCAATTTCTTTTCGGCGCATTTTGTTTTTAACATAACCTCCTTATTTTTGTCGTAAAATTTTCAGCGAAGCACAAGCGCTGAGATATTCATTGAATGTTTTTTCCAGGAATGATTTCGTTATCGTGTAGTTATTGTGTATGTGATGCGTTCGGTAATCACAATTCATTACTTATATTGGTGACAATGTACTGTAGTGAGGATCTTTCGATGATGTAGCATAGTCTTGTAATTAATGCAATACATCTATGATACCTGATGTACGATTTTTTGGTCTACACTCATGGGGTATTGCAGGGAGTTCCCCGTGTTTAGCGACTACACCTCGGCACACGGCGTAATATAATGATGCATAATTGTCAGGATGTTTACGATGTCTAGTTATTTCGCGACCTCAAATCGTTCTAATGCGTCTCAGCTGCCTGCCCATTGTGCTCCTTGTTCTTACTAACGAATTTAGCTGATGTTGTCACTTCCTGGATTGTTGCGAGGCGTAAAAATGGGGAATGGTTTACTGGGAAGAGAATATTTTTATTTCCCCGCTGACTTGTACTGCCAGTACAAATATGTGCTTTGGTAATATAAAACTCAGAAAGTGAATTCTGTTAAATAAAATCTGATGCTTTCCCGGCGAATATATTCGTAAAAGGCTATTCGGGCTATAAGGATTGAAGGCTGTATAAGCTGGCAAACTTTATCCACTCAATTAATTTTCGTATGAAGATTTTCACAGCTTCTTTCACCACCATTCATCCACTCACCATAAGCCCTGATGATGGAACCCGACTCGTGTTCCGAAACGTCGGCAGAATGGAAGGAGACCACCCGGGTGGAAGCTCGAATAGTCTTTTTTGAATTCTGTTAAGTTTATATACGATTATTTTTACATGAACTTCAGGAAAATATGTTTCAAAAGCAATGTTGCATTTTTTCGACAACGTCCTATTTTCTAAATAAAAATATTAACCAGAAACTATAAATTAAAAAAATAAACGCAAAGAGATTAAGCTTTGATATATATTTAATGAGAAAATTGTTTTGTTACAAGTTTTCGTCATAAATTGCTTCACTTCCTGCGATGCGAACGCATGGAGGTTTGTTTTTTTTTATTTTATGGCACATTGCATTGCCTTTGCTTTTGGATATTGATATTATTCCAGAGCGTAATGGCATCATTGTCGAGTATGTTAGTACAGTTTCCAAGTAGGCTTCCGCGGAGATTATGATGAATTCTGCTGGTTTTTCCGGGTATTCTTCCGCGTTTATCCATTTGTAGGACGATATTTCGCCAACATTCCTGAACTTCAGTGGACCTGAGGAAGCCAACTGGAACGTTGGCGAAATATCGTCCTACAAATGGATAAACGCGGAAGAATACCCGGAAAAACCAGCAGAATTTATGTTAGTACACACTGTCTTGTGTGAAAGGCGTTTTGTGTGGATAACCATACCCAAAACTTAATCTTTCCAAGGCTAAGGGAATGAATAGCATCTCATTTTGAATTGTAAATAAATTGTGTTTAGCACGGAGGGATAATTCGTGTTGGAGCACTTGATCGAAGCAGGGCACTCAATTGGAACCACTGTACTGAGGGATTTGGAGCGTAGCCACTGAAAGACGGGTCCATTGTATTTAAAATTGCATCAAACCTGTCTGAATATCGAACAAATTCAACGCTGGATCCGGTGTTCTCTCTTTCATTCACTTTGTGCTTCCGCGTGCTCGTGTTCTATGCCAATACGGGGAAGGAAATATGAGGGTCGTATTGCGTACGCCCCTGGGACACGAATTACTTCGAATGGGTGAACGTGCCACGGGCAAAACGCCGTTGACTGTTTGGAAACTGGCGTTGGAGTTAATCTCAGTTGAGGGAAGTGAGATTAATCACGGCTCTGGATTGGTCCAACGCCCACTTACATCCAGACACGATTCTGTTCGATTTAGCGCCTGTTTGGGACTGAATTTAGGAAGCGGAAAGTATGGCCAGTAAATCACCAAGATCAACAGTTAAACACTGGCATTTCCCAAAGTGGTTCGTGGGTAGCACCTTCTGTTACCCTTTTTATGTGATAGTTTTGATTTTCTGGTCACTAGACAAAAAAAATGTTTCATTGTAAACAAATTTCAATAAATTAAGCCGAAAATTTGATTTTTAATTGATTTTTCATATGTCATTTTTAGATACCATAGAGTAAAAAAAATCTGCTGTATAAAATACTATGGGTGAGTATATTTTTCAATATTTATTTACTCGAACATTTCTGTTTGACAATTTCTCATCCATGGCTTTAACATTTTAAGACCTTGATTTATTCATCTCTTTGATAAAAACTCAGAAGTAATTCGTAAAGGAGCTGTAATGTTTGTTTAGTTGCACACTTATTTTTACACCAGGATTTTTATTATCATATAAAATCATGTGTAATTGCGTCTTAGAATTAAAAAAAAACATTTTTTGCTCAATTTCTGATGTGTTAATGACTTTCTGCGTAAGGTTCGCACTAGAGCCCGAAGAAATTGGCAGGCACTCGTGAAATTAGTATAGATATGCGGCGTGGAAAGTCTAATTTGGCATATATTTTGTTAGAACCCAAGATTAATGTCCGTGAAGTTTTTTCAAATGCCTATCGTGTTCCTTAATCCTGTATTGCTCCAGTCCATCCTCCTTGTACTAGCAATTGCAGAACATTTGTCGGTGCTTTTAATCATCTCGTAGGGTTTTGGCTACAAGGTAATTATGTTTTTAGTTTTCTCCAAAATTATTGCCATTAAGTTGGAAAAGGCGAGTATTTATGCACAAGGATGATTCGTAAAATTTATAAAGTTATATTTCAAGAGAATTTTGGCGAATTCTTGAAAGATTTTCAATGTTTTCTTAAAATATTTAGTGTGATGTAAAATTGAACGAGAGCTTAACTTATTTTTATTATGATTTCATATTTGGATATCTATTTCGGTAAAATTGTCCGAACTTATGAATGTGTACTAACATTAAACCGTGTAAGTTATTTGAGTCAGAGTTGAGGCCGGATAAGTGCTGAAATGTTTGCGTTGAAGTCAGAGATTTCGGGTTTTTTCAGTGTCAGCGGTTTTAATATCAGGTCTAGGCATTTCATTGGTGTTTAATATACGGGGAAAATCATGGTCCATGGAATGTAGAAGCATGTTTATTAGCTCATGAACGCCTAATCCAAGTCCTTGTTTCATATTCTCATTCATTTTGTGAATGCCTGCGTACATTTGCAGTATGCTCGGCTCAGAATTTGTTGCCACCAGTGTTGGGAGGCAGTGGACCGACAATCAAACGCGTAGACAGTTGCCAGATGGGTTTCGCGGCCACCACCCTAGAAACGTATATTCCTCCAACTCGTTCGCATGCTGCTGCATTCGGCTCTTCGTGTGTAGTAAGTGATACCTCGTGAACCTTTTAACCAGCAGGATATATCTCCTCTCTATTTCCCCCGTGGCGGAACTCACTGCATTCCATTAAAACTATGACCTAATTAAAGCGCAGACCAATAGGCGTTTGTGCGGCCACGTCGCTTCCATCTATTCCACTTTGCATTTTTCGTTTTCCTGTCCTAGCATCCCGCTCCATTCCCCGAACACCTATCGCCGCTCACGCATAAATACATCGCAGATATAGCCCCGCTCTCTTTTTAATATGTGAATGCAATTTTAAGGTGGCACAGTGGCTATAATCCCTTCGTATTTCCCCTCCAGTGTACATCGCCAACTTTCTACCTCGGCGTTTGCTAGATTAATTCAAAATTTCCACGCCGTGGACCCAACATATGGAGTGAAATCGCAAATTTAATTCCGCACTACCGGCTGAACTCCGTTGACGAATTTTGCCTGATGTGCTCTGGTTTGAATTTATATTTCGTAGTAAATATTTTTTCGCCAAGATTTCCTTTCAATATTGATAGATAATTTTTATTAATTCTGCCCAACATTGTATGCTATCGCTTGATGAATACAACTTGATTATTAATATCTGCCATGAACAACATACAGCCTTCTTGAGAATATATTCAATAGCATTTTAAACATTGTGAACCATGCACTTTTACTAGCAACTCAATGTGGTTTCAGAGGTAAATTCTGGTCATTATTAAATTATGCATTTCGCATCGCTGTTTGTATAAAAGTACTCATTATTCGCGACTCATGTAAAAAAGGTTTGAACTTGAGAATTTTAATTCCTTAAGGAATATTAATTTTTGGACTTACGATATTATGAGCTTGATAGGTTTTTTGAGAATAAAATTAATGCGTGCTAAAAATGCGGATGAAATGATAGGTACGTAAATTATTTTTGAATTATGAGTGGAAATTTAGGCACGAAGCAATTGATTTTAGTTCACAAAGTGTAAAGATGAATTTCATTCTTTCTCTAACCATTCCTACCATTTCTAGACCAAATATTACTCTCGCAAATCACAGCAATAATTGGGTAATTTTTTGCAGATATTTTTAAAGTTAATAAATATATAGTTTTGATAACAGATTTTTTCCCCGAATAAGATAAAAATATTTGATGCGTAGGTTCTCGTCAGTATTATTTTGTCCAGATATCCGTACCATTTTTTTCTGGGTGTTGTTTTATCTACACATCCGTGGGACGATCTTTTGTACTGCCTCCTCGAACCAGGCTCCCGTCGCTTCCCGTAGGCAGGTAATAGGTAGGTAGGAAAACCGAAGAACCGCTTCTTGAGGTCGTCGTCATTCGATAATTTTCTCCCTTCCAAATCTTTTTTTTGGGTCGGAAAGAGATGGTAGTAACTAGGATATCTGGACTAAGGTGAGTGATCAATTACCATCCATCCAAATTTCCGGGTGAGTGACGTTGTTTTTTGTTCACATCCTTGTCCCTTGTAGACATCACGCCTTGTCCTGGTGCTATTGAACGCCTTTTGCCAACCTACCGCGTATTTTGTTCTAGATAGCCCTTCGACGTCTGCTAAGGGTCTCCAATTGTCTCGCGTGGTTTATCATTGTACCCTTGGGCATGAAATCGTCCAGCAGGACACATTTTCTGTCCCATTAGACGTGAGCCGTAATCTTGCCCCCTAATTTTGAGAGTTCCACCCCTCGTCATGAATTTTGAAGTGGAAAGCAGTAAGTTTTTTTTGCACCTTTTCCGTACATTTTTCAAGTCTATTCACTTCGGAAAACACACTTATTTCGATTGGCGATGAATTTCAATTGGAGCAACCATCTTCGCATGCAGAAACTGAATGTGAGACAGCAGTTTACACTTGGCGAGAGCACCGATCGGGACAATCGTCGCGAATGGGTGCTTCGAGGCTCTTGCAAATGAGGAACTGTTTATGCGTCGTCAAGGAGGAAGGGCCGATCAACACGAATGGGGCTGCTAGATTGTGCGTAGTGCTACATGCTGCGACTTCTAGGCGTTTGGGACCTTAATTTTCATACGCCCCTCGTAGTTTCGGTTTCATGCAAGCTGTCATAACTATTTAAAAACTCGCATTCTTTAATTGTATTCTATGTAATCTGAATTATGTTGTGCTGACATATTACCTACTTTGATTTTCAATGATATGGCCGTAATATTATCTCATGACCTAAGTGCATAGCTATTTTAATTGCTTTTCCTATGGGACAAGATAATCGAATTATAAATAAAAGTAATGATATTTTGATAACGACAATTTCATTATTATTATTATTACTATTATTTTTATTTCTACTAATTATTAATATTATTACTATTATTATTGGAAATGAGTACAAAAAAAGAGTGAAGATTAAATATTTAGACGTAGGTTTGTGTCCGATCGATATATTTTATCTTGCCAGATGAAACTTTTTTCTATTCGCACAGTTATACAACAAGTATTGAGTGTGCCTTTTATCTATCCTTCATCTGACGTTTCAATACTTTGATTTTTCATTTTGTTTGGTCATAATATTACCTTATGACCCCGCAGCATAAATATTTCAATTGCTTGAAAATGGGACAAACTCATTTTGTTGTAAATAAAAGTAATGATATTTTTATAACTACGATTTTATTATTATTATTTATGGCTACAAAAAGAGTTAAAATGAAATATTCAGGAGTAGGTTTGTGTGCGTTTGATATATTTTACCTCGTAAAGTGAGACTTTTTTCGCTATTCGCGGAACAAACAAAGAGTAATGTGAGTGCCTTTAATCTTACCTGCCATCTGCCTTGTTCAGTCGAATGAAATTCCACTCCGGGAGGATGATCCATCCTCTGCAGTATTCCATCGGGCATTCTTCGACCTCGGCAAACAAACGCGGGAGGCTATTACTCCCATCCACGATGAAAGTGTTTAGGTGTGCCGAATAAACGGCCAAGGTGGAATTTGGCATAAAAAAACCCCTTCTCTGTGTCCTTTCCGGGAACGATTTGCGATCAAACGCGAGGGTTTGGAGATGTCGAGAGTGTGGTGGAGATGTGATCTTCCACTTCCTTCTCTGCTCACCATCGATCTACTTCCCTCGGACGCAGTCGATCGAGGCTTGAGGTGGGAAAATGACTTTTTGGTCGACGAATTGCTGAGGAAGGGCGGCAGTGAATACGGTGGGAAAGAAGGAATCGGAGTTCGGAGAGGGGAAGATATCCTTCGGGAAAGCCAGGACGCTTGGAGGAGTCGTCATTCCAGGATGTCAGGAGGGAGTCCTTGGAGAGCTGTGTGAAGGGAAGGGGTTATCATTCTTGCCGAGTGATTGAGAGGGAATTGGGCGGTCTGATATGATGGAATAAGGTTTTTATGGTGCAAGAATTTTAGTTACTAGATTCATTTGGCAACTGACCATATCTGGAATTTAAAATTGGTATGTCCTGATTCAGTATAGTTACACATATGATTGTTTTTGTCCCAAGATTTGTATATCATACTTAAATGTAATAATTAGTTTTATTATTCCCTAAATATTATATTTTACTTGCTCTTTATATCCGTTTGTCAAGCGTATGTATGATTATTATCACATTAGAACTTCAGGTACTCAGATAAATCGGTACATATCCTCATATGTGCAGTCGAATAACTGAATACTTTACAGATTGCAACAATCCGAGGATATTAAACAACCCACCAAGAAGAAAAATAATGCCTTCTAATTGTATGTTAAATCCGCCATTATATACTAATGAAAAACATTATTATAATTGCTGCCTTACGACTCTAAATATGCCGTTCGCATAAGACTGAATTCTATGTGGATTTTTACGTTATACTCGATCGGAGAGAATTTATCTTTCTGGCAAATAGCGATATGTCTGGTCGAGAGGCACTGGATGCGTTAGGCGCAAGAGCCGGATTTTCACGTATCAGGAGAGGAGCAAGGGGATTCTGGGAAGGATGAGTGGGAGAGAGGTTCGTAGTTTAGGGCGGAGGATAAAGGCCTAAAGGCGCCGGAACTGATGCAAGGACATTGGAACTTCAATTACCAGGATCAATTGGCACCAGACGCAGCTGGATTTTGAAAGGCGTCAATAGTGTGTTTATAGTTATTCTCCTAGAATTAATGATCATCTTCAAGATTGAAAAGAAGTTGTTTGATTCGTTAAATTTCAGTGCGCTCCGCTTATTTCGCTCAAATATATCCTGTGAGAAACCGTATGAATGGTTGTTATTACGTGAGAACTATGTTCATTCGGATGAATTTACGTCTGCCATATCAGCAGTTTCAATTATTAGTATGATTAGTTTTTTTATGTTATCATCTGGGAGTTTTGAGCTACATTGTTAAGTACGGAAGAGTCGCTATTCTATTGTTTTTATTTATTTTACCCTCTCCTCGTTCACTGCGGGCAGTTGTTTATTGTTTCTATCACATAGCCTTAGTTATTTGAATAAATTGCGATCGAAACCCTTGGACTCTTCAAATATCCTTTTTGGGCGAGGGCACTCATTTATCAGATAAATAGCGCATGCAGTGGAGGGGAGTCGGCGTGTGCATTTATCCGAGTCCAGGGATGAGCAAAAAATAACGGTATTCGGTAGTCCCTAGCAGTATTTTTTTCTACTCCAGTATTACCGATCAGTATTTAAAAGCGGCACTACCGTGTTGATTCCAAAAAATACCGGAACAAGTATGCCGGCACTTCGACAGCGCCACTTCGGCATCATGATAAGAGTTCTAAAGCGTGATAGGTTACGGAAGAAAAGGAACATTCTTGTATGTCCTTCGTTAAAAATGGTTGAAATTTATTCGTATCTCAAAGAAGGGTCTTCCGCGGTCGTCATGGGCGACCCAGGGAGGTCGCCTGGGAGGTTGAGGTCGCCTTCCGATCTCAAAGCTGAATTGTTCATGTGCCGAATTTTCTGCAGAAAAATTTGCTTGTTGTTTTTAGTATCAACGATCGACGATTAATACCGGACCATTAGCAGCCTATTAGCAAGCAAGTGAAACTCCTCTGCATAAAGCTATGATGAAAGTAATGCATGTTCAATATTCTCTATTAGGATACGCCGTGATGCGCTCAAGATATAAAAAAAGTTGTACATGTCAATAAGCTACAGGGTAATCTTCTGATGTCACTTTTTTATTTTCTCATCAGTTTACATTACTTTTAGAAAACTATGAGTTTGAGAAAAGTGTTATCATTATTCATTTAAAAGATTTTTTGTCACAAAAGACAAAAAAATCAATGTTATCGAACCGTACAAATATATTTTGTTTCTCTAATCTAATCGGAACTGCGATCTACACAACGGAATTCAATTGATCGCAGTATTTTACACTTGAATGACGCCGATTCTAGTGATGTTAAATCGTACAATGAAGTGTAATTTATGTATAGACGAGTTTAAACATATTTTTACACATGATGATGCAACAAAAATTCAAATGACGAAAGTCTTTTCGGGCACCAAGTGAGTGCTTTTTATTCAGCCAAAGTTTGTGTCAGACTGACATCGTCAGGTCTTTAAATAAGAAGATTTATTCATTAAGATCGTGGTAGAGGACGATCTGATGACGGTGCCAGAAACTGGCAAAAAACGCTAGCTGTTAGGAGAGCACTCAACTGATGGAGTTCCGAGAGAACTTCAAAGGTTTCTATGAGCCAGAAAAACACCAAAAATTTAAAGGTTTGTACCAGAATCGTTGACATGAAGTTTCCTTCGACAACTACGTTGCTACCACCCTTCTCACTATCAGATAAACGGGCCTCCAATATATTACTTTAATATATGACTTTTTTAGTGCATTCTTTCTACCTGGTAGTTTGCCGAAATACCGGATAACTAGGATAATGCGAACGTTTATTTTCAACTTATTAATATATTTTATTATTAACGAAAGTATCAGTATACTGGTATTTTTTCACCAGTACTTCTAAGGGAGTGCTATTATTGCTTTTAAAAGCTCATTGTAAAAATACCGGTACTTCTTTAAGTACAACCCATGCCTATCTGGGTCAAGAAGGTCATGTGGAAGAGCTGTAGCGAAGGAATTGAGTCTGTAGCATCAAAACTGCTGGGGGATTGTTATCCTGCTATTAATACCATTATTTCAATAGTGGTAAGTTCCAAGTTAATTAAATAATTTTTTTAAAGCTACCTAGATGTAATAATGATTTTGCTATTGCGAATTAAGGAATCAGAGAGTCGTGTTTTATTTCTAACGCTCTCTCCTCGCGTTTTCTACTTTCACACGATGAAAGTGATGGCAAAGTTTGTAATTGAAGTAAATAGTATGATGCTATTTCTGGAATTTAGCGGTCAAGCATTAGGAATGCAAAGGTTTCGGGTAAGGATCTATCCTTGCCGCCGAAATCTCAACAAAGAACATGGTCAGAGTCCTCTATATTGACATTTGATAAGAGAGAGTAGTGTTGAGAGAGCAATCTAGAGGACTCTGAACATGGTTGATCACTGCGCCATCTGTTATCGTCAAGGAGAGTACTTTACTTTCCATTTCCTCAAAGCTCTTAAAAAGTGAATTAATGTTTAAAAATATTGTATTGGATCTATTTCACTTTGTTAAAGCTAACATAAATAACTTAATCGTAGTCAATTATGTATAAAAACGCTCAGTAATGGAAAATACTCGTTTGGGATCTTTGCATGGCTCTGCGTGAGTGTATGCTGAATGTTCGGTGTTCCGAACTCCAAATAGTGAATTACGGAGAGGCACTGGGTGTGCTAATGATGGACAGGGGCAATGGACTGAAGACGAGCTAGAAGAGATCGAGTCGGGTGGGTGTGCTGGAAATCCAGGGGTCGCTCTCCCCCTGGGACTTCGCTCGGGCTTCGAGGGAAACGGAAGGGGTGGTACGAGAATGATTCAACGATTTGAAGGCGGCATCAATGGATGGGGAAGTGAAGGGTAGTACGGTGAATGTCATTTTGGATAAAAATATTAGTATTGTGACGTATATAAATTTAATTTATAATCATTTGTTGAGCAATGAATTTTTATGTAAACGCTTATTTGCAGTTTGTTAATAAAATACTTGAACTAGCGCGAGTTAATATCTTCAGCGGAATTGTTTTAGAATTTTACTCTATATTGCCTTCGATGGCGTTGAAAAACATCGATATTTTAAAATAAACATCGATAACTTTCGCGGTCCATGTGTGGGCTTAAGGCAAATACGGGGAACTTCGCGTCGGCTTTATTTCAACATGATGACGTGGGCCACCCGAAAACTTTTGCAAGTAAATAAATCGATTGTGGAAAGTTACTTGGGATTTCCAACCAGGTTTTCCGACTCCATCTCGGCCGACGTTTCGATGAGCGAGTTGTCCATCGTTATCAGGGCACAATGATGCCCTGATAACGATGGATATTCTATGCTCCGGGAAAGCCTGCGATCATTCTCCAAATAAATCGATATTTCAATTCACCGAATGTTTTATGGATACTAGAAGTTGCATGCATCTACTAAGCTTTTAAAAACGAAAGGTATCACTGGGAAGTTCCTTATCAATGCGACCAGATGTGCAGTACCTTGGACTCAATCAGGGTTGATTAAGTACTGTCATTTCATTGTATAAAATATTTACTTGAGGGCGTCAATGTATCGGCGAAGAAACAGCGAGTGGTCCGGTGTATCGATATCGCCCCTGTTGAAATTGGTGAGGGTGGAGTTGGAGGAGAGGAGTTTAGGGGTGGGGGGGGTCGCGAAGGGGGGTGGCAGAGAGGATAGGGTCACGTGTTGGAGAGAGGTTGATATCCGTAGAGATGAAGAGTGCGAAGACGTTCTCTGGACGGTTGGGAAGGAGGAAAGCAGGAATGACACAGCCGGAAACAGGGATTTCATTTAGGAAACGGGTCAAAATGAGTTAGTCTCCTATTTGGGATGAGGTCCGAGAGTGAGGGTGCGTACCTGGTCTGACTCGCTTCCTTCTGGGTGGATAGAGGTTATCAACTATTCATATTTCAGTCGTTAACTCGTCAATAAATGATTCAATTAGGGATGGACGAATCCAGGATTTTTTTCGTATCCGGATCGGATCCTTTATTTTCGGATTGGATATTTTTTTATCCAAATGCATTTTCATATTTCTGCTATTAAAAAAAGTAATTATTCAAGTACTTTCATTTATAAAAGGAAACAAAATATTGAAAAATCATGAAATTACAATAAATTTCTTTGAAAAATGAAGTTTTTTCGATTATGAAGGGTGTTAAAATTAGTTTGAAACCCTCTACTTTGTACCCTATTGTTTAAAAATTTCCTTCCATTGTTTTGGACCCCCCCCCCCCCAACGAAGACAATGATTTATGGTCCGTTTGATTTCGGAAATAAAACAATGACAACGACAATGGAAAAACAATGATGGACGGCCGAGGGTGGTTTTCCGAAATCTGCGACGTAGTTACTTTTGACGTAATTATTATCCTACGACGCTGAGATTCCCCCAATGATTGTTCAATCTCTTGGGAAGAGTAACACTATGTGCCAGTCGTATTTTTCTTTATTTTTCACGGCTGAAATTCTGCTACGTAACTTGGGATCTAGATCCGATGTCTTCCGCGACTTTGGATCCGATGTATCCGATGAAGGGCAATATCCGCGGATATTTGGATCCGAGGTATCCGATCCGACCATCCCTAGTTTCAATTGCTATTTTTTGATAGAGTTGGAAAAATTAAGAGACGTCATTTGTGCCTTATTGGATCCGTCGCCTGCTTATTGAGCTCTTTGCTGCCTTAAAATGGAGCGGAATGTTAGTATGGATATTTGGGCTTTTTAATTTCCTGTTTGGAGGCAAGAGAAAATAAAATTAGGATTTGGAAAAGGAGGAAAACTTTACTGAGATTAAATTATATGTATTACCAAATGGACGACGTCATCACCACGCAGCAATACAAAAATTGGTTAGACGCAGCTGTCCACTCAATTCTTCCATATACTACAATTTTAACAACAACATAATGATCATGCTATATACATCCTCCATCACATGCTCTTTGTATCTTACCCTAAGTCTTCATCTGACGTTCTTCCCCTGGCGATGATTTCCACTAGATCATCGTGTCTCCTGGTGTGGCCGATAAATTTGTGCCACCTTCTTCTCAAAGTTTTCAGTAGATTTCTCTTCTCTCCTACTCTTCTTAGAAATTACAAATTACTCACTCGCTATATTTGGTGTTCATCATTCTTCAAAGCACCACATTTATAAATATTCCAGGTATGATCTTCTACTACTGATAACGTCCGTGGTTCACATCAATAATGAAGAATTCTCCGAATGTAATTCAAAATGTATTGCTTCCTTAATTCAACGCTTACAAGTATTACCAGCTGTTAAGACAAATGGGCTGGGCATATTCGTTTTTGACAATCATTTCAGGAAATATAAGACTTCAAATGGTTTGTCGTACTCGCGGGTATCACTTACATAACAGATTCTTCAAAGAGCTAAATTTTGAAACTCGGGGGTGTACGGTGCATCTCGCTAATGACTCATGGGAAAGAAGAAATTGCGTAAGAGGAGTATCGCGTGTCAAAACAAGTTCGGGATTTTGAAAATACGCCCGAGGAGCAAGGCCAATTAAACTCATCTCACGACTATGTTTATTTTGTATGATATCAAGTAACGCTAAGTTTACACAAAGAGATGATTGACGGCAAAGCTTTCAATATAATTAGCGCATAAAAGGGGAAATACACTTATGAAGGTTATCAAAATACTATCAAACATGATATTGAGGACACAAGAATTTTTACAACGGTTCAATCACAGTTAATGACGATAATGTAAGTATTCCATTTTTGTAGATAAAATGTTTGCATGAAATACAGCCGAGCTTAAAACTTTTCAAGTCACCTCTTTTACACTCAAAAAATAAAAAATTCATATTTGCAAAATATTTTTTCTATTCTACTTTCGTATTTGGTGTTGTGAACACAGCTCCTTATATGAAATAAGAATTACCGGTGGTAGTACCTAATGAAAAAATTTTAATCTATGTAACCAATGACGTAGCAATCGTAGCCAAGCATGGAGTTGTTTATTGTCATAAAAATGTTACGTCTCATTTTTGGGACGTTGGCCATTTATGGGAACTTTTTTCAGCAATGCAAAATTAAAAGCTCACGTGGAATAATTATTTTTTTAATAAGCATAATTATTATTTGCACTGTGAATGAAGCCAGAGTGGTTTATTTGTTTTATTACTTTGGTGTGAATTTCAATTCCAATTGTGTAAAACATTTGAATTATTCGATTGTGCCTTTGCGTCACTTGGGCTGCAAGAGTTCACGATTTTAGCTGTCAGTGTAGTAGAGAGTCCCTTTGAAGGAGGCGCTCGCTGCCACGGGGGATAGTCTGGTAGAGTTAGGCCCCTGAGCGATCCTTCTGGTGAGGAAAAGTGCAACATATCAAGGTAGCAGTAAAAAGTTCGGGTAAATGCCGCAGTCAGCGTGCAAAACATATAAAAACGTTCCTGCACTATAAGTGCTAAGATAAGATTACTTTTGGTGGTTACGCTTGTGTGGACGAAGCGATGGAGAGGATTAATAAGGTCCCTTCAAATGTGTATGTTTCGGGTGCTGTGTGCGTGGTGTTTTCTCGGGGAATACTCCGTTTGGGCGAGCGAGTAACCAGCGTATCTCTTCATTATTGACATGGCGTGATGACTGATGGGACACCTGACCGTGTTCGAATCCAGAATAAAGAAGATATATCTTTTTCATAGCGATATCCACCTTTGGTGCTGTAAAGGGTTTTATGATTTTGAAACGCATTTTCAATTGAATTTCCTTTGTTCATATTCATGTTTAGCCTAATTCTTATTATTATTGTTATTTTTATTGATACACATGTGAATAAATGGTTAACTAAATTTAGAATTGTGCTAAATCATAGTGATATCCTAATGTTATGGTTTCTTTGAAAAAAAATTGTTGGTTTGACATAAATGTCATAACGAATTAACACCTTAAATTCTTGTAATTAGTATGTTATATCGAAGTGCGATTATTTATTTTTTTGTTGAAAGCATTGTTTCGCTGATTTATTTTTCATTCTCTTGGCGATCTGCACTGGCTACATTTGTCTGTAATTCTATTTATGTACTTCTTTCCTTCTATTTATAATGCTGAAAATGTAGAAAGATGTACCATTTATTTTCTCATGGGCCCCAGTGCCAACGAAAATAAACGACATTATTATTATTATTATTATTATTATTATTGTGTTGCTGGTATGTAAAGGGGGAAATAAATATATTAAACCGTTAACGCCTAGCCGTACCAAATGGTACCAGCTGGTAGTGCAGTGCTAAACGTAACTTTTTTGTCATTTATCGTAATTTATTAGGGTTTTTGAGAGTTTTAAATTGATAAAAATATTTTTAATAACATTTTTCCGATACATTTGCTATTTTAAAGCCGTAATTAACGCATTTGGAGCCGTTTGAAATTTGTGAATCATCCATTAGCCCAAAAAAAAACGGAATTTTTAGACCAAGAATTTCTATTTTCTTTACTTACGCCTTATTTACTGTTAATACAAAGGTTTTATAACGAAATTATGATTGTTATAACATGTATATCTCATATAAAGTATGGTTATTTGATGTGAGCCAAATACATGGGATGTTATGTTGCAAAACATTTTGGTGGTACCACATGGTACCGCTAGGCGTAACTGTTAGAGGCAAAAGAATAAATTTGGCACCTAATGACTCGGAATTTCATTGAAATGTAGGTACATGGTCACCACAAAAATCGAATAAACTTTTTGATTCAGGCGTTACCGGGTTAAATGAACGGTCTCCCTTGTTTCGTCCACCCGGAGCATCCCCCGTGAAAGCACCGCGGTCCCGAGTGGCTCCGCTCATACTTTTAAAGGCGCGCCCACCCTTTCTCTCGACGATCGATCCCATGGGGGATGCACGCTCCACTGAGGGAGAGGGTGAGGGGGTGGACGAGAGAGAGGGGGGGGGGGGGGGAATGGCGGAGGAGTGTCGCTTGTGCGGCAAAAGAGAGGGAATGTGGGCCAGGTTGTCATGGGAACCTAATATAGTGTAGAGCCAATGTACGTGCGTGCCTTTTGAAGGCCGAACGTGCATGGTTTGAAACGTGGGGTGTTGGCGAAAAAGGGACATGGGTTTATCTAGAGTAATAGATGGTTTCCACTCCAATACTATGGCTAGTTATAACTCTAGGTATAGAGCTATCTCTCCATCCTTTATAATTGTAAATGAATTTGTCTTTCCTTTGTTGTCGTGAGGGGTCTAGCAGGTTATGATGGTGAAAAGTGTCCCTAGGTATTTTGAAAAATAAAAAATATACACACTTGAAGTGCATAAAAATTGTGTGTTTCCTCAAAGATTTAGGCCTCAATAATGGCCAAATTAACCCAAAGAAATTGAAACAAGATTTTTATTCATTTGACCATATCTCCAGTTTTTATTTTTGTAAAATCGTTTTATTGATTTAAAATGTATATGCCACTACGTTCCACCATCTTATTTTTTTACCTAAAACTAAACTTTTACACTAGTTTGAAATTTTTAAAATTAAATTAAAAATTTTAGGAAACAACAGACTCGCCGAAAAAATATATGTTGATACCCCTGCATGAAAATATAAACCTAACTTTTTCAGATTTTTTAAAATTGGTGGAACACGGAAGAATGACCATTTTGATCGCGGCTTGATGCGTCGCAAACTGATCTTTTCCTTTAGAATTGGTAATAGAATTATTGTGTGCACGCATGCACCTAATTAATACGTACTGAAACAACGGCTGTTTAGTGTTTATGGAAATCACGTGTAGAATTTTTAATCTGTTCTTTAGGCTATAAAAGTTATGAGTTTGGTTCTTTGGCATGACTTTTATTGATATAATATTTACCTATGATCTAAGATCAATATTGTACCAAAATTGAATCTTCTGTATTCTTAATGCTTCTAAAATGAGCAAAAATAATTCATAACTGCGACACATTGAAAACTCTGAATATAGATGATGAGCGTAGCATGTGAAAATGGTATACCGAACGTATCGAATATGAGACCACTGGCTACTCCATTCATCTTCACTGTGTCAACATTTGTTTTCGTAGGAAATAATGAAGCAAACATTTCGCATTGATATTTCCAAACAAAGCCTTCAAAGGCGAGGATTTTCACCGAGTTTTCTTTGCGTCTACATAGGCGGCAAAACCACCACAAACTATAAACACTTTTTTGTGAGTAATTCGAGGTCATGGTTTGCATCAACTTTGGATTCAAGCTTGGCGTTGCTTGCCCTGTTTTCATAGCGGCCTAGTGATGACTCAGGTAGCGTCTCAAATATTAGTTTCATTGTCACGCAATTCCAACAAACGGAACAAAAAGAGAACATTTCTTATTAATTTATTTTATTTGCAACTTGTAACATAATTATTACTATGTTTAAAATGAAATATTATACATTTTATGATACGTAGGTCACATTCTGGGATGAAAAATTGACTCTTTTCAAAGTCGTGTTGATAGTGGTTGTGTCCTGAAAAATTTTTAAAATCTTCACAAAGAAGAAATTGCCTGGCATCCTATTAAAATCTCAAACTGTTTTCTTAAGCATTTGTGTGAATAACCTGTGACTATTCGTCTAAGAATTTTGTCACCATCTCATTAATATTTTTAAAATGAAGTCTGTTTTGGGTCAGAGGTGTATAACTTGCTTATGCCGTGTGGTTTGGTGAGTATTAACGTTTTGAAAAAAAAATATTGCATGCTCTGCAAGTATTCAGAATGTAATTGGTTCGGGGGCTTTCACGGTAATTAAATGGATGTATGTTTTCTGGGCTAAGTCCGCGTTGATTCATTTTAGCGGATGACAGTTTCGGGAGCAAAAGTGGATCAACGCGGCTTCAGCCCGAAAATATTTATCGTGTAAGAAAATGAGTTTTTGATAGCAATATAGGAAGACAGGCCACGATATTACACTTAGTGGTGGTATGACATGAGGATTTGATTTGAAGTAAAAATTAAATTACTCCAATGGAGCTAGATGAATCGTTTGCAAATAAAATTTTACAAAGTTTATATATTGCAAGAGTGAAAATACATATATAATCATCCATGTATGTATATTCATTCTATAATTGTTGCTAGGTTTCACAGGAAGGAAATGAAGCTATAGTTTTTAGTTGGTATTAATCTCATTGTGTTCGCTGAGACCAGATTGTCATTTATACCCATAGGTAGCAGCTGCTCTTTTTAAACCGTTTCGGGTTTCACTGTAATTAGCGATTTTTTAAACCAATTATGTTCAATGCTACCTGGAAAATATCGCCGTCTACTTCAGCCTCCAAGAACCCATAAATGTGTTTCGCTTGTATCGTAACAGCTCAATTTTATTTTGAGAGGTGCACAAATTGGCTCATATTTAGTATTGACGAACTGTATATTGTGTATATGAAGGTATGCATTAGAATCAAATCGATAATCGTGTGCTTTAGAAAGATTTTTAGGCGTACTAATTTTATAGTACTTCTAAAATATTATATTACCAACTGCTACTTAAATTATTTCTCAGATTACTGGTACACCTTGTACTATGGTTTATGCATGTAATTTCTTATTTTAATAAGCATTCCACTCACTCTTGTGAATGTGCACAGTGATTATATAATATACAATTTACTCGACGACCCTAATCAATACAGCAAAGACGCTAGAAACGCCGGGAAGCACTTAGTACATTGATGTAAGACCTTCTGTGTAAATTCATGCGTTTGCTTCATCGCTCGAGTTCGCGTACTTACTCGGTCTGGGGGTGCTGTGAGTCGGAATTTTCGCCTCAAGGCATTTCGAGGCGCTCGCACGTGTCTTGCAACGGCGCTAACATCTCGCGGGGCAAACCGCACGCGCGCGCGTGTTATTGTGCACAAGACGGCAATTCTGATCGCAGTGCGTGTGTTAGCGCTCTTCGTGTGTGAGAATCCTCCTCACGGCTGACTCGACACTCTTCCCCTTCGTCATGACAGCCTCGCCTCCGGTTCAGAGTTTCATGGGCCGTAAAAAATTTATACGGTAGCGATGAAGAAAAGGGATAAACTCAGTCAGGTTGGATGCATTTTATAGCGAAGGGGAGGAGGAGGGTAGCTGGAGTCAATCTGACATCTGGAACAGGTCAGCGGGGGATGAAGTGAAGAAGGTGGGACTGGAGTGTCCGTCAGATAAAAGCACCTACTCGCTTGTGTCTGTCGTAGAATTATAGTATTTTTTCTCTGCATCTTAGAGGCTGGTGGGAAAATGCTAAGTCCTATTATAAGAGAGAGCGATTTGAATTACCTCCATTGCTTTATTGACTAATTAGATGGGGAAGATGGCTCATACTGCGAAAACGACGGTGTACGCGATGAAAAAGTTGGAAATAATAGTGGATGTCTAAGATAAAGTACTACCAGCATTTTTCTCTTAAGTCTGTTGCACTTTTATAAAATATTTACCTGGAAACAATATTATAAATTTCTTTCTGCTTCTCGTTTCCCAACGAAGAATATCAAATGAAAAACAATGAATTGTGGGCCACTGGAAGAAAATAAATAGAGTGTATCCCTTAGCCGTTGTATTCAATTAAATTTATATGATCCAACTTTGAGTTCTTTCCTGAAATATTGGAGAATTTTTTTAAACCTTTTGATTTCTCTCCCAGATATATCTCCTAAGAAAAGGTTGTAGGACAGATTGTACTGGAATACCCAGTAATTGGAGTATTCATTCTACGTTTATACTTCTAACCAATTTTATTTTATTCTTAGTCTTCAATATTAGAGATGGATTCAAATTTTATTTCATCCTCTTTTTGCTTAGGGAATCTCATTCATTTGGAATAGGATATTGATTTCTTCACAATTTTTCATGCATTTTTCAGGAGGGAGGGAGCGGTGGCTTTTTAGAAAGCGTCAAGGCAGTTTCTAACCCGTTCCTCTTTATACGCGTCCATAAATTTCGGTCGTTCGCCTTGAAAACCGTCCGGTAAAAAAATCTCAACCGGCGAAAGGGAGGAAGGCCTTGGATCAAGGTTCTTCTGGAAATGATATTTTACTCATGAATTTCCGTAACGACTTACTCCCCTGATCAAAATGAAGCAGATATGGATTTCGGCGTAAAGAAATAATCAAGTTGGAAGATTTTATGAAAGATTTTCGAGGAAAAGATTAGACTCTCTGAATCAATAAGGCCCTGATTCAGCTTATGATGACACGTAGTTCGTAAAAATTGATTTGCATTGGCACTTCTGTCGTCTGTTTGCTGCAAGCATTTCAATGTATTTCCAATGGGGTTATATATTACCCTATTTTAATATTTTTAGGTAATTTTATTTGCCTAATTATTATTGTGTTATTGAAAAATTATACCGTAAAATAACACCCGTGATTCTGTTAGATGATTTAATTAGGTGTTAACCTTGCGATGATTGAAGAATATCTACTTGATTATTATGATGATAAGGTAATGGAAACGGAGGTAAATTATACTAAAAAAGTATTATTATTTTAGAATCGTTAAATGTTTCTATTTTGAGGTAATTTTGAAAATAAATTATTGTTTCGAAAAAGAATTAAGGCATTTTAATTTTTCATAATCGTATTTTTGAATAGATTTTTTTAGCACGATGTTAAGTAGATATGGATTCGATTTTTATGAGCTCTTATTTTCTGACCTTCCCTCTAAGCAATTTACATTTTACGTAATGAGTGATAAATATTAATTTTGAATGCAATGCATATTTTTGTCAGTCTATGGGAACCAATCGCTGGCTCGGAGTATTTTGACCAGAAAACACCAGGCCTAGTCCTTTAAACGTCATGATTGTCAGATTCATTACGGATATGAATCTTTCATGACCAAAAGAGACCAAAAATTCTCATCATTTCCATTTTATCTAATTCACGTAATATATATTGCAGAACAGTCGACATCTGGTGTTTTGTTTCCGATGCTTCTTCGTGCGTAATTGTCTGCGGCAGTGGCTTTCTCGCCTGCACGGTTGCATTAGTTTCGGAGCCTGGCGTTTATGTCCCCAAGGGAATATATTTAATGGAGATACGAGTCATCACACAATACCAGCCTCCCATTTCGCGTGAATTATTTATCACGGATATGATGCGATTTTTCATTTTTTACGTTTCGGATTCTATGTCACTATCGCAATTAATCAACCTGTCCAAATGGGTGGCAATTAAGATTTTTATAGCCTTTAATATATTGCTCATATAAATGTTGCCTGATGACGTGCAAATATTTATCATGTTCCTCCAGGTTATCTTTTGTTCACTTAATCGATTTCGTTCCGCGCGTTCCATTTATTCGAGCGGATGACTTCATTTGTGCGCATTCGAATGTGACAAAACGATGAAAGTGATAATAATTTCGAACGAACACCATGGCGACGGAGGGTATTCTCTGTGCCATATGTGTAATTGGCTGCGATAAAAATATGGAAAAACTTTTCATCTTGCTACGAGGTTCGTGTCTATTAATATTTGATGTCCGCTACTTTAGCACATATGCTCTCAATGAAATTAAGGATAGCCATTCGCTTGAGTTTTTAATGTTTATGGAAATACATTAATCGAATATTTTTAACTTGTTTTCACTTTCCGTCCCAGGTGCTTTTTTTATTGTATCAAGTGAGTAGTGCATCTTATGTTCATAATAAAAGAAAATTGCACCCAATTTTCGAAGCATCCACGGTACCATACATACTTTTGTGGCCGATAACAGTTGCTCTTTTGGTACTACATATTTTGTTTTAGAATGTGTATTTTAACTTATCATCTGTCAAATTATCTGAAGGTAAGATATATAATGGTATATAATGTATAAAATGAAATATAGTTTGCTATATCTTAAACATATTGTTCTCATTACATTATATATGTACGTGAACAAGGAGATCGTTGTTGAAACTTTTAAATAACTACTAAAAATGCTATTTTGATTAGAGATAATCGTCAGCTAAGTCAAGAGCCCAGTGTGCTCATTTACGGAAGCCAAATAAATAAAAGGATTTAATAAGCCAGGATATAGTTCCACCGTTACAACGAGAAAAAAGTAAGTATTGAGCATACACTTAATTCTCATAGCATAGCCTTCCTGTGGACCAGAACCAAATTATGGGCCTCTGTTCTCGTCTATACTAGATGGACTTAGAGCCACGGTGAACATTGATATGGGAAATTAATACTTATACAGTGTACAGATCTGTGTATTGGCCCGGAAAGTCATAGGTCCAGGCATCGATTCCCTGCAAAAGGGTAGAAATTCACTCTCAGCTGATCTTTTGGGCGTGTTTGCATCCTATCTCCGTCGCAAGTGCGTTGTTGGTCACTCCAAGTTCGGGCGTGGGTAATGTCGTCTTCTTTAGCGCGTGCTTAACTCTTTTGCGACTAAAAACGAAATCCAACGGAGGACAAGGAGGAGACCATTGTTGCACGAGCGCGACCAAAAAAACTCAGCGAGTGGAGATTATGAAATTTTCCAGTGAAAGCGAATTTTTTTTCGAAAGAGGAAGGGAAGAGAGATGAAGTCAGCGTTTGGATTCAAAAGGGAGCGAAAAAAAGGGGTGGAACGGAGCGAATGACTAAAATAATAAATAAACGCAAACATCTGTTTCCATCCGTAGCGGAGTGGAAACAAAAAATCTGCGCAGCTCAGTCCAACAATATGCTTGGTCAAATTCAAACCATTAAACAAAAATAACACGGCGCGTTGAATTTTTATTGGAGATAATGGTCGAGCGGATAGCCTGTTGGAAAGGGTTCCAGGGATTTCGTGGGTCAGGGGTGTGGTATGAGGGCCACGTGATGATAGAGATGGTCCCTTTTGGAGAAGGCGTATCAACCCAGTGCTAACTAAACCCATTTACACAGATTTTTCAAAGGAAAAAATGTATACGAACGTTCTTCTCCCCGTTCTTGTATTTCCTGTGACCTCCTGCGTCAAATACGTCCCTGTTGATTCTCCGAGGCACCAAACTCTAAGGATTGGCTCTTTAACGTATAGTCTAAGTTTTCGGAGGTGGAAAACAGGAGTTTATAAATTCTCCCAAACATGTTCCTTCGTCTTACTGGCCGTTACTTTTGACAACTTGTTTGCGTCGTAACTTTCGACCATTCTAAAGTGTTGGTAACGGCTATATCATCCTACAATTAACAATAACCAAACTGTTCCCGAATAACCCATTTCAATTATTCTTACAGTAGAATGGGAACCCGCGATTTAAATATTGCTCAAACCAATGTTTTCCCTGAAAAATTAACGTTAATTTAATCGCTCTTCGCGCCGCAAAATTAAAATATTCTACAATTATCGGAAAGCGTTGCTTCAGCGCAAGTATGGGTTTCGTTTTTGGTATTAGCGTGTATTCACCTGCGTTGCGTAACGTCTAGCATCATTAACCTCCGTAAATTGCCATTGGAAAGTAAGGACATAGATAGCGTGGCGGTCTGCGAACCAGTCTGGGGAATCAATGGTCCGTGGCTCGTTTCCCGGTCAACGGGACATTTTTTCCATGCCAATATTTATATTATATTGTTATATTACTGTTTTTTATTGCGCTGCTTATTATTCTAACCCTATTTATTGAACCTAATTTAGTGACATAGGTCTGCGACACTGAATGCTGAGTGTCTGATGCAGAGTTTGAGTTTCATTGAATCATGTACATTCGGAACGATTTTTGTGATTAATTAATCACGTGATGTAATTTAATAGCTTATAACCTATTGTGTCACATTTTTATATTTCATCTTGCTTAGTTTAGTATTGTTGTGTGATTTTAGACAAAGGAAATGTTATTTTTCAAAGTACGCTTTCGTTCACGACTCGCTTCAAATGAAGTTCGCTCTCCTCGGAGGATCTGTGAGCTCACTCTGGACATTGAAACTCTATAATAACACTTTATGGTGACGTCGTTAGTAGCAAAATTCGATGTGATTCTGTGTTCATAATTTTTATTGTGTATTTACGGGCCATTAAAAGAATAGGATGTACGCAGGATGACATATGACCATTGAAATCCTTATCGTTGAATTTTTTTCCGAAATTCAGCAGCTAACTTTTCTCAACCGTTTGTAAAGTTGACAGAATAGAGTAGTTTGAGTACCTTTATCGCGTTGTTTCCTCAGTGGTCCACACCATTCGCTGCCTGTGCGTTCTATTGTCATCGATCCTCTCCTTCCCATGTCGCGGGAAAATTCCTTGAAGATCGTCAAAGCAGAGTGAAAGAAATATATCTAGCCACGTAACCTTGGGTGTTCATGGCTATCGATTTCTATGGATTTTGTTTTTGGGTAAGTGTAAAGTCATGGGCAGTTTCCCAGAAACTTATGCACTAGACCGCCATGACGCCTTTATTACTAATAATGCTTGAATTTATTTGGAGGCAACAAACGAAGTATTATTCTTTAGTGAAGCTAGCGTCTATGGGACATTGAGTACAATGCGGAAATTATGATGCTAATTTACATTTTTCTAAAGTAACAGATTTACTGCGTTATCTCATTTCATACCTGACGTCGCAGAAAAATTAATGGCTCTACGTTTTACAGAGGATTATGAAGTAGTGGTATGTAGCGAATGTTATGAGTTTTACGAGTTAATGCGTTTCATTTTTCATTTTTATAATGAAATTATAAATATTTTGACATTATAATTTGATATTGAATAGGAGCGTTTTCTATTACGTTTATTTTGAATATTTAGTAAGTGCAATGGGTGTCTTGCTATTATTTGCAGGAATAGAAGGATCAGCAACTTTGTTATTTCCACATAAAAATTTATTGACACCGACCATGGTTTCGTTACAGAGTAACATTATCAAGGTGATAATGTTGGAACAGGTAACACCTTGATAATGTTACTCTGTAACGATACCATGGTCGGTGTCAATGAATTTTTATGTGGAAATAGCAAAGTTGTTGATCCTTCTATTCCTGCGATTATGGATTTCCACCAAGTTACGCCCGCTACTATTAATTATTGCTATTAGTCCACTTGAGTTTTTCTATCAGCGCAATCAAATGCTTATATAGGCATCGTAGAATCGATGCATCGCAATATCGCCTCTTCCCCAATCTTTCGTCCCGCCAACCTCCCCATCCCCTCCATGATTTTTCGCTCCCACGAATGCCCTCCCCTCGGCGAAAGTGAGTCACTTCACCCCCAGCCTCGCTTTTGGAGTCATCCCTGCGGAAGGATATGAAAAGGGGCGGGGGGTAGTACTGCGGGAGGGGGGAGTGGGACGGACAGGATTTTAACGCGTCCATCTCCGCCGTCCGCCCGTGTGTAGTGGTCATTTTTTCCATCCGTCCCCGAACGAAAGCGGACAAAACAAGTTCAATTCCGAATTTTCGACTCCGAAACGGATTTGTCCCCATTAATAGCTTTTACTGCTTTCGGTCGTGTGCTTCCCATTAGAATAAAATCACATCTAATAATGAATGCCTTGGGGGTGGTTATTGCCTCGTGTTCGCTTCGGGGGAGGGCAATTCAATGTCGTAAATAACGTGCTTCATTGTCGGATGCCGATTGAGTGAGGCCCGCCTTGTGTTGGACGTCCCTCCAGGGCTATATTGCCTGCTCTCTGCACTCCGCTGATGCGCTTTTGCGATCGTGAAAGCCTTTCCGTTGCTTTTACAACCCGCTGTATTTCCTTTATGGTGCATTTGTCGATGTTTCCCAGTTTTTTAAGTCCTCACATATCGGTTTGTTTGAATTTGAAAGTAATTTAGTTCCCTACTTTAATCAGAAAATAATACACTGCAGATTAGAATGTTAATCCCTCGCAGGAAGTGCGTTTAGATGTTATCGTCGATAGGAGATGTCAATTGATGTAATTTATACAGCATTATTTTTGATCATGGGTACTTGTGGAAAATAGTTAAGGTAAATATTACCTACTCATGATATTTACTGTTAATTGGAGATTAACGAGATGTGTATTGCCTCATTATTATCTTTCTTCTTGCTATATCGCCATAGTTTATATGGATGATGCAATTTAAATAAAACCAAAGAATAAATCTATAGTGCTGTTATTATCCACTAACTTACTAACTACTTATATCTTACTACCGTATTTTATCATGGTATATTCTAATAGAATTATGGTAAATAATTCTAACCAACCAATTTAATATGGAAATTACTGACATATTGGTCATGACTCTTACCAATTCTGACGAGAACATTTAGATCTACAAATCCGTACGCCTTGCTCATTCTTTAAATAAATTCATTTCCAAATGTTAAAATACGAATAATATGATCTTTTTGCTGCATCACTATTGAATTATAATTTCATAAGTAATTTTTCCATCAGAGATCCGTAACGTTTGATCAAAGTACATAAGGGACATTCGCAATGCGAGTGTAGTTTATATTTCGGGTAAAATAATTGGTGGTAAGGATGGTAAGCGCTAGCTACGGAGAGCCTCAGTATCATAAGTAAGGTGGTTGATGGTAGGATGTCGATTGAGAGAGTTCTACCTAGCTCATTGTCACTTCACGGTAATAATATCCCGTTAACTGTAATAACTTGATATCATGAAGAGCTTCTGAACTTTTTCCCTGGGGTTTTCTTTGCGGTTAATTCGACGGCGCAATTCAAGTTTGAAGATCGAATTTGGCGAAATGCTCGAATTGGAAAGTAATTGAGTTCGCTACCTTAATGTAAAAAATAAATTCTAATAAAAATTGTTCTTCCCTAGCAAATGCAATATTTGAATTTGAATTCATTCGCTGATAAGAAAGGTCTTTTCATGCAAGTTTAGAGTGCATAGTTGGGAAGTGATCCACGAAGGAAACAATTGATCTCACGACCACATGAACAGAATTCTATTCTTTTTGCGGCTTGTCCAGCGCATGATGGACAAGCCGCAAAAGATGGAATTGCTCATATGCTGCTTTTGGTAGGGGCAGATAATTTAGTTGAACAATCTACGGACTTAGTTTCCATGGCGTAGTGATTTGCTCTAAAATTTAGAACTCATATTCTATTGGAAGTTGTTGCGTTCGTTTTGATGAAATACCTGGTAAAAACATGTTTCATGATCTCTTGGATTTCCTATGTGGATATGCTTCGTCAATGTAGCATCGTATTTTTTTCAAGAAACGATGCGTCGCTGTTTTAAAAATATTCCTCAGTTGATCGCGGGCCGTGTGAATATTTCGTCCAATGTTCCAATGTTTTTATTCCTGAAACCACGAGCTGGTAATTAAATCGGCATCCATTTCCGCTGCTCGCTTTCCAAGGCCGTAATCCGGAATGATGAACCTTGCTCAATATCCTCCAACACAAGCAGCAAGTACCTGTGTTTTGAAATAATTATAGCAAAATCTCACGCGGATTCTAAAATACCAAAAAATTAATTACACCGTGGAATTTAATTCAGTCCGATTCCGTGGAATATAAAAATAAAATGTGTCTACTTTGATGAAGTTGCATATAGTTCATATCCCATTTATACCTGTCAACCTAAACCTTCTAAGGTATTACTTTCATGAATTTATGTTTATTGTAAGTCTTATTTATAGCAGTATTAGCTATTCATCGGAAATTTTTAAGGTATTCTTCATCCTTCATCATACGGCGCATACTATTGCGAGTTCTGGCGCATTTCGACCTTATTAATGGTAGGGAAAAGCTAAATTTTCTCTAAAAACAAATAATGTATGCATGTAATTTTTACGCCATGTATTACTTAACAAAATTATAATAAAACGCACTTCACTCATATTTCTTGTTTTTTTTTTTTTTTAATTTTCGACCCAAAAATAGGCATAATTTTATGGTGATGGTCGAATTTTCTTTCCTAAGGAAGTTTCTTCGTGAAGATTAATGATAGTCTCTGCTTACGTAGGAATTTGAAATTGCTTTCTAGACAAATAAATTTTCAGGTCTCAGGTTTACGGCAACTCGTTAAATTATACGCCACGTGGATAAACATTTTGAGAGAGCTATTTCCCCGAAGAGAACATTTTTTACGTGGTGTACAAAGCTGATATAAAGCAAGCAAATATTCCGAGTTGGAAAAAATATAGTTTTCCTACGGGAAATTTATTAAGATTGGCTGTTATTACGATTGCTGAAGAAAAACAAAGATTGCTGAAATATCAAGCCGCTGATATTTATTATCTTTTAATTATATAATTGGGAAATAATTCTTGACAGGTCTTTAGTAATTATTTTTGCTAGCATTGCAAGAGCAATGACGTAATTAGGAATATATTTAACTAAATATTTGTGTTATCCCCTCTAATTAATATTAACAATGTTAAATACTTATGGAGTGGATAAATTTGCATCGTTATTATTCAGAATAAAGTGTTGCAATGACAAAAACTACTTCTGTTATTCCTCTTTTAGAAAATTACGTAGAGTTCTCCACATTTTCTACTATTTTTTTAACTATTTTAATTTTGATTTGAAATCTTTATATACATATTTTTTTTTAGTATTTCAAAAGGTTAAATTGGAATAAGCAAAATATTTAAAGCTGTGGTGTTTAATGAAGTTGTAGTTTAAATGTAAAGAAGAATTTTCTGAAAAGAAACATTATTACTAATTATATTTTTTTTGTTATGCCTCATATGACATTTGTATTTATGAGAACGTTTCGAATGAAACTGGAGTTTAAATGCTTAACATTGCTATTTTTTAGAATTGCATCCTTATTTTGTACTTATATTACTTAAGTTTCGAATTTGTTTGTTTTAATTATTCCAAAAACATGAGACCGTTTGGATAGCTACATTCATAGCTTGCATAAATCAATTCCATTAAATAAAATATCCTCTAATCGTTGCGATGTTGAAGAGAAGTTACTTCGTATTGAAGATATCCTCCAATCATCAAAAGGTGATTATTCAGGTATCGTCTGTTGCTTTATCATAGCAAGACGTGCGCTATAAAATTCAAATGTTCAGGGTGCTTGACTTTATCGTTTTATTAAAGAAAGCTCTTAGCATTACAAAATGTAATCTTACAATTAATTCACCTAAAAAGTAATCAATCTTGGTGGTAATTTCCTTCGATTTGGGCAACGCAAAACTAATAGCTGAATGAAACAATCAACTACTGGGGTAAACCGGACTTAATGCAGTCAATAATTCTCTTAGATGTTGTCTTTTTCAAGAATTAAAAAATACTAATCTTACCTAAAGGAACACTCAAACCTCAGGGGGTTTTTGGCGTCGCCAACAATGCCCCGGCATCTCTCTCGGTCGTCAGCATCCAGACAGCATCTATTTCCATTCTTCTCCTGCCTTTTTCAGTTTGATTTTTCAAGCGCAGACGTGGCCATACCGGAGGTCGCCTTCCCCTTTGTGTACCATTGATACCACTTTTATAATAGCGTCCTCTTCTCCTCTTTACAATTACATGGCCTGCCCACCGCAGTCTTCTACATTTAATCTGCTATTTCTATTATGTCTGTTTCTTAATAAAGTTCTCGCAGCTCTTTGTTGGTTCGGATCGTCCATTTTCCTCGTTTTATATGAGAAAATAAATCCATCTTAATATTTTGTTTTCGGAAACTATCGGTACACTACCTACACCCCTGAACCTTGAAAGACGACGGTATGGTATTATGGTATTGTACACCCGTATTTTGGTCATTTTTGAAAATATTTTGCTTTTTGAAAGCCCTTGTAAAGCACAATAACGTCTGTTGGCATTTGGTATTCTAGCATTTATTTCAGTTTCCTCGTGATTTTCTGGGTCAATATTTACCTTCAAACATTTAAATTTGGTTACTCTTTTGAAAATAAAATTTTCCACATTAAATTGTTCCTCATATTGTCCCTGTGCCAGTTTACCCTAGGTTATTTTTTTGTTCATTTACCTCCAGTTCAATCTTTTTAGCTTCTTTAATTAGAGTTGTTGCCTGGCTTTTCAAGCTAATCTTCTGTTAGCAGTGCTAAGACATTAACTCAAAAGTTGAAAGTGCAAAAATATAAAACAATGAAATCAAATATAAAACATATCAAATCAATCAAAGATTGATTTTCTCCAGTTTCCCCTTCCATCGAAAGAGATTTATCCAAATTCAAACATTTCCCAGTAATTAATCACTCCATCCTCATTGGCGATGCCATGTTCCTCATTCGTTTGACACGGTAATCTGCGGGGCAGAGGTATCTAAATCATACCCTAGTCTCACAACCTTTTCGGGCGAGCCAAAAACGCGCCGGCAGTGTAACACGGAGATTAGGTGAATTTCCCAGGGCGTCGCGTGTTGGCGCTGGGTGGGCTTTAAGTTGGCAGGACGGAGGTAGCAGCCACTGGTCTCCGCGCCGCACCCTGAATAATTCATTTCCGTTACACTCATTTGCGACGCGGGGCCTGCGTAGCCGAAAAGACCTCGGGGCGCAATCCGTGATCTCCTCCCCACATGACGGGCGCTGGCGTCTGTCCCCTGCCTCGTGTGGGTCTTAGTCGGGGTCGACCCCTCTATACCATTCGCCCTGCCTCCGTTGAGTGCATGCCGTAGCGGGGCTTTGAGCCGTTAAAATATCCCTGTGTGTGCGAGTAGCAATCGTATCGGAGCAGACGGTATATGATTATCGTTTTATTGCGACGTTAAGATGATAATCATCACATGTATTTGTTTGAAGTTTCCTTCCCCATCGCATTAGAGAAAAAGTCGAGTAAATGTAACGACAGGCCAAGAAATACTTGAAATCTTTGCTCCCTAGCATGTATCGAATGAAGCTGTAAAAGAAACATACTATGCCAAATGTCATCAGTACCTAATAGACGCAACTGGTACTTCACTTGATATCGGTACTATTTAAACGGTTTCCGAATTTATCAGTGAAAGGAGCTAGTTAATTAAAGAATAAATTCAAGATAAAAACGTTAAATTTGGAGTGAAAGAACAACAATCAGCATTACAAGTAGTACCATGAAAAGAGTATGATACCATTTCGCCGCCAGAGGCACTCACTTCAGTGGTAAGTTTCTATAGGAATAAACATGGCATGTGGCGATTATATTGACGGTGATAATAATGAGGCAATTCCTATGTAAATTCTACTTACTTTCTACTTAACTACGAGTAGTCGATAAATTTGAAGCTTTTAAGTTATATGTGTTAATTAAAATAATTGTGGTGTACCTCAAGTTTTTTTTATTTCCCTCACTGGCTGCAATTCATTCCTGTCTCAATGGATGAACTCATGTCTAAGGAAAATTGCAATCTTCCTTGATAGTGGCATGTATGTGTTGAAGCTGATTGGACGTAAAAATCATTTGTGGATAATACTATTAGTTCTCACACAATTGGAACTCCACCTGGCATTGGTCAAGCTGGTGTGTTTTTCATGTGATTTAGACACGCTTGTGCTCAACCTTCACATATCCAAGCAAACTCTGGGCGAAGAACTTATTGAGAGAGTATGTATTATGGTCATTTTATTTCTTTGCAAATAATGTCGTATTAGAACATAGTCGTATTAGGAATTCCTATAATTTGATTTTCTTTAAGAAATAATCGTATTTTAAGCACCTGTGAGTAAATTCTCAGTTCAAGTAGTCATCACCGTGCGTCTGACCCGATGTTCAGTAAAACGCTTCAGTCAATAATGATTCATATCATGTCAACTTAATTATTTGGCTGTTACGAATGCATTGCAGAGTAGGTGAATGCATTTCCATTCAGTAGAACGTTTCTCCCTGGCTAAACATTTCTATTTGCTCTGTTCGCGTATTTCTAGAAGCTTAACATTGAATAGCGTACCAAAAATTATTTTTTCCCACAACATGTAAAATGTTCTTTCTTTGTCTTTGTTTCTGCACAAAACTTGTAAATACGCCCTTCTCTCTTTTACAGGTACGTTTCCAGCCTCTTGTAGTGTCGTGATGAATTCTTGGGTTTGTGGAACGATCAGCAGTCTTAAGGTAACATTCTACGATAATCACTGTCAAAACCACGCATATTTTATGTACGTTTTATTTGAAAAATTCATTGATAATGACGCACGAAGTCAGACGTCAAATCGTATATTTTAAAGAGCACGATGGCCTAGAGGATCGGACGTTTTGCAACTGCTCTATGGTTAAATACCGATTTGGAAGAGTTAAATTCCTCGCAGCCCAAGTCGGCTCGAGAAAATGAACCGGCCATTTACTCTGAATGTATGGAATTCACTCCGCTGTAGTCTAGTTTGGGTTTAGCTCCATTATCTATTGATTCGTTGAAGACTAATGCATAAATAAACTCTTATCCTTGTAGTCTTAAATCTAAATCACGCGATCAGTGCTCTCACAGAAGTTCAGGGATGGCAGCGAAGAAAGCTCAAATTATGGCTCTCGAACGTGATCATTTCCAGGTCTTCTAGTAATGGTAGAGATCACAGTCCCTATTTTGATCATTTGTTGCCATAGTGTTTTTATTTACAAGTGTATCACAAAACTGAGCAGTGCTCATTAATTTAAAACATTGCTATGGCAATCAATAGGCGTACGAGAGCAGCAGCCAATAAGCGTACGAGACCAATACTATATATTGTGAAGACGCCACAGAGCTTCTTAGAAACAAATATCGAGGAAGCCCTAAATGATCTTGTGGTATAGAAAACTATGGCTTAAGCAATCATTTTCTCTGCCTTTGAAAAGCACGGCTGAAATGGTCGCTGGACGCGAAAAATGGTTTTCATAAAAGAGTTCATTTCTGTGATGCAGTATTTCCTTTCTATTGGAACTTTCTCAGCATGAAAAAGGTTTTTCACTTTCGCAGTCTTGACTTCGGACTTAACCCATTTCAGCCCTTTCTCGGAGTACAACAGACGTACAGTATGCCGGAGTATGTGAAATGCAAGGGAGAGGAAAATTAACATTAAAAAGCGATGGAGGAAATCCTTTTCGTATTTCTATATTACCTATTCCTGACGCTTCTGTAATTTTATACTCGCGGTGACGATGACAAATGTTTGGTATCGACTGAGATACTTCCATATTTTTCGCAAACTAATAATGAGTTGTAAAAATTGTCTTATAAATGCTTAAATCAAAATTTGAAAAATTATCCGCGCTGTCGATCAAGTGTATGTGCGAAATTCAATTGCGGCTGAATTTTTCCCAAAGCCTTGTTTTATTGATTGGTGCGCCGCATTTTTGCGAATACCGTAACACTTAAGTGACAAGATTCTTTATTTCGAGATTATAATGAAGACTCCATGGTAATGTTATGCGGTGTGTGTAGATGTATTTCATTATTTTTAATTTGTGTGTGGCTGCAAAAATTGTTTAACTGGCCTCATTTACATCACTATTCGCAAAAAAATTCGATGCATCAATGTACTGATTTAGCATCAGATTACGAAAAATCTTGAGTATCGTGGGTTTATCGCAGCAAGTGTTTCACCGGACGACTTCTAACTCAAAATATGGGAGTAGTATATTAAATTGTTACTCATATTCTGTAAACAGAGTTTGTGACATATATGGTTATGAATGTTGTTTGACGGAAGTGAACTCATTATCGCTTTCCCCAAAAAATGATGCCTCTGCTAGTGAACTATTATCAGAGCGCGATATGTCTTGTATATCGTGGGTGTATCGCAGTCAGCTTTGGCTTCAGACTGGAGAGAGAGAGGTAACGTCCGCGCAGGGTCTCCACCTGTCCCTTGTCCTCCGCCTGCGGACACAGCATTAGTTTTTCATGCGATTTGAGTTGGTTTTAGGTGAAAAGGTTTCCCTATTCCACGTGTATTACTCCCTTTCTCCGCTTTCCTCGTCTCTTTTCCGCTCTCTCTCTCTCTCTTCCTCTCGCTCCTCCGTGCTGAACTCTTCCCGTGTCCACTAAACCCGCGGTGGAAATTCCCTCTCTTTATTCCATCAACCCCGTCACGCGCTGGTGCAGTTGGGCCCGTTCTGCGTGGCTGGAGGCTGAGTGGGTTATCGGGATGTTCGGTTGCGATGGGAGACGGCACCGTGTCCAATGCGAGGGCTGGGTTGTCTCGGGCCGTGGTCACTTTGAAGCCATTGGCCGAACCACTATGGGCGATCCGTTATGAGCTATGGCATAGTAACGAAAGAGCATTTTTATTCGTTCAGTCTCTGGAATGTATCCAATGTGTGCAAAAGCTCACAGAAAAGGGAGGGAAAGTCACGAGAATGTGATGTGATTAGTAAAAATATGACAAATAATTTGCATAAAATCAATGATAGGCAAATTTAGTGGTTGGTAGTTTCCGCACTACATTAGTGTAATCCTTAGCTATCAACTGTTTTTTTAATTTGTTATTCAAATGTGGCAATATTAGATGGCAGGGAAGGTACGGTAAATTCGCTTGGGTTGCATCCGGGTCATATAAAGCATTAATACATACCCGTTTATTTGTAACTTAAACGACAAAGCGTTGGCTGAGGGTAGCTGAGTTCATGAGTGGATCTTCAACTGGAGAGTGATTATCATTGGTGGATGACATTGTTTGATTGAAATGTGGAAACTATGTCTAGTGCCTTTATTTGTAAAAAGAATTCTCGGTAAATGCCCAAAAAAGGTGAAAGAAATAAGCTACCTGACTCTAGTGAGGCCTCACTTGGAATACGCTGCTAGCGTGTGGGACTAATAGCTGAAATCAGTCGAGTACAGCGCAGGGCGGCTAGATTTGTGATGAGTTGTTACGACAAAAAGTGCAGCGTTTCCAGTATGTTACACGAGTTAGGATGGGAATCTTTACATGAGCGTAGATCGAAGTATAGGCTTAACTTACTCAGAAAATTCGAAGAAGATATTTTCTCAGACCACATGAATGATATCCTTCGTTTACCATCGTACTATAGTAGACGCAATCATGAGAATAAAATAAAAGAAAAATACTGCAAAACAGAGACATTTAAAATGTTATTCTTCCCTCGTACTATTAAGGATTGCAACGTTGTCTCAATAGATAGGATTAATGGCGTCGCTCGCTAGGATCACTCATTGCATATTTTTCCATAGTTATAACCTTGCATGTATTTGCTATAGGAGTTACTAGCCATTAGCAATTTTTTTATGGATAAGCATGTATATTTTGCTAGTGTGTGTAATATTTCTATGACCGTACGGTGTGCATGTGGCGGTCCTCTTGCATGCTGCATGTTGGTGATTGGTCACCCCCTGCCAAACACTCTAGAGGTGGCTCGTAGGGTATTATGTAGATTTAGATGTTCAAGTTTAAAATTCTTAGGGGGTACTTCACCTAATCTAAAGGATTTTTCCTTTTTGTGCGAACTATCTTTTCCTGCAGTTTGCATTGGTATCAAATGACTATTCACTGATAATGTATGCTATGAAAGAGCACGTTTTTCGCGTTTTTGAAGAATTTCAGTCCCTGATCTCCTTTTCCTAAACCTCAATAAATGATTGAAATCGAAG
This sequence comes from Ischnura elegans, assembly GCF_921293095.1. Taxonomy (NCBI): domain Eukaryota; kingdom Metazoa; phylum Arthropoda; class Insecta; order Odonata; family Coenagrionidae; genus Ischnura; species Ischnura elegans. The sequence goes on along the minus strand of NC_060254.1, from coordinate 108,713,351 downwards.
AGGGAAATTGACCTCTTTCCGTGACGGGCTGAGCCAAAGAAGGTCACCGTAAGCACAAAGGGCGGCCGCCGCCGGTCATTGCCCTAATGACCACGCCGACGACTTTTGGATCCTAGGAACAGCCTTACCAATGGATTGCAGTGAATTCTCGCTTATCACCAGCCAGGCGTCAAAGATGTCAGATTAGTGTTGCTGGACACGAGCTCATTATCGTTCCGTGAGATTAACAGGCACGCAAAAAGCGATAGACTGGACAACTCCCATCAATTATACGTTGTAAAAGTTCTTTTAAGGCGCAGTCAATTCTCAATCCGGGCACGTAACCTTGAGCATTGGTTATAATTGAATGCTCATGGCATGCATGGGCAATATATTTTCTTAATTGATAATTCGATTTTTAACTCCAAGATAATACGGATAGAATGGATTGTATTTTAAAATAAGAATAGGAGAGAACGCCCAGCTGTCGTTCCTACCTTTTGTTAAGTAGCACTTGCTCTTCTCTTCCTCAATGGTTCGGCTCGGAGTCGCGTTCTCCGCTCACACTTCGTGCTACTCAGACGACACGTCAACACTACCCCGTCACAGTGAATAACAAATATCGAGGAAGCCCTAAATGATCTTGTGGTATAGAAAACTATGGATTAAGCAATCATTTTCTCTGCCTTTGAAAAGCACGGCTGAAATGGTCGCTGGACGCGAAAAATGGTTTTCATAAAAGAGTTCATTTCTGTGATGCAGTATTTCCTTTCTATTGGAACTTTCTCAGCATGAAAAAGGTTTTTCACTTTCGCAGTCTTGACTTCGGACTTAACCCATTTCAGCCCTTTCTCGGAGTACAACAGACGTACAGTATGCCGGAGTATGTGAAATGCAAGGGAGAGGAAAATTAACATTAAAAAGCGATGGAGGAAATCCTTTTCGTATTTCTATATTACCTATTCCTGACGCTTCTGTAATTTTATACTCGCGGTGACGATGACAAATGTTTGGTATCGACTGAGATACTTCCATATTTTTCGCAAACTAATAATGAGTTGTAAAAATTGTCTTATAAATGCTTAAATCAAAATTTGAAAAATTATCCGCGCTGTCGATCAAGTGTATGTGCGAAATTCAATTGCGGCTGAATTTTTCCCAAAGCCTTATTTTATTGATTGTCCAGATCGTACGCTAGATTGACCCTCTTACTCCTCTCAACTATGGGACTTTGGTGCGTAGGCCGACTCCCAGCGGCCTCTTTCTCAACAACTACTAAATATGGCATTAACGTGGAATTATGCAAATTTTGGCTGATTTACGCTTGAGGGGAAGGGTACGTTGTGAGTGGAGCTTTGGGATATTTTATAAAGAGTCCTGGGTTGAAATCCTGCGTGGCGCCATCGGACATCCAAAAAGAAAAATTTCCGTAAGTGCGAGGTGACCACCGAGCGAAGAACAAGTGCGTTCGGAGGAGAGATATGTCGAATGGTTGTCGTCTTAAACGGATCCTCTCTTCCACACACACACACACACACACATCACAATTCCTCCCTTTCCTCTCCTCCTTCGCTCCCTCTTTCCATCCCCCTTCTTATTCATGCATTCCCTTTCATTCCACTCTCCTCTCTTCTCCATCCTCTCTTCTTTGGAATCTGGCGTTCGTCCAATCACCTATTCCTTTTGCTTCCCCTTCTCACCTTTAGTTATACTTATGTATTTTAATGTCCTCCCTACTACTTCCGCCGATCAATCTTTCCACCTCGAGCGAATGCTGAGAGTATGTTCATATGCCAACACCCAGTCTTCCTAGCCACGGCACAGGTTTACTCAAATTATAATCGCTCAGGATATAACATAGAATCCTCCAAGGTGGCTGCACCGTTGCCAAAAGCTGAGACCAACGCAAACCCCCATCCGCAGCAGAAGACGAAAATCGCTCTCGCGTGCATTTTATCTTTTGCCAAAGATTGCCGACAAATAAACGCCGATTGCTGAATGTGTGCTGGAAAACAGGACGGAAAATTTTGAGCAGTAACGCAAGGTCTTTGTAGGCCAAGGTATCAGGGACATAATTGCGGTGGATTAATGTCATTTACTCAACACTTGTGTTGTTCAACTTTTGTGAAATCGATTCGTTCATTTTTGTTCCGAGTGAATGCTTACAATTCTACTTAAGGTGACTGCGCAATAAACAAGTGCCACGCCATCGTTGAAACCCCAACCTCATTATAATAATGGGAAATGGAAAAATTTCCGCTAATTAAACTTTTATGAGCAAATTTACTTTAAACCTAATAGTAGAAAACGGAAATTTTGAAGGAACACATCCTGCATTGAGAACTGAGGAGTGGAATGACTTACATGATTTTTTCGGCATTCCCTGCAAATATCATTTTTTTTGGCAAATCTTCCTCGATCCTTTATTGATGTCTTTTTAGTTCTTTAGGAAGCGTTGAAAACGGCGAATTTTAGGTGATTTTTTCAAGTAAAAATTTTAAATAGCGTGGTGTATTTTTAAGTGTTTATTAAAAATTTAAATATTACATTTTTAATAAATACTATTTTCTATCGAAATGAACAACGCTATCGTGGTATTCCACTAAATAGACACATTCGAATCATCACATAATCTCGGTATTTACACCTTATTCTCTGTCACATGCGCAGGAGCCCAAGATCGTCATTGTTTACCCGTGCTGTGAGTATTTTTGACGCACATTATATGGGGACCGTGGTAGTCCAGTGGCTGGGGAATCAGGCTTGGTTATACTATTCGAAAGGCCTTATGTTCAGTGAAATATAATCAGAGGTCTTCAAAGAAGGTGCAAGGTGGCCCATTTGAGGGAACTTCCCCCAAAACAGAATGTCGGTGGATTTCACAAGCCATTTTTCTGGGGTGAACTCAACTCTTACAGATCACAATCTGCCTTCTAGTTGTATGTCTGTATCGGTGAGCAAGCGAATCGTGGAAGGGAAATGAGATACAGTCATTGTGATTGCTATATTATTGGGTTTCTGCCGGGATATCCGGGTTCAAATACCGGTGTTGGTGATGTTTGTCTCAGAGGAGGTCGTGAATAATCGCCACCACTGCCATTCTCTGCTTGATTGCAGTTTCATCCCTTCCTCCACACACTTTTGGTTGAGCCGCAGTTTCTAGGACGCCTTTGGTTGCGAGCAAGATATCGCCGACGTCAAGGCTTGCTCCGCCCCTGATTCGCACCCCTCCGCTACGCACAGCATCTGAGATGTCGGTCTCCTCCTCCATAAACCATGCCACTCTAGGGGAAAACTGAGTTATAACTTTTGGATGGTACGATTTTGAATGTTTCATTGCCTTATTTTAATACTATAATAATTTTCCAACACAAGGTTCAGGTGTTAGAGCTATGGGTAAGTTTTTCAATGTGAAAATTTGGGTTACTTTCAATGTATGTATATGCTCGAGATGCAAGTCGGTTAAACTGGGTCTGTCGGTTATAGTCAATGCATGTTTTTGCTAAAACTGAGGCGTAATTTCTTGGCTAAAGGTTAAGGCTACAATGGAGTATGGACTATTATAGATAAAACGCGGAAAAGACTAGGTTTTGCTCAATTAGAAGTTCTTTTCATAGTATGTGAAATCTAAAGGTTGTTTTTCGGCGTTTTTGGATGCATATTTAAACAAAACCGAGGTAACTGTTTATATGTAATTTTTTAAATAAGGTGGCGCTGTTAACCACAGGCAGTTTTTGTCCTGAATTATTTCAATGTTAATACCTTACCTTCAAAGTCTTATTTTCTAATTAAGATCGTGATAAGTGATTGACACATTCTTAAATATTTAACAAAAATTCCTCTTGGAAGTACGTGCGTTTAATTTATGGGAAAGTACACCTAATTGTTGTGATGGCAGTTACATTTTTATCTTCATGTCACCAAAATCCTCGGATCGAATACATTTGAACTTGATTGCATTGCGAATGGGAGTTAAATATGAAGTGCTAAGCGACATCTAGTCCGTTGTTATATTCCTCCGCGCCCATTACATCACTCCGCTTTATTTTCGCCAGCATCCCTTTCGTCCTGTTCCCTCGCTTCGCGGGTGGGTCGCCCTCATCTCCATCCTCCTCTCTTATCTCCGTCCTTGTTCCGTTTCCTCTTTTTTATGCCTCTTCCGCGCCCTTCCCACGCTCCGCGCTTTTCTTTTGTCTCTCCGTTGCCTCCGTCTCTTTCCTCTCTCCCTCGAAACGGCTCCAATTTTCATTTTCTCTCCTCTGCTTTAGCCCTCTTCTCCATCCCTTCGCTCCCTATCTTCGGAGTCAAACTCTGCGCACGCGCAGTCCACATTTTTGCAAAAATAAGAATTGAGACCGGTCGGAAATGAGATTTAAAGGTTCTTTTTTTTGCACATGTTGGCGTTCGTATACAATGCTTGAAAGAATTATGGTGGTAATTATGGTTCTTGGTTTCTCAACCTTCATGCAAACAATTAATTAAAATTTTTCTTCAAAATAAGCTCTCTTATTTTTATTCCTAATTGATGAAATCATTCTTCTGACAATTTTTTTATAATTTGTTTTGAAAAAAAAGAAGAAACGATCACCCGATAGCGTCATAATTAATAGTGAAGTCCTAATAGCCTTGAACACAATGGTTGAAAAGCCTACTTTGGATATTCATCAGCAGTGAATATTTATCAAAAACTTACGCGCTTGGTCCAAGTATTATCTATGGCCTATAGAGCCCAGCGTATACGAACCAGCATCTTGTCATGCGAATTTTGTACACACGTTTCAGACACTTAATCAGTAACTGCCAATGTTGAGGTATTAGTTTTGAAATCCAGGATAAAACTGGTAGTGGAAAATTGTGCCTCCGTATTTCAAAAGTTTCAACTTAAAAGTTACCTCGATTTTTTTAAAATATCCATCCAAAAATCGCATTTAATATCCTATAGATTTTACACATTGATAGAACTTTCTACCGAGAAAAACCTAGTCATTTCCACTTTTCTGCTATATTTTTTCGCTTCTGCTTTGTAGTTTTGATATCAATATAATTTAGCCACGCGTGAAAGTAGAGAGCTGTCTGGAACAGTACGTATATGTTGTCATTATAAAAGAAATACTCTTTCATACACAAATACGACTTCACCACGATTTTTCTGGCTACGGGAACCCATAATTTACTTGAGTGAGGTACTCACAGTAAATTTCAGAAACTTTAATTTCCCCTATTATTGAGTTTATTTTTCCTCATAGTGAAGGTTAAACTCATTCGAAATAGCCATTAGAAAAAACTAGATTCTCAGAAGAAGTGGTTTCTTTGCGGGAAATTGTCTAGTTCCGAAATCTGAAAAATGGAATCTATTCTTGGCATTTTTATTAATGTCTAGGTTTCGACCGACGTTAAGTGCTCTTACATATTGAGTGCATATAAAGCTTGGCGATTCTTTTTTTAAGTTTTCGATAGGGTTTTGGTGTGCTATAAAATTTTATGATAACTTAATTCATAATTTTTGCTAAGAAATATGAGAACTGTAGAGATCAATATCCTACTTATAATTAAGCTCTGGGAACTGGAATGAGCTTCTATATCCCTCTGAAAATTCAATTTATAAATCTTACATTTAAAGAACTATCCGTTTGAGGCAACAGTGAAGGTAATGAGTTGATTGGCGATACATGTAAACTAGATCATTGGGAAACCTACATTAGAAAAAGATATGAAGATGAATTATTTTAATTTATCGTATATTTTGAACTTTTTCTTAGTACGGATTGGTAAAGGTAAATACTCTTTTGGAGAGAACATGAAAATTTTTTGTCGTTGACAATCCTAATAGGAATGTTCTCTGTAATTAATTACCGGCTGTGTCGATAGTGTAATGCGAGTTTGATGATGCTGCAATCCATTTGTGCTTACACATATTATAATACTGCGCTCCTTTACACTTCTGTATCCCTTCACATTAAAAACATTTGTTGTCAATAATTACGCTGGTACTCGACCGCCATTCAGTCAAGGAGATTTTACGAGTCCTTTTGAGCTGGTAAGCTATGCGTTTTGGTTTCTTACGTCCCTCTTCACTTAAATATATTCGATTCCCAGTTGCATTTGTCTCAGATCGTCTAGATTCTCTTTTACTTAGCCGGGAGGTAAGGCTCGAATGGTGGAACTAGCCAATGCCTTTATCTTCTCGGTTTTTCTCTTCCTGCATCTAGAAGACGTAGATCTGTATCGACTCAATTAGAATTGGAAAGGGGCTGAATTAGCACTATTTTAGGATTCATTCCCTCAACCGTTGCAAACACCGTTTCGTTTCTCTAATTCCTTCGTTTACCACGAGTTCAAGAAAATTTCTTGACCCCTTCTCTGCCTTGCCTTGGTCGTTGCTGTGCCTGGGTTACCTAATCTTTGAAATTTGTATTTTATACAGCGGGCATTGGAATATGGCGTTATATTCATTTCTTCGCCAGATTTTTTTTCTTATCTCACCCACTCAGCTGTTCGATTGTTGCATTTTTCGTATCATGTAACTCGTTAAGATGTTTTCAATCATTGCATAGTTTTCTGGGGAAGTTCCGAAAGTATACAAAATTTAAACCAAAGTAAATACTGAGTTAAAAATTTCAAACTTTTTGGTTACAAGCGAGTGTTGGCAACGCTGTTATACGTATTCGTTTAGGTTAATTTTCAAAGAAGTAATTCGTCGTAAAATAAGATTGGTAAAATGGGAGTGGGCATTTACCATTCAGTTTCTCACGATAGAAAAGCCGACGTGATCTAGTTCATTTCTTCATAGTCATCATGATGCAAAAGATTAAGTAGCATTTTCGTTTGTATTTTTTGGGCTAAGCAGTTCAAATCTCTACAGTCCTCTGTGGTTTCCCGTCGGCGATGAGTGATGCTCTGACTTCTGCAAAGGTCGCAGGGGCGGACAAAGTTATGACACCTTGCCGCCCTAGCGTAAGGTCGTCGAACACGCGTTGCTGTGATCGATTTTGTGCGTGTGTATTTATGGTATGTTTCGCCGTCTCTCCCACTCGAATGCTCGCCTCTCCTCCTCGCGAACATTCTCCTCCAGGTAAGTCGTAAATCCTCTTCCTTTTATTTGCGTCCCACCCTTGCATCCACTCTCCTCACCTCCAAACAACCCTTTCCTCCCCTTTCGCCATTTCACTCGCCTTCTCCGTTTCCACCCACCTCCTCCTTTACCCACTCTCCTCCTTCTTGCACGCCCTCAAAAAAATCTCTCTCTCCGTAGACATCTTCTCCATGTACTAGGTGAGAGGTATCATCTGTAAAATATGCATAGACTGCTCTTCTGGTCACGATTATATTTTTAGGGAATTTTCAATTCTTATGTATTTTAAAAGAAATTCTTACGTTAAATATTACTTTAACTAACTACTTTTTTAAAATTCCGAATGGTGCTGGCGTCTTGGAAGCGTGATGATCTACCAGGTGAAGTGCTCGGCTACTCATCATGCTGCTCCTCTGGCTAAATTCCCGAACAAAGCGATAGGATACGTTCGGAAAATTCCTCGAAAGTTGAGGTATCCCAGTGGAAGGAACTTGCCCGCTCACCTAACCTGAATGTGTGATGTTGACGTACCTTTCGCTAAGCCCGGAATGAACTCTATCTTCACCTATTCAGTGAAAGTAGGATAGACAAGGAAACATTTATTTCTTATGGTGTCGTGGAGGATTAGTGAATGTGCTAAACATGCTGTCCGCAATGATTATTTCTTAGTCACGCTTTGCTCGTAAGTAATCGTTAAGTTTTCAACAAATAACTTTGCTCGGTAATCTACGGAATATTTTAAAAGTAAGTAGTGATTTATTTCCCAATTAAATTGCGCTCATTTGTAAAGGTAAAAAAACTGTTGAAAATACATTTGTTTATCTATCAATATTAATAAATTGCTTAGGTAAACATACCTAAATTATCAGTTAATAATAAATTTTGCTAAAACTAAATTATTAAAGATATTCACGAACTGTGTCATCACGAAATCACATTTACGAAAAGTTGTTCTCTAAAAATAGCGACTATCGTATATTTATACATTTCTGGTGCGATTATTTATAAGAGCAAAAATGTTAATTTTAAGTGCTATTGGCTTTCTAAAAATTGGGTCGCTCTATCAGGGGAAATTCACAATAGGGTTTTGGTGTGTTCCGCATTGCACATCCCAAAGTTCCACAAGTTATCGTCTACCACACTAAAATTTGCTCGTGCGACTAATTACATCTGAGCTACGTACCTTGCATCTTTCTGACTGAAAAACCTATTGTTGCAAATTTTAAACTCTAGTTATGATCGAATTTTGTGGTTTCGAAAGGTATTTGTGGCAATGTTGAAAATGTTCACCAAGTCGCGTTCCGAAAAATTTATTTATTTACCAACCAAGGTTTCATTTCTTCGAAAATCAGTATCAAGAGTAATGATATGTAAAGAATTTCAAAATTGGGTCGCTAAATTACGAAGTAAAAAAATTTTCCACGGTGTATTACTTAGTGAAGTTATTTACAAAGATCAGAGCATGGTTCTAAAAGTTGAAACCTGACTGTGAGTGATAAAGCTGTGAGTGATTTTCCTAAATTCGTGATTGGTGCTCGCAGCTGATGACGATAGTAGAGTGATTGTAAATGAGCGAGGTTCACTGTTTTTCGTTACTTCCATCTCTGCTCTCTCCCAAACTTTTTCGCGTCTCCCCCTGACACCCCCTGCCACTCCCCTTATCCCTTTGACTTGCTTTTTATCCTCGCCACCCCTTATTTACCCTGCCCCTGCCTCTCACATTCTACCTCCTTTTTTCCTTTGAGATAACGCGCAAGCCGTTCCACACCGTGTTATAAAAAACGTTCTTTTTAGTCGGGGAGACCTTTGAAACATGAAAAGAAGAAAAAAAGCTGCCAAACCCAGCGCACACACCTTGCCTGGATGAAGACCTCGCTTCAAGAGAAGAGTTGGTTGGGAGCTTTCCGTCTCGTTTTCTCTCGACGGCTCCTTTCTCTTTTATTCCTGAAGGGTTCTATAAAACTGGCTTGTGACACTATGACGGATTTAATGCGCCGCCCAAAAAATATCGGCATGGCTAAGTGGGTGTTAAGATTTTTCCCTTTTTGATGCACCGCTAACGGAAAAGTCGAATTTTGTTGGTTGCTGATGGGTACAGGTACTATGGCTTCAAATCCATACCACACACTTTTGATTCCCTATGTGTTTTTGTGTCACTCATTAATATGTCTTTTGATCCCTTCTATGTCGTTGTAAGTTGTTACTTTCCATCATTAGTTATTAAAAATGTGAAAGAGAAGCAAGGAGTAAATAGCAAAAGTTAACAGAGAGAAGGGAGGAATGGTTTGGTGCGTTCAACATACCTATGAAACATAGGTGTTAATAATGATTTCCTCATCGTCGTCATTTGTCAACAATCTTAAGATTGGTTTGACGCAGCTCTCCATTCCTACGTTTTTCTTCTCATTTACATCCTATGTAACTCATGTATTTAAGTTGCTGTCACTAGGACTTTAAGTGGCTCACTAAGTTGTACCATCTTCTGTTTAATGTTTTTAGAAGTATTCTCTATTCTCTCACTTTTTTTTAGCACTTCCTCGTTATTTACCAGGTCGATACATTTCATCTTCATCATTCTTCAATATCACCACTTTGCGAATGATTCCACCATTAATTTTTCTTCACCAGTCAACATCCAAGCCTAGCACATGTAAGGAAACATGCTCCTTACGTACCATCATATTTATTTCCTTACTTCTATAAGTTAAATTTTTATCACTTTCAATTGGTGTTAATTTTATTTTGTGGTCGGATTTAAGAAAATCTGCTTTTAATGTAATGATGCTAAGGCGATTTTTTTAGTGAGCTCTTTCTCCAATTTTTAATGGTTGTTTTTGGAAAATAAAAATTAAATAATTTGTCTCATTTTTAATCCATCGCCTTCTTCTCGAGCTACCTGTGATTAAAGTCGAATTTGCATCATATTTGGACGGCATATTTACACGATCCATTGAAAATCACCAATTCCCGAGACTCATACGGAACTCAAAAGCGTGACTTCCGGTTCGCAGGCGATGACTTCAGACGCCGCGATGTCATAGATGGCCTTAAGCGGATGAAGTGATGACGTCATGCCGAGCTGTTGTCCGCCTTCAACTGACTCAGCTGCCTCGCGCACTGGTCTCACGTAGTTAGTTTCAAATCCTACCTCTTTGCACTCTTTTGAGCGATTACTTTCCTAAAATGCGGTTTTTCCGGACGTGTATGGGAACCTGAACTATAGTGACGTCACCAGCTCACGGATAGTGAGCGGCAACTTTCAAGTCTCCTCGTGAGACGTGCGTGGGGAAGTTATGTTCCGCCGTTGCTTCCCTTCGATCAGCTGAAATATTTGGTTGAGTTTCTTTTGCGGGTCTGAGTCAACGACGCTATTCTTTCAACGCTCAATCCTTACGTGCTCTCATCCCTATTTTTAAAAGTAATCATATGCCAAAATATTCGAAATTCAAGTGCAATGTGGTTGCACCTATATGTAGCTGACTTCACGTTTCAGAGTAATACCCACCCCCTGCCATATGTCCTGGAGATGGCTCGCCGAGCAACATGCTAATGTAGGTGCGATATATTCTGTATATATTATCGATCACAAAATCAGGGTTTGCATTGTTGTATCAGTCTTCAGTGAAATCAATAAAACTTTCCGATGCGCCACTACCTCAGTTATTTATTCATGATTTGGGTTTTACACCATTCGACGAATGTAGAATTACAAATTCAATCATCATCATCATCATCACTGGTCAACAATCCTAGGATTGGTTTGACGCAGCTCTCCACTCAGTTCTCCTATCAGCTAATCTTTTCACTCCTACGTATTTCTTCTCTTTCACATCTCTCTTCACTTGTTCCATATATTTTGTTCGAGGTCTTCCTTTTCCATTCTTGCCTTCCACCTGTCCTTCGACGATTGTCTTCATCAGGCCATCATGTCTCAAGATGTGGCCTATAAGGTTGTTCCGTCTTCTTATTAAGGTTTTCATGAGGCTTCTCTTCTCTCCTACCCTTCTTAGGACTTCCTCGTTACTAACTCGGTCTATCCATTTGATTTTCACAAATTCAATAATAATAATAATAATTGACGTCTTTATTGGGCGAGATTGGGACTAGAAAGTCCCATCTTCCATCTAACCCCTCGTCAAACATGAAATATATGCAGTTAAATACATTGTCATGTTGCTCATGGAATTACATGCAGAGAAATTACATAAAAGAAACGGAAGTTCCATTTGCGATCAACAAATAAAATTATAAGTTAAAAAAGTTACCGCTGACCAAGTGAAAAAAATATGTTATTGAACGTGGGAAAAAACCTTAGGATATTGACTGACGTCCTTATTGGAAAAAAACCCACTGCAGGAAAACGCCCACACAAGAAGAGGGGCGTGAAAAACCTGCGAAAACCTACTAAGAGAGCTAATGTAAACCTGAGTATCTACAAATACAATAAATTACATGGAAAATGACTTCAAGTGAGTACTGATTAGGGGGATTGAGCACGGTGCCTCTAAGGGTTATATTGAGGCTAGGAGGCAAAAGGCGTGAGGCCTGAGAAAAGAATTCTTCATCCATGTTTCAAAAAATGTCTGAGGGAGCGCATTTAGTGTGTGCAGGGCACGAGGCCCAGTTCCGTTTCCTGTACTGCATTGTTATTCGAGGATTTTTTGTATTGTGTTGTCCGTAGACATCATTTGGGGTTCGAACTTGAGACTGTTCGATTAGCAGCGGAGCGCTAAACCCACTGGGCTGCCAGCGTACCACTGAATTCATACTTTCCAAGCAAATGAAGCAACTCCCGAATAATAAAAGAATGGCCAGGTAACTTATAAATTATTATTGGGTTTTTCATTTGTACTGGTTCCTCGAATATTTGTGTATTTCCACGGAGAAGACCACACATTTCGAAACCTGGATCCTTTCTCACTCCAAGTTCTTTATTCTTTTTGACATCCACCCCACTTTCAATTCATATGGCTTTTATGGCAGCTGAGGGCCCTTGTGGCATTAGTTTTCCTTTTTTATTGTTCTCCTACCCTAAGAGTTTTGGATGTTAACTGGAGTGGATTTTTGCATGGATTGTTCATTTTCATTTTAACATACGTTACTAAAGATTTGATTTTGCATTTGGAAACTCTTCTTTTGTTAGTTCTAGGCGAGGAGTTCGCCCTCCGTTTCTTTGTAAGAGCTCTGCTCGAATCAATTGACTTGTTTGTGACGACTGTCTGCCATAATCTTTTCCCGCTGCCCGACCGCAGAAAACTTTTGTGTTATTTATTGCCACGACGAAAAGTAAAGGATGTGGTGAAAGTGGGAGTCTGTCTCCTATCGCCATCGGCTGACCAATGGCTCGCATCCGATGAGGTCTTTCGGTGACAAATTATTCCTCCTCCCCCTTCCACCACTAGCCTTCCCCCTCTTCCTTGCACTTAGACTCGCCTTATCCCATCCCAGGCAGTCTTCCCCCGGGATTGTTCCCTGCGTTTAAGCCCCTCCACACCCCATTTACCCCCATCCTCTGCCTTGCCCTCGCTCTCAGATTTCCTCCCAAGAATATTGCATCGGCTATTACCCAGCCCTTACTCCGAGAACAGTCAGCTCCTCCCCAATTTCGGCTACAGAGCCTTCTCTTCGGCCCCTGGACCACGCATAGTGATCTGACTCGATTGGTATGTAGAAAGCACCAAAATGATCGTATTTAAGGATTCATGATGTTTTCTCTGAAAAAAATTGTTTCCCAGTTTAATTGATGCAATAGTCACTGAAGGGTGGTGTAATATTCAGTATATTTCTTTTTTGTTATACACAGAAATTACATTACATTTGGCATATCATTTTCTGACAGAAATTTCATTTTTGTCAGAAAATTCCCTCGCATGCAACACGAATTTCCACCCCTTCCATTCACATGTGATTCCTTGGTTCACAATGGAATTTAAGTTACCGTACTATTAATTTATATTCTGAAATTTATTAATTAGTGGGCATTTTCTGAGGAAGGATTCTATGATTTAGAGTACCGTCGCTATGAATACTGGGCGTGGGATAGTTTCAACCCCCTTCCGTATGCGCTGTCTCCGTCTCTTAAAGGCCACGCCCCCTCCCCCTCTTTCCCACACAAGCCATCTTTTCAGCCCTTAAACCTTCCCGCATATCCATTACACTCGGATTCCCCTTAATCTATGCCTGTATTTCATCCCCGCTCGACGAAAGAAAAGCCTTTAACGGAGGCGAAACAAGCCCTTATCCCTCCTTCCCCTATCTTCCATATTGCGAGAGCACAGGTATAAATAGAGGGCGGATGAGATGGAGAGAGAATTTCATTTCGCGATACTGAATTGCTTTCCAACCCTTCCTCCTTCTTTTGTGCCTCTCATCCATACCACTCCCTTCTCCTCCACTTCCTTCCAATATACCTCGATACCTTTGTTTATCCTTCGAAAAGATTGTTTTTGCACGGTGAAGTGCTGTGGTAAAATTCGCATGTGCCTACCAATGCTTCGTAAATGCAATATGTATGACCTGACTTCAGAGGGAGAGACATTGATAGTCTTGCTGTCGAGCACTCTCTCGGTGTGATATATCTATGTACTACACCGCAAGACTCCTCAATTGGCGTGTGGCGGGGGTTGCTAAGACACCACCCGTAAACAAAAAATGGGAAATGCTCCACTGATGTTTCACCGATAATTTATTTAATTCCTTCATTGTCTGAGGAAAAAAAGGATACCCGTACATTCCCATTCGGCAAAATATCTTTCTTAATTAATCGTTTGTGTCGGACCTGGAAATATAGAGGAGTTCTAATATGAAGTTATCCATGTCCTTCAGATAAATATCTAATCTCAATTGCCCAGTCAATTTAAGTCTAGGGCAGCCTCTGAGTCCGTAGCCTCTCCCAGCCCAATCCGTTTAACATCTGTGCATTCGTACAACATCTTCCTATAAACATTTTCTGCCTAGCACTTTCTATAACGTTTTCCTGAAGAAAAGTTGGAAAATATATTTTTCGTTCATTATTTTTCTACGTGGAATACAGAATGAAGTCTTAAATCATTAAAAATAACTCCCTTATTTCTTGATGAGTATCTTTTCATTACGGGTATAACTGCGCGCTAGCTCTTGCCTCTCTGGCTCTACTGTATAATATATAAGTATTTTTGTTTTTTTAATTACATCTATAGCACCACTGGCGTTCACACTGGTACACACTCTATGCTACACATGGACACTAATTCTTAGGATATGAATGGACAATGATCATTGGCGTCTGTGCTTTTTTCTTTGGTGCAATTTTTGGGTAGCAAGCCGCTATCGATGTCTTTTCTCCAGAATTCACTTCATGCGTATAACTTTATATATTGTTAATTGGTCGACCATAGGCATGAATATCCTGCCGTTTGTGATAAAACTCAAGACGGCCACGTGAATGGTAGTGAAATATGAATTATTCGCGATGGAAAAAGAGTTCCTATAGACGAAGAATTGCACGATTTACCTATGGCTATAAGTGCAGACCACTTTTCCAGCCAAGTTCCTTAGAAATCTTAGAAATTTTGGAATGGAAGTGGTGAGAAATTGATTTATTAAATGTTGTAGGTGACTAGTTCAATTCTTGCTACAGAGGATTTTTTCCCTTCGAATTATTGTCAATTCCATCGTTTATCTTGTTGCCTGGTGAGTTGACTTTAAAATATTTTTATCTTCAGGATTTTATGTGCATGGTTGTGGATTACGATACCTTAAATGAATGGGAGATACGAGCAAAATTATTTGAAGGACAAATCGATGGCTAAGTATTCGAAGCAAATGGCGTGATTATGAGTTTTCTTATTGAACGCACGAGCTGTATTTCTAAAACATAAAGAGCGAAAAAAATGTTCTTAACATTTGTTCACTCGTATATCGATGGCTAAGTTCTAACAACTCGTATCTCAAATTCGGCCGGTTCGAGGCAGGTATCTTAAACAAAGTGTAAAACATTAAAAAGTAAAATACAAGCAAAGAACAACTCTTAATTTGCAAATGAATGCTTCTTTTTCAGTTTCATGAGCTTTTGGTTTTAAATACAGCGTGCAATTAAAATAAATTAATCGTTTTTTTTGCTCTCGTGAAAATTTGCTATTTTTGAGATTCGTGTCATTAGAACTTAGCCATCGAAATGAAGCTAGCAATATAGTTTGATCATCCGAATCAGCCGAGAGACATCCGCTGCCAGTAGGTACCCTCCCTATCGTTTCGTTCGTTCACTGGAGAGGGAGGGACCCGTTAGGAGCGTCAAGTCGGAGGAGAAGCGTTTCTGAGGGTTGAAGATGTAATAGTGTAGCGTCTGTGAGAGGGGTGGCGAATGGAAGGAGGGTGGAGGCGAGGGTGTGAGGACTGGAGATTGTGTCTGAGTGGGGGAATGTTTGTTGCAGGGGGGGGGGGTCACCCGACTGGCACCGCTAATTCTTCCTGCCGCGGACTGCTCCTGATGCGCTCGTTGAAAGAAACCCTGGCGATGTCTTCTCCGAATGCTGACTTCCCGCTGTTACCTCAGGGTAAGGGTGGGGAAGATTGATTAACGACTTCATCACTTGCAGTTGATGCTGAAACCATTGCAGCCGTGTGACTCAGGTCTTTCTTGCCTTGGTTTTGTGTGGTCGCCGTTTCCATCGATAACACACCTGCCGTGACGAGCACGATAATATGAGGCGGTGATGATAATTTTGCGTGTTTATGAATCATAACCTGTAGTTAAAAAATTACAGGCAATATCATTCTTGGGACATTTGAAGCATCAAAATAAAAACTACTTACTTTCAGCTGGAAGACATTCACTCCTGTCCTTCTTTGATAAACGAAGAAATGACAATGAGGAAATAATGAAAAAGGAGTGTTACAAAAAAAAAGCCCTCCACCCACGCACGATAGTATTATGGCCGAGGCGAGCGCAGTAAATGTTCCGAGCTGATTTGAGTTGCAATGGATCACAAAGAACCTCAGTGACGGAGCAAGTTACCTCTGTAGACACGTGAAAGTTAATATTTCCTGAGTTTTTATATAATTTGATCGCTCATTTCAGTTCGTTTCATCGTCATGAAAAGTCAGCGGTATCGATGACTTCTAACAGCGCGGGGCTTCACTTCTGAGGCCGGTTCAACATGCATGTCACTGACCTCATTACCCTGAGTCCTGAGAAGGGGCTGGAATTTCGGAAGTATTTAAGGAATGGTGTAAGGATTTTCGCTTTGTTTAACGAGAGGAATGATGGTCTGGATAACTGCGGAAGGTTTTAAAGGAGTGAATATCGCGTCGTCATTGGGACATTACAATACAAGTTAACAGAAAAACCTCGAATATAGCCTTAAAAGGGAAATGTACCCTATCAAGAGTAAAATGGTTCGATGTAGCTCTTTTCTCAATTCTTCTGCGTTGAAATCTTTTCCCTATTTTGTACTTTTTATTCTCTGGAATTTTATTTATCGGCTGTTAATTCATTTCTCATCCCAAGCCTTCTCTTGAGGTCTCTACTTTCTTTTTTCCGTCGGGCACTTTTATCTTCATGTCAGCGAGAGTTAGATTATGGAACCATGTCTGGTCTCTCTTTTTACAGATACGATTTTCATAGAATTACTCTTTTCACCCACTCTTCGTACTTGCTTGTTACTCGACTATTTAAAGTCGATTATTTAAATCAATTCGTTAAAATGTTTAACTTAAGAACCGTCTGAATCTCAAATCCCGGTGATGGAAAGAAATTTTCAGAGGAGCTTCATGCAATATAGTAGGCCACTTCTATAGTAAGCTCTTGGGCCACTTCTTTTCACTCAACTCAGCTTAAATATAATGAAGAGCGAATGTCAGCTTCTAGTCATGTGACCAAGATTAGAATGGCAAAATCCTTGATTATCTGATGGGTTTGATTGGCTGACCACGACGATAGCGTTTGTTTTCTTGTGCCATTCTCATAAAATTCATTTTAATCGAATTTAACACTCAGAATGAAGGACAAGTGTCAGAATATTTCAATTATTCTATTCAAGTCTACTTAATCTACTGGGTTTTTCTCATTTCTGTAATATTACTGAAGTTGGGGTTCCAAGGTTGTAATACTACATTCGGAACTTTTACCTCTCCCAGTGATTCTGGCATTATGTTTTGCAATAAGTACATCTCTATCCATCCTTAATGTGGTCACCTTAATTTTTTAATAAGAATATATACTTTGCAGTGTCGATTGTATAAGCTTTGTACTTTTGTGTAGCGCCTTAGCCATTCCGCGGAGGACTAATGGAATTACTTCACTTCTCGGAAACTTTTATTTTTTTCAGTCAATTATCCTAATCCTTGGGATAATGACGACTGGCAGCTCTGCTATAGAAGTTCCAACCCCTTCCCGAAGGGTGTGCACCCTCCCCGGCCATCTGCCAGGGTCGTTACTTTCACCCTTTCCTCCTTCCCCCATCATCATCAACCCCCCCTGTCCGGCCACTCCTCTTCCTCCCTCCTCCCAATCCATCCTCCTCCTCGGCGGGCCCGCATCCTCCCTTGAGCGTGGCTTCCAAATGACAATCCACTCGGGGCGTTAATGAGTGCGGAGATGAGGCAGTGAAAGGCAGGAAAAGACGGGGACTAAATGATGGGAAAAGGGGGAATATATGTGGCAGGATGGGGATCGTTTTTTCTCTCTCTCCCTCGTGCACATGGTTTGGAGGATAGTGACGTATTAATCTATGGTGTAGAATTAGGTCTTCATACTCTGGATGGACATCACTCGCTCAGCGGCTCAACGTGAAGGTTGGTTTGGGTAGGTGAGGGTAGAACTCACAGCGCAGTAAGTCAATTGCTATCTCTCGTTGTATGAATGAAAAGGTTGGAGAGATTTTGAGGAAAGTGATGTATATTTTTCAGCATCATAGTCAGTGTTAGCATTATGTAGTCGTTCGTCTCTGCTTCAAAATATGCGTACAGGAAACATCATCTGTAATTCAGCAGGTTTCTTTTCGTCAAATTAGTTATTGAACAGCATTAGGGTTTTTCAGCAAATAGAAGGTCTTAGTTAAATCTGTTTTACCCACCCACAAAGGGATTCGGGGCATTCTCCCGCACTGGAAGACTCGCCCCTCAAAACAAACTACATAAAAAATACATCGATTTTTATGCACATAAATGCTCAATAAATTAGGTTTTCTCGGATCGAAAGTAAGCGGTTACTTTCACATCATATATGTGCTCAAATGAGTTTAATATTGATTGCTTTTTAATGTATCTAAGAACCAATTTACGCCACGACCTTCACGAAGTGTTGGTAATTTGGTGAGGAAAAGGAAATTTCACATTTAAATTCCATTCAGAAATAAATGTCCGACGCGTGCGAACTCGGTGGCTAATTGTTGCATGCCCCTCCCCTAAAATGAACATGGAGTCTGGATGGAATGGAGATAAATCGCTTTAGCGATCAAAGTAATGTAATGATTATGGCCATATATCCTGAACACAAGGATTTTCCTCCCTTTCCTCCAAGGATTCCTCGGTTTTGGGATGAAGCATCGTTGTCAGGAGGAAATCATTTGATAAAAATAGTTGCTGCGTGGTATTCGGGAGTGCGAATAGGAAAAAAATATGTGAAAATACCATGGACCTCCGGGGAGGCGGAAAACAGAGAGTAAATATAATAAAAAAGAGCGCTGTAGGTAGCAGCGCAGCGGCGCACAGCTGGGGACAACATTGGAACGCCGAATATAAACACTGCTATGGTAACTAAAAATAGTAAGAGCTAATAAAAATATTGTAATGAAATTTGAGCACCTTCCATCTTACTTGAGGGTGATATTAAATGGAAAAATATGCTAAAAAATGTATTGCCTCTAATAAAACATTGCTCTCGACGGAAAGACAATCGTTGATCTTCGTAGAGAGATGAAGTACTGAGTTCTTTTCCATTTGGGTCTCGCCCTTGGGGTGCGCAGGGTCCGAAAATCGCTCTATGCTATCCCTAGGTACTCTTGAGATTCGAAAGAAAGTATGGGGCCGTGAATCGTGAAAGATGTGGTGGTTGCGTTTTGGAAGTTTACACTTCTGGTATAGCTTCGGGTGGTGTTGGATTATTAGAGCTTAGGGGTGTGGATTTTAGATTCGCAAAGAATATTTGGTTTCACAGGAGAGAGACTCAGTGTTGGCTTTGTGTGCAGCAGTTCAAATGGAAGGATAGACGATTGATGAACGAGGGGATGTACTGAGTAAGAGGAAGAGAAGGAGAACGGAGGAGGTACGATATGTCAGAAAATCACCCGATATAAGAAATTGCGAGAGGAATATTACAGAGGGAAAAAAAATGAAAGAAAGACAAATATGTTTAGGGAAGAGTTATAAGGAACCAAGAAAGGAAAAATGAGGGAAGTGTACCAGTCTGAGGATTAGTGTGAATGAAGGCGGTGTGTAATGAACACGCTCCCAATATGTCATATCTCGACGGTCAGTCTATGGTCTTCAGTCACCGATAAACGTCCCTCGGCTCAAGCGGACAGCCTTAGTTGCGATGAGACGCATGGCCAGTGGAGCCATTCCATCAATACGCGACAGGTTAGACGTCAATAAGCTAATCAGATGGCAGTTAGAATGGTAACCTAACACAGCAAGATGAATAACGGCACTAGGATGAAGAAAATTAAGGAACTCAAAGATTCAATTTTGGGAAGGAGAAACGGAGGGTTGCAGTGCGTATATTCTAATGTTACATTTTGAAAAAGATTCTGGGAAAATAAAATGCTCTTCGATTTCCAATGAGTTTAATCGTGATGATCCAATAATAAAATTAAAACATTTTTATTTTGTGTTAACATTTTATTGGACGGATGTCACAAAAATCAATGGAAAATATAGTTCCAGTTACTCCTATTGTATTTTCTCAAATATTTTCTGCAGTGCACGATTGCAATAATATGAGTAATAATACCTAATATAATATGAAGGGTAGAGGCTGGTGGACATCTGGGTGGCTGAAGATTATCTTCCCCTCTCCATCAACCCTCTTACAACTCCTCCCACCCAAAGAAATAAGGGCACATGCCGAACCGACTAAAAAGTCCGTCTCTGGTCTCCCTGCCTCCTATTTCCAGGGAGACAATTTTTTTATCGTCAGTGATCCATCTATTCTCTTCGATATCTCCCTCCATTTCCTCTCTCCTTCGATTTTTATCCTCGCTAATGTCCAAGGCTATCGTTTTATTTTTTTCTCCTTCCAACGAGTTCCTTGGAACTGGGATTGAATTTTCCCGGGGACTTTGGAGGGGAAGGAAAAGCTTACTAGGGATTGGGATTCTGTGTATTGGCGTGGATGAGGAGGAAATCATTCCATCGCCCGTTTTTTTTCTCTCCCGCCAGGTCGACCTCGTTAAGGTTAAGATAACTTTGGCGCTTTTTAACTGCCCTCCCCGAATAATACGCTTCGTAATGTAATTCACCTCTCCTGAGGAAATACCTTTGTTAATTATTAGGTATCTTTTGTATCCTAATTAATTCTTAAATGTTGATAGCATTGCTATTGTGTGTCCATTTCATGGTGACGATGAGGCAAAGAGTCGTGTTATCGCGTAAATTTATTTCTATTCGAAGCATAATATTTTGTATTGCTGTATCTGGGATGACCTCTCACCCTCATCTATCCAAAGCAACCTTCGATCAATCACCGATGATAATTTGTTGTAAGTAATATGGATTGTCTAGGTCATGTAAAAAATGCCATCTATATGTCAATTAAATAAAAGGTACTTTCATTCCCTTTTTTTTTTAGTTTTCCTTCCATTCATGATAAATGAGTCCAATTCTCTAATGGCAAGCTCATTCCTTAATAATTTCAAGGCTTCAGAGTCAAATTGTATGTAATTATTTATTTTCCCATTGTTTTCACCGTAATGTTCAATATAAAAATTGCGTTTATTATCACCGACATTATGCCTTCTAGCCTCATACAATCGTGTTAAGATGGCAATGAAAGTCTAGATGGGGAGTTACAAAACTCTGTAATTAGCTTG
This sequence comes from Ischnura elegans, assembly GCF_921293095.1. Lineage (NCBI taxonomy): Eukaryota > Metazoa > Arthropoda > Insecta > Odonata > Coenagrionidae > Ischnura > Ischnura elegans. The sequence continues at coordinate 108,692,291 of NC_060254.1, read as the reverse complement.
ACCCAATTAAATGCAATGCCCAAAGGACTGTTTGGGACATTAAATACTGAATTGTCCCCTAGAACCAGTTATCTAAATAGGCTTTGCGACTCAATTAGGCATGATTTTAACTAGGCATATGCATTGATTAAATTTTTAAATGCTGAAACATAGTGTTCTTTGTAGTGACTTAAAGAGAAAATAATGCTCATTTTTTATTGGATAGCTCGGCGAAGCTATTTCCTTTTACATGATCAGATTTTATCTCCTCATTGTCAACGGAGCATTTCCTTCTTCTTCACAGTCATTTTATCGGTAAACTTAATCTCAACTGGGAACTTTTTCTTCATCTCAGCAAAGAAAAAGAGCCGCGATTACGGAATTCTTAATTTGCATGCCACTTAAATGAAAAGTGGGGATGGATTGCGAATAAAAAAGAGGGATTTTTTCACTTAATCCCGAAGAGAATGGACGCTTTTAACATCTGAGAGTTCTGCCGTTCGCTATCATTTTTTTTCCTTGAAATAAGAAACGTAGCGATGGCAAAGAAAGGGAGTATGGTGGCGGAAGGAAGATTTCTTGTCTTATTCCCGAGGTTCGGGTGGAGCGCGTTAAAGGATAAAGAACGGACGTTTTGCCGATTGCGATCCGAGCGACCGAGGGAATGGACAGGGCGGGCGGATGGATGGATGGATGGATGGGTGAGGAGGTCCAATCCAGCGAGAGGAAATGGAAAGATGGGAAAAGGACGAGGAAGGGTGAGGAGCAAGGTCGATGGTGGGCGAATTCGCACCGTACATCCCAAAGGTCACATTTCAGACTGGACAAGTTCGAGTCTCTGGAACGTAGATCCTGATCCTGACCAGAGAATTACTAAATGTAATCTTATGCACATTAAAAAAATGAATGGATTTCTAGTATTTCTCATAAGAGATATTTCATGGAGTAATTTACGATGTTCGTTAATTTTTGTGAAGATCAAACTATGCAAATGTGATGAGTTAAAATGCCGATATGAATTGAATTCAGGAATTTTTTTATCGAAAAGTAAGGTTGAATAACTCGATGGTGAAGTGCATTTGTCATAATTAGTACCTTATATCAATGATAAGCTTGATTTATATAATTACCACTAAATATATATAATTAGCATGAATTATGTTTTTATGCTTCATTCTCTATATCAATGATAAATGATGCCACCTCAACATAATAAAAAACAAAAGTTATATCCATATAATTTCAGAAAAAATCAAAACAATAAGAGATCACAAGTCTTGACATGCTGTTTCTTAGTTTTAAATGTATGTCAATTAAAAGCATTGCCAATCCCATATTTGGATTATAAATGTTTCACGAGCAGCCCGGATGATTTATTTTGCTAAATTTTTTGTTATATAAGCATAATGAAAATTACTTTAAAATTTCCACACTTCTTTATTCCAACCGACCCATGTTTCGGTACATAATGCCTATTTAAAGGCAATCTAATGACAAGGTAATACAAGATACTTTACATTATGTTAAAAAACAAAAATTCCGCCCTAATAACTCGGGGAGTTGTGTCTTTAATATTGGTATACAAGATTTACCTGCTTAGCCTAGGTTAAGTGATTCCTTTTTCTCCGTATTGTATTCCCCCTTTTCCTCGTGTATTCTTGTACCCTTTCCTTCTAAACGAGTACCTAGACACGCTTTTAAGAACGATGAGGAATGTTTGAATGAGAGGATAAATATTTCGATGTTAAACCTATCGTAACCTCGGAAGGAGGAAGTCCTAATAATGTAGGAGTGAATGGGTTTTCGTTCGCTCAGCGAGGAAGACAGAGGGGGATTTAGAGAAGTGGGGGAAAGGGTGCGTATCCTAGGGAAAGGGTCTTCTTCGCTTTCAGAGAGAAACCTGAGGAGGGAGGTAAAACAAGAGACGGTCGAAATATGCGAGGTTTCCTCCGGGACGGCTGTCTGAAGTAGTGCTGTGGGAGCGAGGCATTCGGTAAGAAAGGGAGAACGCGTGAGCACGAAGGAGGTTCAGTGGTTGGCAGGGGGATGGTCGCTAGAAGGGACGAGATAGCAATGCCACCGATGCAGCTTACACAGTTCGCGTATGGCGCGGGAGCCGAGGAAGTTTGCAATTTGTGAATACATTGACTACATTGGGCATTTTTCCAACCATTCGTCATTTCCTCTGGTAGTATACATACAGGATTTCTTTATGATAAATGGATTAATGTTAATGTAATAATGAATCGGAAAATATCTCCAGAGCCAAAAGAAGGCACAGAAAGAGTTGAAGAGGCGAATTATTTCTGAATAATAGCGTTCTAGTCCGAATGTAAAGTGACAGAATTCACGGAATGGCATTCCTTGTCGGCTTGTCTGGGAGATTAGCTGTCAGCCCCATTTATCAAACAAACCTTCGTGTTGAATCACCGATTGAGTGATAATGTGTTGTGAGTAATATGTATTATCTTGGTTATGCTAAGTATTCTCTCAATTTGTCGATTTACGATTACGTCTTATACTTCATCCGTGTCCGTTCTTTTGGTCATATCTTTCCAGAATTCGGCGCCATCTATACTATCGTTGGAAGTATCATCTCAGAGCCCACCCACAAAAGTCACCGCCATGAAATTATTGGCGAAGGGACAGCAATGGAGGGAATTGTGACTCAATTTTTTTTACTTTGCTGCCTAAAAACATGCAATTTTTTATTCGTGAATGCCCTGAACTCAAAGGAAGAATATTCCAAATACTTAACATTTTCAGCCCGAAGGTAAAAATTTTAACTTTTCCCAGATCCGAAAACTTTTAGTAGCGTATTCGGCCGTCATCTATTGATGACGCTCGGATCTGGGCTGAGTCCGGTGCGTCATCTAAAAATGACGCTCGTTCTCAAAGTGCTAAATAACAAGTTGAGGTCTATTTTGGTGGGTTTAGTTTGATTTTACCTATATGAAGCTTTAAACGGCTTTAAACTAGCAGAAAGATTATTCTATAGCCAATAATGATAATTATAAAGATACACAAAAATGATGATCGTAAGAAAAAGTAGTTTTGGACGGAATTAGCTTTAATTTATTTAAATGACATCAGGTGCCCCCTTATGTTCATAATAAGCATAAAAATGACCTGTGCTCCTATAATACGATGATTTTTTGACGACGCTATCATCTTTCGCGAAGTCTTTTTTACCAATCTGGCTTTGTTTCTATCACCGAATTTAAACAACGTTCCTGTATGAATCCAAGAGTGGAGTCTAGAGCTAGACCTGAGAATACGATTAGTACTGATCTGTCTTTTATATTAAGTAGGTGTGCAAGTAAGTTCCCGCTGTTTTTTTTTAACGAAAATACTACTTTGTCGTGAAAAACTGGTTGTAAATGAATAATTCAAAGTATTGTCCATCGCTACCTACAGCTTTTCCCCATCAATGTGGCAAAGGCAAATACCGTAACAGTAAAAGTGTTCATTTGTTGAGGCTACCCACGAATCATGCCATTTTTTGGTGTCTTTGTATGAGCGCAACTGTAGATCAGCCAGACCATGTGCCATATAACAGAACAAGTAATAATCGGACGGCGTAATATCTGGGGAATACAGCGGGGGGGGGTCAGGACTTCCCATTTGAGCATTTACAGGTAGGTTTTAACGGATTTTGCAACGTGGGGTCGAGCGTTGTCATGCTGTAGACTCACTTAGAATCATAAGGAATCCAAGCTCCTTGCTTTTACATAAATCCCAACGCATCCAATCGCTTGGAAATGGATTGGTGGGTAACTCCTAATGGATAAGGAAGCTCTCCTTGAGCATGGTACTGATTTTCATTGAGCAATGCCTCCAATTCAGCGTCTTCGAAGGTTTTTGGTCTTCCTTCAGGTCAGCATTGGAAAAACCGTCGTTGAAGTGACGGTAGTAATCACGGCACGTTGTTTCACTTTGAGTAGCATCTCCGTAAACTTTTTGGAGCTCTCGATGCACTTCAGCCTCTGTTTCCTTCGAATGAAAGAAGAAAATAAACACCCCCCTGCAAATGACGGTTACCTGGCACAAACTCGGACATTTTCACGCAACAATAAGGATATGACGCTAAAAAAAACTCGCCATTGGTGTCCAGCGGTTTGTTTACCAAATGTCTAAGCTTGAATCGTGACGTTTCCGATACGTCAAAATCGACCAGTAATTACTGCTAGAGCCATCTGTTAACAAGCAGCGGGAATTTAGTTGCGCACCTAATATTTAACGCAGCAATTCATTTTAAAATGGTGTGACGTACATTTTCAGCGTTAGAAAAGCCATTTTCATTGTAATGGTTTTTTTTTACTATCGTCTGCTAGTTTAGTATTTATATAAATAGAAGCCATTTTCATTGTAATGGGTTTTTTTACTATCGTCTGCTAGTTTAGTATTTATATAAATAGAGAATTAATTGGTTGGGATTAGGCGCACTGTGAACTGAAGAGGGAATTTCGTGGTGGAAGGCCGCAACGATTCGTAAATTCTTCATGTTAACAGCCCAGTTCTAAAATTAAAATTATTATTATTAATGCATTTTGCCTCAATAATTTAATAATAATAAATGGGGAGCTGAGCAGATTTTCAAAATGCGGCAAAGCCTCTTTTTGCTGATAGGTTCGACTTACGATGGGATCGACGTCCAATCTGAACTAAATCTGCGCGCGATACTAAGTAATTCAAAATTCAACGATTTTAACTTCACACTTATGTATGTACTATAAAATTTTTAATAACTACGATCTACGATGTTTTATTTTAACTGGATCTTTCGCATATTATAATGAGAATATCGCTGAGGTTCTTCAAATTGCTCCTCGTCAGTAAATAATGCCGATTAAACATACTTACGATCACTTCAAGACCTCTCCTCTGGAATGGATTTGTATTGGAAAGTGAGGTTCTATTGTAGAGAGTAGGCGTTGATTTTTTTGCTGTTGAAATACAATAAAGAAAGCGGTCGTCGCAATTGCGGCCAGGATCATTCAGAAGGAATATAAAATATAATTAGATCATTTAGTATGAGTAGATACCACCTAGTTCTTAAAAATGCTAGCCAAAGCTTTGCCTTCAATTCGAAATACAAGCATTTATCGCAATGACACTGCTTCGAGAAAGATCTCACTGTGGCTCTCAAATGGCTTTTAGTTCTCTTTTTTTTCCTCTCATAGTGCCATGCACATATCGCCATTGGCACGAAGTCTTTTCATTCCTCTTGCATGAGTCCTCTATAGTTTGCAGCGCGATCACGTACTGAGTGGGGAGGAGAAACCCCAGCCATTTATGGATAGATCCACAATGTTCGAGCAGACAGTGGCGCACTTCATGCCGATGAGAAGGGATGACGAGGGAAAAGTGACTATCCGGCCTCGAGAAGGAATATTGAGCGTTTCACCGCAGTCGGTGTCTGTATTCGCGCTAATAGAAATCTCTCCTGAGGATAAAGAAACAGATTTTGAAACTCACATCACGACATCTTCTCCAATAGTTCACGATCTACAAAGCTTTTTTGCTGCGTAACCGTCGTACGCTTGGAGTGAGCCAGATGTGAGACGTGTCCATAATTACAAACACGAATACCATCCTGCAAAAAGTTATGAATGTCATTATGCTTCAAATTGTGCTCTAGATATATATATGCGCCTTAAAATTTAGGCTTAAAACCATATCCATACTAGAATGAAGTAAGGGATTTTCTTGGAGAAAATATTTACGAGGAGATAAAAAAGGTTTTTTTTCCTCATAGCAATTCTAGTAAAAAAAAAACAACGTACGGTTTGGCTAGCAAGGACTCTAAGCCGCCGCTACCGAGGCCGGCAATTCTATCGTTCGTTCCATTATACGGGAAAACAGCAAAAAAATTATTCCATGTCGATATCGGGTTCAAAACATCGTGTATCGGAATATCGAACATTCAGAATATCAAAAGTAAAAATATCAATGATCGACTTGAAAATATTGATATTTTTTCGATATTAATAAATGTCGCCCTGCCTGGAATACATTTTTTGTATGTACAGGGAGAGATAAGTAAATGTATATATTGATTTTAACGACCAACCATAATGCATTTCCTATTTATCCGAATATCGCCATAGAAGCCTACACTTATCACATCTGGTCTTAAGCGCAGCTAGAGTAGGTAGTATCGTTTTCAAAAGTATGTAGATACTCCATAGTTCCACTTAACTGATGGGGCCGGGTCGTGAAAACTTGTGAGATTGGCACATAAAGCGACCTGCATCCCTCACTCGTACGCCACCAAGAGCCGACGAGAACGGAAGTGGACGCGACCTGGCTAGCGAAGCTTGAGTCAAACTCCAGGAGCATGAGCCCAATCAGTATTAAGATTAACGGATGGAATGCACTGGGGTAACTCACGTCCACACTCACGTTGGGCCGTTGGAGTGTTTTCTTTCGGGCTCCGTGGCAGGGATTTCCCATCTTTAGACTTATATTTGGACTCACCGTTTATCTCTTAACAATACATCACTCAGTGGCCGAGTATGCCTATACTGTACGCTGTACTTAGTTGCGGTAAAGTTCTGTGGGGGTTCGAATCCGAAATTATAACACTTTTTTCATTTTTTAAAGGAGGAATCCTGAACATCAACATAATCTCTGCAGATAACTCAAGAAAAAGTTACTACTGAATTTTTTAAACTACTTAAGTTTTTAAAATGATGACTTCATCTACGCTAACACATTTCCAAACAGATTCTTTCACGGTGAAGAAATAATCGGGGGAGGTAAGAATATTTGTATCTTCGTGTATTTTTGGCTAATTAATATCAAATCTCCTTTCAGTGTAATTCGTACAGTCATTAACATTCTCACCAAATAATCATACTCGTATTTGAAATCAATTTAATTACCCGGCCCCATCAGTTAAGTGGGACTTTGAAGTGTCTACATACTTTTGAAAACGATAGTACTATTCCTGTGCAGGAAATGCTTCGTAGGTATCGTTAAAGTCGGCGAACATTTTGATGCATGAAGAGGAAGGACATGAGAGGTGAATCACACCCACTGGCCGTGGCGTTTGGGGCACGGGCTCGTGAAAGGTAACCTATCAATGGAACAATTTGTCAACGCGGCCGTTGTGCCTGGACTATCTCTCTCTGCATCCAGCATCCAGTGGACCCAAACCATCCCTGAACCTCCACCGCACATGCAGGGAGAAAGGTTTTTAATTCATCGCCAAAACCTTTCGTCAGCGTCACCCTCCTCCTAAAGGTCTTGTAAAGGTCATTCTGACTGCTCCCTTTGTGTCCAAATCCATCGCTTATAGAGAGTTTTTTTTACCGGAATGGAGTATATTAAAGAGATTCGGCGTGATTATATATTTCAAAATATATAGTTTCGTATGATGTCAAACAGTTATGCTTTCCTGGTTGACATCAATAGAGGCTAATTATGGGAGAGTTTACGTGCTTGGCATGTGGATTGGTTTTTTTCAAAATCTTTTTCAGTTCATTAGGCTCTCTTAAGTGCTGTTTTTGTGTATTTAATGTATTTTGCCTTAAATTGCATGGAAGCTATTTGCAAATAATGTGAACTCTAGCATCATGAAATGGATGGATTTCATGTTTACATATTTCACCACTTTGTTTTGGCCTCCCTTTCCTAATTTCGTGAGACTAACTTCTACGCAGAGGCAAGCAATATACAACTTCACGGTAAAAAAATTATGTGTCATTATTGATACAAAAATGGGAAATGACGCATAGCTGGGAATTAGAAGTGTGCTACGCGCATTGAATGTGTGCTGCTAATCTATTACGAATATGGGTTCGACTTTACTCACCAATCAGCAATTCTGCCATCTAACCTCTTTATATTTACACTTATCTTGTGTTTCCTATAATTAATAACTTATAACTCAATCGCAGCCTTCATTTATCTTTCTTCCAGTCTACTTTTTCTTTTGGGATCGTCTTCACCAGATCATCAAGTTGTATGGTATGGGTGCTCAATTTTTTCGTATCTTTCTTAGCGTTTTTAGGAGACTTTTCTTTTCTCCCACTCGTCAAAGTACTTTCTCGTTACTTATTCGGTTCTGCATTAGCATAACAACGTATTAGGCGTGAATCGGAACAACTAGATTGGAGGAACGCAGAAAAATGCCGGCCAGACTCACATCCCGATGGAATTATCTCATTCATATCGCATTTCCCATACGCATCGTGGGATGACTCTCGCTTCTACTTCTCTCTCTTCTCCCGTCTCATGTCGACTTCGGCCGCTCCCTCGACCCCGCATTCCCCTTTCTGGGCCGATAATCCTCTTCCCACCACGCACACATTTTTCCCGGAAAAGCTACCGTGAATATCCCACGCACATGCATCCAGGGAAACAAAAAAAAAACAAATGACGCGCGGGGAGAGAGATAAGCGCACTTTCACACTCCATCGATAGAGGCACTCCGTCGACGACTCTCTGCTCCCCTAAAATTTGGAGTAAAATCAGCGAAACGGCTTTTTCTTTATTTATTTTATTTATATTTATTTATCTACATACCACCGAAAACAGCTTTTTACGTCGTTTTACATCGGGATTATAAACATATTAACAATGAAACGTACACAAACAACCATGCCCTGGATAGGAGAAACTTATCCAGGCGGGACTTTACCTCGCTGCAGGCCGGCCGGACCGCTTGGAAATCGCAGGTGTAAATATTCTGTAAAATGTGTATAACTGACTTTTCAACGGTTTTATTTCATTACCAATAGAGTGCCGAGTTTAAAAAGTAAAGGGACCCGTATTTTTACGACATTCGAATCATCGCCCGCTTCCCGTGCGATTCGTGGTGAGGAATCTGCTTTCTAAACCCTGTCGCCGATTAGTCGATGGCGTCACCGACTCATGCTGGGCACGTCACTACTTCGCAGCTACTCCTCGGCTTTTCGCATGGGCCCCGTATGGTTCGTTGTTGTTCCTCCCCCTAATGAAAAGTTCTCCCTCAACGAATGCGTGAAGGAGGAGTCTAATGGCGTCGTGAAAATTAGTCGAAAACTCTCCAATGATCTTTCCTATCTTAGATTTATGAGAATAACTGAATGAGGACTGTTATTTTTTCCTTCAAGCACATCTTTACTTTTCACCTACCGAATATTATTAATTAATTGCGATTCCATGTCTGATCTCGTTTTATTTCGGACAGCGTAAAATACTTGAGTGCTCCACAAACTGTTGTATAAAAGTCCAAAGATTCAGGCTTCAATTGGTGGGAGTTATACATATTTAAATAAATAAAAGACCGTAGCGCTTTTACACATTTATTTTTCTGCGCCCAACGCGTTTCGGCTCACTGAGCCGTCATCTGGCACAAGATGAGAGATTTTCTTGTGCCAGATGATGGCTCAGTGAGCCGAAACGCGTTGTACGCATTAAAAATTCTTGTGGAAAAGTGCTACGATCTTTTATTGATTTAAATATGCTGTATGAAATATTATCTCAAGAAGTTGCATGTTCCTATTTTTCTTGGGTTCACTCTCGAGGGTGACACACTCCCTCTTGACTCGATTTAATCGGTTGCGTATTGCTTGTTCGAAATTAACGCTATAACCTGGAAACTTTTAAGCTTTAAGAAGTAGACCTCGATCAACATTTAACCTGGCCTCAAAGGCAAAGGAATACTTTTTTCAGATGTATACTTTTTATTTGAGGTAAATATTTTTTTAAAGGTCTACTTTATAGTCTCTGGAACTTTCATGATGTAATCGTGAATTCAAAATGGAATGCGTCGTCGAAAAAACGAAATTCGTCGACCAGTTGAGAGGACGTAATGAACCAGAATACGCGGAATAGCTTGGAAACTTGCTCTCTTTAGCATTTTTAACCTCTATGGAACTACGAAGCAGAAAATGAAAGTTCACGTTTTTCATTCCATAATTATGCTTTATTGCTGAACAAGATTTCTAAAATACAAATCATGCACACGCTTCTGTTGCATGGCCATGATTATGAAATAGTTCTGTAGAAACCACGGTCGAATGTGCGAAGTAAATGCCTGTTTCCTAAAAGAATTGGCTTCGTAAAGGGAGAAACGGAGTATAGCCACCTTTGCGCTGTAGCGCTATTGACGAATCAATGAACGGATGTGATACAGGTACAAATTTTTAACGATACACATCCATATGAGTGGATGAGAAAATATATTCAGTGCAATATTTACTGTATGGGTCCGAAGCTATAGGAGAAATGCATGTCGCCGTGAGGGGATGAAGAAAGGAAAGTTGGGGAACGTCGATGGGAGATAAATTTGCCCCCTCCCTCCCTAGGGGTGAGCGTGAGCCGGGTCTTTTATGCCGCGCGTGTGGAAGTTGACCATTCACCATTCATCTCTGACAGTTCGTTTAATCATCCAAATCGGACGGAGGAGGGTGAAGGCAAAAGCGATGGCGCGGAAGATAAAGTAAATAAGTGAGACCAAACGCCAGACAGCTTTGGCTTTTATTTATTTCTATATTTATTCTGAGTGCATGTATTTTCTACCATATAGAAACATCTCTTATCCACTTCCTAAATGGCGTAATCACAGTGGAGAGAATAGAGTGGTGTTCCTACTTCTTCATGCTCATTACCATCAGTAGGATGTTACTGATTTTATTATTTTCATTTCGTGAAACTTATTTGAAGATTCTTTTTTCGTTCTAGTTACGTTGAAATATTAATAAATTCGGTCACTTCATGAGGCTAAATTATAAGTATTACGTTTTAAGAAAAATATAAATTACCTATTTATAATCATCCCTAATGCAACCGTTTGGTAATTGGTTCAAAAGAAGTACGAAAAAATGTGCTGAAAAGCAGAATCATATTTACAACGCCTGGGCGTTTGAGCCTACAATGGCATTTTTTTCTATGTTTATAATAAAGTCTTTATTCATTAAACATTAAAGGAATGTGTGAATAGGGACCAAGTAAAGAATACATGCCAGAGATCCCTATCACTAAAATCAGTTAGCCTGATAAATAATATATTTCAATGAATGGGCTATGTGTAATGTGTAGCAGGACTTTAATGTAATTACTTCAAAATATGAAGATATTACAATTTGAGGAAATCCATGATGACGTAAATCATATAGTATCATATAGTACTAGCGCTCTCTGTCTAAAATTATGTTTATTACAATTTTAGTACTTACCCTATTTTAAATACTTATTTTATGATGCACATTATGAAAGCCTGAGAAGAAATTCTTTCTAATGCATCGTCGAGGGCGAGATTTAATGCTTCACATATTTTCCACGATAATAAAAAGGCATTTTTTACATGAAGTTATTGCTTCTTGCTGGTAGAATTTACGTTAGAAATAAAAATTAACGCATTTTTGTATGCCTACCTTTCCTTTGCATTTACTAACGACAGAAGAAAATCCTGTCATCTATCAGGCATATTGTTACCACCTGAAGAAGCAGACGCATATAAAGAAAGGTGGAATAGTCCCATAAGTGCAATTTCTTGGTCATAATCTTTAGCTACTGTGATTCTAAATCTCATAATAAAAATGGTAATTGCCTAATTTCCATAAACCATCTAAGTTTCATGAATTATCGTCGTTTGAAAAAACAGTCGCAGCATATTGGCGTTAGTCTGGTCGATTTTATGCATCAAAAAAAAAGAAATAAACATAAAAAATTTTGTTCCGTCGTGTACCAAAGATAATTTCCATAAAGCATCTAAGTTTCATGAATTATCGTCGTTTGAAAAAACAGTCGCGGCATATTGGCGTTAGTCTGGCCGGTTTTATGCATCAAAAACAAAGAAATAAACGTAAACAATTTTATTCCGTCGTGCACCAAAGATATCCACGTTCTCGGCCCGAAATTTAGAAAACTCTTTTAACACGAAAACACAAAACCCATGATGAATACGCAGACGCGCAGTCGGATTCGAGTGAAGAGCACCCGACGGGAGCCAATTAATTCAAAGAGGTAAGAGCCCGCGGCGCGCTGTTTATAAAAGTTTTCCGACGCACTTTCATCTCGTATTTCAATACACACACGAATTCCGAAAGCTTTTGCAATAAAGTCACTCCATTTCAGACTGTATGAATACCCTTTCTATCCTTCCGTTCAGCCGGCATGCGTAACTGTTTCCAAAATATCCGAGACGGACGTAATAAAACCGCATGGAGTGCGAGATATTTGGTCTCAGACAGTAGCATTTTCAGCACTTCACGAGCTCCAATTTTCCCCATCAAATTTCCTTTTTCGTGCCTTCCTCCTGCTGTAGCTTCTCGTAAACATCTGCCATTTAATTTACATTTCCGACCACCGATACGTATCCCTCAATTACTTCGTCAGCACCCGTGGTTTTCGGTGAAATTTATTTGCGATTCTGAAATGCATTATATTTCCCTGCCATCGTATAATTAACGCGATCCGAATTATTTTGTCTCACAAATTACACTAATTTTTCTTCTTCCATCCAGTATATTGCCTATTAATTATCGACTTCCAGTATTGTGATTATGTCGGTTATAATTACTCCTCGTGGTATCGTCCGGCTGCAATTCTGTGTATTGTTTACAAGAATACCGAAATGCAGTTAGAAAAATCAAAGGTATTGCCTAAATTAGTCGGTACCATTGCTATTTTATTTACTGTGCTTTTTATCTTAATTTTGAGTTGTTCACCGCTTTGTTTAAATATGTCTTTCAATCTTAAATAACGTAAGGAAAGGTATAATGTACTAAAATGCACTTCAATACAGAGAACAGATTATCGACGCTGAATATGGAGTTTGCAACTTAACTAGGTATTGTTCAGATGGCATGCTATTTACCATCTCATCTCGCCAAAGATGCTAAAATGCGCGCATAACCAAATGCCCTCGAAGCACCATTTTTTGATGCTAGGTTGTATTTTTCCGATGAACATGATTTATCTACAAAGAAAGAGGAGATAATATTCCTTTTTGTGCTCGAGCAAAAAGAATACCGTGGCGTTTGCGTAACGTTCACCTTGTTCCTAAATCCTAGTCATACAATGCTCCGGCCTTGACTGCGGCGGCAGTGTGTTACGACCGCGTGTTATGAATACGACCAACGTCTCTTCAGTCTAGGTTTTGATGGAATTTGGAATGAGGCTATATACACTGTGGAATCATGTCAAGACACTCGTTTGATATTAGTAGTATTACTCGCTTCAAACTTGTGATATCATCTTGAAACTTTAATTTTCTAAAAATAAAATTTCAAGACGATATCACAAGCGAAGTTAGTTTTTATAATATTCAGGTAAATTTGTGCCACTGCCTCCTTTTTTATCGTAGAATTATCGAAATTTTGGCGTAATTTCTAGACAAGAGATAATTCACGGAAAATTTGTGCCACTGCCTCCTTTTTTATCGTAGAATTATCGAAATTTTGGCGTAATTTCTAGACAAGAGATAATTCACGGAAATAGACCTGTCGTGTAGGAGTGTTGCGTCTTTTAAAGACGAGAATTATCCTATGAATATGATACAGTGTATCGAAACTAGTCAGGAAAATAAAGTTCCAAATTGTAGAAACAGCAAAGTTTTTCATTTACAAATCAGTAAGATGGATTTCTACAACGTGAAGGCCTCTACTATTCAGTGCACTAACTTTAACTGTTCGGAAGAAAATATTGACCTCAGTGTGCATGAAGAATGGGAAATGATTTGCATTAGGTAGAAGGTATGGCGTTAGGAAAGGGCGATAAAAAATTATGAACTGATTTTTGAGATGCTGGAGGAACAAGTAATACTTGTATAACTATACAAATATAAGTTTTCCTGGGTATTAGACGATTACTTATACCACTTATTTTTTACAGAGCGCGACCCGGGTTTCAATGAATTATCATCATCTTCAGGAGAAAAATTCAAAGATGTTAATAATTCATTGAAACCCGGGTCGCGCCCTGTCAAAAATAAGTGGTATAAGTAATTGTGTCTTATCCAGGAAAACTTATAATGGAATACCACAAAGTAAATCAAGAGTTAGTGAATTTTATACAGATATACTTATACAAGCATTGCTTCCACTGACATCCTGCTCCAATCCATAGTAAAATGTCCAACCGCTTTTACTATTGAACCGTCCTTGATCTCATCATTAGCAATGAATGAAGTGTGAGTCTTTAGGATGTGATAAATGCATTTCGAATGTGGAGAGTGTCATTTGTAATCTTTCCGATGATCCCGTTAAGGCAGTCCACCTCGTGTTTGGTGGACTCCCGCCGCGGCGTTCAATCGACACATAATGGAGAGCTTTTAACACCTCGCGCCCCCCTCCCCAAATCTCCGAGCAATAAAGGAGTTCATTAATGGGAAAAGAGAGGGCATCGGCAGGAAGAAGGAAATTACGGTGCGATAAAAAATGGTGGGGAAGGGTGCGCAGGATGAGACGCCGCTTTCGTTTGTGTGCGGGAGTGCAGGAGAGCGTCGGCAAAGGAGAGCGCGATAGGATGAGGGTGAAGAGGAAACACACGACACGAGGAAATATGAGAAAAAATAATAAAGGAGGTCAGTAGGCGAGAAAGAGCGATTGGAAAAGTGTGAGAAGAAATAGAGAATAATAAAATAGTCCGGTGTGAATTTGCAGGGGTGAAAAAATGCGCTAAATCCACGCGTAAGTGGGAAAAAGATGAAAATGAAAGTTCTCGGTACCCCCTCGTCGGTGATTCACGTAAGAAAAATCGCTTTATCGGGCTACGTATTAGCCAGAAGCTGAGGACAGCGAGGAAATACCTACAGCCATTATCCTAAGGGAATTAAAAAAATGTTTACCAAAGGAAATTCGTGTCATTAGATCATATCAAAGTTATGATAACGCACCATTTTTTTAATACAAAATTTAGTGAAAATAAAATTTTCAATCGGAATCAGCAAAGTAAATACAGACGCTAAAATCATTTTAAGGCCACTACTCTTCTCGAATTTGGCTTTTTTTCGCTCTATAGGCTTAGAAAGAGATTAGTGTAGGCATGGCCGTCCATCTACAACACAGTATCATCACTGGAAAATTTTGTGATCCTGTAAAAAAGGAACAAAAACAAATGAAGTAGTATAATTGGCCATATAACGACGTAAGCACTATCTTGAAAAGGTCCATGTTATCTTAAAAAAAATTACGTATTCAAAGAAAATAGCTAAATTTCATTTTTTATTTCTTGATCATGTCTTCAGTTGAGGTTATAAATGTATACCGCTAAATGCAAAATAAAATTTTTAGATTCGTATTTCCTGAGCTCACGATATTATCGGAAATATTCTCATGCCCATAATTCCTTGCAATCAATCAACTTCTTGGAGACGTTTCTTGTAAAACATTCCCTTCCAAATACGTTGGGTATCTCGGGGACTGGAAAGAAGCTTAAGCTGTCAACGAAACTCCCATTTTACGTTTTCCTTCTACTTCACTATTCTACCGACATTATTTTTTCTCCGGTGTCCATTTGTTGTTACTTGTGTCTAATTTATTTGGACTTACATTTGGAGCATGGTTTTTATTGGTAGCGAGGAATAAACGATTACAACTGGGGAGAAATCGACGTTGAAAGTATTCGAAATGTGATGTTAATGTAAAATGATTAAGATGAAATGGATAGAGTGAGTGTTGTGGAAGTTTTAAGAAGAGTAAAAGAGGAGGGAAGCCTTTTGAAAGTATTGTGTCGAAGACGGAGCAATTTGAAACGGTCACATCACGAGTCACGATAGAATAATGAAAGTAATCGCTGAAGGACAGTTGGAAGGCCACAACGGCAGAGGTAGGACACAGGGGGAATACGGAGAGCAGTGGCGCCGACTCCATGGGGCCTGAGGTGGCCCGAGCCCCCTCAAAAATTCGTAATTGGGTGTGAGGAAAAAATGTGTCAGGCTTGTTGATTTTTCCCCGGAGTGTCCAGGTATCGAGATTCGAGTTATTAGAGTTCTAATGTTGATCATATGACTCTTCTAAAATGCTTAAAAATCTTAAAAACTCACTACTCATAAAATTTCCCGGGGCAAGATCCCCGGTTTGGGCCCCCCAGTATTTTTTGTGAGTCGGCATCCATGACGGAGAGCTGGTGCTGTAGGACGAAAAGCAGAAGAATTACATGAGTGCTAAAAGATTGACCGCAGTGCGGGAAAATTGAGCGCAGGGCTGAGTCGTACCAATATTAGGATTGATGACTGTATTTTTTATGATATTCAATAGACTGCTCTCATTATAATCCTGAATCTCAATTTCGAAAATTTTAGGTTGGTATTTCTTTCTTTCCAACTAATGTTGGTATAATTGCCGCAACCCCGCACTCTTAATAATTACTGCTATGGAATTCTATGTATTTTTCTATAAATATCGCGTGAGTCCAAGAACTCGGATTCTGATAGATTATGAAAATCATAGTTTCAATAATTTCTTGATGTATGGTATGCATGAATATAAAAATCCAAAATAATGTTTCTTTCACACAGGATAATGCTGTCAAAGTTAAAGTCGATTGTAAAATATATGGATTTTTAGGTATATCTTTACCCGGATATTTACCCATATTAATATGAACCAGGGTGTTATCCCAGTATTTTACCTCACTGCTGTCATCCCTCAAAATTCCTCTCTCGTATTTCTTGGGCGTGTATTCTCACCCCATTGGGTCCAAAGGAAGAGGGTGGGGGGATGAAAAAGTGGGGTGATTTGTGAGGTGGGGGTTTGATGGCCTCCGAAGGGGCTGATTGAAAGCGAAAGGGAGGGGTGCGCTCCGTGGAATGCAATCGCTTCGGACGAAAGCGAGGCGTGGAAGAGGGTGGGTGGGGGAGGGAGGGGAAGAGGAGGGGTGGAAGTGGCGAACAATGGGATTGGTCGAGAGGATCGCGAGGAATGAGGAGAGGAGGTGCTTCTGTTCCGAAAAAAAATCTACACAGCTATAATATAATATAATATATAATAATAGAGATAAGTGAAAATAGCACTTTCATTTTTATTTTATCGCACTTTCAATAACAGTTTTTCGCATTTTATAGCGTTTAACACAGTTATATGACAAAATATAGAATATTTTAAATAATTATGTTGTAGAACAATAATAAATTATGGAATAAGGCATATAGTGGCGGAGGTGTAGCTTGCCCACGCCCATTTGTAGTTCGCGGCCACGTAGGGTCCCAGCCAACTAGCAGCTGGACAGTCGCTCACATGCTTTAATCGGTGAGTAGAGTATTTAAACAGCGCTCGGCACAAATTGTACGAATTTTACCGTCGAAAGGGCAAATTTGCGTAAAAAATGTCATAAAAGTCCAGTCGTCGCATTTATTTGCGCACATCGCATCTATATCGCATTTATCGCATGAGCGATTTTCACGCATCTCTAATAATGCAGTATAAATAATCGCATGTCTTTTCTTAATGATAGTGCTCCATGCCAAAAATTTAATTTTAAAAAGGTAAGTACTACAATGCCACAGTATTAAATTAAACAAGGTTCGCTCACGCAGTGAAAAACCCCGAAGCTCGGTTTGAATAGGTGTGGGTATAGCTCGCCCTGAACTAAGTCCCATGCTCGTGAATTTCGCAAAGTCAGGATAAGAAAGCAGTTCGCCGCACTTCGAGGATTTTATTTTGGGACTGCCCTATTTTTTCATAAAAAGTCGGAAAGCAATATTTTAATAATTAGTTAATTATTTCTAGCCTCGCTAAAATATCAGCCGCTAAATTGTGTGCCCATTCCATCGTGTCCAAAATAAACGTAAAGCATTGTAATACTAAATTAAAGAAATTCTCTATTTCTTGATTCACATTGTGGTATTACATTATAAGTTTTCCTGGATATCACACAATTACTTATACCACTTATTTTTTACAGAGCGCGACCCGGGTTTCAATGAATTATCATCATCTTCAGGCGCAAATTATGATTTATCTTATTATTGTTTCCTAGTTACTTGATGCTTTTTAAAAATTAGTTAATTAATTCCATTTTTTTAAATTCATCAAATAACTAGGAAACATTAATACGATAAACAAATCATAATTTGCGCCTGAAGATGATGATAATTCATTGAAACTCGGATCGCGCTCTGATAAAAATAAGTGGTATAAGTAATTGTGTGATATTCAGGAAAACTCATTGTAATACTTTTACTAGATTCGTATCTTCTCGTATTCTCTTGGAGTCGTCCTCTATTGCAACCCTCCTGCATTGAGATTTAAGTGGAGGGAGAGATAGAGAGAGAGAGAGAGAGTAAGCTGAAGTGGCTGAGAGAGAAGGAGACAGTCTGTGAGCTTTGGGATGAAAAAGAGGCCACTGCTCTTCGGAGTCGTACGTCATTGGCTGTATTCGCAGCACGGAATTGTGGGCCGAAAGCCGCCTCCCCGCACTCCGCAGTTCAGCTCCCTCCCCCCCCCCCCATCATCCCCAGCTGAATCTCTCTCTCGCTCCCAAATCTTCTCCCATTCTGCACCCAGCCTTTTGGATTCCTCGTTCAACTCCTGCCATTCTTCTCTGAACTCCTCCCGTACTCGGCTCATCTTTGGCTTCAAGTGAACGTGAGCGGTTATGTATTTTGTTCAGATATGAAATGTTCGGGGTGATTACTCAAGAGGCTGGGTATTTCATCATGGAGTGGGAATATGCCCAAAAATCTTAAATATGATGCAAGTTATGATGCAATATAGGGTATATCTGCCTGTAGTATTTTAAGTAACTTAGTAGTAGTAGTGAAGCGCGCATGTTCAAATTTATTTTCGTCCAGGATGAAATTCGCCCGTGATTATCTTAGCTGGTGATCGAACCTGGGTCTTCCTGTTTGCTGTAAGAACGCATACTATTACTATGGAAACCGACTCGGTGTTGTTATTAGTAGCATGCCCATTGGGATATCAGGGTTCGAATTCCGGCCAAATCAAATGATTTTTTCGCGTCGATTTTCTCTCTTTGCGCACATATGGAGTTATATTTACCTATCTATAACCATACCTCGATCACTTATTAATTATATGTATTAATGCATTTTATATATATAGATGAACTCCACAAGGTTTTATGTGACCTTGAAGAGCTGACCTGACTTCGATTTTTATATACGTTCTTCGCAGTATGCTCGTATCCCACTCCAGTGGTTTATTTAATGTTAGCTTTTATAGATTGACTTGTGAAGGATTTTATTCATTTTGTTACATTAAATTTATGTCATTCGAGAAGTATTTTACTCCTTCGTGAATTTAAAAAAAGTTAATTATCGTTTCAATCCATACGACTATATAACACATTAAATACATATGCCATTGGTCTGAATTATTTTCCGTTAGATTTCTGCTGAAGAATTTACCGAGTTCTTATGAGGAGCAGCCGTCAATTGTTATTCTTTACTTATTGTAGTAATTTTAATTAGTGCCTTTGCTCTATCTGGGTGTGCCTGTTTCGTAGAGTTAAGACATTCAAATAACATTACCATAATCTAATAATTTTGAAGTACCAGAAGAGTTGCCTTTAGGTATATTTCAATGTATAAATCGTAAATAAAAACTTAAAATTTTAGTGAAACCATTTGCATTGATGGTTATTGAGATAATAGGAATCATAATTCAATTATTATAATTATTTAAAAACACGAATTTCAGATGAAGCAACTATATAAAATTGTTTTATTTGTTTGCAGTTGAAACAAATTCCAATAACTATTTAAATGAATTGTTCTATCCAGATTGTTATGTTAAAATTCTATCTGTATTGGTCTCAAAATTTTGGTAAATTTTTGGGTAAAGCATACGATTTCAATATTAAGCAAGGTGTTGAACATATCTAGGAATGCGGTGCTCAACATAAGAGGATCATATGGGAAGAGGCAAGGAGACCTATTTATTGGGACTTGAACTCGTGAGGGATCTATCATGAGTTTTGCCAGTTTTGGTCCCTCTGATATAAATTTGAACATGGTTTTTTTTATTGTACCACTAGGTCGCGGGCAAAATCGAATCTATGATTGAGGGACAATTACATTCGTGTCGACTTATGTGGGATATATACTTTGAAGAATGCCCTTGATAAATTACGTCTATTATGCTAGAAGTATTGCCGTGCTCCCTCCAACGTGGGTCTAATCTTGAGGATTTAAAGAGCCATTCCTCGACAGTACACAGCTTTTAGAAGCTATGATTAATGTCCTCGGTTGGGGAAGCCGTACGTACGACGAAACTACTTCAATTTCGTTCGGAGAGAGAGCCAAACCTCGGTAAATATAATGGCATCCAATATTTATGGCCCCTCTATCTGTGAGGCCTCCTCTCGCTGGCATATGCATACAGACTTTAATTTGAAGAGAGCTTTTTATCGATCACGACGATCAAACATTTTGATTAAGAAAAGCCCCCTTAATAGTGCAGCGGGGGTTTTCATCCCGCCATGCATCATACTCAAATCACCCTCCTTACTTACAACTACCCCTCCCTGCCGATTTATAGCTCCCAACCCCTTATGCATTTGACCGCGCATATATTCTTCGGTTTCTTTCGAAAGATTCCCCATCCCTAGTTTCTTTCTCGGCCCCGGAATGGCCTAATATTGGCTCTATCCTTTGCATTACATCGCCATGTCCTCCTTACCCTTCCCAGTTTTTAAGGTTTATTGCAATTCATTTTTCGTCGAATATTTCCTTACCGGTGCTTAGGACCAAAATTACCTTCGTGGATAATATTTCTTCAAAGCCCTCCGGAATCGGTGACATGATGTTTTCCCTAAGTTTTCGGTTATGCGGAAAAGACTACTATTAAAGGATTTTCGTCAACGTTTGGTATAATCAACCGTTCCCGTAGTTGAATAATCCTTTGTATCCAGTCTTTGGGTAATAAACTTACATTCTGAGGCTTAAGTGCACTTTTAATTTTAATCGCATTTAATACCTACTTGAACTTACGATTTTAATTTACTCAAAATCTCGCTGTACTTGACACAAAACAACGTTTTGTATTTTGGCATAAAAATATTTTTTGTATCATACACCTTTTATAATTCTCCTTAGAATGTGATGTAACTCCTCGGAAATATTTCTCCCGCAAACACTTATTGACGATGATTTTAGCACATTTACCCTGATGATTATTTAAAGCGTCGAAGACTGAGTCGTTTCCTTTTTGTTCTTTTAATTTGGATTTATAATTACGAGCTCGGTTATCTTGTCGAATTTTGGCGTTTTCCGATTTCTATGAGCGTGCGGTGTAATGACGGGGCGGCGTTTATGTATACCCTAAATTTCATAATGCATGAGAACCGCTGGTGATCAATTGTTCCGTTTAGGGTCAGATTAAACTGACCATTATTCTACCATATATTATTTTTTTATAAATTTAAAAAATGAAGGTTATCACTTTATTACATTAACGTTAACATAAAAAAGAAAATATAAAAACGTCCCTAAGAATAATGAATCCCTGTCGTGGAGCTTGTATAGGTACTGCCTTCACTTAAGATACGGTATCGTTAGCACGCGGAAGAAATATAAGCTGGCCCATGATTCATCCTCATCTTTCGTAAGCGCTCTGTTCATAATTCATCTTGGTTCGCTTCATCGCCATCAGGCGCCCTTTTTCCATTAATTCTTCTTCTCGCTGAGAATGAAGCTTGGCTGCATTTAATTTATTGTCTTCGAATCAATCGATAACTTGACCAATTAATGATTTCCCGTTTGCTCAGGTCTTCACTTGACCAATGATAGAAGCTACGAGATTTGTTTATTTTAAATACATGCGATTATCGTGAAAGTTTACGGCTTTGCGCGATGGGGGCGATCTTTGGAGTAAGACTATTTTCCTGAAAACCGGTTAATCTTGGGTGGATTTAGAGCGCCGTGTGGGTAAGGCTTTTCTAACTAAGAAATTATTCGTAATCTGATGCGAAATTGTTTTTCCAACCCCCAAAAAATAACTCCCTGCATCTGTAATTCCTTGTTATTTGATCCACCCCATTGAATGACTCCCTCAAACCCCTATTTTTTTCCAACTCACTCCTATCCATTGCTTTTCCCTCGCATTTGTAAACTAATATATTTTGCTTTACTGGTTTGGCCTTCCTCTCCTACTGAACCATATATTTCCTTTCTTAGAGGCAGGAGATAAATGGTCTTGTCACGTAAAAGGTCATTCATTCTATAGCAAGTATTGTACAATCTAATTTTGGTAATGTCTTTACACTTATCGATGAGTTATATCGATAAGTGTAGGTACATATGTTCTGTGTAAATGTCTAAGTCTGTCATATGTTTAAGTGTAGAAGGTATTTACCAATTCCCATTGTTTTTATCACCCTAAGTAAACTTCCTTCCCTTCATTGATCTGTGATATTTTTTATGCACAAGGACCGCTTCATAATCAGCTTTAGTTTAAAATGTAAGTGTACATGTAAAATATATACCAAAATCGCTATAACCCAGTACGCTAAGTATAGAAGGTATCTACCAGTTACTTGTCGTTTAAAATTTATCTATGAATACAATCGAGCCTTTTAGATAGCGCCTAAACGCCTCGTTAAATTGACAGTTAGATTGAAAAAATGTAGAGAAACTGGCCGCGGCGTGATTCGCGTTGGAACAAATGGTTTCTTGCAATAATTTACGAGGACATGGTATCTTAACATGGAAATCCGAATCTTTGCTGAAATCAATGGACTGGGTCACAGTTATTTATTTTCATCCGTTACGGAATCCGTAGGTTATCTGGGTGGGAGCTATTAATTAGTAAAATGGGAGCGACTGAGGAATGGGATAGGGCAGAGGGGCATTCCTTAGCAGCCGATGTTCCTTGCCTGCCTCCTGGTCCCAAAGTCAATATATATCACCAAAGGAATACCATCCCTTTATATATCAGCTCCGCTCAGAAGTGCAGCTATCTCAATTTGTACCGTTGTAATTTGGGGTTTTCCCCTTATCGGCCAAAGATTTTCCTCTCAAGGAGCACCAGGGCCTTTTTTCTTATCCTCCCCTCCCGTTTAGGCTTTTCTCGCGCCCCCCTCTCCCCGTGCCTAAAAAGGGTCCCAATCTCAACCACCCCCCCTCGTGGATTTCTCTCTCTCCCATTCGTTTTCTTAACCGCTTTTCCTCCCCTTTGCTCTTCTATTTTACCCTTCCCTCACAGTCATTCCACTGGCAGTTTTTCTATAGTCCGCCGTTCGTCTTAATCTTTTCCTTTCAATCTCCTACACTAAGCCAAGGGTTTCAACCCGTGGACTGTGTGTGTGCATCAAAAGTAGTTGATTTGCTATTTCGCAGCGCAGTGTACTTTGAGATTCACGCTGATAATATTGTCAATGATATGAAGAATAATACTTGGCCAGTTAGCTCGAAGTTTAATTTAAGACTCTCTTAAGCGCGTAGGTTATGCCTCCGTGATTTGGCTGCATTTTCCTCTGACTTCTGATGGAGAATCGATGGTTTGAGTCGTGTCTTGTTTCATGTTAATATTATAAACTTTGTAAATTTCACACATGATTTTATTAACAACCAGTTTCAGAATATAAGGCCATACTATCCCGTTATCCTGCATTAGAAACTGAAGATATCGCTCAGAGACGAAACTTTTTCTGATAGAGAGTTTCCCAGGTTCTTGAGAGTATATTCAATTAATAACGTAATGCTGAATACATACTTGTTCATGAATAATTAAGCGATGTTTTGAACCACGTTTTTTGTTCATAGAAATGCTTGTAATAGTTTTGCCAATGTAATCGCTTGTTTGTTTTGTATTTAATTTTTGTTTAGCATAGTCTTTAATAAAAATATCCCTTGAAAATCTGTCTCCTACTTTGTCACGCCTTTTGGAAAATGTATCCAAGGGAGTAGGAAATGATTTTCAAGACTGGTTAGACCAAGTTTTCTCTTCAATTAGCTTGCAAACGTTTATACTCTGTGTCATTATATGGGCGCGAGAATGAACCTTTGGCAAATTATCGAGCATAATATGGAAACTTTCATACATTTTATTTATTTTCAGTTTGGTTCGTAGAACTTGGTGGCCCTTGCGTGGAAGTGGGCGAATTATTTTGAAGAAATATCGTCACGCGGTAGTGCAGGTGGTAAATTAGGTAAAATTGGTATTTCTTTCTTGAGGCTTAACTCCTTTCAAGGTCTCCAGGAATGACACGCGCTTTGCCTCCTCTCCAAAGTTCCCCCCTCCACCCACCACAATAATTCCTCCTCCAATCGCTGGAGATTTGCGTAGGCATTTGAAGGCCTCGATTTTGTCGAGTCCTCGAAAATGTCGAGGCGGTGACGTTCAAGCCTCGACGTTTCCGTAAGTTGCTATTCACGAAGCTTATTGTCGCCGTTTCGAGGCCGCGCCAGACGGAAAAAATATCGAGGCGACGTAGGCCTCGACAATTATTTCGAGTCTTGTTGATCCTCGATTTACAAGGAGTGCAACTGCAGCTGGCATATTTAGAAGTTCATAGTTCAATAGTTGACGTACGTACGACGGTGATCACGGTCTTATTTCATACATTTAAGAAGGCAAAATAGGTATAATGATACGTATAGTTGTATAATTTTATAATATGATTATTTCAAAAACCGAAGTTTCATACGGTTGTTTCGTGAGCTATCACCTGTGAACTAGCCTTTCAGTTATTTTCTGTGAAGAATCGTGATTAAATATTCGCCACCACGAGTCACAATAGAACTATATTTTTATAGCGGATTTCACAGCCCCTAAATTTTTGGGGATAGGCAATACTCATGAATTCCCGGTAACTGATTTTGGGTTGTGTTCGCTCGTGTTGATTTTGTGATTATTATTAGGGGTCGTGTTCTTAATTCTGTTGTATGTTAGCTCTGTTTTCTGCTGTCGGTGATCGCTGTAGCTATATTGGAAAATCTCTGTTGTATAATTGAGAAAATGAACTACTTAATTGAGGCTTAATTTTTACCTATACGCTTGCTCGCCAACATCGGAGCAACTTTTAGATGTAAATGACGTTTGTGAATGTGTTTGTATTTAACAGTGCGTGGTTATTCTCTTCGAACTTCATCATTTATAGAGTACCAAGTACGTTATACCGATATATGGGTAGTATGATATCACAATTTTACAAATTGTCTTCATAATATTCGTTCATGATATTGTGCATAGCCTTTCATTTCATTGGTACTATCTTGTGATTTCGTGTGGACTATAAATTATTGTTTTCATTGTGTATCAATTTCCTGACGTTGCATTTTTTATGACCATGTACCTTATCATAAATCCTATAGTGTTTACGTTTCACTAACACTTTCCTAAGCTATTAAGGGACGATAATTGTGAGATGTTTTTGCGTCACTTGTAGGTATTGCTAAGGCTTTATATAAAATAGCTGGAGTGTTATTGATAAGAATACCCTTACATACTAAGAGGTTTTTACTAAAGATTAAGATTCGCAAGATTTGAGAGTAAGTACCACTCTTTTGAATGATGAAACAGAAATCATAATAAACGTTATCACAGTATAAACGTTAGCACAGGTTTTTAACGATGAAAGATGAATATTTTATTTGATAAGAATGTAATCAATGCACTCGATGCATGTAACATATAAATATGAGCTTTATTTTGAATGGTATATGATCTGACTTATCATTAGAATCAGAACTTGGATTTAGCATGAGAAAAACAAAGATATTGAAGCACTATGTAATTGTAAGAGGGATAGGTTACAGGATGCATCAATAGGCAAGTAAGAATATTGTTTGGGTGTCATCATGTAATATAAGTGATGGTTTTATTTACTTTTGAATGCTTAGATGATAAATTGATACTCAATTATGAATAATAAGTTTTTGTTCTAAAAGATAAGTGTTCTTGCATGACATGCATATTGATAATTTTTTCATGCTCCTATCTATTGCAAACTTATGAGAAGGCTGAAAGTAATGATGATACATTCAAAGTTGATTAAACATTTATAACCACCCTTCATGAACCTCTGTTGCAATTAATGGATGATGATATCGCCCTAATTTGGCTAAGGAAGAGAAGAAATTTAAGGAATAGAGGGGGATATGTACCTTTTGAAATGCCTGATGAAGCTTTTATGGGGATGAATATACTATAAAAGAAATTTTAAGCTTCTTTTTAATATCTGATGCAACTACATTTTTTAATGTAAGCAAATCAATTTTCTTTATGAAGTAGGTACTTTGCACTCTCCACTTTCATGGCCAAGGGTCATATCAAACGTCAGCTGGCAGTGACAGGTATTTAGGTTTGAGCCAAAGTTCAATAAGATGCTTTATGGATGAGTTGACTGAAGCTATTAACTTCTTTAATATGGTTGCCAATTGGCTACCTTTCCTATCGTGAGAGCAGAGGAAAGAAGGGAGATGAGTCGAGAGTTAGTTCAAATACTTTGATGATCTTGTAAAAATTATTTAATGAGCAAATTTACCGGGATCTTTGTGCCAGTGTAAAGTCATATGAGATACATGTTTTCAAAGTGTAAGGAGGTAGAGACTGCTGTTAAAGCATGTTTATGTAATTTATATGGAGTAGATTAATATAGTCTCATAAAATTTGCCTGTAACAATTCATACTTTGAAAATTATGTTAACTCCTTCCTCTATCTAGATTTTTTTTAAATGTAACACCATGATAAATTTTATGTACCACAATTATTTTACAGGAATTACAGAGAATCTAGGTTCCCTGGGGTAGTTGGCTTTGTTGATGGAACTCATATTTCTATAAGGGCTCCTTCTACATACTAACACATAAATGTAAATAGAAGAGAAGGGTACGCCCATTCAATAAGTAACCCGATTGAAAACAGTTAGTTAATCTTTGTATGCCCAGATCATTATGCACTGGATTAATTCATTATATAGATAATTTTTTTCACCAACTTGAATAAAATGAGTGTTCACCTTTCTATATCTATGTGATAGTGACCTCATGATACTAAATTGTGTCTCAAGATTCTCTTGAAGCTCTCATGATTCATATGTCTGGGGCCATAGTGAAGCTCACGATGAAATGAGAAGGGTATTGGAGAGCGGTGTTAGGTCAGAACGTGTAATTGAGTAAGTCTTGATTATAGATGATTATTTCAACCAATTCTTACATAAAAATAATAGAATGATATAGTTCTAACAGTACTATGGACAGACAATATTAAATTGCTGCTTTTAGTACTGCCTTTTGTAAAGGTTTAAGTTAATTTTGTGTCACGAACACAAAGCTCTACACTGCAAAGCTCGATCCACTGTTGAGAGGTGTATTGGAGCAATTCAAAATCGCTTTAGATATCTTTTAAAACACCATCTTTTGCACTATAGCTCTACTCTAAGGTTGGCAGAATAATAACAGCATACCACATAACACATGTGTGAGAGGAAGTATATCTCTCCCTCAGCATATAAAGGAAGAAGATAAACCCCTCCCTACTCCTAATCCCCCTATTATCCAAGAAAGAGAGTTAATTCATGAGGCACAATGGGTGAGAGAGAATAATATTATGGATTGTTAGTTAAACCATACTTAAGAATATTTTACAAGGGATATTTATTAGTTGTTCATGCATTGCATTTACATCGTTTTCTTTTGGACAATGGACACATATAAGAAAATAACCATAAAGTTTATTTCGTGAAATCTTGAGCCTGATGCCTCTATAGCCATTAAAATATGTCATTATGTGATAATGAAAACTTACCAAAGGGTTTAAAAAACACTTTTGAGAAATGCATGTGATATACAGGTATGCTGATGAAGTCATAAAACTTACAGAATAGTCATACCAGGGTAAGGTGCTATCATTATTATTAGATCATTAAGGCACTATCTTTTTGCAGAAATTGGGATTGATATTGTCAACAATACACCATTTGCATATAGAATATTTTAATGAAGCAAATGATATATTTACAAATGAAATCAATGTTGGCCCTCCTCTGGCTATGTATGTGACAAAAAAATCAATATTTAGCCTTGCATGATTAAAAGATGAATGTAAATTTCAAAGTTATGAGACATGAATTTATAATGACATATATTTTAACAATCTTCTATACTCATTTATCTTATTTCCACATGCAGGTAGATTCATTATTTATGGGCCACTCAGTTACTCTCATCAATTAAAGTTGAAAACTCTAAGGGTCACTCAGAAGAATAGCATACTTCTTCACTCACCAAAGCTAGGAGCAATTTGTGATGAAGAATCATATTTGATGCCTACTTATTACTTCATCTGGGCTTGACTATCTGTGTTTGTAGAGAAGTACCTGTCCCAGCACAAGTGAAGAAAGATGGTCCCTTCCCACCTCCCCACTTGAGGTGGAAATATCG
Organism: Ischnura elegans; assembly: GCF_921293095.1. NCBI lineage: Eukaryota > Metazoa > Arthropoda > Insecta > Odonata > Coenagrionidae > Ischnura > Ischnura elegans. The sequence continues at coordinate 108,664,032 of NC_060254.1, read as the reverse complement.
TGGACTATGGGTATCATATACAACCTTCCACACCTCAGTTAAAGGCCTCAGTTAAATATTTCACTGCCCTCAGAATCTCTCTTCCCTGTTGGTGATTTTATTGATATTCTACATTCAACCCTGCTCCCGGCATAATCATTTACCTTGGAATACTTTAAAATAGTGATTTTAATGGGAACAAAATGTGGTGGAGGGATTTCATTTCATTAAGTTGGATGCATTACATTCAATATTGAATTATAATCCTACACTTGTCACTGGCATCCTATTCTATGCGGCAGGCCATCATAAAATATACTGATATTTCTTTCATAGTGTCTGCCAAACTAGTTACAGCTGTAACCTATGCCTTGCTGTGCTCTGCCCCAGTGGCGCCGACTCCATGGGGTCTGAGGGGGCCCGAGCCCCCCCAAAAATTCGTTACAGATGTGAGGAAAAATGTGTCAGGCTAGTCAATTTTCCCCGGAGTGTCCAGATATCGACATTCGAGTGATCAGGGTGCTAATGTTGAATATATGACTCTTATACAATGTTTGAAAAACTTAAAATTCACTGCTTATAAAATTTACTGGGGCAAGGTCCCCGGTTTGGGCCCCCCCAATTTTTTTTGCAAGTCGGCACCCCTGGTCTGCCCTTTCCCTTGATGTCATACCTATTATAATTGGGAAAATCATCTGCAAAAATAAAAGCCTTGTTCTATAATAATCTGAAGTCTTTCATGTAATTATTACCCCCAGTACCTTGAAAAATTGTTATAACGCCATGTATTTTCTAATATCTCAATCATGGATTGTTCCTGGATTATGCATTGATACCAGAATACATAATAATATTAACTAATGGTTGTTCATGAGTTGTAAGGCAACATGACATTATTTCTATTGCAATAGCAGCCGAGTAATTAGGGATATTTTTGTCCCCTATTTACCTACTATATCTGTAATTAATATTTCCTACAAGCTGTAGATAGCAGCTTCCTTTCTCTGGCCCTTATATGACACTTGGAGGATTTGGGTAAGGAAGGGCTGCAGGGGAATGATTCTCTACTGCTGGGAACGTTTTTAAGGTTGAAGCCAATGGTTATATTTCAATGTGCTTGGTAATTGTATTTGCAAGTGCTAATACATACATGGCTTTGGATGAATTCAAAATTTACAGGGATTTGGAATGGAAGTTGGTGGGATTCAGTTGATACCACAAATATTTCAAAGGAGTTAATTGGAACTCCCACTGGGTGCTCCCATATGAAGTATCTCCCTCTGCTTATGCTAGATGTGCCTTTAGGAGACTCATACTCTTGTCACTCGACTCTCACCGTGTGAAATGCATTAATTAATGTGCATTTAATACATGTTTAGCTAATTTTAGTTCTAATGAGCTAGTTAGCAACTATCATATGATATCGCTACGTCTTATTCTGTGTAATATATATTGGTAATTAGGTCCACATATTTACCTAAAACCTTGTGGAAGAACTTATTCTATTACTTTGCATTTTAGGAAAATCGTTGATGCTTGCAATATACAATGTTACGGTAAAGTTCGCAATAATTATCAAGCATTGGGTTGAGAATGTTAAATAACACGCATCATTTTCTTATATTTGAAACATTGTACGTCGATACTAGTTTATAATAACTACCCCAATTATTATATTTGAAATAATTAACCATTTACCCAAAATCTATGAAAATGTGTTTCAATTGGTTTCCCTAATCATTGAATATCAGCGGAAAAACATTCAAACTTACTTCTCTATTCGGAATCCAATTAAAGTTCGAGCGAGAAGTCTTGGGAAAAAGAAGAGCATCGAATATCAATCCCTCGATCATAAATACTCTACACAGGATTCTCCACTCCCTTGGTTCCTGTGATTCCCACCGATCGCATCAAATAGCGGCGCTGATGTAGCGAGCCCCGGTTGTCACGCCCACAAGAGGCACGCTACGCGGCGAATTTGAATCCACGTTTCGCAACGCAGAGCTGTGAAGGGCAAAATTTGCTGGCGGAGCGGGAGCTCTCGTGGCGTCGACGCAACGCGGAGCTGTGAAGGCACCCTAATATGGCCGCGAGAGGCACGCTTTGCGGCGAATTTGAATCCATGTCTCAATCGTTCATTGCTAAGAAATAAAGTTCGTGTCAACTGTCCACGAAAATATAACTATCACCGTGAGTTTATGTAGTTTCCTGGTGGTGAAAATGTACGTAATCACAAAATCGGTACGCTAATTCACGTTGAGAGAAGGGAAGAATAAGTGGGTAAGGAAACGCTGTTAACTTTCCCTAGCCTGAATTAAGTTTGAGGGCCCATAGATATCAACCATGTCTTTAAACTTCCGACACCTATGTTTTAGAGAATTAAGAATGATTCCTGCGCAGCTCATAAAGAAGAGCACTCGTTGACATCATTACCAGACCACCTAGGCACACTTGGGGAAGGGTCAGATCCGGTATTAGGACCATAGCAAGAATTTTTATCATACAGACTGTCCCAAGGGTCGTGTGTCATTTTTGACCTGTAATTTTAGTAACTTTGCATGGAGCAATATTCATGAAAATTGTCACACTTATGGGGAAAGGTCCTAAGTTTTGTTAAGTGTAAGCAAAATTTTACCATTTTGACCTTTTGACCTCACAAAGTGGGTCCAAACCAAAAATTTGAATTTGCCTTATGGGGTTTCAATGTTAAAAAAATCGAGATAGACAAAAGTGTGAATTTCATTGACCAATATGTCAATTCTTAGGTTTTCGGACACGAGAGAACCGAAAATAACACTGAAATTCACACTTTTGTCTATCTCGATTTTTTTAACATTGAAACCCCATAAGGCAAATTCAAATTTTTGGTTTGGACCCACTTTGTGAGGTCAAAAGGTCAAAATTGTAAAATTTTGCTTACACTTAACAAAACTTAGGACCTTTCCCCATAAGTGTGACAATTTTCATGAATATTGCTCCATGCAAAGTTACTAAAATTACAGGTCAAAAATGACACACGACCCTTGGGACAGTCTGTATGATAAAAATTCTTGCTATGGTCCTGTATCCCCAACCGCTTATTTTCCCTCAGCTCCCAATCGTAGCCTGAGCTGCATCCGGGCACAAAACACCGAGATTTACCCATGATATTTCGTAAATATCTTACTGGTGGAGAAATACTAAAAAAAAAACACCAAAATCGGTGAAATTCTCGGCTCACAGAGGATGATAACAGCCGCTCACTCATAAGCCGCCATTGACAACAAGCCAAATGAAAGGAATAGTAGTGTCGGTCGCGCTACAAGTGGCAAAAGTTGGAACTTGAATTAATGCGCGGGACCCGTGTTCAAATTATGACTGCTACCGCCACCTAGTGGGGCCTCCTTAGTAATGTAAACTCTATGCCCTCGATAATCCATGACGTCACAAGCGTGAATTTCGCCCACCTTCTAAAGTCATCGAGTCCTCGATTTTCGCTTCCTGAATAGCACGGAACGCGATTTCCTGATCCTCGACATTGTCGCCTCGACAATGATAAGCCGTCGAGGCGACATTTCCGATTTGTTCCTGAATAAGACTAGACTAGACTGCACATATTCCTCTCAAGTCGTACAAAATTGACCATGCATTGACACAGAGCTATTACGTGATATTATAATGCATAAACAGACCTTTTAATGAACAGGGGCCTTATTCAGGAACAAATCGGAAATGTCGCCTCGACAATGATAAGCCGTCGAGGCGACAATGTCGAGGATCAGGAAATCGCGTTCCGTGCTATTCACGAAGCGAAAATCGAGGACTCGATGAATTTAAAAGGTGGGCTAAATTCACGCTTGTGACGTCATGGATTATCGAGGGATTGATATTCGATGCTCTTCTTTTTCCCAAGACTTCTCGCTCGAACTTCAATTGGATTCCGAAAAGAGAAGTAAGTCTGAATGTTTTTCCGCTGATATTCAATGATTAGGGAAACCAATTGAAACACATTTTCATAGATTTTGGATGAATGGTTGATTGTTTCAAACATAATAATTGGGGTAGTTATTATAAACTAGTGTTGACGTACATTTTTTCTTATATAAGAAAATGATGCGTGTTATTCAACTTTCTCACCCCAATGCTTGATAATCTTTGCGAACTTTACCGTAACTTTGTATATTGTAAGCATCAACGATTTTCCTCAAATGCAAAGTAATAGAATAAGTTCTTCAACAAGGTTTTAGGTAAATATGTGGACCTAATTACCAATATATTATACAGAATAAGACGTAGCGATATCATATAATAGTTACAAACTAGTTCATTAGAACTAAAATTAGCTAAACATGAATTAAATGCACATTAATTGATGCGCAATTTTACATTTTACTCGGTGAGAGTCGAGTGACAAGAGTATGAGTCTCCTAAAGGCACATCTAGAATAAGCAGAGGGAGATGCCTCATATGGGAGCACCCAGTGGCAGTTCCAATTAACTCCTTTAAAATATTTGTGGTTTCAACTGAATCCCACCTACTTCTATTCCAAATCCCTGTAAATTTTGAATTTATCCAAAGCCATATACGTATTAGCAGTTGCAAATACAATTACCAAGCACATTGAAATATAACCATTGGCTTCAACCTTAAAAACGTTCCCAGCAGAAGAGAATCATTCCCCTGCAGCCCTTCCTTACCCAAATCCTCCAAGTGCCATATAAGGGCCAGAGAAAGGAAGCAGCTATCTACACATTGTAGGAAATATTAATTACAGATATAATAGGTAAATAGGGGACAAAAATATCTCTAATTACTTGGCTGCTATTGCAATAGAATTATTGTCATGTTGCCTTACAACTCATGAACAATCATTAGTTAATATTATTATGTATTTTTGTATCAAGGCATAATCCAAGAACAATCTATGATTGAGATATTAGATAATACATGACGTTATAACATTTTTTTAAGGCACTGGGGGTAATAATTACATGAAAAACTTCAGATTATTATAGAACATGGCTATTATTTTTGCAGATGGTTTTCCAATTATAATGGGTATGACATCAAAAGAAAGGGCATAGCAGAGCAAGGCAAAGGTTACAGCTGTAACTAGTTTGGCAGACACTATGAAAGAAATATCAGTACATATTATGATGACCTGCCACATGGTATAGGATGCCAGTGAAAAGTGTGCGATTTTAATTCAATATTAAATGTAATGCATCCAACTTCATGAAAAATGAAATGAAATTCCTCCAGCAAATTTTGTTCTCATTAAAATCAATATTTTAAAGCATTCCTAGGTAAAAGATTATGCTGGGAGCAGGGTTGAATGCAGAATATCAATAAAATCATCAACAGGGAAGAGAGATTCTGAGGACAGTGAAATATTTAACTGAGGCCTTGGTGTGGGAGGTTGTATATGATACCCCTAGCCCACCATACTTCCACCCCTAGTGGGCAGGTGGGAAGGGACCATCTTTCTTCGCTTGTGCTGGGACAAGTACTTCTCTACAAACACAGATAGTCAAGCCCAGATAAAGTAGTAATTAGGCATAAAATATGATTCTTCATCACAAATTGCTCCTAGCTTTGGCGAGTAAAGAAGTATGTTGTTCTTCTGAGGGACCCTCAGAGTTTTCAACTTTAATTGATGAGATTAACTGAGTGAACTATAAATAATTAATTTACCTGCATGTGGAAATAAGATAAATGAGTGTAGAAGATTGTTTAAATAATATCATTATAAATTCATATCATAACATTGAAATTTACATTCATCTTTTAATCATAAAAGGTTAAATTATTGATTTTTTGTCACATACGTAGCCAGAGGAGGGCAAAAATGAATTCATTTGTATGTATATCATTTGCTTCAATAAAATATTCTATATGCAAATGTTGTGTTGTTGACAATACCAATCCCAATTTCTGCAAAAAGATAGTCTCTTAATGATCTAATAATAATGATAACACCTTACCCTGCTATGACTATTCTATTAGTTTTATGACTACATTAGGTAAATATGTGGACCTAACCTGTAAATCGCATGCATTTCTCAAAAGCCTTTTTTTTTAAACCTTTGGTAAGTTTTCATTATCACATAATGGTATATTTTAATGGCTATAGAGACATCAGGCTCATGATTTCACGAAATAAATTTTATTGTAATTTTCTTATATGCGTCTATTTTCCAAAAGAAAATGATGTAATTGCAATGCATGAACAGTCAATTAATATCCCTTGTAAATATTATTAAGTATGGTCTAACTATCAATCCGTAATATTATTCCTTTTCACCCGTTTGTGCCTCATGAATTAACTCTCTTTCTTGGATAATAGGGGGGTTTGGAGCAGGGAGGGGTTTATCATGTCCCTGTATATGCTGAGGGAGAGGTACCCCTCCTCTCACACACATGTTATGTAGTATGCAGCATGCTGTTATTATTCTATCAGCCTTAGAGTAGAGCTATAGTGCAAAAGATGGTGTTTTAAAAGACATCTAAAGCAATTTTGAATTGCTCCAATTCACCTCTCAACAGTGGATCGAGCTTTGTGTTTGTGATGCAAAATTAACTTTAACCTTTACAAAAGGCTGTACTGAAAGCAGAAATGTAATAGTTGTCTGTCCAGAGTGCTGTTAGAACTATATCATTCTATTATTTTTATGTAAGAATTGGTTGAAATAATAATTTATTATCAAGACTTACTCAATTACATGTTCTGACCTAACACCGCTCTCCAATACCCTTCTCATTTCATCGTGAGCTTCACTATGGCCCCAGACATACGAATCATGAGAGCTTCAAGAGAATCTTGAGACACAGTTTAGTATCATAAGGTCACTATCACATATTTATAGAAAGGTGAACACTAATTTTATTCAAGTTGGTGAAAAAATTATCTATATAATGAATTAATCCAGTACATAATGATCTGGGCATACAAAGATTAACTAAATGTTTTCAATCGTGTTATTTATTGAATGGGCATACCCTTCCCTTCTATTTACATATATGTGTTGGTAGAAGGAGCCCTTATAGAAACATGAGTTCCATCAACAAAGCCAACTACTCCAGGGAACCTAGATTCTCTGTAATTCCTGTAAAATAATTGTGGTACACAAAATTTATCATGGTGTTATATCTTTTTTCAAATCTAGATGAAGGAACTAACATAATTTTCAAAGTATGAATTGTTACAGGCAAATTTTGTGAGACTACATTAATCTACTCCACATAAATTACAAAAACATGCTTTAACAGTATTTTCTATCTCCTTAAACTTTGAAAACATGTATCTCATATGACTTTACACTGGCACAACGATCCTGGTAAATTTGCTCATTAAATAATTTTTACAAGATCAACAAAGTATTTGAACTAACTCTTGACACACCTCCCTTCTTTTCTCTGCTCTCCCTAGCTAGGAAAGGTAACCAATTGGCAACCATATTAAAGGAGTTAATAGCTTCAGTCAACGCATCCATAAAGCATCTTATTGAACTTTGGCTCAAACCTAAATTACTGTCACTGCCAGCTGACTTTTGATATGACCCTTGGCCATGAAAGTGGAGAGTGCAAAGTACCTACTTCATAAAGAAAATTGATTTGCTTAAATTAAAAAATGTAGTTGCTTCAGAAATTAAAAAGACGCTTAAAATTTCTTTGATAGTATATACATCCCCATCAAAGCTTCATCAGGCATTTCAAAAGGTACATATCCCCCTCTATTCCTTAAATTTCTTCCCTTCCGTAGCCAAATTAGGGCGATATCATCACCCATTATTTGCTACAGAAGTTCATGAAGGGTGGTTATAAATGCTTAATCAACTTTAAATACATCATCATTACTTTCAGCCTTCTCATAAGTTTGCAATAGATAGGAGCATGAAAAAATTAGCAATATGCATGTCATGCTAGAACACTAATCATTTAGAATAAAAACTTATTATTCATAATTGAGTATCAATTTATCAGCTAAGCATTAAAAAATAAATAAAACCATCACTTATATTACATGATGTCACCCGAACAATATTCTTACTTGCCTATTTATGTATCCTGCAGCCTATCCCGCTTCAATATCTTTGTTTTTCCCCGTACTAAATCTAAGTTCTGATTCTAATGATAATTCAGATCATATATCATTCAAAACTGAGCTCATATTTACATGTTATATGCACCGAGTGCATTGATTACATTCTTATCAAATAAAATATTAATTAAAAACCTGTGCAAACATTCATACTGTACAATGATTTCTGTTTCATCATTCAAAAGAGTGGTACCTACTTCCTCTCAAATCTTGCAAATCTTAATCCTTAGTGAAAACCTCTGAGTATGCAAGGGTATTCTTATCAATTACACTCCAGAGAAATTTATATAAAGCCTTAGCAATGCCTACGAGTGACGCAAATATATCTCACAATGATCGTCACTTAATAGCTTAGGAAAGTATCAGTGAAACATAATTAACACTATAGGATTTATGATATGGTACACGGTCATAAAAAAATGCAACATCAGGAAATTGATACACAATGAAAACAATAATTTATAGTCCACACGGTATCACAAGATAGTACCAATGAAGCCAATGAATTGAAAGGCTATGCACAATATCATGAACGAATATTATGAACACAATATGTAAAATTGTAATATCATACTACCCATATATACGTATAACGTACTCGGTACTCTATAAATGATGAAGTTCGAAGAGAATAACCACGCACTGTTAAATACAAACACATTCATTTACATCGAAAAGTTGCTCCGATGTTGGCGAGCAAGCTTATTGGTAAAAAAAAATAAGCCTCAATTGAGTAGCTCGCTAGTAATAAGCAATTGAGTGGAGAGAATTGTACTACAGAGATTTTCCTCTTTTCCAGCATAGCTACATCGACCACCGACAGCAGAAAACAGAGCTAACATACAACAGAATGAAGAACACGACCCCTAATAATAATCACAAATTCAACACGAGCGAACACAACCCAAAATCAGTTCCCGGGAATTCATGAGTATTGCCTATCTCCAAAAATTTAGGGGCTGTGAAATCCGCTATAAAAATATAGTTCTATTGTGACTCGTGGTGGCGAATATTTAATCACGATTCTTCATAGAAAATAACTGAAAGGCTAGTTCACAGGTGATAGCTCACAAAACAACCGTATGAAACTTCGGTTTTTGGAATAATCATATTATAAAATTATACAACTATACGTATCATTATACCTATTTTGCCTTCTTAAATATATGAAATAAGACCGTGATCACCGTCGTACGTACGTCAAATATTGAACTATGAACTTCTAAAGATGCCAGCTGCAGTTGCACTCCTTGTAAATCGAGGATCAACAAGACTCGGAATAATTGTCGAGGCCTACGTCGCCTCGATTTTTTTTCCGTCTGGCGCGGCCTCGAAACGGCGACAATAAGCTTCGTGAATTGCAACTTACGGAAACGTCGAGGCTTGAACGTCGCCGCCTCGACATTTTCGAGGATTCGACAATATCGAGGCCTTCGTGAATAAGGCCCCAGATTAGTGTTTCTACTTTAGACAGCTCTTTTATCTGGGCGTGGGTTATTGTGTGACAGGAGACACCATTTATCGGGAAATGTTGACTTAAACCGATTTAATATCCATTAACAATATGAAATTAATCTTGAGCTTTGGGCCTTTTTACGTAAAAAAAACATGTGTGACGGAGTTTCGGATATTTAGTTTCCATTTTCAAGGCTCATTTCATGAAAAGGTACAATAAATGCAAAAGCTAGTGAAGTATTGAAAATTAATTTTACTCTGCGCATAAAATGAACTATTTCAACTGATAGATGTAAAAATTTTTAAAAATTAGGAAAATTTATGGCACACAACTACATAAATGGTATGTCAAATAAATTTCCATCTTATTTAATTGTTACACTTAGCCGTTTCTTTAATAATACAAACTTGCAACTTTTTTAGAAACGGAATTTTGCAGCCTTTTATAATATATAAATAGCATCATTTCCGGTTCTTAACAGTTTGGAAGCATATATTTTTATTGTGGGTGATTTCTAGTTTTTTTAAAAATATGTTATATTCCCTTCGATCGAACCATAAGTTTACCTCTCTAGAAGCATGGAGGTTTTTCTTCATAACGCCTCCTTTTGCTTGGTGCACACATTCCTGTAACTTGACGTGTTTTACGTCCCTTGTATTACGCAGTGCTTTCTCAAACTCTGTCGTCATCACGATGTTCGTTGCTGGCCTCGTATCCTTGCTCTTCCCACCCCTTGGTCCTAATCCGCCCTATCTGATTCTGATTCTCCCTCCCAAACGCATCATCTCCATTTCATCCCTCGAGTCGTCCATAATTTTTGTTTCTCCGAGCGCAAATCCCTCCCTTTCCCTCAAAATCCTTTTATCTCGTACTTTTCCCGAAACTCGGGACAGCTCCCTCCTCCATTTTTACGTCTGTCTCCCTTTTCCTTTTACCGTATTATGCAAATCCGAACACCATATTTCAATTCCCACCTCCCATTCTCAGTTTTTTCTTTCCTGGCCCTCCGGTTGTACGCCTCCTGCGCCACCTTAGTGAGAATCGAGGCAAGAAAGTGCCCGATGCCTCTGATCTAGTTATCTGTTTTTTTCTTTGTACTTACATGTTCCTAAATAAGAGACCTTGGGGGTAGTTGATTGAGGTCAGCTGCATACCAATTTGGGAATAGCTTCATAGTGATAGGATTTAACAGAGCGTGCATAAAAAATGCACTGCCGTCTGGGCGTATTTTTTGAATCGTTTGGCGCGCGCAAATTGAAATGCAGGAATGAAGAAGTGCAATCCTTGTACAGTCACTTTCAAAAGTAGGTCCCCACGGCCAGCGCGAGCAACCACGTTTTTCTCGGAGGTCGAACTTCGGGTATTGGCTATGCCTTCTGTGTCTTGAACGGGCCAGTTTGACTAACTCTCACCGTCCGCGCAAGTCTTCCCGAGGCATTCTTCACTATTCCTAAATTCTTCGCGACTTCCCCGACTCCCAGTGCCACAACACAAGGCGAAGCATATGTTCTCAGTCATGGGATTCCCAACCTGATAGTATTCTGAGATGGATATTCCGAGTAGTCTGGCTTGCACTAAAAAATAATGAGACGTATCTGCGTCGCAACGCACATATGAGGAAGAAACGAAAATTGGAATTTACGTCTGAAAGAGTATTCAAAAAGTTTCCTACAAAATAACCCTCTAGATTATACTTTTAACATATTATTACCAACACCATCAATATATATTGCTCTATGTTTAAGTATTTCAAACACACTGTTTGGCGCATTCATTATTCCTAACCATTTTCTTAGGATACATATGTTTACCATGGTTTATACTACATTTTTCTACGTGTCTCATCGAGAAATCAAAAATATTAATGTGCGCTAAATTGTAATGTTTAATTCTGTATCATATTTATTCCAGTCGTTACTAACATATCCTATATGAACAAATATTTAAGTAATGCTTTATACATTCGAGGTATCAGGAAGTAATTAACCGACATCTTTATGTTCATCGAAAGTTCGAATGTCTTAATAGTTACCATAAATATATTTTCTATAATGAAAATACCAACGGAAGCATTAATTACATGACTTGTGTGCCTATTTCTTACCATTTAAAGACACATTTATACTATATGTTTTATCTTTGCCCCTTCATTGAGAGGTTAACCTAAGTCTTCCCCCTTTTTCGTTTCTTTTTTTTCTGCTAAAACCAGTCGTAATTGGCGCCTGCTGATATCATGCAGGGCAATATCCTACAGATTATTATGTATAAGTGGTTTTACATCATAAATAGAACTTACACTCATGTAATGAATACCTTGAGTCAGTCTTACGTGCGAACAAATACTGATCATATTCCTACTGACACTAAACTACGCACGCATAATATTCATCCGATAAAAATATACCGTGTTGGGTACCTAATGACTATTTCTGCATTATTAATACAAATTAAACTTATGAGCTGCCAAATATACTGCTTGGGATGTAGCGTTTGACGGTGTGGAAACTTAGGCGACGACAAAAGAGGGACAAGAAAAGAATGAAGGCATCCAGGATGTGAGTATAAAAAAGAAAGGAAAAGGTGAGAAGGATGGAGAGGAAAAAAAGGAGAAGTGCTATCCATGGTCGAGAGATTTTTGGTAAGGAGGGAGGGGAAGGATGAAAGTAAGGATATGGTTAGAATGAAAGGGCCTAATGCGAATGGGCGTCACTTTTAATTAAAGGGGTAAGTTCAAGTTGGGAGGGGCGCAGGCACGGTGATTCGTAAAATCTTCAATTCAGAAGGGCAGGTAAATGATATTTTTCTATGACCACCATAACTGGTTGACTCACCATCATAACTCCACGCACATGTTGCTTGTACTGTTTTTCTTAAAAAAATGAACAATATTAACGTAAGAGTATTTCCCATAAACAAAAGGACAACAATTCCTACGACGCATTATGGTCTGACAGCCTGCCATTTCACTTGATGCCAATAAACATCTCGCTGCTTCTTTTAGTGAAAATTTATGTTTACCTTAAAAGCAATTCAATAAAATTTAAAGACAATCCAATTGCTTATTCGAAAAAATAATGCAAAATTATCTTCTCCCATAAAAAATTGCCGTACCGGTAGTTTTGACCGGTAAAAATTTAAAAACTTCTTCTGATTTTCTATTCACAGTATGGGAATAAGTTGCGTTATTCAAAATGTAGGCACTAATTGTAGTCCGAATAACCTACTACTTGGGGAGTGACTGCTATTTAACTTGTAAACATTGAGAAAATGTCTGAAAATCTTTAACCGCCGGCATGGATGAACGCGATGACGGATGGTAACCGTGACGCAAATGACAATATTTACATAGACGTATATATTTACGTATTTTTCACCAGGCGATGCGAAGAAAAAATATTGGAGTAACATGCTCGAAATGCTCCGAAAATTTATTTGCACAATATGTATTGTATAAGTTTACCAAACTACACAGATGTCTCCTCTCTTCCTCGTGCGATGGGTTACTTGCCGGAAAAACCCATATATTCTTCTCCGCTTTCTTCGGTGGTGGAATTGTTTGGCTGTATGGGGGGGGGGAGGTTCACGCGGCCTTCCTACCTCTGAAATCGTGCGTGGGGCTCTTGACGACGGTTAAAGTAGTCAAGTTGCACCATTTGTACTACCTGATCAAGTCGAATCGATCCCCAGTGGACAAGGAACGTGTAAGCAATACGCGAAGGTCGACTTCGGAGAATAACTGGGACGGCTGCGCCAGGTATGGGGACCGACTTTTGAAAGTGACTGTACATCACATGGAGTATCTATTGTAACGATGATATTTCTATTGATCAGGGAGATTTTTAATCCCATTTAGAGCATTATCAGCGTCGCGAGGGGGTTTTGACGAATTTTCTATGTCGGCTGCGCAGCTTCCAACTCTTACGAGAATCCCTCTAAAAATTATCGAAAAAGTAGATCTCGCAGTTACAAACTGATTCTTTTATGATGTTACTCTAGATAACGACCAAATTTTGAATTCCTACAAACTTTCAGGAATTGTATCTTAAATTTTGTACAAGTATTGTGGATATTAGACTGCAATTAAAATAATATTATCACTTTGAATATAGCTGATATAGAATTCGTTAATATATGAGAATCATGGTGACTAATTGACAAATCCTTAAACAAAGGCGAACGTCACGCCCATATTTAAGGGTTAGAATCGGGAATAATCTAGTAATTACATACCTATTTCACTAACTTCCATTTCTTGCTAATATTCGAAAAATTATTTTCAGTGCGATTATAACTAGTTGGTTTTGATAAAAGAGGTTGAAAACATTGGTTCGAAACGTTAGAAAAAGTGTCAATCTAAAAATTATGTCGAGAAAAGCGTAAAAATGTTTATAGCGCCCAAGGTCCCTGATGTCATCAATTTATTACACTTAACGAGGGACGAATTGCGATCTAAATATTTTCTTCGGTTGTGTTTTCTCAGCCTAAATTAACGGTTGACACGATAGTGGGATTCCTGTTTCGGCAACAATCATTTGAGTCAAGTAAGAGATTGATTTGAGGCTGTCATCTCAGCGTAATTTTTAAAACTTCAGTGCATAGCAATCTCGCCAGCTGTCTTGTATCGGTGGCTATCGGAGAATCAGAGAAGACAGCAATTCCATTCGTAAATATGGAATCGTTGTCTGCCGTTTCCTTCACTGCTTAAGTCCCCACCGAGGAGGATATAGGGGAAGCCTGCGGGCGATGGACTTGGGATTGCTGTTAAGGATAGTTAGGTGAGGTATTGGTCATCGGTATTGGTTAGGCAGTTGGTTAAAAATTTAGTTAGTGCCTTGGATTGACAGAACAAGCAATTCTTCATGCTAATTAAAGCAAGGGAATAAAATATGTGGAGCAAATTCAGTGATGACAGTAAATTAGGAATGAAAATGCAGGGATGTGTACAGGCGGTGGCTGTTTGTAATAACGTTGCGTTGTATTCCATTCTGGAGCATTCAAGATAACAAGGCTAGTTTGGAAGGAGTTATACGTCACAAAAAAAACAGAAGACGACCGATGGACGCAAAGTTAGCCGTGTTCTTGAGCGATGAATAATTTTTTTACCGCAATCGCTTTGCGAACGTCTTCCCTACACCTGATGGCGCTAAATTGAACAGCGAATCGGCGAAATATACTCCAAAAAAGAACGCGGGCGCAGAAAAAAACGTGTCAAAACGATATTTATCCGCGGTATTCTATCGCCGTTATCATTTTAGGCCTGGATAAAATAAGTACAAGAGGTGCTTGCATATAGAGGCCGATACATAATTAGTACAAGAGGTGCTTGCAGAAAATCTGGCGTAACTGTTTTGGATCGAAAATGAAATCGGATGATAGCAGGAAATCTCTGCCTCAACATTTTGCATTCGTGCAATTTATAGTCCACGGCATTGTTCGAACAAGGGGAGTTCTATCGCGTTACCGTGTTATGCATGGATTAAATGCAGAGCCCGCTTACGGCCTTGCTATTCAATCGATCGATTTGGCCATCCACCCTTGAGTCATGCAGAACTCATCCCTCGTCTCTTTTGAGATAGTTGCAAGTCAAATGGGCGAAGGGAGTTAAGCGGCCCACGAAACACCTCAAATGAACAGGTGTGGAGGGGAGGGCGTGACTCACGGTCGCTCCACGGAATGAATGAACGAGTGGCGTCATTCGGCGAGTCTCCTCCTAGGTGTGCGTGTCGGGTGAGAATTTTCTCGATACATTTTACGTGCAACTCCATGAGCCCCCTGATTGTTTATCAGCATGAAAGTACATTGGTAATGGAAACCTCGGAACTTTGTGTTTGCCGAAGTACTTGTTGCGACATGCTGCGGCGGTGTGAGGCGCAACTCATCCCAAGAGATCAGGAAACTTTTTCGATTTTGGTGAGTTTTTTTTTGGATCTTTTGTAGTGGCTACTTGAGCTCCATCTCGGTTTATGTGTACCAAATGTGTCTCTAAGGACAATCCTGGCTGAGATAGCGTGACTTATTTGTTAGGGCGCTTTGTGTGGTTTTGTCGTCGGCATTGAAATGTAAAGTTTTGTGTCTCCACTCCATTTTCGTACACCTTAATTCCATTAACCCTATGATAGTTATTTCTGTGCTATATATATATCCGTATGACTACGATTGGATTGTAGTTTTTACGGGACAGCGTAAAAGGGGACAATTTTCCTATGAATTTGATCGATGATTTTGACGGATGTATGTCTCTTGGGTATTCCAGCATTACCGGAGTGGTTCATGGTAATTGATAAGATTCGTGTTCGGTAGTTCTTTTTTTATCATATCCATGTTTTAAACCCTAGTAAACTTAATCCAATCAGCATATGAAGGGAACTCGGCATTCCATGCCGATGGCTCTTATGAGTGGTGGTCACCATTCTTTGAACGAGATTTTTTTCGATTCAATTGCTTGTTACCTCCGCTTGAAGACAACTACAAATCATTCTAATGATTGATCCTTTTCATGAAATTTTCTGCTTCTCCTTTATGAAATCTACGCTGAAGTTATCAAGGTGATTCTAAGCCATGTGCGATTGTTTGACTTTAGGAATAAATTGGTGCAGCCTAAGTTTAGTGGTAAATTACCAGGTTTACCAAGGTTAAATTAAAAGCTTTGCTTATACAATTCACTGCGTTATGCGTTCATGCTATAAGAATAGAGAAAATACTTACTTCCCTCATTGATTAGGTAAATAGTGTGCTTTCGATTTTGGCGTCAACGATGCGGTTGCCAAATCATTTATAAAATAGAAATTTTCTTTTCTCGCGCGTTATCCTTCAGAGCTTTATCTCTGAAATACATTCTGAGCATGGTGAAGCCGGGAATGTGAATAAAAAGGAAGCTACACTGAATTTATATCTGAGTGCACATCTAGGTGAGCACACTTCAGAATAACGCCGATGTTGAATTTAAAAGACTCCAAACATGCTACGCCGAATCACATGCCCTTGATGTACTTCGGTTAGAAAAAAATCGTACCCAGACTTTTTCTCATATTTTTGGCAGCGGATTCCCCACGAGTCGATGTCGGACTCTGCCAAACCTTTCGGTCGCCGTGTGCTCTGCTTTTGGATTTTTCCCTGTTTAAACGTCGAACGGAACGAACATGTGACTCATGATTGAGAAAAATGTTCGGAATAAAAGAAAAGAGCGCGCATCAAACGACTCGTTTTCATCGTAGCTCTGACGAGGGTGTGAAGTACTTGGCGAAGCGCTTTTGCGATGCAAATCGTTTGGGGCAACCGGAGTTAACTCGGCAGCCGCGGCAATACGACCATCCTCTCGCTTCGAAACAGGTCACCCGTGAAACACAATCCACAGTCCATTGCGAGGCACAGCTCACAAAAATGAACGCAAGCGGACAACTCAATTTCGCGGTGTGGACCCAGTGTTAAGGGGAACCCTGCCTTTAATCCTGTGTCGCATGAGGGGTGTCGCTGATACCTGCCCATCGCGCTTTGGCCCTTACATTCCGATACACTTATACAGATATAAACGTTATTTTTTCTGCAAATTTTTGCATTATAAACAGAAGTCAAATCCTGCGCATGCAGGCATGGTTCGGGAAAAATCCGAGGTCAGGTGATCTACATCTACATAATAAGCCGCATAAAAGGCGTGCGGCAGGGGGTGTTAGGACACCAGTCATGTACACACAAAAAATGAAGTGCTCTAACGAAGTTGGGACTAGCGTTTAGTAAAAGCCCTTTATTGCCGGGGAAAAAACGAATTCCTATATCTATCCGTTCGGCAAAACAGCTCTCTCAATTAATCGCTTCTATCGGACCTGGAAATATAGTGTGGCTCTAATAATATGTTCTCTGTGTCGCTCTTAAAGATATCCATTCTCAATTGTTCAAACAATCTAAGCCAAGCGCGCAGCCTCCGAGTCTCCAGCGGCTCCCAGCCTAATTCGCTTAACATCTAAGTAACGCTGTCTGTACGCCCGTAGCAGCTTTTGACGAAATGCGCAGCCTTCCTTTGTATCTTGTTCAGTTCGTGGATTAATCACCAGAATGCACACGCTCGCTGCATATTCAAGGTCTGCTGCATATTCATGAGTCTGATCGGTTGACTACTATCACTAGAATATTACTACGATTCTTTTCATTCTGATTATAGCGATTAGAACGTAAATGCCCATTAAATCTTAATCTCACAACTACTACGACTTAAAAAAAAATTTACAAGGGCACTTTTCTATCATCAGGTTAAAATTTCAATACCAGATTTAGCGTTTTATTGCAGAATTCAACGACTATAAGGGAACCATTTCAGCAAGCGGTTGCCGAAAAAAAAGTCCAATATCCGGATGAGTTGTGATTCAACTGACTTCGTCAATGAAAATAGTCCACAGATAGTTTGAAGGACAAGCCTCCGAGTATATGTAACCAGGAAGATCAATTTTGCCGATTGGACCTGTTGTTTAGGGACTGATTTTGATCCCTAGCGCGGTGTCGTCGATAAATGGTCCGAATAACGCATTGAGTACCTTATCACATATTGATAGACGTCAATGTGCGTGTTTAATTTTTTATGTCAACTCATCAGGGTATCGGTGCTCTTCTTTGTCTGCAGTCGCTGGCTGAATGAAGGCTCAGTGGTGGTTAGTTCTTAAATTCATTGGTTAAACTCGGCTTATGAAATGAAGATTTATGGAGGGGACTATGAATGAGTGGTTGATTATTGTATACGAAGTTTGTATGGAAATTCGAAAAATAAATGTCTCACTCAGTATAATTAATAAAAGCGATTGTGGATTCAGCTCAGTTTGCGCAGTAAGCGGCAAAATATGAGCCATTTCGGTGGCACAGCCTAGTAAGTTTGATCAAAACTTCTTTTGAGTTTAATTTGTGAGAAATTCGTTTTTAAATTTTCCCGTGAAGTATTTGCATTTTATTCTTTCGTATCATGGCTACGTATCTATCTCCGTGGCCCTTTATCCCTCGGTTGGCCTTGTCTTCCTCTCAAATTCGCTCTTTCTTCCTTTTGCTCCCCTCATCCAACACTTGTGCATTAGCTGAAGAATTTGATGCAAAAATATTTCTTGCACGTAAATTAAGGTCTGCCTTTTCTTCTCAAGTGTTTTTTTCTTTTGCATTCAGGGACTCGTAAGGTTATGTGCCAAACAAGTGGTTGTGTAAACATGTACATTTAACATGGTACTTTTTAATCTGACGGCAAGGGTCTTTACTTATCAGCTGTAAATGAATGATCTGGCTTCACAAATTTTGAGCGGCCAAATCATTGTAAACAAATTTTATGATGGTCTCGGGTTTTATCATCTCCATTGATACCTGGTCCTACCAATGCACCGCATATCTTTCCGAATCTTGCCATATTTGCTTCTTTCATGCGGATATTGGTGTTCTTTTTTTCCACCGACGCACGATCGTCTGCTTAGAGAGGGCTGAGAGAGGGGTGAATTACAATTGAACTGTTTAACTCTGCTATCGCAATGACAACTAAATTGAAGATCAAACAATTAAACAATATGCACGGAAAGGAGTATTATCTGACGGCATCCATGCATTTAAATATAAATTATACATGGATTTACTCAATGGAGAGCGAAAATAAACTCCTACGAAAATACAGCCTACATATTCCGTGTGTTGTCAAATATCAATCCTTGTTTACGTGTCATTTCTTTGTTATATGTGCATCAAACAACTTTATTGTTATTACTAGATATTTTCATGAACTTTGTGCTTTAAGGAGCCAATTATTGTAAATTAAGTTTTTGCTCCAAGGGTTTACCCTGAGCATGAATAAATATATATTCTATGCTATTATGTACTCCCTCACTGCATCCAGCAATGGATGCAATGAGCGAGCGTTCAAAAATTACAGCGTAAAATGTACATATTTACAGATCCATTCGTTTGGCACATAACTTGCGAGCTCCTAAATGAATTTTGAGATAGTTAAACCTAAAGGCCAAGAAACTGTTAGATACGCCATGTAATAATTTTGGGGTGGCATTTGGATATTACATTTTTTTGGGGAAGTTTTGAGCCCGATTTGAGAGAAATTAGTTTCTCTACCCATTGAGGTAGTATTTTGTTGTCGAAATATTGTGACAGTATCAGTATCAGCTAAGTTTTTGCAGTCACATATTGTGTTGAAAACGAAACGGCTGAATCATCTTGTGGGCACATTTCAATTGAAGAACATTTAAATCTGACGATATTTATCTTTAGTTAGTAACTGGAAGTGTACGGATCTTCTTTACGAATTATGTTGGGTAATGTCTAGCTTCGAAATTATTTGTCCAGCAATTGGTTGTAGTTTTTGTGTAAAAGTAAACTCGTTGCGATGTTTTATATACATCATTAGAATTACTCAGAATCAGAGAGGTGGGTGGCGTCGACGTGACATTATATTACGAATTGCCCGATTATGTAAGTCTTTTCCGTTTTTCATTTTTAACCGCTGTCTATTGTTTCATTTTTGGCAGTATTTTTTTTGTTCATGTAAGCAGTAGAAGTGTAGCTAGGTAAATAAATGGCCCCATCGTAAAAATAAATTCATAGGTCGTGGGAAGTTTGCCCTTGATCGCTAATACCACACGCATCATGTGTCGCGAAAGGAAACCCGAAAAAATAACTATCTGAAAAACATGTCCAGAATGGGCTCGTCTGCTTAAAATAGAAACAAGTGACGTCAGTGGTCCGAGTTTATGCTAGATCCGCCTGCTTAAGTGGAGAAATTTGCGAGGGGAAATATCTGTATACTCTGTACACGATCGAAGTATTTGAGATAAAGTAGTTAAGATCAAAGCCATCGGTGCGGCATAAGCAGCCGTAGAACCGCTGTGGGTGGTAAACGTAAATGTTCATTGAAATGGAAAGAACAATGGACCATCTAGTGGATTTGCTTGCAGAGGAAGAGGGAAGCTCGATGGCCTGTCAAATGTTGGAGAAGTAAGACGCATTCGAGGCGGAAAGATGGGCACGATCAATATCGGATGCGTTGAGGCGGCAGGAAGGACCAAAAAATGTATAGTAACCTTTTTCGAGCCCAGAGATTTGCTCTAAGTCGAATAAAAAAACATTGATTGTTTCCCAATGACAGTGTCGAGAGTGGAATTGCGCATGCATAAAAGGATGGAACATCGAAAGCATTGAAACGGAGATGGAGACCAAAAGGGTTGACTATTTTTATCGAGTGCTCCCTCCTCGTTGTCTTTGAGTTCGTATCTTCTGGTTTCATCCAATTGCGTCCAATCTTATTGAAAAATTTGGATTGTTTTTACACAGACTGTGCAGGTTTTTTTATGGCGCCTGTAATGAGGAGGGTGAAGTGTGATTTCCGGATAACTGAGAAATAAATCGGGATGTGAAATAGAGGGCACGTGGATCTAACAGGGGGGAGTGAAAAGGTCAAAGGTAGTGATCGAAAAATGTATGGGAAATTATCAAAGTCATTGGAAAAGGCGATTGGGCTCTGGGGACTCAGTGATAACGCAGCGGCGGATGTAGTTCTCTGATTTTTTAAATGTAATATTAGTTTAAAATTAGGTCACATCGCGGAAGTACTCTTTCGATTTCTATTGTAGTTTGGCTCTTTACCTCCGATATGGTAATATGTGGGAAATATGATTTAGTTCGTTCATGAATGTAATTCAGCCATAATGAGCGGTTTAAGAATGAACTCAAAATTCTCACAGACATAACTTAATGAATAAATATTTCGTCAGAATTGAGTTTACTAACAAAATTACATTTCAATTTTTTTCTAGCAAATAGAAAGTTT
Source organism: Ischnura elegans (assembly GCF_921293095.1). Classification (NCBI taxonomy): domain Eukaryota; kingdom Metazoa; phylum Arthropoda; class Insecta; order Odonata; family Coenagrionidae; genus Ischnura; species Ischnura elegans. The sequence goes on along the minus strand of NC_060254.1, from coordinate 108,642,726 downwards.
TGTAGTACTCGAAGTACTTTTTAGTGTGTGGAGTTAACAAAGCGAATGCATGAAATAGTTTTCGAAAATCTTTTCTGTTGTTTACAAAATGGATTAAATTGGTAGAATGTTTGGAGCGCATGGTGAGGGGAGAAGTATCGAGGGAAGTAACCGGAGATGTTGGAGGGAAAGATTATGTGTAAGCAAAGGAAAAGAAGGTGGGTGACTGGGTTTGTGGCTAGAATGAGGAAGAATAGTTTTTGCCGCGTTGGAGAAGGAAATGAAAATTGTGTAGGAAAAGGCCAATGTGACTCACGAAAGGTACCTTATAAATGTATCAAAGCTACCCTTTAAAGGTGGATTTCTCGGTTAATTATATCACTTGAGGGGTGACGTAAATTTGAATAGTATTCGTTGGTTTTTTTGAGAGGGATTTCTCTTCAGACCTTACATTTTTTTTTAATTAAATAATTTTACGTGCAAAAGTACGAAAAGCTGCTGAATTTGTAAGCTGTATGGAGCTGACTGAACCTGATGCAAAAATATTTGTGTAAAACTTAAGCGTATACGCCATTGAATTAATCGGATGAGGGCTCCACTCTACTTTAATACACCGATATTCGGATTCGAACAATGAATTAGGAATACCACTTATGTAAATCATACAATATTACCTAAAGTAACTGCACTATATACAGGTCTTTGAAGTGAGGATGTAGAATTTCGAACGCCTTACAAATCTCATCCGTTGTGGTCGGGCTCGTCATGATTGGATACCGCATTCCCGTGTATTTGGTGGCCGACATTCTGCAACCCCTTCTCACTGACTTGTAGAGGGCGACTGTTACACCGCGTGAAACAGTCTACCGAGACAGTGAAGAGTGCCAAAATAGTAAATCCCGAACGGAAGGACGATTCATCGATATCATCCCGTGGGATCATACACAAGGAATTTTACTCACGTACGATTTTAAGTTGAGTGTCTTGAGATCTGATATTGTATAAAATTTTTAATGATTAATTTTGGGAATATATTTGTCGAAACGAATCCATATCAATTAGTGTTAACTCGAATCGCATCACACATCGTATTTTCATCGTTATTGCATATTTTTTCTTTCACGAGATGATTTAAATGTTCCATACTTTTCCTATTTAGATCATCACTATTTTTCAAGCTCCGGCAGAATCGATTTAGTGAGACAGAGATTTTACCGAGAGGATAGGTATAGGAGTAATATTTTACCCGAACATTACGAGCAAAAATAAGTAATACATGGTATTCAGTTGTCACACATCTCAAACGAGCACATCCTTTTCTTATATTTCTAATCGGCTCTTGTCCTACTGAACCCACTACACGCCTATTCACGCGGCTTCCGGTGTTTCATGTAGATGTATTTTTCATGTTAAAATTTCGTGTGGCTCATGGGAATTTCGTTCGTGGCTGATTTTGGAATGGTGTTGGCGGATTCGCGGAGGAAGTGCGGTGTCGGATTAGGTCTACAGGGGTGTGGAGTGGGAGGGATGGTGCGGGGGGTGCTGTTGCGTGTGGACCGCACCCGCCCTGCTTGCCCCCTCCACTGTCGTCCCGCATTCCACTCCCTTCTCCTGCACCCCCACTTTTCCTCATTCTTCTCTCTCTCTCTCTTGCTTGCCGAGGGTTCTAAGCAGTGGAAGTGGCTAATGCATGAAGGTAGAAGGCGATGTTTTATGGATACCTTATAACCGGTAACGCATCAAAGAAAAACGCTTGCATGGTCCATAGATTTTTTGTCCCACCCAGCATTCGACGTGCTGCACCTTGAACACTCTGTCTTTCGACAAACTATATTAAACTTGAAAATGATCTACTTTGGAGACACTTGGGACGGTGACGAAAACTCGGCGAACCCAACGAGCGTGTGTTCGTGGGCGGAATTGGCTTTTGCACCAAACCCTGAGAACCGTATTAAGTTTGGAAAAAACATTTCATTGAAACGCTCATAGTTTTGGCTGCTGCATACTTACTAGTCCTCGTTATCACTCAAGCATCGTTTCAACCTGAAGATTGGTTCGGATAGGTGAGGCTAGAGCTCAACTCATACTAAGCCGTAGTTTTATGATGCCGCACATTCAAAGGAGGGAGTGAGTCATTAGCATAGAACTTGTATAATGACTACTTACCGCACGTATCAAAGTAGCCACACAACCAAGGCTATTCATTCCTTAATGTGACACCTTGGTTGTGAAAATCTAAGAGATGAAACTGGGACAGTTCAGCACAGTTTGTGGACTAGCGCATTGTTTTTTTCTTGAAGGAGTCTTGATTTTTTGGGGATAGACATAAATAGCACTCTCCCAATTGGTTCAGGCCTGTGAAATTTACAGGTTCACGTCCTTTCCCTGGCCACCTCGTGCTTGGAGGATTTGTCTTGGGGAGCGTGGTGGTCTTATGGGTATAGCTTTAGGCCACTAATAGAATGGCTCTGAGTTCAATTTCTTAGTGAAGTCTTTGGGCACCAAAAATGTTCTTCGATGTGTGATATCCCGGCGAAAGATCCCCCCCTCAATATCACACACCTTAAAAACTGAGTGAGTTGACATCAACATGCTTCTCTGAAAACATTCGCCGATGAATAAACTACAAAAGAGTAAACTCTGTTAAAATTATCCATTGTCGTGGATTTTTTGGGGTATGCAGTGTGGACCTCCGGCAGCATTCGCCTTCACTTCAAATTTACCTCAATAATTTCTCGTACCTTATAGTACTTTACTTTGAGACGGTTTTTACAGTCTAGATTTAAGAAAAATATTAGCATACCAAACGGACAAATGTAAGCGATTTCGATAGATTTAACCAGCATCTTTCTAAATGTGAAGCGCATTTTATTCTATGACCGTTCCTTGCCGTGTGATCCCCCCTTACTTTGTTCCGATTTCACCCCATGCCCTCGACCCTAGGGCTCGTTTATTTTCCCGTATCATACTTTCAAGGTTACACAAGAAAGATAATAATAGGTAGTAAAAACGCTAGTGTGGAGTATTTTTGGGACTGTACCCAAGTTGTCTCACGTAAGTCTCATTATTGACAAACATAAACAAACTAGTGAGTAATTTCATGTTATCTGGTTCTGCATTCACAGAAATAAAGCATGTTCAATTTGCTGTAGTTTCCTGTCTTTATGGTCCAAATGTAGTTCCTCCGTCATAGATGAAAGCTTGAGCAAATTTGCAACTTATCAAAATTGGCACTTAAGTAAAAATGGCTGCTGTTTACCACAGATTTTTCAGAGAGATTTCCAAATATAGCCGAAAGATGGAAGCATATAACTTATTTCGAAGGGCGTCAGAAGAAACTCGTTGTCTCACAAACAGTGACCGCAGGGTATTTCAAACCTAATAGCAATGTTGCTGTTCCGGTTTTACTCCACCAGTCCCAAATTAATCTCAGATTACGGTATGTTATGTTTTATGAGATATTTAAAAATTTAGACCCTCGCAACCTCGCGAAAAGTCAACTCTATTTAGATTAACAAATTCGAGGAAGTAACATAAAAATTTAAAAAATTATGTGTCGTGAAACAAGATTAGTATGAATTGAGTACTTTCCTTTACGCAAGTAAACGTTCCTTAGCAGAATAAATCATAAATAACCTTAGGTCTACTGTTTAGTCCCAAATTTTAGCATTGAGTCAGATATACCCTTGTGTGAATTGTCAGAATATTAGCCAACACTACTGTAGTAATACTAAGGGTTTCCTGTCTGTGTGCATTTGAAGGAAATATGGAAAGAGAGTTGGGTGAGATTAGGTTTTGTGTTCCGCTGTGAAGTGCTTCTCGAGCAGTTGGAGAAAGAGCGCATGAGGTGAGCGTGGGAGGTCGCCGCAGGGGTCGGAGGTCAGCTCGCGGCCATTTGTCAAGGGAAGGCTAATAGGCCGGACGTACGCTCGTGATGTGTTGGCTTAGGCGACGGCCGCGGTTGAAACGGGCTAATCGGGTCACGAGGCGCATAACATCCAGCCGGAGAAAATAAAAACGTTGTGCATCAAAATGTTGAACGCATCGTAGGGCTCACTCGATGAGGCACCTTTGGCAATGCGAGCAAAACAATCACAGCTGCTGCGAGAGGTCACTTTGCCTCCCTCTCTTACTCTCCTTTACCGGAAAGAGAGATAAACGAATACGATGCGTCGCGTTTTTTGAGCTCAATTAACGCACGTCCCGGTTTGTTGCAGAAGGACGGCCCTTGTTTTCCTTGAAAATAGCGCATGCGAAATTTGGATGAGCCGACACAATTTGCGCCGTATATCAGGGAAGGGAAGGAATCGTGGAGATAAACCCGGCGTCAGAACAAGCTTGTTCTTGAAGAAAGGCTCCAGATGATCATAGTTCCATCCTTCGGAGGGAGCGGGCAGTCTCTTCAATATCTCTACCATCGCCGGGATTTGAAGCCAGGTCCACGGTCCCAGGGTGTGAGGCCAGTATTCTAATAAAATCTTCGTCAATGAAAGAGTTGGCTCAATGGGTTATGCACGAATGTGGATGTAAATTTCACACAGTATGGGTATTGGCAGCGCTGAATACATTGGCTGACGTTCGGGAAGGAGTTTATAAAAAAATAGAACATGTTTTTCTCTGGTTTTCATCCGGGGGAAAGTGTCCATTTTCTCCAACATTTCGAGGTCCGACTCATTCCTCGTTATCAGAGAGTGGTCATTTTGGAGCGTCATCAGGGAACGAGGAACTTCGTACCTCGAAAAGTTGGGGAAAATGGCTACTGCCACCCGGACGAAAACCGGAGAAAATCTTACCATAACGTTTGTTCGCTATTCGAAAGCACCCCATTTTTTCAGTTACTCAAACAATCCTCTCAGGATTCCCGCCGTCGCATCTTCCTCACAGCTCTCCGCCTCGCGGACGGTGCTTGTATGCTTTAAGTCTTATCTTCAAATCTCTTTTGCTGCGATGGTTAAAGAACGGGGTAAGACTTTAAGAATCGTGCTCGTCCTCCGAGTGAGACATTGAACTGCAGCTGCTTGCTAATTAACGGAAAAAGGTGGAGAGGGAAAAACGAACGTTGTGAAGACGAACCTTCCCTTTAAAATTTTCTTTTTCTTCCGATAAGAATGCTCTCCTTCGAGCCTTGCTCGCGATCTACAGCTCATCCTCGGGAAGTAATCAGAATTTCCTGGTTCTTCTGTACTTCCACGTCACGAATGCGAATGGATGCTATGAGAACCTTTGTCAGCATTGACTTTCTTTGTACTCTAAGGATGTGTTTGTGCTGAGAGAAAGTTCAGAGGACGACTTTTTTGTATCCAAGCGTGCTTTTAAATAATAAGCATTACCTTTTTCTACTGGTAACAAATTTTCGGCGGCTTTCTATCGCTATGCATCAGAGAGTACGTCGCCGTGCAAAATGGATTGGTTGGCTTCCCCATGTGTTATTGATTAATATTGCATTATAACCTTAAATGTCTTTGCAACCAGATTAGTAATATCAAATCTGAGGTTGCATTGCATAAAAAGTTGGGTCAAAGTGCTCAAACGCGTATGCAAAGTGGTATTTTCCATCTTATGCGATAAAACCAAGTATGAACTGTTATAAACACATACCTTTTTAAATTAAATGATAGACTTCAAAATTATAAGAGTGAACAAAAGGAATACTTAACACTTAAATACTTCAGATTGTGATCGTGCTTACCTCTATTTCAATTTTTCCTATTTACAGGTTTTGTTCTCGACCTTGTCCACATTCAATAGGATAGAATTTTGAGGATATATTTTTATGTTGAGCTCTCCTTCAACTGCATTAATAAACTTTAGTGAATTCTGAATTCCTTCTCTTGACGATGAGAATTGATTTCAAAGGATTTCATACATAAGCTGTAGCGTTCTCTATGGATTTCTTTTTGTCGTGAAGATCTTTATTTGAATGAGGAATAATGACTTATCAAATAATCCTACACCCATTTCGAATCAAGAACTGAATTGCTACACCATTGTTTATTGTGTAAATTATAACTAAAAGAGTGAACGAAATTTCAGTTGAAAAGAATATCTTAGCCGGGAAAAGTGCTGAACTGCTCTAAATCCTCTCTTGTGTGTGCATTGCACCAGAATTCGTAGTCCTTATTTTTAGTGCTATTGCCGCATACCTTATCTTGCTCTTCCAAAACCAAGCTGCATACTCCTCGGGTGTCATTTTACCATGATGTCCTCGAGAACATGGAGATTAATATCGTTAAGCATGAAAGCAATATCGCGTCTCATATCGTTTAAGTGAATGTCTCTCCCACTGCTGTCTCTTCCATTCCCACCGAACGTTACAGACCTTCTTTATCCTGCGCGGCCGTACAGAGAGATAAAAGCGATTCCGAAGGGAAAAATGGGAGCATTTTCATTCGCAACTGAAAAAGGACACGGGCATTTATTCAATCTCACCTCTGACACCGTATCTTACACCGCTCTCACCTCGACGTTTATTCTGCTTTCAACAAGGAACCCTTTCTCACTTGGCATTCGTTTAAAAGTCTGGAATAATAAAAATAATATAGTATATGTCTTCATACGATAGTTTTAGTGTTAGAAAAGGTGGAAACGCTGCATTAGCATATCTCTTAAAATTAATTCCCAATAATTCACTAGTGCTTCGATTTGACGATGGCGTATGAAATAACTTCATGATTCTAGTGTCTATAATTTCATTGGACTTATTTGAGAGGTAAAATTCAAATGGAATACAAATACATACATTAGATTTGTTCACTTTCTTTGGAACCCGCCCTTAAAATATCATTATTTTTTGTCTCGATAATTTTGGCGGTTAAAATTTTAATTATCATATCTTTTATCTCATATTTCAGTTCTCTCTTGGTCTAATTTTGCTTCGTTTTTAGGAAAATCATTTCCCTGAAACACAAAAGTAGTGGAGTGATTTGTAATGGTAGCTATATTTATTAATTTATTTTTATTCAGTTTTTCGAAAGCAGCCACGTATAGCCTTTGTTTGGGCTTTGAGACAGTCAAACAAATGACGACCACACCCAGCCATACTCTGCATGTGAAACTTGACCAGATGGACATCGAACCCGCGATTTAAAATTCTGGCATTTAAGGAAAGTTTAATAAAAAACTTGAGATACCCACCTTAACCAGGGAGATGCATGAGGAATCATTACATTATTTTGATGCACGCCGTTTAATACACCTTGATTTGTATTTCTGAATCGGTTAAATAGGGCACCACGTATTAGTAATGAATTCTTATTTTAGCGTAGGCCGAATAAACGCCGTAAATTTTAGAGGGAACTTTTGTCACCGTGGAAAATGAAGTTGGTGAACAGTCTTCGTTAACGGCAGTCTACAGTAACCACTCACTGTCATCAAATAATTAGTCTCTCCCTGGGAAACCATTATTTGAACAAATTTCTCTCTCAAAACAAAGAAACTGTTGGCAAGCCGAGTAATTAAAAGCCATTTCAGACACGCCTTTCATTTAACAAGGCCTTGCCGCGGAATTAAAAGGCCATCCCCTTGAAGACACAATTATGCAGGGACCCCAGCCTCACAGCCTTCCTTGGATACAGCCATCCGTGAAAATAACGCAGAACGGCCTTAAGTGAGCGGTCTGGCATTTGAGTGTGAGCGAAGACGCCGTTTGTGACCGCTTTGAATCTTTGTGGAGCCTCTTGGAGCGACTTTTTCAAGTTTACGTCCTTTCCGCGCCTCCGCAAGAGATTTAAATGAACCTTTTGTATTTATTTCATCATATAATTATTATTTTTTTTAAATCGCTCAGACTTTAGAAATTCAAGCTAAGCGCTGTGTACGAATTGTAAGCTGTTCTTGTATTAATGGGAAACGTCTTTTAATGAGAATTATGGTATTGAAAGGGGACGTATTTTGATGCTACTAGGTAACAAAAATATCATTTGCAAAAAAATGCTATTTTATAAAGTCGCCAAACCTGGCTGTCGTTCTTCTCTCCATTTATGTTTACGCATCTAAAAATTTGTAGATAAAGCAATAATTAGGAGAGGAATAGTCCTTCAAATGATCGTCCAGAATTCGAAGCAAAACGGAGGGCATTTGTGTTTAGTTACAAACTCACTCAGCAATTGCTACTTAATTGTCGCGATAACAATTAATATTTATTACTATACCTGATTATGAAGGAAAAAATGCTACAATCGTTTTAGCGGAAATCCTACGAGTCATGGTAGAATGGAGCTAAAACATCGATTTTCAAAAAAAATAATATCCGTAAAAAGTAATCGATTAAAAAAAATTGTTACAAATGGTTATGAAATTATTTTATTGGTGGTTTTGTATGAGCTCCAAATGAATCCAGGATAGCTTTTAATTTTCTACATATTTTGACAGAAAACCCATTTTATCATGGGTAGAATTTTATACCCATAACCTCTAAACTATGTCACTGTGTGGTGGGTAATAATCAGGCCAATTTAGCTTCCTTAGTTGGGTGAATTGAGTGCTAAGGGTAGCATTATTGGTGGCAGAGAAAAAGCCTGTCGAATATATAATCTGACAAAAGAGTTATTGTACGTGATTTTAATTATGCAGTTGAGTGAACACTATACTTAGTTGAAAGGACTTTAGGGTCCATTTAGGGAAATATCTACGGGACCATTAAACTTTCATTTTTTTCTCTATGAATTATTATTCTTGGAAATATTTCCTAAACAGTAATTTGCCATTGAAATTTCTGACTCAAAGCATTATTTTCATTATTATTATTATTATTTTTAATATTGTTAGCAAAAAAAATAGGTACATTATCTTTATACTATTAAACCGTTACGTAAACTTTAATCCATAGCTTTTGCAGAATATGATTTTCATTGCTTTCATTTTTTATTTACTAGCTTCTACTTAGATCATATATTTTTATTGAGTGAAGTCTTTGCGTTTTTATTTTTAGTATTTAAAAATGTGAGTCTCCAATATACCTGCCATATGAACGCAAATGTTATTATCATATTATTCCATGCATTTATTTTGATGCGACAATAAAGTTTTGTTCGGGGGTTCGAAAACATTTGTCCGACGAACTCAAAGGATTCATGATAAATCAATTCTCTTCCCAATATTGTAAGAATGCTGGGAGTGGAGAAAACTTTCTTAGTTTAACAAAATTACTATTTACCAATCATGTTTCTTTGCTTACGGTACTATTTTTAGCGTGCGAATCTCTTCGTGGTTCCGTTGAAGTGTTGTTATTTGCTAGCTTATCGCTAGACAACCCCAGCTAACCCAGTTATTCGACCCGAAGGTTGGTTTTGATAGCTGAGTAGAGTACATCCCGACGGTACTTGCATGTGATTCATTCCCGGAGAGGGGGACCTTGAACCTGTAATAGTACCTAACACTTAGAGGAATTATCTTTAGGAGTGTCCGAAGGCTTGATCTGGAATTAAAACCTGGGATGCTGCGATCATCTCACCACTCCCTGGACCACAGTACGCCCCCACAAATACCTCAGGGGGACACCGAATAATGAGCCCGTCAACCTGGCTGCTTTTTCTCTTTGTTCCACTCCGATATCATTCTTATAAAGCATCTCTTTCCACGAGCACCGCCTTTCCCCGACTTCCCCCGCCAAAGTCTTCCTCACGCGCCGGGCGGGAAGGTGAACCTAGTTAATGAACTAAGACGCAGGTCTGACAGAAACATGGGGAAGCTGAGAAAGAAGGAATCGGGCTGGGGGAGCGGATGACTTCGGGAAGCAGCTATTCCTGGAGGAAAAATTTGGAGACGGGTTGCCCTTGTTGACGCAGACACTTATAAGGGATGGGTATGTGAAATCAAGAGACAGAGGGGAGGATAGAGGAATAACATGTACTTATTTACGAGGTACATTTCGGACCTTTTTTCGGTTAACCCTTAGATTTCACTTCAGTCTCGTAATCGGACCATCGTTCCGAAATAAAAACGTTTCATCCTAAGAAAATGGCATTCCGCTGCATTCGCTGTTTTCTTTACCATTTATAATCAATCTCATCTGAGGCCACATCGTGGGTAACTGTTAATCCAACCATCTGAGTGGAATGGGGATTTATATATTAATAGAACAAAAGCTCAACTAGTGTCTTGCTTTTTTTCTTAAAATCCTTGAGTTGGTGGCAATTATACGGGCAACGAAGTCACCTATATTATTATTGTCATTGATAACGATGGGGCGATTTCAAGTAAAATGGCAATGGATACGTCAAGTCTCCGGCGTAATATTGGTGAAATTCACATTTTATTCTATTTCAAGAAAGCTCCAAATTTTATTGGAGTTTAAGACTTAAAAAAACACATATATTTGAATGCATAAGACCTACTCTGGTATTCAGTTTCGCGAACTAGCTTTCTTTTATCGGGGTTATTATCTGGCCAGATATACCAGTTAAAACTCATTGCTATTAGCAGATCTAAAACTTCTTCTTGGAGTGTAATCGTCGTACTATCCTGAAGATTTATGTGTACCTCCGCTGACCACTCTGCCTCCCGTTATCTCTTTCCATTTCACAGAAACTCTTCGTTAAAATGTTTTTCCTTGTGGCACATCATTGGAATGCCCCAAAAGGCGCTACCTCCGTTATCTGATATATATTTCTCTGCCGCTTTCCTCCTTCTGTCAGTCACTTGGATGAGTAGCAATACTCAAATAGAAATATCGATTTTCTTAATTCGAGTCGGGATCAAAAGCAATAATCCTCGACGACGCAGAACGGAATCTAATTTTCTAATTTACCAGCATAAAGGTCCGTTGGGTTTGTTGAAATATATTTCCAAAGAATGCGGAAAATAAAAAATGACTCGAGAGAATTGGCAGAAGGGAGAACATTGTGAGGGGATAGGTGGAAAGGATAAGAATGGGTGAGGTGAGGGGGATGGGTGTTGGTGGGAATGGGGCGGAGCAGTGTCGAGGTGGAGAGGGAAGCGGGAGTGAGTGGGGGGGGAGGAGGGGGGCGAGCTTAACGAGCCGGATGAGGAGGTGTAACGAAGTGAGGGATGGAATTTGAGAGGGATGGAGGGTGGAGGGGGGGCTGCGATGTTGACGAGGCAGGCAGCAGCGGAGAGGTCGCCGTGGGAGAGGGAGCTGTCGGTGGAAGTGAGGGGTGGTTTTGGGGGGGCGGAATGGAGCGAGGTGTCGGGGAAGCGGCAGAGGAGTTGGCGAGGATCTGACATGTTTCTCCCCCTCCCGCTATTTCTGCTAAGGTTAACCTGCCGAGACTGTACGATTTAAACCAGCCCGCGATTGCCAATGTTCGTAAACATTTTTTTGATAATACAGCTTTAATGAGCCTCAATTTAGAGGCTAATTTAAAATCGAATCCATGGGCTAAATTCAATATGAAGTGGTGCGATTCCTAAAAAAAATCCTACCAGCGAGCAAAAAGCAAACTCAGTACTGAGTAGATGGTTAGCTACTGTAGACTCCGAGGCAATTTGGCAGTCTTTGATAGCTAACGCCTCTCACAAGTGATAGGTATATTTCACTCTGACTCGGAGAACGTCACATTAGCAGCGCACTTCATAGTATCAGTTTCGGAAGTTACCATAAAAGATGGGAACACTTTCCCTGAGGTATATTATTGGAATTCGTTTTCCCTTGGAAAAATTAAAGAAACACTTAAGCATAAGTAAGGAGTCCGTCTAATCACCTTAACTACGAACAACTTGATTTTCTGGTACTTTAACTGGATAATCGCTCGTCTGCTAGCACCTCCCGCAATATACGTATTGAGTCGTGGTAGTGTGAAGATGAAAAGGTAAAAAAATGAAATTTTTCTAACATCATACGATATCTTCGATATTTCGCTCCGTTTTTGTTTGGCTAAATATTTTTCTGCAACTGCTTCCTAAGTTATGTTTCATTGAAAAAGAAGAGGTTGAGCTGAGAGTCTTATCTTTTTTATCAATAATATTTTAACATGCATTCTTTTGTTAAATGACATTAAATTAATGTTTGAATTAAAAATCTCTATTTGTATGAGGGAGTGTTTCAAGAAATTTTCCAGTATTTGCTATATTTTCGTAGAAATTTGGTTGTGAACACCCGATATTATGGAATTCAGTTTTTAATAAATAAAAAGGGCGTGTATTAAAAATTGCACGTCATGCAATGCACTAACATGTTATCCTCCTTTTTTTACTCTTCACTAATTGGCCGATGAGGATGGAAAGGAAACCTAGCAGCGGCAAAAAAGGAATTCTCACAATGGCGGAGCGTACCAATGATTGTATGGAAAAAAATAGGTGAAAACGATTCGTCCTCTCTAAGTACTTTTAACTCTTCCGATTAACTATGAAAGGGAACGATAAATGCAGATTATTATTCTTTTCCTTTTGAATTGTAATGAAACTACTGTTAATGGAAAGTATTTTTATTGTATCAAAATTATTTTTATGTAATTAAATGAAACGGATTGCTTTCACTTAAATTTTACGAAACTTTTTCATAGCGGATTACCAACACATAGCTACCAACTTGTCAATAGTAACAATGTGATTGCCTAAAATGTGGCACATTTGAGTTGATGGACATGTTGCTACAGTGACATATTCTTTAGCGCGTGTTAAAGAAGTTTGGGTTCCAAGTTGGTTGGTGTGGAATGGATATGTTTTTAGAAGGGATGGGATGCTTAGAAAGTGTAACGAGATAGAAATTTGCAAACGGTTTGCCGCCCTATCTGACTTGGCGCCGCTAAAGGCTTTACTGTGTTTCGAAACGAGCTTCGTTAAGGTCGCTTTCTCCTCCATTACATTCGCTCTTGAACTGAAGGGGTGAATGGAAAAACTCCCTCCTAATCCAATAACGCGCTTGGCTGTACATAGTCCTTTGCAGGGGCGGCTGGAGACTTTGGCTTCGTCGAGTATTCCAATCGACTTGAAAATATCATTTACTCCACGGGAAGATCATAGGCGTCGTCATCTAGTTCCCTTTTTTTGTGCCGGTGACCCTGATTTACCCGCAAGATCGTTCATTCACGGATTTTTGTGTCTTATCTCTTAATAGCATTGAGATGAGCACAAGTTTTGCTCTTTATTTTTTACTGATTTCTTCATAACTTTTGTGAATGGTCAAAAAACATCTATTTATTGTTTTTATGATTTAATTATATATTACCTATACTACATGAATTTGTGATCATCAATTAAAAGAGGTCAAGGCAAGAGAAAAAAGAAAATATATTTATAACTTTCGCTTAATGAGTTGATTGTAATCTATTATTAATGTTATCTATTGCGTCATTATCAGACCGGCTAAATAGCAAGTATCTAACGATTTGAAAATATATTCAATTGCATCTTTTTATAAGCACCTATCCCTCGCGGGTAAAATTATAGAGGATGAAACTATTGCTTTGACGTCGTTAAAGAACATTCTCCGGTTGATAATGTTCTGTTTGTTATATTTCGAAAAGCCATTGTTTGTGTGCTAAATTTTCTTTTCTTATCTCTATATCGACGTAATTGAAACTTTTTCCCTTAATTTCAATTGTCTACATGCACCCGAAAACAGAATATTAGAGCCTTGCCAATGAATGCCCATACTCTAAGGATAAAAATCTTTCCCTGTTGGGGCTCGAACCCTCGTTCTGGCGAAGAGGCGAGGAAATAAGTCGGCCGGTTCCGAGGCCGCCGAAACTGAATGCATCGTCAAATATTCTCCAAAATGCTCGCTGTTTTAATATGGCACTTCGGAGGGCGTGGGAGAAACTCTCCTGGCATGGGGAGATCCCCTGCATATTTCATCGAGGAAATAATTAACCGTCAAACAAGAGGGTTTTGGAAAAGTTTTCATTTGTCGGGTGAATGTGGGGCAGTGGCTCCCTTTGGGTAGGTGACCGTGAAGTTAGTTGGGCGCTCCTTGAGCCGCCTTGCTTTAAATTGCTGATCACGTACGTTCACCGTCTTCTCATTTCTTGCGGGAGAGATATTGGAGTCCGGCCAAAGAGTGCGCTGTCAGAGCGCTCATAGGCGCCAGATTAGCTGCGAGTGCATTCGTGTCTTAAGTACGTGCGCGAACATTCGTCCGCAGAAATGAAATATCCTTTGACAGCGAGAACCGGTCCACTTCCTCGAGTGGTGTTAATCAGAAAGCCGGATTTTATTTAGAAGACCTCCCCTTCAACTGGTCGTGTTTGCATTATCGTGGCGTATTGATCGTTTAAATATTCCGCTATCTTATTGAAAATTTTAGTGATTATACCGTATATCCTGGCGTAGAGTAAGTATATTATTATACCTACTCTTTGATCTTAGTCAAAATTTGATTGTATCTTAATCAAATTTTGTACTAGGGACATTACTGAAGAGAACTTTCAAGATTTCAAAAGTAGATAACTTTATGTAAGAGTGTATGTACCCTATAGACCCTGAAAATTCAAGAAGATTGTGGAAATTTTAAACAAATAATGCGTGATCATTGAAGGCAGATCGAACCACAATTCCTCCCTATAACTAGTTTTTGAAGCTTTCAAAATTCTATATTATTGATTTGCAACCTATCATTACTTAACCTCTTGGTATTGCGAGGAGAATAGTCTACAAGATTATGTGTCAAGCAAGATATTTTGTATCAAAAGTAGACTAATCATTTAGCGTCATAATTTTTCAGCATAGAAATTTTCCGCAATCCATTCATTCTCTTAGAATTTCCTCACAAATATTTTTATAAACTCTGTTTCACGGCTCTTCCATAAAAGTTGATCGCTCATGTTCAGTGAATAAAGCCAATTCAGATTAGCATAAATTTTCCTCTGACAGTTTCTACTTCTATTATTGTGTTTATAAACATTTTTATGCGTGTATTGTACTTTGCTTTGCCCTCTGCTATTTGCTCCTTTTTTACTATCAAATCTTAATGTTGATTCCTTCTTTTTTTACAGGTAAGTTGCAGCTCTAACTGCGAGGTTTCCTCGGGTGTTGTGGAATGATGATCAGTTGTAAGGTAAATTCAAAGCTTTACGTCTGGATCCCTACATTTTTACTGCCTTTGTTTTACTTAAGAATGGAAACCATGGAGATAGGTTTCAAAAACGGGAATTGAATTTTCTGAGAGGGGAATTTTTTTACTGGGTCGTACTATATTTTTGCAAATTGTTTTCTTTTCTTGTAAAGCCTTCCATCCAAAATATTTTATATATTGGCTGTGAGAGAAATTTGAAGCTCTACATGTTGCACGTTTGCATTTCAATGCGGTTGAAAAGTCAGCAAGCCTTTTTAATATGTAACATACGTTTTGTTTCCTGAAATAAGTTTGCGGTCAGTGGTAAATGATCACAAGACTACAATTCGTTATCGCGCTGTTCTCTACGGTGTGGTAGACAGAAAATTCAAGAAGATTGTGGGAATTTTAAACAAATAATGTGTGATAATTGAAGGCAGATCGAACCACAATTCCTCCCTATAACTAGTTTTTGAAGCTTTCAAAATTCTATTTAATTGATTTGCAGCCTAGCATTACTTAACCTCTTGGTATTGCGAGGAGAATAGTCTACAAGATTATGTGTCAAGCAAGATATTTTGTGGTAGATATCAGATATTCAGTCATCCATAGATGGTCTACGATTTTTGCAAAGTCACTCTTGGATTTGCGTCTTGCCAAAAATTATACGGCATCGAAAGCCGTCAAACTGATTTTATAGCTATGAAAACTTGTATTAGTGAAGATATTTTGATGTGAAACTTAAGCCTGCTTGAAGCTGCGCTTAGCATGAAATTTACTTGATTATAATACTGTATGTCGGAAAGTTCAGGATTGATGTTTAATTTTTTTGCAAAACAAAACAGGTTTGATTGTTTAATTTTTTTAAATTCAAACTCTCATTTTTGGTACAAATAAAAATATATTCCTGGCATGTGATGGGTGATAGAACTTCTTTTCCGATCGATATTCTGTCGCACGTGACGAAGTGAATGTCGCCGTAAACCTTCCATGAAGAAGTTTAAGAGAGGGCTATGTGAAATCATCATTAGTTTTTGTCTCTTCATTTCTCAAAATATTTGAATTTATGTTTGTTCATATTCGTCTAACGTTTGGGCTTAATTTTATGTTTACTGAGTAATATTTTGGAAACATTTACTATTTTACGTAGAGGCACAGGAGGACACTAATTACATATATAAACTTTAAATCCCAACATGATACTCGTAGTTTAGGAAACAATATAGAGATGATTCCTTTATTTAGCTCATGGGTAAGCTTTTTCCAGTTTATATGGTAGCTATCTTACCGATTAAATTTATTGCATTATGACGTCATTTATCGTTTCTAACGCTAAGGCCTCGTTTGTCTCCCACTCCGTTATAAGCGCCAAACAAAAGAGGATCTACTATCGATGCACAAGCAATGGTCTAGTCATACATATCGGTCCATTGCAATTTAGTCTCGCTAGTTTACTGCACACACGCTCGATAAACTTTGCACGATAGATACTGGTGGGAATTCGAATTTTATACCAGGGTATTTCAAGCCTAGTCGGCGTGTAGAGCCGAGCTCTCTATCTGAGTTTTTGATTGTCAGATTGACCGCGAACATGTGTTACTGCTAAGTAACTGAGTAAGTAAGCAAGTCTCAACAAAGCTTGAATCGCATGCACGAAAACATCCATCGGACGAAACGAAGCGAAACGTGCTCAGAGAGCAGCGGACCATTTTTATTATTTCGATCAATTCTTTGTGTGTGTCTCTGTGTGCTATGGGAATGGGCGCGTCCTACATTCCACTGCAAGGAAATCGGCTGGAAACTACAGCGTATGGCGGTTTGTCTTTTTTCGCGGGCGATTGTTGCGTGACTGCTGCAAAGCCTTGGAAAATATCGAGGGGGGGGGGGAAAGAAAAAGATGGGGAGGAGGTGAATGTTTTGTGTCGGAAAGGATCGCTTGACGAACGCATGGATTCGAAAGCACTCTGCAGGGAGGGAGAAAGGGGGGCCGGTTCGGGATTGAGGAAGGAAGGGAAGAAAGGGAAAGGAGGTTGGATGGAGGGATCGAGGAGTGATGTCGAGTAAATGTGGTTTTGAAAAGGAAATATTTGAAACAAAATGTTCCATGTAATGACCACGCATGGAAGATGACTGGAGTGTATCGATTATGTCTATATCACATCCAAGATCAATGTAATATTACGTTCAATGTTTATTAATGAGGCCTTACCATAAAATGTAATAATAAATATGTTTGTGAACTTTCAAAAAACAACTAAGGGACTGGGATAGTGTAAATGGAAGGATAGGAAGTACTTTTTACTTAAATGCCGAAATGTTTCCGAATTCCGAGGGAGGGGGATATGCGAGCCCCGTAGACTCCCCTTATATTCGCCCCTTTATATGCTTTACTTCGAACTTGGTGCTTCTCTTGGGTTACTTCCTCGACATAAATATATTACCAGTGGAAATAACTTTTACGCAACATATAAAAAAATCCTATATTTTAACATGCGATATAGGCAATACTTTTACCAATTTTACGAGTGAATATGAGGCAGGTACATTTAGCAAAAATTCATCTTTTGCGATTGAGCTGCTAATTCCAGGAATTGTAATAGCCTTGTTCTTGTCGCAATCAGGAGACCCCTTCGGTGTGTAATTGAATGCTATTCTATTTGGTGGTCACAATTCGTTTTAATTTGAGATTTTAGCTCGGACATATTTAACCTCCAAGATTAAAACCAAGAAATGGTGGTCATTGATGTAAGTTGTTTTCCTGAGTAAAATTTTGGCATGTTATCACTTGGATATTGATTTCAGGATAAAACGCATTGGTTTTAAGCTTACTGTTTGACTACTCTTAGGTGTACGGTTGTGTTCATTTTATTAGAAACTGTATCATTTCCTTACAAGTAGTAGTGCTCAACATTACGTGTTTCATAAGGAAAATTCTCCGTCTCCTTTACATCATGAAAATTCTTTTTAAAATATGAGAATGCTTCTGGTATAGAAAATTCTGGAAAAACGAGGTGGATCAGGGGAGGAACCCTACTCTGAATACTTACATGAAATTCACTAGCTTGTGGCTTGTTCTGGGGTGAATTCTACCCTCTTCTATCCAAACCAACTTTAGGGTGAAATCATTGAGTGAGTGGGTGTGAGCGCATAGTGTGTTGGTAGCAGATGAATCGCCGTGGCGTCGACTTTTATTTCTGGAAAATAAGGAGAGCGGGATTAATAATAGAGGATCATTGTCAAATGAAGGTGGAGAGAGAAAGAGAAAGAGAGGGAAGCCATCGAAAAGTTTCCATTGAAGATCTTGTGGCATCGTGCGATGTAACTGAGCAAAACTCGGGAATGTGGAGAGGTTGGAGTTGTCTGCAGTTTTTCCTCGCCCTAGCAGGGACTGGTGGGAAATGGGTAACTGGGAAGTTGTTAAGTTGGATTGTGTGGTGGGGTGGAGAGGGAAGGAAGTTAAGCGAGGGAAATCTTCAGAAAAAGGGTCGGGCGAGGAGGGGCTGCATGTTTTGAAGGAAGCGGCCTTAATGCGATTTGTACGATTCCTCACATTTGATTTGACTTCGCGGGGGCGGCCTCCCTCCTTTCATCCCTCCCCAAATGCGTCTCGCTGTCGAAGGCAAGGGGTCCGCCGTTAATTCCTAGAGGGCGTGCTGTGGAAGGGGAGGGGGTGGAGATCTCTTGGGTTAAATGCGTTGGGTTAAATGCGTTGGGTTCCTTTTTAGCATAATGCTGCGTGCGACACGCTGGTGTAAGTTAACTTGCGCCTTGATCGCTTAGAATACGGATAGAAAAATAAAAAATGTATTGCTAAAAACAGAAAATGTTTCGTCGAACCTGCTCTATATTTCATTTGAAGTTCCTGTTGATCATCACTCTGATTCTTAGTTGGTAAAGTGATAAAGTGATGGTGTAAAAATGTGCAGGCTAGTGTTGATTGACATGTGTCTTAATAGCTTTGGAATGTGGCTTCAGAGTTAATACACGTTATTAAATGGTTCTTAATTTCTTGGCAATCCTTTGTCCGGAGTTTTTGCTTAAAAATATTTTGCCTTTTTCAGCTCATGTAATTTGATTTTTGCTGTGTACTGAAGATCCTTTTTCCCCGGACGCTATTCTCATTAACTCACGCTACGAAGTCAGAGAATATTACATTTAAATTCTCAATGTTTAAATACGATCAATCATTTAACTTTTCGTGTTATATTCCCGAATGGGATCGGGTTTAGACATGTTTAGTCCGTGAATTTTTAATAAAATACCAAGAAAAGCGGCTGAATTCGTCAAGCATCGAGCAAAGAGCGTTACACAGCATTTACTGAATATATTAGCAGCCACTAGAGGAACGGTGGCTACGAGTTAGACTTAGATTGCTTGATCAAAATTGAGCAGGTGAATTTTAGAGGGTCTCGGAGAATATCATCTTAGAACCGTGGTATATTTTACACCTCAATATGTATAGTAAGAAGAGAGATACTTTTTCGATCGGATAGGCATATTCGGTTGTTTTTCGTGAAGAAAATGGATTAATAAGTGTTTTGCCGAACTTAGGCACGAAAGGCTTCCAAAATTGGCTATGGGATCCTCCATCTTTATTTTTATCTAAGTTCTTTTACGTGTTAGCGGGTGGTGTCCTAATATTTCATTCCACCCGCCTATTTAAGCGGCTGGTGGGGTAGCATGCAGATGAAGATATTTATACTTTAAGTTCTTAAGAAATCATTTGAGTGTTTATTTAACAATATAGATTCTTGAGTGATAGCTAGTAATTGCCTCCGGCGCCCCGTGTACACTCAGCCGAAGTAGCCGAGAGAGCAGTTTATGTTTCGATGAAGTGGATGGGGTGGGTGTCGTTGCACTGTGGTTGTGTGAACGGGGGAGACTCCCCTTGCGGGAGCCGAGCCTTGGGGTGGACGAGGAGACGGATTTGGAAGTGGCTGGGGGTGTCTGCTGCTGACGGTGGTTGTGTTCCGGGCATGTTGTTGCGGGCGGCGGCGGTCATTAAGGCCCTGGCATTGATTTCTATTGGCCAACTGAAGTTCATTGGGTGGATGCTAAGTTTTTTTTAGAGCTCAAAAAATGGGGAGGATGGTGGGGAATGGTTGGAGAGAAAGAATACTTGATTTAAGAGAGAGGGGGTGATACTGGTGGTGCCCAATGCATTATTTATGACCTGGCTGGCAGTCTCCTGGGCCGGGTTGATGCTTTTCAAGAAAGTACGGACACATCGTCGAAGTTGCCTCAGGATCCTCCGTGGCCTCACATTTGAATCGAATTTCGAAAGCTTTATGAACCGCGGAGATTTCTCAGCTTTTTTCTTGAAAATCAAATCCATGGCTCCCTAATGGAACATCATCTAATTGGTGTTATGTGCATAATCAGCTGGTTGTCTATCACCTAAAGATGTTACACATGGCATTTAAATGACATATCATCGACACATCATGACATCGAGAACTATATTTGTGGTCAGTAATTTCTACCCAATCAATGCGAGGGAGGTTTGAAAAGTTCTCATAATGGAAATGAAAATAAGTTATTAAATCGCTGAAACCTTCTTCTTCAATGTTGTCTCCTTGCAGATTAATGCATTCGGTCCAACTATGTTTTAGTATCTCAGTCCCATCTCGAAAATGAAATTCCTCCAGGGCTGCAAAATATTTTTTAACTCCGGCAATATTTTTTTTCTTGGTTTGAAGTGAATCATTTTATTCATCTAGTCCAGCTAGAAAAATGCTCAGTTTTGGGAAGAGAAGGAAGTCTAACAGAGCCAAATAAGGTGAATAAGGCGGGAGTGGCGACAATTAATAGCTAGGCTCGTGTTATTTTGCCATGGCGACGTCACATGAGTGTGGGCGCGCATTGTCTTGATGGCGGATGACTTTCTTCCTTGCTATATCTGGCCTTTTTTCGCATATCTTTTGTTGCTATTTGTCCGAGAGGTTAGCATTGTATTCTCTAGCAATTGATTTCCTAGTGAGGAGACAATCTACAAACAGAATCCTCTTTACATCCCAGAACACTGATTCCATGGCCTTTTCAGTCGAAAGAATTGTCTTTTCTTTCTTTGGTGGCCGAGAATCATCACGTTTGCATAGCTTTGACTGTGTTTTTGTCTCTGAGGTATAGTACTGCACCCAAGGTTCTTCTTCGGTCACAAACTGACGCAAAAACTCTTGTTAGTTTCTCCTATACGGGCCAAACATCGTTCCGATATGTACATTCTCACACGTGTTTGATCTACCATCAAGAGTCGCGGTACCCATCTTACAGATAATTTTTTCATCTCTAATTCTTAAGTTAAAATGTGATATGCCATTTCAGATGGCATCTGGCAAGCTTGAGCAATTTCACGAACTTTCAATCGGCGATCCTACATGACCATTTTGTGCGCTTTCGCAATGATCTCTGGAGTAGTGACACATTTTGGCCGACCACTGCGCGGAACATCACCTAAGCTCTCCCGACCAAATTCAAACTCTTGGCGGCAGTGGAATATGAAGGTTTACAGTCCTCCAGTGTATTCTGGAAGTTGGCATAAATGTCCTTTGCTTTCATACCTATGTTTAAGAAGTACTTAATCACTACTTCAATCTAGATTTTTTCCCGTCTTCGCATGTCACTATGCGGGAACAAAAACAGAGCCATGTCACCGCCACAGCTTTCTTCTACGAGCATTGACATGGCATGTAGAGTATTGCAGTGGCATGTATTTAAAGGGAACAGTCCCTTTGAACAATGTATATCACGTGAAAACTCGTCGCGCTACCGCTGATACTTCGTGATGATTCCGAGAGCTTTGTTTCCACTCCCGCCTTATTCACCTGATATGGCTCCGTCAGACTTCCATCTCTTCCCCAAACTGAAAATTTTACTTGGTAGACTTGGTGGATAAAATGATTCACTCCAAACGAAGAACTGATAGCCAGAGTTGAAAACTATATTGCAGACCTGGAGGAATCTCATTTTCGAGATGGGATCAAGGCACTAAAACATTTTGAACCAGATGCATTAATTTACTGGGGGACCACATTGAAAAATAAAAGAAAGTTTCAGTGATTTAAGAACTTATTTTCTATTCCACTCTAAGAACTTTTCAAACCAAACTCTTATCGTATTTTCTTTGCGCCGTTTGAAATTATTTTATTTGAGTTTTAAGTGTTCAATTCACTTTTTGTTTGAACTATTTGGTATATAAGGCTATATTTTGAGTTATACGTGAACCTCATAGAGCATTATTAGCATCACGGAGTTTGAATCCCGAGGCCCAGTTATCTTTACTTGATAAGAATTGGACGCTCGCCGGAGTTCAACTGCAAGTACCCAATGAATATAACACAAAGCCGCGAGCATGTTGACGTTCCAAGTTGCTAACTTGTGAGCCTAACATCAAGCCAATGGAAATCGCTTCTTCTGAAGTTCATCTCGGATTCCATGTGTTAGTTAGTCGACAACTTTATTTTACTCTATCTTCTTCGGTATTGCTATCATTCATCTACAAAACTTTTTTTTTAATTTTAAAGGTCTTTTCCTCGACGGGATCTTGTCTGCATTTGTTTTCCTTGTGTTTAAATATTTCAAATACTTTTTTTGGACATACTCATGCTAATATTCCATGTCTTCGAATATTATCATCAACATCACCAGCCCTTTTTAATTTTTTTCATCACAACCATCTGTAGCTCCTATTTTTGTAAGCAAGAATTTTTTGTAATGCATACTGCTTGTAACTCTCATTACCTTTTTATCTTTTCAATATTGTGTTAATAGATCATTCATACAATAATATTCCCTAGCATTCATGATTTTATCCAATTTTAATGTAACAGATGCCAGCAAGCACTTACGAAATGTGTTCTTGTCTTGTAAAATCTGACTCCCTTTCCTTGATGAATATATTATCCCCAGAATACCTCGTGTTTTCCAGTCTTCATTTTTTCACATTCCTTCCTTGTGGCGCATGGCTTTCCCAACCCCTCCCTCCCTTCCTCCCTTGTCTTCCTTCGTTCCACCTCGCCATAAATCCGCCCTTATCGCATTCATGAACAAATTTGAGCATCAAATTGAGTGCGGGAGATTGCGGGTTCAGGTGTGACGCGTAACACAGGGATCGATAGGCGTCCCAGAAAAAAAGACGAACGCCGCCCGTTCGGCGCTCTTTCTCTCTCTCTCTGTCCTTCTCTTTCCCCACGACGTTATTTATTCGTGAAGGACGACGATGGGAGCGAAGAAAAGTGGTTGGAATGGGGAAAAAATGTCCGTGGATTGAGTTGGAATAGGTAAGAGGGCGGAGAGGAAATGCCGATGTATTCGAACTGGAATATTGAAATAATTGTAAAATAATGATAATTAAGGGGTCGTTCACCATTGATTCAAAGGTTTATTGATTATGATGGTTTGAAAAGCATAGAAACCCCTATTTTTTCATTTCTACAATCGTATTCCACCTAAGTAAGACGCATGGTGTAATAATTAAGCTTCTGAAGAAAAAGCAGCCGTTAGTTATCGTTAGAAACTAACAAACTCTTA
Organism: Ischnura elegans; assembly: GCF_921293095.1. Lineage (NCBI taxonomy): Eukaryota > Metazoa > Arthropoda > Insecta > Odonata > Coenagrionidae > Ischnura > Ischnura elegans. The sequence goes on along the minus strand of NC_060254.1, from coordinate 108,619,268 downwards.
AAACGTCCATTTTTCTGACGTCACGGACCTGGATTTGGCAAATTAAATCTATTCATGTCTAAAATTTAAAGGAAGATGTACCATATAATTATGCTATGAGTCCTGATACCGCGAAATCAGCTAGTTCTTAATTGTAATCATCTGTCCTCATGTATCTTATGTAACTTGTATTTAGTCGACGTAGTTTAAATTGGCTTCGGAGGCTAGCGATTGCAGCTCCTAATTCCAAGTACTAAAAGTGCTTTTTCATCCACCCTCCAAGACTGGCAATTCATCTTGAATGGGTGGTTATTCTAAATCCCACAAGTAATAAATGGTAAATGACCACCATCAATAGTCAAGAATCATAAGATTGGTTGGACCTTCACTACGCTCGCATATGAGTTAATATTTTCTAATTTGCATAATATATGTATTTCGTTTCCCATCCTTCTTTCCTGTTTCATGCATTTATTTCATGAGAGGCTTTCCTCAACCGTTCTTATGATTCGCTTGTCCCGCTACGATTGTCAGCATCGTGTTTTCACGGCCAATGACTTGTCTGGTTAAATTGTTGCCTCTTCGCTTACATTTTTTTTAAGAGTCCTCTTTTCTCCCACTGTTTACCACATTTTTTGCTTCATTTGCTTTTCATTATTTATTCTTGGGAATCACATTTCCAATGCTCTTTCATTTCCTTGCCACTTTTATCTTCCATGCCTCCATGCCGTAGGAATGCGTACTCCACATAATATATGCATGGAAAATTTTGGTCGGGGAATTCTGAAAAATGCCAGTCTAAAGTTACGTTTCGAAGGCACCCTTGGAAGACCGTCGCTTCCCCCCCCTTTTTTTTAAAAAAAAAGAAGCTTTTCAAATATTTATTTTTGTGTCGTTTTGGGTTTTCAATCTGTATTACCTGTTGGATACAGAGATGCCTTTTACACCGTTCTCTAGATGAATGGCAGCTCATCAAAGGTCAGATTACTCATCAATTGTCTTTCCTAGGGAATATTGCCTCCTTTTTTGTATTAAAAAAAACTTAAAAGAATTATTCTCTCTCTTGTCTATGGAAGCTGAATTGTCCTTCAAGTCGATAAACTCCATTGTTTGACGTATTTATTCTTCGGTAGAACCCAGCGTTGTGAGTTAACCTATTGTGCCGGATTTAGGCCTTAGCCCTTTTCACCCTTTTTGGAAGGTACGGGAAAGGCTCAGTTGAAACAAGCAGTGGAGACGGAAAGTTGGATGCATCAGGGAGGAGTAGAATGGGTGGAGCAAGGGAGAGGGTTGCTCAGCGAGATAAAGGCGGAGCAACACCTCGAACCCAAAATAATTGCGTGTCTCAAAGTGACATCGAATGGGATAAAAAAAGAAAGAGGGAATGTAAACGGCTGTGCGTTATCGGAAAGCAAGGGCCTCACGGTGAGTTAATGCGTGAGAGAAACAGGGATATATAGCCTCCGGGTTTCGCCTTGCTATGCCCGGAATGCATGTGGGAATAGGGCCGTTTGACCTGTGGAAGAAGGGAACTGGAAATGGTTGTGTGAACGGGAGAAAAGCAGGGAATAGAATGGATACCACAACGCACGTGTAGTGCACTAAATATTGGTCTTATGCCACAGGAACTGCATTCAGATTATAATTGATACTGCTTTAAATATTAGTTTTCCCTGTAGCTGTTGGTGGCATGCCAGTGTGCTCATTGGGAAATGAATACACCTACGAATATACTTTCAAAGTCATCGCAAGAGTTGAGCGACTGAAGACTGAATTTAGATGAGGAGTTAGGAATTCCATAAAAGATTTTAATAACCAGTAGGTAGGCGCCCCTTTTCGGATCATAATTCTGGTATGTTCCGTATAGAGACGTTTCATTAATGGGAATGAGAAAAATTTATATAGCTGTATTTATTTATCTCTAAGAACTTTGGCATGATTACTTTTCTAGTGAAGTGGGAATTATTGAATATATGTATCGAAATTAGAGGCTAGTTTTAGGAAATAAGGCTTGACTTTTAATGTTTATCAAGGAAGATACAATGGAAATACTGTAAAATGTATCGAATATTAAAATATTTTCTGAAGTAAAGGAAAGGAAACAATAAACCAGGAAACAGATAATTGAACATGAAAAACACTGGTAAATGCTTTCTTATCATTAAAAAATAGGGAAATAGAAATTGATTGTATTTGGCTGTAATGTGGGTTCACACAATTTCAAGCATTCAAGGATGAATTCGATACATCATCGGAGTGAAACATAAATTATTTACCGTATCTTTTTCCATATATTTATATTACTATGCGACATAAAGGCGGAGCATATGCGCATTTATTTTTATTTGACGAATCCATGAAGGTTAGACGTATTTTTTATGATGTAGCCGTTCTGCAGCTTACTTAAGATGCCGGGGAAGTGGTCATTGTTTTTTCGATAGTCGGGGAATGAGCAATGAGAGGTAAGGCATCGTGCGTTTGGAAATGGATGGGAATTTGTGTTTGGTTGGTCGCCCCCGGAGGGACAAGGGCTCTGCGATATACAGACATTTCCTGGCGTTAAGGTTCAGATCGATGTCGTATGGGATTTACGGCTGAACGACATTCATTGGGATAAAATCTCTAGTGAGTACAGTTTAGCGGAGGCAAGAAAACCTAACGTTGGAGCGGCATTCAATTGTTTCCATTCAGCTGTGGTAATCTTATACCCCTCTAAATCTTGCTTTTTATTCGCTAATTCGGTCAAAATTCTTTAGCAGTATGGATGGCTATGTAACTGCTTCATTTATTGCCATGTAGGACGCTAAATACTACTTTTTCCTTACACGTTGCAGTGTGAGTGACCGAGTAATTTCATCAATAACAATCACAGTTTTTGCCATGTGAGAACGAATTAAGTAAAATACTTAGTGATTGTGTGAACCAGTTGACATTTTTCTATACAAAGGCTATTTTCAGGGTTAATATGTCCACTGAAGGGAAACAAACAACGATAGTATGAAAATTTATTGTAGGCCTAGATATCAGTGGGCTTATTCTATATTTCCCAAGGAAAAAACCACAATGGGTTAGAATTTTGTAATTCAAATGAATTGTTCAATGTTCAACTCAAAGTGTCAAATCACAATGTCAAGTTCAAAACTGGTGTCTACCTATCAGTGGCAGCAACAATTACACGACTGAATTGAATCGTTCCCGCGAAAGTAAGCAATTAGCCGCGCGCATTAGCTGACCGCTAACTGAATTTCCGAACAATGCCTATTAAATATATTAAATTTAGATGAATCTTAAACATCATCTGAATTTTAACCTTAATTCAGGAATGCAAAATAATCCCCGGGACGGAAGACTGCCTCTTAAATCAAGGTGACTCTGGGGATTAGAAGAGCTTCGTGTTCATGCGGGACGAAGCAAGAAAAAAACGCAGCATTATTTTCGTTTCATCTTGAAGTAAAACTTGTCTGAAGGAGAGTCGAGAGAGAAAGAGGACGTAGACGTTGGAGGATATGGAGATGAGGAAGGTAGAATCCCACGTCTCTTCCTCTCTCTCTTTCTGACTTGAAATTTTTCATCCTTTTTATGTGTATTTCCCAATGCCGGGGATAAACTGCTGAGAAAAGTTTCCGGGGGGCGTGAGAGAGAAGTTAAAGGGACGAGCGGGAAGGTCAGGGGAGGCCCTGCCGATGGTGGGGGGTCGCTCTTGAAGTATGCGGGTGAGCGGGTTGGGGGACCAGGTCAAAGCAGGGCGGGAGGAAAAAATTGAGCGCGTCACTGGCAGCGGAGAATGCGAAACATCGGAGATTATTCATAAACGATTGAAGTTATTGTGGAGTCTGGTGAGACTTAGCACCAACTTCAATGTGGTATGGTGTGGTGTATAAGATGGAGAGGAATTGTCACGAATTTTTTACCCTGAACAGACGATGCCAGAAGGAACAAAAATCACTTATAATGTTTAGGTCGAAAACAGGCTAATGTAAAGCTTAATAAACTTTTACCCAAGCGCTCCAATTGTCTGCGAGTTGGCCATGTTGCCAGATGGCTCGGATGTATCGTGACCTCCGGCAGACAATGCATTCCAAGCAACAGGGCAAACTCTCGGCCAATCGGAGCGCTTGGATCAAGTTTCTTCAGTATGAAAATGTTGCGTTTACGACCTAAACATCGTCAGTAATTATGGTTCCTACTGGCATCAGCTCTTCAGGGTAAAAATTTCACGATACAATTTTTATCCACCCTGTATAAGTAAGTTCACCCTATCCCATCTCCTTCGATAACTTAGAATAGTATTTTCTCCTTTTTTGGGAGAACGGATATATTTTATTCTGCCAAAAAGTGTCCAGTTTCCTCGAGCGTACTGCAGGATATTCTGTTATGGATCCCGCTCCCTCTGCCTCAAATATATTCCAATACCAAAATAACGAAAACGGTTGACCTGTGGCACTATACACACAGATAAATTCACCAAAACCTCTCAACAGGAATATCAACATTGTGGCTTGGGAAATATAATCAATCCCATCTTGGACGTACCGGGTTTTATCTGCGTAAAATGGATGTTTTTTTGCTGCAAAACCAAAACAACTGCGTTTGAAGGCTCTTTCAAGATAATACAGCTTATTGGTCTCATATCTCGAAGAATATCATTCCGCAAATAATCGCAGTATTTTAGCTCACTTCGTTATTTTTATTGCTAAGTTTGTCGTTTTCCTCTTTTATTCCTGCTATGGACCATTTGAAATCCCTTGCCATTTTCTTTTCTTCTCCTAATGTCATCACTGTGGCTCCATTTTCTTCCTTCAGATCAATTCCAAACACTATATTTGAGAATCATGATAGAAAATAATGAATATATAGTTGATTTTGGGAGGCACGAATTGTTTAAAGTTGATCTTTAAAGACCTTTGTCATTATAGCGTGAAAACCAATGGTAACTTTCCACTCCTACAATCATCGTGTCGAGGTATTGGCAATTGCCGACATTGTCGAAGTGCTGTATACAACATATCAGGAAAAAAATCGGTGCTATTGACAAGACATCGGTACCGTGGTACCTTGATAGTGGTATTAAGTACCAAAAAATTGGTTATTGAGTACCTACTAAAAGGTTACTGTCGGTTTAACTTTGATTTTGAAATAGGTGCATTAAATTCTCAAAAACTATTTAGAATCGTTATATACGTTCACAAAATACGTACCTAATGATATTTCTTTTTGCCGTCTATTGTTCTCATTTGTCGTTTTTCACTATTCTCCTGCATACTGCTTGGATGCGACGGCTTGTTTTAATTGTTTAATGCAATTGAATGTACTTTCTTCCAATCTCCATTGGTTCCCATAAAAAGTAAATTATTTACTCCTTTTCTCTTGCAACATATTATAATTTTGGAAAACTCGACTGGAATTTTTTCGTGAAGTATTATTTTGTTAATAATTACGCTAAAATTCGGAGATTTTTAGTATGTTTAGAAGAAGCCCTATTCAGCATTTTCCTGTGTTAATGATACGAAAAATATTGCCTCAATAATTTCTCGGATGTAAAACTTCAATATTTGAGATAAAGGCAAGTATTGGCAAGCAAGGTTAAATTCTATGTACTCTGAAAATTTTAAGGTGATAGCGTAAGTCTTAGACAAATAATTTGGAGGGGAAACATTGAAAATGTCTGCGTATGGTGAGAGTGACGCGTCCCCTTAATTGAGCGAATGTCCATCGTATTTACTACGAACTGTAGGAACTTTTTAAGCATTTTACGCCACTTAATTAGGAGGGTCCGAGATTAAATTTATGCCAACGGCTGTGATTGGACGGGAAAGTTGAGAGGGAAGGGGCGGACCTAGTTTCAGTCCGGAAGGAAGGACGGGTGCGAGAGATAGAGAGAGAGGGGAAAGAAGAAAGAGCGGGACGGTCAGGCACGGGGCGGGTGTGGAGGAGGAGCGGTTTGCCAGGCCGACGGTTGGCGCCATGCGGAGCCAGCTGCTTCCCCACTCAGGGTTGGTTTGCCGTTTCGGAGTTTGCCGCGGCGAGTCTCACTGCTAATCTCATTTCGAATCCGCTGGAGCCTCCAGGAAGTGAAGGGCTGGGAAGGAACTGGACGAGTCGTATGCGAGATGGCCGCAGGGAACTTGAGATGTGGTGAATTCAGAATTCGTTACTCTTTTGCTTCTCTAATGCCGAGTTCTCCACATGACACGTAGTTGTCATGAAACGGGCTGTTCTGCGCGTGAATAAATAAATGCTCATTCGCTCTAGGTGTTATGACCCTGAGAGCAGCAGTATTTCAAGCCTGAAGGTATTAGAAAATCCAAATTGGTGGAAAATATAAACAAGGCATTTAAATATTTGATACTTTGCGGCATTTGGTGAATAACATTATTTTTATTCATATTTTTTATCTCGAAAAACTTTCGATTGACGTGATTATCATCATCATTACCATTATAGGGTAGCTATTCTTGAAAGAGTTTTTATTCACTTTCGCAGTCAACGCTCTAATGATTCAATCTTTTACGCAGAACATCTTTCATTGCTTCTCGCAAAAAATTGCTGAGGTCTTTATTCCATTTGTCAACTCCACTTATCCTTCGTCGATAGTCTTCATCAAATCAGCATATCTGAGCGCGTGGCCTAAGTAGTGGTCCCGTCTCCTTTTTAGGGGTTTCATCGGAATTATTTGCCTCTCTTCTTATAACTTCCAGATTAATCATTGATCCATTCTAAATTCATATTGCCTCCATCGAGCCATATTTCGAATGTTTCCCTTCTTTCTTGACTTCTCTGCTGCTGTCAACGTCCATTCCTCAATGCCACAAGGAAATGCGTTGTACATATATAGCAATACATATATTTCATTTATCTTTCCTCTCTTGATGTATTCTACGATAATACGATAGTAAGTTAAGTATGCCTTTCATGTAATCTGCAAACAATACTTCTCTTAATAGTAGTAGGTCTATCTTATAAGAAAACTTACGGAAAAAAAGATTTGATTAAAACTATCGAACTGGTGTGATAGGGAGTATTTTTGTTAAATATACTTAAACTTTGATGCAAATTATTAAGCACTTGATTTATTTTACCAAACGCTAGCGTGAGCTCTTGATATATTTCATCAAACATTTTGGTATTGCATAATTTGGTCAATTGTACGGAAGAGTTTCGTAAAAATAACCGAATTAATTCAATACGATTCTGAGTTTGATAACTTCTATTGAAGTTATGATTAATTTTACGAAGGTGATTGCTTGTTTGGTAAAAATTATCAAACTCTACATTGCTATGCAAATTTGGTTTGATAGAATTTACCAAATTTTTCGTAATCTATCGAACGGTCTATCGTTCCTCTTATGTTTATACCAATACACATTAGCAGTTGAAAGATTCTTAAACAGGCCTTACATAAAAGATAAGTTGGTAGAAATGATTTTCTTTTCATTATTTGTGATGGCGATAACGTTTTAATTTTGTTTACGTTCATTTTTCTGTTTTTTTCCTGCTTTAAATTGCAATACTACCCGTTAGCTGGTGCATCAAAGACTTTGATTGAATCGCATATTATCATAGATATTAAAGCTGTATGGAGATGTTTGTGTATTTCGACACATTACAACTTTAATTAGAGGTATTCCTGAGGTATAACCATTCGCGATCATGTTTAATAACATGTGATAAAAGCGGTGATACTAGACCTAATCCATGCTAAGGATATCACCCAGCACGTTAAAGCCATCTCTATATCGATGTAATAAGCCTGCAAATAAAGTTTTCTTGCGCATCTGCACTAGATATTCATATGGAGTAACTACGTAATGCAATTGTGTGCATCAAGTATTCCTCTTAAGCATACAAAAGGAAACTGCAGTCACACCTTATTCACACTTCAAAACAAAGGGTAAATACTTACAATAATAATATATTAGAGCGTTTAAGTTTGTTATTATTATGACAACCGATTTAGACTAGTTGCTAGAATCCGTTGCTACCACGCGGAAGGCCCACGTTCAATGCTTCATGCAGGCTTGTTATTTTTCCACTTTTTTTTGTATTTTTTTGCAGAAACTTACGCCAAACTCCTAATTTTATTATTTTCAATCATAATTTTGTTTTCTGGGTTGAAAATCTTTCACATATGCACGCTACGTCGATTTTATTACCCTTTCGATTTTGATAGTTTTTATCGAACTGCTGTAGCCATTTCGGTAACAATTACCAAATCAGTTTGATTGAATTTATCAAACTGGTTTGGTAATAATTACTGAATTTTTCAATGTGCCATATGAACCCAAAAGTTTGATAAATTTCATCAGAATTCGATAGTTCTAACTAAACTTTTTTTCTGTGTACACTCCGTTCTTCGCTGCAGGAACAACTCCCGATAACTCCTCAATATGGAAAAGCTGTTTTTTTCGGCGTTTAGTAATATAAATTGGATGTACGTGAATTACTTGCGCCAGTTGAATGTAAATTTACTGTTTTTTATGGAGGTCTACACAGTTTCATATCTTTCTATACCACAGAAAATTTCCACCCGTCACAGATCGATTTGGCCTTGCGGTAAACAAATATCACGCATTCAATGACATGCGGAAAAGAAGCAGACATACTGGAGAAGAACTAGGTGACACCATGGGTTTATCGTTAATGTTTAAGGCCAAAATCATGCCTTATCCATTGTGTACTCGCTAAAACTAAACGTGGTACAATAAGGCGCAGGAAAAGGAACTGGCCCTTTAATTTGAGAATCTCCGGTATTAGTGAGTAGATTGGAAGTGATATTCATCCCCACCTCTCTAAAATAGCCGTCCGTTTAAAGGACAGAATCAGTCACACTCACTCAACACTTCAAGCACTTGATTTTAGAATCATCGAATTTTTGTATAACTGGCTACAATTATGGTCGATTGATTTCTGGAATTTCCGTGTTGATTGATTTTTGTCTCACAGTTTTTCTTATCTACACATTGCAGTAGTACACTTTTTGTCTTACAAATTGTTTTCGGGAAATTTGGAATTCTTAAGACCAGGCTTCGCAAATGTTGAAGTGATGAGTGCGTGATTTGCCTTTGTTTACTAAATTCTTATTTTATTGCAAGGTGTATCCTAAAATGTATTTATTTAGTTATTCTTGAAGTGATCAAAGCTCGTTTTAACCAGGTAAAACTTGTGAATTTCCGATGGTGATCATTGTCTGCAAACCACTTGTTTAGTCTCATTTTTCGTGGAATGGTATTGCTTTTAGTTATTTGATATACGTCGTTCATTTCCATGGAATAATTTGTTCTTAAATCCGTTTCGTGGGTTGAATTTCCTACAAACAATGAAACTGGTTGCTGTTAGGCAAATTTAGATAGTTTAGGAAAACATTTTGGGGAGTCAATGGGATGCAGTGAGAGAATCCAATTTTTAGTTGATTGGGTGTTTGTGGATGGAAATGTTCATAGAATATGCCTGCGCTATTACAATTTCCTCTCAACATGTGTAAATTATCCGAATGTTAGGAATGATGAAAGCTTTATCCCCAACTTTTTTTAACAAAATCACTATTCAAGAATGGTATCTATCACTGTATAACTCTTCCCTCACGCAAAGCGAACTAGGCATCTCGCGACACGACATTTATTTGATCATTAATTACGAGGGATTATTATTTTGTGTGTATTGAACACCGGAGTACCACTGCATTATGAGTATCTTCTTGAATAAATACTCGGGATATTTTCCTCAAGTTTAAACTATTCAGCTATTTAACACACTTGTGCGAGTATGCGTTCTTTTTTCTAGAGCTCTCATCTCGTTAGCATACTGAATAGGTAATAATATAAACACGTAACTACTACTCCTGCTTGTAATGTTATGCATGGCCGCGAGGCACATTGAGATATCGAGCTGATAAAACAAGAACTTAGCTGCTAATTGGAGGCATTTCGTTTCGCATATCGGCCTTTACGACGCTCGGTAAATAATAATATTATTGGAACTTGAAGCTGGAATTCGAATCTTGCTTCTGTTTCCTCGCTGAGTTTATCCCTAGAAACCCTAGAGTTTGGCTTAATTAGCATACAGTGTCGTTGCCGATGATAGGTTTATCTGCTCAAGCGATTCCTCGGTAGCATCCGATGCTGGAACACCCTTCGTTAGGTGTCTATTTGGGTGACTGCGCCGCGGATACGAAGGCTTCGTAGGATATTCCTTACTCGTTTGAAGGAGAACGGAGCTCTGTGGAAGATTCTCAAGTTATTTATGATTTGTTTTATCCTTGGCTGAGCTTTTCTTTCGTTGTAAACGCTCATGCAAAAAGCGAAAAGCCACTGCTTATGCCAAAGCCTAGTTTAAAAAAAATACCTATATTTTTAGAAGGCTGAATATTTTCCCAAGTGTATTTAATATTTTCTATGCCTTTTTGCAATACATGATAACATAATTAAGGAATAAATATTTTCTTTAGCTACATTAATTTAAGAAAAATAAATATATTTACTATAAATAGACTCTTTCCTTAAAATTTCTTTATGCATAGTTGAAATCTATACATTACGAATTTTAATGGTATTCAGTTCTTTTAATGTCTATTAATCTGACTGTTTTACCCTATATTCCTTTATCTAGTTGTTAGTGTCAGACAATTATGACCTATTTATGTAAGTTATATAGAATTATTTACTCATTTATTATATAAGGTATTTTTCAGTTCACGATTCTTAGACTAACATTTTCGAAGTCGATCTTTAATAATGTAAACCCTCTTAAATTCACAATACCTTCTTTAACCCACGGAAAAAGTCATTTTAGAGACAGGAATGGAACCTTTATCCAACTCAATTGTTCCTTTTGCGTGGCTGATTGCTACTCCTGTCACCATAGTCTCTGTCGATCGCCTGACACGTCCGTGCACTATTATGGCTCTAAACTGTCCTCGATTCTCTCAAAAAATATTAAGTATTATCTACAGTATTATTTCGTTTGTGTATAACCTAGTTTCTTCACTTTCTACTCGGAAAGCTCTTTTCGACAGTTAAAAAAAAATAATATTATCACTTTTCTCTGTCTCTCAAACAACTTGTGATGCTGGCGACGTTTTCTATGGTCTGCAATGAAACTCCGCGATTTTCTCCATCGCGAAATGGCGCTAATGGGCCTCACAGCGATGGTAGTTGTATTCCCGCGCATAACTTCGAGACTCGAGCAGACAATGCTGTGGCAACGGTTTAAATCCACCTCAGAAGCTCACTCTTCTCATCCCTATTCATTTCTCCCGCGCCATTCCACCCCTTGACTACCCTCCCCCCGTTGTACATAACCTCCCCCTCATGTTCCGCAGTGGAACCAACTTTCCGTGGCAAGCAACCGAGGAAGGGAGATCCCGACTACAGCTGGGCGCAAACAATTTCCATCCCCCTCAGGCAAACCCCCCCCCCCCCCCGCACCCCCAACCCCCTACACCCCTCCCCGATGTTCTCAGTCTGTCCATGCCACTGGCATGCGCTAAACTCTGCACCCGTATGTTGAAATGTATTTACCTGCATCTGCCGGGAGGGAACACATGGTGGAATGTTTACCGTCTACCCTCCTCCCTTCGTAAGCGCCTCGATGCGTCCCAGCCCATCTTGTAGTCGCTTGGCTGTGTCGATGCGTGGAAAAACGACTCTTTTCGGTATCATTTTAGCCTGAGAATGTTTGTGGATGGGGTGCTAAGGCTCGCGGAATGTATCGTTGTTCTAAACGATTCAGACAGGATGCCATCACATTCGTCGCAGATCATCAACGAAAGGGAGTCGACGCCCTTTTCATCTTGGTAAGCGCTAAAGACTGGATTACAAGTCGAGGAACGTTATTATAGCAGTAGCTCAAAAAATATCGCGTCACCATCGATAGCAATGCAAAGGTGTCCCAAGAGCGGAACGTAACTGGACTGTAACGTGCGGCTCCCTGTTCTGTACTGTTATTTTTTTATGGTCTTCGAGTTCAACGAAAGAAGGGTGGAATATGAAGGGTATGGAAGGTTGTTCAATAGGGCACCATGTAAGGTTGCGCTTTGAAGTGTCTTTTCCAAGGCAAATAATTTTTTCGTTTGCCGTGGGTTTGGAACATTTTAGTTTGAAATTTGGGTTATAACTGCATAATCCCATCCTTGAATATTGCTCTCCCATTTGGTCAACTGCTTCTCCCACCACACTAAAATTAATCAACCGTCCACTCAATTTCGCATACCTCACCTCAGATTCTCTTCACGTGCCGAAATACTTTATTCACTTGGATTATTATACCCCAACCACCGCAGATTGACGTTATACATCAAATTTCTTTACCGTATCATGAATGGGTCCTTCAGATGCAGTGATCTCCTAACATTCTTATCACAACGCATTCCTGCTCGCAAATCCCGCAATACTGAAGCTCTACACCAGCCCGATTTCCGTCTGGCAATATCTCATAGATCTTCAACAACTGCCGTGGTGTAGTGGTTAGCGTGGAGAACTTCGGTTACGGAGGTCGCACGTTCGGATTCACCCTGATGTCATTTTGCCGGCCTCGGTGGCGTCGGGGTAAAGTCCCCGGCTGCTAACCTAGAGGTCGCGGGTTCGAATCCCGCCTGGGTGGATTGATCACCATCCAGGGCATTGATGTTTGTGATTGTCCATCAAGTTAATTGGAAGAGAGGACAACAATGTTCTAAATTCGCTTGAGAAAATAAGACGAAATAATAATAATAAAAATAATAATAGATCCCTCTTTTTCCGCCTACCTTCTATTTTCAATTCAATCTCCAATACTTCTTCCTCTCTTGATATCTTTGCCTCCCCCTCCAATTTTAATAGCCAAGTGAAAAGTCTATCTTTTTGACACCGACCTTTTGTATGCATTATATACGTTGAAAATGGTTGTTATTTATGATATTATTATTATTATTATTATTATTATTTTTACATGTTTATTAACTATATTTACATAATTTATTTTGTTTATAAACACAATGTAAAGGCCTTAGTACTGTTTTTGGTGTCATATAAATAAATAAATTAATAAATATTCGAAGAAGACGACTCTGGCTTCCAGCCGGGTGGTCTCCCTCCATTTTGCCGACGCAACGTTTCGTAACTCGAGTCGTGTTCCATCCTCAGGGCTGATGGAACCCGACTTGGGATGCTGACTTTCCATGGGCGATGCTCTTTTTATATTCCTTTAATACTGTGTAGAGATCTCTTACTTTCTGCCATACATATTGTGCGTGGCACTTGAAACTAAGAATTTCATACCGCAATGTATTTTTTCAAATTAGTCTGTTAGTGCACAGAGGCCGGAATGATGTGGTAGGGGTATAAAAGGGAGACGTATAAATATGCACCTCTTGGATTTTATTTCCAATATTGTCGAAGCGATGTTTAATGAAGGGAATATGTGGATTGATGGAGGCTAAGAGCAATTTTTTTTGTACCCGCCTATTCTTTCCTAGCAAAGAGTGGACAGGCACTTCATTGTATTCCTTCTTTTCGCATTCTACTTGATGATGAGGAGCTCTTGACTGGCAAGGGGTTGCTGATTATCCCGTGAGATTAGAGTTTGAAAACAAGCAATTTATATTTAAACATTTTAATTTCTCCTGGTGCTACTGATGATATGCTACTGGTACTACTAGTGCATATATTTCTCGGGTTCTCAGCCAGGTTAATTTTTTATAGAAGCCGACGTTTCGATGATGGGAGACAAGTCGTCTCTCGAAACGACGGCTCATACAATACCATCAACCTGGCTGAGAACCCGAGAAATATTCATCAATTTATATTTGTTTAGTTTGAATAGGCGTGGTATCAAATTCTTTGAAGGAGTCGAACGACGACGGAGGTCATTTGCGCTCATTTGAGGCAAAGGTTGGGAAGGAAGAGTGGAGTGAAACTCGGCGTCGGGAATTGAACCCTGATCCACGGGGTGGGAAGCCAGCACTCGAGCGACCACACTAACCCGATCGCTTTGGCATTGATATCCATGGCATCATAACTCCTTGAGTGCACTGTCCTTTAATTTCTGCTTCGGCGTCTGATATGATTACTTTCTTTCTCTCTTCTGCGTCTTACTCTCTCCGTCGCGGTTCGAATTGCTGCGTTTTTCGTCACCAGAGTTCACTGCTTGCTTTCCTTATCCTCCTCCTCCCCGCTTTCGTTCTTTCTGTTTGACTTTCACTCGACATCACTGATTCCGTCAGCCCTGTTCCGCACTGTGTGTGCTGTCCACTTAACTGTTTCCCTTTCTCTCCAAATCTCTCCGTTTCGTTTCGCGGTTGCCGCATCCCATCTCTATCGGCCTATCTCTCGCGTCCCAACGTGAGTGCTTCTTTTTGCACACTTTTTCTTCTCTCCCTTAACAATGAGGCCGACGTCGTCATAGCGTTGGATTTCTTATCATTCCCTCTTGAATTCTTTGACAGCACTTTCTGTGGAAGACGTTGGGATGGAGAGGCTGGAATGGAATAAACTTGGCTGATATGTAAACGGTGAGCGCTCAACTGAACCAAAAAAAACTTGAAAGTACTTGGGACTACTAAATTCATCATTAAGCCTGATAATAAAAACATCCTATCATAAAATATTACTTTCACTCTTATTCTCGTATTTGCGAGGACCTAACGTGGAGAGACTTGCAGTGTTATCTTTATTTCTTTTTTCTGGGTGAATATTAAAAACCATAAATATGTCCTTTCGATAACCATTTTCCGCCAGCTCGTGGGTCAACAATAATGTACGCATAAAAATTGATTAAGCGAGTAGAGTTGATAACATATTACATTGATCTTGCACCTAAGAAATTTTTGGCTACTCCCGCGCGTAGTGTGTCAACGATTATGTCTGGTAAGATTTACATTTCACCACATGTGGTCATATTATGTTTTCGGTGATATTTTTGTGCCGTAAAAAGAACTCCGTTCCATTACGTGTTTAAAAAAATTGAAAAATGAGCTCAGGTGGTAATGTCTTCTGTATTTCGATTTCAGTAAGAGTGTTATTCTAATATTCTGATGTGTGGGATATATCCCACAGCTTTTTCGAGCGTTGCAGTTCGTTTCGGAAGAAATGTATTTTTCACCCGCTCTATTGTGTGTTTAGATCCAAGTTTATCAGTAGTTTTTTTTGCATTTTTGGATTTTCTTTATTGTTGAATTGAATTATTTTTTATATTTTTATTGTCTTGTAATATCACACTACATCATCCATGAAAGCACATGAACTCAATAACCTTAAAAATCAATATGCAAAATCACAATCAATTATTGATATGAAATTTGGTGAAGGCGACTGACAATTAAGATCATTGCGCATTTTTGAGGACAGGATCAGACGATCCCTTTGGGATTTGTTTCTCAATGGTGAGAGGCTTAGAGCGGTATAGAAGTTAGCAGTGGAAACATTCGAAATGTGGCGTATACGGAGAATGAAGAAGATAAAATGGATCGACCTATTAAGAGATGAGGACGTTCTTAGAAGAGTAGGAGAAAATACACTTCGCACGTCGTTATCAGTGATTTCCGTGTATTTGTTTTCATATTTAGGATTATTTGTTGAGTGCACTATTTTATCCTTCCAGTATCATGAATAATTATCAGTTACTCAGAGAATTTATATTACGGTACAAATTGTGAATAAATAATGACGTGCACATTGTTATACATCAATGGTGCCATGGTGCTGAAGCGCAGTTCAGACGCTGGTTAACAAAAGGCATAATACTCGAATGGCACTATTATCAATTTTGTTGCCTCAAAATTCATAATATAAACATTTGTTACCAAATTTTTTAAAAAATGTGCTGCAAAATAATAATTTTTAATAAAAAACACAAAGTTATATTTCGCTTCTAAAAAAAATGCGGAAAGTGTGTTCCGGTGATGCTAATTTTGCCATGACGTGCCACTGCAATGCATATTTATCTTTTATTGCTAATTCAAAATGGAGATGCTGGGATGATTTTAAGGGTGGGTGTGGGCTTAAAGGGCGAGCTATGCGTTTCCTCCTTTTAATCTTTTCGGGTCGGGTACGCCTCGAGATAAAAAGTTGTGGTTTTGCAGCCTCGGATGTTCGGGAGAGCTGCGCGCGTGAGGCGAAAGAATACTGCGGTGGGTTGGGGAGCTCTGTAGAGGGGATGAACATTCGAAAAAGGAGCGGTAAGTAATGTCGGAGCGGCGAGGGAAGTTTTCGGTAAAGGGGATGGAGAACATGGGTGCGGGGGTGAGTAGAGGGAGGGCAGCGAAAAAGGGATCGAGGAGTAGTGGCTGGCTGATGGGATATAGGAGGGTTAGTATCGGGAAAGGCCAGCGAATGGGAGTCAAGTGGCCTCTTTCGGTGGGCGAAGGAGAAGAAAGGCCGCGTGTATGGAGAAAGTAAAAGATGGGGGCTAGGAGCCCGGAAAGGTGGACGAGGAAGCAAAAGGGAGACGACAGGACATGGATACAAGGTGCAGGGAAGAAAGGACGCCTGAGAGTCTCTTACGGGCGACTTCGTGAATAGAGAGCATCAGCGGTGGATAATGTTGCGAAGTGCTGGTATGATATTGGTGGCTGAAGGCTCGTCGGCAAAAAAAAGGAATAATGGCTTTGGAGAGGGATGGACGTAAGTTTTGAGTCCTTACCGCAGGAAAAGATTTGATTCACTGGTCTACATCGCTTAGTTCTTTAAATGCTTGTGGTTTTGAAAGCAGAGGGGAATCTTGTCGACGTGAGTTACAGTCCTTAAATGCCCGAACGACATGACTCCATCGCCTTTGAAAAAAGTAAGCGTGCCACCTTTTAGCTGGTCTAATAGATAAGGAGGTAATATCGGAATAATATCATAAACTCATAAAAAAAAGAGTACGACTTAGGTATGGGTAAAGAACCTAAAATTGATGAATTACAATTTCTTATCAATAACTAAAGCTATAGTTCCAACGGAAGGGTGATTGTAGGCTATTGCGAGAAAAATTGCGAATGGCATTCAAGTGGTTTTCTTCGTGGGGTCTTAAGGTAAAAGAATGAGAAGAAGAAGATTCATGATCCGATCAAGTGTATGAGTATGGAGAAAGTAAAAAATGAGGCCTTAAAAGGTGGACAGGGAGGCGAATGGGAGATGACGCGACAAGAATGGAGGGCGGAGAAAGTACGGTGTGTGTCGTGAGGGTGAGTAAAGAGAGAGGGAGAGAGAGAACCGAAGGTGGATATGGTACGAGTGGAGAGTGTTGGTGTGATATGTTAGGCTGAAGGCTCGTTCGCAAAGAAACGGATGAAGGGTATAGAGAGGGGTGTGCCTAAGTCAAGGGTTCTTTGTGGCACATTTAAGCCACTGCTCCATGCCTGCCCTACCACTTAGATATCCAACTGCGTGGAGGCATACAGAAGTTGAGCATGGCAACGAGAATTGAAGAGTAAGATTTTTGGATCCCTCGAATGTTGAATTGGAGGAATAGCGATAATAGGTCAAAATGATCATAGTAAAAATCAATAGTATCAAAATAGTCATTAAAAGCTCAATACGAGTCACAAAATTATTAAATAATCCTTAACTTTCTCAAAATGTGACCAACGAACCTAACTTCGGCTTAGTAGCTGAATTATTTTTATCTGAACGGTTATTAATTCGTAGAAATTTATTGGAAAAAGAAGACGAATAGGGCGTAAATAGTGAAGTTGAGAAATAAATACAGACTCAGTATGTTACCTATAGCAGTGTACAAATGAAACTGTGATAGCGGATATGGGTTAGTGAGAAATAAGGTCGGATGGGGTCAGGTGGCCATTTTTGGTGGAAGAAGGGCAGAAAGTGAAGAAAAGCTTTGCTCCGATCGAGTGTTGGAGAATGGAAAGAGTAGAAATGGGGACTGGGAGTCCTAAAAGGAAGAAGCATTGGTGAAAGGGTGATGTCAGGAGAAGAATGCACAGCGAAGAGGAGAAAAGGTACTTAGAGGACTTGTGTGTGCGATTTTGTAAGGAGAGACTACTAGAAGTGTGTGCAGGACGGACTTGTAAGTGTGCTGGTGTGACTTAGGTGGCTGGCTATCAGCTATTTGGCAAATAAAGGGATTTTTGAGCACTTTTGCTTGGGAGTACAAAAGTTTCAAGTATTGCCTAACAAGATTCGTTTTACTGCAGCGCGCATAATTTTTCGATTAACTTATTTTGCTGCCGTAAGGTGCAAAGACGCAAAGAACATCCGGGAAAGGTAAAGGTGACGGATTAGCAGTCCTAAAAGCATTACTGAGAGGGAAATAAGTTATCTATGGTCTAAATATTTTGCCTGCAAAACATATGCACTGCAATGAACCTGCAAATAATTTTGAAGAAATTATGGCACAAATTGGATTTTTATAGCAACATGTAAGCCGCTCAAGGATGTTTGTCAGGCGATGACCAATATTAGAATGCAACAGGTTCCCCACATGCGCATTCAATTGTCGTATAAAATATATGATAGCAAAAATGATATGCAATAAGTCATGCAAGTGGTGTGTGCTCCAACATAGCGTGAATCGCTCCATGTAACACATGACTAAAACGCAAATACACAAGCATTGAAAACTTGTTAACGGCTAGTTATTAATATGATACACCAATGCAAGGTTAGATTAACGCCAAGTGTTTCTCGCGAGTAGGGGAGACCGGGGCACGATGGCCATAGGGGCAGAATGGCCCAGTCGAGCTAATTCATACAATAGACACTGAATCGTGCTAGGAATCTATCAGAAGGTTGGTAGCACACTTCCCCTTTCTCCACAACACCATTATGACTGGTGGAGCAGTTTTTTTGACAAGTTGTAGCGATTAATTGTATTTGCGCGCGATTCAGTAAAATTCTACTCCCAGGTTAAATGTGTGTTATTTAAGTTTTGATCAATTTGGGCCCAATATTTGAGTACTATAATTAAAGATCATAGTTTAAGGATAACTTCTGTGTGGCATACAATCTAAATTGCTTCAGTGAGTTTTGTAACTAATAGAATTTATTGTAAAAATGGCGATGGGGCAGGTTGGCCCAGCGACGACGGGGCACGTTGGCCACCCAGGCCAACATACCCCGTTACCCCGCCCTATTCATTCCTTCGTTAAAAATGGACTAATTTTGAATAGACGGTCACTTCCATCATCAAATGAGCTGTCATTCAGGTGTAAATGACTTAACATTGTTTCAAAGCGGTTACAATGCATGTTTGCCGACAAGAGTGTGGGTATGTACCTTTTGTTAAGTTTTGTTACCTTTTTGGACCAACACATTCCTTTATTTGGATATTTATCGTAGTACGACATTAGCACATGTCATATTACCTGATTTTATCATGTCATACGTTCCTCCTTCTCCAAAGCTAGATTTACATTTTTCTGGTCAGCATATATGTCACTGTTTATGCAAATGTGCTTAAGCAGTTCATCCGAGAAAAATGAAAAAAAGTCGAGTGGGCTTACGCATTTGATTGCCTCTTCAGTAGGAAGAATTGGATTACAATTAAAATTGAGCTTGGAAGCTGGATTACCCCTTCCTCACTTACATGAATTATTTTCTGTTACATTTGAGGGTAAGCTTGCATCAATAGTCAACTCCAGAGGTTCCGCTGGGTCTGGGATTAGTCGTCTTTGGGAGCGTTGGGTTAGGTCTGAACTGCTTAGACACAAAGACTCAATTAAATTCACAGAGGCTGCTAAAATATAAGCGCAGTGGTGATGACAGACTTCTATTTGAACGTAACATAGTATCACAATGTAACGGATGCCAACTGGAGCTAAAAAATAAAATACGCGCGTCCGATATAGGAAGATGAAGATTCACTGTGCCTAAAGTGTGCCTTTTTCGACGGTCAGCCTGGAGCACAATGTATTTAGTGCACAAATTGCAAGCATTGGGCTCATTAGACATGTGTGAACAATGAAATATGCGTACTATTTCAGAAGAGCAATAATTGTGCTGATCCTTTGTATCTAGACCGTCACAAAAGTTAACTGGTTTGTATTAGAACGCCAGAAATCCTAATAATTTAAAGCTTTCCCGTTGTTTTGGTAAAATGATTACATATATTGAAGTATAGTTCGTGATAACTATTAGTTTTATTTTGATTTTCTAAAACCATACTAGTTCAGCTTAACAAAAAATACATGGGCCAACGTGCCCCAGCCGCTGGGCCAACTTACCCCGATGTAGGGGCAGATTGGCCCACCTGTCATATGCCCAGTATTTATTTATTTTTTTAAATTTATACCTCATATATTCATGTTTAATTATTGCCATCCAGATTTAGAAAGACTGTTCTATAATTTAGCAATAATTTCATAAAGTTAACAATGCATAAATAAAAAATATTTAAAAATGTAAAAGAATCGGGCCAACGTGCCTGTCTCCCCTACAGGTGATAAAATACTCAAAAATCTTTGGATGAAGGAGAAGGAAAACGAAGAGAGAATGCAGTGTGAGCAAAAAAAGCGAATGGAAAAACATGGAAAGAGTTGTCGTAATAAGTGCCGCCATTATTTTTACGGGAAACGGTAGCTATTCCTAATGGTATGAGGAAAAAATGGCATCTTAAATCTCTCCGTTTTTCAATTAATTTTTAATTTAATCCTCCCGTGATTCGGTCTACCGTAGCACGTTGAAGAGCGAATAATATTTTTCAAATCGTTCGAAAAAACGTTCTCTCCTAATTTTTTAATAAAATTAAACCTATATTTTGCTGTAAGATTCCCATTATAATTCGCCTAGAATATTGAAAACGCTACGCTTTCATCACAACAACTGATCGCGAAATTGGCCGCCCTGCACCTTCAGCCCTTTTAATGTCAGCCCTGCTTTGGATTATTTCACTTTAATTTGGATCCCACGGCTTAGATGCGTACTATTAACTGGAATCAAGTATCTTCTCTCTTTAAATTTTTCTTCGCATTTACGTTTTCATTTTTAAAAATCTCAGTTTACGTTTGCGTTTCTCACGATAACGAGTGGATTTTCTATGTAAGAGAAATACCTAGAAAGATACTATTCGCCTTTGCCGCCTCTCGCTAAAATGTCCAATCAGAGATAAAAGACATTGACCATCCTTTTCTAAGACCCGAATGCTTTGGCCAAATTTTTCATTTTAGCTTGGGATTCCGTTTTTGCTGGGAGACTGTGCTTCTCTTCTCATGTGTGTGTCTATAAACTTGAATAAAGCTGCAGAAAAGCTTCTCGGGTTTTCCACCGGTTGATGTCGTCCATGTCTCCCATGAAACCTTTCCCGAGAAACTTTTCTGCAACTGATACGCCGGGAAAGCCTAAGATTGAATAGAGCTGCTAGAATTCATGGCAGTAGTGCACGGCAAGAGCATTCGATATATCGTGATGAAGCTCAGTGCCTTCACTCACTCAGAAGGTTGGTTTGGATCAGTTAGGGTAAATCTCGACCCGGAATCATCCAATTTTCACACATCCAGACAAGTTCCATCCACTTGGCCATGTTTATCGAGGATTTTTATTTTGGATGTGCAACGTCTTCACCCGGGAGTAGTGTTTGAGGGACTAGTAGGAGGAACAGACTGAGTAGGAGTCGATTGCAGGATATTGGCTTCAGAATAAGGATCGAACGAAACGTGAGGAGTTGGAAGATGAAGGATATGGAGAGGATTGCAAACGGAGAGAGAGGTGAGCCCTTCTCCTCCGCAGAGAGAGGAAGAAGAGAAAGCGGCGTGGGAGAGGGGAAAGTGAGCCTCAGGTAGGGATGGGAGTGGCCTCAGGGTTTTTTAGGGGGCTAAAGGGCTTTGCGAATAAAGAGTAGGGGGGGATCCATGTGTAGAGGGGTAGAATCACCCCTGCTCCCCCCCGAAAATTCCTAAGTGGCGAGCTTTTTGAGGTCACAAGAGGGTGGGCGGCGGAGGGGCGGTGGTCTGGGCGAGGTGATGCTGGGGGTTGGCCTTTTGTGTTTTTCAGCCCTGCTATGTGTCTGATCCCTTTTTATATGCGAAAGGGAAAGTGGGCTAGGGGAATAAAAGGGGGTAGTAGCGGCTAAAAAAGAAATAGAAGCGAAATAAATAAGTCGCAAAGGAGTCTCGGGGAAGAATGGAAGGAGTGGTGGCGTGGTGAAAAATGTTTTCGCTCTTCCATTGCACATTGTGTCGATCGGCGACCTTTGTTCCGCGAAAAAAAAAAAGAATCGAGAAGAGCGAGCTTTTCGGAATTTTCATGAGCGAAGGTCTAAGGCTCCCATGCACGCGTTAGTGCGTAGCCACTGTGAATGGATTCATTCGTCAGTTCCCATGAATTTTGTAGATGTTTGTCTCTTTCTTTACATCAGTCACAACTGCAATTTCTCCACACAAATTTTAACAGAGCGAGTTAAATATTCAGTTATCACAATGAAATATAGTGAATGTTTTCAACTGATGATATTAATTTTCCATGGTTATTAGGTATGTTTAGAAATAGTACCTCATAATCCATAATAATTGCCATTCTCAGGTCGCTTGCCTTACCTCTTTTTCATTACATCCTATTTACAAACTGACGTACATCTTTCTGTCTATGCTATTGTCCCACTATTTCTGTTTCCATTTATTAACATTTCCACTTTCCGTTTTAAATCTTATTTGAATGATTTTATACACTATGGACATTCCGCTACTCTACTGGACGGAAAATTAGTGTAATGAATACAAAAGGGGTTCGATAATTATTTTTGCTGACTGTATCATTTAACTAGACAGACTATCGCGCTATCATAATTATAGTGTCGTTAGAATTGTAGTAGGTTTTTGATTAAAACCTTGAAAAGTATGCAATAATGGATGCCATGATAATCTTCCGTGAATTGATATTAATATAAATGCGTTGTTTTGACAAACGGGGAACCGCTTAATTTGAGAATTCAAACTTGAAGAGACCTATAATATTGAGGAGAATATTTGATTTAGTAAATTATTACATGTTTATCGTTTACTTCGAAAACATCTAATACTAATGACCTCGTTATAGGAGGCTATAAATGACCGAATCTTTCAAGCATTTTTTTTTACGACTAACAGAAATTTCTGAAAATATATGTAGAAAAAGGCTCGAAGAAGCTTGCAGAAAGAAGCAAAGGTTGCCTCAACTAATAGATCAAATGACGGATTTTAGGAAAGTGATGGATGCCTAGATCCACTAGTAATGGCCGAAGGAAAGAAAGTCTGCGCGGGCGATTGAGGGAAAAGTAAATGTTTGAGTAAAGAATGTACTTAATATACGCGTTCTTTAGGTGAACAGTTTGGTTATTTCAAAACCACTATGAATACCCCCATCGCTCTCTTCTCAGTAAAATTTTGAAAGCCAGAATGAGGAAAATCTGTTGGCCTCTTTCAATTGGCCTTCAAAATATACCAAGGGATCATAGATTAGTGGTAAATTACTTAAGCTATCTATAATAGATAACTTTATTTCCACATTTATGGATAATTATTATTTATAAAAAATGTCGAACTTACCTCTTGACGGTTGGGAAAGTCGCGTTCTCCGTGGGGAGAAATGTCCATGGATCAAAAATCAAGCCACTGATTTTTAGCGCTTCGTACCACTGCGCAGACCAAGCACACTATCAAACAGAGATTGGTCAAAAAGATCCAAACCACTAAAACGACCTCATCACTGAGATGAACAGGTTCGAAAATAAAAACTTCCCTAATGTTAAATCTTGCTGCACTTATTTTATTACAATTCATTTTAAATTTCTAGACCTTCCGCTTACATAATACGAACTCCCGGGAGACTAATAATAATATTAATTTAAAATCAGGTATAATTTGATAATTTTTACAAGTTGTATTTCTTATTTGGAAAGCCTGAAGCGTATTAATTGGTGACTCTTTCTGTATTTTACTGAGGGGAAGGGACACATATATATCCCTTAATATTAACTTATTATTGAGAGTACTCATTCTTCATTTAATTTTTATGATTTCGCTGATTCCTGAAATGGCAAATGACCAGTGCTTTGACGAATGACCTTATTAACATTATTTAAGTATGTTTCTTTCAATGCAATAGTAATTTTCAACCACCTCTTAAGTAAACGAAATGACAGTGATAAAAACATTGTATCTCGGCACATTAATTTACCCTATAAATTAAAGTAACGTGTTAACATTTACGACAGCTTTAGTACCTATTCTTCGTATTTCATGTAATAGAATAATAATCGAGTTTCTCCCTAAAACGACCTATTCAAAATTTTACGATGGCTTTTGCTTTTCCCATTACATTAATTTTCTTAATCTCGTAAATTCTTGAAAATTTTACTTTTTTAGAATAACTGCTTATCCATTGAAAAATAACTTCCCAAAAAATTGGTTCTGGTGATCAATAATCTTTTCTATTTTAATAATAATTGATTATTATCAAGACTAATTTGTTGTACATTAAATAAAAGTGATGCGTTTACACTATTTTGCGTCTAATCAATTTTATACAATGAAGTGATCCCGTTAAATTTTTGGCAACATATTCCACTATCAATCACCTCTATACAGTCTTACCGTTACCAACATAGGTTTTAATTGCTTATAAGTCATTCAAGACCTTTCGTATGCCTGTTAGGCGTATTAAACGGATAAATCGGTTAAATCGGTAAATCAGAAACCTTCTAAGGAAAATTGCTTATAGAAATCATTGCTCAATAACCAAAAGTGGATCTGCCTTGTAAAGCATGAGAATGTGTTGTGTAAACAATCGAGGCTTAACTTTGTGGAAATTTCATGCAATAAAAATGTTATAAGCGTCCTTTTTTAACAAAAAAAATCGATTTACAAGGTAACCTTTGTTTCAACACAGTTGTCCATAATCCTTGTTGATAACCGGAATACATTCTCAAATACGAAAAGCGTGGATTAAGGGCAGAATAATTTCAACAGTGAGCTTCCGAAACACTCGGCTTCCATTTTTTTGGATGAGTATGGACCACCTCATTAGACTCATGTTTTAAATCATGATTTTATTGCTCCTTGTTGTTTATCAACTGCCGCAGTCACCTTGTTCATCACAAATTGTGGGAAAATTTTTGTGAAAAATATTTCACCGTCACTTGTGAGAGAAATTCAATTCATCCCCAAAACTGTCGCCCGCAAAAAAATAAATAACTTGAGCACTGCTAGTCCGCGACCTTCACTTTTTAATCTCTTGCCATTTATTCACACTCTATATCCCATTCGCGTCACCTACTTTTTGAGGCCTTGTGTTGCTCTGGTCCGGAGAGAGTTTTGTAAGTCTCCGTCTTTATTTATTAAAAAATATACCCCGTGGGAATCGCCAGCTTCAGTCAATAGACAGCCATCCGTGCGTGGTTTGAGCGCTTTTTAAGTACCTGCATATGCGGTTTTCCGCGCTGCTGCGGCTCCATCGTTATTTTTTTTCGGTAAGTTCCCTCCCTGCCTTCTGTTTTTGTTTCTGTTCAATTTTACAGCCTCGTCTTTTTTTTTTCTTGACGGCCTCATTTCGACTTCCACGTATTGCTAATCCGCAACCTTTTATCTCTTTTTCAAAACATGCGCGTCATCTTGCGATACGAAGCCAGCACATCCGAGCGAGGTTTTTGTAGAGCGTTTTCGTTCTGATGACCGCGTTGCTAAATGGCTTGCTTTCTGGTGTTGTGGGGCGAAGATTATTATTTCTCGTCTCGCTGTTCCCCCCCCCCCCCATCCCGCCGAGAAACAGTTCGTGAGAGTATTTACCGTTCGCAGCGGAGCTCAATATAGAAACCCAGGAAGCGCTTGTTCGCAACAAACTGAATGTTACGAGTTATCACCGTTCAAGTTTTTTATATTCTAAGTTTAGAATTTTGGGGGTAGTTCGGAGAATTTTTTGAGGTGATGGATTAGTCGGAGTCTCCCTCAACCGCATTACAACTTAACAAGCATTATGGTTTCCTTGCATGTTGTAATTTAACCTTGAACTAACTTTCAGTATTTGATAATTTGGTCTAAATATGGCTACATTCGCCGAAATAGTGAATTGTAAGTTCATTTTTCTAATATTACGTTTAGAATGTCACAAAATTGGCTTCGTGTTGTGGAATGTTGACACTTATCGTTACCCGAATAAAAATAAGCCATAAAATACAATTTTCACTTTTATTTATAATATATTCGATCAACAGTCGCGTCTAAGGGAAAAAGTAACGGGAGAAAGGATATACATTGTATTTGAATTTAACATTGTGCCAGATGATTCTGCCGAACTGAGGAATATGTCATACTATTCAAAGACATTAGTGAATGAGTATAAACGTATGCATTTGGATATTTCGGAGTTTTGTTTTATTCGGTAAACTGTGATTTTTAATTCAGGAAATTTTGGGGTTCATTCGTACTATTTTACTTTTCCTAATTACGAGACAATACCCAGGCCAACGGCTATAGAACTGCTGATTCCCTCGGGATGTTTCAATATAGCAGTAGTTGATATTGCGTGAGCGTCGTGAGCTCTCAGTCGCTTGCATTGGTGTTGAGCTTTGCTCATTACCTCTCAGCAGGCAGTGCCATCGGATTTGAGTATGGCTTAATGAGCTTATGCTCGAATAGGTCTTCGGATTCAACGCCGCTATGCGCGACCGTGACGATCATGCTGAGAATTATTATCGCTATTATTGCTCTTCAATGCATGGATAGCAAGGGTCGATCCCCCTGGAAATTTATTTTTAGCACTTGGAGCGTAAAAAAGTGCATTCGTGCTCACGTGCATGATGTAGTTGCAACACGCTTTATTTTCAGAATTACGAGCGAGAAACAGGATTACCCTCTTTGCCTCTACTTATGTGGATTTTTCATTCCCAAGTGCTTGTGGCCATGCTCTCAGACGAGAGGTTAATTTTTCCAGGCGTTAAATAATGCTGATTAGTGTTGCCGTACCTGGCAGCTCTTTCGTGTGATTGGCCCATTGAATAGACAAGAATGCTACACATGCAGGAGCTGAGAACATTCATTTTCAACAAGGAAGTGGATAGAGATATATTTAATTTACTGAAACATTCGTGGATGTTTTAATGGATTAATAGAGAATATTTCTTCCAGCGATAATCAGTGGGAAGAAAAAGTAATAGTTGTCACTCAAGTGTTTTTTGCAGCATCGGGCCTATTAATATCGGTAATTAACTTAAAATTCCAATCAGTTGCTCATTGTAACTAGTGCGAGTGATTTTCACATCGGCTATTTCTTCTTATCCAAATATTTATAATCGTTACTTTCTAAAGCTGTGGCTAAAATGCCCTAAATTCTTAATTTCCTCTCGAGAATCCAAGAAGCCTGACCCGGATTGAAACATTGGTAAGGATTAATTGACGGTTATATGGGTGAGTGAGTCTACGTCAAATGCTACGCCCCAATTCCCCTGAATGTGTAATTAAAAAGGACTGCCGTCGTTGCGATTGGAATTGCACCTAAGCAGTCCGATCCCCCGAGGTGGTTTGAGAGTTAATTCAGTGCAGACTTTTAGCGGCGCAACACTCCAGCGTCCTCAGCCCTTGATTCGTGAATTCGTGCACCGCTTCGTTTCGCTCCGTGCAGCTCCTCATTCGTGACGATGCGTTAATTGAATGACCTTCTTACGGCGCGCTGAATCTCGACTTCGAATCGTATAGGTTGTCTGACACCCCATTTACCATTATTCGAACGGCGTTGCTCTTACGTACACGTTTGCATTTGCTGACGCGGAGGCTCTCGCGCGACAAGTGTTCTCGGCGTTTTCTCGTTGAGATGATTCGAAAAAAGTGAGGCGAGGAATGGAAGCCGGCCTGTCGCCAAGAGTGTGGTCTGAATTAGGGCCTTGTCACGATGTTCCGATGCATAGTGAAGAAGCATGTTCATCGTGCTTCTCAGAAAAAATATCATTTCTCCTGTTCCATTCTTTGACTATTTAATGTCAGCATTAGCTTTATATTATAAAAAAATGAAAATCTCGTCAGTTTCCATGAATTCAATGTCGTTTCTTGGTAATTGATATTCTATTTGTTTATTATACATTCGTAAAGGTATGTATAATGCGACTTCGTTTATGAAAAATATGCGAATGTATGAGAACAGATTTGTAATTGCAATTCTTTAGCTCTCTATCTCATTACTACCTTAACTGTGATTTGAGGTGATGTTTATTATTTAAAACAATTTGGATGGATAACATCATTAATGAATAGTTAAATGTATTCAAAATTAAGAGAAAAATTTAACAATATGCTAAGGAAAATCCAGAGAAGGTTGCGGAGGGCCAAAAGGTGCACAGAATGAAAGCACAGGGCAAATTAAGGTAACTGTCCTTGGAAAAATTTGCGAAAAATAATTAATTGTGGTAAAAGAAATAATGCAATAAAAATTACATATTTTTTCATTGCAATATTTATTGAGTAAAATAACTAATTTTGCGGCAGTAACTCGAGTGCTAAATGGGGAAAATATTTCTGCCATGTTGCAGTAGAATTGGAAGTTATGGGTAAGTTAAGTACATTTGTTGTGTTACGAAAATAATAATAATACTACTTGAAGGTATTTTAGATTCGCTATGTGTAAGGTTTAGCCGCAAAGATATGGTAGTTTTAGGTTTTCTTAGCATGGGGAGATAAATATAATTAGGGAGTTTGAGAAAGTTTTTAAATAGAAATTACTGATTAATTTAAAAGTTTTTCGAGTATTTAATGCTATAAAAATGAAAATATTGGGAATTTTACCTGAATATTGTTTTATTGGACTCTTAAAGCTTTAACTTTGGAATAAAATTTGATTTGTCCTATGATTTGGGGGCTTAAGAAAATGGATATGTCCATGTAAGCATGAAGAAACTTGGAAAATTAACGCTCAATTGACGAAATCATCGTTCTTAATCCGTGTACCGTGATTTCGCAGAAGGAATGGGCGCTGGCAAATTGTCAACGGCACGCAGACTTTGATGCGTGGTTGTGTCGGGATCAGGGATCCGAAAAAGGTTGCCTGTGTTCCGGAGTTGCGGAGATGAGAAATTGGTAAATCAAATTAAGGAGTTAGAGCGTGTCGAGGATGGATTGTGGAGGGGAGGGGGGTTGGACGTGGCGCTCTTTCCAGGGGCGGCAGGGGCGTTCATTCAAAGCTCCTTCATTTACACCCCCGAATAAGGTAGCAACATTTCAGCACCCGCTTTCGCCTACCCATCATACCTCAGTCCTGATTACCAACTCCCGAGGAGACAACATAAATAGTATCTGCAGAGAGTGTTACTGCGTAGCAAATTTCAATACCCGCTGAAAGCCATCCATTGCCACTGTTATGCATGGGATTGTTTTCAACTTCATTGATATTGTATATCCAAATTCATCCCCAAACGTTTGAAATTTTTGCACCAATTGGTTTTAATATTGTTTAACGATACCAGGTTTTGGGTTAGGATACTTTACTTGTGAAATTTATAGGTATTTGTCCTCTAAAGTACAACTATAATGACCATTTGAATGGTTTAGTTAAGATACGGTGCCGCACAATAGCGTTATACTGAGCAGTAGGCTATGCGCTACACATTTTGTTATTTTTATATGTTTCCGCTTTTCATATTCCGTCCCTGAATACGATAGCAACATAGCAACATCTTCGACGCTTTAGTGAAAGTCTTTTCTTGAAGTCGATGCCATAGAGGTTATGCCAAGTCATTGCCGATGCAAGATTGACTGGTGAGAAAGTTATGTGATCGTGTTATATCCGGTACCAAATTCTTAACAGACATAGCGCAATGCCGTAACCTTTCTCGGTGTTCTGTAAGGAGGATACGAATCCTGTGGCCAAGGGCACCGCATAGAGGAAGGATCCCAATTCCATCTCACAGAAGGCTGATTTCTGTTGCCACTTCGGTAGCATTTTATTCGGTTTTCTAAATTGTCCGCGGCGCAGTTATGAGTACAATGCGACCCACTTTTTCCAATATTTTGCAGCATAATGTTTGTTATTGCGAGGAATAGCATTGAAAAGTTATAAATTAGATAAATCACATCACCGTGAATGAAAATTTAGGTAGACACCCCTAGTTATACCTTATCTCTCCGAGAAGCTCGGATCGATTTGTCCGTCAGCGACACTAGTGACGACTTTTGTAAACCCATTTAAATGCGCGATGGTTTGACAACACATTATGAGGACGACTTGAGGATCCTCTGATGTAATATTCGTGCCTGTGGCCTTCAACGCTTACTCACACTTGGTTCGAATTCGTTAGCAACCTCTCGACATTCCGTCTCTTCCCCACCCAACGCAGACTTCTTCCGATTGGGAACTGTCGGGGAGGTGTCGATGAGGAGGGGAGGCATCAATTCGCTGAGGCGAGTGCTCGGTCTCTTCTCTTGTGACAGCAATTAAAACGGCGCGAGTCGCAGGCGTGAAATGAAATTCCACGGATTGCCCCTTTCTGTCGTACCTTTTATGGTTCTCACCCCTCCCTCCACCCCCTCCCTCCAGCCTCTCGTTTCTTGTGCATCCGCCGTCTCTTTCACCCTCTCTGATTCCTCTCGTCTGCTTTTTAACGCCTATTTTCCCTCTCTTTGATACTTCCCCTCGTTCTAATTACGAATGTTCGCGCCAAATCTCCGATTCCACCCCCGAGCGGTGATAATGCTAAAAAAAATTCCACAAAGTATGACACAAAGCCTCGTTGACTGCAACTGCATTTGAAATACCTGCGCATTGCGGCCTAGATCAATGATAAAACGTTCTTCATGTTCGAACACAAACCGTTCATCAATTTTGAAATCGATTTCCATAATTTATCGGAAGTATTTAAGTCTAGTAATAGACATTGCAATTGATTATTTCCTTATTTCTCGTGTAAAATCAATAAAATATTTTGCTTTGTAATTGTAGTTACTACGAGAAGTTGAGCTTTGCCGCTTTAAGTTGCAAAACTGATTATGATGGAGTCATAACCCTCTCTCTTATTAGTTCTCAAATCCAACATCACATCTATTTTGGCTGTCCCGTACCAATCTTTATCAGAAGACTTTTCCTAGTTTATAAATACGATTTAAATATTATCAGTCATTGGTAGTTTGTTTTTCTTTTCATTCAGTAGGTATCTGCAAGAACGATAATTCTGTTTGTAGTTCATTTTGCCGCGCATACATTTTAAGCGAGCAATTTTTTAAATCTAACAAAATAATGCGTACATGTATCCTGGACGTCTTAATTATAGAAGCGCAGCTTTAAAGAATTTAAGAAATCTAAAAAATCTGATCGCACAGTGTACTCCTTCATTGCAAATTCAGAATATATATATCTAAAACAATGTTGCTGAATTATAATTAAAATTATGAAGCAAAAACCTTCCTCATAAGCGGATGGAGACCAAAACTGCGGGTGGATAATGGCATATCATACACACTCTTCCGGAATGAGGACCGTAAAAAGTTGTCATAGCAAAGATCTTGGACAAAGATCTTTGGCGTTGAAGTGAATTATTTTCTGAACTCCTCTCTTTACCAAGTCAAAGCTCCCTTCGGACGTTAGAATACTTTCCTACTTCTTGATTTGTATAAAATGAAGAAATTATATTGTATTTAACACAACTCAAAATAATGTTTAGTTTATTGCACACATTCAACAGTTATAACCTTGCTAAAAACGTGTTATAATTCATTTAAAATCAGTATTTATTCCGTGCGGCGTATATCCTGAAGAGACAAATGCGGCATGCGTAATTACTGAAGTTAAGTGCGGTTCTCTCGCTTTCATTATGGGTGACACGCCGTACCTCGTGGCTCTATGGCCTCTAAGAGGCCAATATGGCGTAACAAGACTGAAAACATTCTTAGCAGAACTTACTGTTGCTGCAAACCTCAAACAATTGTGCTATATCTGTAGTTCAACGTCCGATACGACTTTAGTATACGGCGAATAAAATTTTGAAGGTAAAATGCCAGACGTATCTCAGTAATTGTGCTTTAAAATCTGAAAAAAAACAATGAAACACAAATCGGACATCCTCACTTATTCTCTATCATCTACTACGCCCCTGCATTGGGCATTTGTCCGCAATCTGTGAGGAAACGCCGAAACTACTTAGGGGGGTGCGCAGTCTATCCCTTTTGCGGCGTCTCTCCCCGATTTACCCTACTAGTTAAATACCATATGCCATACGCCAACGT
Organism: Ischnura elegans; assembly: GCF_921293095.1. Taxonomy (NCBI): domain Eukaryota; kingdom Metazoa; phylum Arthropoda; class Insecta; order Odonata; family Coenagrionidae; genus Ischnura; species Ischnura elegans. Next base: position 108,587,206 of record NC_060254.1, on the reverse strand, counting down.
TCGTCTCCTAAGGTAATCCGTAGAATAGGATTCTTTCAAAACCGTTAGAAAAATATCCCGTTTCAGTTTCGGAAAAATATCGATGCAGAGCACGCCAAAGTTTAAAGTCAATCAAGCTTATGAGTGTAAATTTTATTTATGCCTATGTACTCGTTCCCTTTCAATAATTTTGGAAGAGAAGTACGAAAGCATTTTCTGTCAGACTCATTGAATCTAATGTATTTATAAGTAAGTCTACGATAATAATGTTTCATCTAAATGGCTACATTTAATCCATGGCTATTAACAATCGGTAACTCTAGGATTTGGTAGTATCAAAAAATTGAATCATATTTGGAAGAATGAGTATTTTTTTCAGAAACTTTTGATTTATTCTTGAAAATTAGGTTAAATCAGGCATTGTAACTTGAAACAGAGGGCTATTTCATTTCTGGTTATTTTCTTTTTAATCGTGTAGCATGATAATATTTTTGAGCCATAAAATCCCATTTATTGCAAAATTTTCTGGGGCTCCGTAGATACATCTATCTCTTAAAGCTCGAATAAACTACACAATTTTCACGCAATGGATATTAGAAATTTATAATCTTTTGACCATACTTTCAAAGGGAAATATTTTATTTGAAATGAAAGTGTAATTTATGATGAGTAATTTTCAAACTTGAGAAACAATGGCTTGCGCCTTCCAAAACAACTGGAAAAATATTGTTATAATATTATTTATTTAATTCTGGACCGTATTTTGTAGTTCTTCATAGCGGTCAATGAGTTAAATGAAATTCTGAAAAACCAATCAAAACAGCAATTAAAACGTTTCTTTTTTCTGTGTGAGAGTTGGTGTCTCTCAGAACGAGCTATTTTCCTCTTCAGGAACAAATCCGATAAGTACACCAACTCCGGTTGTTAGGATACGAAGGGGCTGGAGGGCGTCCCGTCTTCGGGTCAATGCCTTTAGTACGTGACAAATACCTGGAACAGAAACCTCTCTTCCTCTCTCTCTCCTGGAACAAAATTACGTGAAGCAGAGACGCGCAGAATTCATCTCAAAATCTCACGAAAGATATTGCTGCAAGGTGCAATGCCGAAGTATAGAAAGTTAGTTCCAGCTAGAAAGTTTAAATTGGAGCCACCGATGCTTTATGTCGAGGGAAAAAACGTACTATGCAAGGAATAGTACCTACTCGTAAAAGTGGCAATCAGTGGAAAAATATACTTTATAAAAAGGCGATGTTGATGCAATCTCCATCTCTTGGTCCCAAAGTACTTATTGACTGGCGATACCGGATGAAAATATTTGGTCGATCTCGTTCTTAAGTCCATGTTTTTTTTTGAGCATCTCAAACGCCAAAATTCAACCTTCACAGTAAAATATATATTTCGTGAAGATTGGGGAATATAATTTTTTCATATTTTTTTCTGTATTTACAGGAATATGCATGGTGCAGCACGCTATCGATTTCTATTTGAAAGCTTTGTATCTCCGCTACATTTTCCCCGTCACCCGACAAGTAGGTGTTTAAGATTTGTTAAGTAGTTGAAAAAATTAGGTGGTAGGTGCTATTCAACTGTCTGAAGATTTTCAGTACGAAGTTTCTGTTGGTGGCTAACTTCGACACGGCATTGACAACAATTACAGTATGTAAATAATTTGAATTTGGTGTAATTAATACTTTATATACTCCTCAGTGTAACGATAATACCTTAGTTCTTTCATCCCCTTATTCCTATGACGTCTAAAGAGGTGTTAGCAAAGATGTGGGGGAATATCAAGATCTCTTCAGAATAAGAAACATGGAATACATGCTCAAATAAGTACTTGGCTGACTAAACCGATGAGTTATCCAGCCCCTAATGACATTTAAAAACTATTATCTATTTTATCAACCTCTTTTAAAGTGCATAAATCATGGTTGCTTATTATACTAATAAATTTTTTTCTATGTGAAAAGTAACCTATATTTTTAGAACTATATGTAAACGACGCATTCTTCTGATATGTGATAAACCCACTTCAAAACGTATTAAAAGGTTAGATTTTGAATTTGGAATAAAAATCATAAAGGCTAAAGGCGTAGCTGGATATTATTCCTTATTCACTGATTTTTCTCTATTTGTGACAGAGGTTGATTTTGTTAGAAAGGGAGGCTGTGCATATTTTGAGGAGACATAATTCGATGCAGAGAGCGACATTTAAATTGATATGTTGCGTGAGTGATCTTCATTGAGCATATTTTCATTTTTTGCTATCCTTATTAACCTGTGGTATCTTTTTTAATTTCCTGACTCGCTGAATTAAAAAAAGGAAGTACTCCATTCCTCCGATTGCTGACCCATCGAGGCATTAAGCTGGTTTAACACACTTTTTGCTTTAGTATGCAATAACCCTGGGATCTAGATTTGAAGAAAATGCACGGATCACTGGAATGGATAGGTAGTTGGTCCCTGGGAAGAAGAGCGAATGTGATAGGAGGGGGGAGCGAAGCAACTTCTTCGTCAGAGCACGACGTGGAGCCCCGGGCCATGCGGATGCACACGCTCTCGGTGGCGAATCAGGTGGGCGGAGGGAAAGAGAGGATTGGTGGGAGGCGTGCAGCGAGGAGGCAGAGGCAGAGGGTGATCGTGATGAATGGGGGGCACTGAGCGAATCGCAATGAGAGGCATTTTCCTCAAGTTAAAAGTCAGCTTGGGCACACCAAAAAATGTGAATAAATGGGTTTGTCACTGAGTGATAACGAAATTCTTTCAAATATAACTTCATCAGCTACTAGGCCATAATTTTTCTAAATCTTGGAGAGAAATAATACATGTAAATAAAACTATGAGAGGCATATATATATGGAATCTGTCTTAAGATTTAGCTCAGATATAACCCGACATATGCACTGAGGATCTGGGGATGTTACAATCCGCGGATGTATCTTAAAAATTACTCCCATCATAGGTATTTTAAAAATAAGTACCAAAGGCAAAAATGTATCCAAAGGAAATTTCAAATTGAACCAGTAAAAACTCTGTTTGTGTGTAGCAAATAAATATGTGGAGCGATATAAGCAGTAAATTTGGAGATCCAACCCTCAGATTGTTTTGAATAGGCGAGGATAGAGCTCATCTCTGAGTAAGCCACACACAGGCGGGTGAATTTTACACATTCAGGTTAAGATAAGATATACTTTCCGTGGAGTACGTCGTATGTTTTATTCAAACAGCCTTACCGAAAGTATGACCCGGAGGAGAAATTTTTTTGTGATTACGAAGTTATTAGGAAAGGAAGAATGGTGATCATGGCCATTGTGCTTAGAAGGTTGTTCTAAAAGTAGAAATTGTGTTTCTAGACATGGTTGTATTTTCGGGAAGAATAATTGCACATCCTAAGCTTATACGAAAATTACTTTAATGATCAATGACGTAATCGAAATTCAGAGAATTAAGCCTGATGAGAATGTTTTCCATGAAAGATTTCCTGAGTGCCTTGAAAATTGCATTACCTGCTGAAACCCAGGTCGGTTGAATTAAATGAGTGAGGAAATAAATCTAAGTGATTTAATTAGGCTAAATATCAAGAGTAATATTATCCATTTCCACAAAATTACGCCAAAAATCGTATCTTTTATTATATAATGTTTATTATTATGAGAGAAAAATAATGTAATGTCAGTCATAATTTAGAAATGATCCAAAAATATCATCGGACTCGTAACTCATTTAAATTTTGAATTAATTGCAATCGAACTTTGTAATTAGTTCAAATAACGGTTGTCCCATTGAAATGGCGGCAAGGTACGCTGAAAGGTCTCGAATAAGTATGAACTTATCCATTACCAAATTGGATGATCCAATTTCAGTGTACCATAATTTAAATTTTTAATCTCCTATGCATAAGTGCGTATTCGTATTATATGGTGTGGTATTAAAAAATTATTTATGCTACATTGATTTTGACTTCTTGTGTTAGCGATTGTATTATGCAGCATATGATGATGCACTGAGGAAGAATTGAAATTCACCCGGTAAATTTCACGCATGTCTTTTTGACGTGTAAGTAAGATCCAAAAGTTGTGTGATGATCATGAAGAAACTATTCTTATAAGCGAAAATTTATGTTCAGTAAATTTTAAATGCGATGGTGGTTGGCGTAACATGGTGGAACTCCTTCATGATGCACAAAGGTTGAGAAAAAGACTTCGCTGTTCCACAAAATAAAATATATTTGCGACCGGTTTCGATACAGCGTAGGAGCCAGATGATGATACGATGTATCGAAACCGGTCGCAAATATATTCTATTTTGTGGAACAGCGAAGTCTTTTTCTTAACCTTTGTGCATCAGTAAATTTTACTTTGACAATATCCATCGCTCATATTGAGCAGTAAAATATTTTCCCGAAAGAATCTACTGCTAGATTTTGATGCATATATTGACTGCCAGCTTTCGTATAATAAATAATGATAAATGTATAGGTCCTTTATTTGGAGGTCCTTGAAAAGAAGGCTTAAAAATATGACAGGGAAGAGGAACGAGGTCGTCCTGCAGAACGTGTCTTGGCTGATGCGGGAGCGGTAGGTGGGCGAGTGAAAGTTGAAGGAAGACGGAGGTTATGAGGAAGACAAAGGAGCGCGCCCTCTAAAGTTGGGGAGGGGGACAGAGGGGAGGGGGTTGAAGGGCTCCGGAAGTTCGGGAGGAGAGAGAGGGAGGCTGTGAGGGTCGAAGGGTCACGGGGCAGTTTGAGGCACTGAGCGAACGATAAAGGTCAAAGGAGGCTTTTGCTCTTCGCAGCGCGGCGGCATCCAGTAGGCCCCGAGCCATGCCGCGTGAGTAAACGCTACCAAAACTCCAAGACCTCTCGATCGCGCCACAAAGGTCCAAGTGAAGCAGACGAGGCTTGAAGAGGTCAAAGCCCCTCCCTCCACTTCGCATTCCACCTTTTAGTTTCAATGGCCATCGGCAGCGATACCACCGAAAGTTTCAGAGTTAAATTCCACGGTCAATTATTCATTTAAGTGAAACAATATTGACCTATTTTATGTCCGAAAGAACCAGTTCTCTCCATGCATCCAATAACACAGGGCAACAAAAAATTTTGTTTGAAAACTTTTTTTATTTTAATAGCCGATCTTTATCGATTTTGATGTGCCGAATCCAAACCTGGCCTTAGTTATTTTGTATCACCCGTAGTTTCCAAGAAATATGTATTTAATAATTAGTCTAATACCCTTATACGGTATTTAGGGAAATCAATGAAACGCTGTGTTACATCATAAAATTGTTTGCATTTACTGTTCACTACATCGTGATAAAATTGTTTGTATCTACAGCAGCGTGATAATACAGGGTTCACTTGTCAATTGGAATTGGTCTACATTTTCTTTCCCTTTTTACCTTGAAGCTTCTTGTGTAGCTTTTTGTGCGATGAATCGCTTGCTGAACTTCTCGGTGAAGTACCAACAGTAATCCCCATTATCTTCGTTCATTAGACCTACTTTTTCAATTTTATTATAACTATAAAAAATCTGTGAAATTCTAAAAATATTGCTTAATTTCATAAATTTAACTCTAAAATGTGAATAAATGATGGGTGATACAACTTTAAAACCATCATACTTGGATTCAGCAACTTTAAAAACATAAGAATAAGGTATTTTCAGTAAAAATGTTTTTTCATTATTGGCCTGTGTCATTTGTGTTTCATATTTTGAGTCACATTTGAGTCCCGAGAACAATTTTTATAAGCTCAGCTCGGTCTATGGTCTAGAAAGACGTGAGTTGAGCTCCCCTTTCGTATTTCTGTGGCTGAAACAATTAAAAACACCCTGATAAAATAAATTCGATATTCAGATGTCGCTTGTTAAGAGAGGATTGATACATGGAGTAGAACTCTAGGGCCCCATTCCATATCTTCATTATCTTTCTTTTATCTTTTTTATCTTTTCTTAATCTTTTTTTTATCTTTTTTATTATTTTATTTTTTTTATCTTTATCTTTTATCTTTATTATCTTTATTATCTTTATTATTTTATTTTATTTATATTATTCTATTTAGTTATCTTTTTTTTCATTGCAGCTAATTGCATTATATTTTGAATAATGTTTGAGTCACGACTTGCAAAAAGGAAACGGTTCCATAACGATACTGAATGAAGGGATCCTAAACATGAGACATGATATTCTCACTGCATATTTATCCATACGTCTAAATGGTCATTGGTGGGCTCGAAAAAAGTGGATATAATTGAGCTAATATTACTTAATTTTTAGGCGTTGCATTTACTGTAGATATAAGTTATTTGCGCCTTCATTCCATCCTTAAAAATGTGATCTTGCCACCGTAGTCGACCGTGTGCAAGTAATATTCAAAATCACGCTATGGAAGCCGCGTGGGGAAAAGCTACAATAATGTATATGAATAAAATTGGAGAAATTTAGAGCCGATCTCCATCATATGATGATGCGGTTAAAAAAATCATGGTATTCGATACGCTCTGCTTTAGGGGAGGAGATGGAACGTTATCATTTGGTACTTTGTACTGTTTACCGTATTTACTTTGCTCTGTAGACCAACAGTAGTAGCATAAAAATCTAACAACTTCACCTTTTTTAATTTTTAAAGAAATTACGTAGTGGTATTTAGTTTATGAAATCAGTATATATGCCTTAGTTGCTTAAAATATTTTTCGAACTTAGCATGACAGTGGAAACGTGCTCAATAACCTGAATGTAAGTGCTCATATAACCGCTTGTGGCTGAAGCATTTTTACAAAGGCCTTGGTTTGAATACTTAAAGGGAATTTTGAAAATATTCATGAAATTTGACCCGCAATGAAAGAGTGTCCACGATGCGTTTTACGCTTTCATCCGCGTGGTTGTGAGCGCGGTGTCGTTTCGCATTCCGAAGGGTGTGTGCGTAATCATTGCGTAAATTGGCGAGATGAGATTCCCTCTGTCAAATGCGGCCAAATTGAAGCGACCCGCGTCAAAGGGAGGCCTTGCCAGCGACGGACACTGCTCTCGTTACGCCTTAGTCTCACAGATCGCGGCTCTTGCCCAATTAATAATTGACGCGATGGGTGTATTGACCGCCGGTCCACGCAGATCAGCGTTCGAATCCCAAGTGGTCGGCCAGCTACTTCCTGCCACCGTCAAAGGGATGAGGGGGCACACACCAGAAGCATGTACGATTGATAAACAAATAGATAAGGGCTCGCTAATTTGTGATTAAACATTAAGTAAAACTGAACATTTGAAACTCATTGTCATTTCGTTCTACGTTTGCGGCCTGGCTTTGTGGAGCCTCAAAAAGGAAAATAAAAATTCACGTTCCACATTTTCGATGCCGTCATAGAGTGTGAGTGTGAAATAAACCGAGTGAATAGTCTTTTCCCATCATAGTTGACCTTTCTAGTGCTACTCATTTGTCGTTTAAATAAATTATTGTTAGCTTGTAAGTTAGGGGAGCGAGATGGCAGCCTTGTGAGTAGATCGCTTGGTTTCTGACAGGAGGGACAGGAGGATGTCGGGTTCAGATTCCGGGTGAGGTCTTTGGTCACATCTAAACCTCCATTTCAAATTTCGGTCGGCGGGAGAGAGGCACTCTTCCTGAACGCGTGAAAACTCATTCGCCTGCTGCTTAGTCGAGGGAAATCTCTACTATCAAACCACTGACATTCTAACTGTCGTAATATGTAATTTATAAGCGCTAATTTTGGATAGCGATATGAATTATCATGTGTCCGTAACGAAAATTATAGTTTCATAATGTGTTAGTAAGCATCACGCTCCTAAAACTTTGGGGACCATATAGTTTTAGAATGTGAACAACGCCTACTCTAGCGCATACTCAATACTGATCCCGAAAGATGTTTAATCAAACTTTAAATTGCTTTACTCCGGCTTTTCACAAAAGCACAGGAGTGAGTGTTGTTCTCTATGCTATAATTTTTTTTAAATATAAACTTTTATGATGTTAACATCATTGGTTACATTTAGTTGCTTGGTAATTTTATTCTACGCTGCCTCCTTAACAGAAAATTTTCGTAGCTAAGGTTATCTTATTTGCTACTTCTTTATTAAACGAAAGTTTCACTCTTACGTGCTAAAACTCCGTGTTGCTTCTTTAGCCCTCACAACTATCCTAGTGAAACAGGTGTTTTAAACACTTTTTGCATTAAAAGGAACAAGAGTCTCCCCAAACTATTTTCCATGGGCACCATCACCTATCTTTGGACGGATACGAAAACATTTCGGCTGTTAGATTTTTTCTCCCGAGATTTTATTCATACTTTTAAGTTTTATCGCTCTCGACTCTTCGTTTATTTTCAGCTTTTTATATTTTTCAATGGTTGACCCTCTTCGTGTGCTCATTAGGCATTCACGTCGCACTTACCGCTCGTGTGTCCCCACGTACGCGCCCACACCCACGGCGGAGCGGCAGCCCACTCCCGGGTGCCGTATCAAAGTGAGCCTATCCAGCGCCCTCCCTCGTGAGTGGCGAATAAAAGACCTATGCTGCTGCTATGAGCGTGGAACGGAGTCTGGATGCAGCCGCAAACATTGGCCGCTTTCGATGGAAATATCTGCACTGGGTTGGCGTCGAAACTTGTCCAAAATAGCCTCCTCGTTTTCATTTGTTTGTGCCGCATTCCTGCTACGTTGACGCTTAATGATAACTGGTGCTACGGTACAATCATTGATAGGGATGAAAGGTGTCAAAAGCTATTGACAGCAATTTAGTTAAGTTGTTTTACAGCATATTATCAATCATGTCATCGAAAAAAAATCATTAATTAAAGGAAAGTTTCACTCTTACGTGCTAAAATTCCGTGTTGCTTCATCAGCCCGCACAACTATCCTAGTAACACAGGTGTTTTAAACACTTTCAGTATTAAAAGGAACAAGAGTCCCTCCAAACTATTTGCCATGGGCACCATAAAATCATTAAGAAATGCTAAACCATTTCTGAATGAATGAAATTAGTACGGCCATAACATAATATCAGATTGAACTTTGGCTTTGCTAACCGGTATAAATAATTGCATATATCGAAAGACTTTCTTCTTTAAGTTGAATTATATTTTGTAATGATCTTTTTATAAGATTAAGATACCTTGTATAAGATGTATCGGCTTTGTAAGATTCTTAGTGAATAGATTTTTTGAAGTAGAGATGATGGTATATATTCATCAGTTGAGTAGCACTCCTTAGTAGCTCAGTTGAGTAGCTCTGAGAACTTAGAATCAATTTGAATATCAGCAATGTTTCCTTAAATCCTCTTTTTACGTCGTATTCTTTTAATACTTTTCGCAACCGATTTCGTTTTTCAGTGTTAAAGAATAGATCGATGCTGATACTAATGCTGTTATGGACATGAGGAAAATCTTTGTGCGTATTTGTGATTCAATCATAATTACCTATGGATCTCCTACTATAAATATGTAATGAGTAATATGGGATGAACACGGTCGTATTACCGATATTTCGATTTTATTGCGTGTCATATATATGAGTTATTCCATGAATAAATACTCTTCCTGCTCCTTTGATAACCATGAGATCACGTAGGTTGCCCTTCGGTTTTCGGTTGTTTATATTGTTTTGATGAAGAGAAATCATTCTTCGGCGTGAAGATGGGATAACAATAGGTACTTGGTTATTAGGCGGGAATTATAACAACGCGATCCGTAAAGCATACCTTCACGGAGTAACTATGGCCGCATTGAGCATTTAACTCCATTTTATTGGTTTATATCAGCTTTATTACCACATCTAATAATTTAGAACCACGTTAATCATATGCAGCTTCTCAGAAGATGGTGAACGCGAGTTAGAATTGGGGATATTTTTTACTAAATTTACTATGCTAATTCTAATTTTAAAACGCGGGAAAGACTTGGTAGGCAGACACCCATTTTTACACACATGTATAGGTAAACATACATGAGTATTGCACTAACGACCATGGATCTAAAAGATTCTCATACTTTTAATTTAATGAAATTAGAATTAGGAGGATGTACACATGATTAAATACCACTCCCAAAAATATTACTGAAGACGATTCTCGTCTCATTTGTTGTCACCCACCGTGCGTGAAGATAGGTTTAACAATGTGGCTACCCGCGCCACTAAGGGAAGAGAACATTTAACGGGGATGCAAGATATAATTAGGACTGGCTACCGAGATTTTATATTGGAGATAATAATGTGTATGAAATTCATAACCATTTAAAGCCATTCCACGTGAATGCAAAAACACTTTTTCAAATATATTAGATCAAATTGATCGCTCCGCCCTCACTGTCGCACTGTGAACGTTTTTGAAAAACGAGTTGAAACGCGCCCAGAGGGGTATAAATAAATCAAGCGATCATTCGGGATGAGTGTCTCCTCTCTTTAGACCCCCAGCAGCTGCATAAATTCATTCAACAACATACCGGGTATGTTCACACTATGAGCATCGGCAACTCTCAGCGAAAACGGAAATGGCGAGAAGGGATATCGTTGACTCGGGGTGCAGTTTGACCGTGCGAAATGTTTTAGGATGGACGGGAGTGTTGCGAAGGGAGAAAGAGCAAGAGTGGTCAAGCGAGGTTAGGTACGTACATGAGCAGGTTGGCAAGGCGTCGCTCGGAGTGAATTGGCATTCTTCCCATTGGCGGTCCCTCCAAACTATCCACTTTAGGATCTTGAAGCGTTTGCTCCCTCACGCTCCCTCGGGAGGCGACCTTAAAATAAAAAAAAGTAAAACCCCCCCGGAACAATCGTCGTTGGCCACCACGTATAAAGGGTGCCCAAAAGCGAGTGTTTCGAGGGCCCTACGCAGTTGGCGCTGTAGTCTAGAGGATACTGCCGTCACCTGCGGAGAAGAGGCAATATCGAGGCGTCTTCCCCGTCCACTGCACTTCCCGTGACTCTTGGTCAGACTCTGCGACTTAGCCTTTGAACCGTGCCCTAAGTTATTTCATTAATTTTTTCTCATTCCATTCTGGTTAATTGGAACGCGCTTGAGGTCCGCGCTTCTCTGAATTTTTGATGAGGGCACACGGATGGTCGAGGTTACTCAGCCTTCATGTTGTACCTGGGAGAAATGTTTGCACCGCTAACCACAAGTTGCGGCAATGAATGTTGGCAAATTCTGAAAACAGTTGCCTTTATAGTCTATTCACTTTATGCCTGCGGGTGAGCTCTCGTGAGAGTCCGGACACTCACGGATGGTTTCGCTGATGGGGGGGGGGGGGGGTAGTACCGAGAGAGAGAGGAGGAGCGAACATAACGTTGCCAAATGTACATAGCCACCCTACTTTGTCACTGAAAACATGTGAGTCATAGGTGGCCACAGGTGCCGAGACAATAAACCTACTCATTTGGAAGGCATTGGGGATAATCCTTTAGCAGAAGCCCATGACATTGTCAGCTACCGCGCTGAATGAAACACCGTTGGTGGAAGGCATACTTAGTCACATACAAGGAGAACGCGTGAGATTTGGCAACACTGCTTCAAGAGCAGTGTTGCCAAAACATTCACGACGGAGAATTCACGATGTTCACTCGGCGGAGGTCTGAGAGCGACTCACTGAGGCCACTCGTACTGTTTGCTGATTGGCAAAGGCAAAGTCACGTGCCGAGAAACTGTCCCTCCCCTCATCTCCACTTGCTTTGGCCACACCAGCTCACCCGCAGAGATAAAATGAACAGAGTATAAATTCCCTGAAATTTGCTTTGAATTATCTTCAAATAGCTAATATCTGGTGAAACTGAGTAGTTTGTTTGTAAAATTTGGCAGCCGAGAAAAGGACCGTATTTCAAGGTTACTGCAAAATGTTAGATTACGAGTCGTGAAGCTTATACTATGGAGTATAATACCACTTCAATCTGTAGAAACTATATGAGAAAACAACATCATTTTCAAATACTGCAATCTTTGCTTTCAAGAGAGGTCCACGAATCTTTCAGTGGTTCTGAACCCAAAAATTATTTTTGCGCTCATCCACTATGACTTTGGATAGCTTTGTGCCACTGATCGCGCATCATTTAAAATCCACACCAATTGAGTTTTCTTTTTAATTTGATCTTCGTTTTGATGCGTATTTAAAAAAATTGTCCCGTGTAGCTACTCGGAATCGAAAGATCCTTCGCTCTCTTATATTGTCGGTCACGATGACTTCCATTCATTATCCATCCTAAAGTTTACGAGAAATATGAGATAAATCTTACTTACATGAAATAATGTAGTTTATGCTGGATCGATAATGCTAACTCCATTACAAAATAGTACTCCCAACTCGAACTGAATAAATTATTTGTTCAGAACTGCTTAAGTAAACATATTTTAAGTAAGCCTTTCTAGCTTTCTGACAGTACGTAAACTGAATACTCCTAAAGTGTCCTGTGGACGTTCCGATTAGATGTCATAAAGGTGTGAGGATCTATTTTGCTCCTAATTTATCTGGTCTCCAATAAAATATTTATTAGAAGCTGATCCGGCTCATATCAGTTCTGAGCTCCCTCACCGTCTTGCTTGGTTTTAAAATTTCATTTATCCGATCGAAATGGCAAACAATTTTTTGCTCTTTGATGGGTTCATACGCGACATATATGTAAACATTTCCCCGGAGGAAGAGTCACTGACCTTCTCCGTTAAATGGATACTTCAGCGGCTTCAAAGGACAATAAAAATATTACTCGAGTTATGATAAAAATGGAAACGTGCGCGTTCCACTGTGATAAAACTGGAGGCGCTGAAATAATAATGAAAACAAAAATGCCTTGGAATTTTTTCATTTGTTTGTCTCCGGTGGTGGTGTTTCGTACGTTCGCTTACCGAGGACAAAAAAATGTGGCCGTAACGTAAAAAAAACCTCTGGCGGTTGCCTTGGTTACGGTGAAAATTCCGTGAAAAGGCTGCTGGCTTTATATATACACACACATAAATGTATTTTTTGTCTGTTCGGGGGAGGTTGCTGGGGAAATGCAGCCTGGAGGCTGTATTCGGATCTCGTAGGGAAGGGAATAAAGTTGAGAGTTGAGTTGAGCGCGGCTGGTGAGCCGGGACGGATGAGAAATTCGTGAAAAATGCAGCCCTCGGCCGCCGTGACTCACCCGCTGTTCAACTCCTTCAGCTTTTTTCTCCGCTTCCCATTCGAATCGCGCCCGAGCTTCGCTTTGATGACGGAAGGGGGCACGTCCGCTCCTGGCCTACCATTACCTCTTCGAGTACCTTCCTCAATGTCGTCCCTTTAGCACTAGAACCCCTTGGACTTTGCTATGTACTCACTGCCAACGAATGGGACAAAAATGCCTCGTTGCCATTTCAGGTGCTATTTGAACTTATATGGCCCGAAATGTGTGAAACTCCTCACCTTCTTCTTGTTTTGGTCCAGACTTTTATCCATCTTTTGTGTTAATGAGAGTAAGCCATATATTTCTTTTTAAAAGAGATTGGAAAATATAAGTTGGTATTGAAGAATCGTTTGTTCTAATTGGGTGACAATATTTGCAACAGCGAAGTAAATATTATTTTCAAGGAAAATAGTTTCTAACAGGTTAGAGAATTTCCTCTAAGTTATATTTTATAGTTATGAGTCATTCCCTGCTGCTCTCAGAACTATTCTAAACGATTGAATGTGCGAATTGGTTTTTATTTTTTTAGATGACATTTTTTATGGAAAATAAAATTATTTCAATTCATATAGTTCACCATGTCATCCTTAGTGTTCACGACCTAAGATTTCTTAATGGTTCACTTCCGTGTTATGACTGATTAAACTTTTCAAGTGGAAGGGTTTTATTTTTCATAAAGGAAATGTTTCACAGTAAATTTTATTAGTTAATAATAATTTATTTATAATATCAAAACTTGAAGTCGTCACCCCAGACTACGTCAAATGCGGTTTTTATATGAGGTCGTGTGAAGGTTTTATCTGGCGGTTAAACACGAGACCTTTGAATGAAGAAGAGCTGATGTTGGAGTTGTAAACGATATTTAATTTACTTGTAAAACCTCAATTTGCAATAACATTTGCAGTAAATGTGACAATTTCCAAGAAATATTTGTGGACTATAAAGTGAAGGCAACGCTCCATAATACTGAGTTAGTGTTGGCTTTGAATTTGAACTTATAGGAAATAAGGAGAACACTTGGGAGAAATCTATGGATGTCTCGTTATCTTGACCCGTTTTTTCACTGCCTTTCAGGCATCATTTTCATGGCCGTTTCCACTCCGCTTACTTTGCTTACTTGGGTGACACCATTAAACTGAGATTCCGAAGGTCGAACGAGAGGCATCTTTAAAGGGAGCTGAAGGGGGAGTGAAGGGATTTGGAAGAAACGGCACATCGCAGCGAGGAGACAAAGCAGAACAGCAAAGGGGGGAGGGGGAGTGGTTTTTCGGGAGCGATGATGTGATCTCCCTCTTGCCATTAAAGGCCCTCTCGAGTGGCGCGCCCCTGGCGGCGGAGGCTGTAAAACTGCGGCGTTGGGCGCCATTTTTTTCTCCTCTCCCGTTTCGGAAGAGATTACGTATGACGGAAGGTAGGCAGGGCGAGGGAGCACGAACGCAGTAACGGGGTGGAGTGATAAGGCGAGGCGGGGATGGGGCGAGTTTTCTTGTGCGAGGACACGTGCAAGACAGGGTGGGCAAGAGGAAGGGAAAGGGATTATCGCGTGTGGCGAAAATAAAAATTGTTTCACTCGAAAAATAAAAGAGGGGTGGGAATGGAATGAAAAGAGGGTTTGGAGGGAAATAAGGGAAGGAAACATTGGTACACGTTCCTTTTGCTGAGGTTTGGAGCCGAGGGGAGAGAGGTTTGGAGTCTGGGCTTAATTTATTTCTTTTTCCTGCGAAGGGATAAAGGCTCAAGTTTAAGATAAAGACGTGAGGGGTTGAAAGTGGGGAAGGTTTGAGACGGACCCTTGAATGGGACGGAATCAGCAGTGGAAAGTAGAAGGGACGTTCCTTTTCCTCCTTCTGGGAAAGTTCACTAAACTGTATTCGCGAACGAACGCAAAACGAATCCGACCTTAAAGCTTCTTTATTGTGAGAAAAAATTTTATTTTGTTCTATGCTGCATTTATCATGCTGCTAATTATTTCGGAGATGGATTTTAAAATAGAGATATCATAATGGATAATTAAGCATGGATTAATATCAGCAGGTATTCACGGTTGCTATGTTGTAGTATGTAGGTTTACCAAATTTTGACCTTTAAACTCATGAATACGGTATATTCTGGCCTCGTCTAGGACAATCTGTTCCGTGGACTCTATTTTAGAATTCATTTTTTTAGGCTTCAGGTGAACTTCTGCACATAATTATTGCTTTCACTGACCAGTCACTTGTAATGTAATTCACCAGAGGGTGTTTAATGTGCATCGAAAGAAATTGACATTAGGAGGGCACGTTCAGAGGAAAGTGCTCAATGAATACCACTTTCCCGCTTTCAATGAATACATCTGCATCTAAATAATACCGTGCGAGCCACCTCTAGGGTGTTTGGCAGGGGGTGAAAAATCACCAACGTGCAGCATGCAAGAGGACCGCCACATGCACACCGCACGGTCATGGAAATATTACGCACACTAGAAAAATATACATGCTTATTCATAAAAAAAAATTGCTAATGGCTAGTAACTCCTATAGCAAATACATACAAGGTTATAACTATGAAAAAGCATGCAATGAGTGATCCTAGCGAGCGACGCAATTAATCCTATCAATTGAGACAACGTTGCTATCCTCAATAGTACGAGGGAAGAATGACATTTTGAATCTCTCTGTTTTGCAGTCTATTTCTTTTATTTTATTCTCATAGTCACGTGTACCATAGCACGATGGTAAACGAAGGATATGATTCACGTCGTCTGAGAAAATATCTTCTTCGAATTTCCTAAGTAAGTTAATCCTATACTTTGATCTACGCTCCTGTAAAGATTCCCATCCTAACTCGTGTAACATACTGGAAACGCTGCATTTTTTGTCGTAACAACTCATCACAAATCTGGCCACCCTGCGCTGTACTCGATTGATTTTAGCTATTAGTCCTACCTCGTAAGGGACCCACACGCTAGCAGCATATTCTAAGTGAGGCCTCAATAAAGTCAGGTAGCTTATTTCTTTCACCTTTTTTGGGCATTTACCGAGAATTCTTTTTACAAATCCCAGTTTACGGTAAGATTTCCCGCATACTCTACGTATGTGTTTATCCCACGAAAGATCCCGGGTAATGGTGACCCCCAAGTATTTACCGAAGTTGGCAATTGATAGTGGAATAAAGTTAGCGGTGTAGCTCCTTCTTGAAAATATATCATTTTCCCAAAAATTCATCATCATACACTTTTCAAGATTAAATTCTAACTCTCAAGTACTACACCAGTCATTTATGGCAAACTAGGTCCTTTTCTAATGATAATCTATCAATGTCGTCGTAAACCTCTCTGTGCAAATACCTATTCCTAATTTTTGCATTTTACTTGTTCAAAGATTTCGATTCTCTGTTCATAATGTATGTTATTTCCTGATTTTTCCGTTTCGTAAAGCATTTGTTCAGGCGTCAATTGTCAGTAATATATCCCACGGTAAATTTTTCTGTTACTTTCAGAATTGTGAATTTAATTTTAACATAATACCAGTATTAATTGGTTCTATTCATTATTTTGGAAGTTTTGTTGATTTTAATTTTTTTCGCGGCTTAAAACATTGTGATTCAAAAAGATATTCGAAGGTAGGTTTTCAAAATTAGACGGGAGAGAATCAATGAAATGGAGTATAAGCCTCACCACTTGCATAAGAGGTCATATATCCACGGCCTATTTGCGTTTTCATTCATCCGTCTCCTCAAAAATATTCTTAATTCCTCGGAAGAGATAAGAAATAAAAAAACCTCATAAATGCATTATTACGTGGTATATGTTTCCAAAGATCATAATGCAAATTTATCCCATGTTTCACAGTTATTTTCTAATGGAATTCCACCCATTTATTTGTAAGGAATAACACTTTTAACGCACGCATTCTCGATGATGTCCCATTTGAATACATATGGCTTCAAACAAATCGTGAATATTTGGGCTTTTGAAATTTCTTAATAACCGATTTATTAAAATCATACATAAGAAAATAAATCTTTTAGGAAGCTCTCAGCTCTGTAGAACACCCTCTTTTCACCTTCGTATACATTTTCCTCCATAATTGGTCGTTAATCTATATATATAAAAGAAAGTCGAAAATCGTGTTAGTTAGAACACTTATAACTCGAGAACGGCTGCACCGATTTCAATGAGATTTGGTTCTTTGGATTCGTCTCAGGCGGGGTTAACATATAGGCCATTAAAAAAAGGATAATTTCACAAAAAAAAATCATCTCTTTCCTATGGGCATGCTTTTAGGAGTTATAGTAACACAACAATTGATAAGTCGGTCAAAACTACAAATTAAATAATTTGTTTTGTTTTTACCACTTTAATAACTGAATTTAGTAACAATATAACATTTTAATTACTAAATATATTCAAAATATTAATTAAATTGAAATTACATTTTTTAAATTTAATTCGAGCTGATTATAAGCCCAGCCGTGGCCCAGCTCGAGTTGACACTTCACTACCGTGTTTGTAAACAAATCTCCAAGCAATTGTTGACAAACGGTAATGTCCGTGTTCCTGTCGAGGAATTGAGTAGTTTTAACTGATTTCCTTGGAATGATTGCAAATTAGTTTCAGTGAGCTCATCAACAAAGAGTTCCAGAATATGATTGATCACCAAAAGAATCAAAGATGGTTGATTTAGCGAGTAAGAACGAAGATGTGGATGACTAAAACGAGGTAAATTCAAATAGTTCATACTCTGCATGAATTAGAATCTTTTAAATGTGTAACAAACGAAGACGAAATCACCAACTATCTATCTGAATATTTTAAGTCCTTGGACGTACCTGGCTTACCAAGGCACGATTTACAGCAAAGTGTAATTTCTGTGTTCATGATCTTTCGAAGCCTAAACCAACCATAACTATCCAACGGAACGTGTTTGGTGATTAAAATAATTGCTAATGAATGTGATTCACGCAACTTTACTCAAAGGAAAATTCAAAGGTGAGGAAGTCCTTATTCCGTAGATTCCATGATCTCAACTCATATGCCCTTTTGAGCTTAAACGTATTAAATTTCCAATTCGTGTTGCATTCGTGATAACGATTAAAAAATCGCATGGTCAGTCTTTCAGTTTTTGTGCTGTTTGTGCTCATGTACTAATGAAAACCCATGATTTTCTCATGGTCAATTTAACGTGCATGTTCACGAGTCGATAAACCATCCTCTGTATTTCTTCCTTCGCTTCAAGTGCGTAGCTAGGATAGGGGGTTTTGGGCGCAGCTAATACCACGGGTCTGTAGGGTATAGAAAACTCGCTAAGGTAAGCGGGAAGTGTGGGGGCACTTCCCACAGACATTTTTTAAGATAAATGGTTCAAAATAGTGGGTTTTGCGACTCTGTGAATAGTTAAATATGTTTTATTTGTTAGTCATCCGTCCCCCTAATATTAATGACAAAATCTTTCATAAAAAAATTCTCTAAGCTCTTGGGGGGGGGAGTTTATCTCCCAAAACCTCCCCTCGCTGCGCCACTGCTTTGCTTCGCTATATTTATTTAGCTTCATCTTGCGCCTGATAACAAAACAAAAACTGTTGTTTATCAGAAGGTGCTTGACGCAAGATATTAAACCCGAATGTGTAGGGCTCACCGTGGTGCGTTAACGCATGCAGTACGTTTAAGCAGAGCATTTTTTCCAAACAGAGATACTGAAACTGGCGCGCCTTAGGTCATTTAATGCGAATGCTGCCTCATAGGGGCTTTTTTTACACGATATTGAGCATCAGTCAAGCGTCGGTCTGGGGTTGTGTCAACCTCCCCCCTGAATGGGCCAAGTGTATGCAACAGACTTGGACCTAAAAACATTTTTTTTACAGCTATTAACCAACCACAGCTAATAATAGCCAACAACTGAATGCGTATAATTTTTATTTCATGAACTGCTTTATTAAACCACAATGCCCAAAATTTCTTAACCTAAAATGTAAGAAAATTTGTTGAAAAAAATCCGCGTAAACGTGCTCCGATCCACCCTATGTAGATTCAATAAAGAAAATGTCTTTCTGACAAGCAATTTTGGTACTCATTTACGTAGTTTTATTGAATTTGTTTCCTTATTTTATTATAATAAACATGATTAAAAACGATGCAGCCGCTCTTGATTTATAAATGGTGTAAGTAAACTGTAAGTTCATTGATTGTTAGGCGGTACGAAGTTCGCCGGGTCAGCTAGTATCATATAAAGTGGGATTTTGTTCTAGCAAATGTCTAATCATTCATATCATCCACGGTCGTGTTCATCCTTCACTATGTTGTCCTTGGAAAGTTTAAATTGTAGAAAGCTTTGTCAAATTTCAGTCAATAGATACGATTGAATTCTTATTTTCTGTGAATTTCCTGGGAAAAATTTCTTTTCCTCCGGATCGGAGGGGTATTCATTAGTATATGAAATGTTCTTCAAAACTCGGATTGATGAAATTTCCTTCTGATTTCTCATTCTATTATCTTTTGATGGATTCCCAAGAATGAATTATGGTTTGGTATTTAGAGGAGGCGGCCGACAGCTGAGGTCATTTGCGCCATGAGGGAAGGGTATGGAAGGAATGGAAGTAAGAAATGGGGTATAGAAGAAGTCTGGCGTCGGCATTAGCCTGCTGTTAACGGAAGTCGTCAAGGGGACCACGGCTTAACGTCCCATCCGACGGACGGAGTGCTGCGCTTGAGATGTACTCCACGCAACATTCAAGCAGGGATCGGGCAATCTCTAAAAATTCTCTGCCACAGCCGGAATTTGAACCCGAGACCCCCGGGTGGGAAGCCAACACTCTAGCCACCACACCAACCAGATCCCCAATGATATGATATCAGTATGTCAAGGGAAAAAGTAATAATGCAGTCAATAGCATAATTTTTTTATTTTCCCGTTTCAAGTGCCAAATATTCTTATTTTACTTCTTTAGCAGCTTACACTGTAAGTATGTTTCAGTGAAGATTACTCTTCTTACGTAGCGCCAATGTATTTGAAACTAGATTTAATTGCTTGAATCTTTTAGGATTGCATTAGGCATGAAGGTGACCTGTGGGAAGTGCATCTTTTTACGAACTCTTATCGTTATGAATTTGGAATTAATTTAAACTTCTACCTGAATATCGCAGCCGAAAATTCTTCAACGAATGAATAGAATCACGGTGACATCGGAATTTTAGCTTCTTTATTCAGGAACTCCGTGAGAGTACACTAACAATTTACTTCAGGGAAGACAATATACTTGTTCTTCGAATGAAAACTACCGTTATAAACGATTTGATTTTCTAGCTAGGTTTGTGTAAACGTGAGAAAGTTCACGCGAGCATTACGGTAGTATGAACCCCATATGTTTTTACGTGTTGCTGTTCGCACCCTCGGCGTCTCCCCCGCCTGAGACTACTTTGCACCCTTCAGAAATGCATTTCCGAGCGGGGGAGCGTCCATAGCGCCGCGCCGTTGACTTCGGAGAAGATCGGGGAAAAACAGGATGGGTGTGGTGGAAGAGGGGGCAGGGATAGCGGGGAGGAGGATTTTTATCTCGTCGTCCGGACATTCCCGGCATAGCTCATCGCCCTCTGCACGGTTCGAACCCCCTCAGAATCATCCCCTTTCCTCCTCACTCTCCGATGCCTCATATCATCCCTCTGTCCTCCTCCATTTTAATCCTACCGAAGCTTCCCTTTCCTCCAATCCTCAAAGTAGAAGAGATTTTCTCTTATTTTTATACTGACAGCGGGTATTGTCCTCATTGATATTCTCCGCTTGCTGGAAAGTCAATAGAATATAAATTAAACCTCCTGGTAATTAAAAAAATGCTAAAATTCAGTTTTAATTATTTTATATTTGATTTTCCACAAATTGTAATCATGATGGCTATCTCCTGAATATGAGTAGCTTTTCAGGACATTTATTTACTTTCCGTCGGGAAAACTAGTTCGAATCCCTTTTCAGCAAATTTTTTTCACTCGCTTTTAACTCATTTTATTCTTATGTGGGCATCATTTCGTTTTAAGCGGCGCATCCACAACTGAAAAGAAGATACCGTGAAACTCTCGTAATATTTCCTATTTCCAACAGCATGCTTCTTGATATCAGGGCCTGTAAAGGTGAATTGTAATGATTAGGTCATTCTATTCTGGAAAGTGGTTTAGCACTTTATTATACCCTACATAATTTATATTTATCGTATTCAATATACCTTGCATTGAGCCTTATTCAAGGCATTTGCCCGTTAGATTTATGTGCTATTGTGCATTTTGCTGAGGAGAAAAATTATTCCCCTTCATTCTTCGTTAAGTATCGGTTGGCTAAATGAGCCAATGAGTTGCTAATTTATTTGCAAAATTAAGGTAGTTACCACTAATTGTATCCAGAAACAAATCCCATGCGCGTTCAGTCTGTTGTTTGTGTAAAAACATCTAGTTTTTATGTTAAATGATATAGAGGCGGTAAGTATATAATTTTTATCCTACTTTTCTCCGTTGATTTGGCTTATGAGGGAATATCCTAGGACACTCTTCCTAGAACACCTTCTTTTAAGCTAGGTTATTCAAAAGTTAAAAATGACGCCACTTACAACGTCGAGGCTTATAAAAGTTGACGCTTGTCAGAGTGGTCGTTTCTAGGCTCCGCCATGCCGAGCCCATTCTGAATAAGCCCCCTTATTTTCGTCGTAGTCTTCCTACCAAGTGTCTCGAATGTTTATGAACGTCTTCTTTCCCGTCTTCTCGCCATATATCCTTCCAGCGGCCTTATTTCTCCCTCTTTTGCCCTCTCTGGGGTGCTATAGGTAGTCCGGTCGGATGCAGATAAGGTGCTTTTGGCTGTTCGTTCGAGGGGGGGACAAGAGTGTAGAGGGAGGGACGGTTTGTGGACATCCGATAACTGAGGCTGGAGGGCGGCGCTCCGAAGAAAAGGATCGGCTTCGCGAGCGCGGTGGGCTTTCAGGCTTTGCCGGATTCTTCCCGACTATCGTAAATACGTGAGACAGCGCCAAGTTAAAGATACCAAGGGCGCAAACGTTTGCACCCAAAGCGTTACTAACTGTACCCAGTATTTTAAGAGAAAAATAAATCAACAAAAATGTCACTTGTCGGTGCGACAATATGTAGTGTTGCAGGGATGCCGACTTACAACAAATATTGGGGGGACCCAAACCGGAGATCTTGCCACGGGAAATTGTATAAGTAATTAGTTTTAAGTTTTTAAAGCATTTTAAGAGAGTTATATGATCAGCATTAGAACCCTGATAACTCGAGTCTCGATATCTAGACACTCCGGGGAAAATCGACAAGCATGACCCATTTTTTCCTCACACCCATAACAAATTTTTTAGGGGGCTCGGGGCCCCTCAGGCCCCATGGAGTCGGCGCCACTGTAGTGTAGGTATCTAAATTCAACATCCTTAACAATAGGTGAGGGTAGAATTTTCCTAAACTAAGCCAAAGGCGGAGGAATGTTCACATATTCAATGTTGAGGGAAGAGTTCTTTTCCCTGGGCCATCTATCATTTATATGAAGAAGTATAACGTAGGGGTGTCCAAAGGCTTTATCTGGGATATGATCCTAGGACCCTCCGGGCAGAAGCCGAGCGGTCTTCACACTACGTTACCACACCACCCATCTTTATAATTTTCAGAGGGTTTAAAAATTATATTTACCCTCAAAAACTGGTATAAATGAAATAAATGTGTTGGGAATGTCTCGGGGGAGTGGAACTTTAAGGCACAAGTACCTCGGTTGAACACCCTCTATGTTTTTTTCTGATTTAGTTGTGGAAAAATGAATGTGACGTGTAATATTTGAAAGCGTTTGCATTCTGGGCTACAAAGGCGTACTGAAGCAGGATTTGCATCCCTCCGTTTGTCACAGTTTTTTTTGCTGAAACCTGGTTATGTATTGAGATAGTTGGAGGATAATCCCGTGGTAACGCTTTCCAAAGAAGAGACAGTAAGTTAGGAGTGAGCATCAACCACCAGTCCAACTTGTTAAAGCACAGCGTGTTCGGCCGCTGTGCTTAAGTCATCGACCTGAAGACGCCGGTTGGAATACCGGAGAAACTGTCGTCGCAAAGATAATCCACGCGGTGAAACCCAGAGGCATGGAGACATCACACAGCGTGTTCGTTGTTCCAAGCCGTTGTACGATTACGCGGTACAAAATATTCGCTCACTTTTTTCACAAATTCCGATTTCGCAATTATGGCATTGATGGATCCCGATTAGCCATTGAAAAGAATTGTTTATTCGTTTTGGGAATTTAGGGAATTAGAAGTAATTTTATTTGCTCTTTTCCCTGATTCTTCAACTACATTTGACCTATAGTGCGCAGGTTTTTCTGGATCAAAATAATAATATCTCGTTGTAGCCATATTTTCAATTTCAAAGTTAGTCAAATGAAAAAAATATGTGATTTCCCTCCTGAAGTCTTCTTGAGTATTAACATTTGGTGAGCAATTTTATAAAAGCATTTCTTATGGTGTTGCATAAATTGCGAATCCAGTATTGAATACTTTTGAGTGTTACGCGCGGTAGGTCCGTTTCCATTTTTTCCGTTTTGCTTATTCATTAATATGCCATTCATATGATATGAATTTATCTCTGGTCTTTTACATTTTGACTGAATAATGGAGGAAACCTCAGAGTGTGTGTTGCCAGCCAAATTCCGTCATCGTATCATCTTCTCTCACGTTGGTTCACTTTCTCTGCCATTTAACTCTATGGTCTCCGCCTAAGCCAAACTCTGTCCATAGAGACTCATTCCGGAACCAACTGTCCCCCGTTTCGGTTCTGGAGGACGACTTTTGTCGTTCGGACGGCGCCTGGCCTTCTTTATCCCATCTTCTATTTTCTCTTTCGTTTCATCGTAAATGCCGTTTGAATAGCTCGCCCAGACGTATGAATCTGCAGAAAATGAATGTTTATTGAGCTCACCAGCCATCTTATTCCCCTGCCAAATGATCCGGAACAGACAAAGAAAGACCTTTCAGATACTAGGAGAGGAAGAACGTCTGTTGATTTGAGAAGAGAAGGATTCTTTTCTCCTCTGGTTGAAGGATGAAAAGGCTTTGTTTTGGGGCTTACGAAGTTTTTGATATTCTATGTCCATCTTTTCTCTCTATGGTGATCATGAGTGCTCAGATTTTCATGTGAATTCATCAAAATTACATTATTGCCTAATTTTGATCAACAGAAATAACTGTGTCGACATATTTTTTGCAGTAATGAACTTAAGTGGATCAAGTTTCTATGGCTGATTCGTATGTATAATCAATAAGTATTTGTGCTATGCTACATATTTGTCCTCTATATTTTAGAACATTTTTCTCTTTAATATTCTTTACCGTTGGCTCCTAAGTTGTAATCCTATTCTCTTTTCAGGTGAGTTTTTATCGTGACTGCTTGGCTGTACTTAGTTGGTAAGCTCAGAATTGCAACCATAAAATATTTTTTTACAAACACTGGATATCACCTTTTAATGTTTCCCTTATGCTGTGATGTGTAATTCTGTTTTGATCATACATATTTTACAACGGTATGATAGTGAAAAGCAGTGAGAATAATATTCAATACTTGTGGCTTAACTATTTGAAAATCCGCTCCACAAAACCTGAGCACTTTCTTTCCCAACTTTTAATTATACTCCGAAGGACTTGCTGTCCTAATAACAAAGGAATAGCTTCTGATAGAGCCATAAGGTGAAATTATTTTTATCAGGAATATGCTCTTCAAAACATTTTCAGAATTATACTGCTACGCCTGCGCCTGTTCCGTTTGTTATTACAAAGCTCTTCATTAATTTGTTGCCCCTGGGGTAAAATTTGACGAATTCAATCACATTTAAATGGCAGTGGGATGAGTATTATCGCATCTTCATGATTCCTTTGTTTATTATTCTAGCTTCAGTGACATCTAGCTTATGTGACTAGGCTGAGTGATTGATATTTCATTTATTTGCTTTCTATTACATAACAGAGGTAAGAATTGTGTCTGTGTGTATAAAGTTATAGTCCATTTTTCATACACTAACACTTATATCAGTTGTTTATCGGAGTTGTTGTATTTTTTAAGCAATTAGCTCGGCTATATTTAACACAAGGTGTTTCGTTTCATTACATGTAATCCACAACGATTTTTTTTAGAAGAACATGGATATATATTCTGTTTACCTTTTACGATAACTAAGGGTTGAAATAACTTGATACTATTCAATACGCATGATATATTTAACGGGTGTGGGCAAGTCAAAAGTAATTATTATATTATTTTTTTAATGAATTTAAGTATACCGGGACTAGCCACGGTGATAACTTTTACGGGAGTCACCCGCAATGCACAATAGAAGGGATTACACTACTAAATATTATGCTTGATTTATAAAGCAATGGGTGTAAGAAAGCCTCTCACCAAATTTTACCATTGAGCGCGGAATAATTTCGCCCCTAGAGCAGTTTGAAGTTTCAACTTGAATTCCGCGCCAAAAACGCATTTCTCGGGCGACGCCATGTTGATGACGTGTGAACCTCATGATGTCTGCATTACTTGCATAAGGAGTGCATTATCGCAGGCGTTATTTCGAGTATAAATAAATGGTAGATGAAACGGAGAATTTTAAATGAGTGGGAGGAAATCTTACGTGTACTGTTGTGTGCCTAATGTGAATCTACCCCTCGTTAAACACAAGAAAAGTGTTTTTTTGTTGTGCCAAACGACCCAGACCGAGAAAGGCGGTGGTACGACGCTGCACGGAGACAGCATATTCCTTCAGAGATGGGCTGTTATAGAATTTTTGAGGGCCATTTTAATGTAAGTCTTTTCTGCTTCTCAATGGGATTTAGTTTCCATTACTCCTTTTGTTGTCTTTGGCCACACATCGCAAAGGTTCGTATGTGCCTAAATACATACGCGCTCAACGGGAAATTTTACTTTTTAAATGCAAATATATCATTATGTTGTTTTTAAATTTTGTGTTTAAATTTATGTTGAATTTAATGATTATTTCGTGTGCATCTACTACATATTTGCCCCGGTTTTCACTCTTTGTTTCTATCTTACGCATTAAAAGCCAACTACTGTAACGCAGTGGCGCCGACTCCATGGGAATTGAGGGGGCCCGAGGCCCCCCAAAAATTCGTTATGAGGGGTGAAGCAAAAATTTTTAAGGCTTTTAGATTATCCCCGGAGTGTCCAGTTATCGAAAATCGAGTTTTTAGGTTTCTAATGTTGATCAGATGGCATCTAAAATTCTTTAAAAAACTTTAAACTCACTCTTTTAAAATTTCCTGGGAAAGTCCCCCGGATTGAGCCCCCCCAATATTTTTTATAAGTCGGCGCCCCTGCTGTAACGGAAAGGGTCTTCGACGCTCACCTGGTGATGTGTCAAATAGTACAAAGTAATACATCATAATCACAATTTTGTACTCCAGGAAATACAAGATATCGTATTACTCACAACAAGCAGAAATAAGCACATTTGAGTCACGGTGCCGCCAGGTTTGTAAATAGAAGCACAAATAGTAAATAATAACTTTTCTTTCTTTTTAGCTTTTCTAATCGTACAGCAAAACCGAGAAACCAAAGGCAAATGCGCACTGAATGAATAATAGCAAATAGTTTAACTATCATCAATCGAAAAAGAGTAATAGTCAAATTATACAATGTAATGTGTGACTCCTCTCGCTAGATTTCAAACTATACGTTAATGCCGGCGTCATGATTTTATCAACCATTTTTTTTTCCTTAATTAGAAAAATTTGCATTAGCTTCAATGAAAGCGTATTAGCAATGACAGCAAAATTACGAATTCAAAAAACCTGAAAATAAGAAAGAAAATGAGAGAAAAAGCTGAAAAAATTATGAAATACAGTCCCGATACCTCAACCTTTACTAGCACAGTTCAAATCGATGGCCACTTGGCCGCCTCGGTAACATAAAATTACTCAAAAAGTACGTATTATAAAAAGTAAGGGTGAAAACTGGTTCAAGTATGCAGTAAATGCATACGAAATAATCATTACATCCTGCATAAATGGAAGCGGAATGATAAATTTGCAGTATAAAATAATTTATCCCTTTGAGTGCAAATATATATTCACTCACAAGCGGAATGTTAGTGGAGCACAGCAGAAAACTACGAAAGTAGTACAGGATACTCAATTTTCTTGAGAAGCAGAAGTGGTGCCACAAACTTTGTCCTAAAACTTTTGAAAGTGACTGTGCGTTTAACTCTGATGTAAATATAAGTGAATTTACGGATATTTTAATGTAAAAATCCCCATCTCTGAGTTACTCTATCATTTTGATGACAACTGCTTGCTATTTTTTAAATAACAAAACTGACTTGAAGAATTATCAGGAGCACAGGTGACCAAAGCGAGGCTTCTGCTTTGAAAATGCTGTTCCAACGAAATTTGAATGCTAATCCTAAATGAAACGGAGAGAACCCCGAACTTCCTCAACTCAGAGAGCAAGAAAACAGCTATAACTATGGGACATTTTTTAATTTATTTCCTAATTTACTTCCGGAAACTAATAACCATTAATAAGTAAAGGAATTTACGATGGTATGTCCACAAATTAAAGCATCCACTATAATTGCCGTGATTACTCTCTCTATCAAAACTTGAAACATTTCATCTTAAGAAGTTTCATTTCAATGAAATGATTCGTTTTAAGACAAAAAAATTATTCATCGAGCCTCAGTTGATAATGTCAGTACATTTCGATAATCAGCCAGAACAACATTAACGTTTTTTTCACCGTGATGATACACTTTAGGCCACTATTTCCACGAACCCAATGTGTTTACGGCTTCTTCAAGCGTTACTCCCGTGGCATTCATGAGGTTCACACGTCACACGGCGTCAGCCAATAGAAATACGTTTCGCGTCGTGGGCGTAGCCAAAGCTCCTAGCGGACTTTTAAAGCTACTTATCTCGGTTAAAAATCGAATTTGAGCTCTGAAATTTGGCGTGTGTGTTTTTCATTCATATCTTTTTGGCTTAAAATAACGAAATTCAATTTATAATTTTGAGTGTTGCCTCCTATTATGCGAAAATTGTGCGAATGATTTTTTCTCTGTGGATTTTTCGCACAATTATTATATATTTTTCGGAAGACTTTTACTTTCCATTTATCCCTTACTGTGTGCAGCGCCTATTTTTATTTTAGACTATTTTGGTTCGTTTGATATTTATTGTGTGCTTATCTTATTTCCTAGAGTTTGAATATCAGTATAAGCCACGTAATCCTCTTTCCATGTCACACGTTTTTTTCTATCCGCTTGTAAATGATGCTATTCAAATTATCAAACCATCTGCTCTTTTCATCCTGCGTACCTAACTAATGCTTGTATTTTTATCTAGTTCCTTTATTCTTCGCCGCAACTGTTGCACATCACTTGGTTCATTGTTATTTTCCTGGTAGATTAAAAATTTATTAGTTTTCTCAAACTCTGTTTTATTAGTAATTAGTCTTCCACTAATTTAAAAATTATGTGCACGAAAGCGTTTTTCATCTTCCTTCGAAATAATAAAATAATTACGGGCTGTATGTTCTTTTTTTGTCTGATCGTGTTCCGAGAAAGCGGATTAGTCGCGTGGGGTTGAGAAGAGAGGCTCGGATCCCACGGGCGGTGGTTCAAAGGGGTGGGGTGGGGTGGAGGCGGCCTTAATTTAAACACAGTTTAATGGCGGGTGTTGGTAGTTTTCCTGGAGATTTCATTTTCAGTGAAGGGCGCCCCCAAGTTCGGGCCCATTACCTTCTCTCAATCTGACGCGCGAATTTCCATTTTCCCGGCCATTAAAACTCTCGCGCCGGAGAAATCCTTTGGAGCGACGAAAGCTCAAAGTAAATCAATCAATTAAAAAGTGCGAGCCTTTAAGCTCACCTCCTCAGTTCGGGCCTTCCTCGTTTTTTCGTCCACTCCTCCCTCCGTTTACCTGATCGCTTTGCTCGGATCATTCCGTCGGGACGACGAAGGCGGTCTTAAGTTGGAGGCGACGGTCTCGCCTTTCCGTGGGTCGATGCGGGTGAAAGAAAGTTGAAAGGTGTTCAGCGTAGTGAAAGTGGGAGGAAGAGAGAAGAGGAAGAGAAGAGAATATATGCTCAAGAATCGACAAGAGAAAAATTCCGGTCCATCTATAAGCTCTACCCGCGGCAAAACGTACTTCTACATTGACTGTTTTGAGATATTTATTTCTATTGGAGATTATAAATCATTAAACACTAGAGATAAGATTAGCCTGGATAGCTCGGTGGTCTGAGCATCTGCCCGGAAAGTAGAAGGTCCGTGCTTCGATTCCCGATTCAGGTGAAATTTTTCCATGTGTTTTCGGCCTTCATTCCCTCTCCACGTCACAATGTGTCGTCCTGTATTTATGCTTCTGTCTCTTTGTTTCAATTTCTATCTTATGTTATGATTGTACTAAACAATCACAATATAAGATAATAAGATTCGCTTATTCGCTTAGTATTTTTATTTTTGTGAGTGTATTTATTTAAAAATATGCATTAATTTAATTGCCTCCATTTATAAAATTTTGCCTTTTTAGGGCTCTTTTTCGAACGTTCATCAATGCAATAAGCATACCAAATTAGGAATTAAATCTATAATTATAACAGAAGTATTATATTATATTTGTTTTTAGATTTCCGCTGAAATTAGATACACCAGTTAGTGTGAGCTATTTGCGGTTAAATGAATTTCTAATGATCAAACCTTCGCTCCTGTTTCTGGAAACGTCATCGCGAGACAAGCCTTTGAGAATTTGCAAGATGGTTTAATTTTCATTTTGATGAAGTGATTTTTCAATGGTGATGAAACCAGCGCTTTATAATTTAATTATCTGAGGGCATTTGCGTTCTCAATCCAGGAGTTAGCTTTATGCCGCATCTTTATCGCGGACAGTCATCGAGTTGCTTTTGAACTGTTGGCGTCCAATGTTTTTACAATTATTATTTTAGTTCTTGGATTACTAAAAGTATATGAGGAATTAAATGGAAAGGAAGGAATGTGAGCGTTGTCCATGCAACCTTATTAGACTCCGATTACATTGTTGAGAAAGATATTTTGGAAATATTGGTGGTATTCGGGAAGTAATAGTGATAGATTTTCTCACGTCTGTGCGCTCGCATCAGAGAAAGTGAATGGAAAGTGTGTGCTCTGGAAGGGAAGTGAGTGGGCGGAGGCAGTTTTTAGGAAGGGGAAGTAGGGAATCGTAAGGGAGAGGAGAATGTTTATCTGCCTTTTAGTTTTTGAAAGGGTTGGAATGTGATAAAGGGGCGTTGAACTCCTCGAGGAGTGGTTACAAAGGATATGCTGAAAAAGCGCGGGGATGGATGGAGTGAGCACTTGCACATCCACGTGAGGCCTTTCCATTCGCACCAACGGCGTTCGGGGGAGTTCAGGTCTAAGACACGACGCTTTGCAATTGGTTGGAAAGATATAAATTTAAAATTTTTCTTCTTTTCATTATTCATAGTTTAATCATTCATTTCATTTCAACCCTAAGGTTGGTGTACTTGTGCTGAAGCCACCCATTTCTTCATTTCCGAAAGAAGTAGTTCCCTAATGATCATCTTCTCCTTGCCTTTCTCTTTCTACCAAGTACTTATTCCTTAGTGCCCGCGTCTTTCACCGACTCCAAGGGTTCAATTCTTCCTACGCATCGTGGATGTAGCCTGTATTTGCCTTCAAGGTGATGGGAGGGATTTCAGCCCGAAGGTGATGGCAGGATGCGCACTCGAAATATCGCAAGAAATGGACCCTTGGGGTAGTGGAGAACCCAAGAACTCTCCATCTCTTCTATCGATTCGCCGGGAAAGCCTGAGAGAGCCTTTGTTTGTATTTATCCCTCGCAGGATTGCAATTTTTTCTCCGTTACATTATTCGCGTGATTAATATGACATGGCTCATCAACTTGGTCCTTCTCTACCGAGTAGTGCTCCGCGGTTCTCTTTCTTTGCTTTTCACTGCGCATCTCCTCAGTAACTCACCTTATCAGTCCACATTTCAGCCCTATCAGTTTCATATTCAACGCCCTCGCTTGCACCAGTTCTTGAAGTCCCCTCTGATCAAATTTTCAGGTGGTTGACATTTCTTTTTCGTAACTATCATAAATTAATTATAATTACTGGTTGTGCCATTAGTAGGAGGCGACTTGCAGCTTAGGTCATGCGCCATGGGTGAAGGGTATGAGGGGAAGGGTGGAGAGAAATCCGGCGTCGTGATTAGTCCCCTCTCAATGAATGGTACTTAAGGGACCAAAACTTTTAGGAAGTTGTTTGCTAGTGGTGGTGCCTTTACTTCCCCCGTATTTTCAAAACGGCATTAATATTTAAAAAGGTTATTTAATCACATGTATCTAACTTTTATAATTATGGTTTCGGCATTATGGTGAAGAACGAAGAACTAAATAAAATATATTTTCTCAAATACCCGGCTACGCTCATTTTTCATTTTCTTGTGCGGAGAGAAATTAAATTGGGAGGGAGTAGAAGGGTACACTTGAGAATTTTTACCGCGAGATTAAAAAAAGGGCGCTCTGATCTTAACATCTTACCCACTCCTCCTCTCCTTTCCTCCTCTCTTTCATCTTGGCTCTCTTCATCCTCCTCCCTTTGGCACTCAACCTGCCCGCTTTCCCTCCTGCGCTTTAACTTCCATTTATGGAGCCAAAGGTGCGCCCCCACCCACCCCTCTGCATCTATTGTACCGAGCCCTCCGAAACCACCCCCGCCATGCCAATCATCAACCCCCTGCTCTTCACTCCCCCTCTTCACTCCCCTCCGCCCGCGTCGCTCTTTCCGCAGTTCCCTTCATTATTGCGTCCCTCTGTCTTTTTCCTTCTTCTTTCTTCCCTTCTTTAACTCTTTTTGCATTATTACAACCGATTACCTTGGTCTTTGCACAATCGATTCTCTGTCCCTCTCTGACGCATTAGGTCTTGCTGGTAATATTTTACAAATGTTTTCTGTGCTATTTATTACTACTATCTGTATCTATCACCGACATCTTAATGCTTGACTACCACCGCAGACTTCCTTAGGGGTGGAAAAGCTGCTTATATGATTCTATGAGGAGTGTAATGAGATAATTTGTCCTCTAATTTCTCATATCTTTGTGTGAGGACATTTATTTAACAGCTTTCTCTATTCCATCCCTGGTTTGTACCGCGTTTTCCCCTTTTTTCTCTTTCTATTTCGTCCGTCTTTTCCTTAATTTTCTTCTCTCTCCCGTCTTCTTTCGTTTTGCTTCCTTACCACCGATTAGGTCGACCGCTGCGCTTTTCTCTCTAAGGCCCATTTTCACCAACACGGATAATATTCTCTATTACCTCAGTTTTCAAAAACTCGGTTAAAATTATTATCTCAGAAATGTGAGGATCGTGTTTCACCAACGATGTTTTATCTTAGTTTTCAAAAACCGAGATAATAAGAATAAATGATTTGGCTCGTGCGTTTCTCATAACTCTGACGTGGAAAATAAATGACAGTAAGCAACCGTATGACATGGAATCAGGTTTAATAAGCCGGTAAGTGTACGATCAAGTACATACAGATTGAGAAAATGAACAGCAACAGAGTTAATATTGACAATGAGAGTTAGAAAAGCTCAAATATTACGTTTTCATGGAAGGATTTATTAATTTGCCTTACCGAATACCACGCACGGGTAATAAAAAAATTATTAAAAAACAAATAGGGGAACCGCGTTTGGCAAGAGCAAGGAATGCGAGAATATTGCGGTAAAAAACTCGTAAGCTCCTTTATTTAATGTATCGTTATTCAAAAATGAAAATTTTTAATTTACCGAGACTCCTAGATTTAAATAAACACAGTTCTTGGTTATTTTGTGCTACAATAGCTAATTACGTCTCACATTGGTAAATTGCGATTTTGAAGATAACGATGCTGTTACATAGGTATTAATTCAGGAAGAGGACAGAGATTAAAGCTCTTTGTATATATGTACGTAAGAAAATTCAAAGAAAGGCTTGTAACATTTATGAATACGAACATGTTTTGGCAAGAGTTGTTAGAATCATTGGCTCAAGAGGAGCATAGGCATGGAAAAGCTGAAGTTTTAGAGAAAGAAACGTGAAATTGCTTTGACGAAGGGGGATCACGTATCCCATTATGACGATAAAAAAATTTTCCTCGTGTCTATGCTTGCTTCAATTAAAATTATTCATTGATCAAAATGAAGATGACAAAAAAAGCTATGCAAAAGTTGCTACGGCGTAGTCTCGAACCATGGCCCCCTGGGTGAGAGTCGACGACGGTACCACTACACCAACTGCCCATCACATGAATACAGCGCTATTTTAGCATTAAAGTATTATTGTATAATGCTTGTTAAAAGTACGGCATGAAAATTAATTAATTACAGCCAAACTAAGGCCAATTCATTAGAACCACTACCAGTTTAGAGATGTGTTCGCCATTCTGAATGCTATAAAATATACGGCATTGGAAACCTCCACCTCCCCTTGTGAGTAAAATTCGTCTTCCTCAATGAGAGCGAGAACTGCCTTTGAAGTTTCATTTGCCATTTTGGGATGAGTAAATAAATGTACTTTACCATGTATATTAAAATAATCTGCACGCTCATTTATCCATGATGAACGTGATCTCCGAATAGAATGTTGATATTCTTCATCGCTGTCATTCGTATTTTCCGAGAGCTGATGAAGCTGCTTGTGCGCCATGCCATGTTACCTCGGATAATATGCTTTGAATGGCGGAATATCGTCAGTAAAAGTATAAACTGAGATAACAGCCCAAAACCGAGTTAATGCATCTGGTGAACCGCGATTGTTGTAATATCTCGGTTTTTGGAGAATATTATCCGAGCTAATTCAATTAACCTCGTTGGTGAAACTGGTCCTAAGACCTCAGATTGTCCCATACACGACATATGTCTGGCTGATGGTGTGTTTTAATGGGTGCACTTTTGAATGCCAACCGTGAGGGAGGAACTTCAGGGTATAGTATGCCATCAGTAAATTTTTCGTTCAGTCTCGGGTCTTTGATAATCAGTTTCTGAGTTCTTGCTTGCTATTCTGTTCTTTGAGCATGTTTCCGTCGCATTTTTTGTGTCGTTGGTAATATTATGTATTTGCCAGCTTTTTATCTTCCCCATTCTTCATATTTCGCGATAGAATACAGGTGTCATCCCCAAAATATCTATAAGGTTAGACTAACTCCCTTCCCATTTTTACGGTACTTGAAAGTTTATGATTTTTTGCACCCATATATAAAGCAACGTTACGTAAATCGCAATTTATTTACAATTATTAGTTCAGCGAAAGCCGTGAAAACACCAATACTCTGTGATATTTATATCGCGTGGAAAGCAAGCACCAAATCATTGAATCCAATTTCACTCCCGTATAGGAATCCCAGTTTTCCTTGATCCTTGATTTCATCTTTGAATTTAATTCTGGTGCACGCATTGTTTGGGACGGCCTTAAGTGACGGTTGACGGTTACTTTTGGGTTTTCACTTGCAGTTATTGCTCTTCCCTCATTAAAATAATCAGGAAAATCTGGGCTCAGTCTAACGGGTGAAATACAGTAGCTTTTCGGTTTCAGTTGCCGGAAAGTCCATCTTAGCCAAGCGGGCGAAAAAGCATAGTAGTGCGGTGATTTCGATGGCCAATATGTGTTTTAGTGCCGAAATTTATGGCGAATAGAGGTATCGACAAAATTTATTTAAATTTTTGGCACAAATCCATGTATATCATCTTTGAAGCTTTCTTTCGCCGATCTTCTATTTGCCCTCCATCGGTTGTATTCATCACACCGGCATATCTCATCACACATCGTTATAGAGCCATTACAGAAAGTTTGGAAGGTGTCATGAAATGAAGAATCGGAAGCTTGCGGAACCTGATTTCTTCATCCATTGATTTGAGCATCAGAGTTTCATGCATCAATTTCAGTCATGAATTCAGTGTTCTGTATTTTTACGTTTTCCATGGCAGTCGTTGTTTCTCGTAGCAATATTGTGGATTGGTCAACCTCAGCCCAACGGGTTAAAAAAATTAAAACGTAGCGCTGCTGTTTTGATAGCCGAAAGGCGTCGAGCCATGATAATTGGGAGGAAAATGCTGCGGGTGCCTAGTCAGACGGGGCATTAGCTGCGCAGAATGCAAAACTGTGTGGAAGTCGGCCGCTGCCGCGAACAAAGGGAAGTAGTTATGCCGCCTGCGTGGGCGTTTTAATAGCCTCTCGCTCTTTGAATGCCTTCAAACGCCGCCGAATGCTACTGCAATTGCTCCAGCACAAATTGAAATTCTCATTTTGTCTCCTATTGTTGTCTCTCGTGCAGTTTGCCGAGTTTTGGCGTTGACTCAGCGTTGCAGCGAAATGCAAAATAAATAATTGCTGTAGTTTCGGTTACGTTTGCTGCCAGTCATTCGTAATTAGCCTTTTAAATTTTCTATTCGTCTTTTCTCAAAATTTTTTTTAATTTTCGGCAGAAGTTTTTATTTTGAAAATATTCCACATTTATTTTAGTTTCATCCCTCCTCAGATGTGTGGTGGTTCGGCTGTTTACATGTGTTGGTGACGCGAAAGAACCTTCTTATTTTTTTTAACATAGCGCCTGGTATTTGGGTGCATTGAGGGCCGTCTTCTTTGGGAATAATTTTATATAATCAAACGAAAATGAAATTGAAGATGGTACGTAGAAATTGAAGAAAAGAGCCATCTTGATTGTAACAATATTTATCGAAAATTAAATCCACATTTTTTTGAAAGTCGGTCCACAGGTTGAGGAATTGAACATATGCATATGTGGTATTTTAATGAACAAGCTATGCCATCTCGGTGGATTTGAATGTCTTATCAAGAATAACTTGTAAATTTTTTATCCATACATAAATGGGAGTACATAGAGCAGAATTTTGTACGACATCCTGACCTGCTATTTGACGGTGGGTTATGGAATTTAAAATCCTAGTCCTACCTCTTCATTTTCTTGTCTGAGGTTACGCCAAATATGTACCTCCAATGTTTTCTCTGCCTTTGACTGATCTGTAGCACATGCTCGCAGTCGCGCATTTTACTTGAGGAATTTTCTTTTTAACGAAAGCCAAACAATACTGTATACTTGTACGCTTCGTTTGTGAGGAAGTCGGTAGCATAGTAATGTTGCCGGTTACCTAGCAAACCGTCAAATTAATTTAAGAATAATCGATCAAATTTGATTCCGTGAATTTCTTTGTAAGTCAATGAAGCTCCTCGTCTTTCTGATAGTTTCATATTTTACGTATTTCTCTAATACGCATTCTTTATTAAGGGTCACTCATGAGTTCCTTTTTCGTATGCGCGCGTACGATTGCGTGGCGGGGAACACACGCTTTAAAAATTTCAAGAGTTCTTTTTTGTTCGCTTTGGTTGACTTAAAAATAAAAGCAAGCTGAAGGAAGGTTATGTGGAAGTACAGAGATCACAACATTGAATGACCAGGTTTACGGGGCATCGTGTATAGAG
Source organism: Ischnura elegans (assembly GCF_921293095.1). Classification (NCBI taxonomy): domain Eukaryota; kingdom Metazoa; phylum Arthropoda; class Insecta; order Odonata; family Coenagrionidae; genus Ischnura; species Ischnura elegans. The sequence goes on along the minus strand of NC_060254.1, from coordinate 108,550,606 downwards.
TGCAGACTCTGAAAATGCTCTGGAATGTCCAAAAGGGAATTTTTCCTGGTTGCTGGAGAGAATTTATTGAGGTAGCGGTTGACGACCATGTACTCTGAACGCATATTTAAGTTCAGAAACAGACTCATACTCTGGCTGAATACGTGAAGAGTGGTCATGGAGTACGATACATTTTCACCGTAAAAGCTTTTCCTTGTCTTTTTTCGGTACCTAGCGCTGATTTGTGATTGTGATTCGTTATCGTATTGTTTGTCATTGAATTTCCTTTTTTTAATGTTGTGATGTTCTCTCAGTGCATTACATTATAAATGCAGACGTCTCCCATTTGTCAATAATAGCGAAAGTTAGTCATGCACTAAGAGTCAAATTAGTGAAGTACAAGTTTGGTGTCGTCGCGTCGGTGGTGGACAGTCATCGTAATTTATTTGATTCTGGATCTTTGAATTCCGCAGTCTTTAATAACGGGAATAACAAAATTACTGATTAACTTATTTTCTTCATATAAAATTAGCTTTGCGCTTGTTAAGCGAAGATAATGAGCTAAAAGAGTACTTTCTTGGTGCCATGGCCTGAGCTAAATTGTTCTTGGCAAATATTGCGACTTCACTAACACAGTGTGATAACTGGACCGTTTTTAAGATCTCATAGTTAATTTCAATGCCTTATTAAATCCGATTTATGAAAAATTCTCTTTCCTCACTTCTTTAACATCTCACATTATTATCAAAGGCAATTTCTATCGTTATATATCGGCTTCGTACATCGAGAGTTTGTTTACATTAGCTGATTCAGTTTTATTTGTCCATTGCTCGTTCTAATTTGATGCCACTGCTTTTTAGTCATCTCGCTTTGGAAAATGTGAAATCATTTAGTAATTGAAGGACTAGTTTTCTGTTGAGGAAGATGATTTGGTTGCAATATTGAAGTTAAGGTGAACGTCGAAGTAATCTTATAGGTAAATAAGTGAAAATATATATTGTTTTATTCTTGTGCTAATTTAACACGTATATTTTGATAATTTTCAAGAAAATGTAACTTGTATGTTAAATAATGATGAATACTACATACTTTTCCCTGGTGACGAAATAATCCAGAAGTCTCGCAGAAATTTGACGTTTTATATGAAATCTTGAGCTCTTGTGGAAATTCCAAGGGGTTTTTTTTTAAAGGCGGATCTTTATTTTATTCTCTTGAATTCCGCGCGTCCACTCCCCTTGCTTCTCCGGGAGCACTCCTGTTTCAACACGGCGAATAATGGCGGATGTGGAATGTTGTACACTTTCACCGGCAGCTCACTCTCCCGTGGCCTTCTAACCTTCTCTCCGGAATCGGGAAACAGCTTTCACCCCGTATTCGATTCCGCTTGTTTCGACGGAAGACAGGCAGGGCGATGGGTGGAGAGCGGGACGTTTATTGGGCTGCCAGGCGCACACTAACTCGCTGCGCGCGAAAGAGTGGGCTTAACTCACTCCAGGCGGAAGAATTCCCCGAGGGGAAAAAATGTACAAAACTCCAATAACTTAATGCACGTCCCTCGGATGCAATCGGTGGAAAAATAACGAAATTCAGTCGGAGATCACCGCATTGCTATTTTATCATGGCCTCTGTTTTTGCCTTCTGCTAATACCTCTTCTATTTTGCTATGATGTGAACCCCTTATGGCGAATATCTTTCCGCTACTCTGCTCGGTTGTTAGTAAAGAGTATAAGGAAATGATTTCACGAAAGATGGGGAGATTTTAATTATCGAAATGTATTGAAACAAATGTAAGTTTAGTAAGAGGCAATCTTGGTAATAAAAAGATTACTATCCCAAAGTCTTGTATTGCCATTCTCGTTCCTCACCGGAGTGGTCTAAAAATATTGCTTTAATTGGTGATAATTCTAATGATTGGTGCACGAATTATGATGGTAGATTTTATCACGAATTTCATCATCATACATTCCATTTTATTCCTGAAGTGACGCATAAGGTTAAAGAACACCTCTCTTGAACGGAGAAGAATTTTTTAATATTTGGACAATTTAATAAAAACACCTTTTTTCGTCACGGGAAAGTTGTTAAGTGTAAAATATCACGTGCAGATACTATTGCTTTTATAAAATGAAAGTGTAATTATGTTATGTAAGCTATTCATATATGCTAATAATAATTGCTTTTGAATAATAATTTCACGATTAGCTCCAAATTATTCAGTCGTTACACATATATATTCTTTCTTTATAGAATTTACATGCTGACGTGCGTATGGCTGTGTAAACAAAGAAATTCAAGCCCTATGTAAAATTGTCAAAGCAATTTTCAAGTTCGTCTTTAAGAACCATTATATTGATTTCTTATGTGAAGAAATTTGCGATAAACATTCCCCTAAATAGTTTTTAGATTCAAAGAATGGTTTTAATTGATAATTACTTTGAATTTGTGATAGCGTCCAAACTTAAATCCTGATCAAGACGACCGAAGTTACTCACACCATCCTCAATATTTGGTATTCGCTCACATTTGCTTAGTCTGGGCTGAGATGTGCCTTTAATACATGTAACCTTCTAGTTGAATCACTGAGAGCGTCAGTGATTCAACCAGAAGGTTTTCAGCAAAATATTAAATAGTCATGAATGAAACATTTCAAGTGAAATGACGTTTGAAATAATATGATGTTACACAAATGCATTTGACTCTCTTTCTCTCATCGTGCGATAAAATCTATTTTGAAAGAGTGATATTGAGGGAAAGGGTGAATAAAAAGCAGTGACGGGGCCTGGAAGAAGGATAACGGCGACGACTCGTGGCGTATTGTTGAGTGAAAGAAGGTGGTTGGGGTGGAAGAGCGGGTGACCGCAGAGAGGGTGGGTGGGCTAGGAGAGAAAAAAATAATATATGAAAGGCGGGTAAAAGTCACATTCACGCCTGCTCGATAAGCGCGGTGGTTATATGCATGTATAAAAAAGAGGAGGCGTTTTTTGGTTGAGGAGATTGGTGGCGACGTGGTTTCGCAGAAAAAATAATGGAGTGGAAAGGGGGATAAAAATAAATGTCGTTAGGTGAAGAGTAAGGGATTTTGTTGAGGGGAAGCGCCCCCCCCCCCTTCTAACCCCCCTGGAATTATTTCAAGGCCTTCAGTTGAGCGTGGAGATGTGGAGGTCGAAGGGATGTGCTACAGGGGGTGAAAGTATTCGTCGCGTCGCGTCGTTGCGTCGGTCGCATATTGTAGCGTGCATTCATTTTTTACCTCGAATAAAAAATAAATGCAATAATAATGCGTCTTTTTTGGAGCGATTTGGTGACTTGTGAGTCCCTTCTTGTCTTTCATCTCACGTCATACAGTAAATAGGATATAGGAATGCCACTGAGGAATACTTCGTCAATTAAATATTAAATGAAATGGGTTTTGAGCAGTAATTAATGGAGAAAACCTACAAAATTATATTGTTAAAAATGTAGTATTTTTAACCAATAATAATATCATTTTAACCCTTTTGAGTGCCAACCGATTTTCTAGTTGTGATGCTAAAGGTGCCGAGGCCGAGAAGTGATTATTTTGCAGTAGGTTAGGGAAAGGAATTGGGTCTCAAAAACAAGTAAACGTATGTGTTCAAAAACTTTAGGAAATCTTTATTATATGTGGTTCCACCTTTTTATTATATCATTTGACGAATTTTTGGTAAAGTGAGTTAATTTTTATAATTTAAAGAAAATAGTTAATGCTAAAACAAAATGAATATTGACAATTGTATGATTAGTTAATTATCATCATCTAAGAGTGACATTGCATGAGGAGCGCGACAGGGCTCATGGCACTTTTCGCGAGAGATAGGAGGAGCACGATAGCGCTCCCTGGCACTCTGAGGGTTAATAAGAGTGTGTTGCGATGGGAACATTAGAAGGAAAATGTGGTTGAGCACACGCCGTGAGCGTTGAGCCGTCGTGGCTGAGCACAGCATATCACGCGACCATGCCATTCGCTGGGAGAACACGAAGGTCCTGTGCCGTGTGGACAGATTCTGGGAAAGGCTGACCAAGGAAGCTATTTTAATTCGGACGACGACTGACACCATGAACCGTGATGCTGGTTACGCCCTAAGCAATTCCTGGAAACCGGTGCTAAAATACGTCAGCGAAGCCCGGGAAAAAGTCATGAAAAGGCGGACCAATCGCGAGTCACCTGACCTGGAGCCATACTATATAAGTGGGATCACTCAACGCAAAGACAAGCCCTGATGACAATGGACGACTCGGCCATCGAAACGTCGGCAGAGATGGAGAACCTTATCCGGTGGCAATCCCGAATAAATTTCAACAACATCATACGCCGGGAAAACCTCAGATCTTTCTTAGAAGGAAAAACTTAATAATTTTGGCTATCATCCATGCTGAAGGTCTGGATAGGAGGTTTGAAAGCCCTGCTAAAACTCCCGAAGAAAGAGTTGATGCGAGCATTAATACGCTCAAATTCAAGAACCCAGTGCCTGTAAAGATAAATTGTAACGCCTGGCCAAAGAACGTTCTAATAACACAATAATTTTTCGTGCATAAATTTTTATATTTAATTATAACAAAATATTTTTGTGGGATTTCTCGGCGTGGTAAAGATTCATCGCAGAGATTTACTAGATATGCATCGACCTAAAAAGTTTCAATGCCGGCGAAACTTTTATCTACAAAAGTGGACAAAAGCGGTGCTTATGCAGTAAACCTCCACGTTAGTAATATGGCCTTTGCCATATTATTTTTTATTCTTAAGTAAATTGCATTGAAAATATACAATTTAGTGTTGAGACGTCAAATTCATCAATGACATCGTTATCTGTGCATTTGACGCGTGATGATAATTATTTGATGGTGGGATGATATTTATCTAAGTCCTCATTCTGTGAAGGCGCCCGATGTCGTTCATCTTAGACATTATTGCGGCGAAAACAATACAAAGCTAATGTGAAAAATTGCCCCGTCTGGATTCTCTTGAATTTAAGCCTGTGGTTTAGGGGTGGCTGTCGGATGCAAAAGTAAGAGCTTTTAAGGGACGGAGAAAGCATGAGTAAAAATTTAGGTTTCGTCGTTGGCTGGGATTTTAATAAGGAGAGAGAAAACAGTAGAAGGGGACTAAATGTGAAATCGGGAAAGGAATGGAATAAATGCGGCTTCCTTACTTCCTTTTAGAAAGGACTTATAATTCCTTGAAAATCAATGGAAAAAGTGTCAGAGGGATCGAAGCGTACTGGATGGGGTGCGAAGGCAGTGGTTGGTATCGTACTAAAAGGGGTCCAGTCCATCACATTACATACGAATGCCATAGCAACCAGTCTATACTTGTTTTTGCTTCAGCAATTAACTCGTCTTTTTGCCTGCTTTTTGTTCATTTCTGTTTTCCCATTTAATTTATATATTCACCACAAAACCGAAAACTATGGTTATAATAACGTTCACCTTAATATTGGTTGAACTCGATTGAGCACTCCTGTAACCATTTAAGAACTCAGGTAATCATACAAGAACTCTTGAATCCATTTCAGTAGACAATCAATGACATTGATGTCCAATTACATGGCTCATACCGGCCAGAGAAATCAGGGAAATAAAAAAATGGGACTGAAAATGTGAGAAGTGCCATGGAAATTGATCATGGCCAGGGAAAACCTTCTGAGACGTAGCGCAAAGATTGGAACAGTGGTTGAATGTGCGTAGTATTTCCACACTTTAGGCGGGCATTTGGTTTCATTTGCACCGAGGAGAAGAGAGGAGAGCAGAGGAAAAACGAGGCCATTGGAGCAAAGTTTGGCCAATGTAAAGGCTAAGAGGTCGTCGTTAACAACTGAGAAGGCTGCGGAAATAAGTTGATTTAATTGCTACAATGACGGCAAGTTTCGTTTTTATTTCGTTGATTAGTTAAAATATTTGATAATCAGAGCAGAGTTTAAAGTGAAGGCCGTTTAGATTTCACATTTTGTTTTGCTTTTAAAAATCGACTGGAATCGATGATAGACCCCGGGAATAAATACATAATAGTTCCCAATGTAACTCCGTATTTTTCTAGTAATTTCTTAGCTACAAGTGCTTTGTAACTAATATAAAGTCAGGGAAATTAATAAGCGGACCATTTGGTGGAGTATTGTCGGGGAAATACCGTGGAGTAATACCATACCATAGGGAAATAGAGTCTTAGTATGAACTATGAATTTATCCCTCAGGCTCTCGAGTAAAATTGGTTGATTGATTAGGTCAAACCATTTGCTGGGATGATTATTACAGTGAGAGGGAAGAGATAAGAGATTTGTTCATTTCGTGCGGCAAGGTAGGGATTTAATGTGATAGCCTCGCTTCGTTGTTCATACAAGGGGTTCCTCATTTATCCTAAAAATTCACAGAAAGCTACAAAGGGGTTGGAACAAAAGTCATGTGGCAAGGAGGAAGTAAGTGGTACAGATCACACTCGCAAAGGGTCCTCAAGTATTCGCATAATTTCGGCTGTGAGTGTCCAAATGCTGCAAGGAGTTCTTCGACTGATTTCATTCGGAGTTATAAAAATGTGAACTCCATGGGTTTGGTCCGTGATCGCTATTAACAATTTTATCCTGTTTTTTTTTGTATGAAAAGAATATCACAAGTGTCAAGCAAAGGTTTGGGTGCTTGTTTCAGCAGTTTAACATTGTTTTCTGAGATTTAATGTCCTAAATGGAGTAAATGTTGAGCAATACTAAACTTTTCTGGCCTGTTACGCTTGAAATGAAGTGTTTGTTCTTTGATCTAAGATTTGATGTTTCTGCTTGGTTGTCTAATGTAAGAACTGTCACATAAGGGGCAAGAAAGTGGATGTGTTCCGGCTTTATTTCATGTATCAATATTAACTTTGGTCCTTCCTAGTAAAAGTTTAAGTTCAGTACCTACTGATGTAAGTAGGTTTACGACTCGTATTTTCATCGACTGATATTAGGTGATATGTAATGCTCAGAGGAAATAATTTCATGCGTGGGATTTACCATAAAACCCGAGTAATAGGTTGCCGAAGTATTCTCTTGTGTAATTATTTCCCGGTTATCATTTGAACGGTCATAAAGTCTTCGGGTGCTCGAGTAAAAATGAAGGATTACTTTTGGAAGTCTTCCAGCTTAGATTATGAAGTGGAATGAATGACAGTAAAAAGGTATTAGTTTCTTTGCTTAGGTAATTAATGTGGGACCTTGTTTTCTGGTACAACGAAGTTATGATTCATAAAAATAAGTCTACGAGGGTGAGATAAAGTGAATGAGGTGAGAAATAAGTGGGAGGTGTCAGGTGGAAACGTATTGAAGGGGTCCTTAAGTTGTCAAATGAATCGCACATGAGTACTCTTATGACTTCAACGAATAACCAAAAGAATGATATTGCAACCAGGTTCTGGACTCGTTAGTTAAACGGGATATTCAGGTACTCGCTGGTGTATTTATTTATTGCATATTTTATTTCTATTTAATGGTATTTACTGCGAAACTGAAGAACATGAATGTAATTGCAAACACGTAGGTATTGTTCGCATTATTTTCATAATTTGTTTATTCGAATTTGAAGTTGTGGCATTATGTCCTAGTAATCACTCATTTACTCAACTATAAATGAGTGATAACTCTTGGCACAATACTGGCTTGGATGAAAATGTGGGTAGGAAGAAAGAAAGGATTAGTTGGGGTGGTTTGGTGCGGTAGGGGATAGACGCGGCCCCCTTGTTTCCTTGCGCAGGAAAGTTATAATTCATAAAAATAAGTCTTCGAGGGTCCAATAGGGGTCGGACTAAGTGGATGGGGTGAGAAGGAAGTTGGGGATTGTAGGGTGGAGACGTACTTAAGGGGTCCTTTTAAGTGAGGAATTTTTAGCGGTAGTTTTGGGGCTTTGGGGTTGTTTTGGCGAGGGAGACAAGTTGGTCAGGGAGGGAAGGCGAGATTATTCTTCCCTTCTCTTTTTTTCTTACCCTTCAGACGGCGAGAAAACGTCTGCCCATCCCTGTTCATTTCCACTTCTTGTCAAGCCAACCAATCCCTTCTAAACCATATATTTTTTTTTTCATCCTCCCCTTCCTTAGCCATCACCCTTAACACTGCCAAGTGGTGCGGCAAAATTGTCGAGGAAAGGGGTGGATGGAAAAAATTGTAACCGATGGTGTGTAGACGCTCATTTGGCTCCCTTTGAAAAACGCGCAATCACTTAATCAATTAGGGAAATTGGAATGTTTTTTTTTGTCCTGAGGGGAAGGCTTGCATGATTTTTCAAACCTTTTGGAATTCCGCTCCTCTTCTTCGTGTGGTCCAAAGCGCCCGAGGTCTTCGTGTTAAATTGGTAAGTCCTTGGTGCTTTGAGATTTGAAAAAAAACGTGCCCCGCTTATAGCCTCAAGGAGTGTGAGTTAAGAGGATGCAATATTATCTCTTGACCTGTTATTCTCGTGACACAGTACTTGCCTAGAATTTAAAAGTTTTTAGGTGAGGGGTGAGGTATCCAGAGTAGACAAGTGTTAAAAAATGCCTGTTTAAATTTCAGCTTGACAAGTTTCCTTCTCGGAGATCAAACTCTCTCATTCCAATCTAGAATATCAATGTTTATATTGTATTTATAGTTAGTAAAATTAGTATTTTAATGACTCATCCGACGCGAAACAGACGAAATTTTGAAGTGTATCTCTTAAAGTTCATAAAAATACGAATTAAAGAAAAAGATGAAATGCGAAAAGTGGAGCGAGAATAACGTGTACCGTCTCTTTAACTATTCGCTTAAACTCTGAGCGATCCAAAGCCCATTTTTATCCAACATGAGTCGCGTTAATGGTGACTCTGCAGTCTATATCAATTAACCTCTTGTTTACGTTGATTATTAAAAGTATACCGTTTCTTAAACAATACCAGAATATGAAAGTATGGTGGTCCTTGCTGAAAATTTCTGAAAATTTCCAATTTGATAACTGTGCCTCTGGCACTTAACTTTAAAAATCTCTGGAGTGCACTGAAGCTTCATGAAATAACTTGTAACTGTTGACGGTAATAGTGCTGAGTTTGATGAATTAGCACTTTTAGATCTTTCAGAATTCCTCTATATGGGTGGGGCTGATTTGTGAACCATAGGGATTCCAATATCTTCACAAAAGGCAAGCAAGAATATGATCACAGCCTTTCTAATTCTGGCGCTCTGAAGAATCGAAGGGATTTCGGTGAATGCTATTATAAAAAAAACTTGCTACATTCCTTTGTAAATATTTTATATTGTCAGAATTGTTTCGTACAAAACTGTATGTATTTCCTGATGAAAATAATAATTAACAAGATTAAAGAAAGCGGACACCACGTACCATTCTCATTTGTTCCTCTCTGTAGAAATAAGCTTGGATGGTGCCTAGATAGTTATTATTCCTTGCTATAATATACTGTTCTGGATCGTATCACCCTCCACGGTTACACACGGTGGTCGCATCCACATTTCAATTCGCGCCGGGACTTCCGGCCCCAAGGACTTGTGCAGCCACCGAGGGGGGTGCCAAGGAAGTAGCGTTCGTCCACAAAAACGAGCAAAAGGCGTGCTCTTGCAAAGTGGACGCGCTGTGCGTTAACCGTTCAACCGAGCGGTAAATTAATATTTCAGCGTAATCTCGTCCATTGCCGTTTGCGCTGCAGCGATCTTTTCATTATCGTGAAGCTTCCCTCGCCTTGCTTGTAATGTCCTCACCCACCAAGTGTATTACGCATTTACTCGATTGGAAAGTTCGCACACAGGCAGGTGAATTGCTACTTTGCAGAGCGGCAGTGAAAAGAGAGGACGGGACGCGGCCGTTAGCATCAAAGATTTAAAATTCACTCCAACGTAGAGAGAGAGAGAATCAGACAGATGAACACTTCTGAGAAGATTTGGGTATTAACTCTGAATATTTTATTTCGCTAGTCCCGTAGTCGCCCTCGATGCGCGCGGTGGGTTTTTTTTCCGAGCGAAGGGTTTGGTGCGTGGAGAGATGGGATTGCTGGACGAAGGGGTGGGGAGTGGAGAGGGATGATACGGGAAAGACGAGAGTGTTCGGCAGTGCTTCCGAATTTCCAATCTTTAGAAACCTCATGGTCAACGGTGCCAACGGAGAAAAATGGAAAGTGATATAGACAATTCAATTTTCTTTCGAGGGTAGTTTTGTTACATGAGCAGAGTGATATTGAGTATTAAGTCACATGTCGTAAAGAATATTGAAATTCCCTTTCAATTTTTCCTTAGCTGCTGTCCTTATTATCATGTGGGTAGACTATTTCATACGTGGATATTTAGTTACACATATTTTTGAAGTAGCTTTTCAATCGCCCGTAAATAATTACGTGAGATATCTATCAATTTTGTATCAATATTATGCTACCGATTGGAATCAGTCAACGCTTTGCTTTTCCTCTATATTTTTAAACGTGAATGACTTGCTGAAGTCAAAAGATTCAATTGGAATTAGTATTCAGAAACCAAATTTATGAAGAATGCGATAGAGATATCCATATTGTATGGAAGAGAAGGGATAGGTTTTGTAGAAATAGTTTTTGCTAATACCTCTTACGTATATAAATCCAGGAAGCATTTTTTCAATATTTTAGGGAAGTTTTAACTACGTGAAGCAATAAAATGGGAATAGAATATCTGCTTAAGGATGTCTTTCACTTGAAGGCAGAACAGAATAATTAACCCAGCTGGTCGTAACAGATCAATTCCACTTTCCAAAAAAGCCACGGGTAAAATTTGCATGAGATTTCAATCAATCGTGTGTAAATTCTTTGATACACAGTCTATTGATTAGCAAATGGAGGTAGGATGTGAGAGTAATAGAGATATTGGAACGCGAGAAGAGGCGCGATTGGTGGTGGTTGTGATTTGGAATTTCGAATCTTTTCAAAGTTTGCAGAAAATAAGTCGGAAAACTTTTTCTGCGTGTGTTGGGGAAAAATGGAAAGCGCGTCATCATTGAATGGGAGTGATATCTCCGCTCTCGAACGTGTTTCACTTGAGATTAGGATTTGCTATCCCGGCAGGTTGATATAAAGTAATTAAACGATGTACGGAATACACTTTTAACTTCATAATTGTGGAATACCAGTGTAAATATAACTGGAATTTCATGGTAAAAACGTTGCAGCGAAACTTGGTAAATGTTGCATGGGAGAATTGCGCATGAATTATCTATCTGTTGTTTACTATCTCGTGTATTACATTTAAAATTAAACAAATATCAGGCCTTGGTTGATTTTGGCTTTAGATTCTTATCACTTACAGCAATTGGGTAATCGACAATTTCCCATATTGCGGTCCAATTCGACCCCCTTTGCCTCACTCTTAGTGAATATTACTTTTATTGATTTGAAATTTGCACCGATTCTCGATTTTAGTCAAGACAGTCCTTCTCGGGACGAATCGCAGAGTGATCATGCAAATTTTCAGGGAACGGTTTGGCGGGAATTATCTCCCGAGAATAATCGGCCGCGAGCAGTGCGACTTACCGGTGGAGTGGAGTGGAGAGTAGCGGAGGTTCATGCGTTGGTGCGGTGCTGGGTTCGTGGCGCATTGGAGCGGAAAGGAGGGAACAGTGCAGGACCATTTGACTCCTCCTCTTGTTTTCTTCTCATCCGATGGGATCGATATAATCCCCTCCCCTCCCCAAACCACCCCACCCTCCCCCACGCCTTCCCTTTTCAAACTCCGCGCGGTAATGCTGACCATATTCATTTCGATACATCGTGTTAACCTCCATTTCTCGCTTTCAACGCTTTATTTTTGCTCCACCCTTTAGGCGTGAATCACTTGACCTTTCTGAAGTCGGCGGATTCAAGCGAGATCCAGGTTTCGATTACTAATCATTTAATGATCGGAACTGACATTATGGTTTCGTGTGGCAAAAACATTCTACTAAGTTATAAGATTAGACTTAGTAAATATGCTTGCAATTTCCCTAAGAGACAGCACTTGTGTTGATGATTAGCTAAATTAGCTCTTGAGGAGGCGTATCTTTAGGAAAAAATTGCAATTCAGCTGCGATGAGATATTGCATGATGATATTTTCGCTTGTTAGTATAGATTCCCCGCATCAACTGTGATGACGGGTGGTTATTTATTCTCATTGGCATGCATGTTTGGAGATTCTCAACAGGGGATAAGAAAGATGGTCAAATCCCAAAAATAACACTACTAAAAATGTTCAAAGGGTAAGCTCAAATCCTTTACTATTTTACTCATAACTTGACTACTTACGGTTTGGAACAAATTTGCTGAAGTGCGACGTGGGCCAAAAAAAGAACTGTATTGCGTGTGAGACCGCCTAAAATAGAATGCGGTGTGAATTTCCAAAATAACGATCCAAACCATCTTTCGCGCTAAATCTGTAGTACCTACTGTACGTGATCCGTAGATATATATTGGGGAAGGATTTTTTTTCCAAATATGTGTAACTATCTAAAATATGATGTAATTCTTTCCAAGTGGATTATTTGCGCGACAAATTCTCGGGATTCCTGCGAATGTGGCCGAATGCTCGCGAGGAAGAATGGTAGAACCAGTGGTGCAGCGAGGGGGGGGGGTTTGGGGGATAAACCCCCTCGCCCCCCAGAGCTCAGAGAAATTTTTAAGTTTAATCCATTTTACTTAATTGGATTAATATTACTTATAGAATAGTGCAAGGATTAATAAAATCTCCCTCAGAAAACCGTAAAACACACCATTTTGAGCCATTTATCTTAAAATTCCGCAATTCATTAATCTCGCACCTACCGCTACTCCTGGTGGGTACTCCATACCCCCACACACCCCGGTATTTGTGGCACGTTAACCTCCCCCAGCCTTAATTCCTAGCTGCGCCCCTGGGTAGAACGATAGACACTTCTCTTCAATAGGCAGCGAGGAAAATGCCGCCTGCATTTTCCTTGCTGCCTATTGAAGGGTATTAGTAGTAACCACAGGATAAAATAGGATAGCGCCAAATTAATCTGCCGTTCCAGAAAATTCTGTGATAAGCTTGCTGATGCAATGCAATGATATCAGGATTAATGGAAACAGTTTCAACTGAAAGGCGAGGTTTAAACTTATTAATGCGAGTAATCCCATTTCAAATATAGTAAAAAAATGATTGCCAACCTCCTTTTTATGTAAATTACCTGGACTTTTCCGGCCGACCAGAAGGAACCTGATAATTAATTGTTTATAACTACATCTCAACGTTTTTTTGTGCAGTCAAACTTATTTATTCACCCTGAGGACAATGGACGAATCGTCCATTGAAACGTTGAACATATTCAACGAATTACCGATAGGAATCCCGAGAGAACTCCGCGAAAATATCTCTCTCTGATTCCTGTGCATGCACTGAAATCATCCGGCGATTCTTTCTCCCACGAATACACGGCATTCCTCCCCACTGTTCTACTATTTTATATCCTCTTACCTGCTTTCGCTTCCTTCACAGGAAGTTCAACACCACCGCACTCATCCCCCGGACGGTGGTACATCGGCGGTACACACCAACCCTAGTGCAACCCGTCCTTTAATGTCGCCGTCGGGCCTTCCCTTCTCTGCGCCCACCCCTTAAGAAACCGCGCCTTTGACCCGCACCACCGCGCTTCCGCTTCAAAATCCCTTAAACATTCTTTGCTAATGACTTTCCGTTTCTTCCTCCTTCTGCTACAACCCCCCCCCTCTCCACCCCCCAGCCGCTTTCGCTCTCACTTGAGCTGCAAAAAATAAAAAGCGGAGGCAGGAAACACTCCTCCCCACTTTTTGTGAACCCTACTTAAAAGGGATGGCTGAAAAAAGAAACTTTTCCTTTAATTTTATTTTCGCTCATGTATTAAATAATTCCCAGCCTCCCGCTCCCTCATTCCTTTCCTTACTCAACCATCGCGTTTATTTCTTTCCTTTCGTGAAGTTCCTTCGATCATTCCCTGAGTTTTTCCAGTTTTTCGGATTAAGTCTTACCCTAAAATTACATCGATTTCCAATGAATTGCAGTTGTGTGGAGTAAATAATCGATATTGGGTTGCAATGTGATTAAAATGCATTAGAAACTCTTTTATGCGTCCAAATGTGTCTAAAAATGAGTTGTATTGTAAACATATCGATAACATCATTCTCTGTCCATAGTAAATTTGCCTTCTGGGGATCATGTGTATGCTATCACTGTTCGGGTTGTAGGTGTGAAGTTATAAAGTTAATAGATTAACGTGGATTTCAGTGTGGTATTAGGTTTAGCAATGGTTGCAGATAATATGAAGACCTTATTTCGCGTTCGTTGATCTAATCCCGATTTCGGTATGTTTTAGGCCTTTTGTTGCGTATTCAGTTAGATCTTAATTGATACTGGAGTAATTTCGTGGATAAAAGGAATTATTTAGTCTTTCAGCACTCTTAGGCATGCACAATGACTAATTTCAATGGTGAATTTAGCCAAATTATTGGAAATGGCACTTAAATTATGTAAATTCAATTACATTTAGGTAACATATTTAGGTAAGATAACAGATTTGAGGATACTTTGGAGAGATACGTCAAGCGTTTTTGCTCATTGACTATTTGAAAATACTTCAAGCGCCCAGTTGAAATTTCATTTATTGTTTGTTGCATTCAACTGTTTACTCATACCGATGTGATATCTATTTATGGAGTAGGTATTCTATAAAATGGTAGCCATTAGTGTTTGCAGCAATGCCTGTGTGCGCGTGCATATTTCTTGCTGACCTTTTCTGAACTCAGAGCTCGTCAGCATGCCTTCGGTGTATCGCATTCGATTCCTCTCTCCCGACTCCAATACTTCTCGTCCTTTTTCCAACTCCTTTCCTTCGTACCTTTCCGTCTGTTCCCTTATTTCCTCCGGCTCCTGCATTTTCCTTGCTGCCTATCAGTCACTTTCCAATATCCTCAGGGCGTAAACGATTCTTCCCTTGCCTCTCAAGAAACCTTCCTTGCCTTTATACCTTCCACGCCCATCAGATATACATCGAGTTCGATCGAATCCCAGGCTCTTCCCTTGAATTAATGATTTTTATCAGTCGGCCTCGTCATTAAGGATTCCTTATTCCATTGGAAGACTATGAACTCGACTTTCTCCGTTAGAAGGACTTACTCAGACCCGTGGTTGTTACATTTAACCCAAGGTGAACTGGCTGGAAAATCAAATAAGCCTTGACCTTTAATTTTCTTAGTGTAGTGAGGTTTCAGGGAAAATAATTCTATTAAATCTAATTTTATTTCATGATGTAGCGATCTGTCTCCATTAAGTTTCTGTCTCTCGCTTATACGCACATCCATAGACGCCTAGGAAACAAGTCAGTCGTTATAAATATCGATAACTTAAAAAAATGTTTATTGTTACTCAAAGGCATTTTAATGCTATGTTATTTGAGTACACGCATGTCGGTAAAGATGAGTGATGAGATGCGTTCAGCTCGCTTTCACGGAGAAATCAGTCCTTTATCTACATGAAATAGCCTTTTTTGAAGGAGTTAGTTATTTTCCACATTTATTCCTTACCATGGAAGAATAATTATGCTGATATTGATGAATCATCTTTAAATTCTAAGTCCTAACTGCATTTCGTCCATGTCAAATCTCCATTTACATAGTTTAGGATGACTTGTGTGATAATTTGATTGTTTTTCATCTTCTCAAATTATATTACACACTGACTAAGAAGTATCCTATGAGAATGATCCCATCGTATGATTAATCAGGTTTACGAAAGTCATAGCTTAAGGTTTGAAGTTATAGGACGATAAATCATTCCAACCTCGGAAGATAAATGCTAGCTCGGGTAATTAAAAGCGTGTAACAACAGCGCTTGCTTGCTGATACGCAGACAATTACCAGTTCGACGCCTCTGCTATACTTCTCAGATCTAGTAAAACCGGAAAATGCTTGTTCGGGGTGATAGCTTATTTTTTTAAATTGCGTCGCTAGTCTCATCGTTAGTGTAACGAGAATCCACGGCATAAATCAAAGCGTGACATAAGGGACTACATTTTTTTTAATCTCTCAGGGTCTCGGACAAGGGCGACCCCTGACTCGTGGCGTCCCTTTACCCGACACTAATATTAGCCGTAAGTAGGTCTCCCGCCCCTGCACTGAGGGTTTTTGACGTTCGACGCGACTCCGGCCGTGCTTTATTAATTCACCGCGGCTCATCAATCATCTTCACACCCACCCTCCCCTCTTCTCCCTCCCTTATTTGGCCATGTGAAGTCGTAAAACGGATCATTTCACGCGCCAGGGGGTCGTAAATGTAGGGAATGCAGGTGGTTTTTCCTTTTTTTTTTTAAAGTCTGTCTGTAACTGTCCCGTTGACGTTTTCCAGAGTTGGTTTCCTTGGCGCTTAGATTAAAGATTGTCGCCGTTTCTAGTCCCTATAGAGGTTGAAACTTTGCAGACATTCTTTTTCCAGAGCCTAAGAAATATCTCCGAGTGGAATCGCGTTATTCTAATTTTAATTTATCGCGGTCGTGAAGATATTTTTCGCTTAAGGTATAAACATCTTAATCCGGCAGTATGCGGAGAGTCGTGATAATGGCGATAATCGAAAACGTGAGTCTGAATGAAAGAAGCTTGTGGGAATGTGTCATTAATGCATGAGCCCAAATAAAATGCATGCTAGGAGACTTGGGAATCTTATTGATGCTCTGTGACAATGTTTAATAGGAGAAAGTGAATTGGAAGACCACTGTTGCAATCCACGTGCCAAATAATGTGAAATATCGGTTAAATAAATGAAAGGTAAATTAAGAGTCGTTAGGAGTGGTGAGTAACTACAAATGAAGCTTCTGCCAACCGATCCTCGAATCAATTGCAAGATTTGACTGCACAGGATGTAATAATTCTTCAATTATTAAACTCACAGATCTTCTCTTACTCACCCATTGGTTTGATATTTGATCCGAGCGTAAGTCAGTAAGTGTGGAGAAGATGCATATTTTGCGTAACGAAGCTGCTATATTTTTAGCGATTCCTATCTCAAGATAACAAGAATATTTACGACTTTCTGTACGACTGTTACTCCGTGCTTTAAGCACAAGGTAATGTTTGCAATAGCTTTCATTTTACGAAGAAAACGGGACAAACGCAGAAGTAACTATAATGACTACAATTGCGATACACAGGATATTCACTCAGTAGCACCTGGTTACCGACGCTGCAGAAAATACGTTTGGCCCGCGAAGGAAACACAACGGCCAATCAAAAGAGACTTCATTAGGAGGACCTAGACTTGGCATAAATACCGGACGAGGGTGAAAAGGGCAGTGGGGTAGGCGCGGACATAGAACTGAATAACCTGAGGACGAACCTGACATCAGCCCTTTTGGATGGGAGCCGACTCAGTTCCCGTAGGTAAAGGTCGGTAGTGATATCAACAAATACCCGTATAATAAGTCGCGTCATTAATGCTGTCCTCAACGCCTGGTTTTCATAGCTCAAATGTAATTTTGTAGCAAATTGTAAAATCTGTTTTCGATGAAATGTCTTATTGGATTTCATTGGCCAGTAGCTTGGACAAGATATGTTAAAACATTATGCGGATTATATACAAAGCTGTCGTGAAAAGACATTTCGCTTTGGAATGTGCTTCAGTTAGAAGCCACGAATTGATATGGTGATTTCGCACCGACGCGCCGCGGCGTACAGTGCTCCGAAATCGGAAAAAGCCGGACAAAAGTCCAAAATAGCGTTTTTTGAGGTAGAGACTTGAACTTCTAACACAAATAGAATTCGAGCCGTTTACCGAGCAATGAATTCTTGTTAAAATTGCTATTTGTTGGAAGTGCTCAATTAGTTTATGTCGATAGTTGCGAATTCTCTATCCCTCAAGATTTGCTTATTAATATGGGAAATATTGACTTGAGGCTTAGTGTATTTGACCAGTAACCAACCTGTAAAATACCAATGAAGATGTACTTCCAAATGAATGAAATAGGAATGTATGTTTTTTCACGTGTCTACTGCATGATCCGCCTCAGTCTTCTATATCCTCGGTCTCCTCCACATCCTTCTTCACTTGTGGTTTCGCTCACAAGCAAGGAGAGAGGCTCGCTGTCACACCCCTAGACCCCAACCACTCTCCCCACCCAACAGTGCATAGCACCCCCTCCTTCCTTGGGCGTTGGGCCACTTCCCTCCCTCCCAAGATTGTGTTTCTTGCGACCACTCCTCTCCCCTTCTTCTTCCGGACACCCAATCTTGACACCCGCCCGGGGCGGCCCCACTCTGCCCTCCCCGCCCCTTCGGCAAGCACTTCACTCCTCGCCACCCCCCTCACGCCACCCTTCACCCTCTGTTTCTTTCACACCTGCCTAGATACTCGTCTCCTTCACGCTGCTACTTCTTGCTTGCCCATACCGCGGCTCTTCTTCATTCTGGGTTAGCAATCAGAGGGCTAGTTTGACGCAGCTCTCCTCTCCGATATTCCTATTGGCTACCCTTAAAAATTACCTGAATATAATTATTTCGTTTAGCATCATTCATACCCTTTTCCATGTATCTAAACATTGATCTACCTTTTAATTTATTTCCATCCATTTGGTCTTCGGAAATTTTTTTCATCAGGCGATCGTGTGTCATGATATAGCAAATTAAATCTTCCAATTTTCTTCCTACGGTTTTCAAGAGAGTATTCTCGTATTTTCTTATATCTTGCACTTGATCACTTGATCTATGATTTTAAACTTCATCATTCTGTTATGTTGGGTCGAGTTTCTTTTTTCTCCCATGCACTGATGCATCTTTCAAAGACCAAGGCTAGAAAAAAGTTTTTGGGGGGTTCTGTTTGGAGAGAGTTTAAATTTATGGGGACTCCATTAAGGTACGTTTAACAGGGCATATTCTAAACATTTTGGGGCTTTTCAATCCCTAGACCCCTTTTGATCGCCACAATCTGACTGCTTTTGTTTTTCCTTATGCTACGAATTCCCGCCGCTCGGACTAAAACTTGAGTCGCCCATCAACAAAATCGACGTCCGTACGTGGACCACCATGATTTAAACGGAGTGTATGTCGAGCACGAACTTACCTTCCGTGATTGAGTTTAGTGTATTCGGGTGTGCTCTACATCGGTTATTGTCCGACGTTTACTGGCCGTTGATGATTTATTTTTCCGTTGAGAATCCGTGAAATTTCAAAAGAAGGACATTTTTTAATGCCTCGTGAGAGAGTGGAAAGGGAGGGGATAGAATGAGTTTTCATTTTGTTAGGATTCCAAGTGAAATCCCAATTATTGCCTCAAGTCCATATTGAATTTGTCGCTTGTATTCCCTCCTCTCCAGCACCTCGCGGATCAGATGAGTCTGGTAATTTTTCGCTCTTTCTTTTGCTTTTGTATTTCGATTGATTTTGTAAGATAATCGTGAGACTCGAGGATGCATGCTCCGCTACAGCAAACTGCGACGGTTGTCTAAGTCGAGCAGGTGTTATTATGGTCGGGCCTTAGTATAACACCGGCGTTGCACGCGGGGTAAAACCCGACATAAAATTAACTACAGCCGCAACGACCCACAAAAGTTCTAACCATGAAATACCTTCCGTGATGTTACAATGCACCGTGACTCCGCTATCACCGTCATCCTTTGGGAATCCTCGATGAGACTTAAAGAAATTGAAAAAGGGTTGCTCGCTTAGAATTTAAGAATGGGTACTAATTTTCAGTATTTTCCCATTCTCTGACACGTAACCTTCCATTTACTTAATATCCTATTAACCTCCTATATTCGTACGAACGGCAACAGCATGAGTGTAAAAATGTAGTTGTATAAGTTTTGGTGTAATTTGCTTTTATTATGTTTTCCACAATTTGCGTTAAGAAAGAATTAACCGTCATGTTGCATTTCTGCGTGAAAATTTTGGATCAGATGTGAAAACCGTTGGTTACATTTTATTGCTACTCGCTAAAGAATATTATTGACAGGGTTTTCGTCTCTATGATAGACGTATCCTTGCTGAAATGGCGTCTTAGAAATTAATTATTCTATGCATTTCATACAAAGTTCAACTTCGTGTTTTTGCCGAAGGATAACAAGAGTTTATATGCAATTTTTATCGTCAAGTGTCTTGTTGAATCTGGCTAGTGTTATTTGACTTCCATAATTATATACATGCATTTACTTACAAGCCACAATGTATTTATTTTATTTTGCACTTCATCGGAATTTAATGTGAAACATACCCTGTATTTTTACATGGCACATTTTTAAAGAAGACTCAAAAATACTTCTGGGGTGAGGTTACTAACACTTCTGATAACAAGTTCACCTCACTGCAACGAAATAGGGCGAAGGAGGAATAATACAATATATAACTACCCAGAAGTCACTTTTCTGGAGACGGCAAACTACCTTGAGGGAAGGAGGTATCTTGAGTGGCATTGGGCAAACTTAAGCTCTTGAGTTCCTTCATTTAATTTCCTCCCAGTCCTTCTACCCCTGGCCTTCTCCCTCACCTCTCCTGTTTTTTTCCTCTTCCGCCTTAAACCTTTTTCCCGTCCGTCTCTTTTCCCCGACCCTCTTATTGGAGCCGTTGCTGTCCATCCATCCTATAACCCCCGCGTCAAACACCTTATCTTCTCCTTCGAAGCCTCCTTGACCCTTCCACTCATCTTACACCCCTCACCCCCTCTCCTATCGTACTTCCAAGGGTTTCCGTAGCCGCACCCTACAGCTCGTGGATGGAGGTTGGCTCGTGTGCGGGATGTCCCTTCGTCGTAGCGGGAGACAAAGTAGCGAGGAGTGGTTTGCGAGCTCAAATCCTCGGTTTTGGGTCAATGAAATATTTCCATTCGAATAAGCTTCGTGCCGTGTTAGAGATTGCACAAAAATACGAGAAACCGTAACAGTAATTCTACCTTCGGATATTAACGTGTTGAAATTTTGCATAAGATAATGGAAAAAACACACCCTCTAAATTTAAAATATGTTACTTTTCCACTCCTTAGGGGTATACTTGCATAGTTTCGGATTGGTTCCGGCGCGTAACCAAATGATAACTTGTAATCCGTAGAGTAAGGAGCGTTCAGCTTTATTTCTTGCTGGAGACAATCTCAAACAATCCAAACACCGCTCACCAAGTCTCATTCGCTTCGTTTCATTTAAAGTCTCTTAGAAAAAATTGCCACATTATTGTCCGATAGAGCGCAGAGGCATCAGGGGTGTGTTTCTTTAGAGTTGGTATTCCGTCCATCAATCCTGCAGTATAAACTTCGTGAAAATATCGTCATGTGATGAAAATCATGAGTTGCAATTCCATAGGCCATTACGAGTGTGATTTCTATTTCCGATATATTTCATGCAGTCCGTTATACGAAGATATTTGCTACTAGCGACTTGTGGTGATTATCACCGCATCTTTTATAATCAGGATCTTGAAGCCGCTAAGCTAACACCCTTCGTTTAATGTTAGGTGTTCGGTCTTCACTTCTCTTTTCCTTCCTTCAACATTAATAGGTGAACATAGAAATGATACCGCCTCTCTCATTGGGAAAAGCTTATAATTAGGTAAAACCTTGCACAAATCATTGGAAACTACCTATAACCATGTGGCGCATTAGGTCTTGCCCTAGATTTAGTATTTTCAGAGAAAGGAGTGAGATTTTGAGCCCATTTTCCTCTGAATCTCAAGTGTCCCCTCACTTATCAACCCCTCTAGTTTAACTTTCGTCTCCGATTTTCGTCCCTTGGATGGGTCCTCTCCAATGTCTTGCCTTTTTAAACCAGGATTCTTTTCGCATGTCTCCGCCTATATTCTATCCAGTGAGGTTATTCATGGGATAGTCTTACTTCTCTAAGTAGGTGCCGACGTAGAATGATCTTTGTTGATATAGTATTTGTAGCAATCATACTGTAAACCTCTTCGTGTGATAAATGGTACTTATTTGAAGGATACGAAAATTTCCCACAGCGTGGTGCTGTGAAGTTTTCACGGGTAATCCATTGGGTAAGGAATACAGTAGCTCCCGGCGTTTTGACGCCTTACCATGGCATCGTTCGAAGGAATTAGTAACTCCTAGACTGCATACTAGTCGGAATTTGCCGTCTCACCAACCCGCTGGGTATTCCGTGGAGACTTCATCCGTCCTTTGTTCATAAAATGTAAAAAATCAGTAAATGTAATTTGCTGATTATTATGAGTCAAAGAAATAGGTGTTATCGAGGACAAAATACAGACGAGGGCCATGGGCGCCGGAAGAAAAATTCATTGCTGCACAAGGAGCGTTGTGTTGCCGCGATTAAGTTTTTGTTTAAACAGTGAAAAGTTTTGTTCAAATCATTTTTCACACACATCCGAGACGCCAATTTAAAGGAAAAATTTTAAGAATACATTGAGGCGTAATATAATAATAATATGAAAACTGACAAAGAATAAACCAGTAGAGAAAGGAAAACATTCGATTTGCAGACAGATGGGACGAAGCTTGTACGATGAAAATTTTGCATGATAAGTAAAAAGAATTGATCGAAGGGGAGAGTAAATTCAGAGGGGAGGAAAGGCGATGTAAAGGTATAGAGCGCTTGATTAGAGAGATATCCTGGACGGCATAGGCACATGATGGACTAGGGACGGTGAGCTGGTGGAACAAGTGCAATCCTAAAATTCAACAGAGGAAGCAGTTCTGGGTAGTCATAAGTCGAGTTTAGGGTATTAGGAAGATGTTTTGAATCCATTTTAAGCATATGATTCTGAAGGTTAGATAAGGATGGAGAAGACAACACAACAACTGTTCTTATTTTGATGTTTTCCTTCCCTCGGTGCAGATTTATTTTCAAATTACGCAGATAGTAGTTGCAATCAATTTCCAAAACGCTTCAAAAGCTATAGCAAGTTATGAAGACGAGGAAATGGTCAAGTTACTTTGGAAGAAGAAGAAGAAAAAACGACTTTGAAGTGAGAGAAGGGGATTGCAACAATGAAATGTTTGGAAAATTTTCTTACTTTTAGAAATTGTCATCTCTACTTCTGGCAAAAAAAATTCGAAATTGGCCTTAAATGAGACGCCAATGAATATAAGATACATTGCAGCGTATATGCTGAGTCATTGACTAATGTGAGAGAGATACATGAGTGAGAACTTTATTTTTGAGCCTGTGATCCTATGAAGCTCTTCCGCTCAAGTTCCAATCGTTTAACTTGTGGTTTAGTAGATCTGATATGAAATTGTGTTCTCGCAACCAAGTTTTAAAATAATGTTTATAAATTTTCCGTAAACGGATTAAATATGCACATGTTTTGTTGTATTATTTCGTTTTGCAGGAAGGGAATGGTGAATGCTTATTTTACACACTTTTGTCTGGAGTGGAATCACGATTTATACGTCTCAACCATTCAATTACACGAATTCACTATTTCACGGCGACAAATGCTTCTGTAATCCCAAAAAAATCTTCGCTTTTGAATGGATCTGGAATCCGTTGTAATTGTTGAGATGAATAAATCCAGATCAAGTGACGCCTGGGATTACCAAAGGAGTGAGATATTTCATCTGTTATTTAATAAAGGATGGCTCAGTTATTTTTTATCAGTCTCAGTTCGTTTGCAGTCCCAACAAAATTTGTCGCATTGAATGTATATTTAAGCTTAGATATCGTTGTATTGATATTTATGGATTGAAAGAGTAGGGACAGATGACACCCATCATTCATGTGGACATGGATTACACTTTAACGAGGTTTTAGGGGAATGGTGTTGGTGATGGGAGTTATGCAGAAACAGCTGAATAGGGCATTAAACGTTGTTATTTGTCTTAAACATGTTATTAGGCATTGTCAAAAAATAACTTCCCCAATTAAATACAAACTAATACTAAAAATCATACTTACTTTTGTTAACAAATTTATCAACCCAAAAAACCTACCACAAGTATTCATAATTTTCCATTATCTTTTTCTTCAATTTGATAATTAAGTATTGTTTTGATGGAGTTAACTTTTGAACTGAGAAATAAACAATATCATCCAGATATGTTCTAGGGAACTAACAATGGCAGGATGTTTATCCATCTCTATCATCGTTACGCGTTGCATTTTAGTCTTTCACTGAACTTGCGTACTTTTTATCCCTATTTTGAAGTAGGTACCTTTAAGTTCCAATCACACATGATATTACAGTTGAGATCGATTAAAAAAATCCTATAAATGAAAAGGGGGCCAAGTTGAGGAGTAGTCAAACCTACCTCAGGTGTGTGATATGGACGACTCTGGCTCAATTCCGGGTGAGCTCTACTTTAACCTTCCTTTGCGTTGAATCACCCCCAACAGCCTTCGGTTTTATTCGCCAAGTAAGTAATATTACAGTGTAGACTGAGTCTTTGCACTTTTTCCCAATTTCTACGATTCATGTAAGATTTCACTTTTTCCCGGCGTACGATGGCGGTGAATTCTTCTCGGGTTTCCATCCGGGTGAGCTCCATCTCCATCGCTGCCGACGTTTCGATAGAATCCTTTTCTATCGTCATCAGGGCCGATGATGCCAGTAGGAAAGTGCCAGGTTTATATATCCTCGGTCGTTATGTTGGGTCGTTCTGATTGGCGGAGAAAGAGTGCGCTTTTCCCGCCAATTTCAAAATCGGTTTCCATGCCTTACTTAAGTTGAAACCCTCGTCTCTGTTGAAGTTTTTCTTGGAGAGTCGTATTTCAATTGCCTCCTTGGTGAGACGATCCCAGTAGTCGCTGGAGTGGCAGAGCATTTTGGTGTTTTCCCAGCGAATCGCGTGGTCGAGATTGATGGCGTGCTCCGCAACCGCCGATTTCGATGGTTGGCACAGCCGGAGATGACGCTTATGCTCTTTGATGCGCGTCTCGATCGTTCTTCCCGTTTCACCGATATACTCCTCACCACATCATCGGCCCTGATGACGATAGAAAAGGATTCTATCGAAACGTCGGCAGCGATGGAGATGGAGCTCACCCGGATGGAAACCCGAGAAGAATTCACCGCCTTCTATGATTCATTTTTATCATAGACCACTTTGCTTTAGACTTTCTATCATTTCCCCGCATTTCTTTGCTTGAAGTCTCCTTGGAGTGTATCTTTTGGATATTTTTGGGAACATTAAACTTAGCACATATCTTTCGTTTTTCGCTTTTCGCTCGTAAATCCGTTTTCGTGCCGCCCAAACCTTAAAGTCGTCGTCTTTTTTATCAGAGGAGTGACTCGCGTTCATAAAACGTTTTTCGTACCTGCTAATTTTCGTGCACCTTTTAGAGATATAAAAAAATAATAGTTCAAATCTGCCTCATTTACTTATTTGGGATCAGCACAGAATGCCTTCCCGGATTTTTGGGGGGGTGGGCATGATTACTTATACTTACACTTTTACGGTGCCTTGTCATTATCCCACGCGAAATAAGGGAGGATTAACCTAGAATATTATAGCTTAGAGGTCATAAAAATTTTTATTTTTTACTGTAACAACTCCCTCTAATACCTACCTCACGTTTATCTGTATTGATATCGAGTTAAATTATTTTGAGTACCTGAAGTGTCTCGCTATTTCTCCGTTTTATCGTGTACTGATAAACATTACACCGAACTTCTTTTCTTGGGGAAAACTCATAATTTCTCCAAAGGTTGTAAGGTCCTTCGTGAATGTAATCGGAGGTCGTTCTGGCTAGTTATTTTGCGAGAGTAATTTGACAAACCTTTTTGTTTATTTTTCCACTTTTACTCTTTTTTTGTGCGAGGATTTATGGTTGAAAGCATTCCGTGTCACGCAATACTTGCCATTGCAATTCAATATTCTAGAATATTAACATAGCCTTTTACCCAAGTTTACAAAAGAAACGCCAAATTGTAGGGATATGGCTAAAGTTCGTGTATCTAACTCATGTTACATGAAAAATCAACTTTTTTTTCAAAGATTAGATCGTGTCTGTTACGTATGTTCGATAATGGCTTCAGGCGATTTCCCTACTCCCCCTCAGTTTACTTTGACAGTGAGCTCTGGGCTTTCATTTCATCTCATTTTAAATGCTGAGATTTATCTTTCTTTGAGAGGCGCTATGCCCGTAGGAAACACGCTTGATATTTTTCAAAAATGGTACAAATAAGGGTTATAAAGACGAAATTTCTAAAGTAGTTTTTTTACGTTATTGAGCGTTCTTCTTGCAGTGGTTCATCTGAATGTCCTCTAGATATAATTATTAGATGATTATGATAATTGACGTGAATGCGTGTATTTATTCCTTCTTAAAAAAACAACGTTCAACAGTATTTAATGCTGTGTTATCATTATTCCAGTCGAATACTATTCATTGCATTTCTGTCAAATAATCTAGTAAAACTTGAGTAGAAAAAGGCAATTACCGATAGCAAGCTATAACTTACTTTTTATCTATAACTACAACTTTTTCATGCAACTTGGATGGTATTAATGGAATATCATGTCATTTTTTCCGTCACATGACGGGTTAGAGTAAAATATTTTTTTAGGTCTAATTTTCGTCATATTTCCCCCTCTTGAATGCACCCCTCCCCCGCTTGCTTACAGTTAATTGAGACGTGGAGCAATGACATTGTTCTTCCTTGGCATATGTTGCTCCATTTTGGCCTTCTTTCCCATATTCTTACTTATGCTTCCTCATTTCATAGTGTGGAACATATTTCATCCAATGCATTATTATTTTCTCAATTTGCTCAAACTCGAAATACATGAACTTTGAAATAGGAATTCGTGTATACTCCTAAAGGCTTCGAACCCGTGTTCTGGAGATGAAGTGCCCCTTGCTGCCTTTAGATTATTTTCCCTCAGTTCCTTTGCGGTTCTCCCTTCAACGTTTCCGCCACATCGCCTTCCTTCCCTCGTCCTTAATATTTCCACTCTAGTTCAGCAAGCCTCACTGATCGCACCCCCACCCTCCCCCTTGCCCCATCCACACACCCTCCCTTTCCAATCTCCTCTTTCTGCCCCCCCCGCCCCCTATTTACGTCCCCCTGACGGCAGCATCGCCTGCCCATCACTTTCCCTCTTCTGCTTACATCGTCCCTTCTTCCTGCTTCACTGAACCCTGCCACCATCAAAGAAGTTACAAGATTACACCTTAGAGTGGCCAGAAAACGACCTTGTGGTTAAGGGTCCCTGGAAACGTTTTTCTATCATCTTTTCTTGGCTGAAACTGGAGCTTGTTGGTTGGACCTCGTTCAAAATGACTTAACGCGGCGTAACTAGGAAGTCGAAAACTTGATGATATCGCGCGATAGCACGACAACTTCGCGTCCTATAAAATCACCACGACATCAACCGCAACTCCATTAGGAATTATATTTGGCTGAGGAAAGCGTTGATTTCTTTTGTTAAAAAGAAGCAGGGGAAGCATAGTTTCCTATCGATACGAAAGTTTGGACATCTCTTTCTTTGGTTTCACAATTGATGCGTCAGCTGAGTTGTGACTCATGATATATTTCACTAGTAAGTTTGGATGACAATAAGTCAAGATGCGACGTGTCAAATTCTCGTGAACGGGTGTTTTTGTTGCACACTAGTGGGCAGTGTGCTGTTCCTCTGGTTATAAGATGTTGTGTTCAAGTCCAAGTTAAGCCTTTAGGTTTAAAAAACTGGACATATTGTTTGGTAATAATTGGGCGAGAAATGAACTCAGTAACTGCCTGAAATTCGACCTGATTTTTAACCGTTGTGGATTTTGTCGAGACATATTTCACTTAAATTCTCAAATTCATTTCCCTGCATTCATTGCTATCTACTGCGGTGAAATGGGTCTCCCAAAAAGCCTGTCTATCAATAATTCGCCTTGCAAATATACCAGAAAATTCATGCCGAAGCAAAACTTACCAACGGAATGTAATATATCTGGTAAATCTTTGCAACTTTAGAACAATGGAAAAGATAAGCATGCAATTAGTCGTCCAAGCGAGTAACGCCATTTATACTATTGATTGAAACAAGGCTGTTATCCTTGATGGTGCGGGGAAAGAATGCCATTTTTAATCTCTATGATTTGCAGTCGTTTCCTTTATTTCTTCTCGTGATGACGTCCACAATAGTACGACAGTTATGATTGTGTTTCCTTTGCGATTGCGTCCTCTTTGTTTGGCCTCGCGCTAAACCAGCCTCTTTCATGATGACAATTCTATCCCAATATCTTTCTCCTTTTCCCCTTGAAGGAATTTCTCCTCGTCTAGCTCCGTGTCCACCCTTCCTCCCCACCAACTTCATCCAGATCACAAACGCCCGGACATGGCCCAACTGGCCCCCTCTTCCTTATTAGGGGGCCCCCCCTTCCCCAAAGGGCTTTCACTTTACCCTCCACTTCCCCCATTGCCTTCTCTCTCTCCCCTTTCTTCCGCCGGCCAATGATGAGGAAGAGAGCTTTGAAGTGGGATGATGGTGAGGAGGATGGGGTTTGGAAGAAGCGAAGGAAGTGAAAAGGGGCGGACGTGCAGGGAAAGAAGAAGCGGCAATCGAGGCGGAGAAGGAGGGGCTGATGGGAAGGAGAGGGCGGGCAGTGGGAGGGGGTGACGGGGAGGAAGATATGTCGGCAGACTGCGTGGCGAATTTCGCCGTTATCTGCAATTTAATATCCGGATCTAAGGAAAGTACGTGTCTCTTCATTTATTTCCTCCCTTCTGAGATCGGATTCTTAATAAGGACACGAACACATAATGGTGAAATAGTTTGATTTGTTTCGCCCTTTCAGAGTTACCTTCCGTATGAATTCTGACATATATTTTTGTTTTAAACTGGTTGGAAACAGTTTGCAATTTTTATGGTGATTCAGTTTTGGTAGAAAAATAGTGTGGATTTTCTTCGATGTAAAATAAAAACTCTACTTATTTCACGCGTGTGTTTTGCTATGACCTGGGTTGTAGTATTTTTAATATGCTTAATAGTTTGAGATCAACTTTTAAATCAAATACATTTAATAGTGCTAGAACTGCGTGAAGTAGTTCAAGTTTTCTTTTTCTTTGTGAAGTTCATTTCTATGCCCATTGGTATCATTGTTATTGATGCCATCTTTTCATGCTGAACTATCTTGCTGATTAATTCTATAAATATTTGTTGGCTCTGGCACTATCTATAATTTTCGTTTACTAACATTCTCGAAGGAATTTGCTCTGGCTATACAGCGTTCCACATTTATTTGACAGTACGGGCCTTATAGATAAAAGTGTTGCCAAGCTTCCGCTCCGCCGGCAGGCATCCTGGCAGCGTACGCAACCACTATAATAGAATGTCAAAATGGTGTAGTTCAAAAAGGAGTTCGGAATCGCACGAAAGGCGGCGTAAATTAAGAAATGTATTAGCGTAAACTAAAATGCCTTTGCTGCAATATAAAGTCTTTTGTTAATTTTTGTAAGTACTTATTCAATATGCGCAACCTGAATATGAATAATCTGTAATGTAAAAAATAAAAATCAAGCGAAGGATAAGTAATAAAATTTACTGCCACTTCTGAATGCGACAAAATTTCTATTCCTTCCATATTATGCAATATTTTTTGACTCTGGCTAGTATTCCATGAAACGCATTGTTGCATAAGACAACGATGGTTATATCAGATCGATAATTGGCTTTTCAATGATATCATTTAAATGAAACTCTGTATCTCTCTTTAACTCTTTGAAACTCTATCAAGAAACTCGAAGCGTGATGTCTATGGCCACTTCCTTGACGCGCTGATGGAATTTATGTTCCAATCGTTACAAAACTTTCCGTATGAACAAGATTTGACCTCCAATGACTTTTTCTCATTTATACTTCTATATGACTTTTTTTATACAGACAAGTTAGCGGGTCACATGTTTTTTTCACATTGGCCCTTGGATTGGATTTGCCCTAAAGAAGTGATTGAAACTCTTTAAACCCGATAGAAATACGAGTTCCAACGCGCTCCATGAATGGACAGCTGCATTGAGTGGCCGAGCGCACAGTTTTTCTTTTCCGTAAAGCACCTACGTCTCTTTGCGGCGGGCTTATTGTCGCTTTGGAGGGGATGAGATGACGGACGAAATACGAGTGGCACGTGAAGAGCGGATCGGCAAAGGGTGGTGGCGATGAGAAAAAGCCTGGAGGGAGGGGGGGAAGATATTTGTGGGGGGGGGTTAACAAGCGTGTGATGGGGTGAGTTTGTGTGTGCCAGCTCCTGGGTAAGTTGGTGAGGATCTTGGAGGGGGGGTGTTGGATGAGGAGGGTGTGTTGGATGAGGAGGGTGGGGAGGAAAGTGAAGCGAAAAGCGGGCAATAAAACGGGAGGGATTGTGTAATACATACTGAATGCAAAGGGAGGAGATGGGGGAGTGGGGAGGGAGTGAGAGTTTGGGGGAAGGAATAGAAAGAGCGCTGACTCTGCTCCCTCGTCCCTCCTTGCACCATTCGTTGCCTCTTTGACACAATTTGCTCTGGTAAAACTCGCTCTTCCATTATTTGAGTTGTGAGATTTTAGCGCTAATTTTGTATAAATTGCTTCGTTATTTGAGTTGTAACAATTTAGCGTTGATTTTTTGTCACCCTCGAAAGCGCAAATGTTTCGTGTGTTAATTATTACGCCACGTGAGTGCATATAAATATGTTGAAGTTTATAGAAATATAATATGCAGCATTAGATGCTGAAACCCGGGTCGTGCTATTTAAAATAAAGTGTGGAATAAAACAAAGTAATTTTATTTCATTCTATGATGAAGAAATTCCACAAGGTAACGCATGAGACAGTTTCTTATATGAATAGAAGTGAATGTCAATTTTCATTGAAATTCATCCATATTAACACGACAAATAAAATATGGCTCAGTCGGTAGGATACAAAGTGGTTGCCTTCATTTTGACTAATTTCAAGTTAGAGCTAAATTGCTCCGCTGCTTTAACCCTCACATGAAACACTCTTTCAGTTTGGCATAGAACATTTATTTAAACGATGTGGAGAACCACTTCTCACCGCGTTCATTGTGCTATGTGTATGTGGACCTAAAGGAGGATTTCGACAGCGTGATTTTTATTTGATTGAAATACCTTGAATCTGCAAAAAATATGATCCCAAAATTTAGCTCACTATTAGGAAACAGAATTCTGTGACCTTCATAAATTATAATTTTGCGATCGAGGAGCAGTCGTTCGAGAGAATCGAACAGAGAACGTTTCAAACGATAATCGAAAAACGCGGAGAACGATAAGCGGGCACCGATTTAGGGATTGAAACTTGAATAAATGCGTCCGTATTAGCGGAAAAGCTGATGGCAGAATTGACTTGAAAATTACATCAAATAAATAAATAAATTGTTTATTACTCCAATTATAAAACAATTACCTATTTCATAAATTTTTCTAACTCAGAATATGAGATTTTGCAATTGATGGCCTGAGCAGCAGCCATTTTTGTCACAGGTGAGGGTCGGTAAAGAAGGGTGGAGGGAAACCCGGTGTTGGTGATGGGCTGATCTCAGCTCAATTGGAGCTGGGTAGAGTGGCCTATCGCTCCTATTGGTTGGCTTTCGTATTGGGTAGACCTCTCTCACAGCCCTCCATATAAGAGGCGGACTTCCTCCGATTAGCAGTTACTTTCGAACCCAGGCCTTCGGATTGGGAATATATTGGGGATATTGGGGCGCTATATTCGCTTTAGCTAAGATATTGTCTTGGTAAAATTAGACTTCGCAATCTGTGTAAGATGAAGTATATCCCTTTCCTTCTATTTTATCTGCCATTCTCGTTAACTTCAAAGCGGAGCGCCGCGGCGGCGTAATCAGGAATGAAACGGGGCTTTTTGGTTTGATATCCTTTCGGTATTGATTTTCGGTGATTAATTACGTCATCTTTTTCACGGATGGTAACGGTGATGATAGACTTCATGTTTGAAATATAGTTGCTTTGTTATCACGTGGTTTGACACTAAAGGATTGGCACTGACATTCGCCGACGCCTCCTTCACCCTCGCATTCAATCTGTGCGGCACAATCCCTTCCGTTGTATCGCACGCTTTTCGCTTCTCTTTCCCCCATCCACCCTTCTCATGCAACAGCCCCCAACACGTCTCCCACTTATATTTGCATATTCGAATAACTTTGTGCTTCTGAAATAGTTTAAAACGAATCCCATTTTAAAAACTAAATACTAAGTACGAAAATTTAATTGTTACACCGAATATTTTTAATTCAAATATTATTTGATATTAGAACGCACGGTACTTCATCAATTATTTCGAGATTTTTTTTCAAATGTTATTGAGTAGTAGAGAATTTTTAGACGACGTCATTCAATTTCCGCCACATTTAATAAACTTATTTCGTAGATAAAGGCCTTCGGTCGTTTGCATTCGTGTTCACGCATGCCTAGTGGACATTGGCCACCTACTATGCTACTTTCTCATGAAAGATCCTTCTTTATCAGAAAAAAAAACTCATTCATCTAACACTTTCTCATTTAATTAGTATTTTATACCGACTACAGCCTTGATTCTACAATGGAAGACCTTTTCTTGTATTAATCCGTCACAGCGTAGGGAGACTATATCCTTTCCCTCGCCGCATATGGCAAAGACTTCTACTTAGCAGTGCCCATAGGCTTCACTCGAGAATCGAACCAAAGACTCTTCAGTCAGCAACCAATTTCTCTACCCATCAGTCTTTCATGTTGGATTTGAAAATCAAAATTGTTGGAAATTTTATGCTATGACTTTACAGCGTATAATTTATTTTACTTATACTATTATTTCGACGAATAAAAACTTTGGAACCATGCTGCAATATGCGTATCCCTAAGTTTTTCGTATTTTAAATCGTTATGATAGGTTATATTACTGCGATAAATTATGATGAGAAGCACGTAACTCACTGCAAGGGAAATAGGCAAGGGGATGAAGCCCCGTATGATGTTACCCCGTGTTACGTGAGACGGGGGGAATGGGGGTGGCTTACGTGTTATTTGGCGCTTGTGTGAGGGAATATGCGCTGGGGAATTCGTGAGTGGGGTACGGAGGTAGAGAAGTCGGTGAAGGGGAGGGGTCGCGAGTCATGAAGAGATAAGGGAACGAGGTGGAAAAAGAGGAACTTATTTTATTTTGGGCCGGTGCAAAGGGGACGGGCAGTTTACGTGCTCTTATGGAGTGAGGGGAAAGAATTCAAAAGAGGATTAGGGTTGTAACATTGAATGCAGTCGAGTCGCCCGCCGTTGTGATTACTCTGGATGATGGGGGGATCAGGAGGGCTTTGCGCGGCTGGTTGAAGGTGGTGATGATATCAGATTGAATGGAATGGTCCGAGGGGTGGGCGTGGTCCTTGGGAGATGTATGGAGGGGAGTGCGTAGTGCGCCTGACAGACAGGAGGCCGGGTACTGCATGGGAATTTCGGGCGTTGTATGGTATATGCTTCATGTTTGCATGCGTAATCTTACATTTTCCTATTCTTGTATTTTCATATTGCTAAGTCTGTAGCTCTGGTCATAAATGAAAGAAATGACTCCAAATACATTTCAGTGATGTCCACAATTGCACCTTTGGCCTTTGCAATGGATTCCTCTGTAGATTCTGTTGTAATCTTAATTGAAGATGTATTCATACGTTGAAGTAATTCCTCAAAATACATAGAAGACAGTTTAAAGATTTTATATTTTGGTGCCAGTGCTTATAATCGTGAAATATCGGGGAATCTGAAACAGTATTTCAAACTGTAGTCTTAGGAAAGCCTTAATTTGATAGTAGGAGCATGGCTGTTTCCCCGAAAGGTCCTGCAATTAATATTGTACCTCTTAAGTTGGCCTATTTACGCTATTTTTCCTCGCTTGTCGACGTGAGAGTTTCTGTTTTCGAGGTGCTCCTAGCTCTCTGGTCGTTGTCTAAGATGATTCTTGAGATCATCCTGCAGTTTGTTGAAACGTTGTGCCGCGGCCGCATTTCCTCGATTGAGGCAGGAGTCTGTCTGAGAGAGGAGTTGAGTGAGTCCTCGTAGCGCCCTTGATTAAATGAAGGCATCATAACGTTCAAGATGTTCACTTCGCGCTTAATGATCAACCATCAGCCCAGAGAAATTCTTGGGAGATGCCCAAAGAAATTCTTGGGTGCATGCCTACGTATTTCGAAAAATTTCAGCTTTTATCAGCATTATTTATTCTAAAAGTTTAAATAAAAATGAATATATGTGATTTCTGCAAAAGCTGTATCCATGATGGGACGGTTTCACGACATCTCCCCAAAAACTCCCTTTGTTGATGGTATAAGAATAGAAGTCCGTGTTCCCTCGTCAAAAAATTACCCTTTTTTGGAATGTTTGCTGCCATTTTATACAATCGTAGTATTGCCAACCTAAAATTGTTTCACAGCAACCCAATCATTCCTTCCTTTTCTCGCTAGTTCCTTCGGTTCCCTGATGTTTTTCTTCTTCTTGTCCTCCTTTATCTGGTCCTTGTAATTATCATTTATTCTTCCTCATTTTTCTTCAAGCTTATTTCACCTTCCTACTAAAATTAATGAACCGTATCTTCATTTTTTACTTTCTTCAAGGCTTTGTATTGAAACATATTATTACTTTTTGCTAAAGTAACGTTTTGAGTATTTCTTCCTATCTTTATCATTCCCGAAGTAATTTTCACTTTCATGTTACACTTAATTATCAATCTAGATTAAGTATAGATTAGGTTTTGGAACTCGTGACATGGTTTGTTTTCTCTCAGTTATATTTTATTCTCAGCTATCGTCAGGCCAATCTTAACATTCTTGGAATATAATCCTGGTTTTGTGTCATTTCACCCTTTGACTTTGAGGGATAATACTTTCTTCCTGATGGATTCGGCTTTTGATTTCAAACCATCGGCTGATAGGTATGCTCGCTATCTTACGCAGTCCTTTTTAATCTTTCTACTGTGTTTAATAATTTTAATGGCCCCTTGTGTTTCTGAATTTCAACACAATTCATGCAATGCAAACAAAAGGGGACACACATAGTGATGAAATGAATGGCCCCTAATAAACTTCTAACACTCACTTTATTTCTGGCTTTTATATCCATCGTGTTCAACCAACGTTGGCACTGTCCATTTTGTGCTTTGAATTCTTATCACTATCTGTCTGAAATATCAATTTTTTATTGATTGAGTATATTTGCTTAAATTCCGTTACTTCAACACATACCTCACAGTGGACCAAGCCAATGGTGAAATGGCCGATGTTATATTATAGGCCAGAAATCACAGAGTAAAATTGTAGCCTGGCTGGGACTCAAAGGCAATGTTGCTACCTGCTTGCATCTTAGAAATAGCCATGGGAAAATTAAGTGGAATCGCCGCTATTTTGTACCGTATATTCTCCAGTTGCAGCAGGCAATCATGTAAATTAACGGTTGTAAGGTTACGGAAATCCGGAGGATTCACGAAACTGCGCGAAGTATTTTAGGCAAATAAGCAGGTTCCAATACCGGGGCGGAAAATTCTGTAATCTTCTAGGCGGGTCATGTTGCGTACAAGGAAGTCATGGTCGGCAAGCCGCGTTACGCTGAAGGGATAATGATAGCCGTGGGATGGGGAGTTATGTGAAGGACGGACAAAGAAGCTAGAAAAGCCAAGGGAGAAATAAATGAGGTGGAAAAGGTAGGAATAAGGACGGGTAAGGAAAGAACGGGGAAGGGAGGGAAGAAGAGGGAGAAGTGGAGCTGGCCTTCTCAAGTGACTGATTTCCCAGCATCGGATTTATCCCTGCATAACTTCCGCGAAAATCCCGGAATAAAGTTACAGGCAGGATGTAATGGCGGACCTGATTCTCTGTAATTGGTGGCACGGGGACGGTGCCTGCCATATTACTTCGTCTCTAAAGAAATTGGTCTGTTAAAGGCACTCTGACCCGATCATCAGATTACACTTCGGAAAATTCGAACCTCTGAATGGCTTTTTCCGTACAGGGATTCCATAGCTAATTTGTATAAGGATAAAAAAATGGAAAAATTAGTGTTACACTAAAGTGCTCTACTTCTGCTTTCATTATCGAAGCTAGGGGGGTTTTACTTCCCCACGAATGCCAAAGTTTCGTATTTTTTTCGCGAAAATAGCCTTTGGGTTTATTCATAGCATTGGTGATTATTATCTCATCCAAAAAAAGATGTTCTATATTTTTAAATGCGCCAAAAATTTAGTTAATAACTAGCAAATTCCTTTGTTCGGTAACTTCTCTTCAGTGAGAAGGTTTTATTCGTGTGACAAGTATATTCCATCTGTTTTGAAATAATTTATAATTATTCCATATGATTTCATATTATAATATATCCGTATATTTATATCTTTTATGACTTTACCACTCACTCAGAGTTTCCACCCGCTGTTTTGTATGGACATGTGGAGATAGAGCTCATCCTGGACTTAGCCTTAGATCTGTGAATATCACAGATTCAGACTAAAGGGGCTACTCACGATTCGAGGATTATTTTTGGAGGTGTGCGAAGGCTTCACCCGAGCGTTGAACTTGAAAATATTTGATCTGCAGTGAAGCGCTCTACATTATAAGTTAAGACGCCCTTACTCCTTATCAACATCAGTCATCAATCGTAAGATTGGTTTGAGGTAGCTCTCCGCTTAATTGCATCTTCAGCCAATCTTTTAACACCTTCATAATTCCTCTTGGTCATCATTTGCTGCTTGAGATTCTCATCCCTGCCTCTCTTCCCTCCACTTGTCCCTCCGCGTTAATTCTCGTTAGACCCTCGTGTCTCGTGCTGCGACCGATTCAATTTTCTGGTCTCTCATCCATGGTTTTCAATAGACCACTCTTCTCTTCTCAGCTCACACCATCTATCCATTTGATGTTCATCATACTTCTGTTTCACCACTTTTCGAAAGATTCCAACTTAGATTACCTCTCTCTTGTCATCGTCCATTCCTGACTTCCAGAAAAAAGCATGCTCCATATGTAAGTTCTTATAAATTGCTTCGTAACTTTATCATTTATATTTTCAGCTTTGAGAAGGCTCTTCGTTTTAAGAAACTCTGCTGACTTCGTCTTTCTTGCACTCTCCATCGTTGATCGCTCTGCCTCCCAAACAGCACAACTCCTTCACCACCATGGTTATCGTTGCCTAGTCTATGATTGGTGTTGGTTTCTTCTCTTCTGCTTCTACTTTTGTTTTCTATGCACTAAGCCTTTAAATTTCTTCCATAAGAATGCTATTATATTCTAATGTCCTTACTAAGGGTCAAACGAGACCGGTTACGAGCCTCACCTAGTGTGTTCACCCATCTCAGCAGCGGTAGGTGTAGAAAGAGAAGGGACAGGGGGTGGGTGTGATTGAGGCATGCGTGGGAGGGGTTTGGCGTGTGAAGATGAGGCTGAGTGGTTTGTGAAGGGGATTGTCGGGGGGTGAGTGAGTTGGGACCGGAAGCAATAAGAGGGAAGTCGAGGGAGAAGATGATTTTTTTTAACCTGGGGGAGGGTGTGATGGGAACGAGGGGGAAAAATGACAATTTCCCGACATCACGTGACCGGAATGCAACGCTGGGCGTGAGAAAGCCGCCTCATTGAGAAGTTACGGGGTGTGGGGGTAGCATGCCTTAGCGTGAATAAAGATCGGCTTGTCCCTCGGGGTGAGTAGAGCGTTTGATTGTGCGAGTGTGTATTACGATTCGTTCGAGTTTTTCCTCACGTGTCTCCTCGCTAGCAATCGCACGAAGAAGCGCGATGCATCGAAATTACGAAACATTGAGGAAGTCCATTCAAACCAATGTGAGAAGCGAAAGAGAGAGAAAAGGAAGATCCATTCTCCTATATGAAGACGACTCTCTATCGACTGGTTGAATTTATTATTTCTTTCCGTTGAATGCGTCGTTTTAAATATGCATTTTCATTTCAAAATTTAATGATCCTACATGGTAGACAAACGTAAATATTGGCTGTTAAATATAAAAAATAAAACTTTTTTATGTGAGATATAATGTGGCTTTTACAAATTTCCCTAAGAGATAAATGTACACATCGGTCCTCTGAATTTAATTAGCATACATGTACATGGATCACAACAGGACAAAAGTTTTGTGGTTTTGTAAAGCATCGCGAGGATATCAGGAAGAGAAATACGTTAGCAAAGGAGGCGTTAATGAACAGGAAGGAGCTTATGAGAGGAACGCTGAGAGTTAAAAAAGGCCTGTGAAGAGTCTGATCTGGAGTGTATCGCTGTACCGTGCGGAAACGTGGTAAATTAGGAAGGAGGACGAGAAAAGACTGGAGGATTTCGAGATGTTGATGTGGAGGAAAATGGAGAAGATGAGTACGGAGAGGAGGAGGAGGAACGATGAAGTAATGGAGATGGTGGGTGAGGAGAGACAGCTTTTAGATGAGATACGGAGGAGACGGGAGGTACATCTACATCTACATAATACCCTGCGAGCCACCTCTAGGGTGCTTGGCAGGGGGTGACAAATCACCAACATGCAGCATGCAAGAGGACAGCCACATGCACACCATAGAAATATTACTCACACTAGAAAAATATACTTGCTTATTCATAAAAAAATTGCTAATGGTTAGTAATGCCTAGAGCAAATATATGCAAGGTTATAACTATGAAAAAGCATGCAATGAGTGATCCTAGCGAGCGACGCAATTAATCCTATCTATTGAGACAACGTTGCTATCCTTAATAGTACGAGGGAAGAATGACATTTTAAATCTCTCTGTTTTGCAGTCTATTTCTTTTATTTTACTTATTCTCATAGTCACGTGTACCATAGTACGATGGTAACCGAAGGATATGCTTAACGTCGTCTGAGAAAATATCTTCTTCGAATTTCCTAAGTAAGTTAAACCTATACTTCGAACTACGCGGGCCGAGGTATGGATGGAGCGAGTACTTAGCGAGGTGGGGATGTTTGATTCGAGTACTTAGCGGGGTAGGGTTGTTGAAAGTAGTGTCAGATGGGAGAATGTTAGGTAAAGGAAGGAGAGGAAGGAAAATAATAGGATTTTTAGGTAGAATGAAAGGGAGTAGGTCTTATTGTGAATTGAAGAGGGAAGTGCATGATGGAAGGGGAGGCTCACGGAATTCTTCTTAAGCACTCCATGGAAACCTACCTTAAGTTACCTACAGCGTTAAGGAATGGAATGTAAGTTAACAAGGGAAAGGAAGGAACCTCATAGGATTTTTGATAGAGCGAAAAGGGATAGGCGTTATGATGAATTGAAAAGGAAGTTCGTGAGAGGAGGGGAGACTGCCATAACGCGTCGTAAATACTCCATGCAAACCTAAAAATTAATCGGTGGAATACTTTAATAATGATGATATGCATTTAAATGCTCAAACGATCAGTACGTAAACGATGAAAGGCATCTTGAGGGAGATTGATGTGTTTTTACCAGGTCTGTTTAATTTTTAATTACAAGCTTTGGTTCTCGGAGGAATTCGAAGCAGAAGCTGGCGAGGAGGAGGGTGACAAACACCTGCCAGACGTCAAAATTTGAGAAATAGTCTAAATTTTATGTCCTCGCATTTCCCTCCTACCCATGAGATGCATTCTCCCCACAAACGATCCCTGGAAAATCTTGCTGGCCACGTCTTTAGTCGGATGATTGGTGCACCCCAAGTTGGGTTTGTTTCACACAAGGTATAGCGAAATTAGGATTCAAGTCAATTACCTCCAGCGTGATAGCCAAAAGAAAGGGAAGAAGATGTTCATTCCACTACCGTCAGGTCCACGTTATTGTGAGAAACTATGTCTGTCACTCAGTGGCATGCGATGCCGTAGCCTACACGGGCCAACTCCTGCTCTATAATCTGGAGACTACCTTAAACTCACAGTAAATATAAACAGCAGCGATCAGGATCTAAAATTTCAGTTTTAAAACGCTGCAATATCTTATAAATCGTTGCATATATTACCAAAAGACCTCAGAGTTTTTGTTTTCTAACCGAATGGGGGCAATATGTCAAATTTGGTTCAAAGTGGTGGCCCAATCACCATTCATCTGGTCGAATTTGGGCGGAATGCCCGGCACTGTGCACACAATGTTAAGTCCTCGCGGAAGCTTGCGATCGGAAAATGCGCAGAATAGGGGACGCAAAGTCTGTGGGAAGGAGGTGTCTCTGTGTTCACGTCCACTTCACTTATATCAGCTGCGTTTCGAAAGATATAGATCACATATAGGACATCGAAAGGTAAACGACAACATAACGCCTAGTGTAACTGTGACTAGAATACAAGTTTACTGAAAAGGTGTAATGATTTTGAATGCAATTTTCTATCCAGTTGTATCCTTCCACCCATATTGACCGGTTTATAAAATAATGCATTTCTCCTGTCTCAATGTCGTGTTCTACTCAACGCTGTTGGCTTTTTCCAGGGCTTTGCCTACTGACTAAGTCCGTATTGAGTTCAAAAGAGTGGGAAATTTGCTAATTCTAAGTAATTCTGAACCACGGTTTCTAACAGACTTAGAAAATGATTCACGATTTTTTGTGTGGTATTGCGAGCTCATAGTACTTATTATTTCTTTTCAACTAAATTCGAGTCAGTTACTCGCCACCTTATTTTGATGCGAATATCCTATTTTCTGTTGGATTTTTTAAGGGAAGTACTCAGCATTTAGCGATCCGACCTGAAACACTCCTCATCATCCTTGCTCACGCCCTCATTTCAAAACCCTTCGGCCCTTCCCCAAGGGATAAAAAAATACAATCCCTTTCGCCGTTTCCGAGACTTTCCCTTCCACTCTTAA
This sequence comes from Ischnura elegans, assembly GCF_921293095.1. Taxonomy (NCBI): domain Eukaryota; kingdom Metazoa; phylum Arthropoda; class Insecta; order Odonata; family Coenagrionidae; genus Ischnura; species Ischnura elegans. The sequence goes on along the minus strand of NC_060254.1, from coordinate 108,509,997 downwards.
CCATCTAAGTCCTTCGCTTCCCTCACTAACTATCCAGCCTTCACGCACCCTGAGTGAAAGACCTCACCTTCCATCATCCCCATTTGACTACCCCCTCTCTCCCCCATGGCACCCCCACCCCACACCCACAACCAACTCCAGATGATCACCTTTTCCGTGACTCGTCGGCGTTGGACGAAGCGATTTAGGGCGCAGGTTCGGCGATCCTTACATAATAAGGTGGGGAAAAGGGGTGAGGGGAGGTTGAAAGGCCGGGTGGTGGGGTTTTTGGGGGAGGCAGACGTTTCTATTTTTAAGCCTCGTACTCAGCAACTTAACGTGGCTGGGCAATTCAGTTCTTCTTGACGGAAGGCATTTTTGACTACGAATTTCTGAGGTTGCTCAAGAAATTTTGTAAGATGGCAACTATAATTATTCATAAAATCCGAGGATCCTAACTATAGTGCAATTTACCCCAAATGGAACAATGAGGTGGCGTTATCCACTTTAGATTATAGAATGCGTTATTTCATCCGTTGTTATGATTCCATACATCGATTGGCCATCATATGAGCGTATGGATCAACATCAATTTTTTTAATCCCACGTAATATTTGTCGTAATTCTATGGTATGCGATTGATTGGATTTATTGGATTTAACTGTCGAGGATAGTCTATTGACGTATGAATCTCAGAATTTAACATATAAGATTTTTAAGAATTGTTGTAGAAATTCTTCGAGACGTGTTCGTTGAAAACTTTCGGGATGTATTGCAGCGTCAATTTTCGGGTGATCCCAACGTTTCCCGATCGTGTCACATCACATTTTCATGGGAATCTGATGAAGTAAGAATTTATATTCATATATATGTGGGGGTATGGGAGTGGGAGGTTGGGAGAGTGGATTGTTGAGTGTTTTTCCGAATCACGGATTGCAAAGTACTTACGACTTATTTTAAGGCCGGCGTCCGTGTTAATTGTTTTTCTCGGTTCTTTTGTTATTTTAATGGCTTTTCTGAAGAGTCTCCGTTAAAATCCTTTCACTCTGGCGTCGATTTTCGTGTCTTTAAGATTGATTGCGTGGCCCAGAGCTGCGTTCGGCTACTTCGTTGTCTGCCCCAGTCGAATTGCCCTCTGGTGTTCCTCTAGGCGTGTTTTCTCTGATATGACTGTTTTGACGATGTATTTACTCCCACAGGTTTGACAGAATGTTTGACCGGTTACACTACCTTGGCAGAAAGGAATGCTTACTGGCAGGGTATTATAACCACCTTGAGGTAAATAGATATTCACAGAAAAAGTTTGTATGATCCAGAGAATTTTATTCACTCAAACTGTGGAATTATCAAGGTGTATCAAGTTTGATCTGAGACTTCCGGGCGTTCCTCCGCGTTTGGATGTCCATAAGTGACGACAGTTTCTCCAGCCATCCTGCTGGCGTCTTCAGGTCAGAAGTAGCGATGCATAAAATTTGGCCGTCTTATATAGGTGGATGGGGATCAGAGGCCGATTGATTGGTTGGAATTCAGGTGGGCTCTGATTGGTCATTGGAAGAACCTTTTTTGGAAACTGCCGTCACTTATGGACATCTAAACGCGGAGGAACGCCCGGAAGCCAAGACTCATATCAAGGTGTAGTAAAACGCGATTCAATACAGCTCATACTACGGTTTAGAGGTTAGGGGTTAGTCGGAGTTTAGGATTTTATATCGCTTTGAGAGATTCCCTTACGGGTCACCCTGTCACAATGAATTAAGACGAATGAATGGTGGTCGCTATACATCGCACGCTGGAGCAGTAGAAGCCAGCCTGAAATTGATTGCTAACTATTTGGGATTTGAGTAAGTAATCTGCAAAGTCGCAATCTCACTGGGTGATAAGATCTGAGGAAAATTTAAGTTGCACGATTTCATATGAGGGGGTGAGGAGCCAAGGAGTACAAGTGACTTTTTTCTAAACAGATTTAGATAAAGTTAATTGTTAGAAGAAATACACAAAAGCTTGATTGGCAAGAGTTAAGAGTGTCTCTGTTCTGTGCATACACCGAGTGGAAAATCAAATTCAATCCTAAACATCTAATTGATCTCGTTTGTTTTCTTTACTTAACTTCTATACCCAACTCTGTCTAGAAAAAATAAATCAGTCGTACCCCTTGGCTTCTAACCCACTCATACGCATTTAAATTGAGCACAATTGCAGTGCTCCTTCTTAAGATGCTCGATTTCTTGGCTCCACTTGGGGAGTGAGTCCATTTCGTTTTTTAGAGATCAGAGTCCAGTCATGACAAGTGACAGCCTAGCAATACGAGTGGACAATCGACTATCCATCGATATTTCTCTGCTAGGCAACCAACCCAATGGAAGGCAGGCAGCGAGAAAAAAAGGACAGCTTATGGGAAAATGGGAAGATATTGGAGGGGTCATTCGATAGCTATTTCCTTTCTGACGTAATCCCATTTGAGTCTCCTCTGTCTTTACTCCTCACCTCCCCTGACCCCTTGCCTATCCCTCGGGACATTCACGCTCCCTCACACCCCAATCCGATTCCTCCCTCTGCTCCTTCCTTCCAACCCCCGGTCCCATTTGACTTCCCTCTCCCTCCAATGGCTTGTCGAATGGACGTGGTCAAAGTTTCCTAATCATCCCTGTAGGAAACCGTATCCTTCCTATCTATATGTATACTTGCACGCATGAAACCACTTTCATTATCTTGCGCAACAAAAGATGCCTTTCCCCTCCCCGCTAGCCCCGGGGGCTCGCCGTGGGGTGTCTGCCCAGGCGGAAGGATGTGTCTGAAGTCGGATATGATGAAGACGCGGCCCCGGATTCATGTGGTAGCTCAGGGACATTTGCTTAGTCCGAGTGGATTGGGGGCCGAGTAAATCCCTCGCTCCAATCTTAACGTCCTCGCCGATATATATAATATCGCTTTAATATCTCCATCCGGTCGGAAGAGCTCCGTCAATAATGTTTCTTTCAAGGCGTCCGTCCGTCTTGGGGAATCAAACGGAGGAGAGAATAATTCTCTTCGTCCCAAAATTGGAGAATGTTTTTGAATGTTATTTTTCCACTCGAGTTAACTACGTTTGATTACTCTTTTATATGATAATTTTTCTCAGCATGCATCAAGCATCTGCATCGTTTTAGATGCACACGTTTTTATAATTCCACTCTGGGAAAGTATTTTGGTTTCAAACGCGAAAGAGAGGTATCGTATTTTTAACATTCAATCGGTGTTGTTAACTTTCTGTGGATTTTGGTTGCTCAGTCACTATTGTTTTGTCCTTGGAATAAAATATTTGTGCCATTTTTCCTATCTGACCACAAAAAACTAGAATATCTACTTCTGTATTACATATACGTGATCTCATGATTACAGTTACGTTTTATGTACAATTCTTCTGTATGAAGATAAAGATATTGCTAACTGATAGCGTTACAGTATAGAATTTCAACTTCCTATGATTTATAATGGAAAACATTCACTAATACATAAAAAATACTGAAGTTGAACGCGAAATTTTTATTTAAACGTCTTATTCACAACTGATTTTTTTCCCGTGATATCATTATAGATTGTTTAGTTATCCGGGAAACCATTTATTCTGTTCTAAATGAAGCACATTAGCAAAATGCATGATACTTTTTCGGAACAATATCCTTTGATTGTTGAGATAATACAGATTAATGGTGGAAGAAAGGAGTAGTTAATGGAAGAGAAAGAGTAGGTTTTCACCCATCAGGGTGGTGCTGGCATATTCAGGTATTGGAGAAAATATAAAATATAATAGTTGCTGAGACTGCTGTTAGGGGATGCTAAATGAACCAAATTTAACATTACACATATACTTTTCGTAGCGGAGAAAAAAAAAGAGAAATGAAAAAGAGAAGCATGCTTTTTATGTAAATAATGCATTGGAGTTGTATTATGAGTTACTTTGACAGTACTATTAGAAGCATTTTGTTGCGCTAAAATCCTCAGCTACAACATTTCTTTTGAACGGAATGCCTCATGCAGAGAAAACCGATGCAGCAAGATTTAACAGTGCTGAATATGTTGGTACGTATTCACTATAAGTTGTTAATTCGATTGTGAATTTGTAAGAAGTATTGAAGAACTAATGGAGACATTTTAATGGAGTCAAAGGCATTCCTGACCTGCCCTGGCGGTAATTCTTTGAGAGGCTGCAGAAGAAATTCCAATTTTAACGAACCACCTCGGAGCTGGGCCACTCGAACTCAGACGAGAAAAATGTTGTTCCATTCGGAACGCGAATTACGCCCAGTCCAGCTTCCTTTGCTTCCGTTTGTAATTCCCTGGAGCGGAGAGCTCCAGAGTGGCCAGGAATTCTGGGGATTTTCCAGGGAACCGTATTAAGGGCGCTGGAGAATTAAGGTTTGCAGCGGGTGCGACAAAGGGATGGCTTTTGGGCCATTTGTGTCGAGTGGTTACTTGCAGCAGCCTTATAGTTGGGCATAGCATGGGTGCGCGTGTTTTTTTGAGAGCGGTGTGGATGAATGCAACGGGAACGTGTATTGTAATAGAGCTAAAGAGATGGGGAGGATGTTAACCTATTCTACGGCTGTAGTCATCGCAGTATCTTCCCTCTCGATCTCACGATTTATATGTCCATTAAAAATACCTTGATTTTGCGTGTTTAAAAATCATTCTTTGCCAATGCACTGTAACTCAATGAACTCCATCTTCAGGGCTACTTAGAAATAATCATACGAGGGCAAAACGGCTACATCTCGTCGCTTATTTAACAAAATCGTTACAATTCTAAAAGTGATAGTTACGTTAGAATTTGATAAATGGGTACATCATTACCATAGAAATATCAATTAAAAATAATGATACACCCACGTAACAAATTCAAATGTAATATCTATCTTAAAATTGTTGAATTCACAAGTTTTTCAGCCACCCAGACTGACGACCTTTTTCACTCACCATTATATGCACTCGATTTTTTTAATGCATGCAGCTATTACCATGACAACACTCACATCTATTGCCTCAAGCGGCTTTTAGCGGATTTCTATACTTTTGTGTAATGGAGGGGTAAAGTTTCGGCGGTTTTGATAATCTTTAGAGGCTATTTTAGAGACGATGCAATATTGTGAAATTGGTACTTTTGCGTTTTGAATTATTAACTGAGTAAACGTTAATTATTAGTGTTCAACTACAGAAGAAATGCGATGTCATAATTAGGTAACACATTTTTATGTCTGTAATTATATTTCATAAATTGCAGACTTTCATTTTCAGGTTGACTTCCTCCGAAATTTTAACTAAAAAATTATTTTTCCCCAAGTTTATTGTTGACATTATTGATTTATAATTCTTATTTCAAATATATTTTTGCATTTTACCCGCGCCAGAGCTGTTTGATCCTAGCATTCTAATGTTTTTATTCCTGAAAACACCGTGAGGCATGGTAACTGAATAAGTGTGGTGGTACGGAGGAGAATAAAGTCGAAATGATTTCCGCGGCGCGCGGTCAACCCACTGACCACACGCTCTGTTAATTCAGAGACGCGTCTTCGGAGCTCCTTGCTGGGATTGACCGCGACGAAAATATCACATCAGTCCGTGAAGGAAGCGCACTCGAATACGGCCTTAATTACGATCGCGGATATTGAAATTGAGGTTTCTCTGTTTACGAGCGTGCTTGTGCCTTAGCGTGGGAGGTTGGTATTTAAGTAGTCTCGTAATGAGAGCGGAATGGAAGTGTGGATGACTCAATCAGTGGAGAGAGAGGGTGGAGCAGGGAAATATGTACTCAGATGAGGATGACAGATGGAAAGAGAGGAAGAAGAGAATGGCAGCGATAGACTAACATCTTCTATCTGAGAGGGCTACTTTTTATACAATTGAGTGGGCTGGAAGCCAAGGGGTGCAAGTGATTTCTTTTTTCCATACACAGTTAGGTACATAAATTACACATGAGGAATAGAAAACAAACGAAATCGACTAGATGATTAGTAATGCATTTGATTTTCCACTTGGATGCCAGCACAGAACAGAGACTCACTCGTATCCCATGGCAACCAATTATTGTGAATTTATTTTAACAATTAACTTCACCGAACTCTGTTGAGAAAAAAAATCACTTGTACTCCTTGGCTTCTCAACCCTTTAATTGATTATTTCGAAGACAAACACGTGAAAATTGTTAGATATAGTTTTGTCGTTTTTTAACATTACATTAAAGCTTGTTCGTAAATACTTTTCGAAAGTTGGCTGCTCAAGAAGTAAAAATATTATTTCCCTAATACTTTCCAGAGCCATATGAATAAAGTGTATGGACAGGCACAAAATGTAGCAATTAATGCGCTTGTTATTTCCTCTCCGCCCCAAGGAATCCTCCCGCAACTCTTTCGCCATTTCCTTATATCTTTGTGAGGGTTTCCTCCCCCCCCCCCGGCTTGATGAGTGCGATAGAGAGAGAGAGAGAGAGGCCTTTCTCCACTTTATCGGAGCTGCCTGCCTTCGCCTCATTATCCCCATTACACTGCCATTCTCCTCCCGACTTCCACGCAGGGCAGAGTTTCAAGTCCCATAAACCACTTCCCAACTTTTAATTTGCTCGCCTAGATGGTACCCCGACCCAAACCAATGGGCGGTATTTCAAACCGGGCGCCGCAACCTCTTTCCTTTCCATGATTCTGAAGAGCCGTACCAATAATAGTCAAAGTGTTCTGGTCAAGTGCCAAGAGGTGACTGGCACCCCCATACGTTATTCGGAGGGATATTAGCGCGAATAATAGCTCCTCTTTAAACAGGTCTCCCATCTTAAAGTGGCAGATTTTTTTCTTCGGCCTCTATCGCGTTTTTATTTTATGCTGCCGCTCGTTGGAAATTGATTCATAATCGCCAGCATTATGCTGTTCTACTTCTCTAGAAGATACGTAATTTTTTATGTATTTTAAAGTAGTTTGCATTTTTCAGCTATGCATGAAAATCATTTATGACTAGGAGTTTCTGTCCTTGATCACTGCATGTTTGCCTTTTTCCTCTCCCATTTTAAAATCAGAGATGCCATTATTGCCTCAAAAAACACCATTATCTTCAATAAATGCTGCACTATTGCTTGAAATCGAAACGCTTCATCGTTATGCTGCATTATTTTCACCGTTAAGTTTCCAATTTTTTCTTAGTGGTACTCGTTTTTCATTTCATGTGAAAAAACGTTTCTTGCCATAAAATACTCATTGGACCCCACCGTAAATTCCCTTTCCTTAACTATAACGAAGAAAAGTTTTTAGTTCGTGGATTAACGTTCTGTACTCTTCTTACTCTTAAGTTACTCTTAAGTAAGTACCTTTCCTTCCATCTTTATCTACTGTTCCAATGGTACATTTTCTTGCGGCAGTTAGTATTCTAGGAATAATGTTAAATGTTTCAATTAAAACAAAGCGTGTGAATAACGAATCTGTTCTTAAATTTCAGGCATCTAATCCCTTTGCGTGGTGATGATCTAAATAGTTTTAATTTTTCTGGTTCTCTCAATTTACCTTCTTATTCATCTCTATCCTATTTATTGCACATTTTACTTGAGCAGAATTTTAATCCGTAATAATTTTCACTTTTTCAATATTATTCTATAAATTTGAATAGACAAGTATCATGTCTACGTTTCCATGATAAAATTTCAATACTGTCGTAATAATTATATGGAACTTTAACACTTACCTAATTATTATGTATAAATTACTGAATACTCCAAAAATTTATCTTCGATCTAGGTATGTTTTTCCTTTTTCCCATCTTCGTTTCACTCGTGTTGCTTATGCTTTTTCTTCGTGCACTATTGGCAAAACTTCCGCAGAAGTAATCTCAAATATGATTAGTTTTCCGAGGATAATTAACTAATTTAACCGATGGTATTTTTACTATTCTGTAAACGGGACCATTGCAGTAATTAATTAGAGCGGTTAATTTGTATATTTCTCAGTCAATATAATATTCTGAGTATTTCTCTCAATTATCACTTTTTCCAGGGTGACTAATCTTTTAATAACATACGGCAATTATTACGAACCAGATGGTATTTCATTTTATAGCCATAATTATTCAAATCACTAACTTTTGTTGCTCATATCGTCCTCGTTTTGTTTCTATGCGTTATGTCTCTACTTCATTCACCTACTATTACATTTTTACTATGAATCTATCCATTAATACAATTTTTTCGAGAGGAAGTAACTAGTTGTTAGTTTTTTATTTTTTCTAATGCACTATTTTTTCTTTATAATTTCAATTCATTAATCAAATAATTAACAAGCCTTAAATGAGGTCTTACTTTTTGTGTCTATCCCGCTATGGCGCATCAGCTATTAGGGGGAAAGTAATGGTCTCCGGTATTTTTCTGTCGCTTCAGGTCAAGTAGGCCGGCCCAGGCTTCCTCCGTCAGCCGCGTCGCCATTCTCCCGGCTAAACAAACCTCTCGCTGCATCATTAGTCACCCCGTCTTAGGTCAAAAATACGTGGGCAGCGGATTCTTTTCTCGCGGAAAATCAATACTGCCCTTATTTCCGTCCCTCAAACGTCGTCTGCATTTAAAGTTAAATGCATCTTCATTTTCTAAAGTCAACCTACTTTTCTCGTTTCTTTTCCCACGGAGATTGGCCTGGTAATAGCGCGGTGGGTAGGAGATTTATGAGAGGGTAAGGGTATTCATCCGGCATACCTGGGGGGACCGGTATAAGCTACCGAAATAAGAATTTCTGCGGAATTTAGGAATCGAGTTAATAATTAGGAGCCTTAAAAATATACCTAAGATTTTTTCTAAAGAGCTTCTTCCTTCGTTCTTAGCGAAAAACATAGCTTTCATGCCAAAATAAATTGCATCTTCTTCAATGAAAATTTTTACTTAAGACAATCTATTTGCACTTTCTCTCGTCCATACCATTTGTGTGTTCGACTATGAGGAGGATTTTGATGAAATTTTAAATGTATTATTGACTTATTCCTGTTTTTTTTTACGAATTAAACAATTTAACCGACTTGATACTTAACCTGAGTGAAAAAAGACGAGCTACTAGATTCCATCAGCATCTTTTTCAGGTTATGGATTTATCCAAGCGATGTAAGTGGAGATGAATAATCACGTGGCCATAGGGATGATGTGATTTGCAATGCCAAAGGCAAAACCACACCTCAACATAATTGCATGCGTTTAGTGGTTTTCGTAGAATATGTGTTTCCTTCATTGTTAAATGGTAATATAACTACTCTTATTTCGACAGGGATTTCTCATCATATCTAATTAATACGCTTGTTGTATTTTTGATTGTTAGCTAGTTGCCAAGCCAACATTTCTAACCGTCGTGAAATATCTGTGAGAATAAACAATCCCAAAATTTCGCCTTTCGGAGAATGAGAAAAAAGTTTTAATTTCCGTTTCATCCTGTTTCTCTGCTAAATGATGACCCCCTTTAAAATCGCCGTATTTCTGGAAGTTTACCTCAAGCTTTTCTTTGGGATAGGACATAAATAGACTTCCATGGCCAAAGTTGAACTGCTGACGGGCGACCCATTTTATGCCTGTCCATCGAATTCGAGTGGTTGCAATGAGTTTGGCGACAGTTTGGGGCCTCCAAAAGAAAGCCAACGATAAGATGGCGGAGACGTGTCCGACGTGGTAATGAAAAGACAGCCGAGATGACTTCTTGCTCGTTTTTTTTTGTTATTAGGGTCCACACTGACGGTTACCCCGTCGTCTACTCAAGGCATTAATGGAAAAGTGCAATAAAAATAAAATTGTCTGCTTCCTGACGTGAAGTCACCTGCCAAAGCTATCGCCCACATCCAATCCACAGGTCGGAGAGATTATCCTTGGGCAATGTGGGAAAAATAATCAAACTTGGGGCTGTAGACGCGTCGAAAATAAAATGAGCCCCTGCGGCGAATATCTCGAAATTAATAACATTTTGTGCTTACTGTGCTCTTTATTAAAAGAAACTCATCACACAATATTTTATAAAAATATATTTTTCAAAACTTTGTTTTTTTATTTCATATAGTTTTGCCTTTAGTTTGTTGGTCTGCATCTCATGAGAAAATTATGCTAAAAATCACGTCAAAAAGATTTGCAATGTGTGGTAAAAGTTATACTATGCTATACTATACCATACCTTATCGTAAGATTTAGTGTGATTAAATGTTTAAATGGAAGTAATAATTATGCTGCAACTTCTGAACTTCAATTTTTTTATATTTTTGAAAACCATGTTTCCATACTATGCAATCTCACATTCATTGAAGCATTTGGTTCGCTTGTTTTCGCAAGAGTAAAACTTACCTTAAAAATTAATTGTAGCAAAAATCTAGCATAAATTCAGCTATGGGTCCCTTGATTATATTTATCTCTTAAAACGATAGTTAAAACTAGCGCACCATATACTCAAATGAAGAAGGTTTTATTTTTACCTGTGTTCATTAATAGCATGGAAAGCATTTATCATAATACGTGTAACCAAAGGATATGGGTGGTTCCATCGCTGAAAATTCAAGGACAGAGGTAGATGCTCCTGTCTCTACACCCAGTGAGTTCAAACCTTCATTCGGCCTGCTCTTAGTTCAAATGGCGCCAAGTGTAGGCCTAGAAAGGGGAGATTCTAAATATCCTAAATAATTAAATTAGCATGAGATTGTATAAGGTCACTTAAATATATGTGCTATGTGATAAAAAGCTGAAATCTTTGGAGAAGCTTCTATACTGCATGCATCTTTTCCATTAACTATGAGTATTGTTAATGAGTTTCTTGAACTTCATTCATTGCGAGTAGCAAAACTTTATAATTCTCTCTTGTACACTTAGGCCCCTTCAAATCTCTTATGCCAAAGCCATTTTGCTTCTGAAAATTTATCCTTCCCTTTGGAGCAGTGACGAATTACTGGTGCATATTTCCTTATAACTTTCGCCCTTATAAGTTGAACAGTTATGAAAATGTTTTGTTTGATTTGTTTTCCAGTTTGCTGAATGTAGGAAAGATGTTGGAAGTCCGCTAGAGGGAAGCGGGGATGAAAAAAACGCGAAACCTAATTGTAGTTGGCAAAGATATCGCAGGTACCAAGGGAAAATGGGAAGCACGCATGAAAAGATGGGCGAAAGAGAATGTAATAGCGTTTAGAAAAGGATTCGTTGCGGTTGCGAGAGACGGAAGCTGGAAAGCCGTCGAGAGCAATGAAAAATTCTAAAAGAGCAATGAAGGAGACGGGATAATAGGAGAGGCAAGACCAGAATAAAATGAATAAATATGTATATTAACGGGTGGACGGGCTAAAGATGATAAAATGTGTATGGCCGCTGAGCCCTGGGCTCTGTGAGGGGTGGATGGAGGGAGGGGCGGTAAGCCGTGAAGACTGTATCCAAGCATTTTTAGCGCTTGGGGAAGTAAATATAATTGACGGGAAGCCGTCGACTCGGCTGTCTGTTGTGGGAAAGGAATAAGCCAGGGACAAGGGAACTCCCACAGTGGAGATAGGGAGGAAGGATAAGACGGGTGTAAGGATCTCTGAAGTCCCTTGAAGAAGATTTCCCTTCTCCCCCCTCCCTCAATCCCTTTACCCTTCTTTTACCCTTGATTCGAAAGGGGCGGGTGGCAGAAAAAGGGTCTCGGAAGGAATGCAGAGGAAAGAAGGAAGGTAGCAGCAAGAGATGCGGCGAGCTGAGCAAGGGTTTATTTGCCACCGGGGGAGAGGGGGGGAGGTGCGGGAGTTCCCGGTGCAAGAACGGATGAAGCAGTGATGCCAACCCAATTTAGAGTCTTGAAGAGACGGCTGCCTTTAATGGCATCTCCAGAGTTTGCATTGTGTATTTGACCCCACTGTTCATTCCCTCCATAATTTAACACTTATCAGTGCTGCGAAATATTAGTATGGTGATTAATTTTTCTATTCATTATTTTTAAAAAGCGACACTGTGTGTCCTTTTCCATTGTGAAGTCGAAAATAACTGTGCCCAAGCTACAGGAAAGAGTGCAATATATCTATGGGCAATTAAAAGCAAGACCAGATGAGATGCAACACGAAAGGAATCGATGTCCTTAGTGAGCTGTTAGTCTATTATTGAAAAGATACGTTTTCATTTTCAAATGAAAGTCTATTTCCTAGAAAAAATTAATATTTGAGTTCTTTTGACGCTATAAATATATATTTTAGTTAGGATACACGATATGTGTGTTATTTTACCGTCACATTTTCTTGCGTTTCTATACGTTTTCCAAGAATAAGAATCTGTCTTGGCGCGAGTTTTAATTCCAGTAGTAATGTTTAGCAGGATGAATGATATCGATTGTGAAAATAATATGCTAAGGTGTCATCGTGTGAATTTTATAATGGTGTTTATGCTCTTCAGCGAATTAAAAAAAATCTTTTCATTATAATATTTATGTCATATTGTTTTACTTGTAGACATGAAATGAGATTTATGAGAAGTGTACGGATTTTTTAATTCAATTCCCATAAAACATCCAAAGCATTGAATGGAGGTGGAGGGTTATTTCAGTAATTTATCTGTGGAATTAAGGAAAATGAATCGAAATATCACTACGCTCTCATATTTTAAACCACTCATTTCAGTAATTTATCTGTGGAATCAAGGAAAATGAATCGAAATATCATTACGCTCCTATATTTTAAACCACTCATTTAGCTACTCAAGGGAATAACCGCGACAAACAAGCGACGTATGTCTACCAAGTCATCCACTAGGGGGCTTAGCAATCGAAACTTCCACAGAAGCTAAATCGCTTGCATTGAAAGGGCTTCGAATCCCGATCTTCCGAATTTGTGCCAGTTGCTCTAACACTTAAACCGTCATGGCATCTTAACCCTTTACGGAATTTTGACATTTTATATACGTAGTATTGCGTCGTGTTTTCCATGCGGAAGCGCGTGACTAATGATGGTTGCGATGTCCGCCTGTGTATTGCTCCCTCTTCATTTAACTATCGTGACATTGCCCGGTACCTATGCAATCAGACATCTGAAGGAATGGAGTTTGGTTTGGTCTGTTGGGCGGAGGGGTTGGTTAGAGTCCTAAGGGAGGGAGCGAGGGCGCGAATAATTTTGGGAAGAGAGGGGAAGAAGGAGAGAGGAAGATGAAGAGAGAGAGAAGTATGAGGAAGGGAGGTTCGGTCGGAAGAGAAAAGGGAAAGCGGTGGGGAATAAATTTTCGCGGAGGCCGACACAGAGGAAGAGAGGGAGATGGGGGGAGTGGTGGAATGAAAGGGGCGGCGGTGCCGTTGGCCGTTATGAAGTGGGTTGGCCTGCTTCGGCGGCGAAAACTTCAAAAGGAACTCCACGTGGTGTACACCCCCATCTATTACGTGCCCCCTCCCCTCCTCCCTTATTTCCCCCACTCCTTTCTTTTACCTCCCCTCTTTCGCCTCCCCTCTCTAATCTATACTACCCCCTCACAAAACTCCCGCACGAATCTTCTCCTTCCGAACCACCTCTCTGGATAAACGTCCAAGTTGACTGCTCTAGCTGTGGATCAAAAGCGATAGCTAATCACTGCATAGGTAGGTATTCTCAAGCATAGACGAGGGTCCAGAGTGGTTTTAGCTTCATGACCGTAAAATACGGAGCGGGGATAAAAATATTTTCATTTCCATTTTTGTATAAAAGGGTATAAAATGAGAATTTGGCTTATAATTGATCTCTTATAAGAAATATTCGGAAAAAAGTAAAGTATTACTAATTATTTTGTCTGTTTTATTAATTGATATGTTGTCACTTGCCATGCAGCCATTACAATCGATTCATAATGTGTTAAAAGTTTATCTGCGCCAACTTTTGAATCATAATTCCCCAGATCATCAGTCGAGACGTTTTCTCTGTTCAGTCTCTGTCCACACTTGGGAGTCAAGTGCGATAGCCCACTGCTACAGCAGTTCACTTCGAATAGGAAACAAAGCAATGCAATGAAATCCTTCCCCCTTGCACTCCCCTCCCCTTCAAGAAAACCCTTCCTTTATATTCCTCCAGGGATTTTGCGCCTCCCCCCACCACCACCCTGACTTCCACGCAGAATACTCACTCACCTCTCCCCCTCTTCCCCTTTATTGTGGCTTTCTGCAAAGGGACCCTCCGCCCAATTTCCTCCTGCGAAGTCTTCTCTCATCTTTGCTCCGATTCCGCCTCTCCCCTCTCCCTGGGACTTATTTATAAATCTATCTCTCCTTTTCTAGCTATATTAGGTTCATTTTTAACAGCTCTGTATTACTGAGGTCATTCACTCAATTAGCGTTGAGTTGTTGGGTCGAGATGAGAGATATTTAAGGGATTGGGATAAAAACGCTTCCCTGGTCCACTTCAAATAGCAGTGCTCGGCGCGAGAAAATATCCCATAGTTAGAAATGGAGTGACTTCATTGAAGCTACTTTATATTTCATTACGAATTCATTTATATAGCTCCTTATCTTCCTGTGTTGAATTCATTTTGGTAGCTGTTTAGCCATTTAGTCAATAATTCTTTAGTTCGGAAGGTTTGGACAAGATATATTTCTGAGATGACTATTCTGTTGCTTAAATCAAATGACATTAATTAACATTAAGTACTAACCCATCGATTGTATTGTTCCTTGTAGTGATTTGTTTTGAGTGCAGTCTACTCTGCCGTCATTTTTTCTAAAACCATTTGGTTCATTCTGGCACTTCATAATTCCTATCTGAGGTCATTTTCTAAATAATTATGCAGTATTAATCGAGACTATTTACTGATGAAAGCAAGGTCTTTTTTTGTGGTACAGTTAAACTGTAAATGACTGCAAACCAACCCTTAGTTTAACTGAAATGCGCATCGAACTGAAACGCCATTGAACATCACAAAACTGAAAAATGAACTATAGCCTCTCTTTACTTCGACTAAGAGTTTTGATGATTCAAGTCCTTTTTGGTCTGTTGAGGAAGAGTTTTGTGGCTATAAAGTTCGGCTGCTAAGGCAAATGTCCTGGTTTTAAGGGCAGTAGAAGCTACATACAAATATTTTCACGGTACTAGTAACCAAAGAAAAAGCACTGTTGCCTCATACCTTGAATGAGATAAGTTACACCCCTGTTGATTTGGATTAAGTGAATTCTGACATTACCTACCCTAAACATCTCTCTTCTATAAACACCGATTGTTAACATGGGGAGAGCAGGGTAGTTACCTTCATCAAAGAAAACGAAAGATATTGATTGCGATTCGCTACCCACCATTAGTGTATTCATAATATACAAAATATTTTTTCTTAGAATTCCCAGTTTAGACGTATGGAAATGGTCAATTTTAACCTCATTTGAAAAAGTCCAGATTGGCGCCCATGCGTTGCCACTCCGCGTGACGTCATAGGGTTTCTATACGAGTAGATAGGAGTTTTGCATCGTCTGAAATTACCAATGCATGCAGGAGGCACAGACTTCAGGGAAACATCTCTTAATAATCACCTATTAAAACTGCCTATGGTTGGAAAGTTTCCTTCGTTAGATAAGGTATTAATAATCCTTATTTAAGCCAAGCGCTACCTGCTAGCAGCCAGCATCGCCGCGGTGCAAAATATCCTCGCCCCAAGGTCACCTCACTTGGCGACAGCGGGAACCAGAATGACGTCACACGGGCTTTCCCCAGCACACATACTTAGCCGTCGCGTTTTCGCACGCTTGAAAATTTTCTCTTTTCATTTAATCGCGAAAAATAGATATCGTCATTTAAAAATCTAAAAGCGTTAAATGCGTACTCATGGAGTAATAATCTTTCGATTTAGGCAATAAAAAATCATAGGAAACCACGTTGCTTTGGAATATAGTTTGCAAAAAATCCCAAAATAGCTTTTGATAGCGAAGTAGCTTTGTCCGTATGAACCAGTGCTCCCACGCCTCTCAAATGGGAGGTACGTCGCTTTCCGAAACGCCCGCCCGTGGAAATGAAGCCAATAACCCGGTGAAGTCCCCGAAAAGGTTTCCTGAGCATTTAAGCTATTAAATTAGATTCCATGGAAGGAAAATGCTCCTGATTTCTTAATCTTGACCTCAGGTCTAAATATCCATTGTTTATATTGTTTCACCCAAAAAAAATACCTTAGTTTGTTTCAATTGCAGATATAATTGTGGTAAAAGATCGAGATACGTGGTTAGGTCAAGGAATTGATAATTTAAATTTGATAAGAAGTATTTATTTTATTTTTATTTGACTTCGGAAAGTAATTTTTAAAGTAATATAATAATAATAATAATAATTGTTTATTACTCCAAAAAATAAAAGTACAGAATAGAATTAATTACATAAAACAGAGTAACTTTAGGTAGCCATTAAGGGCAACCTGTTTTTTGGCTACCATCATTTGTATAGGGTCATGCTGACATATAAACATTTGAATTGAAGCAAGCACAACATTTGAATTGAAACAAGTACGTACATATATTACATGGTATTACATCATTAAAAAAAATCCTCCACAATTTGCATTCTAAACAGCCAAGACTGAATATTTTTCATAATTACGTTATTATTTTTTGCTTTCAGACATGATACGGGTAATAAGTTGTACACTTTTGGCCCTATAAACAAGAAACAACGTTTATACAGCGTAAGGTTAGTCCTGGGTAAAGAAATACGTGATCTTTAGTATAGCGATAGTAGCCAGTAGAATGTTTTGATGACGAAGTAGTTCTTAATTGAAGGAAAAAGCTGAGTCCGAAGGCTAATGTAGACATTTCCTTTGGAAATAACCAATCATGAATAACATTCTGTGGATAGTAGAATTTCTTACGCCATAATATATGTTTGAATTTTGTTTCCTTTTATTTTCATCACCGTTTAGTAGTTCAGGAATTCTTCAGTTTGGAAATAAACTGTGAAATTTCTAGATTACAATGATCTTCTTTGAGTTTCGCTTCATCATTTACCTTCTTTGTGACATCGAAAGCATTCCTAATTCAAAATCAAAAAATACTAGCGCTATTTTCCTTTATCCTTAAGCCAGTGAAACCCGGGTTTTCAATATTGATATGAGAGTTCTATTTTAGCCAGTAGCTTGCAGTGAAAAAAGTAGGTGACGTTTAAAAATATCGCAACTCATTCATCTCTCTTATGCTTTGAAAGGTTGAGAGAGAAAATTGATAAAAAGCGGACGGCGGTGGTTAAGGTGCAATGATGCAAAAAAAGCTTTAGAATTCTGAAAACAAATTATGTGTAAGCCTTTAAAGAGCGAGATACCGCGGAGAACGCAGTATTATTCGTTTTTCACCTTTTCAAATCTCTCCACGACTGCTTGTACTTCCTTTCGCCTCGTTTATGCCTTTCGTTTTTAAACTCTCAGCTCGTTTTCGTGCAAAAAAAATTAAATGAATGGTTTATATTTATGTATGTGTTTAATACATATCAAGTAAAAGGACCACCAGATGTTCCCGTTTTTTGCCTCCTGAATTTCGTTATTTCTCTCTCTTTTTGTGACCTTCAAGGGTCTGCCCGGGTGTGTTTCTGAGCGAGAGGGAAAAGTTGCGACTTTGATTGATGATTTGAAAGTGGAAAAAAGTGAGAGGGGGGGGGGGGGTTTAGGGAGATATTCGTCGATATGTCTCGTCCAGGAATGAATGCCTTTGGTCGTCCCGAGTTGTGTTTGTGTGCAGAGAGGGTGCTCAGAGAAAGTTTTGATCCCGGGGAGCTAGTGCTAATGAAATTGGAGGCCTTTGAGCTGATCCGGAGTTGAAAAATGTGCGTTTTTCTTCCTTTTTCCGACGTGTCAATGAACTGCGCAATCACGCCACCACAAATAATGGGAAAGTTAAAGATTTGGACGAATAGCTCGCAAATTATTGTCTTATGTGGATTTGTTGATATTTTACTGATGAAATTGTTTGCAATCAATGTACATTAGAGTTGGTTAAGATGTGTAAGATGTACTTATTGTTCAAAGATTCGTACACCAAAATGTTTTGGTACATTTAAATGCTTTCAGGTGTTGTCCAAGCATGATGGATTTAGGACCTCGGAGGAATCCGTCGCTGTCGACATTCACAATACCACTTCTCCTTTTTAATCACTCTCTATAATCTCCGGCACTCACCCTCCCATAGATCTCAATATATATGTAATGAGGGAATCCATGAATTTATTATTTAATATATTATTACCATTTCATTATTTAAGTTGGAAAAGGAGACTATCAAGTATACTGTTAATTTTATCATCAAAATTTAATAGTTTGCCGTAAGGGTCTCAGCAACCCTTGCGAGAATTATTGACTCGAAGATAGCTATAGCTCCTCAATAAATCTACCTTTTTAAAAGTTGAATAACGAAGGCTGCCAACAGCAGCATTTTTAGAGTAAAAAAATGCTTTGATGCTGTTTCTTTACTGAAAACGGAAGTGTTTGCTTATTACCTGCCAATATTGGTTTAATTTTTCGCGAACATACGCAACTTGCACTGCTCATGGCATGCCGATGCGAAAAAAGATAAAACACATACAAGTTCCATTTATGCCGTTGCTTTGTAATAAAAGAAATCCAGCTTTAAATGCGGTTTGAATGCATTATTTAGTACACATTATTGCTTCTCTAGTCGAAATACTTTCCGCTAAGGATGTTCGGCCTTTTTTGGGTGACCTTTTACAAATGGAAGATTTGGAAGATTGGAGAATTGAATGGTTCTCCAGTCTAATAAACTTCATAAATACAGAAATTTAAACTCAGGGTAGAAATTACTGTTACAATGAGCGATTTTTATAATGGTGCATCTACTACAGTAGGTAACGGAATATCATTCTGATGAAAGCTCCGAAAAGTTACCGTTACGCATTTCATGCCGTAGGATCGTCAAGTTGCGCTTTACAAATCACAAGAATATAAGTTGAAGTGAACAAAAACAAAGGTGCGTAGTTTTCTTCGTAGGCAATTGGGTCGCCGTTTACATTACCATTTTACATAATTCAATCCACTTTCGAGCATCAAAAACAATTTTTTTCCTAACGCAATGTAAATTGGCTTAAATAATTAATATGCAAAATATTTTATTGATAGAAAATAATTTATGCTGGTCCTTTTAGCTAATTCACATTTATTTTTTCTTTCAGATCTGCTTGTTCCTGTTGCGTCAATAGCGGTAAGTCTAGTTCTGTCCTTAAAATTTTGACTTTCCGTACGCAGTGTTCACAATTTTTTACGAGTTGAAAATAATGTTTTGTGCTTAATATTTAGTCAAAATTATGGTTTGAAATGATCATTTTTATTTAAATAAAATTTATGTTGGCTCTACTGGTATTTCGTTCTCCATCCCATGATGTGTTTAATGCAATATTTAATCTTGTAACATACGATGCAATTTAGTTCATGTCTGAAGGTACTACCGAGCTGTAACAATTTTTTTACTGACATGCTTTATGATAATCAAAATATATATATGAAACATTATGAACACACATTATTATACCACAAACTGAATAATATGCATGAGAATGATACAAAGTTGGGTGGGAACGGACTTTTTATCTTCGCTCTGCATACTGTGGTTGCTGTTGTTTATTCTATAGGTGGTGATTAGGTACGTCAGGTAGGGATAACTTAATTATAGCCTCTGTTCGAGAGCAGCTTTTTACTGTGCTTAGTCTGGATAACTTGTGGATGATATTTAGGTTTTATGTACATTTTGCAAGCCATAACCCTCTTTGGCATCAAAACCACGCCCTTTATTTTGCTCGGAATTTTATCTTATTTTAGTTAAGACTTAAGTTAAGGCTGGCTACTCGGCCAGTGGATTTTATATTATTTGTTCGCTAGGATAATCTGGCTTTTGCATGAGTACGCTGCCGTGGCCAATGCTAGTGGATAGCCAACGTCAGTGGTGGAGGATTCCGGTGTTTCTTCAAGCAGCTTACATGGTGTCCTTGCATTTCCGAAATCTCGTCCTATTTTCGTTAGGTCTGTCGTGACCCAATTCGATTCGATTTTCCAAGTTCGTGTACGAGGCCAGATCTGGGCCACTTTTCTTGGAAAAGCGAACCTCATAAATGGGGCTAATGCGGTTGATATGGTGACTAGATGGTTGGCTTCCTATTCGAGAGCCCGAGGGTTTAAATCCCGATGGTGGTAGGTATTTTTCCAAGGAAGTCCAATGTTAGCTTATTATCTCTCTGAAGGGATTTTTAAGTAACTCGTTGACATCTGTACAGCGAGTCCACCAAATACCACTCGGCATCATTATCAATGATTAGTATACAATAGGACGTTTTTCCTACAGTAGAAATTATAATATCAATAGGTAAATTGATGTTACAACTAAGAGCGTGCTCATATGACCTTCACTACCGAATTCGCTTCAGGAAAACCGCAGTCCTCGGGAAAGCTTTGTCATCAGATATGCAGAATAGAGATGGTGAAATGTGTGTGTAGGGGGGCGGGGTGGGGTAATGGCAAAGAATGGAGGGAAAATTGAGCAGATAGCGTAGAAATGGAATTCCGAGCCTAGATAGACGCTGTAATCAGTTTCGAAACACTTCGGACACCACGATCGGCTAAAATATATTGAAGAATTACTGATGTTTTCAATGTGTACTCATTAAATTGTACCCAATTGCTGAACCCAATGGTTTATCAAATGTTGCATCCATGAAAACTGTACATTTTACGACGAATGAAAATAATTGTTATGAACTGAGTCGACAAGGTGCAGTGTAAGGTCTTTCGGAGAGCTTCCTACCGGCCAGTCGTATTTTATCTTTTTTTCCTGCTGTAGTACTTGTTTTCAGTTTTATATGTCATTATAATATTCATGTAATTATCAGTCTATCCTTTCAGTATTTGTTAGTAGCCATGTATGGAAAATTTACTCCCGAGAAAATAGGGAGATAAAACTTTTATAATTAATAACAATTTTTATGCCACTTATCATATGGTTCAACTTGGATGATGTGAAATTTAAATGGAATTTGATAAGTCCGGTCTCTTCTTAGTAATGTCGTTATATTTTGCGAGGTCTGTACGTTTGATAATCCAGCACAATTCTTTGTATTTAATCTTTGGTTAATCCGGGAAGCTTTTCTCTAAAAACAATGAATAATCTGATGGGAATTGCACTGTGGTCTCAAACTTTGCCGCTGCTGCAGCTCTGTTTAAAATGGAAATTGCTGGGGGGGCACGCGTGACCTTATCCGCGCCGAGTCTGTCTCGCGTCACTGGGGTCAAGCACCTGAACGCGCGTCGAGGGTCATGTGGCGCCTCGTTAGTGGAGCCTCGGCCGCGTTTAAAATGTTCCGTGAGCCCCAGGTCGCAAAATGTTAACTGCGCTCTATACGCGTATGAAAAGAGAGCTGAGTGTTGTCGTTGTTTCAAGTTCAAATAAAATGCGTTAATTATGTTTTAGTAACCTTCATGAAAGATAATGAGGGCTCCAGATGAGTAATTTAAAAATATCTAAGCTCTGAAGTATATTTGTATTTAAGTATTAAGGAGGTATATACATGTATTTTGTTTAAATAGCTTTGCATCGAGGTGGATGGGTTTCGAATGGATATAATTGCTTTGATGAGAAGTCACCTCAGTAATATCCATGTATGGTGTTAAATTAGTTCAGATTTATTTATGTGACACTATGAAACGCTATCGTCGCTTAATATCTTCATGTATATTTTCGTCACTGCCCAGCGTAACGCGTCGTAACTCGTATCTTGCCAGCCTTTAAACGAAACGTCCGTATAAGTAGGTACCTCAAATTTTACCTATTGGCGGCATGCTTTCAAAGTCTAAAGGTGGAACAAAATTTAATCTGCTGGGGAGGAAACGTAGCTTTATACATTACATTTGAAAATTATCATTTATATTAGAATACATTTCTATAGGTCTTCTTATGTGTAAATATTTTTTATTGGTTATCCAAACTATATTACACGACCGAGAGCTTTCTTTTCAAAGCTCCGATGAGAACATTAAGCTTGAGAAAGAGAAATTCAATTTATTTACAGGAATATTGGCAGATTTTCTCGATGGAGGGGAATTGACAATTTTATCGTTCTCGCATTGGCCTGTTTAATTTGCGGAATCAGTGGGCTGATGTTCATTTACTTTCAATATAAAAATAATATCCTAAAACGTATTTATTTGTTTGCTTTCGCATCAGTAGTTATTTCAATTTACGTTCCCTTTACCGTGGAAATCAATTCTTTATTTTCGCCTCTCATAATTTAAAATGAAAAATCTCCAGTATCCTATCACTTCATTTCGTGGATGAATTCCTTTTGAGTGCTAAGGTTGCCACTGTGTTTTCCTAGAGCTGAAAGAGCCTCGGTTGTTTTGCTAGCTCTAGCGTTAGTTATCGCGATTGGAGTGCAACATTGAGAAATTCGTTTCAAAATTCGAATATTTGAGCCCGAAAAAATAATAAATGCTTTTCGGAGCGACTCTTTATCTGCAAAAAATAAACGCCCACTTCCCGCTGTGGAATTATGTGTTGACAGAAATAACTCATTCTCCAAGCTGTTGTTTTTTTATTCCTTCCACGAAAAAGTGTGGACCCATGAAACCGATGGTTGGTTGGCCGGGTGGCTGTCCCGATATTCATCATAAGCCTCTTCGGAATTCTCCGCGCGCATAACGACCATTCCTGAAAGATGGAAAAAGAACAATAAAGGTGATGGCGACGGACCATGAAGACTGAGTTCGTTCCTTTTTCTCGATATTTCTTTATTGCTTCGATGGTGCGTGCGGATGAGTTAACCCGCAGACAGTCATTTGTTTTCTATCCCCTCGACGCAATCGGAGCAGAGAAAGAACGAAATGATGGCAGCCCTTCGCTCCATTCCGTATTCCAGTTGGGTTTTCTGAGTGCCTTTCAAAATTGGAGGAGGTGCGTGGAGCTAGGAGAATGAATCTTCATGGATTTTGCGATCATTGTTACCTCAATGGATGTGATAATATCTATATATTATTAAGATATTTTCATCTTTTAGCCTACTCATTTTTGCATGTTATGTGGAAAAAATATATCAAAAAGCAGAGCTCTTTTTATTTTTTTGTACGTAACGGCATCGTTTTGACAGAATGAGGAGTAAGTTAATGCTTAGGGCTTCAAAGCGAGGTCTCTTGAAGTATGGCCGATGTGTCATGGAAAGTGAAGAAAATGTAAAGTTATAGAAAAAACAATTATAATCAGAAAAATCGGGAACATTTATTATGGCAATAGGAACGTGAGACTTTTACATTTTTGCATGTAAATCATCTTTATCTAAGTTCACATTTGTGAATCATTTCAATAGGAGAAATTGAATGATCAGAAATATGCAGAAATAAAGGAAAGTATTTTCGTTAGCTTATTCCATGGCTTTTTTTGGAATAGGCGTAGGGAGGTGGATTGTATCGCACAGTTTGTTGGAGAGCGGAGGCTATATTTTTTCTGCTAGGTGAGAGTGTAAAGGGAGCTGCAAGAGAGAATTTGGTGATGGGTTGGCTAGAAGAGGGATAGCGAAGGAGGGAACGCTTTGTTTGAGAAGAAGAAGGGCCTCGACGAATGTGTGTGGCTTTGAGGCAAGAATAGCGGGGTTTTCTCGTGGTGGCGATGGCGAGGCTGGCTTGAGGTGAGGGGAGGGAGATCTTGTGAATGGAGACAGCAGTCCGTGTGTTGTCCTTTCCTTAAGTTGGACACTATTAGGATCGTGTGCAATTCAATTCCCTGACCCCTGAACACTACTATAGGAGAAGGAGAAGGGAGGTTTCTTGTCATTTTTTTTAGTAAAATGTTTGAAGAAAACTGTGTGCTCATATTCTTCGGTTCCAACTCAGACCCCCGGTTTCTTTTCCACTGGACACTGCTAAGGGAGTTTGAGGAGAAAGGTAGGAATTCTGTTTTTTTAGTATATATTTTTACATGACTTTCGAAAAATCGTCATTATTTTTCACAACCCAAAAATATTTTGAATAGAACTTGTCGGGACTTGAAACATTAGAATTTCATATTACCCAGTTCAGCACATAATGAAATGAGATTTAAGATGAATGTTTTCCCGATGTAGTAAATAATCCAAGGATGTCGTCAATTCTGTCGCAAAGTGTGATATTACACAAAATTGCTGATGGTGTTAATGGGACAAGGGCTGGAGATAGGGGGTGGGAGGTCTTGTGTTCGCTCTGCCAACTAATCTACATCTATATCTACACAATACCCCGCAAGCAGCCTAAAAGGCGTGTGGCAGGGGGTGTTAGAACACCAGCCGTTTACAGCTAAAAAAAATTAAGTGCTCTAACGAAGTTGGGATTAGCGTTTATTAAAGTCCTTAATGGTGCGGGGGAAAAACGAATTCCCATATCTATCTATTCTATCTCTAATCAGGTAGGTTGGTGTAGTGGTTAGCGTTTTGGATTCCCACTGCGTGTTCCCAGGTTCGATCTTTGGTCGAGGAGGGTTAAGAAATAAAATTTGGGCGAATTTGAGGAAAGCGAGTCGTGGGGTGGGCGTTGACAGGTCGAAACGGTTCGTCAGGAAGTTGTGAAAGGAGGATTGTTGTTCAGTTGCTCGGGAAAACAACCCGAGACGATGCGCTAATCATTATTTCGGTTCTCACCTAGGGTTCCGAGCTCTTTTCCCGGCGGTTGAACACTCCTAATGGAGTTGAAGGATAAAGGTATTTTCTTTAGTAAAAGTTTTAAATTGAATTTCGAAAAATCGTCAATATTTTTCTCAGTCCTTTTCAGAACGGGAACTGTTGCATAGTAAGAGTTGGTCAATGATAATTTTGATTCTAATTTGCTTAAGCAATACAGAAAAAATTTCGGACGACACGGTTAATAACGATATATAACTGTGCTATAATTGCAGTTCCGTCGAAACCGATAAAGAAGAGAAATATTGCACCCAATTGTCTTGTAAAAATTAAAATGCTCGTTTTGATTGAAGCCAGCTCACATGTGTGAGGAAATAAAAAGTAGCACTTAGCAGTTTAGCACTAGAACTACCGATGGAGCCATTTTGACTCCTTGAGATTTTTATTTCCCTGCTCTGGCTAATATTTCACGAATTTCGCCCCGAAATTCAGTGACTTTTATTCGTTTTGACATAAAATAAGGCTTTGCGATAAAAATTGTTTAAGAAAAAAATAGTAAGAGCACATTTTATTCAAAATTTACCCTTAACTACCTAAGAGAGGAGGTACCAACTGTAGTAAAATTTTTTTTATTTATTAAATTATCTCCCCACTTTCTATGTAGCCCCGGTAATATTTTTATCATATAAACATGCTAATAAAATATGGTGAAAATTTTATGTTTACTGCTATATCCAATTCCTCAGTGATAATCCCATTAAAACAATTTAACATGCAAGAAAAAATAATTTAAAAGCAATACTGTCGAACGTCGCATTTAAAAAAAAATATGATTTTTTTGTTAAAACCACGACTGAAATATTGAAATTATAAACAAAAATGATAAACTAAAGCAAAGTTTCAATAAAAGCAGATATTAAACTGCAAAAATAAACAATTGCAAGGTAGGAGTCAAAAATACTCCATTCAGTGGTTTCTAGGAGGGGTGTCAGGACCGGTATTCCTGGTGTAAAAGTTTACATAGTACTAAAAGACAAAAGTGTAAACATCATTGGGACATTACCTCGGGTAAACGTCCATCTATATTTGAAAAAAAAACACTAGTCACCTTCAGGGCGCACCTAATTTTTTCATTTTTTTTTATTGTCGCACTAGCTGACGACTTGTGACCTAACACATCCCACTGCACACCTATTGTTGACGTTGGTGAGAAAATACCTCATTGTAAGTGTCAAATTAATTTTTTTTGTTCCTAGGATTCTTCGTTAGATTCGGATAGTTTGCAGCCCTGCTCGTAAAGGAGAGAATTATAAAGAGGGAGGTAGTATTGGTGTCGGGGCGTGATGGGACCGCCGCATTTCCAATGATTTGCCGGACGCCCTAGGGGAGAAATAAATCCTGGTCTCTGTGGAGAGAGGCCCTTTGTTACGTGAGGTGTTTTACAGATGAGCGTACCTAAGAGCTCCCTTACGCTGCGAGCAGAGCTGTCTTTTATATTTTAGGCCGTTTTTTTTGCTTCCCATGGGAACATGGGATTAGGGCGGAAAAACATTTACGGGGTTGTGGTACTAATGGTATGATTAGGCAGTGTTGAGGTTACCCCGCAGTCAATGCTATACTAAGTTCGATAGCTATTTTCGCAACGATAGGGGAAGATGTTTGAATTATGCTTAGAAGATATAATTTCTCTTTAGGCAGGAAAATTTGATCGAATAGCCCTTTGGATGATGGAGATGAGCTATCCACATCCCATGTGTCGAAGCGATAGCAATATTCTCGCAATCCTGCTTTAAAATAATTTAAATTACGTTTGCGAAAACTATATCAAACTTCAAGTATTGGGAGGATTAATTATTGATTCTTAAAACGGGAAGCATGCACAAATTTGATAAGTCTTGTAGAATTTACACATTATATTTAATACAGCTTTTATTTAATTGAAATTTGTATAAAATTGTATTTTAAATTTAAAAGGTTTAATAAGCTGCGACCTCTCGAGATAATAATGTGAGGGTTTCCCCATGCCTTCCACATCGCAGTACAACAGCCGATAAAGTAAATGCTACCACGTTCGCAGTGAAATGAGTGTCACCGTACTGACTACTAGGGTCTCCACCTTCACATATATGAAGAAGAGCTGCTTCCCTCTCCCTCGGGTGATATGAGGCATAATTGTTGGCGACCTCTCAACGCCAAGTCACGGCATCTTCACAGGACAGGCTTAGTGTATCATTTATATGGCCTATTTTACCCATGTATAGACCCATACCACTTCGGAATACTACCGCTTTTTGTCCGTGACTGCTTATTCGGCATGTAAATTCACTTTTATCGCAGCGAACCTCTGTATCTAGAGGTAGACCCACCATCCGCAACTCATTGGACGCACTCGGTAGCTGAAAACTAAGGCGCAAGTCCAACGACATAACCACGAAAAAACGCCCGGCTTTTGTCACCCATAGCATTAGTTTTCATCATAGACAGAATACAAACACGTTCCATGCCACCATTTCACATCCTTCTCTACACTCGAGGATTTAAAGTGCATTCCAACATTTCAAAAACGGTCTGAATACCAAAGTGTCATAAAAAAATAAAATACTCATTCACTCCTACGTACAGCAAAAGAAAGGAACTTCACTTCACCTTCACAATGCGTACCCAGAAGATCATCAATCAACGCTTCGTCAAAAATCGCTGCCTTCGAACTGAGAGCACTGCTCAGGTTTTCCACGGATTAGGTTCGGAGCCGCTTGACACTCGGAGACTTCGTTCTAGGCATTGGCTGCTTGAGCCGTATAGGGCGGATATCTTTTAGGGCGATGTGAAGAATATCATCTGAGGACAGCAAAATATATTTAGGTCCGTCAGAATCGAAAAAATAAGAGAGAGAAATTATTCCAAAAGAATAGGTTTAGAAATTCCTTTTTCCGTCGAAAATAAAGAACTTCAATTTATGCTAGATCTAAATGAGACAATCGAATTTCTCGAAAATCTCAAAAACGGGCACTTATTCACTGGATAAGTGAATTAACATTTCATTACTCTCAATACGTGATTTAAAGAAAAATCATAAGTCATAACTCTCGCAAGCCTGTGTATCGAGTGTAGACTCTTCACGATGTCCACGAGTTGAAGGGTGAAAGCAACTGAAAGAAAAGAAAAATGAATATCTTTGGACGCATATGATCATTATGAACGTAATAGAATAGAATTCTGTTAATTTGAGTGCCAGTTCTCCACGTACTCATGTCATATGTCTTCCTTGTATCCTCGTTTGCCCTATTCTGCTTGTATTATCTCATTTTCCACCCTCAATGTAACAGAAACTGAATGCAGAGTAATGGGATTCATATGCCTGGGTATTAATAATACCGAAAGTTCCCCCGTGGAAATGTAACCCTTTAATGAACTCACCTAATCCGTAATTGAAAATTTATTCTCTACTAATGGGTGAGAAATAATAGATTTTTTTCAAATCAGCAATCTATAGGTAAAATTACGAGAAAATGTCTCTCTTTCTTTTCATATCATTCTCCCTGGGGTAAAAAAAACACTCGTATCTCTAC
This sequence comes from Ischnura elegans, assembly GCF_921293095.1. Taxonomy (NCBI): domain Eukaryota; kingdom Metazoa; phylum Arthropoda; class Insecta; order Odonata; family Coenagrionidae; genus Ischnura; species Ischnura elegans. The sequence goes on along the minus strand of NC_060254.1, from coordinate 108,481,927 downwards.
CTTACCCCAAATCACCACGAAAAGGTAAGCAAATCGAGTTTTTATTATCTAATACGGATAGTTAAAATGAAATAACTAAACTGTTTTTCTGGCTTCTCGTTAAATCTATCAATTTTTATTCGGTTCAGCATAGGGGTGCAAGAATGGGTACGTTGTAAAGGTTCGTGGTCACTCGGATGCTGATTTCGTGTTCTTCAGGGCTCTAGAATATATAACGAAGGTGTGATGGTCGGAGAAAATTTTGCGTTTTAATTGAAGAAACGAAATCGGATAGATTATGTCTTTGATCATAGATCAATATAATGGATGGGCTTGAAACTTGCGCGATGGATGGCTGTGATTCATAAATAATATGCACGATCGGTGTTGCATTCCGAATCCTCCGGTAATAGCATTTTTCATCAGATTTCGAAATTAAATATCGACTGTTCTTTTTAGGTTCTGTAAAAACAAGACGCAAGTTCGTTGTGCTGCAGTTGCATTGGGAGTTTCCTTTGGTTGCCGACTGGGACGTTCATTTCGTTCAATCATTCGACGCTCTCCAATTCGTCGCTGTACTGCATATAACTGAAGGGAATCGGTATTTTATTACTCAATGTAGTTGAAAGGATTTACTCTTTATTCCTCTCTCGCACGTACTCTTGTTTCCTTCATTTTATTTAGTTTTGCAATTCCTCCTCTTGGATCCGATATCGCTCGGAATCGAATCTGTGGCCCTTCTAATGAACATTCCTCCATAATTCCCAATGGATCGTCTTTCATGCTGCGACTCCCATACGAGCGCAATGCATTTCTCATCCACTTTGAATGCCTTGCGATTGATAATCCTCTCCAGCCTGACTACGTCTGCACAACAAGCTCGACTTGTTGGTTGCATTTTGTCGTGCCACGCAGAGAGGCGGAGGTTGTTTCAAATTAAATTAGCAAGCGAAAAAGAGAGAAGATGAATACACCCTGAGTGAATTACTGGTGCATATTGCGTGCGGGTTTTCGCTTTGAATGGCAATTTGTAGGAAACTATTGGCATCTCAAAGGTGCAAGGAATATTATCCTTGCTTTAGAAGTTTTCGAGCCAGGAAAATCGTTTTTTTAGACATTCTTTTGAATGTGCGAATCCCTTATATGCTTATAAAAACGTTTTTTTTTGCCCGAAATATGATCTATAGGGTATCACACAGAAGAAAACTGCATATATGGCCACGTATACCTCTTAATTGTGTTCCGCACTGTGCTGTTACGAAATATACGTAAAATATCTTGCTCAGAACATTTGCTGTTACGAAATGTACGTAAAATATCTTGCTCAGAACATATGTAGAAATACGCGACCGGGAGTTAGGGGGTTTTCATAGAACAATAATCAAACAGCGGCTGCCTTAGTACAATGAATAATTTTCAAATGACGATAAATTACTAATACATAGAAAAGACTAAATAAAAGAAATAGCTAATTTTAGTCCATTAGAGATTATCATTCTGCAATAATCAGTGACAAAACTGTGTGGAATAGATTTTTATTTTTTTTATGAACTACGGAAATTTAGCGAATAAGAAAAGGCAAATTTCTAATAATGTCTTCACTAAGTGTACCCTCAGTAGGGTAAAATAATTTTTGAGATGCCTAATCTTCAATGTTACCAGTATGGAAGTTTCTCCAATAAGCCAATGAAATCTTCATTTATGAAAATTACGAATATTGAAAATAATAAAACATAGCCAAATATTTTTCAGGGCTCACTCTTCCATCGATGGGTGCATGACATGTCAACATCATGCTTTTAAAGGTTTAAATTTTTTAGGAGATATAAACGTATATTTTAACCTCATTCTTGCCCTCATTGTGGAGTCACAAGGTAGTAGAAAGTGTATCAGTATCCCATATTCAGTCTGGCGTACTGAGATAGATGCCCTAGTTAATCATGAGAGCTTCGTATTTCACCTTGCAGTTCTGGTTGCAGCTCGCTCATCGCTTTCCCCCTCCCCGCTCAACGTGCCTCGATTAATAAGCCCGCCTCATGCATCTAAGATAAACTACCGAGCTTGACTTTGCCGATAACAACTTGTGGCTGTCTTATTTCATTCCACTGAGAAGCAGGCGTAGTCGTTTCCTGTGAACTTCTGGCGAATGAATTGGGATAAAACAAGCACGTGAATATTGAGGTTGCCACTTGAGGTTTTCGCGTTGATTTCTGGGAACGCAGGAATTGCGGTTCTGCAGGAGTGCATGTGAAAGGAGTCGCGCCCGAGAAATGTGCAGAAACTGGAATTCCGTTCCATGAGATTTATATTGCATTGGTTTGCGTCGGAGGCATTTGTGATGGTGGGGGGGGGGAGGGGGGGTTGCCCTGCGAGTCCGTCTGTTGATGCTGCACGTGAATATTCAAAGGCTGGACGAAGTATTGGACGTTGGCTTATTCTATGAGCTGCCCGTCACCGAGATATGTCTTCTTCTTCTTCCTTCCAGGATTAGGCTACTAAGCCTGTTCCGGCTCCACATTACCATCTTTTCCTAGGTCTTCCTATACTTCTCTTGCCAAATAGTTGATATTCCATTGCTTGTTTTGGAATTCTTTCATTTGGCATTCGAAGTAAAAGTTCCTTCCACCTATGTTTGTAGTCTTGTAGTTTGTCAGTGACTGCCTGGACATCCAGTTCATCTCTTATTTGAGTGTTTCTTATTTTATCCAATTTTGTGCAGCGTTTTACTGATCTTAAAAATTTATTACCGATGATTCTATCTGCTTTAATTCATTCTTTTTTGGTACCCAACATTCTGATCCGTAGAGTACAGTAGGGACTGCCATCACTTTGTAAAATTTTATTTGTGTTTCTTTTTTTGCTTTGTTTTTTAGAGTTATTCTAATTGTGCCACATATTCTCTGGAAAGTGTTGACCTCATTTATAACATCTTTTACAGAGAAATGTACTCCATTGAAATTTTCATGAAATAATTTTGTGAGCCTTGTGCTATTTCCTCGTAAACATCGGTTATCTGGTCACTGAGTGGAGAGTTGTCCCTTATGGGTAAATGTATTTCCTTAAAATGCAGTAGTTAAAAATATTGCTACGCGTTGTGAAGAAAAATGGACTCTCACATCTACCTCGAAGTATCCTGTGAGTCTTCTCTAATGTATTTGCCTGGGGGTTGGCGTTTCTCCCCCTCGTGTACCTGCATTTAGACGACACATGCTTATTTGTGGTAGGGGTTTGCACAAGGGAGCTTGCACCATTCATTACGACTGTGTTTAGGCACAGATGCTGTAGGTATCACAAAGGTTCTTTATGGAAGACAAGCTGAATGAACATCGACCTGTTAGTACTACAGAGCACATTATTCGATAATCAAGAGCAAAAAATACTTGAGTATCAAATCCGTCCAACAAATGACCACATTTTATTTCCAATATGTCATTCGGGTGGCGCTTCATGAATGTTCTTTTCTTAGTCATGTCGTAACTTTCCATAATTTGCGTAGAGATTCGATACAGATCGTTGCTCTCACTGTCGGCCAAAGTTTGATCTGAAGTGAAGAAAATTTCTCCTTCATAATTGGTCAATAGACGGATTGATTCGATGTATCTTCTCGTGTCATCTCAGCTAATCTGTTCGTATTTGCGTGCGCCTTGTCTTTTACAGCCTTGATGGCTTGTCTTATGATATGCTATAACTGGTTCGAAGTCCTATTTTGCCGTTCTTGCTGATCACACATTTCATTTGATTGGCATCTAACTCATATTAACTTTAATACTTACGCGGGAGAAGAAACGTCAGGAACAGAATTTATTTTATAAGTATTTCATATGCCAACTTGTTAAATTGACTTGATTATCGATGGAGTTCGTTTCTATGGTATCCTTGATTTTTATTTACTGCGCAGCCACCTCGAGTGTTATTGCATATGTAATTACTTGATTCGTTTATTGATAGCACCGTCGGTTAATGCATGCTATTTTTGTTCCCTTTATTGAAATTAGGCCTGGTGCGATCTGTTATGCATGTACTCTGAGAGAAAAGTGACATTAACAGGGGTGTCCATAATTGCATACGAAAGAGGAGATTTTGTCACGTGGGGATGAGATTGGCGGTTCGGCTCTGCAGTCACGTCGTGTTTCCCATTATCCCTCTTTTTATTTTCGTCGTTCTGGCTGTATCACGGGGGAATTTAGGTAGCCAGAGTTCTCTGAATTGCACTCTAAACAGTACTCCGTCATCAAGTTGAGTCAGCGCATACATACGCTTCCACAATGGGAAAGGCGGTGTCCGCCAAAATTAAGCTAAACTCCTCCTAGAGTCTTAGAGGAAAAATTGGCATAAATGATGTTTTTAAGGGGTATTTATGATCTTCGAGCATTCGAGAGGGGTTAAGTCATTTCCCAGAGCTTTTAAGAACTAAACTACAAATATTTGAGACGTCACAACTATGGGGGCATCAGAAATAAAGTGATACTCATTTATGGAGTAATTAGAAGCAGGGATGCCGACTTACAAAAAATATTGGGGGGCTAAACCGGGGATCTTGCCCCGAGAAATTTTATTAGTGGTGAGTTTTAAGTTTTTTTAAGTATTTTAGAAGAGTCATATGATCAACATTAGAACCCTGATAACTCGAATCTCGATATCTGGACACTCCATGGAAAATCGACAAGCCTGACACATTCTTTCCTCACACCCATAACGAATTTTTGAGGGGGCTCGGGCCCCCTCAGCTCCCATGGAGTCGCCGCCGCAGATTAGAAGTGTTAATTGATGACGAATTGTCCATTCATCAATTGAAAATTTCAAAAGTAGCAAACTTCACTCGTCTTCCCTAGAATTCAGCGCAACCTTCCATTAGTTGTATGCCAAACAAAAGCGAGTCCCGACGACTACGTTTCTTAGACATAAGACAATCCAGAGGGAGTGGGTGCGGGAAGACGCGCCTTCTAAACAACAATCCTCCTGCTTCGTTCCATCGTCCGGCCTGTTACCGCGACCGAAAGAGCCTGACCCCTCCCCCTCCAAATGGCATTAAAGTCGATCGCCCTGTGCGACTCCATCCCTCGTTTCCATGGCCACCTCTTTTTCGTCTCCTCTTCGTAGTTGTTAGGTTGCAATGCGAATCACGTGTTCGAGGCGTCTACATTGGGAATATCAACGAAGGATAGAACAGTTCTCAGGTTCATCGTGGTTCCTTACCCACGGTTTTTTCATGCGTGTTTTTATGCCGTGTCATTTCAGCCTCTTCGACCATTTCTTCTTCCTTTCTTGTCATTTGGTTTTCTCGATCTATTTTTTAGATTTAGTTTCTTATTTCTATCTGCTCATATCCAAGAATTCAATCTGCTATATGGTCCAAAAGGATTGCTATTGGATTTGCCACGAGGGATCTGATTGGCAGGAAGTATGGAGAGAATTCCAGTGTCACAGCTGCTGCGCTATAAAGGGGTTTCCGCCGAGAAGGATGAGGACAAAGGGTTTCTCCGAAAAATTGAATTCCACACTTGATTGTATTAGTTACATTTCATAGTAAATTATCCATCGATTCTATTTTAATAACATTCAGATTTTCATGTTATTATTAATAAATTGTATCCGTGGATTCGCTTTTTAGCACTGGCCCATCTGATGATGCTAACCTTGGCGTAACAAAGATATATTACGACGAAAGTATGAATCCGTGCTGATATTCTTTACTGCTTTGCAAAAATGTTATTATTTGTGCGACTGGTCTATTGGATAATAGATATAATCATTACCTATTTTCTAAATTTGCAGTATGATACGTGTTGTTGCCACTATGAGGTGTAATCAGTGGTAAAACTAGTTAAATGTACATTACATTGACGTGGATATACGATACTCCTACGTCGGTACGCCTGTTGCGGTATATGTATGTTGAGTTTTAGGAAAGTTCATTGTTTAGCGTGACCCGCCGGGAACGAGTTTTGGAACGACGAGTGTAATGTAGTGGTACATTTATATGGCCGACAAAGCAAATAAGATGAGAAATTAGCAAATTTGTATCGTAAATAGGCGCAAAAGCATGTCAAGTGAAATGTTCGGCTGGAATGCTTGTGAAATTTGTTAATTGATTAAGTAAGTAATCTACGTACTAAATACTAAAATTTTGATTTATATCATTTATATATATATCCTCAATGAAACTGAAGCCTCTTAAAAAGGCGCATGAGAAAATGTTTTCTTTGCGTTGTACAGTTGCGGCGGAACCTCCCCTTCAGACATCCGAACGCCTCAAGAGTGCCACCCGTCAGACGGAGTGCTGGATTTACCCTCCTCAATCCTCCCGCTCAGAATTCGACATTGACAGGAAAATCACTGAGGCCAGAGATCAGCCCAAGTAAATCCTTTGGTGTTCGGTCACCCGTGGCCTATTTTCCTCATTAAGTAACCCCTACAGCAGTTAATTATTTCTATTATCATATTATTATATTAGCAATTTTGAGACAGCCGTAGTAATTTTCCACACTTTTTTAATACTACTCAACCAGATTCAATGCTTACGCATCATTCTAAAGACCTGTCTAATCTAAGAGCAGAATGCCTGGTGTTTATATTGAAGGTAGGTGTAGGTGGGGTAAAAAATAGAAGTAGGAAATTTGCGGGATGGCTATTCAGGATCATTGGATAAGGTTTTCAAGGGAAAATTACTACAGCTTTCTCAATTATTACTATCTGTGGACTTCCACAAAGTCAACTCGTCGACAATCAGGCTAACTATTATTATTATTGCGTTGGCTGGATCTGATTTTTGAGAGTTCAAATAAGTTTTTACCGATTCAGACGTGATGGAATAGAAGTTCAACTCATTGAAATAAAGGGTAATCTCAACTTTCCACTCTAATTGAATACGAGTAAGAGTGCAATTATGCGTATGAGCAGAAACGCGTCGTACGCATTTTGGAAAAGTGCAACTACCTTTTATTTCAGTATCTTGAGAGGTCATCGCCTTATTTATTATTCCTAGATATTTCACTCTTATTTTTCATGTATAATTGACAAATAAAGTCTTCGGCTGAGAGACCTTGCAGTTGAACAAATATTCGTCAGTGGTGAGAATAACCTGCGAAGAAATCAGACGCTAGTATCTAATTGTTTGTATTGTCTTCTAAAAGCAAAACCTTAATGCTTAGAAAGAATAGTGAGATGTGCGTTTGTTCTTCTCTTTGAGTTCAATTTATGCGCGGGAAAGTGTGGAAAAAGATTTATTAACATGAGGAGAAATGAAGCGTATAGTATCAGTAGATGCTTTTGAAAAATGGAGACGGCTGCATCGGAATATTCGTAAGAATCGTAAAGCCTGTAAAAGTGTTTTATAATCCTGGAAATGGTTGCTTATAGAAAGTATTGGCGACAAGTAGAAAGGAAACTCGATTATATTTTGAGGATATTTTAATCGAGGAATTTAGTGATGAATAGAAATCAGAAATATAAACAAGGAATCCGTGTATTTGGTGGATGCAATTATTCGCATATTAGTGGTATTCGATTTTTTCCAACAAACAATTTTGTGAAATTCTTCGTAATTTAATTTTGATTAGAATAGGGAAAAATAGAATGCAGTATCTCGATTGATTTTGGTTATTTATGATGTAGATAATAAAAAGTGAATAAGGGAACGACGTCTGCACTTTCAATGGAGATTATTTCAGTCGTCAATATTTATATAATTGTTGAAATTAAGAGCTGGAGTTGATTTTCAGGTTTCATTTCGCTATCTCAGTAGCTATCAGCTCTCATTCAGGCAGCATTGCCACGTATCACCTAATACTTCTGTTCCAAGTCCCTCTAACTTCATGCAATGATAATAAGTCTTGGGTTCTGCATTTTAAAAGTATTTAATCACTCTTATCACGCTATCGTTCTGTTCCATGAGTACATCTCAGTGATAAATCACTCACCTAATTAGAGACATTCCGAGGAGGAACAAATATGTTCGTTATTCATTGAGTTCGGCCTCGCAAAACAATGGAACTCATTAATGGGAATATGCCGAGGCACGAGGGCAACTTGTCTCTTTCGTTCCTGTATACTTTGTGCGCTTGGCAGGTACTTTTGATCCCTTTGCGCCCCCTAGGACTTAACATAGAGCAAGCAGTCAGTACTTAAGAGAGTCCCTGGCGTTTGTGTTCCCCCAACGATTTCGTTTGCCTTAGCCCGCACTTTGTGTTTCGTTTTATTATTTCACATTTCTCCCCCAGCTTCCTTGATCTGGAGCCTCAAAGAAAGCGTTGCCGGCGGTAGGTATTAAACATTTTTTCGCGTCACAAAGAGGCACGTTCAAAAACCATGCTTGGCATTTTTTTCATTCTGCCTTTGTGCGTATCGGCTTTTGGGAAGAATACCCGACTCCCCCACCCCCTCTATCCAAACGTGTCATGAGGCATTGGGGTGCACTAGTGGTAGAAATCTATTGGAATGGAAACTGGAATCTAGAACTCGGGAAAGGGTCTACAAACATGCTACTATGCCACTGAAACCGAAGCTCCTTTGTCGTTTATCTCCTTGTGAAGGAAAATTTTACTGCCTAATCACCCACGCTCATTGATCGAACTCGAAGTTGATAGGGGTGAGGGTTGAGCTCACCACATCATAAGTCAGAGTCGTTCAAATATCACAGTTTCTGAGCAGGAGTCATTTCCCGAGTCACGTTATTCTTTTGATTTGGAATTCAACTGGAATCTAAACTTTGAAAGCCTTTATATAACATGATTTCCGGCTTAACTTTGTGAAACCTTTCCATCAGGGAAAATGAAGGAAAAACTTTGTTAGATTCACTAATATATATTGAACTTAATGCATTATCTTAGTTAATCTGTCATTTTACATATTAGAAGCCCTCAATCAGAACTCCACGTCTCCACCACTAGGCTATGAAACTCAATTCAGCCCATTACTACCCTCTAACGTTTAAAATGTCAGTGCTTGGAGAGGCTCAAATTTAAGCGAAACTGAGTCTTTTAAATGTAATGATTTAAATGTGATTCCTTACGGATAAATGATTTCTTTTTATGTAGTTCATTTTTGTTAAGAGGTTGTTTTAAAAGTGAGATTGCCCCAATTTATAGTCCCGAAAGTATTTCAAATTGCAAGTAGAAGCAATTTCATATTTTAAATTTTTATGCCGCAATAGTATACGTTTATATGCTTTTAGATCCTAAAAAAATCCATTTAGTAAATATTCTAGCTGAATACTGTGTCCAATCTCCTTGAGATATGAAGTTGCCTAAGTGCCAAAGTATCAAAAGCGAAATTATGAGAAATTGGAGATATTATGTAATTAATTAGCATTTTACGCAATTTTGCTTGATTTGTGCGTTTATAATTAATCATGCATGTGAATAAAATCATGTTTGTGTAAGTTATGTAACATCTCTGATTCTCACTTTCTCTGTGTGTGAATGAAGTGAACTAACCACATTTGGCCAAAATCACTGAAGGCCACCGCCACCACAAATGAGGATTAATAAAATTGCTCGATCCACCACGTTGCGTCAAATGTTTAATATTATTAAAAACTTCGCTCCAAGAAACTGATACAGTGCGAGGAGCAGAATATCGATGATGCATGATTGATGAATAAATTTCAGTTATCGAAACAATGTTCAGAAAACTGATTTTTTTACCTGGCAAAATAAAGAAAAGCCTATATTTGGAAAAATTAATTTTACAAAATAAAACAAAAGTCAATTGATTTATTATGTTGATCTTTATGCAATTCCATGCTTCGAAGATGCATGTTTTGCGACCAAGACGGAAAATGAACAGTATTGGACGACTCACCGTTCCCATTGATCGGTGGTTCGGTTAGTGACATCAAACCTGCTGGAGATAGTTCTAACGGAAACTCTGGTGATGCATGTCATGTCGATAATTGCAGCCACTGACTAATAGACCAATGGAAGGGTGAATAGTAAGCAACTACTAATGCACAGAGACCTGATATGGAGGAGGGGTTAATAGATACTATATTAGCTCGCTCTCCTTTGATTGGTTTTTGCAGTCCTCCATTTCCACATCTCCCAAGCCAGTTACTTTGATTCCTCTTGTCCGGACCAATCGCCTCCAAATACCCACCTCTTGGTATTCCTCGGAGGGCTGCCTTTCACTATATCTCCCTCCCAACTACCGTCATCTATTATGAGTTGGCCTTTCCACCACTTTCACTTTATGCACCTATTTTATCTCCTCAGCCTAACCGGACTTCATCGCCAGGCTTCACCAAGCGTCAGGGATCGAATACTTTAAACCTTTTCTGATCTGAATTTTTTTATGTTTGTGATTCGTTGAGTTTCTGTGCCCATGTGAGCTTGCATATTCTGTTTTTCTTGTGTTCTATCTTGGCGCAGAGCGAAGGGGTCCGCCTTGCATTTAATTCACGCATGCCATCACATGATTTGACCTAACTTGAGTGTCTTTGATTTGATCGATCTTCTTTGGGTATGACGTCGAGGTTTCATTCGGTGTGAGTCGCTGTCGCTGTGATCCCCTCGGGTGGTCTCGGACTTCTCCGCCCATCGTAACGCTAATACATAAATATATCTGCAAACACCGGTATGATTTCCTTCATCCAATCTACTTCTTTTCATATCTGTCCACTCAAACTAACCGAGATGGTGTCACATTCCTTCTCCACTATTGCGAAGAAAAATGTGTCAGGCAATCCCGCACGATTCTTCATGGGATTTGAAGAAGAAAAAAAAACCGTATTTACGATCGTAATCCTCTCCTCCCTGAATCCGCTTCTCCGGGCAATATGAAGATTTGTCACGATTTCCCTCCTCTGCAACCCATCCGCCCGACCTTTTGAGGACCTAAAGAGTGGCTCGGAGAAAAAAATCGCTCTTTTTTCATATCGCTTGTGTTTATTCTTGGCTTCCCTTTTTTTTACTCCCTTGGAATTGCACCCCGTGGCGTCGTTCTGCTTTGTCACGTCAAGGATTTAGGTGTTATCGCCCCGCTCACGGGTGGAGGGGGAATCGGAGAGAGTTGGAAGGGGGTGAGAAGGGAGAAAGTGCGAGAAAGATGTAGGTTTTGGATAAGCGAGGGAGGCGTTGTCGTTTGGTGGGGAGTGGGAGGGGGGAACGGCAAAGGGGACGTAAGTTTATACGCATCAAAGGGGGAGGAAGGAAGCAAATAGGGTTGAGAAATAAATCCCTTCGTTCTATCCATGCTTCGTAAAGCTTCACGCGGGACTTTCGTGCTTGCTCGCATACATCCTAGCAATACGAGATGGTTTAGTATTGGAAAATTAGGGAGTTACGAGCTGTTTTTATATGTTAAAAAATAATTTTTCAATCTAAATACGACGTGTTGAGGTATAAGATTGTAATTGTCTGAATTTAAGCTTCTGTCCTCTTAAAATCGAATTGGCGAGTCTTTATTCTGCCGTCTCCATTGAATCTCTCTGTTGTCATCATATTTTAAGTCATGACTCTTTTTTGAATTTTTTATTCAGGCGAAGATGTATATTATGCCTCTATTTCAATTGTAAAAACATCCCCCATAAGTGGAAAATTACGGCTATAAATACTTTCTCGCAGTTTATCAAATATTGAGTTCGGTAGAATTAGCCCTTGCTGTTGAGTCTCTGAGCTATCCATAGTGTTGTATGTGCACCTCTCTATCAAAGGAGTATATAATTTCCTTGGATTGGAAGATTGAGATTGGATTAAAATATATGAGGAATTAATGCCCCCCTAATTTGTGCTTGAATAATTATTTTCACAGCCTGCGTGAACCATTTTATCCTCTATGTATTTATTTTGTTTAAGTTTTGATCCGTCGTGTTCACCTAGGTACGTTTTCAAATGGGTAATTAGTAAGGTAAATTTTTCTGAATAAATGATTGACCATGGTTTGTTTCCGAATAGATACAAGTAAATTACATACGCCATCAAATGAACACGATGAAGATATAAATTTCTGTTAACCGAGGCGAAAGGTCTGCTTGTAAGCCATAGGTAAGTTCATTTCGCCTGATCTTCATTTATTTTATTTCAAAGATTCACGCTAGTCTTTCTCATTTTATATGTAATTATTATAACTATTTTTTTCTTCTTCAGTGTCCGTAAATGACTTCCCGCATAATCAATCAAGTCAAGCTGAAGGCATTTCTTGGAAAGATAAAATATGAATATAGATTCCTTCCTTTTTCCTAGAGTATTAAAAAATGGAGCCACGGTGGGTCTTCTTCTCCAGCAAGGCAAAAAAGCAACATTCTTTCTTCCCACGTCGGAAGGAATGTGATGGGGTTAGTCGGAGTTCTTGGAAAGAAAGGGGTGAGCTAAAAATTTTGAGCATTTTTTCACCAACGGTGGTGCGAGGGTAAAAAAAAGGGGTTAACAAAGGAGAAGAATGGATAAAGGATACTCGAAGGAAAGAGGAAGGACGGGGTGCGTGGGGGACGGAGAGGGAGAGCCCTCGAGGAATATCCCTCACGGGAGGGATGAGGTGGGGGATGATGCCGAGCGAGAAAAGGCCGAACGAAGATGGTCTGAAGAGGTCGAGACGCGCGAGAGAGTGGATGGAGAGGAGCCTTCCTGCTTGGGAGAGGCATCGGAAGTCTTGGCGGAGAGAATGGATGAGCCAGGGCCGAGACAAAGGACCCTGAAGAGAGAGGGAGAGAGAGAGGGACCCTGCGACCTCAGCCACTGCTCCTCAACCCACTAGTTCTACTTCATCTACGGTGTCCCTACTTCATTACCCCTGTGCGTACGCTTCCCTCAGTCTTACATTACACCTTCGTGTAGGATGGTTGTCGTATCACTTTAAGAATCGATTTGAGAATGGCAATATCAAAATTCACGGAGCCGAATTACATTGACTGGGAACGAAATCAAATTAAAGGTACCTATCGTTGGTATTGTATTTCGCAAATATTTGTGAAAACCGATGACCAAAAATTCAATCTTTTAAAACACCTTTCAGCGATGTGATAAATCATAACTGCGTGCATTTAAAGCGTTAATAGGATGATCCACTCACTCTATAGTGGTCTTTTTCGCAGTGCATCACCCGTTGAAAATGTGCACTATCACCATGAAATGAGGTGGGAATGTAGAGTGGATCATTGCCAATAGATGGCTCTATCACACACACACACATCTCTATTTGAAAATTTCAGCTCTGCAACTCTTCAGATGTAAAATTTTCATCTTTAAGGTACTAGCAAATGTTTGAAAGGGTTTACTCCTTACACTCCCAAAATTTCAAGATAAATACCTTTGCATTAAGATAGGAGTACCCCTACGCTATCGGCCGGTGGAAGGTAGTAGAACATGTAGAATTTCAGTTTTAATATCCAACTGTGTATCTTTATAAAGCTGTTTCATGTGGTACAATGACCAATAGCATGAACGATTTGATTAGAAAATGGAACCATTGAAAAACCACTTATGACAACGCTTGTGAGATTTAATGGACGAATAATCCGAAGATAAACCTGCTCTTGATTTCTTTCGAACAAACTGAACAATATCGCTGACATTACATGCTATCGATCGACATGATGTGAAGAAACCAGAGATATCGAGGACTCCCTGCAAATCGTGTGTCATCTATAGTATTATATGTGCTCGCAGAGGAAGTTCAAGGTCGCTCTGTCATCGTCGCTTCCAAGCCTGATGATTTATCTTACTCTTTTCATTATTGCTCATTTATTTCTCAAAGTTAGTTGTCTAAGGAAAATAATAATTAGCTTTTATTCAAGCTCCATTTTCGGAGAGTGTATTCCACTTAACTGCGTGACGTTGCGTATCCATGTTCTGTATTTAAATCATCCTCCATAGCGGTATTCATTCGTATTCACAGTATAAAAATCCACGCATATTGGTTGGATCTCGGATTTCTTGGAACATAAATGCACATTGCTCCGTGTGACATGCCCTTTACATGAATTACTTTCCTGGATTCTGCAAACGGTCGAAGCATTCCACACATCTGTAGGGTACGGGTTACCGTCGCCCAGAAGTGATACTCGCTGCTGTTATTTTCCGATTAATGTGCCAATTATGAAATATTCTTTCTGTATACTCTTCGAAATGGTATTCTTTAAATTCATTTTCCTGCCCTCGACATAAAATTCCATGGGTAATGCGTGAGGAAATCGCTCAGAAGTCGTAGATAGAAATCGTGAAAAGTAAATATTTTAAATGCTTGATGAATATTTAAGAAGGCAAAAGAAAGGAAAAGATGTGAGGCTGTGGTGCCAAGAATAGTTCAAGGAGAAGATGGCGCTCTCTCCAAGGGCCGAGGAGGAAATGACGTCAGGCGTGAACGCTGTGCAAAGAGAACGCGAGCGAGTGACTTGGTGGTCAGCAGCGGTGGTCAGAGGGGGCAAGTGTGAAAGGGCGAGGAGGCGATGCTTGGCGTCGTCTGAGGAGTTGGCCTTTTCCTTTGACGCAAGAGGAGAGCCGTGGAGGGGGGGAGGTGAGCAGGAGACGGAAACCAGAGACGCTGCGCTGTGAGATGCTGGGCGGAGTGGGGGGAATGTGCTGAGGGATGATTAGCGAAATGGAGGAATGCTCTTGACAAATAGGCGTCTGCGTGATTCAATGGCTGTATAAATAGCATCACTGATATCAAGTCGCCACGAGTTTTTTCACCAATTTTGTTTATTGTCGATCGTGATATATTTCGAGGTAAGAGGTGAGTTCAATCAGTAATGAAACACATTTATTTTCACAGCCAGTATCAGTTTAAATAAATTGGCATTTTTCATGGAAAAATTCAAACATTCCCGCTTCATATCATATAATTTCATTGACTACCGTTAGTTAACCGCGCTTTTAAATTAATAATAATAAGAATTTCGTCTTTACTTTTCAAGCGAATTTAGGACAACATAGTCATCTCTTATAATTAACTTATTTGATAATCACAAACATCCATGCCCTGGATAGTGGTCAATCCACCCACGCGGGATTCGAAACCGCGACCTCTAGGTTAGCAGTCGGGGACTTTGGCCCGGCGCCACCAAGGCCGGCGTTAATAAATTAGCATCTGTAACAGAGGTGCGTTCCGAAATAACGGGCGGGCAATGATAGTTTTTTTTGCGGAAAACGAGGGAGTCTCAGAACAGACAGGCACTTGTAGCACGTCTACAGTGATCTTGTAGTGGGCAAAAACACAGTGAGTCGTTGAGCTACGCGTATTTCATCATCACCGCTGCGGGGGCGATGACGATGGCTTACTGCATCACTTACTTCTTCATCAGTAGGATGGTAGCGTGCTGGCATGCAGGACCTCCCTTCAATGTGGCGTCAAGGCATTGAATGGAGATTACGTTGAAAAATAGTGTTACGTGGCTAAAAGATTGGAGGATAAGATGGTGTATTTGAATGTTGAATAAAATAACCCCTGTTCTGTAAAAAAATTAGAAGCATTACTTGTTGAACTCTTCCCTTGTTATTACCAGTAGTTATTGTTGTTGCTATGCAGTCTAAAAAATTGGTATTATTCACAGATAACAAATATGCTGATATAGTTTGTGATGTGACAAAGGAATATAAAAATTGATAAAATCTGCTTAATAAGATGGATGCTAAGTCAGCGTCCTCCTTCTCAAATAACCATGCTGCCCTGAACCATTTCTAGCTGCTCAATTTCGGGTGAAAACTTATATTTTTGTTAAAACTTTTAACTTCTCGCATCCGGGCGATGAATATCTCACTGTATGATCAGAGGAAACTTTATTAGTCTCCCCTGACAACGGATGTTTTTTTCCACTCCATTGTTGCCTCTGCGTGTCTGTTTTCTTTTGCTCGGGGTCGCCCGCTCCCTTACCCCCCCCCCCCCCCGCCCCCTCCGTGTTTTTGCCCTCACCTTCTTCCTCTCCACTCCACTCCCTCACGAATATTCTCTCCTTCTCTGAACTCCCCCCCAAACTTCATACATATCTCTCACAGCATTTTACTTAATTCTACGGAGGGGTTATTTTTTGCCTCTACTTAGCGTAGCGTAGATGTAATATGCATTTATTGCTTAACGCGGTGGCAAACATTGCTTGTTTTAGAAATTAATGGAACTTATACTTATTCGTACCAAATTCTTATCATAAATAATTTTTATTAAATAGATAATAATTTTAAATTGAATCTAAAAAAATTTAAAATTTAGAACTCGTCAATAAAATATTATTTTGGTGCAGTGAACAGGTGAATTTCAAAATTTTGGAAATAATTGAGCTGGATGTTTTGTACTACATACGGCATTGATACGGAAATGTGGACCTATGCAGTTAATAATTATATTTTTAGGAAGTTTGTTCTGTAAAGCTGGAGAAATTCTACCAATTACTCTGTGTTGCTTTCGCTGCAATTTAAAATATACGTTCATTATCAGTAAATTTCTGCGGATCGCGTAAATAACCAACTCGTTAACATAAATATTTTTTGAGAAATCAGTTGGTTTTGCAGCTCCAGCCATCGCTATTATAACTAAGGTAGGCCAGTAGCAAAAATTTCCTATTTTTCAATCTAATTAACATGCTTCAATGCAGAAGACGATATTGTATGGCAGTGGAAACTTATGAGTATATGATTACCAGCATATCTGCTTCTCCTTCTTCCCTCAAATGAGAAAAATGTGCACCAGAAAAGCTCTATGTTAATTAATTTTCTGTCATACTGCATTATGTGTGGGAAAATTTCGAGGTGTGTTCTATCTTTCTGCAGTATTATTTATTATTGCTTCTGATTGGAATTCACACACAATACAGTCTTTTTTAAATTTGAAATATGCCTTAAAGAATACTTCGAATCAAACTCTAGCAGATCCCTCATTACGAGATTACTCGTTTTTATGCTTAGTTAGGTGGAACTACGCTTTGTCAACGTTTTCTTAACTGAGTCTGACGTTTTTATTCACGTGCTTGGCTGAATAATTTTACTCTGGACTGTTACAGCATCCTTATTTGCTGAAATAAATATAAATTTGGCATTTATCTCATTGTTTACAGTTTTTCATGGTAACCAACGTTTCTTTGTACATTCATGCGGTGCTTTTCCAGTGCTCATTAATTGAGCGAAAATTTTACTGGTCCTCCTATAGGTGTTTTTTTGATTCCATTTCTCTCCAATAGGGTGGTTTCCTATGATATTTTGTTGCCTAAATCGAAACATTATAAAAGGTATAATAGGAAAGGTATTACTCCTGGAGTACCCATTTCACGCTTTTAGATTTTTTAATGACGATATCTATTTTTCGCGATTAAATGGAAAGTGAACATTTCAAGCGCGCAAAAATGCCACGGCTGGGAAAACACCGTGTGACGTCATTCTGGTTCCCACTGTCGTCGTGTGAGGTGACTTTGGGGCGAGGCTTTGAGCGCTGATACGATGCTGGCTACTAGCAGGCAGCAGAGTACCCTGCTAGCAGTTAGCGCATGGCTCAAATAGGGATTATTAATAGGTACCCTATGAAGCGAAGAAAACTTTCCGACCTTAGGCTGTTTTAAAAGGTGATTATTAAGACATGTTTCCCTGAGCTCTGTGCCTCATGCATGCATTGGTAATCTCAGACGGTGTAAAACTCCTATCTACTCGTATAGAAACTAGGTCCTTGTGGCGCAAATCTGGACTTTTTCAAATGCGGTTAAAATTGACTATTGTCATTCGTCTAAACTGGGATTTCTAAAACCAAATAATCTGTATATTATGAATACAATAATGGTGGATAACGAATCGCAATCAATGATCGTTTTCTTTGATGAAGGAAACTACCCTATTTTCGATCACAGTTCACGTATTAGAGACGTGTCATCATGATGCACCTCTGATGACAATTTTTGAATTCATGGTCGAAGCATTGATATAGATAGAACTTTAAACCTGATGGAATGCCGGAAATAAGTTCACTCTGCCCTCATTTTTCAAGACAAGGTAATCTTAGAGATGCGACAATAGGTATATGCTCTACACGTCCTCCAATAGACGTTATTTTGCACAAATATGCATATTTTTTCTTGGAAAGTGTGAGGTTGTGTCTTTTAAACTGCTCCTCTCAGCCTATTTGCTCACTTGTTTCTTACACTTCTTCTCCATCTTCTCTCTCCGTCTTCTCACACTTATTCTTCATCTCATTTCGAATGCCCTTGCTTTTGTCCCATCTATTCACATTTTCGTCTCACTCAATCCTTTCCTTTTCTTCTCGTCATTCCTCTTGAACTATTTTTCCCCTCACCTCTATTCCGGGCTCGCTACTTTTTGCTCCGTCCTTTGTTCCACTTCTCGCTCCAGCCCTCCAATTGCAATTCTACTCAATCCCGCCCTAAGTTAAATTGGACTGTCTTGGAAAAATGTTTTCGTCGAGCCTAAATTTTTGCCACAAATTCCCATTCTTTTGAGTTTCCTCATTTCGCCGTGCTCGGTCGAGTCGCGTCTTCCTGAATTATTTACCATTACGGCGGCCGCGAAAATTATAATTTTTTCTTCTTCTCTAGCAAATTTATTTTCTGAGTCTGTATTTCTTCTTCGCGTTCGTTTGTCTCGCTGCCATTAAGTAAAGCGATTCAACTCGACAAAAGTTTTGTGGGGCGCCGTTTGGAGGGAGCTATTTGAAAACTGGGCTCATATCCCGCCAGTGGAGGCGAATCTAATATCCGTATGCAATGAGGGTCATTTGCAAGTATTTCGCCCGAGATGGCGTTGAGGGCCAAAGTCCTTTCTTTTTTCATTCTCTTTCTCGCTGGATGCTGCTACGGTCCGTAAAGTAATGAATACGCTCTTTTGTGTGAACCAAGGAGGAGCCCGAACGACGCTTTTAATTTCCTCAGTTCAAGGATTTAAATAGCTGAGCTAACTTGAGTGTTGAATACTCTCCATGCTCCCAGCCTAGATATATAAACCTTAAAATCCCCAAGGAAATGTCTCTATTTCGGGATCTCAACGTATTCTTGCTTTAAGTCAACTGCGTTAATTAAAGGGCGCTCTTTAGATGGTGAGTTTTATTTTTCGTTTTATTCGGAAGTATATTAGCTGGAGAACTTGTTGCAATCAAGCACCTAACGAAAGGTTTCAGCCTGCAGAACAGGGGCCAGGGATAAAGTAGGTGTGAATAGAGAGATTAGCACCATACATATCCCATTCAGAGTCGCTTTGGAACTACGGCAAAATTTTCAACAAGGACTTGAAGCCAAGGATGGTAATTTAATCCATGAGATAACCATAAAAGATTTTTTTTTAATTGGGACGAGTAAAAGTTTATCTTAAGTTTATCTCTGTAAATAAATACTTTTTTCTTCATTCGTAACAATTGAGCTCATGTAAATCCTCTATATCTTTATTAATTATTATTACTATTAATTTTACGTCAATACTATACAGTGTTGCACGTTTTACTTTTTGCTTTGTAATGTTTCTGAATGTGAATTTCAGCCTCATGATATCTTTTCGGAATGAAACAGTTGATAGTGAGTGTCTGTGTCGTTTAAAAAAAGAGAATAAAATATATTTTTGCATTAAAAGTGAAGAAAAATATTTTGTACGTAACCACATTGATATTTTCACCATCACTCTCGGATTTTCAATCATTTTAATACATGGTGTGAAAGTCATTTTTCAGCATGCATGCATGCAATGCTTCCAAATATGTTTCTTAATCTTTGCTGCGTAGAGTATTTCTCATGAGGGACTATCTATGTTACTTCTCTATTGTTCACCATTAAAGTCGTATTGATGAGCTTATCATCAGGTATGATGGGTGCGTGAACATCTGTCTCTATATATACACGAACTGCCTTAAAAGACTGGTGGTGGGAGAAAATATTACGTAAAAATATTTTGGTAGTTCATTCTAATTACCAGTGTTTTAGAGACTCGATATCCTTAGTATTGTGTGTTATTATATGACCTCCCTTTCTGATCAGCCGTCGCGCTATCAAAGTACGGTTCTTTCATGTCCTCCAAAATTCCTGTCTGTGGTGTTGGATAAATTTAATGTGCTGAAAGTGAAATTTCGATGACGATGGTGTCTGGACGTACATTTTGGAGGAGGGGGGGTTCTGAGCACCCTGGCCTTCAGACCAACGGTCTCTTTCACGCATGTCGCTCGCTCATCAAAATTTATACCGATATATTTAGGTTTCCAAGGAGAGTTATTCGCACCAGTGTTGGTCAATGTTGGTCAAGTCTTTTTTCAAACTCGAGAGAAATGATTTCAGTATAAGGCATTTATCAAGAATAAAAATTAAATACTTTTCAAGCAAACGATTCCGATGAAAAATTAACCATTGCTGAAATTATTTGCAATATTCTCAAGATTTCTATTTCATTTTTCTTTCGGTGCTGAATTCGTGCTGGAACGTCGCTACCTGAACGATCATGGATTAGCTTTAGTTTTAATCCCGTCGGCGAATCGCACCTTTCTTAGAAATAATAATTCAAATGGAATGTTGGGAGGTAATCCTATGCATTGTAAGTGTCGTTTTTCCTGCCTTTCTTTGATAAAATATGTCCCATCATCTCTATTTCCCTGCATCCAGCTATAATGCACCCTCTGCCCCCCACCGGCCTCCCTCCTTCGCGACTTCGAATACCTATCAAGAATTCAGCCATCGTCTGCTTTTCCGCGGCCGTCATCAGTCCAACCAGTCACAACGCAAGGCACGACCCTCTCTTCTCTTCTTTTCACTTCTATCGCATCCGTTTCTCTGCTCCATTCTCTACTTTTCCTATTCATCGCCATTGCGAGTACTCCCTATCACACTTGCCTCCCCGATAAAGTTTATTTTTCGGAATCAATCGATTGCGGATTATAACTTGCCTGATTACTAGAGTATGTTAGCGCATTGAAAATGGAAAATCATAGTGTAATATCCTCACTAATTCAATATTCGCAACTGTTGTGCCAAATTAGTTGCGGCTATTTTTGGTACAAGTCTGTATTGTCGAAGCCATGGTTAAATAAAAGAATTATAGAGTGGAACGTACAAAGTGAATACTCGTTTCCTATTTTGCGGTTCTATAAAGTGAAGCAAACGTTAAACATTGAATCACCTTTCCGCTCATAAAAACTTTTGTAGAAGGGATGTAGATATTAACACAGGTGATTTATCTTTTAAGTTTTATTTGGATTTATTCATTTTAATGAAGCCACATCACCTTTGTTGCGTAGGTCTGCGGTGCTTCCACGCTCATGTTGCTACCTGACATATTGCCGACTAACATTCATATTCCATTGAAATTTTAGTTTCCTCAGTGCAAGCCTGCGTCATCCTGAAGAGGAGGAGATGAAAAAATTTCTCTGTCGCTTCTGTCATGTCTTCTGTTTTTTCACCTCTGACGCCTCTGACCCTCTGACGTGTGACGTCACGAAGCATACCTGTCACAGCAATCCTGCGTTGATAGTTGTAAGGAGGCATCTACTGCA
Organism: Ischnura elegans; assembly: GCF_921293095.1. Lineage (NCBI taxonomy): Eukaryota > Metazoa > Arthropoda > Insecta > Odonata > Coenagrionidae > Ischnura > Ischnura elegans. The sequence continues at coordinate 108,460,561 of NC_060254.1, read as the reverse complement.
TCAATCAAATTTGATATGTAAACGAAGTTTGAAATAATATTATCCGAAGACTCGAACATGAGTGGACTTTTTCCATATTGAAATTAATGCTTGTAATTTTTCGATGATTAGAAACTTCATTACGACCTAGTTTTCGATATTTCTACATAATATTTAAGGTGAATGTCTTTGTACACCTTGAAGATGATGTGGAGATATCGAAACTTAGGTTGTAACGAATTTTGTAATCATGGAAAATCGAAAGTATTCATTTCAACAAGTTTCAAGTGCTCAAAACGATTGCTTTTCTTGACATTGCGGTGTCCGACGTTTGGGAGTAAGCGATGTTGTGAATCTCGGTGACGGATTGGTCGAACGACGGCGCTCTTTCGACCTCACGTCTTCCTCTTCGACGTTTCTCATCTCGCTCGACCCCAACGCATTCATTCCTGCGAAATCGCTCGTTCCTCTCGCATTTCCCTCCAACGTCATCACTCACGACGCCAAGCCTCTATTTCTACATCCCATTCACTTGTCTTCTCATCCTCCACACTTCTTCGTATCGTCTTGCGCACCATATTTGCCTGAAACCTCACATCTACTTCCAGAGTGCGTGTTTGATAACGAATTTCCCAAACGTATTTCTATCAAATACAATTCTTTTCACGGTGAATCGATGCCAATGATATATATTGCATGCATAAAGGCGTTTTGGTGGCATAATTGTTGGTGCGCTTGGCTACAGTGGCGTAACCCTGGGGGGGTGGGGGGAACCAGGGGGTCTGGACCCCCCCCCCCGAGTTATAAAAACACTATAATTTTCCTTCATAAAAGAAAATGAATAATATTGAAAAATGATGAATTTACAAAATATTTCTTCAACAAATAAAGTTTTTTCGATTATGAGAAGTGTTGAAATTTGTTTAAAACCCTCTACTTAGTACCCTGTTTCACAAGAATTTTCCCCCCTGGTTTTGGACCCTCCCGAACTAAATTCCTGGCTACGTGACTGTTTGGCTAATGACGGAAAGGTCATGGGTTCATATCCCGAATGAAACCTTCGGGCGCCTTCAAGCAATCTTCGAGGTGTGAAGTGGCCCAGATATAGGATCTAGCCCCCCACATGTGAGAATGTTTTTTACCTCACACGCCTGTGGCTAGACAGAGGTGAGCTCTACCCACAATTATCCAGATCAACCTTTAGGTAAATTGAATTATTATGAATTAAAAATGGATAGAAATGATTTTGAACGTTAATTTTATAGAAGACTATTTACTCTAGGTGAAATTAGTTTTCGGGAAACAAGATTTGCATTACAAGCGATTTCTGTTTGAGTAATTTTCTTGATCAATCCCTTTTACAAGTAAAATATATCGGAAAGAATTACTCTGGTTACATTGGGTTAAAGTTTACTCTATAAATAATTGAAAGTATGGAAGATAGTGCGAATAGAACTCTCTCATTTGAAAATCTCGAACTTAATGGGGCGAGTAATCGCATTTTGGTTGAAGAAAATACCTCATTATTTCCCCCGAGAATGAATATTAATTTTATAAATTTCCATTTCCATTGGATTAAGTGTTTGACCGATTTCTATATTCACGTTTTAATTTCTAGCACTTTTGTGCTAATTATTAGCTGCTCATGCTCATAGTATTATAATTACGAGATTGGTATAAATACCAATATAATAATATTGTAATATTGTTTGACCGATTTCTATATTCACGCCTTAATTTCTAGCACTTTTGTGCTAATTATTAGCTGTTCATGCTCATAGTATTATAATTACGAGATTGGTATAAATACCGCAGCCCCCATTTCTCCTTTTCCCAGCTCCTACCCTCACATTCCTCATGTTCTTCCACTGTCCATCGGCCCCGCGCGCACTTATCGCTTGGTCTCCCTCTAAGGCCTTTTCCTTCAATCTCTGCCGCTAACCTGAGCTGAAATCTCGTTCTTTTTGTAGGCAGTAATGTTGATAAATATTTTTGCAACTGAGGGTGACACTAATTTTTTATAGCAGGAGTTAAAGAAAGTTTCAAAATAATTTTTTGTTCCATAGCGATTGAATTGAAGAATAAGATCAGCCTGCTGTATTCCAGTAATTTTATATGAATTCATGGACCCGGTGGCTCTTTATTTTGGACCATTGAAGCCCTTGCTCTCAGCCAAAAATATTTTTTTTAAGTTTATAGTCGTTCGCGCACTCGGGACGTTATACGAGCATGAGTAGCTCCATGCAAATCCGCCTTCTGAACGCTTGCACTCCTACTCATTTGAATGTCTACTCTAACTTTCTTATAAGAAACCCAAAATGGATTTGGCTTCCAGTACCTTCAGTCGTCGGTGGCCTCCTCGAAATATCCGTCTAAAAATTAAATTTATGTCCTAATTTAAAAATCAATATTTGTGTTTGTTCCAACGTCGTATCCGTCGAATTTACTGCGGATCTAACATTACCCATCGTCTTTATCGATGACTCTCCTCCGAATGTCTTCCTTCTTCCATCCTCTTACCCTAGATAGAGCGGCCCTTTTCCTTCTGCCACCCCTATCCGCCCGCACTGTTCCCATCGTCTCGTGTGGGGGATTTTTTAACCTGCACGCATCCCTGCGCTCATCAATCATCCCCTTATCGGCGGTATTTCGCGTCCTCTTCTTCGAATCGCATTTTCTCTCCTTTCACTCGTCTCCGATTCCATCCGTTTTTATATTTCCATTGCTTTGCCTCCCTCCTCTCATTCCAGCCATCACACATTTTTTTTTCTTGAAAGGAGTCGTAGGTTGGTGTCTTCCACAGTTTTCTGGTGAAGATCAAATGGATTGAGAGGATTGTCAGTGAAGAATGCCTTTCTAATGCAAAAATGATACCTTCATTTATTTGACATCCTCATTCCTCTAGCAACTGATATCTGCTCCGTCGAATCGTCTGCTTTAATGCTATTAAGTATGATCATGTGTATTTCAGCATCCCTCTAATTTATAACTTTTTATTAACTCTTGAGTTTATTTGTTTAACATTTGAAACATTTTTTCAGCAGTTTAAAATATTGGCTTTGCGTTGCCATCTCGAATTTTGCATCCCTATTTACTTATTTTGGTGTTAAGGTAAAATTTTGTTTGCAATAATAAACCTGCTTCCTTACAGTATGTGATTATTTTACAATCTCGCCAAGCTTCAAACGCAATACTATGCTTTCAACTCCCCAGGTTTTCAATTTTTCTGTCACGTCATAGAGAATTAACCCGTAGTTTGAAGAAATTGATTGCCATCTGATGCTTGCGCATCACTTGTGTTGGTAGCATGGTGTAGGCAAGAAATAAGTTAATTCACTAATAAAGTATTTGATAAAATTTGATTGAATTAAAGCATGATAAGCAGAGGGATCTTCTAGAGTAAAATATCACATCGAGAAAATTCTAAAATTGGGAACACTCGTAAAATTAAGGAATTGGGGACGTTTTACAAGAAATTTAATTCACAGGAGGAGTAGTATCTATATTCAAATGAATCGAAAAGTTTTTTCTTCGGAATAAACGATTAAGGTTGTAAATGAAGAACACGCTGTCTGTTTGAATTAAACAATAAAAGGAACCAGGTTCTCGAGATGGCAATTCAGTTGATTGCAGCATATCGCAGGTCTACGTCCGCTAAAGAGCTGGACAATCAAGGCATCTCCTTTCGTGATTAAGGGTTCTGTTTCCATTAAATTCTATATCTTGCATTAGCGGAGCACTCGTGCGAAGATTTTGTTCATTCTTTCCCGCTCCCTACACATTTCCTCGATATTTTTCTCCAAAATTACTCCCAGGGAATGTGAAAGACAAGGCATGAGTTTTTTACGAGATCTAAAATGCATTTAGCCCAACGGGGGCTTTAATGACGACGCCTCGCCGTAAAAAGAAGTGCTGGCAGACTGATAGCTGCTCTTGAGACAGTAATAATTGCATGGTGTAGAGACATTTGCTAATTTAGCCATGATGATTTTGAATTTCAAGTAAAATATTTTTTTCTCCCACGCATAATCTTGTCATCGTTCAGTGCACGCTGAGGCTTTTAGAGGAAATTAAACGGTCTACTCTTTGTGCCATGCTAAATTTTATTTCAAGCGAAGGGCTGGTGAATGCAATCTTTGTTTCAAGATCTTGTCTGGTGCTTCTTCACAGATATCACTAGTAAGTGCTGTTGGAATTCATTCAACACTTTGAGTGGATAATGCTGAGATATGTTTTAGGCTTTATGATTGATTCAAGGGCTAAGATTAAATATAAATAGATCTTTAAGAACTCATTCATTTACGTATTTATGTATTCATTTCAGTAGACAAGAGTTCATTCCTGCCTCCACGTGCAAGAAAATATAGCCTTAAAGATTCTTGGATGTTTCGTTGATTAGCGCTGAAAACCAAAAATATTGTGGTCTATTTAATGTCCATTACATTCAATTGTTATGCCTTGCTGATGATTCTAATAAAAATTTGAGAGCTCACGACGAATGGAAATTTTTTCTTTAAACAGTATTCTAATAACGCACTCACAAATTATTTTATGAATACATATATCATTATGATAGGTTTATTGCGGATTACACATGACGGTCATAGAATACTTTATGTTACGATATTTCTGATAAATTAGGGGTTTTCTATTGCTCTTTACTGTCACATCATGCAAAATACGCGTCATATTTCTTGATAGCTTGCCTTGCCAACCACCTAGGGTACGCGAGCATTGGATCACTTAAAGGCTGATTCCTTTGGGACCGGTCCGTTTCCATCGCGTCATCTTTGTTGCCACAAACATAGAATTACTACATGAGCTATTGGCTTGAAGGTCCAAAAGCTCTCTGAATCGGATGTCATTTTCACTTGAAAACGAAGATTTATCCCCAGGCTTTAATTAAGAGTGCAAAAAATGCATTGCACTATTTTACATCAGCTCCTTATATTACTCTCGTAACAAAATGGATAGGTTGCCAACCAAATTAGGGACTATTCGATTGAGGAGCGGGCATACTCGACGACGATCTTGAATGAAAGAAGCAAGCGTAACTGTAGGCGATATTGAGAGATAGGGACGTGTTTCAGCTACATCCGGAGATTTAGGCTAAAGCCTTCTTTTATGGGCAAAATAACTAAATTTCGTTCCAAGTCGTGTGGGATTGCTATTAAATTAATGACACATTTGGAATCTTGATAGGATTTCATTTGTTTTCAGAGGAGAGATTTCAACCCACAATCCCTTGTGTTTCGGAATATAATTATGTGTTAATTGTGAATTATTTTTTAACGCAACGTCTGCAATCTTGCTGATACTTATCCTAACAGATTGGAATTAATCACTTTCTTTGGTTATAATACATGCTGAGTCTAAAAGGCAGTTTTTTACATTCATGAGAATGTCTTAAACGAGGTCGACTGTGTCAATTAGAATATTTCATTGAAATCGATCGAAGAAGCTATTCGTAATAAAAGTTATACTTTCATAACATGATACTGAATATTAACTCTTGTAAAATATAGATACTTGCTTTTCAAGAAGAATGTCCTTGGCCCATCAACTCATTTTTTCTATCGTTTAGAATAGAGCAGATATTTTTTTACCAAAGTACATTTCAAAAGGGAATATTGATGATTTTTAATATTCGTGTCCTTTAACTTGAAATATCATCCGAAATATGCATTAATTTTGGATACTGGGAGTACAACTGCTACTTGTTCACATTCAACAGATGTTTTTGTCATTTTTTTATGCATTATAACTATTAATGCGAGAAAAACTTTTGGTGAGTCACATTATTTAGTTAGAGTCAGTGGCGTTTTAGTTACGACTAAACTCCTTGTGCGCAAGTCTAACCCGTCCTTTCAAGTATTTATCACTCAGGAGATATAGTTAGCACTGACTGAATATTCAATGGGGCGAAGACGTTAAAAATTACCAATAAAATATTCCTGGATAAATACCCAGGAACAGCCCAGTTTTAGATAAGTAGAGTGCAAGTAAGGCAATGAGTTGTGGAACGACTGTAAAAGTAAGAATGATTTGGAATGGGAGTAAACGGATGTATTTGAGGATATTTAAACGAATATATGGACAAAGTGAGGCGCGTGAGCTTCTGTTTCCACTGCTTGAGAGGGGAGAAGTGTAGGGATTGCTGAAGAGAGCGAAACAGAATCAAAGCGCTGAGATGCAGGGGATTAAGGAAGATTAAATGGGAACGTGGAGAAGCGAGGGGAGAAGAGGGAACCCAAGAAGAAGATTACTAAGAAGGAAAATGAGGGATTTCTGGGCGAAGGAAGAATGTGGGACATGGCGATATTGATAGAATGAGAGATTAGGGAAGGGGTTGGAGGAAAAGGGATGCGAATGTGAGGTCTGAGGTGGATAACATCGAGGAAACCTCAGTTAAGCTTTCCTTTGGATAGGAATACTGCGGCATGAGTAGGAGGCATGTTGCCCTCAGCCTTGGTTCTTGATTTGGAACGAATAATTCTTCTAAATAAAAAGGTTTGCTCATAATTGCATGGCATTGCGTGACAATGGCGTTTAAGTAATTGAAAAATAGCGTCTGTTGATTAAAAAACAGTTCAGAAATAGGCTGGAAATAGTCATTATTTCAGAAAAATAAATTTTTCATAGAAGTAATTGCCACGAAGACAGTTTTATCTATCGATATGCATAAAATCTGTCCTAATTCCACTCAAAGCTTATGCTGTTTATGAAGGTATACATAATCAAATGATCTGGTTGGTTTAAAACCAATCTAATGTTGTTGCTAACGGAACTTTTCAAAATAAAATTATTCGCAAGAGACAGGTCTAATTTTTTTTTAGTAAAGACCTATTTTATTTCAACGGATTTCATCAACGTGCGGCTAACATGAGGTAACTAGTTTGGTTAAATTTATTTTCCAGTCTTTTTGAACACTTTTTCACCAACCTCAATACTGGTGAATGTGCTTAACATGTTACATGTACTAAGAAATGAAAAAAACATAGCATTAATAAGCGTGCTGCATGTATTTCAATTTCTTTTTATCATATTTTATTTATTTTTATTTTATTTTTATTTCCAAACCTCCGAATACAGCTCTCGTAGGCCATTTTAAATCGGGGTATTCAACATATTCAACAATGAAACGTACACGAACAACCATGCCCTGGATAAGGGGAACTTACCCAGGCGGGACTCGAACCCGCGACCTCTTGATTGGCAGGCGAGGACTTTACCCCGCCGCCACCGAGGCCGGCAATATAAAAAGGAATAAACAATAATCAGTGTACAAAAATTTTGTGAATAAAATAACTTTTATACTGTGGAATTACAAAATCAACCTTTGAACATTCGAATCTTTTTTTTATCTTCTGCCGTGCTGCAACTGACAATGAGTTCGACAAGATAAAGGATTTCAAAGCAAAATATTCCGAAATTCACATTGGAAATTTCGAAATATATTATTCGCATTTCGGAAGCGTCACAGCAGAAATGTTTAAAATTAATTGACATAAAAATGCTCTTTTTAATAAAATAATAATGCAGGAGAATTTCCAAATTTTAAATAAGTATATATTGGTGCCTGAGGCACATATTTCAGTTCGACGCGAGTAAGATTCCAGGTATGTATTAAAATATTTCATGGCGATGAAAAGGAAGAGATTTTGAAATAAATGCTGTCTAATGTGCTGCATATTTAAGAACGTGGTCTACTTATTAATTTGAATAGCTTAAGTTTCGTCGTCCAACGATTTTGAAACTTTAGCACGGAACACGAGCCACTTGGGGGCTGAAGATTGGGATGCGGCAGGGGAGGAGAGATGGATAAGAAGAAGGTGAAGGAATTCCGTGGAGAGGGAATGAAGATCTCCGTTGACGTCTCGAGATAAGGCGAGTGATGAGCGGAAATTAATCCAGGTGTGAAGCCGGAGAGAATCGTGTAAATTTGAAACGAGAGACGGCGTGCGTAAAGCTGAAAAGCAAGAAATGGACCGCAGGCAGTTTCCCAATCAAGAGGGATGCATAATACCTTCTGAATGACATCGAGTAATTCGCAACTTTCATGAAAACTAGCGTTGGAAATCTATATATGCCTCTACTCAAATATAATTTAGCTGTAGTTGCACGTCAAATTGGCCAGTTGTGAATCCAGTGACGTTTTGCATATTTTTTGTTCCATTTGAATGCATTATCTATAAAATTCCGTTTAGTTGGAATGAATGGTGTATGCTCTCAAAATCACACGCAAGTTGCATGCGAATTTTTATGTGCATTTTATTTATAAATGAGCAACTTAATTTTCAGGCTTCATGTTGACATTTTTCATTTCGCTGAATAGAACTTTTTTCATCGACGACATAAAAGGATAATCATCTCATTAAATATTTATTTCCGAAGCCTCAATTTTTGTTTTTTTTTGTTATTCCCCAATTTTTTCTCAGTTGTGAAATTAAAACGTCATTATTGTTAATGTTTGAATAGTATCTGACCTATTTTTTGATTATCCTGGATACTTTAGTTTTATTCTTTGTTCGTCTACATGTGCTTATATTACATGAGAAATAATTAATAACGGTGTAAATATTATGAGTTTTGACTTTAATTACATTTGACGTGTTCGATTTTCTGTGGGAATGGAAAGCAAAATGAGAAAAATATGGAAATTCCAAAGTTTTGTAAATGTGCTCAGACTTTCAATAATGGCCTGCAAGTCATTCGTTTTTTCAAGTTAAATGCATTTCATTAACGAAAGGCTTAACTAAAAAGTATCAATTGTAATTTTGCGGCAACTGCACTTTAAGGTTCTTGTTAAGATTTCACCGTGGTGATATTCTTCATCCATACCTGTTTCTATGATCGTAATCAACTGCTTTGCATTCCCTTTCCTTATAGCCGCGGAGTCTTCATGGCACGGATAGGCGGCCAATGAAAGGAAAGAGGGAGATTCAGATCGTAAAAGATGACGGGATCGCATGCAATTACTGATAATGCTTCGCGTGAGCAACGGAGAGAAAGGAAGTAATAACTGAGGGGTATACGAAGGAAAGAGAACGCAGTTTCGCGAGAGTACTAGAGGAAGATGAATGGCACGAGATAGCAGTTGGGAGAGAGAAGTTTTTCGGGAGATAAACTTTAGAGCGCTAGGCGAGGGAGGGACAGGAGAGCGCTGTCATAAGGGGAAGACGACAGAGGGGGTGAGAGCACTAAGGCCGTCCGATGTTCATGCGACGAAGTGAACGTTGTCGCTCTAATATTGGAACGACTTATCAGCCTCCGATATGAGTGGCACTTCTTTACACTTCGAATTTACTCATGTCGTGATACTTAGTGGGAAAGAATCATCCGTGGGAAGAAGGAATTTATGCCAGAATGCCGGAACCCGTCTGCTCACTAATAGCGCCCTTGAGGTCATTTTGATTGCGGCTGATGCATCATGAAGAAATGCTGCTGGAGGTTTAACGTGCAAGTAAGGACTTAATAACTTACAAACATCTTTTTTTTAATTTGGACTATTTATTATCGATGGAATTGGACATTGCATAAATTTGAGCTTTAAGTCGCGTGACGAGACATGTGCTGGAGACCTATTTCAGCCTGTGAGTGTTTCAAGTTATGGCAGCAAAATCGTTATTACCTATTACGCAAATAATTCTGGTGAATCAATATGCATACGTAATCTCGTGTTTTGTATTAAATGAATGATGATAATGCCGACACTTCACGAACTCACGCCGAGCCTATCGTCTTGTCTCTATCACTCGTTAGCCTTGTTTACAGGCCAAGAGTGGTCCGCTGCTGTTTCTCGTCTTGTCAGCGATACTTTGCCTCAATAAAAGGTTCTCCTTAAACGAGTACATTTGGAAGATCTCTAAGGATATAACCAACTCACGTCTAAAACGAAATAGTTTAATATACGAATAATGTGATCCATCTGCTCTACTCTTGCAGCTTTTGGAGATATCTTGTATTGATGTTAATTTCGAAATGATCCGTTCTCGTTAATTGTTTCCACTGAGGAATATTGAACTGATAAACTAAGCATTGATCAGAAAACCTTCCGATAACATATCCATTTATTTCATTATGGTGGAAATTTAGACTTTTCCACTTAATATAGTGTTTTTATTTTCTGGACTCCACTGATTTTGCAGCCAAGACCTACATGATAATGAAGAAACGGGTGAAATTGGACATATTGCAATTAAAAATTACATATCGGCGAGGGGATTATTTTTTTAAATATTTTACTATACAATTTCAAGTGTGCCTTAACCTTTTTTCTCTTATTGTCTATGAATGAAATGAAACCATCTTTAGTTATTTGATTAATCCGTTACCTACCCTTCAGGCAGAATATGTCTTATTTTATCGTTTCTTTCGGACCTGAAATATATAGTGATTCTAAGCCGATGTCATCAGTGTTGCTCTGAATTATACCTTCATAATTTCTGATTCAATCGATCCGAGCCTGAGCATTATCTCTATATATCGTGGTAAAAATACGACCTCTCGATTGGTGCTCGGAACAATTGCATCTCCACTTCCGAGATGTGCAATCGTTGCAGCGTGAGCGTCGCTTTTAATCTGATGCGGCGACGCTGCGATGGGGTGGGAGAAAAGTTGCACGACCGGAGAAATGAGTGGCGTTTGACGAGCGAGTTGAAACTGGGGCCCTTTTGACGAGAGGGCGTATAAAGAGGCAGGGGCGGTTGGACCCCTGGGAGGGGTAACGGAGGTTGAAGGCGGCTCGGGCTGATCCCAAGGGGGCAGTGCGGGTAGCGCTGCGATTTTTTTTAAAGAGGCCGTTACTACGCGGCGCGAGGAATGGCTGCAGGGGTGGGGGGAGGGTGAGGAGAGGGTTGAAGGAAGAAGATATCTCGCGCCGTGGCGGGATGAGGGTGTTAGCTTAGGAAGGGGATGAGATGGGAGTGGGGTGGTTTCAGGCGTCAGGCAATTTCAGATCTCAACTTTGGCACTTATGCAAAGGGATGTGGAGTGGGGTGGTGGCAATGGCAGTGAGGTATGCCGCCCCCTTCCTCTCTTTCATTCTTCTCTTAGGAACGCTTGTATCCTCTGAGTCTCCAGACTCCATTCAGTATTCCTTATGACCCTTATCACTCGTAGCTTTTCTCTCTCTTTTATTTTAATTACGTTTTTCTTTCCGAATTTCGCACCATCCCATATTCATGTGCTACAAGAACTTCGTTCTATGTTTTAGAGACATTTTAAAGTCATGCACATCGAAATTCAATACTTTGAGCCTCAACCTTGTGAAAATACTTTTCCGTTTTCAAAATAAATTTAGTAAAAGATTTAATTTAAATCTATCTTTTAACACGTCCGGTGTCATTCGTCAATGGGCATAGACAACTTATGGCTTAGCGTTGTTAGATGGAAACCGTTCGTCTCTTTAATAAAACTCCGAGTGAACATTTTTGCATCGTTTATTTTGAATTCAATCAAATGTGTAGTCCTGGCGAAGCTTTCGACACTTAAATTTGACGTCTGGATGGGCGGAAGTTGCTTTGACGAGCTTAAGTTTACGTTTCTCATTGACTTATTTGACATTCGTCATTTGCCGTCAATGAATTAAAATGCCCATTATATCGCTTTATTGCATTTTGGAGTGGGCCTTGATCATTCCTTCCCAAGGGTTGACTGTGTGGACCGATAGAAGACTAAAAGAATGTCCAGCACGGCTCCAGTAATGCAAGGAGACGCTACTGTTGGTCAGCCGGTGAAGAGGGTCGTCCTTGCATCATTCAAATCCCATGATAATGAGGTCATTAGCCAGAATCTGAAAGCGCCATTGATTGTGAGGATTTGGTGAATGGAAGATGAAGAAAAAGCCTTTCGCATACAGCCATATTCTGAACTTCAAAACAAAAAAGCGCGAATGTTTCCGCTCAATTTCCATGCGTCGTCATTCGATTTGCTTTCATGGTTCCCGGTTACTCTCCGCGTAATTTCACATCTGAAAATATCGCAATGCAATCCCGCCCTTCTACTACTAATCGCGGAAAAAATCAGAAGAACGTCATTGGAGTTATAATTGTATTTAATAGCTCACAGAGAGAGGGAAAGAGAATCATTGCATTGAAGGGAGGAGTCGTTCACGAAAGTGTTCACGAATCCCGAGAAGCAAGCGCACTGAATAGTGTTCGATATCAAGAAGAAGTGATGCTTCAGCTACATGAGTATATTTGGGATGGGCAAGGGTTGAGTACAAGAAAGTAGTGAGGGTGTTTTAGGCATCAGGCTAATTCAGGTCTGGCGTAACTTCGGCAGTTATGCAAAGGGGTGCTGGACGGTAGCGGGGTTATCAAACCTCTCCCCTCTCCAATTCTTCTTTCATTCCTATTTAGCAGGGCGTTTGCCTCCCCTTAGCCTACTGCTACAGCAACCTCCCACGGATGCCATATAATAATTTCCTTCCAACTCCACCCTTCCAACTGCATGTGTTCTCATTCGCCCTCACAGTTAATTCCGCAGCGACTCGAAAGCCAACTCGCTCCTTCTCCATCCACATTCCTTTATTGCTTGTGACTTTTGCCTCCTTTATTTTAATTCCGTCCCCTTCCCAAGTTTATGCGATCATTTCTTTGACTCGGGAAAGATGGTCAAAAGTTAAATTGCCTTTATGGCACAGAAGGGAGGTCGGAAGTTCCATCGCGTTGGTTGGTTGTCCTGTGGGGAAGAAGGCAGCGAGCGCTCATAAATATTCTCCATTTCTCCTCCGCGAAGTAAGTTTGTACAGATTCATTTACAAATGTAAGTATAAGCATTTTTAACGTTCGTCGGCTATTCATGAATTATGTGAAAATGTTCTCTTTGGTTATATTTTGCATTGTCCGTGTGCTAAGAGATGAGATGATATTCATAACTGTGTTTGAGGGAACAGAAGGTATTGTGGAGGCGATGAAGTTTAGGAGAAAAATATTTGTTGAAAGAAAGGAAGCACGCCGGCCTCACTGGCAATTGAAGAGTGAATTTCAATTTGAGAAAGCTGGGCAATTGGGATGATTCGCAAAATATCCCATGCGAACATACCGATACTGGTGGAAAACCTAGATTTATTTGTATCTCATGCTGTTCCGTGTGAATTGTATTCGATTATGAAACAACCTTAAATATTTCAAGCAATTTTATTTGCATACCTTCACCTCCTCCATCAGTAGGTTCTTTAATGGTCGTTCATTACTTTCTTACGATGTTTCACAACTTTATGCTCTATTGCCGTATCCGGTGTATCTAGTTGAAAAATGTATCAGTTGGGTACTTATTACACTGTGCGAAGTTTGTTTTCTTGCCCCACGCAGTAATGAAGTTCCGCAGAAATGTTATGTTATCATCAGAGCAGATATTCCGTGTGCCAATGTGAGCTAGTGGAATAAGTCACAGCCTCAGGAAATATTTTATGAAATAAATGGGGTTTTAGTATTATATATTGTACGAAGTCCTCTCGTAAGTTGGCATCATATTTGCAAATATAGAATTATTATTCAATTTACTTATCCCACTGTTTTCATCACTAGAATCTATTTAGATTCATTGGAATGAAAAATTATGCGCTAACTGCCAAATAATAGTTATGTCTACTTTACTGCTCTGAAAATGTCGAATATACAACAAGTAATTCGTTGAAATGTCAGAAGTAGCCGTAGTGTTGAGTAGGATTGATGTAGATTCCAGTGAAGGAAACGGTTTCTCTCAGCTTGACACGGCGAGCGTGTACGCGGATAGTGACGGTCACGGCCTCTACGAATAACTCATCGGGACTGCAGGACTCATTAGAGCTCCTGCCGACTGATAATCCGTCGCGAGGATCGGCAATATTGCGGGAAGTGCCCGGACGAGACAAGCGGAGATGCGGTGGCGGTCGGTAGATGGCGTGCGGCGCCGACGAACGAAATAGCCGAGCGAGCAACTCGCGTCTCATGCATTCCGCGTGACTGCGGAAGAGACATCCTTGTTCGTGCACCGTGTCACAAAACGCAGCGGCGTGTCCAAGGCGTGATCACCGGAACATCACTTCCTCCAACCGCTGCCGTGTGCGAATCCCGGGACATCAAACTGTCCACTCCGTATGACACGCGGAAACAAGATCTCGATTTGATGCTCTCCTCGTCTCTCTTTCCCTCTCTTCGTTCGCGAGAGGGGAGACATTTTCTCTCCTTTGTATCGTGGCGCTGCTGGAGATAATGTCACGGGCCAATTCAAGGTCCGTTCGAGCACGATTTGACTCTAATGCTGAAGGCCCTACGAACGATTGAATGTTGCAATTGCGATGGAATGGTTGTATTGTAATGGAGTATACTCACACCTGTGCTCCCACGCTCTATACTGTAAAGCTAAGGAGTGCGCATCACATCTGTCCTACTGAACTCTTTTTAGCGACAATTTACTCGTTCCAAACGTAGCCTATCCCGTTGAAAATTTCAGCGTGCGCAGAGTGGACCCTTGTTAACATTGGCCATCGTCTCAAATATTTAAATTATTTCATTGCCGTTTATCAGATCAGATCACTTTGGAGACGCAGAAAATATTTGAAATTATGCACTGCGTATATTACGAAAGATTAGATTCAATGACGTTTCAAAGTTTTTAAAAAGTAATTTTCCGCGGAAATAGGCTAAATGCGACCCGTGAGGTGGGAGGGGTGACACATCATCTTAATTTTAATTTTCCTGCAATCACCCACTCGGATTTTCAATTAGACTATTACACTCTGATTAATTAAACTCTGTTCTTAAATTTTAGTTTTGAATAGTGTTATATGCAGCTCCCTAACCACGTTCACCGAAATTCTCTGAATTAAAATTAAGAACGCGAGAGTCGAATCGTGTTTTCGCCGTAGATCACTAAATATGAATGTGATTTTCTTCCTTTCATTACTGAATATAGAGATGAAGAAATATTTATGTAGGACTTCGTGAAATTGCGTAGAGTAAAAAATTCAATTGACTTTCTGAACAACCTTTTATTACTGCAGAAGCCGTGCCCATCATTGATTAAGGATTTCTTCCGGCGACGATAGATGTACCTGGAGCATTTTGCGAATTACTTATCCGATCTCCCACATTTGACTATCTATTCCTATTCACGTTCAGCCATTATCTAGTTGCTCAATCTATGCATCTTATTTTCTTCCTCCTGCTCTCCCATTTGCTTAAATTTCTTCCCTCTATTGCTGTTTTTCGCACTTCCTCTCCCGTAATGCGTGCGATTCATCCATTCCCTCCGTCTCCTCCACTTTCCCCCCAGAAGTTTCTTCTCCTCCCCAACTCGTCCAGCCCAATCCAATCCTTCCTCTTCTTCTCCGTCCATATTCAATTTCTCCAATCTCCTTCTCAACCACATCTCGAACCAGTCCGGCCGTTTCTCGTCCTCTTTCTTAAGAGATCACTTTTCCGCGCTGTAAAGCACTGCTCGTGCAAACAGACTCATTTTCATTATTTTTTCACTGTGCGATTATTACCACCCTTATTCGTTCCATTGAAGGGAAATTTTTCTTATCTTAAGGATAATGATACACACATTTTTCGCTTATTTAGGCTTTCAAAAGAGGTATAATAACTAGTATGTGGTATGAATTATCATTAGAAAATGTGAAAAAAGGATTAATTAAGAATTTAAGAGTTGTTGGAAATTTTAACTAAGTCTAACGATCAGAAATTATATTTTTATTTTTATTACGTTAATGTCAATTCACCCTCTCTAGCCTCTGACGACACGGCGTACCATCAGCAGTGCATTCGAAGCACACGTACGTACCTACATTCGTGTGAGGTGGTTGTATGTTTTTTCGTTTCGACTGTAGCTGAGCGAATCCCTTCTGCGCGTTAGCAACCCTTCGCTTCTCTGCGAGTGTCTCTGGTCCACCCCCTGTATTACCGAATCGGCATGCTTAGTCATCAATGTTGCAAAGAGGGAAATTCGATCCTCGCTGCCCACTGACTACTACTCCCTTTGACCTTGCCTGCTTTTCCTCGGCCCCACGTAGCACATATTGGATAGCCACCGCCGCCACCGCGTGAATATCTGCGTGCCGCTTGTCAAGGGGTTGGGATGTCCGCGCGGTGGTTACGCTACGCACCGCTCTCAAGTCCATGGACGCAATTTGCGCCAGAGAAAGCCCCTCCGCCGTCGATCGCCATTCGTCAACTCCGGTTTTATCTCTCCTTTTGCGGGCCTTCCATCTCCATCCTTCACCTCCTGTCCTTCTCTTCAACTTCAGATTGCCTTCACGTCTTTCTCGTGGTTCCGATTTTGCCGGCCGACGCGCTTTGTCTCACATCTATGTATAGATTAGGGTTTAGCCCTTCAATTTTTTCGCGAAATTCCTCTCATACCTCTAATTTGTTTCCTTTTGGTCGTATGAGCTGAAATTTCAAATGTGAAACTTTATTGGGTATCGTTAACCCGTGTGGAATTGAATAACAAATTTAAGTGGGGATTTCGCAGGGGAATTGGTAGTGATGCGGTCTTTATAGTTTATGTTAGAATAAAAGTCAGCAAATGATAATTTTTAACCTAGTTTTTATGAAAATAAGATGAAGTAATGGTGTTCATGGCAAAAGTGATGCATTATTGGCTGCATATACTTTTTGAATCAATTTGTGCGTCGCGGCGTGTAAAAACGTTATTTTTCCATGCCTCTGAGCGCGGAACTGAGGAATCTGAATTTGTACTTCCTATCATAAAAAAGTCATAACTCATTTTATAGCTACTTAATTAGCGAATTATTAATTCAAGCATTTTAGGAGTTGAAGGAATAAAAACTTGGCTTTTTTCACACGGTGATTTATTATGACCGACAATGGTTTCGTTGCATTATCAAGGTGTCTGTATTGATCACATCTTTTAACGTACGTGTGTTCGTTGTTACGTTAAATCCTCTTTATTGGTAAAAATTCTCGATGAGAATGTAGACATATAATCAAATTAGATTCCCCCTTTCTCGGGAGTGAGGCTGTTATAGGTTGTTATCTTGCTATAGGATTTTCCCATGAGGAATGACAGGTCTTTCACGGTTTCCTTAAATTTTCCTATCGTTTTACACTCTTAATGTATTGCTTCCTGCATTTTTTCCATGAATTGCTTTATTTTACACAGTTTTGTCAGTTTTGCTCTAATAATTTTATTTTATGGAGGCATTTTTTTATATTCTTATTGTTTTTATTTATTTTCATTTTACCTATGTGAAGTTCCTAAGTGAAAAATTATTTTATGAAAAGGGTTAAAATAAAAGAAAAAGACACTAAGAATCATTCTCCCACAAGCAAGGACGACTTTAATTCTACAATTCCCGTCCTTTGTTCAAGAATGGGGAGAAATGTATTCGCCTAAATGCCTGCCCATAAAAACCAATATAATGTTCAAAAATAATATAGGCACTATTTTATGGAACAATGGAAAGACCGTCGATCGTTATTGACAAAGGAACTCCCAAATTTAAAGTTGATAATCATTTGGCAAAAATGCTTTTCTTCCTTAAGAAATTCACCCCTGGAGATCCTTATCGCCATGGCTATTGTTCGCGTGATCTCATTTTAACTTTCAGTTAACTCGTCTCCATATTCATTCCTGGTCGATGTTGTTTAAAGGGGATGATTGATTGTTAGAAAGCAGATGCTTAGTAATTTAAAAATATTTTCTGTGGTTTATTTCCGGGAATATTCGCTGACCTTACCGACAGACTTGCCCCATCACCATCTGAACCATGAATCTCAGTTATCTACTCGTATTTAACTATCTGAATGTTTATTTACAGTCTGTATATTTGTGCTTGACCACAGCGAATTCCCATTTAATTTTCATTGTGGACACACACCTTCCTATGCGAATGTCCTTCGAATAGTGATTCGAATGTTTGCACTACTTTCTCGCTTGTGTTATTGCATCTTTTCTAGCGTGCTAAAGCATTGCTTTGACAGGTAATAAATAAATGTCTTTGATTATTGATACAGCTGCTGGAATAAGTAAAAGAAAACTTTGTGGCTCTCATGAACAAAGTACTGAAGCCTCTCAGTGAGTGAAGTGTGAAGGTGTGGAATACACGAGTACATATGTATGGTCGTAAAGAATGCTTCCAGTTGATTGAGATGCACTGATTTTGGTTGTAGATTACTATATAAAACTCAAGATAATAACTGTGTATAATCCATAAAGCAATTTTCTATTGTTAACTCCCGTTTCACTCGTTTGCTGCTAACGTACGGTGAGTTCGATCATTGTCCCCACTTAGATGCAAAATGATTACAAAAGAAAGAGTGGTTAAGGTGTCAGTTGGGAGGAATAAATAGTTAGGGTAAGGTAAGATCAAACTTTCCCGTCGTACCAATAGAAATTGTTTCCAAGATTTCACTTTAAAAATTGCTCTAGTTTTTATCAAACTTTCTAAAATTTCTTTTATATGTGTTCACTTTTTGTGTTTAGCACTTTTCATGCTATAGGATTTTAATGGTCCTTATTTTATTTTTATTTTAAGTTTGTTTTGGAGTAAAGGTGTGACGAGATGAAATTATCCCGGGATAGTCTTTTTTAGTTATTTATTTTATTTAGTTTTTTATTTATAGTTATCGCCTTAAAATATTAACTTTTCTATTATAAGCTTAAACATCATATTAACCTCAATTTCTACCTCGTGTTAAAAGCATATTTGTGACTTTTTTTCTTTCTCCTCTTTAAATCTGAAGGGAATGTGGCACAGCGTACGCTCTTTACTTTGAATGGGATAAACCTATAAATTATTACACTCTTTAAATATTTCTTACTTCATTGTATTCCCTCAGTTTAGTGGGCAGGTATTGAGGTATCCCCTCCACACGTTTTGTAATCACTCACTAAAATATTCATGGGGCGATGCTTGTGAATCCATTTCCGAATAAATTTATATTTCAGAGCTTTTTTGTCGTTCGTGTCTGGAATAAAGCATTTAAATGGAGTTTTACGTGAAGCGGAAAACATTCCCCCCTGTTTAACGGATGGTTTTCTATCCCATCTCTCTCTCCTTCCATTTTAGGCAAAGTTCTCATCTTCTATTGCCACGTTGGATAGTTCAAGTACCTACGCTAAGTCTGACTTCCTTCCTCGGTTTATTTTAGAAATATTATGCGTCTCATGTGAGCATATTTTTTGGATAGCCACTTCTTATTTATTTCAGCCACAATTCCTTATTTGAATTATTTATTCTCATTCTGTTTGGTGAATTTCATAAAGAGAGTTTTCATTGTGAATTAAAGTGAGACGTGTTTTCGTTTCCTTCAAAAATGGTCCTGCCCAACTTTAAGGTGGAAGTAACATACTAATAGAATGCAGCATTAAAATTAAAAAAATAATATTTAATTGTCATGCATTCCTGCTAAATTTCTATAAAATGTTTTGATGGATATATTTTTTAGGGCCAAATGTCATGATATATTAATGATTCATGTCATGATTCACAGTATTTTTTTCCTGATGAGTATTTTTACTGACTTTTTCTTTGAGTGATTGTTTGCATATTATCCGAGTTTTTCTGTAAGAGATTGTCAGCATATAAAGGCGTCTCTGTACCTTTTTCTACGTGAAATGCAAAAAAGTCTCAATCTTAGCTTCTTTTTACTGTGGAGTTTACGCGATAACACATTGTTAACACTAGTGTATAACTTAAACCGCAACTTTAATTCAATGAAATATGTTTTCTGATTAATTAGAGATAAATTGCATGTTTAATTGGTGTTTGGTATCTACTGAAACAAACATAATGTGAAAAATTGATTTGATGCCAGTTTTTGAGTTCAGCGGCAATGAATAATATGATTTTGTGATTAGAAGTTTCACAATTTATTCACCGAACGGCCCCTTAGTTTAAAAAAATATATTTATGGAAAATAATTCCTTGTATGAAATGTGGAAATGGCAAGGTAATCTCATTTAGGGAATATCATTAATGAGCAGAGAATGACCAGTTTATTAAAGCATGCTTGGCATCTTCTCGATTCGTCGATGTATCCTCTATCTCCTAAGCCCCTTATTTTACGCATTACGACCCCTTTACGCACTCTTCCATTAAGTCACTACCCTTTCTCGGACTCTCCGTCCTCCCTCTGTTCCATGGTAACCATTTTCGATGGATTTGATGCGATTTGGACCGATACCCTCCCACACCCTCTGCCATACTCCTCACTTCCATTTCGATCCCCTTTCCTCCTGTCTAAGACCACCTACTCCCGTTCCCGATCCGTCCTCGCCACTTACCCCGCTTCAAGGCCAAGGAGACGGTGCGTGACCTCACGTAAACGTTAAGGAGAGACGCATCATGTTCTTTCATCGCTCGGTGTGAATACAACTAAGAGCAGCGGGTTTTGCTCTTGTGTATGCGAGCCAGACTGAAATGGAAAAATCCGAAACAACACGTTAGATCTAATTGGCTGATTCCGAATGTGGTTTTCGGTTACCATTTACTCATTTCGGTTCGTAATATCGTTTCTATTGAATTTGATATTCTCGGGGAGGATACTGAATAAAACCCAATTATGAGTATTTCAATGACTTGCTTTTTTAACATTCCACAATACTATTTAATTTGTGCTTTCAGTGGTGGCACCCTTCAAATTAACCCTGAGCCATGTAGCAGATCGTAACAAAGCAATTGAAGGAGGCTTACCCGTAAAGTCTAATGCTTTTCTTAGAAGCAGGCATGCGGGTACACGGGAAGGTTATGTCCGTTCTTAACCTAAAGAAAACATATCTTGGCAAGAAATCTGGCAGGGGAGATGCTCTCTGTGATTCCAAACCTTTTTATTCTGTCGTAAGAAAGAGATTTTTAGTTCACAGGGAAGTCTAACCTCGAATTACTACTACAACTGATGAGTGTCGAAAAACGGTATATATATACCGACCAGACCCGGTGATGTGCCTTGCTAAAATCCGCCCACTCTCACTCCTTCCCCAGGTCCGTTCCATCCCCATTCTCCCCATACAAGACCCCTTCTCAATCCGAAATCATCGGGCCTTGCCGCTTCGATGGCGCCATCTGGCATCAACCCACCGCTGGGCCAGTCGACCGCTGAAATGCAAATGCCGGGTCATTGAGTGCCACTACCCCTCACTACGATTCCACTCGCGCCCCCTCCCCCCCAGAATACCCCAATTGGTTCTTCCACCCCCCTCGATATTTCCAGGCGACCGCTCCAAGGGGGAACCGCATATCCCAGCTTCCAATTGCACACATCTTCACGCCCGTTCCCAGCTCGTGTTCCTCCAGCTGCTAATATACGCTTAAATACTTCTTCAAATCCTCTGGTTTGTCATCATCGCTTGCTTTTTTTCAGCTTAGCTTCCGATTTAATTTGCTCCCTCGTGGTTGGTGGATGGCTGCACGATCGAGTTTGACTGCTTACCAACTAACAGTGCTACCCTAGGAAGCAAAATCCCACGTACACTTCTAAAATTGCTAAAAGTAGTTGTGATGAAATAGTTAATAAAATTATTTGGTACGACCCTTAGGTATTCCACTGTTTGTGTTCTAATTCGACATATCTTTCGATCTAAATTACTCTCCAATGCTCTAAGATGAAACACAATGGAGTTAAAATACTTTCCTACGCCAGTAGGTTCCACCGTTTATTCAATCGATACTTTGGGGCTGCACACCAAGTATATATCAAGGATGTAATTAATGCAATGGGATTTTAACTGATTATTCTGTTGTCAACCCTCTCGCACCCCTGCCAGCTACCCTCCGACGCCTTTCCCCATTTATTTTTCCCCTTTGATGTATTTCACTCTGCATCCAGTAGTATTAATGTGCAAATTTCCTTTTCCATGTTTTTTTGCAAGTTCATGCAAACTTTCAAGAGAGCTTATTTTAGAATATAGTTCTGAGCTTCCTCAAACCAATCACAGAAATATTTCCCACTTATGTCTGAGAGGCATTTGTGCCAAAAGTTTTTCTATAGTTTGTTATTTCAGTATCATATTATTTCTATCATTAGCGCAAGTGTACAATTTGAGAATTGGTTTGATGCAGGCATGCATTCAGTTAAAATTTTAGCGAACTCTTTCATATTTATTTATCTTTGCTCTATAAAATTTAACAACTGTTTTTTTTTTAATTATACCACATTGGAGATAATTCCTTACCCCTCTACCCGTTCACTTGTTCTTTAAGATTACCTTCGTTTTGTAATCACACCTCATGATATGGCTCACACATCTTCCAAAACTAAGGACTTCCTCTTTACCTACTACATAGTTCAATCCATTCCTTTTGGCTGCACCACAGTTCGGATGCTTCCAACCTTTACTTCTTGTTAACAACGTCTCATGTCCGACTTTTCATTGAAATATAATCCAGGTACACCACCCGAGGATAATTATCTGTGCCGATACAATTTAATGTGCCTTTAAACGTCAACAAAGAAAATATCAATATTCACTAACTCATGATTAACTTTATGGTATTCCATTATAAGTAATTGTGTAATATCCAAGAAAACTTATGAAGAAAATGTTAATACAGACGCATCAGAGAAGTTTCCCATGACTTCAATTCACAGCGATAGTCAATGAAATTCTCGTCACGCTCCTGTCCTCATTCTCAATACGGTGACTATGTTTTTTTCTTCGAGCCTAAAAAATGTGCGATTGCGAGCATTAAGCCCAAATGAATATTCTAATGCACATTTTTGCACTCCTCCGAAGAATTGTTTCCACCTGGCAATCGACAACACTTTTCTGAATAGATCTTCTTTTTGTATCTCTTCGTTCCTCATCCTACCCAATTTCATTCAGAACAGTGCGCGCCTTGGCGCCTCGAAAAAGAGCAACGAAGACAATTACTTTTCGGAAGGAAGAAATTTCCGCGTTTGAAAGCAAACACTGCAATGTTTACTTGCCCTTCCCAACCCCCACTGCCGTGTGATGCCCCCGTAATTTATTCATCCTTTTTAAGTTTGCAGGATGCGAGCGTGCTAGCGAATGCGGAGTTTGAAATTTTTTTGAGGCACTCGGGTGAACTAGATAGATGGGTGGTTGGGAAGAAATATTCTTTCTATGCATTAGGTGTTCCCACTCCTCACCTCTTGTCCGGATTTAGTCGCGAGGGCACACCAATGATTTTGCGCTTGTTCTAAATGCACTTTTATACACAGGTGCGCGTATTTTTATGGATATTACATAACGTCTGACATTTAGATTTTGCCTTTTCACTTTTGGAGGATATACCATATTTTGCAACTCTAAACGGAATGTCTTTTATTTGAGTAATGTGTAGAAAGTGAATTAATATCATAAGCAGGCCTCGAGTACTTAAATCGTCGTCATAAAATTATCAATGTTTCACATTTACACCTACAAGGCACCGTGCAAGCCACCACCAGGGTGTGTGGCACGGGATGATTCCATCCCAGCAGGCACGCAGCACTCATTGTAGCCAACAATCAGACGCGCTCATTCGCGGGACACTAGCCAAGCACACGGGACAACGACACGCGGTCAGACCAGAAACTAAGAGAGTGCTAAGGACGCGAACATGTTACTATGAATATAAAACTTCTAGTTAGTAATGGAGAAACAAAAAGTTAGCGTAGTAAGCGACACATGCATGAGTTATAGCATGCTAAAAAAGCCATGCAGATAGTTAGTATTTTCAAATAGTTAAAAGCAGGGATGCCGACTTACAAAACATAGTGGGGGAGCCAAACCGGGGATCTTGCCCCGGGAAATTCTATAAGTAGGGAGTTTTAAGCTTTTTAAGCATTTTAGAAGAGTCATATGATCAAAATTATAACCCTGATAACTCGAATCTCGATAGCTGGACACTCCGGGGAAAATAGACAATCCTGACACATTTTTTCCTCACACTCATAACAAATTTTTGAGGAGACTCCCCTCAGGCCCCATGGAGTGCAGGTGCCACTGGTTCAAAGTATATAAATAAGCCATTAACTATACATTTAGAGCCTATTTTACTCAGCCCGAGTCAAGCTAAACGATCGCTGGTATTATGGTTTTAAAAGTGAACGAGATCGACGTTTCAAAATTAGACACCTCGGAAAGTAATCCTCCATATACACAAGTATGTACATATCCAATATACGCACAAGTGTTGCCGCATTGCATCACATCACATTTCTTTTAAATGTCACCGGGGCGCTGGCCGTGAGGACGAAATATTTTTGTGTGTTGTTCGCATTACGATACTTGACGTAATTTTGAAATAAAATTGAGTTCAATGGGAAGAATAAAATGGCAAATGATAGAATAAGCTACCCAACAGTAAAGAAGGAGAGCATAAATTCTCGAATAAAAGAATTCTCAAATACAAATTTCGGTTCATTTAGCTTGGGCATTTCCCCGTGTGAGAATCGGATCGCTTTGCCGTCCTTGACGCGAGACGCAGCTTTTGTGAACCCATTTCAGTGTGCACTGTGCGTGACAGAAGAATCCTGTTGGTAAATACTCGTGGTATCAGAAATGCTCTTACTGCTGCCCCATCCAATGTTCTACTGAGACAAGAAATAGGATGGTAAAGGGAATAGAAAAGTGTGGGCGTGATTATTAGATAGGTTTTACCAGAACTGCTCTTGAAATCTGAAGCTCGTTTTACATGGGGCACGAAATTGTTATCACTTTAAAAATAATAGCAGGGCCTATTTTTCCACCTTGCATTCGTGCATGATTTATTCAGTTCACGGCTTTACACGAGCGGTTTTTCAATTGCTTATTCGTAGATACATTAGCTGTGTTCGTTAGGCATATGGTTATAAAATCGATACGGGTTGGCGATAGGTATTGCCGGATATCAAATGCACGCCAATCGAGTTACGTGGTGAAACGAGGCAATCTAGCCACTGTCCAGCGAGTCACCGAATGAAGGTGACTTTGGAGGAGTAGTCGCCTTCATGCATTCAACGACTCTGGCGCTACTCCTCGCCTCTCGTCTGTATCACGCCACGAGGACACAGACATGCTTTTGTACCTATGTGCTCCCACCGCTGTCGTGGTGCTGGGCTGTGGAATTGGGTGCTGAAGAAGATAGCGAAGATTAGTGCTGTACGGAATCCCGGGATTGGACGCGGCCAAGGGTACGGAAAAGGCGGAATGAAGGGAGGGAGGGAGGGCGGGAGGGTAGGTAAGCAAGCGGTGGATTACAGAGGACTCGGCGAATATTCGGGATTCTGAATGAATTCTGCCGAAGCGAAACTAACAACCTCTTTGCAAGAATTTCCTCCGAGCAAACGTTCATCTCGTTCAAAATCCGAGCCCGAGTGCTTGTGCACACACCTCTAGCCCAATGTATTATTATTCACAGCCTGTCTTGCTGGGACGGAGATTTTTTTCCTTGCCATCGAAGGCGGTTTTTATCATGCTATACTATGATCAGGATATATTTGAATTTTTCCTTTGCCACGTATAACAACTTTTATAATAATCGATTTAGATTATAAAAGTGCGATAAAACTCAATGAATTAGCACAAAAATTTGAGGAAACGGTAATGCTTTTCTAACGGAGATAACGCTTTTCTGAGGTAACGTAAATGTTTACAGCATTAACATACCGCGTAATTTTTATGAGGTGAGGATAAATTGACTATTGAACTTTTGAACTTTATGTTAGTATTGATGTTAAGTTGCTTATTATGTACATACCTTGGGACAGTCGCTTGATTTTCGAGTTCCGCATTTGAATTTGTAGGAGAAAGTACAGTTGTCGCCCATAGTCGAAAACGATCCACGGTCAGCTGTGATGCAGATCACGTAAGGTATTTCCGGAAAATTGTAGTCCTCGTTCTAGGCTTCCCGAAGTTCCTCTACAATTTTGGTGTGTTGGCTCACCTCTCGTTGTATTTCCTTTTTTCGCCTCCCGTCTGTCCTTAATCCCTCCTTTGTTCAAACATTGCGAGGTTTCTTCTTCCTCAGAGAGAGAGAAAGAGATAGAGAGAGGGAGCGAGAGAGTGAGAGAGAGGGGCGATATCCGTGAGAGCTCCTCCTCCTTATCTTCAGACATCCACGCACACTCAAACGGACCACGGAGCTCCATTCCCTCTCGCTGGGATTTCATCAATACCACCACCACCGCTTCACTCTTTGCTATCTCCTATCGCCTCCACTCTCCCGCTATCTCCTCACAGCTTTGTTCCTACTGCAAACGTCAATGTTAGGAGTTCATTATTTATGTATGAAATTAAATATGTACCGAAAAAATATTATCTCACGGAAACAATCAAAGGATTCACACAAATGAAAAAATGAGCCTGACACCATTGAACGTACAAAGGATTCACTTCTGGGCAAAGATTCTTGGAATCTACGAACCATGTTCGCAATAAAAACACTATTTACTCATTATTTTCAGTCAACTAAATAAAAATCATTAAACGCGAGCTGACCCAGGGAAAGGAATTAGCTGAATGAATGAATGTGTGTAGAAGAAACATAAGTCGCCTTGACTTAGGAGAGCTTACTTGTCCAAACCAACCTTGTGGTTGATTCACTTAGTGAGTCCTGGGGTACAATTTTGGTGGTCCTTACGATGTAAATCTGGCATCCCTACAATTCCAGATACAAACGTGGCTATTTTTAATGGTAATTTTTCCAACAGTGGGTTGACGACTAGGCTTCTTATCGGAGAATGCTGGGTTCAAATTACTGGTGCTCCAGAAATCCCAAAAATGTCTTCAAAATACATGGTAATCCATGCAAAAGAACTGGTCCCTTATCTGAGGCTGTGTAATCTCACTTCTTTGGCTTATTCTTAGGTGAGCCCTTCCCTCACACATCCAAACTAATATTAGGATAGAATTAGTTAGTAAATATAAACATTGTTTACAAAGTTGTCGCAAAAGATATTTGAACGTTCACCTCGCATAAACGATATATCTATGATGCATAACGAATTTAGATTGTTAATGAATTATAGTTGCAATTGGTGTCGGTTCTCTAATGTTTCCTCAACATTTTTAGGTATTTTTACTTCCTCCATGATATTTATCCTTCCTCTCTGCTTCGCTTTATTTTTATAATTTAGTTCATTTCATTTGTTTGATTGTTATTTAAGTTTTATCTCATTCGTTAAATCTCTTTGCCTTCTTACGTACTCGTTGATTTCGCGTTAGAAAGTCACAAATATCGATCAACTACGCGACGAAAACTTTTCGTGGCGGTATACATACCCACTTCCAGTTGGTGCGGTGCGGGCGTTGGAAATATCCCGATGCGTTGGATGCGTCGCGTGGGCAAAATATTGACCCCAGAAAATTTTGTTTGAGTAGGTTTTAGGAGCTTGGCTCGGGCAACTAACAGTAAACCAGTATAATTTTCACCTGCGATCCTGCCACTATGATGAAATTGGTTGGTACCATCGCTGTAAGAAAGCCACTTCCGCCAACAAGGCTTCACTCTGGTCTTTGCCACTTCCTTCTGCCGCCATTCTCTCTCTCTCTCAGCAATCCCAATCTCCCCTATATACCCGTCTCTCCATTCTCCTACGCTCTCTCTCTTCCCCCTCCCCTCAACTTACTCCATCCCCACTTCACTTCCGTGGGCCCTGACGACCTGGGACCGATCCATCTCCGCACCTTGCCGGCCCTAAAACCATTCCGCTCCATAATAATTTTTTTTCTTCCTCCCCCACATGGAGAGAGTGAGTGGTATCCCGCCTTGGAGATGCTGCTCGCGTCATCGCTTCATCCACACCCTCCTCGCCTTTTCCACCCTCGCCGCGACCATCTTCCTCGCCACCACCACTTCCCCTACACTATGCATCCTCCATTTGAGACATCTACATCCACGCATTATCCAGGAAACCACCTCAACAGGCGTGTTGCCGAAGGCGTTAGGACAACAGCCGTTTGTATTGTAAGAAAATGCGTTTGGAAACTAAATTAAATTAACAGAGAAATTGGTAGGAAATAGGTAATGTTATTCATAAAGTAAAAGAAAAATATCGCCAATCATTGTCAAATATTTAAAAAACCGTAGTTTTTACAGCTGAAGGAAGTTTACTGTAGCCGTGGGGGTGATTGGTGAAACTGGTGTGCTTTGTTAAGTAAAAATCGTGTGATCCCATCAAAAAATTTCCTGACCCACTCCCATTCCATCGCTCTCGCAACCCTTGAAACGTTTTCTTCCCTGCTATCGTATTTCTCCACATCCTCGTGGTCTAAGGCGCTCAAATCACTCCGCAGGCCACCATGGGGATTTCCTTTTAAAGTATCAGACAACTACGCTTGGTGAGGTCGGAATTAATGCTTGAAATCCCCGTCGATTTGGTTTCATTTATATACTAACCCCCGCATGCATCACTGCCAGGTGAGTTGCGGAAGGCTAATGGATTAAAGGCAGCCGATTTCTTGCAAAAATATCGTTGTATTCTTGAAAATACTGGCTATTGCTACAGTAGCTGTAAGGAGTAGTATCACTATTTTTTGTCTCTTCACGGGGCTACGCGCAATGTTTGCCTAAGTTTTAACTACATAAGCTTCGGATTACGGATGGAAGACATCTCATTCCGAATCATGGACAAGCTGTGGAAATTTTCATTCCTGAATTATTGCCACTGTTGTAGAAATTCTCAAAGTTAGGCCAAGCAAAATGTCTAGCAGCAAATTAAGGGATGGAGCACCCTTTCTTTTTTGCCTTTTGACATTCATATTTTTTGTGTTCACTGAAATGGTCTTACGGCGCACGAGTGGTGCATCTCTCTTTGTTTTATTTTTCTCACCTGAATCGCTTCTCAAACAGATATTCCAATATCTCTCTGTCTTAGTGATCTCACAATCACTCGAACACTCAAACACTCTGCATGTGTACATTCAATTTTCATCCTTTCCTCTCTCTGCGCTGTCTCTTTTTCTCTTTAAATTGCGCCACAGTGTGCTTAGCAACACGTGTCTCTTCTCTCCGGAACCGATTTAACTCGCTAAATTCGTGCGTATCTCATTCATATCTTCCTTTTCCATCTCAATCAGCTCACAACCCTATTCGAGGTCATATTGAGGATAAAGATGAAAAAAAGATCCGATGCATTCGCGGCGTATACTCGTAGTGAAGGCTGTTCAGGTGCTCTACCGGATAATCTCCTTGATGGCTGCCGACGTTTCGGGCTACGAGTCATACTCCATCAGCATCAGGGCTGAATGTCGTGGCTTGGAAAGTGGTCTTCATTTTTACCGGTGCCGGGGTCTCAGGTTCCCTCTCCTTGCTTTTAGTCGGGCGTAATCTTCGCAGGACGGGTTTCCAGTTGTTGCTCGGCGAGTAACCGACGTCTTTACAGATAATATTTTCCAATAACCGGATTTCTATGGCTTATGTCAACCTGAAAAATCTATGTTGGCCTAACACAGCGTCAATTAAAACCACACTATCCATAGGGAAGATGTGAATGTCATATCCTGAGAGAAGAAATATTGAGAAAGAATTACTGAGGAGGCCATAGTTTTAGTTAAGAGTAATATCCACGTTTCCTCACCAACCTACGCATTTCACTCTTTAAACTCAAGCCTTTGTCAACATAGTGCATGCTTTTTGCAGTTTATATTTTTCTGGTATATAGGCAGCCAGCAATCAAATCGAAGCATTTCGATCAGGGATATCGGTAGTTGGTTCATATAAGGTACTCCTTTAGAATATTTTCAAATTAATTATAAAGAATCTTAAGTTTACCACACCCGTTTCTGTTTTCTCCAGAAAGCTTCTCTGTCCTATTGATTTATAATGTTTTCTGATACTCTTATTTGATGATAAATCCTTATCTAAGGTGAATTTTTTAGTATTTTCATATCTAAAGATGGTGTTGATGTGGACGTAAATTCTTGGAGGTGTTTTATTTACAATTGACTTCAAATGGATCATAGATTTTCTCAAAATGGGAACAATATTGCTGTTCAATGCGAGTTCTAGATCAATTCTAATGGGAATGAGTTGTGCAGAATGATATTTTTCCATTCAGCAATCGCTTAAAATAAATTCCTATTTTTTTATTAATCGTGATCACAAAAAGGTACTTGATGTACTGGAAGGGGAATATTTTCCGGTATTTTGTTGTGAAAATGTAAATGTTAGTTTAATTGGTTTCCTAACCTAGTGATTACTACACAGGGATGTTTTTCTACTTGGGAAACACCGGATTTTTGCATTATAGCGAAATTAATTTTTATTCCTGAAAAGCATTTCGAGAAGTACTTGCTCGAGGAAAAATGTAAATGGATGTGTAATTGCTCTCCCAACTGTGTGATTACTATTCTTTCTCGACGTGGGTGTTACATTCAATTGTCCCCACCCAATGTGATTATTCGCGAGCGCTTACATATCCAAGTCGTTAGCCATACACATTCGAAAATGTGATCCCCTTGAACTCTTCCCTTTCACCACTCCAATGCGCCCTCTCCCCCGTCTCTCTTACGCTCTCAAGCGCAAGCTATTCCAATTATGCCTCCGCGCACATTTCCCCCTTCATCCGCGGCCCTTCCCCCAAATCTTATTTAACTCCCCGAACCGGAATACCTCCTCCCAGGTCCTTACCCAACTCCCCTGTCTCGAACACCACCACCCCACTTGCTTCTTTGTATTTTAACCGCACTCTAAGGCGCAGGTAGGCAACGCAACCTCCATTGCTCCCCCCCTGTCGCCTTATCTTCCGTACACCTCCCGGTGCTCCGCCCGTTTACCGATACAACACCTCCTATTCCACCGCCTAGCCATCCCTGCCTTTAACCCCCAAGAGTGTGACTTTGGCAAACTACCCTCCGAGTCTCAAACCAGCTCATCTCTTTGTCTTGCCACCCCATCGCTCTCAGCTTCTTTCGCAACCCCCACAAACTTCTCTCTCTCACCCTTTAACCCTCATCCACCCTCCCCTCACACCCCCCTCTCTCTCTCTCTCTCTCCGCCCTCCCCTCAACCCCCATCACGTCTCCGCTTCTTCTTTTTCTCCCGTCGCCTCTTCTTTGCGCACCTAATCTTCACTCCACGCTCCCTATCATCCTCCCGAGGCACGCGTAACCCGATGTCGTGCGTCCTTACCTATCTACTTGCGCACGCGGCGGCTTTTGGGAAAAGTCCTCGCCTGCTCTCCATTGTATCTAATCCCGCAGTAGTTTGTTTTTATCCACCCAGGAATTAGGTCTAAATGCAAATCCAAAAGGTTCAATTTAAGGACTTTATTGTCCGAATTCCACGTGATGAATAATGGAAATTTTCGTCTTACTATAATCACCATCATCTCAGCTCTTTCATAATATGTTTTCGTAGGTTTTCACTCAAACCGTATGGAGTGCATGTTTTCTTGCAGTGAGATTTTTTTTCGAAAAGGGTATTATCGATTTTTTTGTAATTAAAATTGTTAGCGAATTCGGAATATTCTATTACGATATTCGCTTTTTTTATAGTGCTAGCTTTGATTTTTAATGCACTTCTTGTATCGTTTTCCCAATTACCACTTTCTTATTTGGCTTTCGCATATTTGTCACGCCCCCTTTCTTGTGTGGTCGTTATATTACAGTGAATTTATTTTCCCACTGGAGTTGGTATATTTGATGGAACCAAAATAATACTAGATTAAATATTTAATGCTTTCTTTGCCTTTTGGTAAACATGTCAGAGGGAGGCATTGATTGTTGAAGACATCTTTTAGATGATTATCTTATGGAGCCATGTAAGTTGGTGGTACAAAGTTGGGGAGGGAAGCACACCCTGGGGTAACACTTCGACACTGGTGACATGGATGGCGTGAGGGGAGACGAGGGGAGAAAAGAGATGGTGGGAAAAAGAAAGTAGAGATGCGGTCGATGTAATGTCGAGGGGTGAAGGGTGGTAAAATAGCGATATAATGGTCGATTCGATGAGAAGTTTACCGTAACAATGGATATCATATCCATGTATACAGCTGATACATCCGGAATTATGCTTGAAAGAGAACAGGTAATCATTATTCACAGGTCGAGTGTACAAGGAGGTGCATTGCGATTTAATTTATTCCTGCACAATACCCATCACTTAAGAACTCGACCCTAATCTCGACCAGTTGATTGCGTAACAGCTGCTAATTGGGTAAACAAATACTTAGCCATTCACGAGGTCCTGTTGTGCATAAGGAGGGATCCGGTTGGTGTAGTGGCTCGAGTGGTGACTTCCCCCACCCTTAGGGTTCGGGTTCAAATCCTGGCTGTGGCGGAGGCTTATCATCGACTGCCAATTCCATGCTAGAATCCTTTGTGGCGGGCACTAGAAGCGCAACTACACTCCGTCCGTCGGATGGGATGAATATCCTTTGTCCCCTTGATGCCTTTCATTTAGAGCAGCCTACACCGGGTTTCCCTCCTCCCGCCCCTCCATCTGGCGCTAGTGACCAGAGCGGTCTGTCATCTCCAATTTTTCCTCCCATTAAAGATCGCAGAAATAAAATCGCACCGAACACTATTCCATATCACCGTGAATGAGCATTTGATAATTAATGGAATCTATTTTATATACATCTACATCCACATAATACCCCGCACGCAGCCTAAAAGGCGTGTAGCAGGGGGTGTTAGGACACCAGCCGTTTAAACATAAAAATGAAGTACTCTAACGAAGTTGGGACTAGCGTATATTAAAGTCCTTTATGGTTCGGGGGAAAAACGAATTCCCTTATCTATCTGTTCGGCAAAATATCCCTCTTAGTTTATCGCTTCTATCGGACCTGGAAATATAGTGTGGCTCTAATATGATGTTTTCTGAATCGCTCTTAAAGATACCCATTCTCAATTGTTCAAATAATCTAAGCCTAGCGCGCAGCCTCCGAGTCTCCAGCGGCTCCCAGCCTAATTCGCTTAACATCTGGGTAACACTGTCTGTACGCAAAAATGAATAAATGGATGCTAAGCTAATATCAACAAAAAGATAAACCGTATTGACTAATATGAAAATTCAAAGATCAAACGTGGCTTACATTGTCAAAGAAAGAACATTTTCTTCATGGAAAAGATTTTTCAAGTGTTGCAATGTTTAAATTCCAATAAAATACTGCCATAACATTTCTGTACTGCAATTTATTTACCTCATCTCCCTCATGGTTTTCCCTGCAGAGATGCGATTTTGACCAAAAAGTATGCATAACTTCCTTGAGAATCTCTCATCGCCAATTAAATGTACTATCTCTTCTCCCCGAAAGAAATTAAAAGATAGGAGAATATCTGCGACGGATTAATGCCGTTCCGAATGAAGAAATCGGACAGATTAAATTAGCGATTTTCGCTGCGTCAGCCCAAACTTAAGGCCGCTGGCGTGCAATTTTACTTCAGCGATCGCCAATGGCAGGAAAAATTGGATGCGAATCCGAGCGTGGAAAAATTGCGCAGCGGAGAAGAAAATTTTAGCTCGCTTATTTACTCTTGCCACTTCCCTAGGGGTTTTCCACCACACATCTCCCCACGACGAAGCGAAGGATCCTTCCAAGGATATGGAGGGAGCAGAAGCAGGGGGGTTGGTCGGTGGTTTTCATGGTTTCAAACTTGGCTACCTCGGAGGACGGGAGAGTATTTCCTTCCAATAGCAAAGTGCCCGAGGGTTTTCTGAGCGGCAGGGTTTGAGGATAGGAACAAATACTGGGGAGGGAGAGAACAAGGGGGGGGGGATGGTAAGTGGTGGAGAACATAAGGGATGGAAGAGAGAGGAAAACGCCGGAGGGGGGTGTAAGGGCTGAGGGGAAGGACTCCTCCGATTCGTGGGGAAACGGAAGAAAATAAGTTATAGCGGTTTTCATACACCACCGCACTGTTCATCCTGCTGAAAATGTAACATTCTGTATGAGTCCTCACTTTTCTATTTGAATATCGCGACCTCCTATGAATTGGGCATTTTTTCTCGTTCTTATTAGCTGTCGTTTACTCACGTTAGCGAGGAAAATAGTGAATTTCACTACGACGTTTGCATTATTTTTTATGGCTATATTATATTATTTGTTTTTCACCAAAAGTAAATAGAACAATAATTTCTGTGAGATTCGCTGATCTCTTCGCTTATTCATCTAAGCGAGTACAACTAAATGCCAGAATAAACAGCGATGGCATTACTTCCGGTTACTACCTCGCTAAGAGTTAAGCTGCACTAAACAGCAGCTAGGCTTAAGAAGATATTACGAGATAATTGTTGCTAAAGGCGCTACTTTCTTCAATAGCTCTAGTTAGCAACTGCAAGATGGAGATAAAAGTACTTGAAAGAGTGATTTTCATAGAAATAAAGACTAAATATCTCCATAGAGGTATTGATAAGCAAAATGAAAATAAAATGAAAATATCTACTTCTAATTTAGGAAGAAGTACTGATTAGGTACCCAGCAAAAAGAACTCTAATAGAGATACCCATTTATTTTATTGATTAAGATTGCCTGCTATCTCTAAAATAACTTCTTCCATTTTTTCCAAATTGCCATTCAGCCACCTGCATTTTCCTTCTGTAAGGTCGTAACTCTCCTGGGGATAAATACAAGGTAATTTCCATAGTTTCTGTGTAGTGACAGCTAAGCTGTTACAATCGCTTAAAATATACATGAATAGAAAAAATATGTAAACTTCAAGCAATTTTAGTTGGTACACCCAGACAGGTTGACAGACTCTTTCGTATCACTGTCAAGGGGAGTATCAAATGTTTCCTTAATACTTGACATTTATTTTCTTGAAAATACCTTAAAAATTTTATTGGCCTGTATATTTTCTCAGTTATCAAACAGTTCTTGGTTTGGTTCTAACCAGTTCTAAAGGAATTTATCTTCGATTTTATAAAATTTTGGAATATAAATGCTGAATAACAATTTTTTCTGATTGTTGTAAATGAATAAATGTGTGGAAACAACTCCTAAGGAACAGGCTGTTAGTTTTTGAGTGTTTCATTACCCAGGTCCTTGTCATATCTCTCTACTACCTTTTCCACGTAAGAATGTAGCGCGTATTGGATGAGTGTAAATACTGTGATAGGTACTGCTTATTTCTTCTATTCATTGGTAGCAATAATTCAGATTTATAACATTATTAACATTGAATTTTGCGTGCACACACTTTCCGCAAAAACTTCGAACTAATACAAAGCCTGATACATCTTCACTGAGTCTCTTCCGATAGTTTCATACCTCTATCGCCTCACTTTCACTTCGCCTATTCCATTTTCCCTTCATCTCGCTGCTCTGGGAAAAGGTTGCGTGAATTTTTCATTCCCGACACCCCAAGTTTCTCGTCTGCAAGAACTTCTGTCGAAACTTTTTCCTCCCGCGAGCGAGCGATGTGTGTGCCGCTTGCATTGCGTCCGTAAAATTCCGTCTTTTTCCCTCATTCCTCCCTCCTTCACTCCGTGCGCTCCTTCGATATTCCTTTTTTTACGCTTTTGTCTCTCACGGTCCGTTCGCCTTCCTACATTCATTCTCGATGGATTTCCTCCTCCTCTCCTTCCCTGTGTCGCGGCCTCGGGGCGAGGGGGCGTTGTTGCGTCGCGCAGAGGAACGTGCTTCGTCCCGAGGCTTTCCCGAAACGGACGAAAAGAATGGGAGGATTTTGTTGTGATGTGGATGCAAGGGGAATCTGAGGAATGGCGGTGGAGTCTGGAGGTGGGTCCCCTTGTCTAATTAACGGATGGCTGCGGGATGTATCACGGACAGCGGCGCTCTGTACGCCGTCGACTTGGCTTTTAGTTTGTTTACTGTGGAAGAGAGGAACCTTTAGCTATCAGCCTCTGCTCATCACTATCTTTCCATAACACATAACTTTTACGCCTCACCTTTTGACCTCTGATAGTAATGCGTTCTACACATTTGATTTGTTAATCCTACATTCTTAAACTCAGTCTTTGTCTCTATAACGAATGTACAGGGTGTCCCATTTATCTTGACCACCCGAAAAAACTTTTTGTCCAGATGTAAATTCAAAAATATTTCAAGCATATGTCCATTATCCGTCAGGGGGACATTAATTAGCATGATTGCCTTCCTTGTAGCTTTGTTATTTAGAAAGATATGCATAGCGGTATGTCTTTTTTAAATGGCACCCTATATTTTTTACTCGGCAATTCATTTCCTCTCCTAAAGACTTATACAAAAATGTAGCACAGTGGACCATTAACATAAGCACAGTTTTATGAAAAATGACTGACTCACTAGTACCTACGCAGGTATTGGAACTACTCCACTTGCTGACGTTGACAGTTAACAAATGAAAACATAGTAAAATGCACACCAGTCATTCATAAAAATATAGGGTGCCTTTTAAGAAAGACATACCGCTGTTCATATCTTTGTAAATAACAAAGCTACAAGGAAGATAGTCATGCTAATTAATGTCCCCCTGACGGCTAATGAACATTTGCTTGACACATTTTTGAATTTACATCTGGACAAAAAGTTATTTCGGGTGGTCAAGGTAAATGGGACACCCTGTATAGGGCCACCACGTCTCTTTTGGAAATGGCTAGGGCTCATTATAATTGGGAGAATACTTAGGGCCATATTCAGAGCATTAAATAATTCACGAGCCTGGATCAATCTCCACTCGGCTGTCACGTTGGTATTGCAAAATGTTACTGAAGTCCTAACCTAAATCGAGTCACCAATATCCAAAATATCCGCCGCTATTATCTCACGTTTTTAAAATGATATCTCTCCTGAATATACTTCCTCGTTTGATATTGTCCTCTGGCGATGCTAGTAAAGGAGAAAAATGAATAAAAATATTGTAGGTAAATGCATAATTTGGTTAAATTCAATAAAAAATAAAGCTTAAATACGCTGAGTTGAAGTTATTTTTTACTCTAACTCACTCTCTACTTGATTCTGATATCTGAACCACCTAGATAAGTGGAGACTCAGAGTTGAGATAGGTTTTGGAATACCGCCCTTAGGGTTGACTAGGCCCCTTATTGATTGATCATTGCAGACAGCATTTATAAAATTAGTACATCTATTTATTTTGGCAAAATTGTAGCTTGTGTAAATTATTATCAATTTTGGAATGTTGATGTTCACATGTCAATGCCGAAGGAGCAATTTAAGTGATGCCATGTAAAATTCTGAAACGTAAAATTACGGAGCTGTTGTGATCATTTTAGTTTTGATAGTCATCGCCTTGTTTATTTAATGTTACACTGATGATTATCATTTTTCGCCACATCATAGCCTCATAATGTAAAAATTATTTCAATAATTTTTAATCATTAAATTTGCAAATTTCTTTGGCAAAATGTGATACTTTTTCAAATGCAGGGGTGCATCTCATGCTGCAATTGCACCTGCAAGCAAACCATGCAGAGCAAAAGCTTGAACGCACGGTATTTTGCCTCACCATATCCAATTATGAAAGAATTAACCAATTCAAAAAGTGCGTATCTAAATAATGAAATACGCCCTAGTCCAGGCTATATGCATATGCCAAGGCTTCAGATATAATTGCGAGTTGAAAATTTTCCTTTGGGAAACTAGTGTTAATGCATTTTGGACGTTGTCTTAGGTCCACTGGCGATCCCGACGTGCTTTATTAGAATTCGAGGAAACAAAGCCCGTCGGAATTATTGGCCTGACCATTTTATTATATATCCTTTTGAGATTTTCGCATGGCCATGTTGTCGTAGTCTCCCTCCTCCTTGCGTTCTCAGTTTCACAATATAATTTGCTCTCCCCTACCTCGTCATTCTTTTTCCGTCTGTTACTGCAATCCAGTAATTACCTTTCTGCCGTTTTCAAAGAAACTTTGTACGTAGGACCACGCCAGAATATTAAGCGGCGTACACCAGGCTTTGTAACCTTCTGCTCAAGTTATGAAAGATATGAAAATTATTTGAACGAAATAGTATTCTATTTTTTCAAATGTGAAGCGTTTCGGGAAAATAAGCAAATCCTTTTTTTGCAGCAACTATGAGAAAGACTGTAGCAAATGTTAACTGATATCTTGAAAGCAATAAACTATTTGATCATTTAGAGTTGTTATCTGAGTTGCTATTCAAAGTCTCTTTCTGTACTCCCTTTCCTTGGAACGTGATGTAGCTAATTATGCCTATGGTGCACGTTTCGCAAGCAAACACGTTAGGACTTTTCTTTTAAAAAGGAAACAGTGACTTTTGCTGTCTTTATTTATAAATTATTGGTAACATTTCGAACACAATGACCTATTCGTTATTTTTGCCAAATTTGTGACCGATTTTTCAACCATCATTATCGCTTGC
Organism: Ischnura elegans; assembly: GCF_921293095.1. Lineage (NCBI taxonomy): Eukaryota > Metazoa > Arthropoda > Insecta > Odonata > Coenagrionidae > Ischnura > Ischnura elegans. The sequence goes on along the minus strand of NC_060254.1, from coordinate 108,422,418 downwards.
TTGGAGCATTTCATTTAACAATTTGGGTACAAAGCCGGAGAGCTAATATTCTCGTATTATTGCATTTTGAAAATTTTATGCATTTACTCTTAACTACCTTTGGCGAGCCCCAATTCGGCGCATAAAATTTTTTTTAGTTCCAGGTTAACGGTGGAAAAGCTAAGGTGACATCGATTGTTGAAGTTACCTCCATAAGAGTATGCCCTTCATCTGAATTCAAGATGCGTGTTTGATGGCTTCAATTTATTTTTAATGGGTGGGACGCATAAATTATTTTTTTAAATTAAGTGCAAAGGGTGAGCATTCAAAATTCTGAGGGTTTGTCCATCCTGGGCGCAGAGTCCTAGTTCCATTTTCTAGGAGTGCATTTTGTAGGGGCATCCTCTCTAAACGCATCAATACAGCGATCTGTCTATCCCCTCTCTTTCTTCCAACTCTCTCACTCTCTCTCTCTGCGATCGATGGGACTTATGATGACTGGGCATACGGTAATCGCGGTCCCTCCATTCATTCTCCTTCTTGTGCGACACTCAAAACGTGTGTTCACCAGTTGATTCTTGCGGTTGGAGTACCCACTGATTTCGAAACGCATTACTTCCTGGAGACGGATATTTTTTTCGTGGCTTACTTATTATATCTTATACTTAAGCCACCGTCTCAAAAATGAAACAAGTAGGTAATCAGCAGGTTATAGATAGTTCAGTAATACATAGTAGTTTTTTATAAATAAGGTAAAGAGAAATCTTGAAAATGGTTTAATCATTTTACAGTTTTAATGTATAAGCATGAGGTCTGAAGGAGTAATGCGTCGGCAAAAAAATACAACTTTTTTTAAGTGATGTGTTGGTGGTACCTTACCCTGATTTAAATTACAGTGGCAAGCATCTTTTGTTACTGATTCTTCAATACATAAATGAGCTACCAGATGCTTAGTTGCTTCTCTTGTACTGAAATGGTTCCGTTAATTTATTTTTTGCAGTGAAAATTTTCTGGATAGAATTAATCAGTTCCGCTGCATTTGAGATGTCAGTGACTTTCTTACTAGACAAATCTTTGAAAAAGTAAGAATATTCTGTTGGCTTTTGAAAATTTCACTAGGTTGACGTATGAGAACCAAGTGAGAATTAAGTCTACGACATGTCACTCATTTAATTGTAATCATTATATGTACCAAACTGTCAAATTATAAGAGATTTTGTTTTCAATGGCGTGTTTTCAATGCAATTTATGCATCCAAAAATTATTCTTTGCTTCCCAAGTACGCTTAGAATTCAAATTAATTTATATCTTCCTTTACCATTTTCAGGTGAGTTAATTGGCCATTGGTTGACTCTACCCTCTGCTGCGGCGTTTGAAAATCTGTGAGTAATAAGCACATGTGAATATTCTTTCATAATCATCATCAACTGGTTGTCGGACTTTCACTGGCAGCTGTCCCAAAAACCAAAGTTGTGTCAAAGTCCACTCCTCCTCTCCAAAGACTCCTCTTTGGTTTCCTCTTACCTTTTTTTATCCTCACTTCTCCTATCATCTTCAGCCTTCTTCCTCTTCCCTATTTTCTTCCACTATTCCCTCAACGGCTGCATTTGGAATCTCCTTCCTTCCTCAAATATGCCCAGTCATATTCCTCTTTCTTTTCTTCTTTGTTCTCAATGATGTTCTTTCCTCCCAAACTCTTTCCAGCACCTCTTCATTCCTCGCCACCCACTTCAATCTCTCGAGTCTCCTCCACATCAACATGTCAAAATCGTTGATCCTATCCCTATATCTTCTTCCCAAGGTCAACGCCGACTAATGACTATTCTTTGTAGTATCTTCTTTAAGTGTCATTCGATTGCTTTTTAATTCAAGTATCGCTTACCTACAGCCCTTAAAGAATTTTTATTTTATTTTAAATTCTTTCTTATATTTTAATTTATCAATATTATTCCTCTTCAGTAAAAAATTTGAAAAGCTTTTTTAGGCATAAATATTTCGAACTTCCTAATCATCATACATACCTACTCGGAATTACCTATCGAATCACTTAGCAACATTGTTTAAAAGAGAAAAACTCTTTGGTACGTTGTTAATATGGATCCCTTCCACCGCGTTCCAGCTCCATGTTTCGATTTAATATTTGGAATATTTTAACATACTACGGAGACAGTTCCGAAGCCAGTGAAAATTCTCAGTGCGTTTACATTGAATCAAACTTAACAGTTTTACCGATAAGTACTCAACTGCACGCCCAAAATCATTCAGACTTGACTCAATTTACGCTGAACACACTTTGAACAATCTATGAGGAGTGCTAATGACTATTCTTTGTACTATCTTAAGTGTATTTCGATTGTTCGTGATAATTCTTCCTTGAATGTAACTTGATGGTTTTTTATAGTTCTCACTGAACGCTTTTTGGCCATATTTTGAACAATAAATCCCCCACTGGGTTTTTCTTGCATAATCATCGCCAAGATTTATTTTCCTTATTTGGACGGAAAATTTCTTGGGAAACCACACCGAAGTTCATTTGAAGCAGCGATGCAAAACCTCAAATTATCTCTCGCCTGCAGCGCACGCGAGTTTCTTTTCCATTTCCTGAGGGAGGGATGGATGCTTCCGCAGCTCGGCATAACTCGCCACAATCCAGGGCCTTCCCTTGCGAGCCGAGGTTTCTTCATTCGCGGGAGGGAAGATGTCGGGCCCCCCTTTTTGAATCATACGGGGGGGCGAGGAGTGGCTGGCTGCATTGTTTCGGCTGCTGAGGGAAGACCCCGAGCGCGAGAGCAGCGAGCCGCCTCGCCAAATCTCCATGGAAATCAACACACACCCCGAAAACGCAAACTAAACCAGCGCGCTCATAAGTTACCCTCATTCGGCCTCCACCTCGCCCTTGAAGGCTCCCTGGAAGAGCCTGCGGTTGCGCGCGTCATGTTTCCTGGGGGGGGGGGGCGAGGTAGAGACTCGTAGGCTGGGATTACGCTTCTGATCCGTTCTGATGTGAGCGGAGAGTCAAAATCAGAAAATATCCTCAGATAAAAGCGTTGAGGAGGAGGAATATGCGTTTAGTATTTGATCAAACTCTGTTCCTCAATCGATGATATTCCAATCAATTGATTTGATTGACATGGCATTGAAATTATATGGCATTGAAATTATATGGCGATTACATGGCATTGAAACTCCGGCATGAGAACCTAGACCGCGCTATCATCTTGAATATTTTTATGCGTACATTTGGATGGCTATTGTCAGCGATTGCCAATGTATCAAATATAAAAAAATTAACTTTATAGATTCTGTAAAACTGTATTAATGTCGGTTAAGGTAAACGTTGAAAAAGGCTCACTTCCAATACTATGAACACTTCTGGGAAATAATTTTAAGTTGTCAGAAAAAAAGCATTATTCGACCGGTAAGATGGAAGTGCGAGGCCGTGTAATGTACTATTATTCCTATGCATGGAATAGAATAATGGAATGAGCGTTTGAATTGTGTGCTTTGGGAGGTATAAATGAAGTTTCTATGGGAGGCATCGCGGATGCAGTCTCCACGTGTTCCCTCGCAGGCAGCCACTTATCCTCCGGTCGGTCGCCTTCCACGATGGAAGTGCTGAACGAAACCGCTCTATCGTGGGGGCTGCTACTTTGCCGCTCCCCCACACCCCCACACAACTGGGCCCAGCGGGAGAAACTGGCGGAACGTGATTTGAATCCCTCTCGCGGTGGTGCATAGAGACTCTAGTTTTGTGTTCTGCCGTGAGAGAGCTGGGTGGAGGAATAGACTAGTCTGGAGCCGGTCAGTGGCGTTGATGGATGAGGCGTAAAAAGAGACGGGCACTTTTCTAGCCATGGAGGGTTTGCAATCTGCGGCGAGAGAAACGGTGTACGTTGGAATGTGGTTTGTCTTGAATCCTACTTCACTGAAAAAAAAGCCGCGGTGAGTTCGTGTCGTGAAATGAGTCGTGAGCACGTGAAGAAAAAGCGGTTTCTTACCTGGGACTCTCTTTTATCGTGGGTAGGGAATTATATTTCAATCAGGGTGCTTTTGAATCAAGGGTAATCGTGAATGATTGCGTTCGAAAATGGGGTACAGATGGCCGAATGAAAAAAAATATGGCGATAAGTGATTAGTAATATAAAATTTGTTCATTCAACGTGTAATAAATGTGTGCTATTTTATTCAGGTTGATAAAAACGTATGCAACATCTGTGCCTAATAAATGAATTGATATTTCATGAGATCATTCAGGGGTCTCACGGATGCAGTAAATAGTACTCCCACGGAAAAATGTCATCCAAACCGAATGAAGGAGTTGAGAGTGAATTTAACGTAGATATCTTCATTTATAATTAAAAATAGACGTAATGTCGTAACTTTTAATCATGTCCTCATTCGATATTCCTCTTTGTTTCGTTCGTAAAAATTCGTAAATGAAAAGTAGTGCTGCCGTTGATTGGAAACCAGGCTAACGTCAATTATTAATAAAATGAGCTTTCCGCTCAAGTTATTAAGCAATACCTACATTTTTTTATTCACGGATATTAAGATATTTTATTTTTAAATTAAGGGGCTAAAGTTTCATTGAGTGGAATAGACTAGAATAAAAATTGATTCAGATGTTATTTTAGTGTTGAGTTATACACTACTCATGGTTTATTTGGCTATACATATTCTATTCAAACTACTGTGCTACAGATAGCTCAGAATTTGAGGATTTTTAATATTTCTTGGATCATTTTTTTTGTTTAAATCAACGAGGCACAAATATCCTGTAATTATGGATATGAAGATGATCTCGAGGAATGGCCGCAGCAAGGCGAGGAAGTTAATACCCAATTACAACTGGAGAAATTAAAAAAAAAACTTATCAGTTGATTAAATGAAATACTTTGAATTTAGGAATAGACACGTCGATTGCCGATACAATAAAGACGTTAAAGTACAGAAAAAATATTTGGGCACCCAATTTGATGGGAAGAAAAACCTTCTGAAAAACTATTATATTAAGATGCATAATAGGGATAAAGTGATCATTGAATAGGCAGTGGAAATTGCAATCTAACTCGACGAATAAAGGTTAGATCACTTTAATGAATATCCAAATACGGTAGTGCAATAAGAATAATGAACATGAATTACAAGAAATTTTAATTCATAAGTAATCGAAATTTTCCCCAACATTATTTGGATGAGTTTCTACGTAAACAATCCTGAACAATTTTAAACATGAGAATAGCGAAAAAAATAAATAATCAAGAGAAAATGCGACAGCGGAAATTTAATTCAAGCCAGGATTTCTTTCTTATGTGATGGATAATTTTAGTGAGGCACGTAAAAATTTCAAATTACCTCCGCTAGGTGATGATAAAATATTTCCTGAAGTTCGAACGGAAATTAGAAAAAGAAAGTTCTAAGAGTCTAACTAGGATATAGCGAGTCATCAGATCGCGACGCAAAAGCCAATTCCAGCCGCGCGGCGAAAACTTCGGGGCAAAACTTTTCCAGCGAGCGTAAACAAGGCTAGTGGTGGTTCCCGCCCTTCGCGTCTTTTGCAACGGAGCAGTTAAAAGGTGGAGCAAGTTGTCGTCACGTCGGGTGAAATCATTTTGAACGGCCTAGTTTCGCGACTGTGACGGCGAGGGTGTGTCTTCCCCAAACAAGAGGATATTTTTCCCTGGATGACTCGAGTGGAGGCAGGCGTGCAATAGCCTGTTGGGAAGTCGCGGAGGAAATGCGAACATGGGAATGCGTGCCTCAGTGGACCCCGTGGGAATGAGATGGGAATGAAGGGAAGAGGGAATGTGTGCCTCTATGGAAATGGAGATGGGGCAGCATTGAGCGAATAACGTCAAGTACACACGAAAGGAGAAAATTAGGAAAACAACGACGAGGATATGACGCGAGCCAGAATACTGCATGCAGCATGTCTCTACATCTAATTTAACAGTGCCACGGAGAGAAATGTACCTGTATCATGAAACTTTTTTCTTTTATGACAGCATTGACGGTATTTCAGATTGCCGGATATACTGACGTAAGGAATTAAGCTTCTGAATTTTTTTATCAACTTCCCTGAAAACGGACAAGAAACATTCCCATTCTTTAATTTTATCTCTTGACGATTTTAACTTTTCACTTTTAATCAGGGGCTGTAGAATGTCTTTTGTCACCCTCGTCCCAAATCAACGTTTCCTCATTTTGGAAATCACCTGCAGCACGATAAATGATTCAAAGTACACTAGTGCTGACATGCACTCAGCCCAGACAGACGTTTTGTTGGTGAGAACCTCATTCTCCCTTGCAAAGAATACTCAATTATTGGTGAACCCCACAAATGAAGTTTTCTTAGAAATTACGGACAACCCGTGTCAAAATTATATTATTTATGTCACTAATGCTTCTTAAATTTGTCCCTAGACTTCTTCATTGTTGATGCACATTAATTTAGTAATGGACGTGGCCCTGAAATCAAATAGATTGTTTGCACTCCAGGCTATCATTAAGTGAATATTTCCGAAGGCGTATCCATCTTCGGATTGGGATTGCAGTATCTAGAGACAGTGCATACTGTCTCAAAAGTAAGACTCTCCCTTGAAGTAAAGTTATGCTCAGAAAATTTTTGTAATTGCTATTATAGAGGTTTTTCTATAACATGTAAAACTATGAGTGATATCAAAGCAGTAGGCTATTTTGCAGAAATCAAATATAAAATATATCAAATATAAATCAAATAAATTTTCAAATTCGTTCATTTAGGCTGTAAATTAGGGTTTTATCTGCTTCGGAGACGTGGTAATGTGCAACAAGCCATCATCTAAGCCATGGGCGAACAATATCTACTCGTCTGAAAGACCATCAAAGGCATTTCCGACTTGGTCAACCGGAAAAATCATTTCCGACTTGGTCAACCGGAAAAATCAGCCATAGTCGAGCATAGCCTGGATGAGGACCATAACATACGGTGGGATGAGACCAGAGTTTTATGGCGATCAAATCAATTCTGGGATCATTTAACCAAAGAGGCGATTGAAATAAGACTTGAGAATAATAATGTAAACAGAGACACCGGATTTTCGATCAGCATCTCTTGGAATAGAACCCTTAAAAGAGTTATGCTTGCCAGAGCTAAGTCTACGCTGGTCCACGGTCCTCCGCGACAAAAATCGGGACTCGACCAATCCGGGCCCTCCTAATGCTGAGCTTCAACGGTCACTTCGAATTTTCTGTCAGTAGCCGTGAGAATGGGTCTCATATAATCTTACCCGCGCGGTATCCCGAGAAGAGATTTTACATGTTGTTCACCGGGAAAGTGTTAAATCTTACATAAGCCATCATCTGTTCACCAAAGTTACCTACTTTGTACAATGTAGGTGAAATAATTTTCGAGTTAACGGATAAAAATAAATTGCTTGTTTGCAAAAAGCAGAAGTATATACACCCGTGCCTAGGCAACTAATAAATGCTTTCAAAAAATTTGCGGGAAAAGATGTAAAAAGGGTGAGTAAAGCACATCCTGACGGTGTTCTTAAACCGTGGGGATGAGGCAAATGCGATCAATGGTCGATTAGATATGTCTATGAATGAAAATAAAATCTGAATTATTTGGAGGCAAAATGTAGAGTCGTGAGTACTGACGGGGTAAGCAATCTCATGCATTCATTTCGCAACTGCGATCAACCCACTTAGTTCAATGAGTAAAGCGCTGATTTTTTATTTCCTTTCCATAATATACTTATTTCCTTACCTCTCGTGATCCTTAATCCTAGTACCATGATTTCTGTAAAACTTTCGATCGGTTAATGTAACAATAATCCATCTCAAACTTTCCAAGAAAGTTTAAATTATATTTTACATTTTTCAACTAATTGATAGTAACATTGTGCTAACTTTGGCTAATTTAATCACTTCTTTGTGTCCAGCGTTGCGTATTTGCCGCTTATTGCCGGCCATTGCGAGTTCAACGAGAAAAAATATCTTGAGTTTCATTTTTTCCGTACTGTTAGCTGAGAAAATAGTTTCCTGTAGGTTTTCTTTTCTCGGCATTTCAACGGTTATTTTTTAATTTAGCAAATGCTGAAAGAGACGCTTATTATGTATTCCGCTCCTCGTTCCTCGTGTTTCTTCGCACTTGTCTGGGGCGTGTTCTTCCGTTGTACCATTTCCACCCCATTTTTCTTCGTTCTCTCCTACCCGCCCCTCTAATTTCCCCAGCACCCTACTTTCTGCGCGATGTCCCTTTCGGAAATTAAACTTCCCAGCGCTCTTAATGCCGCTTCCATGTCCTGGATTTATGCCTCGCTGTCGCCAGAGGATGGGACGATTGCGTGCCATTGAAATGAGGCTCAGAGCGCGTCTGCCGAAAACCAGAGGAACAGTCTGGCTCGCGATGTCGAGACTCAGCAACGGAACCTGGAAAATTATAATAGCTGCCGATGAACCCAGCGTGGATGGCGGGCGATAAGTCAGGCACTTATGATATGTTTCTTTTTACAAGAAAATTATCCCTTGCCTCTGGCGTAAAATCCTGTTTTCTTTAGATTAAGTTTATAAAAAGTAAACGATAAAATATATCTTGGAGTATAGGCCAAATGTATACAATGCACAAAATTTGTTAGCCAACGTCTCAGTTCATTTAAAACCATCATCAGGGCTATGAATGAAAACATGAGAATAAAATAAAAAATACAATATTGTTACATAAGTAAATGTTACGAAAGACTTTTTTTACAATAATATAATTTAAAAAATTAAGAAGAGAATACGCAAAAATTTTGACAAACCTTATATTTGCACATATTTATTGATATTAGGTTACTAAGCTATTACCAAACCTAGTTACCATTAATTTTGATTAATTGAATAAAAATAAATTTTGCTAAGGTTTTCAATGTCTGTTTTTTATTACAACTCTTAATTGATTTAGACATGTGAACCATTTCTTTGAAAAATCTTTTTCTCAAATTAACCTCATGATCTAAAATTTCGGCCATTCAAAATCGAAAACATGGCCATTGCTTATGCTATGGCTATCAAGAGCACACAGTGTTATACCACCTTTTACTGATGACTTCCTGAAATCCTATTTTTTTAAATATTGTGATGTTTGTCCTATATTGCAAGCGTTACAATCGAGGCATGAAATGAGATCAATATAAGAGGAAAGAAAAATCTTATTAAAAAGTAAACATCATCGTTATCTCTTATCATAGCATTGCCTCGAAATCATGGCAAGTCATGATCTAGGAAATCATTGATGATGATATATTTGGGAGAAACCCACTGTCGTAAAATTATGGAGTGATAAATACAGAGCGATATTTCCTTTCCTAAAGTGATATCACAAGCGTATCATGTAAGTTACAATTTGATCAATAGGTGGCCTGGCACACGGACGCTCATGATGACATCATGTGGCCCGAAGACTTCACTTTTTAGGGGGCTTACCACCTCAGTTGAAAGCGAACCGCTCGAAACATAATATCAGGTATAGCGCCTATATCTGTGTATTCAAATGCTACACATGATTGTTTATATTATGAAAAATACTGTACGGAATGCACGGACGTATATTTCTAGTTTTTTTTGCTGAAAATTTTGGGAAAAAAACTCAGAATCCAAAACAATTTTACTGAAATCCATAAAGAACGAGATTTTCACGCCATATTGCTTTATCGCGAAGATAAAAGGCAGAATTTTTCTGCTAAAACGTGACGCCTTTCTTGTAGGGCTCGTGGACTTCATGAGAGAATGCTGAAAATCATTCAAGTTACTTTTTACACGTTTTTATCTCCCTTCAATATTACAATGGTTTATGCGTCTTGCATGGAACGTACAGGTTCATCCTATTTCTAAGAATATATTAAAGTGTAAAATAGCCTTTAGACCAATATAAGGGTACGAAATCGTGATGGCCTGCCCTATATAGTGATTCCCCTTAAGCATCCGACCCGCAGTGGGAGCGTTTGATCGCGAATGGTTTGTGAACGTGTTTGGGCCGGGTAATTACTTTTATGGTCGCCTGTTTGTCTGGAATGGCTTCCTCTTTCGTCGGCGTTTTAGGAACCGCCGCCTCGTGATTTATGCAAAAGCCTCGTGACGTAGCGGTGTGCGTGTGGGCTGATCGTTTCCTCAAGAGTTTAAGTCGCTCAAATTGAAAAGATTGGAGGGAATAAAACAGAGCGAGGGACGAATCGCTATCGGCGTTTCCTTTGTTTGGATCCAAGCGGCTTTGTACCGCTCTAAATTAATTGATGGCTGCTTGATCTGGCAGCGCCACACTCTTGATTGCCGTGAATCGTTAATTTGCGTGCTCTTGCGTTGCGTATCATTTACCGCCTTGAACCTTGAGTTATTGGCGGGAGTAGTTTGGGCAGTTGCGCTGAAGAGACGATTTTATTGGATAAACCTCTAATCATGTTAATAGTTGATGCTCGTTTAGGCCCAGGCACACGGCCGAGAAGCACCTGAGAAGCGGCCTCACGCTCCTTATGAGCTGGTGACCTCATCAACTTATCTGCGGAAGGGTTGGTGCCTTCAATTTTTTGTCCTGAATAGCTTTCATGGGAACGAATTATTTCATCGCTCCATCGATATTGTGATATATACTGTGGCATATAATATCCAAGTACGTAGTGTATTTCCACTCCCAACTTATTATCCCACAGTCCACCCTACCCCTCGCTATAGTTTGTAAGGAGCTCCTAAATATTATTCTATCGCAATTTTCTTCAAGATGGCTGACCAGCTGAAACGTATTTTACGGATTTATAAATACATGGAAAAGTGCCATATTGTTTCCTTGATATTTGAAGCAGTCATAGTGAAATGTATAGTTTCAGGCGTATGCTTGCTTCGCATTAAAAAATAAACTTTGTAAATATACTTGAATGTTTCTTTTTCTTCGCAAAACCTTCCCCCACCTTTTGTCGTTATCCTTCCACCTCCACTGACCTAGTGTATTTAAGGGTTGCCATTTCCTGTGCTTACGCAATGATGCCGCACTGTGGTAAAACCGGTCGTGTGAATTTAAAAAGCTTTTTTTTATTAATTTAAGGCTGTCTTAACAAATGTTGGGCTCCACTTCAATCCAAATCGATCTAATCAACCTCGATGCGAATCGATTGCCTCACTTAGGTGGTTTTCGACACGTGATCCGATGGATGGATGATCTACCTCTCTCTACGTCCAAGGCCAACTGCATGCATGATCCATGCTCCAACGATGAGTCCAATTATTCAATGCGTTTCGGAATCCCATTTCTACGCTGAGTTGGCCATTCTGCCAGCCGTGGGCTTGCATTCCCCTCCAGCATATTTCACTTGCACTATTCTGCTAGGCATATTCAAGGGTGAATATTTTCTTTCCCGAGGACTCTGTGCGTGTACCGTTCGCCCGTAAGTACATCGTCAAAGTACCCTTGATCGACGCCCGCCATCTGTGAATTTAAATGGGTCTTCATTGCTCCTGCAAGCTCTTCATAAAATGAGAGATTAGTAATAAGTGCTTCCCTTGTAGTCATACATTATCTTTCAGGCGAACTTTGCACAGTTGGGTTACATAAATATCGATATTCCACTCCACAATACGATCATTGTGATACGGCAATGGAAGCTATCCAGGAAGCGCGAAGCTTGCCCGCTCCTTATGCATTACTGACGCAAGTTGAGTTTTGCCAATATCTTTCCTTTGTTTGCAGATTCTTTAAATTTTTTTCTTCTGCTCAATGTTTACGCGAGAAAAAAATTTTCTACTTAAAGCTCGAACTTTATGAAGCACTCTCGGACCGAATCAGTCTCAGCGTGGTGGCTCTCTTCATGCCTGATTTTTCCTATGATTGCAATTCATTTATTTAATCATTACTTACAAAATCAAATCTATTTATTGCACACAGATAAGTATTAAGCTAATGATTTAACACTCTTGTTGTTTATTCTGTTATCGAAGGTTTCATCCACTTATTTTTTATCTTTTTTTTTAATACTCCTCATTGCATATATTGTGCGATGTCGTGACATTTTTAAAATGAAATTTTATCCATTTTAATCTTCATACACATTTTGGCTAGACCACGATGCATTATCGAGAGTTTCCTATCCATCTCTCTTACAAGGACGTATGCAAGATATCCTATTGACTAGATCTTAAAAAACTTTCAATAATTGTTAAAATAAAATATTTCATTAAATCCATAAAATGATATGGCTAATGAAAATACGAAAGATGCAATAAATAATAAACAGAAAATCCTTTGGGACAGAGTTACAGTCAATAATGTATAAGTGTATTCAATACATTCCTTATACGTCTACGAATCAATGAATCCAATTGACATCGTGATTTAAAGACTATCAAAGGATCCGTTTTTATCATCCGAGTCCAAATTACATGATTGATTCTCTTGAATCAATGCTCGAGGCAGGTGGACCTTGTTGGGTGATCAAATTAATTAAGTGGATCCGAGTTTAATGCCAACATTAATAATTACAACACTTCCCCCACTGCATATGACTTTCTCTTATGGAATTACTCCTTTTCCATTTTGGTTAATTATAGCCAAATGAAGTAAGTATATTATCGATAAATATCTAATTTTCAGTGTTTATCATCATGAAAGGGACAACCCGTGGTTTAAAAGGATGCATTTTAAAGCAAGTAATTATTCCATGAATATCTTTATGGAGCTAGTTCTAGGTAAAACCATGAAATATTTTTAAAGAACAAACAGTAGGTATACTATGACTTAATAACCGACACTTGGTATTGCTGTCAAGTTATCTCAAGTTCAAAATATTATTCTTGTTCTTGTTGTTATTATCTAAGTTCAAAGTATTATAAATCTTGAACTCAAAATATTATTTTACAAGTTTTTACTCACCAGATATGCCTAAATAACGTTAACATATCCTCATATGTATTCGTAATTTGCTCTCTGATGTAATTTTACTGAAACCTTGAACTGGCAATGTCTGATTCTTTACTCCTTGTTTAATACTTTACCCTAGTATTCTAATGGCGCACTTTATAGCACATTTGCTTCAATGTCAACGCACACGCAATGGCAATATATATTTCAGAGGAAAACAAGATCCAGCGCAGTTGTTTTACGCAAGACTTTTTGCACCGTTCTCCCAGCGGGCTCTGAAGTGAAGTTCAATTTTAATACGAACAAAAAAATCCAGAGATCAACTTGATTTAGCCGTACCTCGTTGAAATTAGCTCACACTTTCATATGCTGGGCGAGAGGAATTACGCAAATCGCTCCCTCTGTTCCCATCAGGTGATAAAAAAAGGCTCGGGATAGACGGAGGCTCGCAAAGGTCGCTCGCCCATTGCTTTCTCGATGATTAAATAGCGATCGCTCTCCGCTTTCAGGGTCGCAAGCAAGCATCGCCACGCGTAAATATCCATCCGCAAGCAGACCTAACCCACCCCTCTCCCTTTTGGCGGCATTAATTACTTAAAAAGATGGCCGAAAGCGAGGGTGATTTTCATGCTTTGATGAATTACACTCTCTTCGGTAATGGAGAATAAGGGAGAACCTTTCCCCTTCATTAATAAATTAATAGATTCTACCCGGATTTTTCCTCGACTTTTTTCTTTATTTTTTTTTGGAGAACTTCAAATTGTCATTTATTTGTCACACTCAAAGCAAAGGTACTGTTTAGGATTAATTTTTAGTTTTATTCTTTACCGTAAATCATCTTTTTTTTGCAATTATGCTGGTTAATTAATCAGACATTGGTCCTATAATTGTACGTTGGTCCTAAAGGAAACTGGCAAGCGAAACTTAGGTCAAAGCTGTAGCCATTTATACTAAAATTATTTTATGCTCGAAATTTTTTTGCCATTGTATCCTAAAAGGCCCACCATGCCCAGCACTTCACCGTTCCTCCTCCTCTCCGTCCACTTCACCTTCTCCATTCTTCTCCACACCCACATCTCGAATGCCTCCGATCTTCTCTCGTCCTACTTCCTTGTCCACGTTTCGGCACCGTAAAGCGCTACACTCCAGATCAGACTCTTCACTAACGCTTTCTTTAAACTCTTACATAACGATCCACTCATAAACTCCGTCCTCTTCATAAACACCACCATCGCTAGCGCAATTCTCTTCCTGATGTACTTACTAATGTATCCGTTTTCCTCTAACGTGCTGCCTATATAGAATTGCTCTTTCTGCTCAAGTTTTTCCCCAACCATCTTAATTATTAGTCTCACATTCCTCGCTCCCGATTCTTTAAAAAATCGCATAACCTTGGTATTCTAGTGATTAATCCTCATCATATACTCCTCGCAACGCTCGTATAACGCATCCACTAGAGCCTGAAGCCTCCTCGCTGACTGGCTAATCGACGCCTTGATCATCCGCGAATCTCACTGATTTGAACATCATTCCTCCCACTTTTATTCCATCCTCCAACTCATCCCATGCTTCCCTTACCATCTCCTCAGCGTACACGTTAAAAAAGCGATAGAGGAGAGCCTTGCGTCACACCTCGTCCAATACTTGCCCACCCAGATTAACCGTCCGCTACCCTCACTTGCGCAGTCTGGGCCATATAAAGATTATATATCAGTCACCTATCCCTCCAATCTACACATATTCTCTTGAGAATATCCATTTACTTAACCCAGCTCACCCTATCAACCGCTTTCTCAAAATCCACGAAACAGGCATATACGTCCTGGTCATATTCTAGATTCCTCTCCACGTGGGACCTCATATCGCTATTGCATCACAAGTTGACTTCCCTTTTCTAAAACCAAATTGATCTTCGCTCAAATGCTCGTTCACCCTCACTTCTATTCATCTGTTCAATATCCTCAGTACCACTTTAGCCGCGTGCGATATTGGGCTAATCGTCCTATAATCTCCGAATTCCACAGCTTTCTTCTTTTTCGGAAGCGGAATTACAACCGTCTTCGCAAAATCCTCTGGCCAACATCCCTCCTCATAAATCCTACTTATTAGTTCGAAAAACATTTTCTTAATGTCCTTCCCTAGATTCTTCACAAGCTCACGCGGGATATGACCCACGCCTACTGCTTTCATGGCCTTCATATCACGAAGTTCTCTCTATTTTTCCGCATCTAAGATCCCCGTCCCAAGATCGTCCTCCTCCACTGCACTTTCCTCCTCTAAAGTCAGTCTCTGCGGTCTGTTCCTTCAGTCATAAACATCCTCCAAGTATTCCTTCCATCTACTCCTTACCTCTCCTCGCTCGGTTTGCATCCTCTGATCTTTAATTTGAGACATTGCTTGTCCTTTTTTTTCGCCCGACAGCGACTCAACTTTGGCGTGCAACGCGCCTACCTTTCCTTTCTTTCGAAACTTTTCCATTTTCTCACACTGGTTCTCCACCAAGTCTACCTTGCTCTCTTAGTTTCATGTCGTAATCGATTATTCAGTTCCCTATACATTCTTTTGCCCTGTTCCGTGTCTGCGTTCTTCTTCTTTCTCCACTCCTCCATTTCTCTTATCATGTTCTCCGTTATCCACGGCTTCTTTACTCTTCTACTGTCATCGTAGCCAATTGCCTTGTCCGCCGCTTTGGCCATTCCAGTTTTAATATTATCCCATCTTTCCTATACACTCTGTGTACTTCCAATCTCCCGGATACTGTTTTCAACAAGTTCCCGATATTTTCTTCTCGTACTCTCCTTCAGAGCTTTGCATTCCATTTCATGGCCTTCCTAACTTTCATAAGTCTTTTGAATCTTACGCTGCATTTCATGAGCGCTAGGTCATGGTCTTAATCCGCATCGGCTGCAGGGAAGCTGCGCGAGTTTTTCACACTGTTCCTAAATCGTAGTACTACCATGATGTAGTCTATCTGATATCTCCCCATCTCCCCTGGACTTTTCCATGTGTACCTCCGCCCTATATGATGATTGAAGCATGTGTTTTTCTATGAGAAACGCGTTTCTCCTGCAAAATTTTGCTACTCTCTCTCCCCTGTCGTTCCGAATTCCTAATCCAAATTCTCCTATTTCGTTTCCATCCTTCCCCTTCCATCTATCCACATGTTCAATGTACATTTTTGGATCTGAATATTAGATACAATTCAATGCCTTCTCTACCAGCCAGTGATGACTCATTGCGGTTGGTTTTCAAATTGGAGGACGAGTTTGTTCTTTGTATTCCCCGAATGGATTAACTATTTCCCCTCATTAAAGTAGTAATTGCTGCTCCATTTTACGAATTTAAGTTTCTTAAATGATTTACTTGGCTGTGAAAGTGCTTAGATTTAAATACTCTAGCATTAGATGGTGATTTCCTTTAGTGCTCCGTAAATAACTGAGAAAAGCATGTCCTAGTCTTTCGTGTATCTTACGCATGTCATCCGATATCCCAATTGATAGGCTTCAAAATACCCGTTAGTATCCTACTTTACGGGAAAGTATAGTAGTATAGTAGTCCTTTAAAAGTAAGGCTGTGTGAGGTGCTTATAGGCTTTCTAGTCAAAGCCGACTAGTAATGCATGACTTCAATTACTTTGTTTTATGTTAGAACCATTTAGAATTAATCGAATAAAAGGTGTGACTTTATTAGGTCGTTACATTTACGAACGTTTTACCCCATCGTTCCACTTGCAATGAAATATCCCATACGTGGTTAGCATATGCGTTACAGGACTAGTAGGTTAAGGATTGATATTTTTCTATAAATCATGTTCTCTTTTGTAAATGCGTCGAATGAAAAGGTTTGATTTTGAAATTAAATTCCTTTTTGGGTAGCTTTTGAATCAGCCATGTATGTATTCGTTGAAACTCCATGTAATTCTATGATAATCCATCACAAAACTGCTTCAAATTAGCCTTCTTTATCACTCTTTCTGGGAAAGTATATTCCTTCATTTGCCTATTAAGTGCCCTTTCAATCGAAAGATCTTAGCATGAAAGGATGTAATTGGATGAAGTAGGTTGAATGCTCCATTAAAAAAAAATGATTACTCCCCATCCTTTATCGACGTTTTGAAGTGATGCATTATGGGCTGGGTGAGATAGTTGGCTCTTTAAATGCTTTAAAGGAGGGTGTGGCGGTTGGAGATGATATTGGAGCGAGGGCGGAGACTTCTGGGAAACGGGGAGGGTGTGAGGTGGGAAGGAAAAAAGAAAAGGGCTCGTGGGGACATTTGCAATAATTGGAGGAAGATTGCTTCAAATCCCTCGGGGGATTCGACAGGGATTATCGGATGGGAAAATGGAACGATGGCAGTGGGTGGATGGCGGTTGGGCATGATTGGGATAGAGCTGGAGGCGGGAAGAAGGAGAAGGTGGCATAAAAAGAGCGGGGAAAAGAGGATGGGCGGGGAAGGGACACTGCTGAGGTGACTGACCCAGATGGGGAGCATAATATAAGAGGCATAATTAAAACATTTCTATTTTCTTCATGATAACATTTAATTATGAAGCGATTTCCACATCTTTCTTTGCCTACAAAGGTTGATTATGCTATTATTATCAAGATTTTAAGTCTAGATGGTCCACCCTTGTATGACCTAGAATCTTCCGTAAGAATGTCACTTCAACACTAATCCTTTGTTGGGAAATAACTCTTTTGTAATTTTATGCTTCTCATGGAGGACTTCGCGCAGGGAGTTAGGGAGAGGGGTGATGAATTCAGTTTGAAAGATAAGCATAGGTTGAAGTTACCAGTCGTAGGTAGCGCATTTGTTTCAATGGAATACGCCGTAATGGGTTAACTAGTGGATAATAGAGTAATGACGTGTTATACAGACAATTGATGGACGTGAAATCCCATAGGTAATTTACCGTTCAATTATGATGCTGAAACGATACTAGGTGCATAAGGATACTTCAGTGTTGTCGATTTTCTTACGAATGGTTAATCGCTGATGACATTTGCTCATTTCGATCCGAGGGCCAACGATAAAACACAGAGAGGATGCCATTATTTTCAAATCTGCCGTAGTTTTTATGTAATCTAGCTTCAATCTATGCAAAGAGATAGACCGTATTTCGCAGGCTGAATGCTGAAATCTGATGATAAGTGTTCATAAAAAGACTGGAAGTTTTGCAAGTTTTCACCAGACTAACCTTGGTGTAAATAAGAATTCCAATACCTGAGAAGATCATCTTGTGGTATTCATCTACATAGAATAGAAGGCCTCGACAAGGGTTCGTCATCAGTCGAGAAAACGAACTAATTTATGTAAAAACTGGGCTCAGCAAGAAAGATATTAATACATACTGACAGTATTATGCACTATCTAAAGCCTACTTAGATTGGTTTTACGTTTAGTTCGAGGCCCAAGCCGTGAACGTTTTTCTTCGTGATCAGGGACATTATAAGTCAAGCTACGCCCAGTTTAGAATGAGGATTTATTAGGCTTCTGGTTTTCTCGTGAAAGTCGATTACTCATATACATGGTTGATAACTATATCTCACCTCATTATGAAATACATTTGGAATATAGGGCTAAGAGATATGTTTTTCTTCGTAATCATATTATTTTGTCTTCATTATTTTCTAAAATTTCTCATAAATTTCTTATGCGTGGTAATGCAAAGAGTTTCAAAACCGAGTGGTTAAGATTAATCCTTATTCCGGCTACACGCGTTGCATTTCGTTTGATAAAATACGTCATAATTTGGGGTTCATTAAAATAGTAGGTTGCCGGCTTGGGTAACCTTTGCTAATAAATAAAATAGATTTAGTCATTGAAACTCTGGAAAAGTAATCAAATTTTTAGGCATCTCTAAAACCAATCCATTGGTCAATATCTTTGAAACATTAATGTCAATAAAATGGTGTAGTTACTGGAGTGAATCAGCACTTAAATTATTTACAATTTTTGAGTTTACATTTTGACTTAATTGGTTAAATCATAATTTTTCATAACATTTTATTACTCCAACACTTCATTTTATAAGTACAACCTTAATGAGTGGTGCAAGTGTTTGGAATATCTAACTCACAATATATTGGCAACAAAAATTTCCATCCCATGTTTTTTTGTAAATGTAAAACATTTCCACCGCTTATATCATGCTGTAGTTTAAATAGCCAACTTTTCATCGATATTACCTTTTATTAACACTATTATGACACGCTGATGTCATTGATGTATATGAAATTCCCTTTATTACTCTAGTATTTATGTGTTTAGCGTCCCTCTGCTGGCAACATATACAGCATTTAAGAGACTTGTTAAGACTATGGCGAAGTATAGCTATGAATCTGTTTTGTATCTTTCTTTGGGTGACATGTCACAATGCTAACAAGTCTGAGTTATGTCTGACTCAGATAATAACTCTGATAATGCAGCTCATAATGAAAAAAATCGTCTTTTGAAACATTAGCAGAGTTAGAGGATAAATGCCAGTTTGAAAAACGAGAATCAGTTCTAAAAGAATCATAAATTATTGACCGATCAATTTTTGTGGCCTATGAGCTAATGCCGCAGTCTATCTTTTGAAACTTAAAACGGCAGTCTCAGCAGTACCGTTTGAATAAATTTTTTTGAAAAAAAATAGCAACGAAATAGATTTTCCTTATCATTAAAGTTTATATAAATTATAAAATCAGTTATTTACATCTGAGTTCTATTGTGATGCATTTTTACTCTGGTCTCCAAGGTTTGATATTCTTGCTCGTCTTACTTGCCTTATTGGGGTCTTAAGCTGTAATATAATTTAAGTTGTTTCCGAAACATCTATTGAAATTAACGTTGTATCACGGGCTGTGCTGAGTATTCTGAGTTGTATATATAACTACGTTGCTGAGGGAAGTTATTTATGTATGTACCTAATAAGTGAAACAGGCTAGCAAATATTTTCCCCTTTGGAGGTACAGAAATCAGCGATTATACAAATACTAATGTATTGCAGAAGGTTTCTATTGGTTTTCAGCCAAATTGAGCCCTTTTTAACTCTGATTTTCCAACCTAAGAATTTGTCGTGTGATATTTGGGTTTTCTTTTTGACAATTAATGATTTGGGCATAAGTTTCAATGTGTGTGTTGCCGTCTGGCGTGTGTTTCCATCAAAAGCCTATTCCCTTGGCCCAAGGCCTTTTGTTACTAAGGCAAAACACGCCCTACGACTCTATCTTTCAATCAGTGTAGATTGGATATTACAAATGCAGACTCTTTGTGACGCGCAGTGTAGTGATTCTAATTATTATTGGGCAGAAGCCAAATTTCCCCTCTTCTCTCTCCCATTCCGTCCGTCCATCCAATTCTTGTTTTCGACGGTTTTTTTGTGGACGATTCGAAATTGAGGACTCAGGCTCAACGGATTTGTAATAATTTTTTTCTTAAATTAAACGAACTTCATGTGTATACAATAATTTTAGCCGCAATTACCTATTTAGTTAAAAATCAGTTTGATATTACTCTTTGGGATAGTTTTAAGTGAGAGATACATTTAAGATATGGTCATTTTGCGTGAAGTTCTATTCAAAGCTAACAACCTAGCTTTTAATTCAAAATTAAACGAAGGCTTTATGTCTGCAAGATAGCTTTTATGCGTTTATAAAAGTTAATGGTGAATTTTGGACAGGTGAGAGCTTGTCGATTGGTCCATATTCTAAAGATTCTCCTTATTTGAAAACTTTCATCACTGTGTGGACGAAAATATATTTTTGTTTAATTTCGTGAAAGTCTGGTAGATTTCGTCAACTTCATTCGGACACAATATTGGCTATTGAACTAGCATGCAACACTAGTGAATAGGACATTCACCCCTCCCTCTTGTTGCTAGAGATATGGTTACCAACAACCCAATGGTCTCAATTTCATTTATCCAAACCAGGCCGTATTAAGGGTAATCGATATCTACCTAAAGAGTGCTGGAAACCAATCAAGGGCAATTTCCATTTATCGAGAAGTGATATATGGCCCCTCTACACAGCACCCATCTATCACGAAGGCTTTATGTCTGCAATCAGTTTTGGATTGTCCATGCCTTTGGACAGCCGGAATTAAAAACGTTTAGGATGCAAATTTAAAGATTATAAAAATTGAGGAATCAGTCGTAATTCTCTGAACCCCTAAAAAATCCCCATCAAGCGTTATGGAGCAACGTAATGGCGTCGTGTCATTCCATTCTTTGTAATGGGAAAGCCAATAAGGACACGATTGTAAATCATGCGACGGAGTAATTGCATCTGGGCACTTCTAATGCATCAACGAAGTCATGGTGCTCCGAAAAAAAAAACCGAAGTAGTTCCGGAAATTGGTTTTGGGAAAGAATGGTAAAAAAATTAGTTTGTGTTGCTTAAACACATTATATATAATAAACCCAATTGATTTTATTTTATTCTGTAGATGTATTGTAATGTAACTATGTATATAAGAAATAATCTCATGAGTAAATCGAAATTTATGGCATCCGTGGCTGAAATACTACCAATGCTAAGGAGGTGATAAATGCCCCATACTCAATGCTACCACTTTACTGCGGGCATTTCAGATGATTAAAATTGTTTAGCAGTTACCTACCAAACCATTTACGACTGAATTTCAGTTTTAGTATCTTCATATATTTTTATACAATGCTATACTTAATGATTTTCATTGAAACTGCGAAGTTCAATAGCCACTATTTTTCCTCTCTTTGGCGAAAGAAATGTCATCTTTGAAATTTTACAATGAAGATTTCTCCAGGGGCATTCGAAACTTCAAGCTATTTTTAACCCACGTTCCTTTCCGTGATCTTTTAAAATTCCCCATTTATAGCTGAAATTATTGTGGATTGATGGGCAATTCCATTTGTGACAGAATTACCTTTAGAGAAAATCATGCAATAGGATATTTCGATCGAATTGTAAAATACAAAAAAATTGTAAAACTTTTAACTTTGCATGATCAAAAAACATTTATGAAGGTGATTTCCATGTACATAAACAAAATTAATTATCGAAATACCTTCTAAACAAGCCCATAATTAGCATGTGACGGAATTACTGCGAGGTCAACCTCCTAAGTGTAATGATTTTAAACATCTTCAAAGTTCTGTGAATCGAAGTATAGTTTGAAAACTTTTAGCAAGGCTGTGATTAATATTTCAAACATTGATTTCTTGAAATTCAAGAAATTAGCTATTGATTTATAAAGATAAAATATTTACAGCCTAAATTTTAATTTCTGAGAAAAATTTGACATTTTCATGGAAATGCCCTAATATCATATTAAGCCCTTTATGTTAGTGCAATAGAGAGCGATGTGTCCCATTCATACAGATAACTTGAAGGAATGGAATTATCGATACTCGTCCCACAGCTTAGCTTTACGACAGAAAACTTTCGCTGCTGTTATTCTAACGCATGTTTAAGTCCAAATATAACTGCTTATTGTAAAAGTCATTCTTCTCCTGTAAGGGCCAATTATTACACCCTTGGCATTATGACCTTGTTCACCTATTTTTTTATCGCCATTAAATTCCGTTTGTGAGTTAAATTCTCCTTCATTGGAATTTGCAAAATTATCCTCTAAGTGTCGGAAAATTGATTGTCTATCATACTCTTTCTCATAAATACTTGAGCCCTGTTAGAAGAAAAAAAATGCTACCGCGTCGCTGACTGAATTGCTACGTTGCCAGTGATTTTTGAATGTACGGTTGATACCATCAATTTTATTGACCTCATAATGTTTATAATCATTTGTGTTGACACATATTGAGACGCTATTAATTCAAGCGACGTGCGGCATTAGCAATGCGATACTCATCCCACAGCGTAGTTGTTATGAGAGTAAAGCTCAGTTACTCTTACACGATACGTCCAAATATAACCTCTCGTTCGAAATTTATTCTTCTCACAAACAGGCTAAATCTAATACACGTACCATTATTATCTTTCGCAGCTATTTTGATTATTGCGACTAATTGCCTAATTGACTAATTCTCCTCCTTTCTAATTTTTTAACACTGCTATCTTGCATATATATGTAGCAATTATTGGCTACCTTTGGTAACCTGTTTTCCGGAAGATTCGTTCTGACGCCCGAATCAAAAATGCTCATAGTGAGATTGGTCTTAGGGAAATGAACTGACTCCCTACCCAAAATGTGTTAAAAATCCACACCTGTAGCTTACTATAGTGCGAGCTTTACCCTCACCTATCCAAAAACTACCTTCAGGTTGAATTACCGAGAGAATGTGATATTTTTTCATCGTCCTCGTCCTTTTTCTGAGAAATACTTCTACCGTCAAATTTAAAATAAAATATATGTCCCGCGACATTGCAGGCTGAATCGTTCCTTTTGATGGGGGAGGGATATAAAATAATAATCCCGCCCATGTGAAGTCCCCGGATATATCAGCAGGAGGCAAAAAACGGAGTGAAGACGTGGAAGTATGAGTGGTCGGGAGAAGCCGAGTTCCTATGGCATGACATATGGAGACCTGGATTCACGGCGTCCTTAGGACCACACCGTTTTATTTATAATTTTCCTGCGGTGCCTCCAAGGTGCAAGTCGCGCGTAGGTTCATCTGTAGATGTGGTTAGTTTCTAAAGAGAGAAGTGAATCATTGTAAGTGCTGGGAAAAATGGTTTCCCGGTACACGTAGGAATGGATGTGACGCTGGAATTTAAAAAAATACCTTTTTTTGCTCCAATGATAGATTTCCCAAGCATTTCGTCGCATAGACTGACTTCCGCAGCGGCAAAGGTATTTTTTCCTCAATTTCTGCTTCCGTTGCTTTCAGATGTTCCGTCTTTTCACTTTTGAGAAATCTATTCAACTTTGAAATCAAGTTCCGCCATCAACAGCTTTACACGTTGAGTAGTGGGCTGGGTTCTCCGTATTTACAATGCTTTCAAAGAAAAAAGTTTAGTCTATTGACATTGGCTAAATGTTGAGAATTTTTTTTTCATTTTTTTAACCAACACTGTGAGTAGGCCGATTCAACTTTTTGTAATCCTTATTTTTTTACTCTCAATGCAATTGGGGTCATATATATATTCTTGTTAAATAAATCTTGTGTTCATTCCCAATACATCTCAAGAGATTATACGATGTAAATAACATCTGTTTGCAAAAGCGCTGTAATTAATTTTGGATCCATGAATTACGAATAAATATTTAATTCGAGAACATAATTTCCCTAAACTTTGTCATTTTTTATCGAAAAGGAAAATTTCTTTTACAAATAATTTTTTTAAGATCCTAAAATGCGTCATGATGAAGATTGAAAGATGATAAGAGTAATTTTGCTAAGTGCTTACTGCGTAACTGCCGTGGGAGTTATTTTCAAATTAATATATTAAAATTATGCAAATATCACAGCGAATTATTTTATAAAGAGCATTCATTATTTCAGTATATCTTAAGAGCTGTTTGAAATTTCAAAAATATTGAATAACCAAGACAACACTCTCATAAACGAATACCATTTTCCATTATTTTCCCCGATTCTGGCTTCCGTTTCAAAATTCATTTCTTCTTCCGTGACGTAACTTAGGTCAAAATGATAAGATAAATATGTAATAATAAACGCCTGATAATCATTATTAATCGAAACCCGAGTCGCTTCATTTGAAAAAAAAGAATAAGCAATAGATATTCATACAAGAAACCTCAAAATAGAAAACTAGTTATTTAGACATGAGTCAGTGAATTTCATATTGAGAAGGACCTCTGCAGTTGCGTTGTATTCATGAGAATGGAGAACCAGGCCACTTCGAATTTTTTTCTCAGCTCGTGTTTTCGGTTCGAACCGATTTGAACTCTTAGTTTGGCGATAAAATGCAAATAAATAAAGGAGAAGTTGAAGAAATTCAAAATCCAATATCCTCATATTCGAATTTATCGCATTTCTTTATTCTTATTTCGTTGCAGTGGTCATTTCGGGTGGTCGTGGACTGAATTCAGCATGCCTTCCACTGCGAGCGTGCCGTATTGAGACCAGCATTCCATTTTTTGAGTTCAGTGACTCAGAATCGGAGTATTGAAAAATCGAATGGGCCTTCATCTGTTTTTATTTACGTAGCAACAGAATTTTTGCTGCCTTCCTCAGCCCAAGCAACGCGTCTTGCCTTAATGCTTCTCCTGCGTGTTTTGCTCTCAGTTCATCTCCCAATACGCCTCCATTTTTGCCATCTTCAAACTTTGTGCATGCATTTTCCAATAAATTTCACGTAGAGCAATCCTATATTCCTTGGCTTATATTTTTTCATATAATAATAATGATAATAACGGATAGCAAATGTAGAAGTTGTTTTCCAGTGCCAGAAACAGTCCAACTCATTATATCTGGCTGTACTATGTTAGCTAATACAGATTATTTAATTTATTAGACATAATCAAGTTGCAAAAATTATCCACCAAAAAATGGCCTACCATCATCATGTCATCATATTGATCCCATTTCCCTAGTATTAAAAGCAACCATACCTTGTTTATGTGTAGTTACGGATTTTGAAACGTGATATGATAACTCTTAATCATTGGTAAAATCTTTACCACCGTTAATGAATTAATCGGGCGCTATAGAAGTGGATGAGGCTTCACATACAATCTGCGATTCATCAAAATGTGGCGTAAATTTGATGAGAATAATATTTAAAAAGTAAAGCTGTAATCATGAATTACCAAAATGGCGCTGATTGAATAATGATTCTTAGTTCACATTGAAACATCAGTTTTCACCTCGAACAATAGCATTAAATACTAAATTTTAGCTACCTCGGGCAACTTGCCTATTTCAGACATTGCGCTGCCCTCTATATACAGCACCTATTTATCCTTCTTATTATCAGATTGGACCTTATTAGGGGCCTTCCATTCGCTACATGTTTAATTTTATCATACTAGCCCATAAATACATTCCAGAATTATCCATGATTTTAGATTTTTACTCTTTTTAACATTTACTTTCGTGCGGTTCATCATGTTCAATGAATGAATGAGTGGATGACCATCTCCAGTGAGAGATTTGCAGTTTCTATTGATCATTGCGATACTAAATCGGGTGAAATTTCGTTAAATTTCCTGTTCAGCAATGTACCTTTATGCTAAATAATGAGTATCGTATTACCAAAAATTAAAAGCAAGTTTAGTACCTCAAATTTCATGTTCTTTACAACACAATGTAATATTCGATGTCACGATAATTTTTGGGTGAACACTCTCTGCGGCATTTTTTATTATCCGCTTGATCACTCTCAATATAATTACTTGTCAATTTACCTGCGGTTCATTATGCATGGCTTAATCTAATTTTTTGACGTGAAACGTTTATCTCGCCGCAGATGTTAAAGAATGAATGTGTTGATTATGTGGCTTTAAAATTTTGCTTCCAAATTATCATTTTCACGTGTGCATTTATCTTTCACTAAACAATTAATTCGCGAACCTTTTGGCATACTTTCACGTTTTCTCTTTTTTTCACATGCACCGAATTTGAGACTCTGCTACTAATTTTGAATTTTGAATAATGAAGGCTTTATTTATAGCGGTAAAATGGAATGATTGAAATATCGAGTTGGCAAAATTCATTTAATTAATGTTAGTTATTTTGATACATTATAGTTCTTAGCACCTTACCTTTAAGGTAGAAAGGACCATTCATGCATTTACTTGCTGTGGAAATCGAAAGCGCTGAAATATTTTCACGATGACCCACGAAAGGGGCGCAATGTTTTACGTATCGTCCGCAAACAATGAAAAGCAGCCTGATGGGATCGGTAGCGATGTTGGCCTGGTGATTGAAGCGATTTGCAATTGGGCGAATGTTCACGGGTTCAAATATCGGTCGGATATCCCATCCACATCCCCAACGAGTCGGATCGGGTTGATCGGGAAATTCTTATCCCTCACAATGATTTTCGATGAATGATTATTTTGGTCATTTTTGCTTGTACTTCTTCGCAGATGTCCCGAGATTTTACTTGCTTTAAACGGAAACGAGAATACCGTGAACTGAGCCCTGCAGTTGGTCGTCATCCTAAGTGCTGGGTCGATGTTCTGTGGGGGTTGACCACTCCTTTATGCCTGTAGGGTATGCAGTTAGTCGTGCCTGAAGTTTGTCCGTGGCCAGGTGGTGAATGGTCATGACGCGGGGCGGGAGAGGGAGGCAGTGAACCTCGCAGCGAGGAGACGTGTTGATCCCCGGGGACTATTGGAGTGACCCAGCCTCAGTTCATATTTTAAGAGTGAAAGGTGAACAGCGTGCTCTCTCGTACATTCTACGTCTACTGTGGTCATTTTGTGAATTTTTGAAAGCGACTGAGCCCTGGAATTCCTGACAAATTTCCCCCGTTTTTGAGCTTCAAACGATCCTGCGGTGAAAAATTCCCAGCATTCATGCAGCCATCGCAATTGCCCATGTTTCGTTTCGCTGAAAAGACGTTTTAGTTTCAGGTCAGGGTAGATGACACTGTACAACATGTTAAAAAATGACGATATCGTTTTTACCCAAAACCACTTTAAGATTTAGTGAAGGAAACTGAAGGGATTGTGGGAAGAAATATTTAAACGGCTTATGTCCTCTTATATGCTGGATAAATGGCGTTTAGTGGCTTATAGAGGTTTCTTCGCTATTTTAGAGTTAAATTGCTGTAATTTTTATTTAAGTTTCTTTTTCTCACGTTAACTCTATATTTAGGCATAACCGAATTTTTCTCTCTTCTTTGAAAAAAGAAATAAATTAATAGAAAGATAATCACCCATTTCAAGTATTTAAAGTGCAATTGGTGATATGAAATTGAAACGATCAATTAATAGTGCTCAAATTGAGATTAGGGAATTTTATCTAGTATATGAGAACAAAACTTCTAGGAATAGAATAATTAATGCTGATGTACAACTGGATGTTTTGAGATGTGACATTGAAAATGAGTTCTTAAATTGATTATATATTTTCACCTCTTCTCTCTCCATTAGTTTCCATTGTTCATATTGTTTACTATGCTACAAAATATGGTCTAGCACATATTAATCGATTTAAAGCTGCTATTTCCTTACATAACCATCTCCTGTCTTCTCAAATGCCCAAGCACAAACTGCGCCAACCAATCAAGACCTCGAATCGAAGCATAAATACTCATATTTAATGTCCGTCTTAACAATCATTTTTCAATATTTCCTTTTTGCTTTTTAATCTCATCGAAACGCAATAAACGTGCAATGAAGTTTTCGTTACTTTAAAACGGAGTTGTTATCATGCTCGCTCTTAGCTATATTTTCAAACCTCTTTCGTTTCGTTATGTTCTTTCGTTTTCGTCTTGGGATATGAAATTATTTACAAGGCGTTTCACGCGGTGAAAATTCTGGAGGATGGGTAAGGCTTTTGTCACCACTTACGGATAATTAATGTTTTATTTACATATCATCTTCATAAAGAGTCAAAATTTATATATTGCTAGACTTTAGATGTAATTTTTGCAATAATTACTGAAATAATCGATGCCTGTTTACATTTGAGGCTTGCTTTGCTACGATAAACAGAAAAATTTAGTTACAAGTTCGGATATTAAAAATAGGTACACTATGTTACAAGTTTGAACGCTCTAAGTATGAGTACTTTCAAGATTGGATGTACTGGCATCTCCATTTTAAAATGAATAAGAACTCTTTTGGAGCATGATGAAGATGACAGGAAAATGATGTGGGTCATGCATGCCTTCTGTTGCAAGAGTTTTCAGTGATAGAAAGGAAAAACTAAACAGCGTAGAAAAGTAAGTAGTTACGTGCAGCATTAATGGCATTTCCCAATGGAAAAAATATGAAATTTTCAATAAGTATCAGTGCATACTTTTTCCAACTATGTAATATATGTACACAATTATTTTGGGAAATTGTTGTAGAATAGTATAAATTGCGTAATATTTTATGCAGGAAACCTTGCCAAAAATTACGCTGTAAGTATAAGCTTAATACAAAAAAAAATAGATTCATGCAATGTGAGTCACTTAATGCATTTTCTTTTATTTCCTTAAAATGCTTCTTTGTCAAAATCCACGAAATATATCTCATTTACAATCCTGGAGCATAGAAATCTGCGCTAAATGGTTGCATCAAAGACTTTGGTACACATTGTGGATATGCCCGAATGCTATCCTCGGCAATCAGTCATTGGAATGGTTTGAGGCGAATGAGTTTTCGGATTGATGACCTGCCTCTAACTGCGTCAGCCTCGCGTCAGTCGTTGTCTCGCACCCATTATCTCTTTCGCACCTCTTCGATGTTTTCTTCCGCCGCAATCTGTTCGCTGTGTTGGTCGGCGTCGTGATCCCCAGGGGGAATACGGGGAAAAGCTCTTACCTCGGCACAATCCCTCCACACTTTACTTCCCACTCAGCCATCCGCAAACACTAGACCCACGGCCTGGATGCTGTTTCAGAGTGCATCCTCCCGCCACCATTAGACACGGCGCGCTCCTCCCGTCTGCAACCCCAGCCTTGGATTTCCCTTTATCACTCTTTATCTCACCCATCCACGCTCCCGATATTAATTTCGGCCATTAAATTGCTCTTTTCCTCTTGCTCACCTCCCTTCCTTCCGTTCATCGGAAGACGAATGAATTCTCTTTCTCCCGTAGGCACTCATTAGATAGGTGGAAGAGTTGATTATGTTTTTTTCCAAGGTAGATCTACTCAAGACCCTAAACACTAAGCCATCAAAGCTCGAGAATGACGCGGTATTTCATTTTTATCTCGCACGTTTGAAAACATTTGTTGCAAATATTTTTCGCTCTGCAGTAAATGAATATTTGAACACCAACACTTTTTAATATAACTACGAAATAAATCTTAACATTGCAGTTCTGAAAATTGATACTGCCTAATTAGAAATGACGTAAAGAACGCTAAAATACAAGCTATGGCTACATTTTTCAGTGCTGTTTAGCGAATTGTATTTTAAGACCTTATTGATTGCGTCACTTAATTGTTCATTAGTTATCTTCAACTTTTACCATGATATGCGGACAGAGCTAATGTTTAATAATAAGAATTAATCATATTTAACTAAATTTCAATGTAATATAATCCAAGTAATGGCACTAAATGAAACTTTTGACCATTTTACCCATATTCAAAAGTGTTCAAAATTGCAGGCGTATGATCCTATTCACAAATCTATTCATCGATCACTATTATTTCCTCCTGTTGTGCCTTCAGGATCCCTCTCCAATGATTTTATTATGTCCTGCCTCCAATCTGATTAACGACTTCAATCAAATT
Source organism: Ischnura elegans (assembly GCF_921293095.1). Taxonomy (NCBI): domain Eukaryota; kingdom Metazoa; phylum Arthropoda; class Insecta; order Odonata; family Coenagrionidae; genus Ischnura; species Ischnura elegans. Next base: position 108,392,282 of record NC_060254.1, on the reverse strand, counting down.
GGGTAGACAGACATCACAGTCTTTTATTTTGTTTGGCAGCCATGTACAGGTGAGTAGAATGCATATGGAAACCCTGAAAAAGAAAGAGATCGGGAATAAAATTATATACCTGCTCCACATGTGAAACAGAATGCCTCTCCCGTGCATCGAGATCATCTCTCCGAAAACAAAGGTCACGTACGAATGATTTCGTGGTGTTCGTCGCCTTTGGATCACACGCGGCAGAACGTGGGGTGGGAGGTAAAAAGAAGCGAATGAGTCGGTTATAAAAAAAAAGAAATCCGTTTTCGTTGGGGGTGAAATTGTCAGACGCATGGCTGAGGCATCGCTGTCGCTCGGTTTGGAATGAAGACTAAAAAATTCCCCATTCCCTCTCGCTTGCTCATAGCAATTTGTCGACGCTTCCAGCCGCCCGGGGACAGCCAAAAATAAATCGGGATTTGTTGAAACAAAAAATGGTGCGAAGCAAGACAGGGTCTGGCCTCTCCTCAAAAGCACGAATGGAGTAAAACGTAAAAAAAATCTGTGGGTGTTGCTTCTGTTGGCGATTCCCCCTTCCTCTCATCGGACACAGTGTTGACACACGACTAAATTCGTTACCACGTCTGCACTCACTATCCTATGACGCTACTTTCGTATCGATCGTGAATATGCATTTCCAAATATTCATGTCTAAAATATGATGCATCTCATCCGCGTGGCTTTGGAATTATATGGAGGCATGTATCTCATGCTTGCTTGTAAATGTATGGATGTGATTAATTATCATTAATAGCAGAGAAATATTAATTTCTTGCCGTTCCCTGAAATTGGCATTTTAATGCATTTATTATGAAATTCCAAATACTGCATTGCGAGCTTCGTGCACATGAATAATTCCAAGTGAGCCATTCAATTTTAGAAGCAGGTCCAGGAAATGTTTCTGAATATTTAGATCACACTCCTATGTTGCCTGTAGGACATTGTTTAGCTATTTTAATTGAAGCAGTTATTTTATAATTTTATCATTGAAATAAATATGAAGTGACAGATGCAGACTTAATGCCTTTTTATTTGGTTTATTTGGATGAACATATGAACATTTGATATAGCATGACAAATAAGTAGAATTACATGTTAACTTTGAGCCATTTTCGTCAGGTGATATTTTATGTTTTTAAGCTAAATAAATTAAATTTCTTGAATCTTCTTCTTCATTGTAAACCAAATTTATCTATGGCATGTGGCATATTTTTCTATGGAATTAGCGATGTATGAACCAAAAGTTCAGGAGATGCATTCCTAGGTAGACATGGCTATTTGAAACTGCACAGCCACGATCGTTACAAAAACAGCTTCATGGCATGGTTTTGCAAAAGTATTCGTTTGTCAATAGTTTGCCCAAGCAGAAAGAGGGTGCAGGTGTGGAAGAATTGCAGAATTTATTTCCGGCGCACTTTTAAACAACATTTTTCAATATTTGCCAAAAATAAGTATTTACATTCGATATTAACCTAATTCCATCGCTCAGATCCTTCTGAAGAGTGTTTAGATCGTACCACACCAATACGGCGATATCACCTTAAAGACTATTTCAGTTAGAGCACTGATTGTGTGATAGGATATTCAGTGGTTACTTATATCACCACGCGCCCAATTTCATGAAATAAACAAGATCGGTGTGCTCGTATACGTTTTGCTGTTGTGCGCAGGGAATTTGTCTATAATCTCAGTCGTCGTTTGAGTAGGTGCGCATATCGCAGTTTGTAGAAGCCGGGAAGGAGCACGGCGACCTTTTCCTCCCACTCGCCAATGTATATCACGCCACAACTGCCTCGTCGTGAAGAGGTTTAGGTTTTAATAAAGACGGCCTCTCCAAAGAGAAGCCCCTCCATCATACAATCAATATTTCATTGAATTCGTCCCCCCCCCACCTTCCGGCTTTGCCCCTCCTAATACCCTCCCTCCCCCTTCGACCCCACCCACCCTTGTTACTTTCTCCTACCTCGCCCGACTGCACATTCATGCCGCAAAAGATATCCTCGTCTAGTCTCTCAATCTATCCTTGCCTCTGGCTATTATTTCCTCCCTCGGGGAATTTTACCCTCTGTCGAAAATATAATTTCCATTTACCCAAGGGGATCGGGTTGGCGTGGTGGCTAGAGTGTTGGCTTCCCACCCAGTGGGCCCGGGTTCAAATTCCAGAAGCGGCAGAGAATTTTCAGAGACTGCCCGATCCCTGCTTGAATGTTTTGTGGAGGACATTTCTAGCGCAACACTTCGTCCGTCGGAAGGGGCGTTAAGCCGCGATCCCCTTGGCGCCTTTCATTAGGAGCAGGCTAATGCCAACGCCGGGTTTCTCTCCACCCTTCCTTCCATTATCCTTCCCTCATGGCGCAAATGACCTCAGCTGTCGGTCGCCTCCTCCAAATACCATGCCATACCGTTCACCCATTCACCTGCGTTTCGTCTCACGCATTGTTTCAACCCGAAGGTTATTTTTGGGTTCTTGAGGGTAGAGCTCACTCCAGTCTAAGCCACAGTTTGATATGTGACATCAAACATTCGGGGTATGGGAGCCAGTTTCTTTCCTCGTGCTACTTAGCATTTCGAGGATTTTCCTAATGGGGTGTCCGGAGGCTTCCTCCGAGGATTGAACGAGGGACCCATAGACAAAAAGTTTTTACCCACAGAGCCACTGCGCCCCCACCAGAAAATGTCTAAGATTTATTTAATATTATCGAGAAAGTTTCAAAGATAAATATATTTAGATATCATTCACTTAATGAATCCGGGAATTTTCATTTTCAAAGGCCATAACTCAACTTAAGACGAAGAATGCGTAATCAAAAAACGTTATATGACCAGCAGAGATGGAGTGATTAGTCATCTAGCAGAATATGCTAACTAATACGCCAGCATGCATTGGATATGAAATCACCATTATGCCATCAGTGACTGTCTTCTTAAATATTTGGAGAAGAGGGTAAGCTAGGATTTCAATGTATGAAAAAGGTATTTGAAGACTGTAAAATGTCTACTTCATATTATTCAATAATTAATTTATATCCTAAATCATGAAATAATTATACTTCTTTGTTCCTTTCCCCGCTGCTCTCGTCCATTAACCTGCTGTAATACTAAAACTCACATAATACAGAATATACATAAACTAAATTATCTCAATATTACGCGTTAATCATAACCCTATTATATACGCTTGCGGCGATATGGAAAATATTTGGGTTGCATGAATGAGGATATTTCAGGAAGCGTTATTGCTTCATAACATAATACCGCCAGTCGCTAGGCATGCTCTTTTGCATGGTAGTACCATGATGGTACTGTAATGGCCATCACACGTCGTACTTGATGAGATGTTTTGGAAATAGACCGCTTTCTCCTTATTTCATTTTATGTTTTAACTACACTTATAATCGGTATTGTAGCTTAAATTGACAGGCCGCTGGTTTAGCAATGCCTTGGTCTACAAAGAGAAAACTTCTCCTTTAATTCTCAGCAAATGCATGAGAAGAAACTCTCGCATTGCACAGTCCTCATCACTTGTATCAGTTGAACTTGCGGCGTTCAGTGGCTCCGCATCGAGAATAAACATTCGCTTTAGTAAACTCCTTTGACTCGAAGATCGTGAATATTTCTCTCAGTTTAAGAGGCAGGCGCGTTGACATTAGTTTCAGATCCTTTGGTGCTTTGCTTAGAGCCATGCTTGTTATCCTAGAAGAGGGTAGTTTGAAAAGGGAAAGAATAACCATGTGTCTTTCGCCGAGGCCCACCCTGAGATGCAAGTGCCATTAAAAGGAAAGATGTATTTGCGATCGTAGCCTCCCCTTTCAAAATGCTAACGATGCGGCACTGCGGGAGGATTAAAATAAGAAGAGTATGTCTGGGGCGTCCGGGATGATGGCTGTGACGTGTCGTTTTGGTTCCGTTCCAGGTCCGTCTCAGGCCACAGCCGTCTCTTCGATCTACCCCTTCTCTCTTTCCTCTGCATTCTGCACGCCCTCTGCACCGCAACCCACCGCCCCCATGGTTAACTCCTCGTCAGGGTTTGACACTTAAGGAAATCACGAATTAGAAAGTAGATAAAATGTGTGCAATCATTCTAATTTTCTCTAGTTCTTCAACTGCTATCCGTACCTGTGTAAACTAGAGATAAGAGCCTGGTACAGATAAATACAACCGGTGGAATATTTGGAAATAGGGAAGTACACTAGTGTTTCAAATGCATCAAACACATTTTTTAAATTAGAGTTCAGAATAACATGTCGTAAAACCGCAGTTTAAATCCTAATAGGGTATACTTGATTCGAGATAACCGTCCGAAACATGAAAAAATTCAAAGGCCGCTAAAACGGGTGTCCATGCTGAATATTGGCCGTGACGTCACAAGGCAGTAGCAGACGGCAGCTTCTACGCCGTTTAGTTCTACCACTATTCTTGCATGGAAAAATTACTGAATTTGAGGATATCCGTATTTTGCTGTCATAAAATAACTTCAAAATATATATGTGGCTGCTTCCCTTTTGAGAACATGACTTCATCATTGCGTAATATATTAATATTCATTTACGTGTCAACTTCAAGTTTGGAAAGAGTAGTGCGAGTAGCACGTTGAATCTTTAATAAATAGATGATGGTATTTATTTTTCACTGGGTTTATTTTGACACAATGCCGTTTATCATGCCAAAACATTTTTTTGTAAGAGCTGAGTGAAACTAATAGACCTATATCAGATGCTAGCTGCAAGACTTATTCGTTGCGTATGTATTCACGACGGCCGGAACGTTCGCCCTTCGCAAATAGAATCATGGGATGTTAGCCTTATTTCCGTGCTGGCTGGTTGTTGCAATGGTTCGCTGTCCAGGATGAGTTCAAGAAAAGTTAACCTTGGTTGGGAGAAGGAAAATTCCAACGATTTACCAAATTTTGATGTATTTATGGTGACTGAATTTTTGAAAAAGGAGGACAGGTTCAACGCTCCTGAAATGCGAGTAGTGTGTGGTTTTGTATCAACATCTTATCCTATGTAATTTCGTAGATATTGCCGCAATATTAAGTTATTACGGACTTATTATTAATATTAACCCACTCTTATGTATGTTTACTGCAATACCAGGGAATCTTACGGTGGCAATGCGATTGGTTACGCACAAATCCGAAGTTACATTTTCAATAACATTTTCCCCGAGGATCAGATCCTTAATCACCATTTTTCTGTGACGTTCTCTATGGACGACTTTGGTTGGAGTTTCCTAGCTCTCTTCCTGTCACTTTGGCAGTCAAATATCCTGGGAATTGTTCCAACTTTGGCCCTGAGATTAATATTACCTCCCATCAATTTGTATTGCATAACATTTTCGAAGTCTTCTTCGATCTGCAGACGAAAACAAACTGGTTAGTTTGAAAGACAATGGATTTTGGAATTAATTTTTTTGTACAAATATGTAAGAAAATTCAAGAAGGGCATATTCCTTTAACCAAACTACTTTCAGTTTACACATTACTTAGGTCTACGCGGAAGATGCTATATTTTGAATCAACACACTTTCTGATATGAACGAGGTACCTATAAAGTAAGTTATTATAATATAAATATCAATTTGATCTTAAAATACCTGAAAATGATCTTAAAAACAGAATATCATCGATAGGTAAGAGTCAGGAGCAGCCTAGAACCATTCATTCCGTATGACTTGTGCTTTAGGCACGGGAATGAATATCTTCTCCAGGCTTTCGTTTCGACGTCGAGATGCAATTTGGAACAAAAAATCAATTATTCAATCATTCATTCAAATCAATTACTTTAGAATTCATGTTTTCCGTACTAGCCGACATTTTTAGGAAGCAAACTCCACCGATTCCCGGAAACTCTCGCCACGCTAAAGAAGGCGGCGGAATACATCGATACTCCGCTGCGTGCACTGCCTTGTGACGTCACATCTCAATCAAGATGGAGGCACTGTGTTTCAGCGCAACATGAAATTTTCCGACTTTCAAAACGTTTTAAAGTGCATACCCCAGATGCAGGAAATAAAAGCGACTACACTTATATTTCTTTTTTAGGCTAAACTTTCATATTCGGCAATAAAAAAAATTACTGCACTTCCCTATTGAGATGTAGAAATATGCATAATTATCAAATGTATGGAAAATAATGGTATTTGTGTTACCATGAGCTTATATCTCTGCTGTTTAATATAGTCCCCAAGTCAAAAATTTGACTTGAAGGAAACTATGACAAATTTAGTGACCAAAATACATGTAGTCATTCTAATACTCCCTAACCTTTTCCTCATTCTGTCGCAATGACAATGGAAGCGTGTGTAAACCAGAGATATAGGCCAGGTTGAGACACCTATTCAGCAAGAATAATGGTTATGACTGGTTAGAGACATACTAAGTACGGATTTATACTGATCATAAGCGTATTCAAAGGGTAAAAAAATCTTTAAATTCCAGGGATATCCCTTCCATGCCTTGAATAAATACCGGTAGTAGTAGTATATATAGTAGTATATATAGTACATAGTATAATAGTATATAGAGTAGTTACGATTTCATGAGCTTTCCCTCAATCATCTCTTGTGGTCTCCGCAGTGAATATTGATGTTTGTTAAAGCAAGTCCTGAGTGTGCAGCCAAAATTTGTGTTCCTCTTGCCCCCTCTAGTTTCTCCATTATTAGCCATTCCATGACTGCGAAAACTAGAGTAATGGGCACGTGGATGAAGATGCAACAAGCGTGAAGTATACATATAAATGCATTGGTGTAAATGCGTCTATCGGAAGGAGAATGCCCTTAATTGGGAACTTATGACTTCACGAGCTTTGGAAATTCCATATCCTGCAGTATCCTAATCATAGTTGGATAATTAAGGGATTCATGCATCAGGTAGTGCTCATTCCTCCAATAATCGCCAGTTCTTTCTCTCAAATTCGGACACAACAATGCTGAAAATAGAAAAGTAGGTTTAGTAAAAGTGCAGAAGTCCATCTAGCTAGTTAGATATTTTTAATATTGTCCATGGCCTAAGTGATTTCATAAAATTGGAGTAGGTATGATATTATGCTCATTAGCACTACTACACCTTTTGTGTACAAGAAATTGAATTTTGATTGAGGAGCTGAACACAATGTACTTAATTGTATCTTTACAAATATTTTTCTTCATCAACCATTCTTTTTGGGTTTCCCTAGGAAATTTTATTCGTAAGAAATCATTTTCTGCTGTAATGGTGAAAACTCTATTTCGGCACTGTTAGGGATTTTGCAAGAACGAGCGAGTTGAGGGCTATTTGCTCCGTGAAATTTGTCCTATTCGCTTTGAAAGCCTTAAAGTCCCATTCGATGGAGCGCTGCCTTTGAACTGTCCTCCCCACACCACATTCGTTTGAGCTCCCGATGATGGAACTGGAACTGAACTGAGACCCTCTGGTTGAAATGCGAATGCACCAGCTACAATAAAATCCCGATCAAGCCTTAATTTCGTCTCGGTGGTAGAATAGCTGAGCTGCTGCCCTTTCTATCCACATAATGCTATCCTATCCTCACCTAGTCATTGATCCTTTTAAAATTATCTCTTTAAAAATATTTTGAGTACACCCTCTCGTGTTTGCTTGTATTTTAAGTTTCCGCCCTTGCAAAGATAATTTTTGTAAAGTACACCATAATATTCTGACTTAGCAATGATTAGTTTCTGAAGGATGCACTTTTGAATAATTGAGATGACATAATGTGATCAAAGTCATATTTGACAACGTGGAAACCGTAAAGGCATTTAAAAGGTGAAGGTAAAAGGGAGCTTGTGAATTGATCAATCCTCTTTAGGTTATAAATTAACTGCCTCCGAAATGACGGCTGGCAATCCGTAATGGACTCCCTCACAAAAGCTTTCAACTTTTGCATTCTCCATTCAGCGATTATCAGTGACAAAAGAGAAAGTACGCGCGTCCATATGTTCGCCCAAAAAAAATGTAATCGATTGAGAGGACTGTGATGGGATTGAACCATTAGTCATGGTAAAAGGTAACTGAAACCTTTTTCTCGAATCCAGTGAAGGTATTATTCGAGTGACACACGGTTCTGTATCTTTCTTATAGTATAGCGATTTTTATGGGGTGAATTGAGTGGTGATAGTCCAAAAATTTGGATTACTTTTACGGTTTTCTGAATGAATTTATTCCGGGTATTAAACGTGAGTGATGAAGTTTGCATCTTAAAAACTCATCGATTGTCCAGCGTTTCCCCAATCACGAAATAAGTACACTGAGGTGGTACAGCTCGAAGCATTTTTCAAATTATTTCAATACCTTCGTATTTTATTACTCCTCAGTATTCACGTTACACGCTGTCAATACAGCAGCATTAATTTCTATTTCGAAAATATCATTTTTTTAAGTGTTACCATCTTATTCTATTTTATTTAAAATATATTCATTTGACGAGGAAAAAATCTTAATGTCTCTAGTTTTTCCTTAAACATTTTTTTATTTTTATAACTTTGATTATTTGCTAACATTTATTCCTACTTGCACTTTTGTATTGCTGTAAGTGCTCTAAATCCTCCCTGATTGTTATTATTTATGGATTATTAGTGCAGGTGCGACGCCCAAACTCAATTAAGTGAGAATATTATTTGCTTAGGACGTTCTCATTCGATTCTTGTGATTTTTACAATTTAATTAGTATGTTCAGTACATTCTCTCCCGATAGAGCAAATATTTCTTCTTTGGACTGTTGGTTAGTGTCTTTTTTGTGACATTCTGTCACGCAACTTTCCTCGTCGGGCGTTTTACCTTAAACATGCGCAGAGGCGACGCGGAAGGACACGGCAAAACTGCTTACTGCTGGTGGGGAAGATAACTGGGGCGTTTTATCGCCGCTTCTATTTCCTCCTGTTCATTGGGCTGCGGCTCGAATCCGGGGTAAGTACCCCATTTCATTCCGAGAACGGAAATACAAAGTCGCGCGTAATTTCATATAATAGCTCCTGTGCAGCAGGAAGCCATGATGGCGATAGGTGAGGAACAGGGAGATGAGGCCACGTCTGGAAGGGGCTGCTCGCTTAGGACTGCGAGGAGCTTTATGAATTGGCACGCATTGTGAATTATTCATTACCGAGTTGGTCTCGTCGTAAAGTTCGGGACCCTATAGCCATCCCGTATACAGTGAGCAGAACCGCCAAGGAAGAAGGAAAATTATCTTGATTTTCTGCTGTAAAAGTTTGGCTGGGAGACCCGCGACTTAAACCAAGTTCTATGGGCTTTTTTCCCAATCTTTGGTGTTACTACTAGCTCGAGAACTCCTCTAGGATAGTTTTACTGCACATTCAAGCTACCCAGTCGTGTTATTTTACGTTGTCAGAGGGCTTAAAACTAGGAGGAGCTGGAACGAGATAAAACCATTTGTGGTTCTGCACTGAGCACTCATGATCGTTGAACGTGGTAGTCGGAAATTTTACGAAATTGGAAACGATATACCCGATTTCATGGGTGTCTCAAAGATAATATATCTGTAGTTTACCTTATTACCTTGAACTAATCGCAAATTGTATCCGCAGGCGGATCTGACATTATGATGGAGTGTAATCTGATTGGTGTTCAAATGCGTGCAAGCATATCTTTAGGGTTATAACTTTTACTTGTAATTACTTTAATATTCCAATTTTTCAATGATTAATTTTTTCTATGCATGAAGATGATACTTGGCTATATGCTGTACAAAACATATTCACTAGATTACTCACTTACACTTATTTAAATTCTTTTACGCTTGTATTCATGAAATATTTGGTGAAATTTTATTTTTTTAGTACTTGATATTCTCGCATAAAACGAAAGTCACTGCTCTGTTTTTTCAGTGTATACATTATGGTGTGGTAAGGAGCCTCCCGGTTATTGACCTTAGTTTTGCTGTATCTTTGCCCAGAAGTTTTTTATAGTAGATTTTAACTATGAAACAGCAGTTAATTAGCTAATTAAGGTGAAATATTACATCTAAATGGCAATACGTAATTGAAGCGTCCGTGGCAGTGAGATCTGATGCATGTCAAGAGGGTGGAGAAAGCCAAGTGCCTTGTAGAATGATAGCCATTGGGAAGTATGTGCGACTAAATTGTCACGGTGAGATATGCATATTGCATTATTTATTTACGCTGCACATAAGTACGACGTGTTTACAAAGAATAGGGTCCTTTCAGTGAGTATTCTTAATCCCCTTCGTATTCTATTTGGGCTCGCGCCTCGAAGTATTTTTCCAAATGAATTATGGCAAGGCGCAGGCGGTGCACGGATTCCATTATATTTTTCATCTCATCTACTCGTAGTTATGAATTTTTTTTATCTTTTATGTCCCTTATGCATTAAAATATATGTTAGTTAATTCTTATGGCATTAAATTGATTTTTTTACTTTCAATAGTAATAGGGTCATCGATATTAATCCTTTCAGTGATGTCTGAATATCATTGATGAAATTTAGTTTCCTTGTAAACAAATGAATGCTGCTAGTTTTTTAAAGTAAATTTTACCATATTATGATGATTCTGCATCAGATGATAAAAGATTGCGGTAAAAAATGAAACATTCAGTTAATTCATCTCAGCCAGTGAAACATCTCAGGTGAAAAATATTTTTTGGTCCCTGTAGCATAGCATAAAACGCATAGTAATATTTCCATGTTTATTGTTAATTTAGGAGTCCTGATGAGACAACTTAAAAACTCCCTTAATATCTTATATTTTGGTTAGATTTGGCTCTTCCTCCGGATTTTTGGAACTCTTGGAGAAAATGCTTTTTATTCGGATGGTACCAGTCATTTTATTTTGAATTTTTGCAGGAAATGTCTAAATGCTTTCTGTCGCAGTGATGAATTGACGCTTCTTGGTACGTTAAAAATACTCGCACATGTCGACGTGACATTAGGATGGACGCGCGAAATTTTACTTCCTTCCATTATTCACCATGATGTGTCCTCCATCGATGTTTTTTTCCGCGAAGAACTACGAGTAGTTTATTTTAATTGTTAGCACGCACGAGCGGAGGCAAAAATTCCGCTCGGTCGGAGCATTAAAGAAAGGAAAAAAAAATGCTTCAATTTTGCAGTAAAATTCTCTCGCGGGACTCTCTAAAACGTTTTCCAAGCTTATGCATACATTAAGGGCGTAGAGCAATGAGGGGTGGGGGGGGGGGGGACGCAAATCTTTCGTTGGCCGTACTTAAGCAACTCCAGAAATCCACTTTTATTTTTTCATCCTCTGCGTTCGTTGCCTTCGGCTCTTCCCCATCCAACCCCTTCTAGTTTGGTCCCCAGGCACCTCTTCCTCCGCCGTTAGGCGCCAGGCCTTTTTTTATGCATTATCCCGCATTCCCCGGCAAATTGAAACACTTCCACACGCTTTCGCGGCAGTAAATTTCAAGCGGCCCGAATTGCATATGCCCCCATTCCTCTTTGCTTCTCTCAGTCCCAGTGTCTTTCCTCACCTCTCTCCTCAAACGGTCCTTTCGAGTCGACTGCATTTTTCAAGGAGCCTCTTTCGAATGAGGAGAGGGATTCTATTATGCAACGCTTCTCAAAGAACATTTGTGGCCTTCCGTCATGTTTGATGATAATTATAAGATATTAACCACAGCTTCACTTACTTCCTTCAATATTAGAAAATTTATACTTAAGTCATTATTTCTTAAACGTCCCAAGTTTACTCCTTAATGAGAACAACTTTTCCCTATTCACCTTAGTTTGAGTTATTATTACGTAACACCGCTTTCGTTATTGTCCTGTTATCTTCACCGTATTTTTTTTCAATTGTGCATTGATATGTAACGTAAGTGATGCTGCCAATTTTAGCTGAGCCATTTTAGTTTGTTGGCAAGATTATCCCAAGGTAAGAATATACTTTTTTGTTTAATATTGTAGATATGTATCAAACTCATTTCCTCATCAGCTCTGGAACTCATATTAGTTTTTATTTTTTATAGTCATTAGTTTTTTAATGTATTCCCGTTGCTGTTTACCTGTGCATATATTTTCTCCAGCAATTGTCTAATTTGCACATTTCTCTAATGGGGAGAATTAATGTTAATTCAACCATTCCGTGATACATTATGTATTCTTCATATTACCTTATATTGCCTGTTGTTATTAAAATGATTTATTTACAGTAAAAATGGTTTCATAAGACTATAAATATACTGTCTATGCGTTTTATTTCAAGCAAAAAGCTGCCTCTAATAACCCAATGAGACGGAAACAGTTCAGGATGCAATATAGGACAAACGTGACAAGTAGAATAGATGAACTTTTAAAAATAATTGTTACATTATATTTTCTCCTTGCAGTTCTCCACGACACTCTCATTAATGTAGAGCATTCTTTCAAAGCTGTGTTTTTAATCACATGCTGGGAGATTTAAATCGCCGTTTCAGTCCCCATGACCTCCTTTTCATTGAACGCAACCTCCATCTCTATGGTGACCTTTTATTCTTCCATCGTTTTCTTTTCCTGCCTCTTATCATTCCATTTCCATTCGTCCACATTCTTTCTCAGTAAGATGCTCCGCACCTCGCACCCCTGTTGGCAGCTCGCCCAGGGAAAATTATCTTCGTTCCCGCACTCAGTTTACAGAGCCTGCGTCTTTTGTGCTTCAGTCTGTAGTTTTGCGTTTCTCAACTGCATCTATTCAATCTTGACTTCGCTACAGATTCCTTTCTTCGGATTAATTTTTCTCTTTCCATTAGAGTTTTCCCTTCTCACTCAAAATGCTGGAGTATGACGTACATCAGTCAGTTTTTTTCTGAAATTATGTCCAAAAAGTTAGCAATTATCATTCACATTAAAACTGTTTTCTGATATTTGTTAAAGTGCACAGAAAGTCATCATTACAATAAATATATAATAATTATTTGAGATGGTTTAGTCTCAGCTTTTTAGTCGACCACAGCGCCAAATTTCCCACTTGCTGATTAAAACTTCTATTCTAGCATTCATTCAATAATAACTTGATAATTTTTTACCATCACATCGCCCCATATCCCATTCTTTCCATTAGCTTTCCTTCTACCATTGGTTTATTCTATTACGAATCTAAATAGTAGAATACGGCTATTGTCGATTTTTTCTGAAACGATGTCCAAAAGTTTAGAAGCTATTATTTTCATGAAAACTATTCTTTCATGTTTTCTAGGAAATATAGGCAGCCCTTTTCGTTACATACTGTAACTCAACCCAAAATCGTTTTGGTATTTACACATTTCAGTAAACGTTTTACTTTATTTTATTCTTGTACGGGTCAATGAAATTAGGCCAGATACCTCGTGTGTAACATTCCACTTGAATTGGACTGAATTCCTATTTTTCAGAATTGCCTCACAAACATGGTCTTTTCCTTTGTTTTCAAACTCATTCCGGATCACGTGACGGTGGATTAAATTGGATTTTTAGGAAAATCAGAAAGTCCTAAAACAGAAAAAGAAAAACAGAAATTAAAAGTTTATGATTAAATTATTATCCATATACCCAAGGTATGTTTTGATTATATTCCCTATGCATTCAAATTCATTTTTAGGTTATTCGCTACTGGGAATGTGGAGTGAAGTTCTCTTTTTGGCTGTGAGTGAGCAGAAATCCTGTTCCTCATCCATTTCAATCTTCGTGGATGGCCGAAAAAAAGATGCTCACGATACTCTTGGAATTAACTTTGCATTGATAATTGACAGCTATTGAAGTGTTATGGCTTCTATCGTCCTAAAAGCTACTCCTAAAGTGCCTAGGAAATATTGTGAAATATGCAATGTCAGTGGATATCTTCCAATCCATTTCCATTAGTATTCTAGTTTCTCAAGAATTATTATCCCTGTCATGTAGTGGTGACTAGTAAAGCAATAAGATTTGCGGAATCAAATGTTTTCAGGTGTTTGGATGGCATGTATTCCAACTGTCACATGAAAAATTGTGATATAAAACCTTCATGGATCTTATAATCTTTTCCTCCTCATTGCATGACGCATACCTCAATAAAACTTGGTATCAATGCCCAAATCAGAATTCTAATTCGCCAAATTTTGGGATTTTCCATCTTCCGGTATACTTGCCGTAACCTCTGTTGTTATCCCTTGGCTGTTGCTTACTATTGCTCTTACTCTTACGTCGTCTTTTTGTTAGGCTTGAATTCTGCCACAAAAGCGTTTCCTCATCCTTAATTCAATGTATTCTATGGTTATTGTTTTTCTGAATTCGTGCAATGGGTCGGATAGCGTGGAGATGGGAAGTGAATGGTAGGAATGAGTGATAATGAAAATTATTTTACGAAATACGATATTTTTTAATGTCGATAATTGGCGATCATATCAACCAATAGTCGATGATAATCGATGCGATAGCTGTCCTCTCATCAGTTACTATAAACAAATCACCTCCCGATAAAATGTCATTACAAATCGGATTATATTGTGCAATTAATATCATGATATCGGATTTATAATGGGTCATATTCTATGATATTTTTGCTATATTTTGTCACTACGACTTTTTTTCCGTTCCCTATTAAATTTACTTATATTTATCATTTTTTAGTGTAATTATGGTTTTATGAGCTCTACCTTAATTTCAAAAGTTGAAATAAATGTAAATTTTTCTTGGAATATGTGAATAGTCGTTATTATTGTTCTAATGTGATATTTTTAAGCAGCGCGATGCTTAGTTATTTGTAACTGATTCATATTTTAAAATTTTTAATGCATAGAATACACCGGAAACGTTCAAAGCTCAATATGAGATTCCCGATGTACTTTCGTATTGTGATATTTTATGAAGTTTCGATATATCTCCCAGTCCTACGGGGAGGTATAGTTGGCTGCAGAATTTCCAGGTGCGCTGCCCGCCGTCCATGCTTATTTTTTCAGCGCGACCATTCTCTCGGCCCGGTCGAAGGACTTGGGGGAGACATTTCATTCCGTCCGCCGCCGTGCGCTTTAATATACACACACCTCTGATGAGTTATTCAAGTGGAGGCGCCGCTCCTCTCCCGCCCTTCTCCCTTTTATCACGCTCTGCAATTTCATCAAGGGAAACACCCTCTGCTGGTCCTACGCATCTCTCTCCCTCCCCCTCCGCACATAACCACCCCCTCGCCTCTTTTATTCATTTCTTCAACGCTTCGAAAACACTCCACCTTATCCCACATTCATTCCCACCCTCCCTCCCTCCCTCCTTCCGTGCACCCGTCTGTCTCTCCTTCCTCGGCGTCCTCGCGAAAAAGCCCACTTTCAAACCATGCCTCGCCGCGCCGTCCCTTTTCAGAGCCTTTAAAGAAAAAAAGATGGCTCTTTAAATGTTTTTCTGTGCCGGGATGGGATCTCTTTGTGAGAAAATTCGCGCCATTTCATCGGTGGACGGACGATATCTCATGGTGCTTCACAGTCGCGAGGCAAGATAAAATAAAAAGTATCACGCCTCCATCTCTCTTACTCTGGTTCGCATGCGTTAATTCTTGATTTGGTCTTCATGAGCTCACTCATACTTACCCTAATGCATGATTTAGAAAAGCCTCAACCAGGGAAATTTGTTTCTCGGTGAATGTATCATTTGCACTCTTTGTAATGAAAAGAACAGATTTTGTCCTTTGGCTCCCCACACTATTAACATAGGAAACGATACTGATTTTATTGCCGTTTGATATCAAAGGGAATTATTTCGTACCTGTTTTGTTCTTTCTTTAAATTAGAAAGGGGAGCATCGATTGCTGGAATTTTCAGTGGGTAAAGAAGGGGAAAAATGGCCAAGGATGAAAATTAAGTGTCGCAATAATAAAAAATCGATGAAGAGGGAAAGGAAAATGGACCCTGTCGAAATTATCGCCGTTGGGGGAGAAGCTAAGCCTGGATCAGACGAAATCCTTGGCTAATCACAAATTCAAAGATGCGAAGGAGCGTGTTAGCAAGATATCCTAGCAGTAGCAGCATCCTAGATAGGAGTAATCTTTTTATAATTGGTGCTGCCCTAGTTTTTATTCTTCCTCCCAGGAGGACCTGGTAGCCGTCGACCACTCAAATTTATTCGTACTAAAGCTTGCTGCGAAGAAAACCAAGATATTAGTATGCAGAAGAAGAGAAGAAGTCAAGACTAACATTAAAATAGGGAAGCCAAAACTGATATAGATGGAAGAATTCGGTTATTTGGGAAGCAAGATGACTAGTGACGGGAGAAGCAAGAAAGAAATTATCAGCAGAATAGCCCAGGCGAAGAGAGCATTCCACCAAAAGAGACACCTGCTTACAGCGGGAAACTTAAATATGGAAGTAAAGAAACAATTTATAAGAACCTACATTTGGAGTATGCTCCTATACGGAAATGAGGCATGGACAATGACCGCAGTGGAGAAAGCAAGGATAGAGGCCTTCGAAATGTGGTGCTACAGAAGAATGATGAAAATCAAATGGATCGACCGAGTCAGTAACGAGGAAGTCCTGAGAAGAGTAGGAGAGAAGAGAAGCCTCATGAAAACCTTGACAAGAAGACGGAACAACCTTATAGGCCACATCTTGAGACATGATGGCCTGATGAAGACAATCGTCGAGGGACAAGTGGAAGGCAAGAACGGAAAAGGAAGACCTCGAACCAAATATATGGAACAAGTAAAGACGGATGTGAAAGAGAAGAAATACGTAGGTGTGAAAAGATTAGCTCATAGGAGAACTGAGTGGAGAGCTGCGTCACACCAATCCTAGGATTGTTGACCAGTGATGATGATGAAAGCTTGCTAACGTCCATCGTGGAGAAAGGGAATTGTAGAACACCATCCGTCAGAGTGTTGGCCCATACACGGGAAAAGGTGAAGGGCATGAAGTACGTGATTCCGTCGACGAAGTCAAAGACTTAAGTACAGTTCCGGAAGAACACAAGGGATAAAAACATGACGGAAATGACGGAAAAAGGTAGAAATGCACCGCTATAGTATAGTAATCATAGAATTGTAGTTATACAAATGAGGCGTATATATGTTGATTGTAATCATAGTCCTGCATCTAAAAACTTCAATTCTCCAACTCAATCTGAATAATCCTAGGTCGCCCACCCTTAGGTCGCTGTCCCCCTTTTAAAGCACTTCATTGCGTCTGGGTGCCTCGTATGTGCGTCTTTACCTTCTCATCTTTTCGTAGGTGTAAAAGGGAGCGCCTCTAAGGCGTCTCTAAATCTTCTCGCCGTTGTCTTTTCAAAAGAAATTTCTGTCCTGCTCACTCTCGTAATTGCACAGGGATGCGAGGATAGAGATAAGAACGTGTGGATTGGTTCAAGCGTCTCCCGCGCGCGGCGCTGAAAACGCCCTCGCGCTCATTAATTTTATGATTACTCCCACCTCGGAATGCCGCGGAGATGTGCTGGCGGAAATACTTAGCGACTTTTTAAAGAGGTGTCACTTGAGTCATTGAAGGAGTCGTTTTGGCGGAAATTTCTGATATTGTGATTGACGAGAAAATAGTTCGTTTTTATCAGTGTGGCCGCTAACCTGAAAATGAGAGAAACCTGAAACTCTCAGGGAAATTCAATCCTCTGGAAAAGTAAGGAAATTAGGACTTTCCCGAACTTTGCATGCGGAAAAACGGCTTTTTACGAATGCAAAGTTCAGGAAAAGCAATCCACATGGGTGGGATTTCCGTAGCTCACCAAAAACGAAGGCAAAAATAAAGTATTTTTTATATTCTTCGTACTATGTTTCCAGAAATCTAAATATCTGAATATTTTGAATATATTCTTTCAAAAACTTTTATTTACAAGACTTTTCATCTAGAATATCGGGGCCATTGAAATCCGTCACTTACACATGCATTCATGTTTCAAAACTAGTAAGCCTAACTCTGTGTACACTGTACTCTATTTGTGGGTAAAAATTGTTTCTATTTATGCTATTTTATGTTGCTAAATTCACTTCCATGTTGAGAAAACTGAAGGTGGGCATCTGTTGGAAGAGGTAGTAGTAGAGTACAAGCCATGGCGTGGTTTTTAAGGATAATGATAATGTTAAATTGCGTGAGCTGTATTTCCTCGTGAGTTTTATGGAATGACTTGATGGCTAATTTAACCTCATCTAATAATTGTAACTTGCATGAGTAGATAAGCCGCTCTAATCTCAAAATATTGCACACATCATTAAAATGACTTGGCCTCTATTGCAGTGTCAGTAATGAATGCCTCAAGAAATATTTACGCAAAAATACTCTGAAGAACACCCTGGGAAGCGAATCTATTCACCTGGAAAACAGATCTTGGGAACATTTTTTTTTAAATTCTGCTCAATGGATTGCGTGTTACGAGTACACTTACTCAAACCGTTGGTAATTGCAAGCCTTTACAGGGTTTCGAGGACGGAGCCTAAAATATTCTGTGGTAATTAAAATCAAAAGAGTCCATTGATCTTTCCTGGAATATTTTTTAAAAGCGATGCTATCACATATGATTTATTACGAACCTAAAATGTATCATTACGCTTCATGAAATTAAATTTTTCCTCTCTGTTGATTAGAAGTGAAAAAGTATTTCCACTAGTTTAGAAGGTTGGTCTGTAGTAACGAAATTCAAATGGAACCCAATCATTCAGCTTTGCGGGAATATTATTATATTTACAACAACATTGTTAGCACAAATGATATTCATAGGTCATAAAATGCATCATTAATCTATACATCAATATCATATTTATCCTCAACATGGATTGGGCACTTTAGCCAATTTAAACAGCAAGGTCTTAATGCTTTGGCAGCATGGGTTGAAATATATACGTCCAGTAATCACTTCGCAATGGTGTTTGGAAAAATAATTTATTTCAATATTTAAAGGTTGATTACACTGTCACATATGTTGTTGGGGCGTGAACCTTACTTGAATAAATGTAAATACATAGTTTTCACAAGTACCTCATATGCATCTTCCTAATTTTGTATGAGTACGTGTCCAGTTTTACTTTCATCTAATGATTTTATTGAATACTTGTCCTCTATTTATGGTTCGGAGAATTGATATAGGTGAAGTTAGCTCTTAAAATAGCATCTTTTGTTGTGATTGCAAATTTTGATCCTGGAGCAAAAATTCTCGGGGAAGAAGAGACATAAAATATCCTCTGTAGCCCTAACAACGGTTCATCTCATTTCGGCATGTTGACCTGCGACCAATGGCAAACGCTGGTTCATTTCAAGGCTGGCTTCGTTTAAGGCAGAGCGCGGTTGATAGCTCCAAAGATATTTTCACTTTGAAGATAATTTGTTGTTTTAATATTTTTATGAAACCTGAGTTACAATGAAAAAATAACACCTTTTTAATGATTTTAATTTGAACTGTCTAACGAAAGAGAAATTAATTCCTGCGCCGATAAAAAAAAAAAATGCGCACGATATACAATTTATGGATGGAGTTCATAGGAATGATTATGTTCATCTGCAAGTAAATGATGCCAAGAACTTTTTATATCTCTCCTGAATTTTACCCTAAAAATTTTATTCTCATCGAAATATTGCACATTCTGCAAGTAATTTCCTCAAAGTCAACTATCACCCGGTTTAATCGTTCTCCGCTCTCATCCGAGCATGAATTGGAAAGCTTGAATTGCCGTCAGACATCGTTTTTCAGAATGCATATATATTTATCACTTCAGCAATTACTTTGCGCTATTTAAATTCATAATTTAAAGCATGATATTGATTAACGTTGTTAACAAAATCTTAAGTTGTGATATGCGTCCCCGGTGGTGTTGTTAAGGGTCAAAATGTAATTAACAACTGAAGTACCACCGATACAATAAATTGTGCGCAATGTTACACAGTTATCACAGCGGAATTCATAACGATTATACGATATCAAAAACTCAATTACTATCTTCGAATATTGGCAACTATCTGAGTCAGTGCGCTGCATTTGAAACTTAATTGGATTCCGTGAGGCAGTTACATCCCAAATGAGGTTTTATTACTCATCCTTTATAGAATGAACTTTACATATTTAGAAGATGATAAATCCATTAGCTATCTAGCATATGTTTTGTATCTACGTGAATCTTTCTTTTTGTGAGACTTTCGTTTCTTCAAATACATTTGCTATGCTTTGTCGCACTTTTTGCAAATGCATATGTTGCAAATTTAATAATAATCCGAAAATATGATGAAATCCATTCATTCGGAAATGTGTCCCTTATTACTTGCGACGGTATAAAGAAGAATATCCGTCTGCAAGGGGTAGTCACTCCAAATGTATTAAATATGAATTTTAATATATAAACAGACACTGTTACAGAAAAACGAAATTCTAATATCGTAAAATCGAATAAAAATTCCATTTTAAAGGATTTCGTCTGCAGTAGATTTTTTCGTAATGTGAAAGTACTCATGTAAAGGTAGCAGAAATATACAAAGTAAATTTCCTCTGCAATTAAGCAAATGTATCTGCAAAATATTGGTTGATTCCTCTCGCTTTCTCAATAAATAAATGAAAACTTATCGATGTTGACCCAATCATCTGATGTACACAACCGCCGCCATATTAATTTCGTAAGGGGTCCCTCCGGTTCATCGCTTCGCTTTATCCAAACGGCATCTCAGGTCTTCAACGATTGCCTAACTCTTTAACGTCCTAATGATTTAAATTCCTTGGTGCATCTGTTGCAAGGCATATCACCTTAAGTTGAAGATATTATTGGAATGCCCTTGCGTCATTCGTAATCTATTTGTCTTGGGGGAAGGAGTGAATATCCTCCGTTTCTCTCCCTGGAATAGCCAATCGCGGTCACAAGTATTTGCACTTATGCTGTTCTACGTATTCCTTTTTTTTGGTTTGGAATGCCACTTAACACTGTCATTGTAAAATATAGTAAAGTATTTAATATTTTAGGTTTGTGAAAAAAATTTTTTCTCCAAAATTAACGTGACTTCCTTTACTTTCCAGGCCAGAATCTTCTCTTTTAAAGTGGCAACATATCATCATTCTTCGATTTGGTGAGTTTGAATTCAATTATTCCACTGGGTACATTGCTTTTTATCAATATTATGGAAGGATACGTTACTTATCATGGCAAAAAGAGAGTTTATCTTCTTATGCTTGCCTGGATATCGGATTTTAGTAGATGCCTTATGTTGCTTCAAATTGGCGGGATTTGTGAGTAGTGATTTACTTTATGACGACCTATATTGTACATACCAAATGGATATCATTGTGCTAAGACTAAAGTATTTCCGTGTGAGGTGTAATTATAGTCTTATATAATGCTTGCAATCATATGTATACTTCAACAGCCATGGTGATTTCAATTTCGTTAGAGTTTTTGATTAGCATAAAATGAAAATTGCTCTTCAAATTCAGGTGAGATGTTATGGCTGATCTTCAGAAAAGAAGCAACTGATTCGTCCTCCTATGATTCCAAAATGAATCATTGGGTAAGGGCATTTGATCCTTTTACAACAGAAAATAATGTTACATTTTTTTGAATTTTGGCATTACGATTTGCAGTCATCTGATAATATTTGTTATTTTTCCGTAATATAGAGGCAATGCTTTTATCCTACTCGATATGTGTAGCCATTTTTAGGGCGAAAAATGGATTTTTATAAAACTTGACCACTTGAAGCCATCCAATATTCCCTCCTACAATATGCCAAGATTTCTTTCTCAAACTTTCGATGCTTGAATTTTCCTTTATAACCGGCAGAGATATAAACCGAAGACTTACCCGCCGTCATGAATACACTCCGCGAGGCATTGTATTTTTGTGAAAGCAATATCTGCTACGTAACCCATTTCCAAAGGAGCTTTTGAACGATTTTTTATTCGGGAAGAAAGTGACGATAAAGTTCCTCTGGGGAATGTTTGCGAGGGTTGATTCGCCTCAAAAAGTTGACTCTTAGTCCTCGATAGAAAGAGCTTTTCCGCAAGACTTCAGACGGTTCTGCAAGACCCTTATCTCCTCCCTCCGCGGCTTCTTTCGCGCACACTGTCTTCCCAGCTCAGTATTCTTCGATCCTCCATTGCTCAAGGTTCTTCGGCGTTTCCCAAAGGACTTATTGTAGCGCCACCACGTAGGAGCGTACTGAAATTCCGCTCCCTTACCCGCTTTACCTCATTCCGCTCCCGGAGACTCCCCAGCAACTTTTATCGCACTTTGAGATTATTTCCACCTCGGGATTTTACGACTAGCAAGATTTCCGTGCCATTTGCTATTTGTCCCATTTGCCATTATGAGATGAAGTTTTACCAGAAACTCGTTGTACTACATGTTCAAAGCTCATCGTACACTGATTCTCTCTCTCTCCCAAAGATATGAAGTGGAGACCTTTCCATCTGCAATCAAGAGCTCTAACCACTAAACCATCAGGCTCCTTACCCCTTAGGAGTCTAATATTCAACTGGGGAGGGCATCGGGCTGTTGACCTACGGTTACCACCTGAGGTATCCGGTAAAACCTTCTGACAAACGCATATCAAAATCGTGGAGTTTCGAGATGGCTCAGCGAAAGAGATCGATACCCCTGACGTGAATATGTGAAGTCACCTACCCGTGGATTAGTCATAGGTGAGCTCTAACGTTACTTATTCAAACCAAACATCGCATCGGGTGGAAAAGCGGATTGCAGGACTCAATAAAATTAAAAAAGTGCTTAGTGATGTGATGAAACTAACGCCGGATTTTTGTGTGTTTATTTGTTTATTTCTTAAAAGTACAATGTCAGAGCATAATTGCATGCAAATGCAACAACTGGTACTCATGTCAATAAACGAACTCTGAGAGGAGGTTGTTAGGCCCTAACAACTTCGTCTCAGAGTTATCTAATTGACAAAGTTATAAGTAAGTAGTTATTTTTGTGCCCTTGCATAACAAAATGAATAAAAGCATTAAAAAAACGGTAAGCCGGCATTATTCTCTTTCAGGTTTTCTGTACCTATCCGAATAACGAAAATACCTCTTTTAATATTAACGTAATTGTTAGAAAAATGTAGTTTTTAGCATATTGTGACATTATCAGCCATTCTTTCAGTTCGAAGTGTACATCGATGTTATGTTGGGAGCACATCATCGCAAATGAGGTTCTTCGCTCATTTAGAGCCGAATTCGCAATTAATCTGTCGATGGAAGGAAAAGATAAATGACGATGAAAACAATGTCCTCGTTCGGTAATTTTTTGATAGATTTAAAATGAAAGAAATGTGCAATTTTCCGCCCTCTTTTCATGAGTTATTGGTGTCATGAAGTTCTAGTTCGTTAATTCGTTCAAGGAGACCCAGTCTCTGAGGGAAATAATAGCTCTTTAGGGCGTTACCAATGACAACAAAGCAAAATAGATGGATGCGCGAGGCCGAGGAGTAGCGCAGACGCGAAGAGCCGCTCGGCAAGAGTAGTGACGTCATCAACTTATCAATGAAAGGTTTATGGACGTCGATAATCGCTCGAGAACTACGATCGAAGAAAGGAAATTTACGGGCCTCTTACATTTTCAAACTCTATCGCAATCGGCGATAACAAATATCTGGTGAACTAACCCATTGTCAGTTCTGCTTTTTCGATTATCTAACTGTGATATTCAAAGCCACACACTGAAATACGGCACCACGTATGCCTCTCCATGAGTGTACCCGGGTCGCAATCTGTCTCCTTAAAAAGACCATTTACAATTATGTATATAAGCTGAATGCCCACTCAGCGAACGCCAGCTCACGGCACGCGCAGCATGGACACATGTTGGTACGTAGTAATCCAGGTGATCACGAACCTTTTCTGACATTATTTTATTGAAATCAGTAAGTTTCAATCCGTGAACACCACAAGATGAAATTAGTCATAACCCCATATAGAATCAATTCTTAGATGCCAGCGTTAAGAACATTTCCCTCGTAATTTAAGGAAACCTTTTTTCCGGTGTAGACAATTTTGTGACTAGATAGTTAAGCTTCAAAACTTTGGCTGTCATGGGTGGATGTGTAGTACCTTCGCTATTGTGCTTACGATACTCGTGGCAAAATAATAGATGCGTCGTTTGTCTCCAATATATTTGAGTGTCCCATGGTATTCGCAGCAGTAGCTCATGGAGGAGATGGGCGTTTTCCTTCCCTGGGCGGAGTTGGAAGAGGGTTGAGTGGACTACCTCTCTGTGAGATGAATTGTCCACTCCACTGGGTCTGAATTCCGTCTCTTTGCTATGCTCAGCCTCAGGCACAATATTGGCCTTTCTGTGTGCCAAGCTCTCAGTTTTTCTTCCGCCCGTTTCTCTTACACCTCCCTCATATTTTAATTCTCATATTCCGACATAGAGAGATCGCTCAGCTTCCCCGAAGAATTAAGCTTAATTGATCAACCGCTAGTATTTTCTAGAAGACCTTGAAATTTTAGATGCAGGCAATTATTAAAGTTTTTGTGCTCTACGTATACACCCTGTAAATTTCAATATTACAGCTTCAAATATGGTGTAATTATTTCATACATGTTGGTGACCAAAACCGATGTAAATTCCGGGTAGACTTTACCAAATGTTTAGCTCTATCGTGCGAAAGATCCACAGAGAAAAAATCATTCGCCTTGACCGGGATCCCGGTCAAGGCGAATGATTTTTTCTCTGTGGATCTTTCGCACGATTGTGCATTGCGGGTGACTCCCGTAAAAAGTTATCACCGCGGCTAGTCCCGGTATACTTGAAATTGTTTAGCTCTAGTTGTTTTCAGTAATACGTCAGGAAAAAATGCGGGATATGATTTGAATAGAGAGAGAGATTCATCCCCTTAAGATTCAAATATGAGGGTATAAAAACAGCTACATACAGATGCTTATTCTACACATATTCCATTGCTTACTCTTTTTCCTCCCGCTGAAAATGGAATGACTTCTTAGCTAGTCATAAAATTCAGGTGGCATGCATGAGTGCAGCAGCTACATTTTCCCACAGCTGGTCGGTCGGCGTACCTTCCGCCAGTGTCACCCTTCGTCTTCATCAAGAGCGCGTCCTCCCTGGGGACGCGTGCTTCCATCCGTCTCCGCTCGCTTGCGTCCACCCACGCCGGCGTCTTCTTCCATTACGCTAGCCAATGCATCTTGGGCACGCATCCCAAATCTTCCTCCGCACCACGGAGAGCCAGCCTCTCGTCTGCCGAAGCAAATGGGTTCGTTTTCCGTCCCCTTGCGCCGTCATGCATTCTTCCCGCTCCAAATAAGCAACGTTTCCTCCAAAATTACATCCTGTTTGTTGTTCGTCTCAGAATGGTCCGAGGCTCTCGATATGGCCAATACGTTTACCTGTTAGAATTAATAACACGGGTAACACAAACACAGTATCTTTTGTTTTAGAATTAATTATTGTGAATTCATTAGACGATTTTCGACATAAGTTAGGTACCTACTATTTTTCTCTGTATTTTGTGCCCCCATTTTCAGTGCAAGGAATAAACTTTTCCTCTTGAAATTGTATAATATTGCATTTTGTAAAATGCTGATTTTTTGTCAATCAAGGTATTTTTGCTACCTTGATTACAATATCGATTACAAATGAGTTTAATGAAATGAACGGCAACTCTTCTTCATCTAATACAAATTGCGTTTACGATTTGCGTTAGCAGAACTGTTAACCGTGAGCAAGCGAAACGCAAGGATTAAAATGCCGGCATCCACAGATAAAAAGACTTAATTTCTTCTTTTCACTGAGGAAAGGAATTGAGTGAATGGCGATGACCCGGTATCGCCGTCCCTCGCCAATGGAGTTCATCTCGAGTTCTCGCCCCGTGAGAGCGGCAAATGAGAGGTCGTTAAAAGCGTCCTTTCTCCACCTCATCGCGTTTTTTACGTTAGCCGTAATGGTCATCGTTTCCTTTCTCTCTCTGCACAGCCCAAAGCTAAGTCAGGGAATAGTTGCGACGCGTTAACGATCGCAAGAGAGCAGTTTCGGCTCAATTAAGCCGGCTGATTTCAATGCTCTTGATCCTCGAGGAGAACAGCACGAAAATAAACGCTTCCTTTTGCCTTTCAATAGCTGAGCTTATCATCCGCGGGTTAGCTTTTCTTTGTCTCGCTGCAGTTGTGTCAAGGAGCATTCATGATGCCCACACAGTTAGCTAAACTTGAGGCCAGCAATCAAGTGCCCGTGCTCAATATTTCTCTGGTGAAAGAAAAAAATGTTAAGCTCAATATGGTTTCATAGAAAAATGAAGATCGGATGATAGATGCAGTGAGTTATGTTGAAGTTTCGAGAAGAGTGGGAGAGAAGTGTTTTGAATACCATGTGTAGAAGACGGCTCGATTTAAACGGCCGCATAATGAGTTACGATAGAATAATGAAAGAAATCATCGGAGGAGGGGCTGAGGGAAGAGCGACATAGAATGAGATACGTGGTGTAGGTGGCGAATGATGTGAAGCGGAAGGATTTTGTGGGAGTTAAATTATTAGCCAATGGGAGTTTAGAGAGGAGACCTGCGCATAACCATCCTTATGACAGATGACTTAATGTTAACGGAGGAGATGATGTGGCGAATGAATTAACCTTTACAGATTCCACTTATAAACTTACTTAATTCATATCTAGACGTGTTCTCCTCATTTACAAGTGTCTCCCTTGCTCCCCTCTTTTGTCCGTGTTTTCCAACGGAGTGGAGGGAAGAGTAGGGGGTAAAGGTGGGGGTTTTGTGGTGGCAGAGAGTATGAGGGTTCGGGGCGAACCCTTCGAAGGATACAACACACCGGGGCCGGGAACCAAGCCAGTGGCTTACACGCCCGATCACCCGGGGAGGGGCTGGAGAGGAAGGAAAAAGGAAAGAGGCGCCGCCGCGATAGGAGCCCGACGACGCCTCTGGGAAAGAAAAGGGAAGGAAGGGACACCTCAACGCTATAGACGCGAAGAGGCCCTACTATAAGCGAAACCAAGCATACGCAATTAATGTGCCAGCGATTTTACTGGGTTTTCCTGTGAGGAAGGAAAATCCATCGATTAAATCGCTAGATGGTTTTGTGGTGGCAGTTTGCTGTGGGAGGATTGTGCCAGAATTAGCGCTCTCCTTTGCTTCCTCCCAAGTGATTGCATCCCCAGGCTGTTAGAATGATCACTGGTATTTATAGATCATTCAACGATGTAATTTCTGGATTTTGTACTGAATTATCGAAAAATTAGACACTTATTATGGTGCTTTTGCCTGTTTCCAAGAGAACTTCACATTCGCACCCTTTAACCCAAAATAAACAGTGCTATGGATCCAAGATAATTTCATGAAATTCAAATTTCTACGAGGATTATTTTACAATTCATTTGCTTCAAACCCAGATTTGCCCCATTTTTCTAGAGTCGCTATGTTTTTTTGTGTATTTGTCCTACCGACCAAAAACTTGCAACTCATATATCGACAACTCCCTGATTAGATAGAACGCCGAAATTTTCAGAATATCTCAGAACTGGTTGACAGTGTAATGTTTTTATACATTTACCGTGGTGGGAACAGTATCTTAAGAATCGTTCAGGAATAAAAATGTGGAAATAACTTCAAAAAATGGCCGCTAAAATTCAATGGAGGCGCTGCAATCATTACAAGTGTATTTACGTCTCTTCAGAATACACTGGCAAACCGTCAATAGCCATGGCCCTGTTGTTACGGTTGGCAACTCATGAGCGGGTGAGTCCGGATTGAGGCTCTTCGGAATCCATTTCGAGGATTGTTTTTTTATAAAAAAACTCAGTTCATTAAAAATCAAAAATATAGCGGCTCACGGCCCCTTCAATTATTATGAATTTCAAATACGTTTGATAAAGAAGTTACAACAATTTTTTGAGGAACATATCAGGTATCAAAAACGGAAATCGAGGTGCGAAGGTTAGATTATATTCACTTTCGCTTATTCTAAGACATAAGGATTATATTAATTGACCTGTAGATATTAATTTCATATTCTTACATGCGCACCACTTTTTCTCGTTTTCGATACCCAAATTGAACTTAAAAAAATTCCTGTAACTATCTTATCAGAGATATTTGAAATTTTTAATAATTAAAGGGGACCTAGGCCAGTTAATTGTTTCTTTCTAATAAAAATTGATTCAAAAAAACATATTTTTTACATTTTAATATTATGTTTATGCTCTAGATTGCTCGGGAGGTTCAGGCATGATAGAACATCTTCCCAACTCGCCCTCAAAATGGTTAAAGGTGCTCGTCAATTCTCAAATTAGCATCCTCGCGGTATCCTCTTATGAATGAAGTTATCTCGGGTTTCCTGCCGGGTAACTTGCGATGCTTCCAGGATCGTGACGGATCTCTAAACACAGGACATAATGAATTCTACCACTCAGCCGGAAACCCGGGAGAACTATGTGGAGATGATTCGCCAGGGAAGCAAGCACCCGATCTTATTCCATCCTCATCTGAGATGTTCGTCGTCGCCGCGGGCAATCCATGCGTTCTGTTTCTCTTTTTTCCTCTCCGTAACATCCCTCTCCTCACCAACAACTCTCGAACGCATCCCCACCGACATTTTTTAGGGTTTCTGGGGCTTGGAGGGATGAAGGAAAAAAATGTTGAAAAAATTATCATCCGTCTTGAGGAGAATAAAAAAGAGCAAGGTTGGTGTGGGAGGAAATGGGGTGTTGAAGAGATGGAATAATGCAGCAGGGGGAGGGAATGGTAACGGGGAGGGGGGTGATTTGGGGGGGGGGGGAATGTTGAGAGGAAGAGGTTGAAGAAATAAAAGAGCATCAATGCGGCGAACAAAGAGACAAACGGCTTCGTCATTTCTTTCCGCTTCCATTCCTTCCTTCCTTGCGATGATAGGGGGGGCTGAGGGGGGATGCAGTTTTTTTTATCTGTCTTTGCATTCTTCCCCTTATTACTTTTGCCTGCACTGCTTCCCCCTCTCATTTTTTTCTATATCCCTCCTTCCGTTCCTTCATCCCCATTAGGGAGATACACTTCCTTCCCATCTTCTCCCTCCTCGTCATATCGCTCCCTCGGCCACTTCCGCTCTCTTCCCATCTTTTTCTGCTCGGAAAAAACTGTAAGATGATTCTTAGGAGACTGCCAGAGAGCTAGTCCTGATTTGAAAACTGATATTATGTTCGCTTTTTATTTCAGAGACGCACATTATATCAGGAATATCTTTATCGTTAGAAATTATACTACCGCAGTATAAAATTAATGAACTCTTGCCCGCAGTAACTAGATGCCAATCAATTGGAAGGAGTGACTTCCATTCAAGAGTTAATTCTTCAACATTAGGAATGGCTTTTACATCGGTGATATAAAGTAGTTGGCTTTGCCCCGGAACGAATGATGCTCTCATTTGAATGAGAGAGGATCCAGGAATACGGGGAATATATATGTGGCAAGATTCAGCTCGAGATATCTTAGTTTCAGCAAATTTATTGGACGTAGATTGTGGTTTTTCCGATTTCAATTGTATTTTTTGAGCTGTATCGCTGTCTTTTGATTCTGAAGTTATTGAGTATCCAAACTTCTTCCGACGCTCCGACTGGTTCGCCGTCTTTTTGATTTGAGCTTTTAGAAGTTTCAGTCACCCCATAAAGGTCAGCCATGGGGTGATTTTTTAAAGTTTTAATATGATATTTTCATCAAAAAAATGTAATCGGTAGGTTCCCGTTAGTGACATTGTTGTTCCTTGGGAGGATGCATTTCAATCAGAATTTTTCTGAACACGTTATCTCTTTTGGTGGATTTTCCAGTCGTTAATCCTTGCTCGTTGCTTGAAACTATTATACATGAATTATTTTTGTGCATTTTTCTTCATGGCGATCGCAGGATATATTTTGGACTGTTAAATAATTTTCATTTAAAAAGGTTTCATAAAAACGAATTCATTAGTCATAACAACAGTCTAACCTTATTTTACTGTCTGAATACGGTATTGCAAGGGAAATTATCGACTATAACTGCTGAGTTATTCCGTACACAGCGCTGAAATTCCTTGTGTAAAGCATAAATGACGTTTTACATATAATATCCTAATTTCAAACCCCTACGGCGAAAACATTAGTCTCAGCAACAACTATCTCACGCATATTCACGTCATTAATATTTTTCTTTGATAATCATTTACATGACATCGGGACATATTTATTGCGTGTGCCGCTTATGCATAAAAACCATCATGTATTAGTATTTTTAATATAAATCCACATTTTAGTCGGTATCTATTATTTTTGATGCAGCCCTGCAATATTATGATAGTTTGCAGAAATATTCGCATTTTAAAATAAAAGTATTTATAGCTTTTACCAAATGGGAAGTTGTAAATTAGTAAAATTGAAAAAGGAATGCACCTTCCCTCTTTGTCAAATCGCTCCTTGTATTTCACGATTTATTTTCATCTCCACTCCCTCAATTATACATCGTCGCTGCTTTAGAATGGGAAGTAGCCACTTTAAAGGTAAACAACCCCCTCACCCCGTTTCCTGGGAATCCCTTGATCTTTCGCCCCTCACTTCCGTCTCTCAACATGCGTCCTTCTTTTGTTTTCGTCCTGTTAGCCTTATTTTATTCTTCAATCGCAGTTATTTTTCTTTAGTCTTTGTTCGTGCAATACAATTTCAAGTGTTTGTTTCCAAATACAATTTTATTTCAACCCGTTGCTTTTTACTTTCATTTTACCTTGCAATGAGTCAG
Organism: Ischnura elegans; assembly: GCF_921293095.1. Taxonomy (NCBI): domain Eukaryota; kingdom Metazoa; phylum Arthropoda; class Insecta; order Odonata; family Coenagrionidae; genus Ischnura; species Ischnura elegans. The sequence goes on along the minus strand of NC_060254.1, from coordinate 108,361,675 downwards.
TATGACAACTTATCAACCGTATGCTCGCTCTTTTTTGATTCCGATATCTCATATATTTATACATTCCTATGTGATACATGAGCTTTAATCCTCTAGTTATTTCCAGATAATAAATTGCGTGAGCTGAATTTATTATTCTGTGATTTTGCTTCATACATAAAAAATAATGTACAGAAAAAAAATATGGTAAGTAATTATATTTATACGTTATAGGAATTAGTATTTCGTTCGGACCAAATATCAAGACGCATTAAATTGTCATTCAATTGTTTATAAGGAACTTGAACGATATAATATGTGTATTGCACAGATATTTTTATGAGCAGCAGTATTTGTGAAAGTAAAATAATTACAAATAAGCAGTTTGATTTGGTGTTCTTGGTCTGAGAATTCTCGGACGCTACCACCAGCCCTTTATTCCCCATCTCCCATCAGTTTCCTTCGCGTATTTAAGAAAAGTCTTCCTCATCATTCGTCTTTTCTCTTGGTAGTTAACTAACTGGGTTAAACACAGTTCTTTGGAATCAGTAGGATACCATCTTGCAGTTTGAGAGGCGACTCAATAACGTCCCATGAAAATTCAGAATTTTGACGCAATGCCCCTGGCACACATCCCCACCCCCTCCATCCGCCCTCCTCCTTCGATTTTTCCCTCTCCATCACACACTTCAGCTCTCTCTCTCCCTCCACGAGTAATCTCCACTTGGTCCCGCCTCCACCTCCTCCTTATCCCTAAACCCCCTCCCTTCATCCTCAAGCGCCTTGGAAGTCGCCTGTCGTGAGGCTCTCCCTTAATGTCTCCCCCGTGTCTGGAGCAATTTCGTCTAATCTCTTCTCGGCTCCCTATTATTATTACTCGATCCCTTTTTTTCCGCCATTAGTCGCCATTTCTGCTTCCCTTGCTCTCGTGCGACATTTTAAACCCTTCCGTAACCCCTCCTCGTCCTCCCGTCTCCACTCTTCGATCTGCTCTTCCCCGTTCGAGGTCGAGCCTCGGTTCTTTCTCTCTATTTTGGGCTTAATTAAGTTGACGATCTGCTGGCAGGAGGAACCCGCTCATTGTCCAAATAAAATACCCCTTTACGCAAGGCTTCAATAATAACTCCGTTCTCAGGATGAGGACAATTCCTGATTTTTGACGTTACTTGTTTTTTTTTCTACCCGTAAATGTTTTGCGAGTGAATGGTGGCGTCAGTTTTATTTATATTAAACTACCCCATCAAGGAACTTCGATCCATTAAATATTGTTATTAATATTAGGGGAAGATTCTTTTCATATATTTTATCATGAAAAATCCATTTAACTGATATTTTATTGCAATCAGAAAGAAATGATTATGGCAAAATTAGTGAAAAAATTTCTTCGGTGTTCGCGAGTCAACTTTGTATGAGACTAATCAGTTTTTAATCATTTTTTAAAAGAAGTTCGGATAAATGGACATAAATAAACTATTTAACTTAAATATGATCAAAATATAAAATCGAGAATTCCATTGCGCCTCTGTCTTTAGCTCCTCTTATGTCAATACTATAAAAACAAATTTAATTCATGTGAATTCTTCTCAACTCCCTTCGTTTCAACTTGGAACGGACTCTCATCATAATTGTTCATTTTCCAAGTACCGCATTTAATGCGATCATTTAGCGATTAAGAGGAAAAAATTAAATCAAGGACGACCAGCAATTAAGCCCCTGAGTAATTCCCTCCTCACGGTTGAAGAGCCACGAGTAGCAGCAATTATTCGTCCCATTGTTTTGGAAGCCACTCAAATTCAATGCGAAAAATATTTCATGCCAATTTTTCTGTGTGGTCTTTATTTGGAGGCATTAATTTCCACCCATTTCATTATTATTACCACCCTCCCTGTCACATCCTTCGCCAAAGCACCCCATTTGCCTTCGTCTCTGATTTACTCTAAGATTATTCACCCTCCGTATCCCCTAGAAATTTGCTTCTTCTGACCTCCCGAGGGAGATCATTCGCCTTTTTAGAACAATGGAATGCATATTTTTTCGCTATCAACGTCCATTCAAACTTCCGGCTAAATGGAAACCATCCTTGTGTAGAAAAAGAACTGTCATTTTGAATGGAGACGGACGAGACGGCCAAGAATTTCAAGACTTCCAAACAAATGAGGGTTAAATTATCCTAATTACCGTGAACAATTATGCCGGGACAATTAATATTCATGCATAAAATTTTAGTCCATTAGTTACGAGATTCCAATTGTCTTTTAGTAAAGATGATATTTCACTACTTTTAATGTGCTTCGATTCTCGCTTAATGTGTTTAATGAATGTTACGAGCCTTTGCTGAGCTCTATTTTTTTCAATTGTTTTCATGTACCTAATCAAACATTTGGTAATCGATTGATTTTTTTGTAACTGTTGGTATGTGGAACATGATAAGGGTTCTTCATAATTGTTTTGCCGTGTCAACAAGGGTTTAAATAATGAGTCGTCAAGAGTTTTTCTTATGAAGTAATTTTTTGATTTTTCCAAGCCAATAAAATTTAAGCGATAAGTGGGGTTAGCTATTGTGCTTTCATGTCATTGCTGGAAAGAATAAGATTAAAAATTGTAGAAACAAGGTGAAATTTGCGTTCAGTGTCCCGGCAATTTTGCCCTTTAATTATTCAAACCATTTCATTTCTTTCTTGGTCGCCATTAAATAACTGTGACATATTCATAGTTGTAAATTTTATCAACTAGAATAGAAAAATTAGTACGTGCACTAAGATTGTTGCTTATTTTAATGTCTGTGGGGATCATTTACTGTTGAATTTTGGTCAAATAAGCGATAAAATATAATTTTATTCAATTATACTTAATAATCATGCATGGAATTTACTTTATTCCTCCATATAAAAATCTAAATTTAGATTTTTTGGCTACTTGTTTGCGACGTTGAAGCATTCCTGACCTTGAATTTGAACAATTAATTTATGTTCATTAATGTAAGGATTGAGTGTATGCTGTATTGCATGAATACTCTTACGTACATTAAATCCAAATTTTAATAATTTTTTAACCCAATCTCTTTTTAAGTATTCATTAAGATCCCCCCAAAATATAAGCATTCACTTAGCACTGTGTACGTAATTATAATCTTCAAAAAATGATGGAACGCAGCCGATGATGTCAGAGAGGCTTACTTTGGCATGATCACCTTCAAATATTTTCTATCTTCCATCGGCTGGCCGTCAAATGGAATGATTTAGGAAATTCAGTGCCGGTTTTTTTAGATCGGGAAATGTAACCACTATATTGTTAAGTTAGTTGAGCTTTGACTCTGCTGTACTTTACTTTTTCCTTTTGTGAATTAAATCTTAAGTACTTTATTCCGCGTAGAATGGGTACATAAATATTACTGAAATGAGCGTATTTTTTCGAAAATACTCTATATAACTGTGCTCTCATATTTGATAGATACTTTCAATGCCTTATTATTTGTGAATTTGTACTCGGGACCCTCGTCTTGTAATGAATTCATTCCTTATATCATCTTAACAATTGGCATTTATTTTCAGTTCATTATTCAATGCTTAAAGATATTTACATAGTGGAGGGAACGGAACTTGCATGCTATTGGGCTATTGGGGCAATTACGTGCATGAAATGTTTGCGTCTCACACTCAAATCGCTATTGATTTTGCAGGCGAGGATTACAATATTAAAATACATCTTCCGTTGCGGCACTCCGAACTACATCGCGTTCAAAACGAGCGAATAAGTAGGCACCTGGCGCCCCCTTCCTATTGAACGACAGCATAAACGTTCCGTGTGCACGCTTCGTTGTCAAACACAGTTCCGGTCATGGCTGAAATGAAAAAGAAGTCTTTGATAATTCTGGACTCGCCCAGCCTTTTATTGGCTCTTAGTTTTCATTTTCGGCGTTGATGTGTCTCGTGCACATGTTCGCTGTACCCTCCACCTTTCTCCTCTGCCCGCCCACTTCTATCTATGTTACTTCAGTGGCCTTTTTTCAATTGGCGATTTTTGGCGAAGATTTTGGTCCCTAAAGCGGTGACAACTCGCTTTATATGCACCAATTCGAAGGAAAAAAACAAATTCCAACGCGAAACTCGCAATACGTTAAAAGTGGATTGTATTCAATCCACATTCCCCGTACGATGTGTTTATTTCGCGTCTCCAAATACTAATTTGGGGACTTATTTTGTGTGAAACGTATTAAAAACTAATATGTCGAGGAATCTTTCTGCTGTCGGTACATTTTTTCTTTTGCACTGCTATATATTGATGTGCTTCTTAGCAAATTTTTAAAAGCGATGGATGATAAACTTATTGATAACCTTTTTAATTAAATTATTAAATTGGTTATTCAATTGTTCTCCAATCTCTGACATTTTCTTCCTGTTCTTTGCTCTTTTCTGAGCTTTTTTCTGAAATTTTGTCACCTTTTGTCACCGTTACGATTTGTTGAAATGATTCGTCATGGTGGCGCTGAAAATGCATTAATGGACTAAAATGAAATACACGTGTATGTTCTATGAATTGTATCTTCTTCGACATTTTCTACTCCATTAAAGTACTCAAATATCTGTCTTTATCCCCATCAAACTTTTTTTCAAATTACCTACTTCATTCCTGCTAGATTTTTAGGATTTTTTCATAGGTATCTGAGGTATTCAAACTGATTTAATGAATACGGAATATTTCGGACGATTATTTGGGCTAATCCAGAATGTTTCATATTCTAAAACCATACTTGACGCATTCGTATTTATGCACCACGGTTAATGAAATTGGTGCAGAGTTGATTTCATCTCCATCAGGCAAAGCTTCCCTTTCATTTACTTTACTTGAAGACATGAGTAATCACTTTTAACATTAATGGTAGTTTGATGGGACTTTTACGTATCACTGTAACGGGCAATAAAAATATTAATTCAGCATATTCCAGTTTTAAGTCATACTTTCCAAGCTATGTTTTATTCCGCGCCTTGAAACTTATGAGCAATTTAGGTCGGAAATACATTTTTTAGGTATGTGTTATTATAACTAAATTTTCTGGTCCTTCTGAAAGAATAATGCTTTCACAGAATTAATTGTCTCGATTCATTGCTATAAATCAGATGTGGTTGCTCAAGATTAATTCGTTCGTACATCATACTGTTATAAACTAGATAAACTAGCTTCGAAATGAAATGGCCGCGTAAATGATTGGCAGAACGCGTAGGAGTGTAGTTTTTTATGAGTTTTGGTCATTTTTCTGACATTTTTCAATCAAAAAAATCAGGGATGAGGCCACAGAAGAAAGTGAGAGGTGAATTCAGCGTTCTGTTGTGGTTTTTTCTCGTGTGAGTGACGCAGCGGCCCCTCGTTCTCCGCCATCGTCGACCAACCGTGTTTCGAGGCGATTTTATGACCTCCACGGACGTGAAATCAAGGGGGCGATGTATGTGGATTGTGGGGGTTGAATCCGGTTTGAAATTTTGTTTGCTGCGAGAGGCTGTTGCGACGTGAATTACAACTTGATTGGCGTGCGTGGAATGGCTGGGGAGGGGCGTTTTTATTTATCCTGGTCTGTGTTATATTGCTAGTTGTTATTTCATAAGAAAACGATTCGATCAATTCAATTACGGTTTTCCCCGATGGTTCGATTATTCGGTTCTTTTATTATCTGCTTTTTTTACTTTATGTTCTCCATGCAATCATTTCCTCTATGAAGATACTCTTTGATATTCTTCGCCTAAATCATTTTTTATTCTCTAAAGTAGCCTAAGAGAGAGCGCTGAAGGAATAGATGTTGAGATTATTTCTTTGCTGAATTTGGCTTTTCTCCTTTAATCGTGACCATCGCCAATTTCTTCACCTAACGCTCGTTTTCTTTATGTAATCACATCACAGCTTTTCAAGATTACCAACACATATACACCGATGGAAGAAATTTTTTACGGAAGAATAACATTCCAATTTACAGGAATCCGAACCCGCATTTCGTGTCCACTTATGATATCACTCCACAGTACCTCGAAAGACCTCAATACATCCATTAATATTCTGATGGCGTTAATGAAATGTGTCTGCTACCAAAATTACACCTACATCTACACACTTCCTTGCAAGCCGCCTAAAAAGGTCTGTGGCTGGGGAGGCATTACTACATACCAAGAGAGCTTATTCATAAAAATATAAATTGGGCTTTTTAATGGTTAGAAAATGACAGCTTTATGTTTATTTTATGATATTTTCAATGAAAACCTGGAATTTTGATCTTGCAAACCCCATTCTAATGTAATCTTAAGTGAGGAACCATTTGCGCCAACCCATAGGTCCGAGGGTGCAAATCCCTCGACATGGATACCTGGCCGCTGTTACCAGGGATAAATGTGATATAAGGTGATCCTCGTGGTTAGCGTGGAAAACTTGTTAAACGAGGTCAGAAATATTTGCGAAGTTAAAAATCGTTGATAGTTTCAGAATTCACTTTATGGAATTTACACATAATGAATAAAATTTGAACTTTGTTATATGTAAAATATATGTGGAAAAACAAAGTTCAAATTTTATTCATCAAGTTAAAGATCCACAGTTTAAGTTCCGAAGTCAAAGATCGAAGACGCAGATCCCACTGTGAAAATTATTGATCGGTTATAAAAAAAGAATCCATTTGTTTTAGCCGTAATTTATCCGTTATTCCATTGCATGGGAACACGGTCTTTTTACCCGTGCGTTTTGTGATGCATACTCAATACTTTATTGTAACTATGAACAGGATGTACTGTCATTACTCAGTACTCAAAAGCTTTTTGTACTAACCAGTTTATTGGTGTCGTTGAATAGGCATGTCTGATGACTGAGAATTCTCGAAATGATAAGGCTTACAATGAATGTGTACGTATTACTTGGATCCAAATTAAATTATTGTAGGCATGCTGTTGTAGATACTGCATTTCGCTCTTTTTGGAAGAAATCCTGCGGCTCAAAAAAATTAAACTGTGACCCAAGGCCATGATAGTTACTTGACGAGCGTTACATAATTAAGAATGCGGCAATAGATACTTGTGTACACTGCCACACAAAGCACATAATTAAGCCAAGAAACATGTTCATTATCTTATTCTTGACCGTGTATGCATAGAATCCAACATCCTTAGCATTGATTATTTTCTGCTCTCTCTTCCAATTCCAAATTATCAACCCTCCTTTTTCGTGGTTAGTTTAGCAACGCTCTCAAAAGTCTACCTTTGCCATTTCTGTCAGGGTCGTATGTTGTTTGTAACGTATTTTATGAATGTGTCATGAGCAAGCGACCTTCTGGTCAGAATTAGGTTATAGTCTGGAATGGATGTTTTCCAGTTTATTGATGGAATCTCTCTTTCATGTCACTCCAATAAAAAAACCGAGAATTTTTGGCTTTTACAAACTCGTCTTAGCGAGATGACATGCCCACTGATCCTCTTGCATTCCATCCGAGCTAATAAAAAAACAACTTGGCATTTAGTGGGCATTTCTCTTACAGGTCTAAATCATTCCATCTCGCCAATACCAACTCACATGTTACCTTCATAACGCTTAGCCCTTGTGTTTGGTTTTGATGTTTTTAATTTAAGTTTTGATGGATTTTTGATTTCTATATTCAATAAAGTGTTAAAAAAATCCCCTTTTTCGAGAGAAGGAAAATTCTGGTGTTTAGTTTGTGTGCCGTCAACTTTGTGATAACTTTCACTTGATAATCTTTATCAATATTTCTTTAATAATTTTGTAGCTTATTTTGCTCAAAGTTGGTTCTGAAAATGTTTACTTTTGCGTGAAAATTATGAGGTAATGTTTAAAATGGTCATAGCTATAAATTTTCTATCTAGCCATAGTTTCGTAATTTATTCGTACATTTTTGCAATAAATGTGTTTATCAACTGGAAACTTCTAACATCTCTTTGTTTAAAATCATTTGAAAGGTTTTGAGATGACGAAATATTTTATGTACTCACTCAATTTTCTAAATCATCCTTTCGCTCGAAATTTATAATTTATTTCAGAATAATTTATTTTACCCTCCAAATCAGTGAAATGATCCCTATATTTCAATTTTCCTCAAATATTATTTGTTCCTATGCTTGAAATCAAATCCGCACAGGAGAGGAAATAATGGTCTCGCGCTAGTTGGGGAATTTCTTCTGGGGAGCAGAGCACCAGCAAATAACACGCAGCTCCCACTTTTTTCTGTCGAATTATAATTAGCATTATTTCTTTTTAAATTAAATTCTCTCTCCGTTGGAAAAAAAAAGGGTAAACGAGTCCTCGGCATCGTCTTAATTATCCGGAGGCGCACAAGAGGGAAAAAGAAAAATAATTCGTCTGATTATGGAATAAATCGACTAACTCGTCATCGTTATACCAACCCCTCTTCGTTTCTCTGCGCTTTGGGGGGAAAGGCGAGCCGCGATCCTACCCCTCAACTCGCATAATGAGTGCTGGACTTAATGGCTCCGTTGGGGGTACCACCACCACTCGCTAAGATGAAAGGGCCATTTTGGATTGGATTGAAAACGTTGGGGTTTTCGTGGAAAATCGGCAGGCCGTCGTGTTATTTTTATTTTCGGAGTGGGAGCGTGGAGAGGTGAGGTCTAGAGGGAGTTTACGTTAGAGGGAGTCAGGGGTGGCGCCGCGGTGCCCGGCCCTGAAACGAGGCAGTAATTGCAGTGATCGAGGGCATCGCGGTGTGGAACGGCCGGCCCTGCGGAAGAAGGCGAAAAAGCAGCGGCGAAATTGGCGCTCCGGCAGAATGGGAGAGCGCGGAGATACAAGCAGTAATGGCTGATAAACGATTCGAAGGGAAAATGCGGCGAAAGGAATTGGGGACGAAACTTTCGCCAAAATTAGTGGTTTGCAGCAATGAGGTAGTAGAAAAAAGGAACAAATACACTCGTTCTTTTTCTCACTATCATTCGCACTTGCTACTGATTCCTCGTGTCATTATGTGGTTTTAAATTCTTAACCGATCACACTTTGTTACTTCCACAATATTTACGCAACAGATGCAGAATTTTGTGGAAGTAACAAAGTGTTTTTCATTATTTATTAAGAATTTCTATTATGAAATACAAACTATTCGAGTGAAGCAAAGGCGCTCTGAAGTAAATGAACACCGGCAAGGAAAGCGAAGAAGCGGAAAAATTGGTGAGTGACTGGAATACGTGATGAATACAAGGGAATTGGTGATAGGAAAACGCAACGGAAGGAATTAGAATGGAAACTTTGGCCTTAATTACGAGCCAAGAAGGGAAAAAGGAAAGGACAAAGAGACAAACAGGGCTATTGGCGTTGCTGAGAGCCATCGAAACACCACTCTATTTCCAAATAGGAGCAGTTGTTTGAGATATAAACGTGGTTTTGTAGCCATAATAAATGCCCTTAAAGACAGGATTAGTAGGTACGTAACGACCACTATTTCGTCATTCGATTTGGTTGCTTTTGACCAATTAACTGAACATATGGGAGTCGTGCCTTTATTGGTATATATTTATCATTACTTTTACAGGGACTCTGTATTTGTATTTAATTTTATAATCACAATATCCTCTTCGGTTAATGTTGATATTTTTAACGAAATATAAAACAAATATTATCAGTATGAATTCAATAAAAAATTTCATATGGAAGAAACTAGTGATAGAGTGTGTACCAAAAATGACACCTTAATGAATTTTCCTAAAGACAACTCTGATTCTTGACGACTGACTAATTTTGTAAAACGTCGAGGACATAAATCAAAGGTCTTACAATCTTCCCGCGCTCAGTTGAAAAAATGTCCAAATTTCTCTTACAGAATTTCAAATAAGGATGCAAATATTGGAGCGAGATATTCATTACAAAATTACCAGTTATTAAATATGTAATTCATTTCGTTGTTTGAGTCACAAGCGGGCTTTGACTTCTAGCATTTAACCTGGAGAGCGCTAGAACAGCCGAAAATGGCGTAATTCACTGATTTTATTTTTGTTTGAGGTTAGTTAATTTAAATGCACCTAAACGTACCTAACTAGAATTAAGTATATAATTAGGAAATATTCATTAATTATTTCAGTAAACTCATACCAAGTGTAACTCAACTGCGGACTTGGTTTAAGGGACTAAACTACAATTGTAAACAGCAGTAAAAACAAGGGAGATGTCGTTAGGCTAAAAACAAACGGTCTTTTCTCTAGAGCTTGATTGAAGAAGAAATATTTCTTTCGCTATTTTTGAGATGATATATAAAAGAGTAAAATATTCGGTGGGTAAGTGCCAACCTGCATGGTAACTTTAAACGGTAGGTTTATTTAAAAACGTGTGATTTGGCCTTTTTCTTTCCAAATCTTTATTGTCTTTGTCAATCATGTTTCAATTTCACGAGCCTGATGATATCAAAATATTTCAAAAGATGCAGAACTTGAGAAATAATTCGGTTGAAGAAAACCCGAGCTCCTCTTTCAATACTCTATTTCAGCAAAAATAGATATGTGTTGAATAATTGTGACTGAAAAAATTCGGAACATAGATAAATGAACAGGCTTCAGCTATAAAAACAAATATACCTATAAAAAGTACGCAAAAATACACAATCTAGAGGGTGATAAAATACTTTAAACTTTGAAGTGGCAGAATGAGGAAGGCAAAGTTGGATTTGAAGAGAACGGCTGATGAGTAGGATAGGGGGAGAAAAGGGAGGAACACATAAGTAGCGAAAGGAATTTTGAATAAAGCGTGACAGGAATGAAATTTCAGCGATTGTCATGAAGCATGATAAAGGCACCGTCTTTATTAAACGAACTATTTGTGAAATGTTTTGCTGCTAAGGTAAAATACTTTTCACGGAATTACACAAGGGAGAAATCAATTTCGTAGTCATAAAATTATTTGAAACTTTTCGGCTGAATCGTACGAAGAGAAGGGAAATAATTTTGTCGACGGAATAAACATCGTTGAAATCACGAAACGCTACGAAAATGAGTATTTTATTCGCGGACGTTATAAATTCATTTCAAGGGTGAAAATATCTACCTGTTTGGAAAATTGATTTTGCTCTATGAAAAATTGCTAGTGGTGATGTGGCATGAAATCAACAAATGTTCATGAAATGCTTACTTTTTCTTCTTCCTCCATCCACACGACTAATTGACGCTTTTATATATTGACATATGCATTATTTAAACAACTGAATGCGATGCACACTGGGGAAAATTTTACAGCCAAATAAATTGTATTCGTTAATGATGCGTCGATGCTTTTGCTTTGTCGTTTAGCTTAGAAGCTGAATTTTGCAAGGAAAAGGAAAATCAAGCATAATCAGTGGATAAGGTGTAACAGTTAAGTTTGGGGAGTTAAATTTTAAATTCTAATTCTAAAGTCAATTACACATTTCGAATCGCAATTAAAATGTCCCCCAGAAGTAAATATTGTTCCCGGAAAAAGTCTGTGAAATCGCCAACTCCAGACGACCCATGAGTCACACAAAAGGCCATAAAGTTTTTGAAATCAATAGTGAAATATATATTTCCGTAAAAAGTCTCGCATCCAGCCAAAGAAACATTTAATGGAGTTAATCTAACTGAGTTATGGTTTTTCAATGGGGAGGCAGTACCACAGGCACAGTCTTAAGTGCTTGCCATAATTAAGGTCTCGAGAGCGAAAAAATTGGCTTTCAAGGATTAAGATATGGATATGCATACGTAAGGCCTCAACGCTGTGAATAAATTAGGTGCTGAGACAATGGTGCAGAATACGTGCATTGCATGTTGCTTGCAGTCGCGGTGGAAATAAGTTAGTTGCATTGGCGACCAAAGCCCATTTGCCAGACAAGAGAACTCCAAGAGAATCGGAGGGAACGAACAATAGTGGCTAATTTAGAGGGGGCATGCTTAATAACGCTGCAGGTAAGAATTGCTCCGAAGCGAGAAACGAAACGCGGGCGTAAACTGTGGCCGAATGCAAGGGGACCGGCCGGCGCGGCGGGGTCGTGGTTAGCATAATGGACGAACGCGAAACGCACCATTGCGCGCTACGAGTTGTGGGAAGGAATAGAAATGGGCGCGAGAGAGGGGAATGGGGCGGACGAGGAAGAATACGGAAACGAGATTAGAAATGTACTTTTTATTTATTTCAGTGTGAGCAGAAATTATGGAAGCTCAACGCTCTCTCTCCATCAACCGCATTTTGTCACATTTTTGACGCTATTTAAAACTTGATAAATGACCTGGAAGTCGTTACTATTCATAGATTAAACCTTTATAACCATTCATCCATCTTAAATGAAACACTCGGTGATCGTATGATATCGCTTTCGGCATTTCAATCCCGATTGCCTGCTCAAAAAACGAAAATCACTTTAAAAAATGTATTTCTTGAGAGAATAGCGCACAGGAATGGTTTTGGAGGAGGATGCTTTCGGCTCTGCTTGCCTGAGTAAAGCGGTGTGCTGCATGTTCGACTCTTCTACGATTTTGATGGGTACGCGACTTGATCAGGTGCTGGTAGGCAATAGGCAATGAACATCCTCTGGTTTGCGAGAGCATGATGTATCCGGGAAGCTCCTCTAACAAAAAAACATCGCTCGCTTAAAAGTGTACCTATTCCCCCCGCCTAGAAATGTGAGCCTGGAAAACTCATAAGGTGTAGGCTATGGCCGTTTTCCAATTCGCAATTAATTACCCTTCGTGCACTTTTTATTCGTCAACTTACTGATGTGACGACAGCAAGGGTGGATCCAATCGGCGAGAGCGCAAGGGAACGGAGGGTAAGTGAACAAGGGAACGCGGATGCTCCCTCGTTAACGTGCCCTCGTAGGAAGTGGACGTGAAAATGGCGGCAATGGAAAACTCAGAAATCTTGAACTGGAGTTGTAAGTAATTTTGTGTTTATTATGAGCAAAGAGAGTGTCCAATTGGTGCCAGAAAAGTCAAAATACTAAGCAGTCTAAATTACAAACGTAAGCAAACCGAGAAGCAGGGTTAAATTGATTCTTAAATCAACTACCAGATGTCCTAACACTACCTTGCGCTTCACATTTCGTTACTGTCAATAGTTCGCATTATTTCCGTTCACACTTTATGGCCCCAGTAGAGCATTAGTAAGGGAGCAGGGTGCAAGGGAGAAAGGGAACAACAGAAAGAGTGCATACTACGTGGATTTGAAAACGGCCTATATTTGCAAGGCATTGTGCACGAGTATTTTCCCAGGTCCTGTGCATTATTCAATATTGGCAATACTGTTTTGCATGTGTGCAGTAATATACGTTCCTACTGTACTGAAAATTGGTCGATGGTTCCAAGGTGGCCGTCATTACTTAGCTGTCGGTGTATGTTCGTGATGATAGTTCTATGAGATAATCGAAACGAAATGTTGTTTTCGCCTTTGAGGTACGGATATGGTATAATAGGAAGGGTTTTGAGATACCTGTAATCATTGTTATCAACGATCGCGATTCTTCAGAAACATTTTAAAACGATTGGATATCGGTTTCTCAGGATGGGTAGGCTTAAATAAAAACCTCTACCCGTTTTAATACTTCAGTTAACCCAAGAAATCGGTCATCTCCCAAATTCATAGCATGTAAATCGAGATTTCATATCTTAAACCAAAAGCGAGATTTCATATCTTAAACCACAGTGAACAGCAGTGAAGAGTGTAAATTAGCGTGGAAATCGTTTAGATATCATTTGCACTGGTCACATATCTTTTATGAGCAGCGAGGAAATATATTATTCTCCCATATTGAGAGCATGGGCAGTGCTGGAATCGGGTTTCTTCTTAATAAATTCCGTCTGAAGCGAAACTCAGGCGCTCTCGATGGGACATCATCCCGATCCACGTCTTCGTGTATACATTGTAACAGATAGCTTTCGGCATGTGGGCTAACTCTTGATATGGTATAATATTTGGAAGAGGCGGCCGAAATTAAAGGGTGGGGATGAAATCCCGGCCGGGTTTCGAACCCAGTGGGTTGCTAGCCAGTACTCCAGTCGCCTAAAATGCTGAATCCCCTATGTTTTTGCTTGTCCGCAGCGTCCACGATGTACATTCTGCAGTGACGTTTCAAACCTTATGCCATAGAAAACATCGTTGACGTGAGTGGAATATGAGGAAAATTGCCGGGATATTGTGTGCACTGGTCACACGTCGCCATCGTTCAGCCGGCTTAATTACGTGCGTAATGCATGACACAAAAGTTCGGAGCGGGAGTGGTGGGGAAGGGCTGGCTGGTGGAGGAGCTTCGAAAAACGAGTGTGATAAATGCTGGGAGCCATTTGTATAGCCATAGTGCGCACGTCATGAGCACGACTCTTTTCACAGTGGCGGCGACCGCGCGGAGGACGAGAGCATTACATGTGAGAGCGTGCATCACGAGCATTTTTTTCCTCGGGCGTTTTCCTGAATGGGTGTGGGATGTGCTGGCGAAAGAAGAGTAGATATAAAAGCAGGGGGGCGGGGGTTTTAGAGGGTGGGGGGGGAGGCGCTCTTGTTGGCTGCATGGTGCGAGGGCTGGCGAATTCATTTACGTGGTCTTTTGATCGTCAGAGCGAAAGAGTGCGGCGTGTTTATTTGTCGTGTATGTGAGTGTGGGTTATTTTATGCATGCATTTATATCTATATGTAATTTTTTTCTACACGCGTTGGAAATGGAGCATTTTCGGGTGGTGGTATGGGGAGGAGTGGGAGGTGCCTATGTAAAAGAATATAATTCTTCCTTCGCTAAAAACACATATGCGTCAAAGCTCTTTGAATCGACCATGAGGCTCACATGTTTGCATATACCATATATACATACTATATGAATGTCTGGTGGTGATTGTATTCCTTTTTTTCATCGGTGTCGGTGTGTGTAATGTTGGAGTTGAGTTATAGAGTCCTTTATTTATTGATTTTTTTCTTGATATGATTATATTATTTTGTTATTGTCATTTTTATCCGAGCGAAAAGTATCAGAGGAATGAGGGAAAAGGTTCGTTTTTCTGAAATGGGTGAAAAGTTGAGCGATAGAGTGCAAGGAATAGTTTTTGATGGATTCAGTCTGTATGGATAAGGGTTGCGTTCAGTTGAAAGCGTCCATCTGCTCTCTGTGCATGTCGGAGATGTTTTATGGCTCAAACGCGTGATATCGGAGTGAATTTTTTTGCAGACCACCACTCCTTGCATTTCAGCTAAAAAGTTATGTGCACGTGTCGCAATCGGATTGAAAATTAACGCATTATAGTCTGCCTTGACCTAAAACGTTTTAATTACGCAAATTTATTTTTTATAAATACTCCCAAAATAACAATATTGAATGATGTTTTAATATTTATACACCAAGAAATTCAAGAGTTACCTTTCTATTCAACATTAATGCGATACGATACGTTCATTTGGAGAGAGGAATTATTTCGGGGAATCAGTAATCTATTTCTTCATATTCCATCGTTAAATAAGAGTGATTTTTGTCTTCTCAAGGATGGGGAATAATATTTTTTTCTGAAAAATCTATCGAACAACTTTTGAATATATATTGCTTTTAAAAAGCAAGGAAAATCAATCAAATTGCTATTACTCGTTGATGGTTACCCTAATTACCTTCTGATACTCATTTAATTTCCGCTACTGAGACAGTTCCCAAATATATTTGGTGGGAAATTTTATTTTTCTATTGATTAAAATCCTATATTAACTAGATATCAACCCTGATAATGGTAATAAACCTAGGACTTTACCCGGTTATCAATTTACACTACTCAGGCGAAATTAACCTGGGTCAAACCACTGGTAAAAGGATGGGAGAGAGAGGGAGAAAATGAAAGAGGAAATCGGGCCGCTAACGATAAGATAGCATGGCGCTGGATGAATGGGTGCTGAGGCGCTAATGAGCGAGGGATGACGAGCCCGAAAAATGTAATCCCCGGTCATGATGCGAGAAGGCAGCGGCGGACGCATTTTGGCGGAATAAATAGTTGAGGTGTGTCATCGCGTCGCGTCGTTGGGCAGGCGGATGTGATTGGTCGCCGCTTCTACTCAACGTGTTTCATTTGACGAGGTTTGCATATGTGTGGCAGCTTCCACCTCGTGCCATTTTAAGGCTTCCCAAAGCTTAACAGAAAAGAGTAGTATGGATTTACACGGAGACAAGATATCACAAAAAAACAATGCTCTTTGCCAAAAACCTTTTCATCGTTTCGTCAATTAAATTCATTTTTATGAATAAATAAATTCGCATAAAGTGAATGGTATTAAGGCAGGAAATAACTTTTACAAAAATGAATCAAGGAAGAGTGGGTACGAGCTGTAAGTATGATGGACCGCTTCTTCCCGTTTACGCTTTTTCATTTGTCAAGATTAGCGGTTGTGAGGGTTCTTCAGCCTCCCGCTATTTAAGGCTGCCATTTTTCGCATCTTATTTAAAGCGTATTAGAGCTGAGTGTTGGCAATTTCGTCATTTTCAATTGCAGAATTGGGATTTTACACTGTATAGTATACACTGTATAGTATACACTGTATAGTGAACACTATACATACAGTCTGAGGAAGTTTAAGGAAAGACTGTATAGTGAACACTATACAGTCTTTCCTTAAATTTAGCAAGTTGGGCAATGACTCACATTCATACCGTGGTTAGTATGCACTGCTTGGTGAGATTCGAACCCACGACCTCTGAGTTGGTGAGCAAGGATGTTACCCACCGATGATAGCAAAATACAGATTTAACACTGAGGGAAAAATAGTGAAAGAACCATTAATATTTGGTGAATGCAAGCAGAGGGTCCGTGGTCCGATTATACTGGGCGTCATGAAAATCGGCCCTGACACCATTCCTGCTGATTCTCATGTAAAATAACCTCCTAAATCCGAATATGAACTCCGTTTTTTCCCATCATCCACCATTTTCGGGGGAGCTCCCCCCCTCTAATTTTCATCACTTTTCGGTCATTGGGAGGAATTAAAAGGATTATTTTAGCATTTAAATTTTTTCTAGGGGTTTATAGGGGAGAAAAATCCTAAAAAATTAATATTTATGGTAAAGAGGTACATTTGGGGGGAATTGGTCTCCGTAAATTGTTTAAAAACGCATTAAAAATGATAAATTTTGCATTTTTTTCGCAAATTTTCATGCATATAAAAAATTCCCAGCTTCCATTTCACATCATCCTCTCCCGAGTGATAAAATATATACCAACTAGAAACATCACTATTAATAAAAATATTTTTCTGCATAGCATAGCAACAGCAATTAAAAATATAGCAATGGCTCGAAAGATTCACTTTACTGCCATGGCCTCTCCCGCCTGTCTCGCTCAGGCTTGAACGGCAATTCTCTTGCTTTCACAGCTAAAAAAGGAAAAGTAATACTTTATAATTATACGAATAACATAAGATTGACATTTTTATACTCTCATTGGAGTTCAAAAGTATTCTTTCTCCTTAATCATGGAGTTCCACTAAGTATCAGCCTCTCAAATCAATTATGTATACTGAAGTTGTCGTCACCTTCCCTTAGTATACCTCTAATGAACGAAGAGTCAACTCTTTCGGTGTTCCGGACAAGGGTCCTTTTTGGGAACTTTTTGGGTGGCAATGAAGTGATGATTATGTCGCCCATGTAGAGGAGTTGCTGTCAGCGTATTAGGCCATGGGGTGAAACATATCACTAAAAATGCATTTCCTTTATTCACACCTGGACCTTTTCATAGAATATTTTGGAGCAGTTTCAAATTAACAGTGGAAACGGTTCCATGAAGATATCACCAAAGGAGAGGAGATTTTCAGAGAAGTGGAATGCGGGCATCTTGGTATGTATTTTAGGCCTACTGCTGGCTTTTGTATGAGAGACTTCGACATCAGGGTATAAAGGGAAATCAAAATCCAAATTACTTTTTTTATTCATCGTTCTTCACATTTATTATTTTTCTCATTGTTGATGCGCGTGTGGTATTGAGGGCGCCAGCGTGATGGCGTACCTTCTGAACTGTTGGCACAAATTTTCATTATTTTTTCTATGCCGTGTTCTTAAATATTTTTATTATTGATAATATAAGCTGTTGATATATTTTTCCATAACTCTGGGACATTTCGGGTAGGGGAAGATGAAATGGGAGCTTAAAAACGAAGAAAATAAGTGAAAAAATTGCGAAAAAAAGGAAAGGTTGATAATTTTAATGCGTTTTTTAAATCATTAACGAAAACTAATCCCCCCAAATATACATCCTTATCATTAATCATCATGTATTAGAACCTTTCACCTCTCGAAAACCTAGTAAGAAATATAAATGTTGATATAATCCTTTTCATTCCTACAAATTATTGCAAAAGTGATGAAAATCAGAGGGGGGGCTGCCCCCCAAAAATGGTGGGTGATGGAGGAAAATGGATGTCATATTCGGATTCAGGAGGTCATTTTACATAAGAATCAGCTGGAATGGTACCAGGGATCGAGAAAAAATTATTTTTTGCCGTCCAGTATCGGTCAAGGTGAATGTTTTTCATGTGCTTTCGGCTATTATCCCATCTCCACGCCACCGCTGTGTCGTCGTCATGTGTTTGCATTCCAGTCTCTTTGTTTCAATATATATCTGTTTTTATGTTTGAATATTCACCTGTGGCGACTTGTGTGAGTGTGAACTTGATATGTCTGTAACCTCAATGATTAAACTCTTCCTGTTGGGATCGGCATTCCCAGTAACGCATGTGCTATGTGTACGTGGATGTAACAATGTTTAATTTCATTTCTTCTTCTCTTTGTGTTCAAAATTCTTCCTTTGTCGCAGGATATATCCCCAGAGCAATTTCTTGGTCAATACATTGGCCTGCATCTGGGGGCATTGGTTGCATAAACCCCCCGCCGAAAACACAAGAGATAAGAGTAACCTCGATAGCTCGGAGATTGTATTTTCGGTGGGAGGTTTATTTGAATACATTTATGTGTATTATTTTGATTCCCTAAAAAATGGGTGCTAGTGAGAGTAATGGTTTACTCGGTGGAGAAATCACGGACAATCAGGAATGAAATTTGCAGAATGTGTAATGAAAGAATATTATTTCGTTATTCATTTATCATAATCGGCAATTTTATTGAACATTTTCGAAGAAAAGAGTATGCGAGCACACATAAATGAAGGAAACTAAATATCAAGAGCAGATTTTTGGCTTAGAAGGGCAACAATGGGTATAATTAATTTAATTTATTGCTAAATGAATGAATATCCATTCAAATTAATCAAAAACTTTCCACAAATAGGTTTATTTAATTCATCCAACCATAAATGAATCTCGGAAATAAATTGTTCAAAAAGATTTGATGAGTGACAGCCAGCCTTCGACGGAGTGTGGGAGTGAGTTTAGTGATGGACCACCTCTGCGCCCCGCGTACATCATATTATTCACCGAGGTTTGCTGCGGTAAAGTAACTACTATCTCGAGTTATTTTATAGCTGTCATTTTGGGAATCGTGAATAGGGCAGTGGATAAGAGTAGGGAGCAGTAGCAGTAAAAGGAAAAATTTCTATTAGCAGAATTTCTAAAATCAATTTAATATTTCGTCATTCAATAACAATTGGAATTCGTTGGATGGAGTTTTCAGAAAATGTGAGTATCCGAGATAGATTATAAGTTTTCCAAGACTAATTTTCCACCAAACTCAACCGTGTACGTAGTGAGGGATTGGATGTGAGCTGTACGTTGGACCGCTTCTGCACCCAGATTAATTAACTCGTCGATCATTGTGGAGGTGTCCTCGTAGTATTTACAGGCTCTCATTTAATAGCCCTCGAAGACTTATTGAACTGAGCTGGAATATGCATTGAGGAAATATTATTAAATGGACTATTGTTATATTTTGATGAATTTTAATTGGCTAGTTAGCATAAACACGCAATAGGTTATTACCTCCCGCCTGCTTCTTTTCGTTGGCACGAGGTTTGTGGCAGTTCATTCTATTTTTAATCTGTCATTTTAGGCATTGTAAAATGGGCAATGGAACAGAGTATGGGCACACGGAAGTGCATTGAATACGGAGAAAAATAATCCGAACCGGTATCTCTTTAATTCTCATAAATTTGGAGAACAGAATATTCTATAATTATTTGATGTATTTTACTTAAATATTTCCGAATAAGTGTGTAAGTATACGTGAATACCGATATAAACTAAACTTTTCCGATCATATGCAATTGATCAAAAAAGAAAATGTCACTTTTAGGTGTTTCTCTACCGCTTCACGGCAATCTCTCACCCCAATGCCCTACGATCGATCTTTTCGATAATTATTCTGCCAATCACTTCATGTTGCTCTCCCATCTGGTCCATTTCTTTCCCAGCTATCCTTGTTGCCCTAAGCAGTCCTAATAGTTTATTTGCCAGGATAGTGATATGTATAATAAAGTTCCCCATTTCCACGAAATGTCGATTGATTCCATCATATCTTCCCTTGGCATCCCGAATATGTACTTACAATCAATGAGAAAAAATGATTTAAAATTAATTTTTAATTTTTTAATTTTTTTGGATCTTATCTGTTATTCTTTGTAGTTTTTTGTGTGTTGTACTTCTTACTGATATCCATTTATATCATGCTGAAGTTTCACTTTAAATAGGTATAAATGCCGTATGTGGCCATATAATCAAAGAAATAAATAAATGTAATCAGGATTCAAAATTTAAGGAAATAGTTCTCCTGCTAAAATTGAGGAAATGTACGGGTTAGTGGATCAAAAGTTTCATACATACATTGTCCTTCACGTGAATGATATTCATTTTCTATAGGGAAAGCGGTTTCGAAGACGTATTTTAATCGGCATTCCAATACTTTTTTCGGTTGTTACATTTATTCAGAAAAAAAATCACTTGCAGCTAGACGGTATTTCATCTTCAATGATGATTTATTGGACTTCTGTATGAAATGGTGAGTTGTAACAAATTTATTTATGGTCGGTGGCACTGCGTATGTATCAATAAAATAACTATAGATAGATCCTAAGGAAATGGGCGCATGTGGTGGACGGAGTGTTGACTTTCCTTCCCGTTGGCCGAGGTTCAAATCTTGTTGCGGAATATTATCAGTCGCTGACCGATCTTTGCTTAAGTGGAGGACGCATTGAGTGGAAAGAGAGTCGAATGGGACATAAAGCCACGGCAATCAGCTCTCTTACCTTTGAAGCAGGGTTATACCTCTTTCCGAGTTTCCCTCCTCCGATTCCTACCCCGCAACCCCAGAGGCTCAAAGAACCGAACTTCGCCTTCCCCAAATAACTACTAATCATGAATTATGAAATACATGCCCCTGAAACCTACTTCCCGAGAAAGATTTCCAATGAAGTGCATACTAGTTTCAGAGTTTGTAAACTGTTTGCAGCAACGCCGATAATTTTTTGAAATTCGTTCTCGATTCATCCTATTCATAAAAAAATACGTTTCAAACGAAATGTAGGATGGTGCTCCAAACGATCCCAGTTTGTCTGCACAACAAATCTCAATTGCGCAAAAAATCAGTCTATTAATTTAAAAAAAATTACCATCAAAATGCTATTCATAAAATTTCTTTGATGCCGCCGGAAATAAACTCGCAGCTCGTAAGAGTTTTTTTATTATTTTCCTAATCACTGATCAAAGGATTTTAGCTAGAATCTTTTCTGGTTTCATTATAGTGAAAGTGAAACTTCATTATAAAAAGTACCTTTATTTCTATCTCTTGTATAGATAAACTTATTTCCTAATTTCCATTTTATTTCACTCTCCATTGAATTTCCATAGCAATGTAAAACCATTAATACTTAGAAAATATATAACTTGACTCGAAGGTACTGAGGTATGACATCCTCGCCTTATTTACTCATATTTGCGTCCTCAGTCTTGCATCTGAATACATAATATTTATTATCAATTTAGCGATAATCGTAATGCTTTGAGGACAACATGAATCAGTGTTGTTGGTGAAATCATTTGATTTCGTCAGTCAAGTGTATACTTGTTGATACTAGCGTTTGCAGTCCCGAAGTCATTTGTACACAAATATATTAGATTGAAAAAAGCTATCGTGGCTAAGGCCTATATTGCTGGGAGCAAATCTGTATCTTCCACTTCCATTATGGTCGATTGAAAGTGTCAAACCACGGAAAGATGGAAACTCTGCTTCTGCTGTGAGCCATAATTTCCAATCACGACCTTTTGTACCTTCTGCATTACAGCTGATTGCACCGCCAAAGTTCCGGGCAAGCGATTTGTCTATGTCATCAAGATATAGACATGCGTGCCGTCCCGTCATTCTAAGCGGATTACCCCGCCGAACGTTGCTAATTCCATGTTTCGTGGTTTACCCTCTGGCTACCGATTAAACAAAGCGCGTGTCCAGAATGGATATTTTTAGCTTACCGTTATCCAGGATTATCCTTCACTCCGACGTGGTCGATTCCATTATAGCCCCATTAGCATTTTAAAGTCGATATTTTTTCTCTTATTTAAGGCTGTATGAAAACTATGTTGATTGAAACCATATTTGCCAAAAGCAAGATGAAAGTATTGTAGCAATCTACAGCTATGGAAATCCACTTTTTGAAGTCCTTGCCTAATTTAACTCAAACTAAATTATCTATTAACCTGTGGTTGAAAAATAATTAATAGCGATATCTTTAATGTATGTTAGTGAGTGATAATGTGTGCTTTCGATGAGTATGTATTAACACAAGTGCTAATGATGTTATTTACTTATATGTTAATGTTATCTCCTTACGATTGCTAATTATTCCACCGCGACTTTGAGAAAATTTCAAGAGATTTTCATCGAATTTTAAGGCCATTTAAATTATGTCTCTTTTACTATTAATCGGGGACAAAAGTGATATAATTATTATTCATAATAGGCAACAAGCCGTTACAGTTGAAGTAGTATCTCTACTTTTAAAAAGTTAAAAATTCTATCTTGGCTGCGGGTATCTGATATTATGTATACATTTACTATAAGTTAATAATTGCTAGAAGGAATAGGAATATAGATTGTTTTTAACCAAAGATATCATAAAACTTTCTACGTGTAAAGAGAATATCTTAGTAAAAATCACCCTGCACACCCAAGTATGAAAACATTGCCTCCCTGGGAATAACTAGCAGAATATTTCAGTACTTGTGACAAGTTTTAGGGAATAAAAAAGTCACGAAATAATATTAGTCAACCGGCAGTGAATTTGGCCTCTGAATTTATGTTGTTGTATTTTCACTATTTTAAAATATTCTCCATTTTACGGTGACGGATTTCTTTTAGACTCCTTTGTTTACTTTGCGCGCTGTGACAAAAGGGCAGTGATGCACTTGAAGAGTGGATGAACTGGGGGAGGGATGGTTGTGGGACGCGATGCTCGGAGGGGTGCGGAGTGGGAAGAAAGAGCGGGAGTATTTCAGGGTTGTGTAGAGTGGTGAGCGAGCGAGAAAACTCGATTTCCATCGCGAAACCAACCCTGGGTTTCCTTCCATTCCCTCTCTCCGTTCCGTTCGCTCTCTCCTCCCTTCTTCTCTTCTTCTTCTCCTTCAATTCTTCCCCCTCCCTGCCCATTCCATCTTGTAATCCCGGTCTCTTTCAGTCTTTGATCAGCTCCAATCTATTTCTTCTTCCTTCCCGGCCTTTATCCCTTTCTTCCCCTTCCACGATGGGGTGTTTGTGCCTTCCCTTTACGATATCTTTCGAGGTTCCATTCCCTTCTTCCAGCTATTTCGATTCGAATTATATCTCCATAATTTGCCAGTGAAGAACTTGGCTCAATCGGTTGTGCTCTACATCTTTATTTCTAATTATATATTTACATGTCATGGAAAGTTTAATATCTTTATTTCCGTTGTTTTTTTTAAATATGGTGGAACTTTTTCATAATTTTCTTTCGACTGATTTCTCTATTTTCTTCGTCTTTCATGAAAATTTCTCTTTCGTTAACCACTTGATGGTGTTATTCTACCGAGTTACGAAGCCACGACTTTCTTTTTTCCAAAAACTATTTGCGCTATTCTGAAACATTAAATTTGATAAAATGAATTTGAAGTTGCCTTGCTTTTTTTATTGGCATTATTCATCTCTTTGAGGCTTAGAAAGTATTCATCCCCGTACCGTCCTTGTTGTTAGATACTTGATTTTCGATTTCCTTTCGCAGGAGGTTGGATAAGTGTACCATTAATGTTTAATCATGAATATTTTAGAATTATTTCCAGCATATTTTCAATGACGTATAATTAGCTTGACATCACAGGGAAGCTTTTTATGTGCAACTATCGAAAATACTCTCAACATTCTCCCCGAAAATCTTATTTACCATTAGGCTCATATTGATTTTAATGCCTGTCATATTCATAATGGAATCAGGTGATGTTTTTTCACTGGATCAGTGTTTAATTAGATTGAAAATAATTTTAGTTTCCTCGATGCATTAAAAGTACATTGGGGCACAAGAAGACCCTAGCTATAACCAGCGTAATGGTATGAGGGTAACTATGAGTGATTGCATGTATCCCCGAGTATTTAGTGTATTTGAAACAGGTCAGTAAAATTTCTTTGTTTACACTCAGCTGCTAATTATAAACAAAGCTTAAGAGCCATAAAATATAACCACTTCCTATAACGCACGACTATGTGATACTATTTTGTGGGCTTTGTGCATTTATGTGGTAGGTATGTCGAATTTTTTGAAGACTCCAACCGTCCTTTTGCCTTTCTACAATTATTGTTTCTACAATGCAAATTGGGTAAAAAGAGTGCCAACTAATATTTATGTTATAGAATATTTAGTATCCACCAAACAACACATAATTTAAACGTGCAATCTACTCCCTTAGGATCTGCGCGTTCCTATGGTAACTGTCTTTTCCATCCACATCCTAAAATAAATTTCTGTCCTGTCGTAGAGTAGATAAATTCACATTTTTTAACATTCCAAAGTCGACTTCGCTAGGATATAAGAAGCTTGCCAATGTTTCAACATTGATATTGAAGCTTGCGAGTTCATGGTGCCAAGAAAACCGTTTTTAGGTTACCATGGCGGTAATGGCTAGTTTTTATTCTCCGTGTAGAAAACATTTATTGTCCATCTTGAGATCTTTGGATCTAGGCCATATCCTATTGCGAATAACCTCCCATTACGATAATCGTCTCCACTAACGTGTACACGGGCAGTGGACACGCAAGACTCTATTACACAACTTGGAATTGGGACAGGAATGGCCTTTGCAAGCATCTTCTTTAAAGTTGGCGGGTCCCAATCGGGATCTGTAGCACACGTTCAAAGTTTCCGGCGGAAGAAGTGACTCAGTCCCATAGTTAAGGATAATTCAAAGAGACTTGGCGGAAATACCCGTTTAGTTGACCGAATTCTGTCATTGCTACTCCGAAAGCCCTTATCTCGCAGACTATTCACCCGTGAGCCACCAATCGCTGTCGACCGGCTTGAAAGTTGGCCGAGGAAATCTAGGGCGGTATGAGGGGGTCATTAGAGGATAGAGGGAAGTTTTCGGGGGTGGTGGAATTACTGATAGACGTCATTCACGAGGAATGGTAATTGAAAAATTTCCTTTGTCATTATTACATGGTTTTCGTTGCAGATTGGTCTTTTAATAAAAGATATAATCTTGGAAGCTTCGATGAACTAGCTATTAGAAATACTTATGTTTTTATTAACTTTGTTTTTAGCCCATTTTCTTTTCCCAAATTCCTGATTTTCTCAACTGAAGCCTTAAGAATTATTATTAATGTACCTTCAATTTGAGTGTCGCCTGAATTTGCATTTAGGTAGTTAACTTCCTAGTGCATGTAATCGATATTGATTCATATGCACATTCTCTTTTTCTAGGGACCATATAGATCACTACGGTTGTTACATACGGGTGACATTGTCCTGAAATAGCGCATCTCCTTATGGTATCCCGCCGAGAATTCCATTAAAATTGTGATCAATCACTGTATGTTCAGTAAATTATTACAAGGGGCTGATCCAACTTCTATCCTTATATTATTCTTGAGTAAGATGGCATTTCTATGTTTAAATCTAGGACTACTACTATACGTCACTATAACTCACCATTAGTTATATTAGGTACTCTTGGTACCTTCCTTTCCTTTCTTGCTTCATAGAGATTCATTGCACTCACAAACCATGCTGAATAATTTTCTATTTTTACTGTAAAAATATTTCATGCTCTCATATATATACGCTATTCTGTTTTTTTCCTTACATGTGCCTTAAAACACAACTGCTAGCTGCAGAGTGGTGGTGGACAGGGTTGCTTGGAGAACAGACGCGTATGGAAAATTTGGGCTAAAATGGATACCATATTTTCACGAGAGCTCAGCTCCGATATTTACGATTGTAATTTACTGTGAGATAAAAAATAACTTATTTTATCCTTGCCTGCACATGTTAGTATGCTCACTGGAGAGTGTTCGTGTTGAGCTGTTAACGCGAAACATGTCTCGTCTTGTGACGTGACTTAAACGGAGTTAACTGGCTGTTCAGTATGGAAGCCTCGCTCTTCCTCAACGCGAGGGCTGAGCGGCGTTTAATTTGTGCACATTTGCTGAGCGTGAGCAAGGGTAATGATAAAGCTTGACGGCTCGACGTTAAGCGATGCACCAACACCTATCGCAGCCGTGAATCAAGATTAGTGGGAATCTTAGCGGAAGGGAATCAAAGATATGGTAATAAAAATTAAGGGGCCATGGTATGAGGCTTTAATTGAATTTTTAAAGTTTATTTATAAAATTATGATCCTTACAATTTTGTAATGTTTTAGAACCTTATTTTGGTGATAAATTGGTCACATTTTTACTTCAAACTTCATTTTAAATAATTTTGAAGTAGACACGTATATACTCTTTTCAACTAAATATGAAATTTTGTTCACTCTTCATATTTTCATAGGCTTGCTCTTTTCGACAAGTGTATGCTTTAACTTCAATGAAAGGAAGGAGAGGTTATAATGAATTCGTGTTTAAAGCTTCCATAAAAATGTGTATGCACAAATATGAATCTTTACGTTACCATAAAAATATTTTAAACGTTCGAAGGTATAAACTTTCGAACGTTCGAAGGTACGATTTTCCACCGTGGCTATAAATTGAAGCGCTTAGCACTTAATTTGGTTACTATTCTCAACCTCGTCTCAGATGGCAATTCCGATTCCAACAAATTCTCAAGTCCCGCCCCTCTGTGAGGGACACTCGCCTACGCATGCCCCTCCTATGGAGGAAAATTGCTTTCCCAGCGTAGTCTGTTTCGCCACTGCCGGTCGACAGTGGCAGCGGAGACTTTATTGGAACACTTTTCTCCCCTAGAGTATCTCCCGCGTCGGTCCAATTTTCCGCCGTTCTGTCCCAGTTTGTTCTGGACACACCAAGCGTCGCTCGCCTCACAAGTCCACCCGCTCGCCACATCAACGGATGGATGCTGCTCGCGCCCTATCCACTTTTCGCATTCGGAAGAGGAAGTTTTCGCATTCCCGAGTGAGCAGTCATTAAGTATAGCGTTGAAAGTACCTTGAAAGTCATTGTTCCACGGCTCGCAATAAATGGCACTTCTCTCACTGGTCTGAGACACGCATTTTTCACGTCATATTGAACACTCTTATGGGTAATTTAGTGGAAATTAACTGTCAAAATAAGTACAACAGAATTGGTAAGTTAGTGAGTGCCTCTTAATTGGTGACTAAATACTATTGACTTGGCGAATAAATGCTGTACACTTGATTTATAAGCGCTATTGATTTAGTAATTTCTGTAGTGTGTATGTACACCGGAGGACGATCGATATCTGCCACTTTGTTCTTCAGTTGAGACTCATCTATTATATACTTACCATAGCTTACGTTTTAGTTATCCTTTAGAATATGTCAATTACGAGAAATCTATGGCGATTACTAGATCATTAGTAATAAGTTGATACTTCCTTAATAATTATTTCATTGGCTTCTTTTTTTGATGATTTGAAAAGGGCGGAATGTCATTGAACCAGGAGATACAACATGCATCCCGAAGAAAAAGTCTAGAACTCTCAAGAAATCATTTAAACACGACGTTTGCTTATCTCATTTTCAGTCATCGAACTAACTTAGTCTTTGTTGAATCATGGAAAAATATCTTTCTTATTGTATAACGTCGCAGGAACCGATTTAATAAAAGGGCATAGTTTATGCAGAAAGCCAATTTATCAATATTTTAACCATAAAGTTATACTGTCAGTCATTTGGTCTTCATTTAATAAAACGTTTGTTGGCCCCTGAGTATTTGGATGAACTCCTTGCTTAGTTACAGCGCAATGGGTACATTTATCAATGAATTTCATTTTATTATGATTTTCTTATGCAAACCTTTATTTATTTTCCCTATTTATGCAGGGCTCTTTCTCGTCTATATTTCAGTGTCATTCGTGCGAGTGAGGTCAGAAATAACAATTGGAATGTGAGGTGTTTCGTATTGCACGCATATTCTTTCAGAGGAAAATATCTATGCATCTCTAGGCTACTTCGTGGAATGCCTAGACGGCGATACATACATTTTTTATTGTGATTGAGGCGGCGCCAATGCGATAGAAGTGGAACTTGGCTGGCATTTTCGTGCTCAGCTGGCGGCGTGCTCTCTCTCCTTCAACGCACTCCATTTTCTTCTCAAATCTTCCGATTTAATTTAAAATTGAGTGGGCTCCCTCATCATGTATATAAAATCCGTTAAAAAGTATTCGCTATTAAAAAAATCATTATAGATCATTGCATCCTGCCTTATTCTTTGGATTTTTCTTACAGCATATTGATAAATATGTCGGTGCATTAATACGGTTAAGCATTCCTTTTTTCAACATTAACATAAAAGTTTTTATAGCGATGATATTTTGCTATGCCAGCATCATTTTATTTTCGAATGCATTTTTCCCTTCGCTTGCTTTTCGTCGACTCTAACTCCAGCCAAAAGTGTGTTCATTGTTTTCCAGGGCTAAGTACTCATTTATTTCTGATTTTCAGGTAAAAATTATGGCAGAAAAGAGAGTTCATTTGTAATACTTGTAAGGATGATTGTATAAAAATTCAAATGTTTTTGGCGTGTATTTACTTATAACTACGTACCCAACATTTTCCTCACGTAGCGATATGAGAGATAGACAATTGATAAAGCAGGTGTTCCGCATTTCACGGCAGTTCATGTGGAAATAAATATCCATGCATTTCCTGTCTAGCTGTCCGAATGCCTAGGCGGAGTTGCATCATTTTATGATTGAACTTTCCCCATGGAAGCAGCGACGTCTAAGGAATATCTCGGCATGCATTTCCGTGCTCAGCTGGCGGCGAGTTCTCGTCGAACGCACAGCGACGGCCGGCGTCTGCTGCATTCCAAATCCTTGCCCCCCTCCCCCGACTGAATCCCCTTTTCACGTAGTTGCGGAAGTGATGGTTTGCAACCAATCTCTCTGGCCAATCCCTCGTCTTCAATTTTGTCATCGTTCCATCTCTGATACTCTCCCACCACCCCCCCACCGACAACGGAACGAATGATTGGATTTGTGTGGATGGCCTCTCTCTTTCTCTCTCTCAAAGCGAAGAATCCACCCATGGTCCACTTGTTTTTCGGGTCACGAGTTTCGCCCTCGCCTCACCTCACCTCCTCTCCGACTCGAGGGGGCGGAAATAAAAATTATTTCCTACAAAGCTCTCTCGCGGTTTGGACGCATAGTTGAACTTATTATTAATACGTATAATGGATGTCCCACTGCGACTCTATCCATCGATTCTAATGATGATTTCGGCCGCTCTTACCCATCATATAAAACTTTCGCCTTTTGCAAATGGCAAGCCGTAAGATAGCAAATCTTTCACCCTCGACTTTTTTCGAGTCATGTTGCTTACTTAATAAATATGCCACCTCCTTGATTTCTTAAATATATAGTTTTGACCGTTAAACCTCATTGTTCTGGTACGGTGTGAGTGCAGATATGAATTTGGAACGGAAAAGCATTTCCTTCAACAACAAGGATGTACTTTCATATCCAGAGAAACTTAGTAGATTACACTTAACGTGACGTATCACTCCCGCACGGCCACATTTTTTTATATTTAGCTTAAGGATGTTATGTTAAACATTACAGAATACCTATGCAGAGTAGGCAGTGTTTAACAGTTGACCCCGTCTAAATTGAGAAAACTTCACAGCTGCAATTCGTCAAATGTAATTGCTTTTATTATAAGAAACGGGTTATCATTTATTATGTTTTAGTGTATGGCCCCTGATTATTTCAATAATTTAACATCGTTTTGAATAACCCGAATGGGCATATCAATTAGTTAAGCCAGAATTAACAATATTTAACTAAAAAGCCGTTCAAATAATAATAAGCTTAATATTGAGTAGGGAAGGAAAGTCAATCGTTAGTTTTATGAAATATTAAAAGGTCTCTCATGTCCCCCGTTTCCAGTTAAGTATATTTTGTTGATAGAAGTTTCAGAGATCTTATTAAGTTTTCGTTTATAACTTTGGTGTGGGAAATAGCGTAGAGTTTGGGGAAAGGAGGAAAATGTAGTTTATTTCATGGCCCATGAAAATCCGGTTTACAATGTGAAATTGATTTTTTTGTAGTTTCTTTTTTGTGGGCCTTTTCCAGCCCTAAATGTCGTTTTAAAAACCATTTCCAGAGAGATTACTTATTTTGAGCGAATGCGATGTCTTGATGCGCCAGTAGATCATAATCAGTTGTTAAGGATCTATTAGTTAAATATCTATTGTACCTTATGGAGTCATAAGTTACTCGTGTGGAATGAAGGAAACTATATTTATCAATTCGGAAGAGGTGAAGTATTTTCTGTCGTGTTATCCTATGGATAATATATAATAAATGTAAAAATTGAGCAAGGTATTGTGCGGAAACATGTTTTTGTCTTGTGTACCTATTACTTTTATTTTCTCTTCGTTATCTGTGGGTTAGCTTGGTATCTTTGCAGGTAAAGAGTTAGATTATTCACCTTAAGGAATTACGTTCATAGCGCCGTACAAGCCCAGAAGTGTTCCCGAACAAATTAATCGCTTTGTTGTCCCGGGTAAGGAACTGTGGCCTCAACCCTGAATATATTATTTTTTTCTGTTAGAGGAAACATCTATGTTACAATCGAGCCGCCTACCACTGAATTTGATGGTCCCAAAATAGCGACAAGGAAAATGTGTACGCATTTACGTTAAATTATTCCCTCATGATATGATATTCCACACACACACGTATCTACCGATTATTTCGATTCACTGGACACGAATTTACTCGCCGATGGCTTAGTCTGGCGTGAGCACTACCCTCATCTATCCGTCCAACCTTTGGATTGTGCCAGTTAATGAGTGAACCTTAGTGTGCGGAAAATTTCGTTTGGTTTTTATTGCGCATGAACATTCTCGAGTGGTCCTCATTATTTTATCTGCTGTCTGTTCTATTTTTCTCTCTCTTTTCGCGTGCATTCCGCGTATTCAAAATAATGGGTGGATCTTCCTGTTATTTTGCTGCTCTGGACCATACATATATTTTTTTCCTTTTGGGTCCTCTGGAAAAGAATTTTCTCCGTTGAATTGCCTGCGTCTCTGCTGAGATTGTCCTATTAGGCCCTTTTCCTCTCATGTTTGTTGAGTGTAGCCATGCCTCTTCAAATTTATAACAGACAGAGTTTCCAATCATCCGTCGAGTGTCCTTCCTCGAGACTATATTCAGTGAATTGACGTAATAGGTAGATAAGCGTGGGTGGGATACAATATCATGGGGGATTAATTTAGGTGGCATTTGAAAACTTCAGTGAAGTCGATGGATATAGTACGAGTCTGTGGAGTAGGAAAATCAGTGTATAGATCTCGCTGCAGACAAAGCCTCAACCGGTTGAAGGTCATGTAGTCGAAGGAGTGGCTCCTTCCCCGGAGTGGTCATTATTCGGGAGTTTTTGTTCGTGGGTGTCCGTTGGCTTCGTCCGATATTTGAATCGAGGATCTTCCCATCTGTATCCAAGTGCTTTCCCCACTCCCTAACCGCGCTCCTAAAAGTATGTTAGTTTAACGCGTATTACTAGGGTTATCCAAATGGCTCGCTTCCCACCAAGCACCTTGAAAGCGGACTCCAAACACTGCCCCTTCCTCACTTTCGTTAATTGAGGCTCCACCTACTTACCCAGGTCTGTGGTTTCCTCATGTCGATGATTGTTTTCATAGACGATGGAATTAGTAGATGGCGCTTCCCAATGCTCGAGCACATGGGCGACAGGTGGAGTTGGCATTTTGCTGGGAGACAAACAAGTGGCCAAGTTCAAGAACTTGAATTAACCTTATCCAAACGCGTCACTCTCTAACTCTCGAAAGGTCGACTTTTTGTGACATATTGCATTGAGTTTAGCACCATTAGCGAAATCTCCTTGAAATTTTTGTGGACAATAAATTATCTGGACACTTTACAAAAAATTTTTTGTACATAAAAGTTGGTGTTAAATGTTTGTATTTCGGAGAACATCAAATGTTGACAAAAGTCAAATCTATCCATCCCGTAAATTTCACAATGGTTACGTTAGTTCTAGCCAAATTATTCCATTCAGTTAAGAGGTAAAATACGAAAGAAGACAGATTCATGCTCTTAATATATACTGGTGGAGATATTTAAACCGAGAAAAGTGTGGTCTGGTGACTTTGATCGGATTTTGTCCTTCACTCTGACCCTCAATCGCTATAATGTGCATTAATTCGGCGGATGCAATGGAAATACAAGTAACGACCAAAAAAACGGATCATTTCTCATATCTAAGGCTCAGGTATTGAGACCAACGCATATAAGGTTCAGAACAACGCATAATTTTCCGCCGACATGTCATAACGGTGACGTCATCAGACTGACATGTCACGACGACAAACTCTACGAGGCCCATACACCGAGGAGTAGTAGTCACACGGCAACGCAGTAGACGTGAGTTCGTGACGTAATCTACTCATAAGCGAAAGGGTCAATGACTTTGATTCTTCGCGACTTATTGCCCTAGATGTAGGCGTGGGATCGAAAAATGATCTTCAGATATCGCATTCTTTGGGGGTATAAGATGGCTTCACCCGGGGCTAGAACCCGGCACCCTTTGATCGCCTTCTTTAACCCTTTATAACCCAGAACTTATTCTGGGAGAAATCAAATTTCAAGATTTTTCATTTAGAAAACTTGAAAATTTTACACTTAATGATAATTATCGTGGCAGCTAACTATTTAATCATTAAAATTTACTCTACAAAATAATGGGTATTTTAGATATTTCCTAATTAGAGCTGAAAGTAAAAACATTTTTGATGTTGCTTAGAAGCAACCTTGTGTTATAAAGGGTTAAAACGTTGATTTAGTTGGTTGCCAACCGGTTTTTGTCGTGAGTAGTTTGGCAGCTTTATCCGTAGACTTATGTGAAGAAGTTTCAAATATGATTGACGGGTAGTCTAGAGTCACGGGGCCGCCACCTGGTGAATGAGTTGCATTCCAGCGAGTGAAACGGACACTGAAGAGTAACTGTATGGGCTTCTGATGAAAGTTGTGGGTCTCCTTATTTTTCAACCTTTATCGCACTCGATGATAAAAGAAAATTGACGAACGATCCGTATTCATGCGTAGCAAAAAGGTTAATTCCAATTGCCCGCTGCCCCTGTGCACCATTTGAGTAATGAAAACCGGCGCGTAACTCTTCCGCTTTCGTGGCTGCATGCTATCTCAAGTTATTTTTATAATATTCCATTTATGTGCATTTTTCTATCTAGTTGGTCGAGGATTGGTGTCTGGCGCTCTCTATCAGAGTGGCTCTGTTTCTTTACCCTCGGCAATGAATGATCCCATGTAGAAGGTGGCTGACGTGGCACCATCTGGGAAGAAGGCATTATCACCCAAGCCAGATTGCTTTCGCTTCCACCAGCAATTATCGTTAACCATCCTCAGGCCCTTTTCACTGACAACTCATTTCACCTCTCTGCGTATTATGGATTCAACACTTTTTATTCCAGCCGCTATGCCACAGTGACGATGGTTACGTGAGAAGTTATGCCATCATTACAAAGATTACGCCTTTCACCAAACACTTCCTTCGAATGCTGAGCGCATTCCTTCCCATAGTCATGTATTTCAGGGATTCGTCTCTTCGCTGTTTATCTACCAATAAATATTCAAAGGAGATATTTTTGGTTTTGTTGACTCAGGTATTATCCCTTATCATCCTTTGGGAGTGATTGTTATCCCCTTCTACTTGGTAGTGAGTTAAGCTTCAAGCATGCTCTCCTCTAATTTTGGAAAGCTGCTTTTGTATTAGATTCATTAAATGTTAACTTTCCCTCCTAATTTTGGATTAGGACCTGGATTTATGTTGGCACAGGTGCGACTATTTTGATTAGTAAAATTTAAAACTTTAAAGAATTCTTGAGCGAAGTGTCTTTAAAATTATTTATAGCATATACCGAGTTATTTGGCGTCTAAAAAATTGTGATATATACCATTCATGATTTCGGAAACTAACTCATTTATCACTGGTAGTTTTGAAAGCCAAATAATATTAACCTTTCAATTGTTAGTTTTAAATAATTTATATATTAAGCTTGAATAGCTAATGAATTGCCTTAAAGCTTTGAAAATGCCTTTCTAGAGATAAATAAAGTACAATTAATTCCGTTAAGTAGGTACCTTTAAGTTCTTTTAATACACCACAGTATCAGCATTATAATTAGTCTACCAAAGAGTAAGCGTACCTGATTTTGCTTTCATCATCAGTTATAAGGATTCTATAATGGTTATGCCGATGAGTATTTCTTCTAATGATTGACATGTAATGGAGAAAATTTTCCATTCTGTTCACTATTTCCTTCTAACATATGGCAACATATTGTGAATCTCCCATGCGCCCAACCTTACTACATTTTATACGAAGCCTTGCATTAGAAATCTCTATAGAGCCCATTCTCCATGTAATCATACATTTGTACGTTCTAATTACTCTAGAATTGAAGTGCTAGCGTACTCTCTCCTCTCGTATCGCGAATGTTGTGAGTGATTGCATGGAATACCTAGTGAATTCCCGTGTTGTCGGGCGGTTCTATTATCTAATTATCCATTCGTGCTTACTCGTAGACAAGTGAATGGGTGCAATTGTTCGGGGTTCAAAAGGACTCGTAATGGTCGAGAGCTGTCACTGGGCAGTATAAACAGGATTAAGCAAAGCCGGATGCTCTCTGGATGAGAGAAAGGGTTTGGAAGCCAAAAGATGGTCATTATAGGGAACGAGCTTGTAATTCTCAGGATTAGTGTTTGCACGGTCAACTTTAGGGCTAACACGGGGAGAAAAGAGTATTAGGAAGGAAAACTGGTTGGCAAAAGGAATTTTTCCTGACAGAATTAAGACACCAAGGCATTGAAGGTTATGGGGAAGACCCAGCTGCAAATCCCTTTGTTCAAAGTCATACAATTATTGCACTAATGGAACCCTAGAAGTGCTAGCTTGTTCATTCCTCTCTAGTGTAACGGTTACTTCAAGCCCGCATGTACACAGCTATCCAATTTTGTGTTTCATTTTCTCCTCATGCTTTGACACTCTTCACCACAGATAGGCATTGACATGAAATGGAGATGGAGCAGAAAATACTCCCATGGTTGCAACTCCATTTTCAACTGTTTCGACCGAAAAATTTAATTTTTCTTTTGATTCTAATTCTACCATTTACGTCTGGTAAATCAAGCCATGGTTAATAGTTAGTGTTGACGTGTTTATAATTGATACACATAGTTGTTTGCGCGTATATTAGCCGAAATTTTTTCTCTACTTCATTGTAAATTTATAAAAACAGAAGAATAACAATTAACGTATCAATATATTCACGCAACCTCCATTTTCGTTCTTTTTAATGGCATTACTAATATACAGTAAGACAAAAAGAAGGACTTGAAAAATAATGAGACTGAATTAAGAGAGCTTTCCATGAAAAGAACAGCAAAGAAGGAAATAAGGCATTACGAAGTCACAAAAGCTAAAAAATACGTTTTTAACAAATTTTTTTAGGAAGGTGGAAGAAAGACAACAATGCAAAAGTATAAGTTGGGAATAGAACTGAATCATGTATCGCAAATTGAGCAATCAAGTAAAGAGAGAAACGCAAAAGCCTTGGGAAAATTGGCTACAACAGGAGTGTGACGATATTGAAGATAAAAGGCCGAAGTAAAATGAGGATGAATGATTATGAGTGTAAATGGAAAAGACTTTTGAGAGAGAGAAATAAGGGAAAGATGGAAGGAGTATACGGATGACCTGTATAAGGCAAGAGAGATTTATTGGATAAAAATGCAGAGTTGGGGAAAGCAGAAGATGAAAGAAGCCCTAGAATTTTGAAGTCTGAGATAAAGCAAGCATTTGAAAACACGAATAATGATAAAGAAATGGGAATATGGGGAACCATTGCTAAATCTTCCTATTTAATTTTTGAAGCACTTAGAAGAAGAGGGACGTAAAGAAGTAGTAGAGTAGTGCAACATATTATGTGATGAAAGATAATAGCGAGATGGCATTTTTAAAGACGATTATGTTACTAAATCCATAAAGGGCACCAGAAAGTGTGAAGAACGCATAAATATCTGTCTGATTTGATAAATACCATATCATATAAATGTCAGATCTGATTTCTCATAGGGCTAAGATATTGTTGATATTTGTGAAACTGAGACTCCAAAGAGTAGTGGAGGAGAGTGTGGGTGAGGAGCAGTTTTACTTTAGAAGAGGAAGGAGCACCTAAGAAGTCATTGCACTGAACCGTGAATCGTGAATGATGAAATCGCGATTCTTGCCGTTGACAACCGGGCACTTCAAGGAATGATAAAAGTTTAAGAGGAAGGAACGAAAGACTATGGAATGAAGCAAATGTTGTGAAAACGAAGGGTATGAGAGTAAATGATGACGGAAATGTGAATGTTATGATCAGTGGGGAAAATGTGTAGCAAGTTAGAAGGTATAGATATCTAGATGGAAAAAAAAGATTTTATTAAAACTATCAAACTGGTGTGATAGGGAGTATTATTTGTTAAATATACTTAAACTTTAATGTAAATTATGAAGCATAAGATTTATTTTACCAAACGCTCTTGATATATTTCATCAAAAATTTTGATATTTCATAATTTGGTAATTTCTACGAAACAAGTTTGGTAAAAATAACTGAATTAATTCAATACGATTCAAAGTTTTGTAACTTTTATCGAAGTTATGTTTAATTTAACGAAGGTGCTTGCTTGTTTGGTAAACATTATCAAATTTTACATTGTTATCCAAATTTGGTTTGATAGAATTTACTAAGTATTTCGCAATGTATCGAACGGTCTGTCGTTCCTCTTTTGTTTATACCAATACAAATTTGCAGTTGAAAGATTCTTAAACAGGCCTTACATAAAAGATAGGTTGGTAGAAATGATTTTGTTTTCATTATTTGTGATGGCGATAACGTTTTAATTTTTTTAACGCTCATATTTCTGTATATTTCTGCTTTAAATTGCAATTTTATCCGAAAGCTGGTGCATCAAATACAGTAATTGAGTAGCGTATTATCATGGATATTAAAGCTGTAAGGAGATGTTTGTGCATTTGGACACATTGAAACTTTAATGAGAGGTATTCCTGAGGTATAATCATTCTGATCTGAGAAAGAGAGTGGTGAAATGGTATTTGTAGAGTGTGCTGTAGTATGGTATCAAAACGTAGACCTTGGGAAGAAGATATAGGGATAGGATCATCGCTTTTGAAATGTTGATGTTTAGGAGGCTGAAGAGAAAGTGAAGTGGTCGGATGAAGTAAGAAATGAAGAGGTGCTGGAAAGTATTAGTATACTCTATTAATATACTGAATATATAACTGTAATTGCATTTAACATGCTATATAAATATACTTGCTATTCATTGATCCAAAGGCAGGTTTGAACCTTCGAGTGGAGAGTATATTTGCTTAAATTCTAAACAAACGTAATAAAATGCCATATTTTGCAAAAGCTTATTACTGTGATACATTTTTTTATCAGGGAAAGTCTAAAGGAAAATTGTTGTATTATTTCTCACCTCATCTCAGAACGAAATGAACTTTGCTGAGCAGAAACTATGCGCTCTAGAACAATATTTTTGATGTCTCGCAAAAAACCTTGAAATAATTCTAACCTATATTTTTCTATGGTTAAAAGAAAAGGTTTCATATATTCCTTTGATTAAGGGTTTTTTAAAAAGTCAATTACGCAGTAATTACTTTTCTAGTTTCCAAAAATTAAGAATCTTTAATTACTCGGGGTGGACTCACTAAAGGTTTGTTTACTCTCTAAGGAAAGTGAAGCATCAAACCTCGAAGACTACTCTTCTGGTCTCTACTCCTCAAAGCCAACTGCCGTCCACCCTGTTAGGGCAGGAAACTTCTTGGGGCAAAAAATATGAGAGGAGGCGGCCGTGGTAGAGGGAGTGAGTGAATCTGCTCCTGGATCGAGAGGAGACGTGCGGTTATAACGTGATTTTGGCTCGGTGGCACTTCTCGAAAAGGGACACGCAGACGAAGTGTTTGAGGAAAAGGCGGCACTTTGAGCGTGAGGAAGGAAGGAGTGTGTGAGGGAGTTTGAGACGGCGGACGGGTTGAATTGGTGGTGCAAAGTGACGGGTGGAGAAGCGCGCGAAGGTCGGTCGTTCGGTCGGCGTCTGCGGTCGTCGAGGGAAAAGTGAGCGAGTTGCCCGTTGGGGTCAAGTTTGAGAGAGGAAAGGGCGATGGGGGGGCAGTGGAAAGAGGGAGTGAAGTGTCAAGGTTGATGAGAGGTATCGCCGACGCTTCTGGCGCCACGGAAAAGTAATGAACCGCCCACCCACTCCCTACAGAAACCTAACAATGACTTCAATCTGTCAGAGGACAAGCGTCGATGTAGTGTCTTTGAAATACAGTCCTGTACATAATAAGAAGTGAAAGAGGTCGAAGTATCGTCACACCTCTGCGTGGCCCGTCGAATATTAATTTCAAATATTCCAACTTTTCCACGTTTTTCAGAATGAATTTGCAATTTTTTAGGTGCTCACATTTCACAAATGTTGACAATTATTCGTATTTCAGGGAGCATGCATACATTTGATTGTGTGGTGCATTAAAAATTTGTCGTGCAACTCATTAAGCAAAATGACGGATCAATTTAGATTTAAAAAATTTTATACGGATTTTATGAGCTAAATGAGTGTGAGATAATAGTAAAAGGACACAACATTATCCGTTCAAGCCGACTCTTCTCTTTACAAGTTTATGGCCATCCTCTGCTGTTAAGATGTCAGGGTATATAGCATTGACACCTACCAACATTTTTATGCATTATAAATGTGAAAATTTGTCCTCATAATTTTCTATGTGGACATATTTCATAATATTCTAAGCACCATCGGTCATGCGATGAAAAATAAGTGGAACACAGAAAATGGAATTAAGATGTATCCTGCCTAGGGATCGTTGTATCCAGGGTAAATGCCTTGGTATCGTTGTGAAAAATAGTGAAATATGCTTAGATATTAGATTTACCGAAAGCAATCGAAGAGGAAATTAGACCTGGCCTTTTTAAAGGCAAATTAAAACAGCATCTTCTAGATCATTGTTATCGTTCAATTAATGAATATTTTGAGGATGCATCGCAATTGTTGTAATAAATATCTATTGCAATATATGGTGAGTTTGTTTTATTTTTGATTTTTTTAAATTTCATTTTTCTGACGGGTCCTATACATGTATATCCATATCTTTTTTGTGACCAATAAAAATATTATTATTATTATTTCAACTTTTCAAATGAAGTGGTAAATCTTGATGCTGCATGAGTAGATCCATATGAGTCTCATTATTTATATTTTGAAATCAATTTGCAGTTTCCTTTTCTATGCATTTCATATTTTCAGTTAATGTATTTTATTGCAATATTGCTATTTGTGTGTGGACAATATTACTCTAACCATGCCAAATATCGATCATTATCTGAATATTTGAACATAGAACTGCAATTCCTAGAGTGTCTTCCCTTCATTCACTTTTAATCTTATGCTACGATACAGCCTTATATAATAAGGTGTAGGTTTACTTGCGCTTGACTTTTGTTATATATATTTCGTAACACTTTCATTTTAATTTATTCCGTTCTATTTAAGTTGGTTAATTTCTTCTCGTCCCTGTACGCTTTCATATTCTCAGTCTATGTTATATTTATCGTCACCGTTTAATTATCGCCGGATTTATCGACCCCTAGGAGTTTTATCGTTACCCAATTGGTGTACCTATGCTTCGAATCGCATGTGAAAGGGTTATGCAACTATTAATTCGATTTTTTCCACTCCTTTTTCGAGATTTTTCGCAGTATCTTTGAATGCGGTATTTTCTCCAATGTGATAGCCCCAAAAACCTGGTATTTTGTAACAAGAATTGATGATGCTAGGATGTAAAAATACTGTTAGGCATTGAGCAAGACGAGGCTATAATACCTGTATTGGGGAATTGGTCCCTCGTAGTAGCACGTGAAATGTGGAGGGGATTTTGGTATTGGATTTATCTATTTGGTGCGCGGATTATGGCCTGGTGGATCAATACACACTCTCTCGTAATCGGGAATTATTTCTTTGCAAATCATAAGGAATTCCATTCGAGGCGATTTTGGCTTGAAGGCCTCGGAGGAAAGATGTTCAAAATTGTAGTGCGACTCTTTCAAAGCGTCGATTCATGGAAATCCGACAAGATAGCCGACCCAATTTCGCCGGATTTTATCTCCTTTGATCTTTCTGTATGGTTTAATAAATATGGAAGGTAATTTGGTTTCAAATTAGCCCTATTCCTCCGCAAATAGTAAAATTTGTTCGCATATTTTTAAAACAATCTTAAGTGAAAAAAATAATACATGATATGGAAATGTTTCCTTGCAGCTCTTAAATGTGTAGGCTCGGCACAAGTACCATTACGATATTCAAACATCTTTCTGCCAATCGTGCGTTGTAATTTGCAAGTTATATTCTTTTTGAAAATAATATAATTAGGCGGAATATTAGGCGTTATTTGTTTTTTTTTCTTCAAATTATAATCCGGGTAATCAGTGAGCAATTGGTTTATAATTAATTACTTGCGTCGTTTAGAAGTAAGATTTAAAGCGTATTGAAACTTTCGCACCATGATATATGAAGTAAATTGAGGACCCCATTAGCCAAGGTGTAAAAATGCATAAGACTTAATAATGCAGATTATTGTTGGTGGGATAAACAATGCTGTTGTGGCATAGGTATACAAGGGAGTCGTTGATTATATGTACGTAGATACAGTATTAATTTGTTTCCCTTTACCAAAACTGTATTGTGTAGCCCACAAACCATTATCTGCACTTATCTCTTAAATTATAAAAATCACACTAGTAGCCCTAGTTCTGAAGTTAATGCGTAATTTTTATTATTTTTGTATATAGCTGAAGCATAATGCTCCACTGGTTTTCATGTGCGTAAATTTAGGTACGTCCGGGACTTTATTTTGGCCAAATATAAGTCGCTAATTACTATAGTCCATGCGTTGTAAATTTCATGTGGAATGTAAAACAAAAAAAAAACGTTGAAATTTTACACCATTTTTTCACAATGATGCTGATTCTTAACTCTTTTCTCTATTCGTGTGAGGTTTGGTTGTTACATCTTGTCGCCCTCATGGAGGAGTATTGATTTGAAAAGGTATATGCGCAAAAATTTAGCAAGGCACGTTAAAATTCGAGAATAGTATGAATATCGAATCGTTAAGCGGAGTGGAGAAAAGGATTTCATGAGATGGCTTTCCACTTGCACTTTGATGGTGTTTGCGCTTAGATTGAGTTTGCAGGATACGTAAAAATAGAGTAATTTGTGTATTTAGGATAGATGGGCGTGGAATACTGGTAAAAAGAGACGAAAATTGGGGTGAAATGGTGGTTGAAAGTGAAGGGGGTAATGAGATGATGGCGAGGCAGGCTTTCTACGTTTCCCTCGCCGCTGTTGTTTCAAATGATGTTCCTCGAAAGGGATCGACCTCTTGGGATGCGGGAGGGTGGCTAAGCCCAGGGTCTCCACTCCCACTTTGGAGTCGTGATTGGATGAGTCGAGGGTCTTAAGGGGTTAGGGTACATTGGGATAGGATTTGGGGGGGGGGGTAAGGCTGAGTTGTTAAGAGCACTGATTGGGCAGATATCTCTATTTATTTTATCCATTCGTAGTACCTACGAATATAAAGTCTATAACTTTATTATTCGTGTGAGGCTAATTAAAGTAACTACTCGCGTCGCATGAACTAGTCCAATACTCAAAATTCCTATGGATATTAATAACGTCTTTCTCTGCATTTCAATAATGCAAGGAAAAAAATTCCGAGGAAAACAAATGTGAAGTTCAAATCTGTTTTCTCATTACTACAACCTCGTGGGATAAGAATTTTTGCGCATTGAACGTTCATAAACTGTGTATTACAATTAAACTAATACATTCGTTAGTTACGTTTTCATCACGTTGGAATAAAAAATATACCCATTAAAACTATTCCTCTAAAAATTCCTTTTCATTACTTATAACATTTAAAATCTCTTCACTGGTAATTTTTATTGCTGTCTTGGGATTTTTATTTCTGTTTTCATGAGTACAGATTAGGACCTTCTACTAATTCACTGCGAGCTTAAGTTATAATCTCGGGGGCTTTGAGGTATTTTTCGGAGGCAAGCCTGACTTCCAATCGTGCCTTCGGACGTCTTAGGTTTGAGACTGCGTCCGTCAGATTGGACGCTAAGCCGATATCCTTCATTAAGAGTTGGCTAATGCCGACAATAATACTCCTCTTTTCCCTTTTCTGCACAATCGCACCCTTTTCATCTCTCCCCTCCCCCTTCTAACTTAATCTCCCCACTAGAGGGCCCCACCCACGCGTCCAAGCATTAGTACATACATCAGTGAAGCTCAGGCAATAGATTCGTAAAAATCTTTTCAATAAATCATAGCTCGATATGACGATGCTTTAATAGGTTTGTTATAAATAGCCAGTGTTGCCATACACAGTTTGTTGCCATAGCTAGTGAAATTATTATTTTTTGCGGTCGCATTGAAACGCACGCCTTTTGTCTACGTGACATACCTAACCAGAACGTTCAGCTACACTCAAATTCAGAGGTCTTGATGGATAAGCCAGCATCATGAAAGCCACTTGTATTACACGTAATTAGATTTATGCATGAGATAATTAGCATCGATAAGTCAGCATTTTCAGAGACTCATGGATATGATTTTGGGGAGTTTTCTTTTAGTATCGGAATCGCACCACAAAGCATTAAAGAGGGTGCAAAGAGTCTATTTTTGAATTTATATGATTGAGGTTCCTATGACTCGTTTATGGTGCATATTCCTGCACCGAAGGAAATAATAGGTCCCTGTTATTTTGCGGCTATTTATTCGTGAATTCCGCACGAAATAATATATTTATCACGCTTGACTTGTCGGAAATAATTTTAACATTAAAATAAACCCATTTTTGTAGTTCCCCACATTTTTTGCATTATTTTCAATGCCTCGGAAATGAAATAATAGTCGAAACGTAGGTTTTAAATTAAAAAGAATTTGGTGAAACTGTGCGCTAAAAGCTAACTTTGATGCCTTGTTATATACAAAATGATGATTGTGTTGTAATTATCGCAAAGTGTTCGGCACTAAAATCGGTCATTGCGATGGTGGCATGTGTAAATAATTACGATATGATTTATGGTCCCAATATAAAATCTTTTAAAGACCTTGAAACATTAATTTTCCGTCGACAGCTCTTTGAGTAAAGTAAAAAAGGATTTCGTTCAATAGCGAATTTTCTATCCTGACCAATCATCCCATCTTAAACGCAAATCTAGTGGCGTGGCGTATCGTCTAAGACGGAAACTCCGGAAGCGTAGTAGGTATAAGCAGAGGAAGGAAGTAAGTGCAGAGAGTTTAGCAGTGCGGAGGATAGGAGGCGGTTCGTTAGCGACCTGTGATTGAGGAGGTGAAGGCGCGCCCGTGTTGGGCGTTGTGGGTTGATGCGAAAGCAGTTTAGGTGAGAGGGGGGGGTGGAGGGAGGAAGGGGTTCGACTGCGTCGCAGTCATTTGGTGGTTGCTAATGCGACCGACCGGATGCCAGGGAAAGTGGACCCGAACCCCATTCCAACCTCCCTCCCTCCCTCCTGCTAGGCACTACAAGTTTTCTGTAGAATTCTTCAACTCTTCGCTTGCAAACGCCCAGGAGGGATTTGAGTTTTGCAATTTAAACCTTCAATATCCCTGTAGCTAACATGAATTTTTATATGATTTCTTATCAAATTAATTTCAAATTAGTATAAAATTTATTTTTTGTTATTTACAAATGCTAAAGCTTTCACTCTATATATAATATATTTCATTTTTTAATGTATTTTTTAAGGAAGCATTACAAGTTTTTGTAGCAACTATCTTTTGCAATAGTTCAGCCAGTAAGTTTCTATGTATCAACTTAGTATTGATTTGTATTTATTATTTAAAAAAATCACTTTTACGTAGTTTACGGTAGAAGGTATTCAAAAGCCTAATGTAAACCCCATTGTTTTACTATTTTTTATATTTTTACTAGTTTTGTTTAAATAAAATTTTCTTCATTTCGGTCATCGACAACCAGTTCCATTCTAATGCATACACGTTTTTCGTTTCAGTAAAGCATTCATAAATTCCTTCAAAATTTTACGATCAATTATTTTTCA
Source organism: Ischnura elegans (assembly GCF_921293095.1). Classification (NCBI taxonomy): domain Eukaryota; kingdom Metazoa; phylum Arthropoda; class Insecta; order Odonata; family Coenagrionidae; genus Ischnura; species Ischnura elegans. Next base: position 108,316,965 of record NC_060254.1, on the reverse strand, counting down.
ATACTTGGTAATGCAATTTAATGCTCTTGAATATTATTTAATGAGTATTTACTTGCTCTTACAAGATTATGCAATATCCTAACTCCCCAAATGATGGAAGCTTCTAAACTTGATGTTATTATCTATTGATGAGTTTCGCTAGGATTGACCGGTATATGGAGGCTAAATTCCTTTACTGAGGGAAGTATTTCCAAGCGAAACTATGTGTACTTGAAGTGTTTTTGTAACTTTTCAACTATTTCTTTTAATATATAATTATCTATGCATAACTAAAAACTAAACTAATTAAATGCCTATTTGAGCTTTATCTAATAGTAAAATGACTTTTCTACCATTCTCACAAGTTCTAATTTTCAAAAATCGCTCTACTATATTTATTTTTGGGTAAAAAAGAAATAAAAATTTAGAATATATCTTAATCCTTGCGTTTCTGTATCCCTTGGATATTAACAAAAACATTCAATGGTATATAGTTTTGTGCATGGGTATTAAGGATCCTTTTCGGATATGATAAAATCAGCGGAAATCTTGACATATCTCAATCTTTATTTTCTGAGAAATGACCGCTAGTGGAAATAGAATGACAGAGTGAGAATCGTATTTTTCTTACTGTCTCAGCTTTTCATGTGCATCGTAAAATTTTATGCAGCCCGGTGGAAAATGATTCACATATCACGGCGAGCCTGTCATTTTGCTGAAAAATATAGAAATTACCTTAGGAAGAACTTTGAAGTGTGGATGGGATGAGAACGCATAAAATCTGGCCATTTCAGCGCTAACGTGAGCAGAAATCTCAAATCGCAACATCATTCTATTCTATTTTACATCCGTGACCCTCCAGAAATATCCTTGCGATGTACGGTCATAAAATACCAAGAGACATTCGAATGAAGAAAAATTGGAAACGGTGGATATATGAAAGCTATAAATTGGCCAAGGAGATATCATTCTGTCAAGCGTTTCCTTCTGAGTGAAGTGAACTATATCGTGTGCCTAAGAATTATCAATGAAAATATGTTTTAAACTTCACTTAAGTTCTGGTTTATATTGTAGTTCGTAACTTTTTTTATTGATTTCAAAGATACTGTATAAATTGTGAGCGGTTTTAAATATCCACATTGATTGCGATGGGAAAAATTTCTACTGGATTGGGAATTAAGTTACGGATGTTTGAATTTCATCACCACTGTGAAGATCATCGTCCAAATAAATTGATTCATAATCCAATTTAGGGAATTCCAATAGCTGCGGCTCCATACGTAGTTCATGGGTATTTCGGCAATGAATGTGAATGTTACTTCCTTGCTAAAATATTAGGTAATATTATGAAATGAAAGTGTCAAAACAATATTTTTTTCAATTTTGTTTTCTCATTGTCAGCATAAACATTCAATAATCCGAAGATTTGTTTGACGCAATATAATAAACTGCTTTGTATATATGTCATTCGAATCCTACCGCTGTCGTTTAACCCTAACACCTGTTCTTCGACGATAATTTTTGCTATCCCATCTAGTATCATTACATCGATCAAGTGTTGACGTCTTCTCCTTAATGTTTTCCAATGAATTTTCTCCTCTCCTAGTCTTGTTAGAAATTCCATATTGCTCACACGACCCATCCATTTCACTTCCAAATTTTCTAAAATACTACATTTCGTAAGCTTGAGTTCTCCCCTGCTGACATGGACCACGCCTCCCTATTATAAAAAAGCATGCTCCAAATGTGTATCATCCACGAAATTTGCAACGAAGTAGGTGATTACTCGTACTTTTTACAGAGCTATGTTAGGTGATTAGTACCCATAGACAGCTTCGTCACCTACTTCTTTTTTTTTTGTTTCTTCTCTTTGATCATGAAAATTTATGACTTGGCTACATTTTTAGTGGGTTTTGCGATAAGAAGAATGAAGCATGCTTTTATACCGCAATTATATGAAACCAAATCACTGTTCTGTCAATCATCTTCAATGCGGTGGGTAAAATTTGGCAAAATGAATTGCTATGCTTAATGGTATAAACTCTGTTTGATATGGCTATCACTGACTCAGTCATTCAATCCGAAGGTTAGTCTGGATATATGAGGGCAGAGTTCATCCCAAATTAAAGCACAGGCGAGCGAACTTCACACATTTAGTGTAGGGGGCACATTGCCTTTCCATGGCACTGCCACCTCCATATCCGAGGATTTGGTTTGGGATGTCTGAGGGCTTCGACCGGGATACAAACCCGGTGCCTCTCAATGAGCAGATAATCTTTCTACCCTCTAGGCTACCATGCTCCCCAATTGAGGATAACCATTCTATATAAATTTCTCGACTTAGTGGAGAAAATTTTATTAGAGAATAATGTACCACGATTCTCATTGCACCGCTTTCAGGGATGATGCGATAGGTGAGGGTGGAGGTCGGCCAGTTCTATGACCTCGTCATGAGTGTCATGCTTTTAGAGAAGGGGTGGTTTTCCTTGGTCATTCTGCAAAAAAGAGGTAGTTGTTTAAATTTAACTAAGTGAAGATCTTAGGTTTCCTTTGAAGCGGCTAATTCTAGTCAAGCCTGAATTTTTATGCTTCACCAATCCCAGATGGCAGTACTGTCCCTAACATATCTTTAAACATAAAACCATGTAGGGGTGGTATTCTCTGTTGTGTCCGGTAGCCTCTACATGACAGTAAGTCATATGCTGAACTTGATGTGACAACGTAGAATGATCATTCGTTGTTTTAAGTCGAACTTTGGTTTTGAAAGGTTAGAATTAGGCTGTCACAATTTTAGCAATAGAGAGCTTGTTCCCTTCTCTGGGCCGCCGCCTTGCATAACGAGGATTATTTGAGGTTGTTGAAGGCTTTGTCGTATCTTTGACCTTGGCCAATAGAAGGCGTCGCCTTGGAAATCAGTGAAAAAAGTTGAAGTTGAAATTTTTCGATTTTTTACGCTGATGATGATTGATTCGGTTTCTTAATGACGGCCGAGTAATTGATTCAGTGAGAAAAGGAGATAAAATATATGATTTTGTTACAAGGCTTTAGATCTGATTTTCATTGTCACGCAATGGCGAAGGTTGGGAACAGAGAATTGGAGATATAGCAACGGATTCCGTTATGCCTTATCAGGCTGCTCAATATTGTAAATTGTCGACTCTCAAGCCTTGCATGTATGGACTTGAGAGAAAAATATTTGGCTATTGCAATCGGATCTGATGTCAGCGATTGTTGTAATCAGCAAATTAGTATGAATGATACTCAGCGAATCGTATTTCTAGGAGTGTTGGTTGGATTGTAAAACTATGTAGCGGTTTCTATTAACTTCTTCTGAGTTGAAAATGTGTTATAATACAGCTCCTAGTCAAAGTATTTAACGGCTGTAATGTTCGAGAAAATTCATGCCCGTTGATGCAAACTATGTGCGACGTGGGATGAATTATTTCGATACTTAAATGTATAAGTGACAAAAACTCACCGGGAAATGCGTTAAAATCCTGGATTTGTATACTTAAGGCGACATTAATCGTTAGAAATGGAATAAGTAATCATCTCTAAAATCTGGCGGCCAGAGGTGAAGTAATAAGGTCGATGCAATAATTTTCAGACCGGCACACGATATTCACGGATTGCAACTTTAATCGTATTAAGCGTGAAAAATGTAATGTTTAATATTCATTTTATGAATAACTAAGGTATTCCGGTGGTAACTCACGTTTTCAACAAACTATGAGTCACTGAATTAGGCCGGCCGTATTTTTTCTTCAGCAGACACAGCTCTGACTTAAAACCTTTGCTATCATCTTCAAATATACCTGGCATGTAGAGTTGACCTTGTAAATATTGTAATGCATCTTAGATGCAAAGATGATGTATAAGTGGAAATGTTTATGACATATATTCATTCCAATTTTAGATGCATTACCTTTGGACAAGAGTGATAAATACCCGACGTGAAGTGAAAAGGGTTGTCCACATTCGACCGATTCATTTTGCACACCTAATACTCACACATCACAAAATATTTCTTCATAATATTGCTTATACTGGAACGGCTAATATTTGAGAATAAACTAAAAGGGTAAACTTCCACTTCCAGTTTTATTTCTTTAAGTATCGACCCGGATTTAACACTGACAGTACGTGTCGAAACCGGGTCGGTACTTAAGTAAAAAAAGATTGTGTGGAAGTTTGCCATTTTAGTTAATTCTCATGGATATAAAACATTTCCACCAGGTGCCACCGGGCACTGTGAATTAGGCTAATATGTGGTCTAATATTTTTTCTCATTAGAGTGGAGTTAGCTACGTGTTATTGCATTTGATGATATCCATTAAAACTGAAATCGTCTGAATATCCCCGTCGTTTTTGAAATTTCCGAGGGAAAGTGTTGTATTTCCTCGCACCTCCTCCAAACGGCCAAAAAGAGGCGGTGGGAAAAAATTAAATTAGTTAAAATTTTAGGTGGAGGTTTCCTTTGAGGCGGGTGATTCGGGTCAAGCCCGAAATATGATGTTTTAAGAAGCCTAGATGGCGCTATTTTCCCGCTCAGAAAATAGGAATGACCCGTCAATATCATGTTAAAAAATCACGTGGGGGGCTTGGGTGGTCAGTGGACTCTGTATGCTACCGAGGATGACTCTAAAATAACGCCTACTATTGCTTTCTCTCCGCTCTATGAGACATGGTTGATACATTTAAAAAAAATTAAAAGTCATGCTGCCTTAATCGATATTCAAGGTAATATATAGATGGCTAAGTTCTAACAACACGTATCTCAGAATTTGGCCGGTTTGAGACACTTATCTTAAACAAAGCATAATGACATTAAAAAAATAATATTCAAGCAAAAAACAACTCTTTGTTTGCAAATGTATGCTTCTTTTTCAGTTTTATATTTTTTTGTTTTTAATTTTTGTGCAGAATTAAAATTATAAATAGTTTCTTTTGCTCACCTGAAAAATTGCCATTTTTGTGATTCGTGTTGTTAGAACTTAGCCATAGATATGGTGTAAGTCACTATCTATAAAGTTATTAAAATTCTGCATGCACATTAATGTTGCTGAAATGTCCGAAATAGCCAAATCTACCATTTAACGTTGTATGTAAGATTTTAATGTGAGAAACAAGTGAGAAAACGAGATAGGTGGAGAGTGCGTGCTATCAAGTAAATAAGTTTCATTGCGGTGGTGCTCGCAAGCTATTCCTCGGGCGACGGAGACCCAAAGTCCGCCACTTCTCAACCAAACCTCGTCAGCCAACCTCGTTTCCAGGCCTCGCCTCAATTATCTCGAGACCTCTTCCTTCATTTTCCCTCTCGACCTCAAACACGTTCCCCATCACCGAATGCTCACAACTCCCCACGCTTCCCTCCGTCAACTCAACACAAACGCAGGCCGTTCGCTCTCGCAGCGAGTGGATTCGCCACGAAGACGTGCGTGCTTTCAGAGAATATCCGCTCGATTATCTTTCACACGTTTCCTTACCTCTCCTTCCGATCCCCTCTTTAACTGCCTTCCGAACAAACTCTGTCGTTTTGTACAGATATCCTCACTCCGCAGTTAAGAGTAGACGCATTAGAGAGCGCTCTAGGTGTCTGTTTGGTACCAAATCTTAAAACCAAAAGTTAAACCCCCAAAGTTCTTTTAGTGTACTTTGCGAGATATGGTAGAACAAAGTGATGAATTGGAGCAAATAAAACATTTTATTGCCACCCACTTTTGATGGCAAAAATTTGTTTGTTACAATATGTTCCAATGCATAGCGTGATCAATAGATCGATTATATAACGATGTAAATAATTTCAAACTGGCACTTTCGACACTTATTTAACTGACCTCATGATTATAATATGCGTCGAAAAGCGTTATAACTGACACCTATGGAATCGTTATAACCTATGGAAGTGGACAGAGCAATAATATTTAATTTCCTTCTATACATTATTATTTTGGGAATAGGGGAAAGAGATAGAATGAAAGACTTATGGATAGATTTTATTAAAACCAAAATACTTCTGTTTTTTCGTTATTATTTAATTAAAGGACAATATAATTTCAATGTGAAATAAACAACGTGAAAGATAATATATTCGCCATAGTCAGCCAATAATACTCATATCAGGGGATCGGATTACACTATTCAATCTTGGTGCAGATTCCGTAAATCGCCCTCGTTACTATTTCGTTTGAAGTTAAACCCCATAGGCCCTACAATAAGCTCCCAGTGGCTAGCTTTGGGTTGTGCCATGGAACTAATAAGTACAATTTTAGTAGTACCATGGCATATGGCTAGGAATACCGGGAGGGAAGACGATGGTTTTTAGAAGGTTAAAGCCCTTTTCTCCCGGCAATAGGACTTGAAGATTCCAAGGTCAGTGAACAGTGGAGTATAACAATTACGAGTCATATTTGGCGCAAAGGCTTTAGCGATTGGACTCAATGCGTAGCTGGCTGCGCGTGGCGTATTGCAGATATAATGGGTGATATTATACTAATAATACTAAGGTTTTTCCGCCGAACAGAAATATCGGCAGAGGCTGGATAACTTTATACATAAGTATCGCTCGGATACACAAAGTAACATGTAGGAACTGATAACCGGGAATCATTTTAGCTCTTGATTTTATATGTCGGATTCATCGTTCTAATCAACTTCAGGCTGGAAGGCGATATTTGGTGGAACTTGGTGACAGGAAACATAATAAAGATACACTTTTGTATGTCGGTTATTAAAACTCCTGTGGAACATACAAAAGTGTATTTTTACTATGTTTCCCATAGCTTTAATCCTTAATTGCTCCTGTAGAGCATGTAATGATGTAGAGTATGTAATGATGCATCGAAGTAGTTTATGAAAATGAAGTCATGCAAATATCTTTTTCAGTCATGCTGCAGTATGATTGAAAAAGATATTTGCATGACTTCATTATCATAAACTACTTTAATGTCTGCAATTAATCTCATCAATTGATTAACATTTGCACCCATGTAATGTTGATTATCCCAAGTACGGTGTTTTAGATTCCCATTTTTCCAGCAAACAAGAGTCCATCCGACTTGCTAGTAAATGAGCCACAGTGCCTCAGAATATTTGCTATTCTTTTCATAGACTATAACAACCTGGAAGGGAAGAAGATTAAACCGCAGTAAAATTAGAGGTCGCCCGCTGGAGAAATAGAAAAATGCGCAAAGTTTTCGTTCGGAACGGCTTGAGAGTAAGGCGAGAAGAGTAGCGAGGTCAAAGGTGTTGCGTGAGGAAGCGCTAGTTGGGGTGTGAGGGAAGAGGCATATGCGGTCTGGACGCAAGCGGAGACACGTAGCGGAGTGTCGCATAGTGCGGTACTCACGGTAAACGAAAGACTCCTCTTCTCATTTTATTTCTGGGACTCTTGCTTTACTTTTTTATTCGAGGGGTGGCTCTCTTCGCTAGGACGTTGCGGCGCCGAAACGAAGGGAAGTGGAAGATTCCATCGGTTTCGGTGTTGGTGCTCGGCACGTCGGGGAAGTTGCGAGTTGGGAGTCAGAGGATGGAGGAGCAGTCGGACGACCAAGCACTCTTGCGTCGCGTCGGGAAAGAATTTGAGGACTTTTGCAGGAGCAGCACAGCGGAAAGATTAGAGCTCGCATTTGACAAAATATGTGAGAGAGTTTTGTCACTTGATAATAGATCTCATTCTAGTTTTTTTAAACGTATTTTTTTTTGCAAATTTACCCCAACTAGGACTGGAGTAGGCCTCCCAAATAGTTATGAACATCGGTTTTAATATTTTCCTCTCAAATGAAAATAATTAAAAAGTGATTATTAAATGCCATATTTCATAAAGGTTAGTAAAAAATTAGTAAAAATTATTATTAAAAAATAATGATAAATAGAATTGAATGCATTTTATATATTGTAAAATTTTCTAAATCTTTCTTGAAAACCTACCTTAATTGGTAATACACTAAAATAATAATAATAATTATTATTATTATTTGCATTTAGAATGAGCTAAATATTATGGCTTTAAGACCAATGCTGGCACATATATTAAGAATGAAATTAAGGTATTGAATTCTGTTGACGTCATCACTCAGTTATTCAACCCGAAGATTAGTCTGGTTGTGTGAGGCTAGAGCTCACCATGGAGTTTGCCGCGGGCGTGTGTATCACATTCAGGATGTATGGATCACTTCATCTTCCTCGGCCAATTCGCACTTTGGGGATCAATTTGGGGGTTTTCAAAGGCTTTATCCGGGATTTGAACCCGGTATCCTTCGGTTATAGGCCAAGCGAGCTACCCACTGCGCTACCACACTGAAAAATCTATTTTAGCGTTTTATAATTTATATCTTAAAATCCAGAGACTGAAAAACTTAGAGGCTCTCATCACTTGTTCTCATCAATGTTCTTATCGCAATGTTGTTGAAAAGGGTTTATTTGATAGTTGACATTCTTTGAAGTTAAACGGCAAAAAGAGTTTTCATAGGATAAGGAAGATTTGATGAGAATCTGTTTACCTTAATATTATTTGTTTAAAAAAAATATTGATTGGACCTTTACGTCATTTTATTGTGACTTGCGTGCTTGACTACAAACTCAATATTCATATTCTGATATCCAAAAATCACTGTGGTGGCTTACCAACAATTAATTTTGGCTATATCTCATTTATTGTAGAAAAAAAATTCAAAAAAGCATTATGCTGCCAGAAAATTTCAATTCTCGTTTTGGTGAACATTTGTCTTAATCATAGGCTAGCATTACCGATTCCGATTCCGATTTTAATTGCAATTTCAAGATAATATAGCAAGTAAGCTACATCTTTTTCATCGGTTGACGATGAAAAAGATGTAGCCTACTTGAGGAGTAAATTTTAGAATTTTCAGGCAAGTGACACTCTCTTAGCCTCTTGGTTGAATAATTTTAAATATATCGGGACTAGCCACGGTGATAACTTTTACGAAGTCACCCGCAATGCACAAATTTTGCGAAAAATCCTTAGATAAGAAAAATCTTTCGTCTTGACCAGGATTTGAACCCGGATCCATCAATTTCCAGTAGAGTGCTTGAAATGGTTTTAAGAAAACCGGAAATCGGGGGATCCGGGTTCGAATCCTTGTCGAAGTGAATGATTATTTCCCTGTGGATTTGTCACACTCTCGGTTGAGCCTTATTAACTGTACGTGTATCGACCTGCCTTTTATTAGGTTGTATTTTTACCTTATTACTTAGTTAAAACGTTGACATTTTTAGAATACTAAGGGTGGATCAAACGTAAAATTTGCCTGATTAATGGAATATTGAACGCCAAAATTTGCATAAAAAATTGAAATAACATGAGGCCACGAGTATTTTTATTCGAAGTAATCGTGGAGCCTTGTTGATAAACGACGGAAAATGGGAATAAATTCGCGATCGGTTTTTAATTGGGAGAGGATTGCAGAGGTGGCTCTCCTTGCTACGAAGATGTTGCAACGCGCAAATGAACGGAGAGCGACGGGGGATTCCATTGGTGTGGGTGCTTGCGTTTGGGGAAGTAAGTGTGGGGTTTGGGGGGGCGTGAGGAGGGGGGATTGAGTGGGAGGCAGTGGCCAGTGTGGTGGTGGTATGAGGAGATGCACTGTGTGATAAGGATGCGCTCGAGAGAAACTTGGCCAACTAAACCCTCTTTCTCTCTGCCTGACCTCACCAACTATCTCTTTTTATCGCCAAGAGACCAGAGTGTGGGCGAACTAAGGTCTTGGGATTCTTTTCTTCCTTCAGATTTTTGTTTCGTGACTTCTCTCTTTACAGCCGATATCATTAATTGCCTTCCCGTATACTCTTTGGATTCGCTTGCCTTCCCGTCTTCACCGTGTCAAGAATTTTTTTACTTCTGAAATCCCCAATAGATATTGCTTTTATAGGTCACCGACTTTCTTAGTTTTTGGAGCAGTAATTTCATTTTTTTCCTCTCTAGATTTTTTAATTGATTTCCCTTATCCTGTCACTTGGGGCTCTGATATCTTCGCGAAAGGCCAATTCATGGTGCCAAGTATTCCATACTGCTGTTAATCCAACAAAATGAGTTTAAAGCCTTGAAAGGTTTTATATTTAGGAGTTTCATTAGGCTGAGAGTAATTCCATCCCAGTCCAGAATGAGTTAACTGTGTGCAAACTATGAGTGAACTAAAAATGAGTCAACTCGATGGTGTAGCACTGTCGAGTTATCACAAAATGAATTTCATCTGGTTAGGAAATAGATAATAATTGCAATGATAAGTCATGTAGGCTTTACAATAGTACTTATCACGGAAAAAATTGAATATAAATTCAATTCTGAAGTGAAATTTAAATGCTATTCTATATTTCTTGAATATTAATATATAACCTAATGCGCTATATTGTTGGCTTATTTCATTACTAGTGGTAATACTTGCCATTTCATATTTAATTAGAACCTAATTATGCATTCAATTAGAACATAAATGAACTTCTTTTGAAAATAGTGACTTACGAGCGCCACGGAATGGCAAACAATTTAAAATAATGTCCCATAAAATTGCCAGTTTTGACGATTTACTTACTCTACGATTGAAGTCAAAATGTGCTTGTTAGCTGTAAAATGACTAATTTGTACTGGTAAATGCCAATCTGAATTTATGGTTAATGTTTTATCTAATGCTGCATAGCCTAGAGTTAAATATTTGATAGTGAAGTAAGATTATTATGGACATAAATTTTCGTAATATGAACAAAAATTTGGAATGACGAATTTCTCTCGACCCACATATAGTCTCGATGGATTATAACTTCCCTAAACGATGCATGGGAGGGGCATAGGAGCGGAATTTATTTCCTCATGGGCTGAATGGTTTGAACTCTTGCACCGCTGGTGACTACGCACTCGGCCAGACTTCTAAAGTTGTGAAATACGGTCGAGCGGGACGCTTGCGTCGTCGGTGCAAATTAAGCGAATTTGCCCGCTATCCGAGAGCACAAGTTTATGTTTATGATCGCGGAAAACTTTTGGGAAATTGGATTCTCAAGTTAGTCTCCACCCGTCTCATTCTCCTAATATTCGCTGTGAGGCCATGCGATGTCAAGCAAACAGTTCGTATCGCACGAGTACTCACTGGAGCACCGCAAGGAAAGGTCTTCTGAAGAGAAGCTATTGCTTTTGAGGTTGATCGTAACGTTTCTTTGGACCCTTGGTTTCGTCATTATGAATTAATGCCCATGATCGTACCATTATGAGTGCAGTGTGTGAAGACTCGATATAGTCTCTTCACTAAAAATCGGGTGCCATGTGTGGTAGGATAACACAGACAACCCTGCATAAAATTATCCTTGACAATCTTGGAATATTAAACTGCTGTAATTTAAGCTGCGTCAAAGTTATCTCAAAATTCGCAAAGTAATCGCATCGAACTTGAAATAAGATAGCAATTAGATGTGCACTGGCAGTTATATCTTTATTTCTTACTGTATTATTGTTTGACAAAAAAAGGTATTCCTCATCCCTTCGTGCAATGGTGGAAATTTCGTTTAACCTATGAGCTGAGCCTGAGCTACGAGCATTAATTTTCAATTATGAATTTATCAGTGCAATGCTTCCATTGGCTTAAAGATAAAGCCGTATTACAAAGGATTAATGAAATCATTTTTATCAACTTTTATAATAATTGTTGCATTTGAAAGATCACGATATTGATTTAATCTAGTGATAGAATTGCTTGAACTTCGCAGACCTAGTAATAGTATGGGATTCGAGGTGGACGTAATGAAAAATGCTCCAGAGTGCTTACATTTAAATTTCGTTGTGAATCTTATATGCCTCAAATAAACACGCATTATCTCGATGCTGTGATTAACAGTGCAAATTTAAACGATAACTTACTTCTTTTCCTAGAGAAAAAATGTATCAATTTCTCATATTCTGCATATTTATTATGCTGTGAAATCTGAAGCAGTTGAATTCATGAATGTGATATTTGTTGCAGGGACATTTTTGGTTGTCGCTTCTTTCGGACCGGGAAATATAGTGTGGCTCTAATGTTATTTTCTCCGTGTCGCTATTAAAGTCTCACCCCTTCAATCTCTCTCCCTCTTATATAAGAGTCTATTTAAAAGGGAAAACGACCTTTATTTTGTATTCTCAGGTGGAAGGTCCGTAGAGAGAAAAATATACCTTTGTATTAATCATAAGCCATGATATATTGGCTTCTTATTGCCAGAGCGTATGAGAAATAAATCATCCGTACGAAACATCATTGCCGATGCAAGGAGACCATGAAATAACGAACGAAAAAATAAAGATGTATTCTTAATGCTTCCTTTATAAGTACTATATCTAAAAATACGCAAAATGATGAATTAAAGAAGAATAAGATATGCACATAACAAAGGTTTTGAAGAATGGGAGTCGCACTAGAGTGGAAATGTTTAAGGGTCGTTCAGGTTGGGAAAAATCGGATTATATTGCTGAGTGAAAGGGTCTTTTAGGGACAGAATGTTACCGTTATAATGACAGCCGGGGTATGTGGGGTGAGACAATTGCGGAACCCCATTAAGGGTCTTTTCCCAAGGAACCACGAAAATTTGGATTGCTTCATATATCAACCGTAGATGTTCCTCAGAGTTTGATGGAATGTGGAATACGTACGATGCGGCTGTGATTTTTTTTCCATGGTACGTCCTACAAACTATCGAAAAAGGAATTTTAAATCTGTTATTAGTGTGATAGATGCAGGTTATGCGCACTTCTATGAGCTACACGTGAAATGCGTGTCTCATGAACGTAATTTATGTCTATTTTTCATTCTAATGTTTTCAAAATTGCTCAATTTCTGCTATTCTGGTTTTGATGTGCGACAAAGATTTCAATGAGTGGAAACTTCAGTTGGTTTTCACACAAAATACTATATTTACTACAGGGAGGACACTAACTTGTAGGAGCGCTTACCACTTGAAAATAAGTCATTGAATTGGTCCTATCTTTACCTATGAAAACGCCAACAAATACACAATTCATAACATAAATATTCAATTTTTAATATACGACCGCATATTTTGAGTTTTATTACGTATGCCGTGGAAACATTGATGAAAAATCTCATAACGTTTCATTCATAGATAAGGTAATGCATTGTACTATTGACATTCATCGATGAAGGGCCAATATTTTGCTCCCATTTTGTTATACTTTAATTTTTCGGGTCGAAACTGCAAGGCAGTACGTTAGAGAATTAACTTAATTATTAAAATTAGAGAGTTTTTAGAGAAAAATGTTAGTTTTAAGTCTGTATACCCTCTGAATCAGTCCTATAATGATCAATACGGCTTAATGACAGCACGTATTCTTCCGTTCTGGGACTATACGTATTAAAAACTTTCTGTGCATTACTCCCAACGTTAAGTTACGATTACAGATTTGTAATTAGTCTGAGGCGACCTTTTGTCTCGTGCTTATGTGCCCCCTTTTGCGACCATTATTTCCGTATCTGGTGCCAACAGCCCAATCATGGGCACCTCTAATGGCTCCAGGTACAGTACCATATTCGGCTAAGCTAATATTCCCCTGAGCTGAGCTTATATTCAAGAATGTGTTCAATTTTTCGCATAAATATTTCTAATGTCCTCCGATCTGAAGCTTTCATTCTAATTTGTGACAATGTGTACAATAATGGCCGGTTACTACACAGGGATAGAAATTCTTCTTTTAGTAACGAAAATCAGCTGACCCTTCAAGCAAATTTCTTTGATCAGCCATTTTCTCCGCAGCTGTCTGATACAAAGTTTGAGGAACGCGTTCAGGCTGCGACTAAGCGTCGTCCATCCACCCAAATTCTCCACCCTCCTACTCTTGTCTCGCACCCGTCTTTACTTCTGGCCTTCTCCCTCTCTCCATTTCTCCACTGCTACTCAGGCATTCCTCCAAAACCATTTCAGGCCCTACGTGTAGTTGCTTAAGTCTATATCCTCACTCAATAGGGCCACTATTTGCACGCACTCCTGCTCTTGAATCTCACCCATTGACCTCCTCTATCCCTCTCCCATCCCTCCTTCCCCCTTACGGTATGCCTCCCTCCCGTCCCATCATTGCCATTTTGCCTTCAGCTTGTTTTGCTTTGCCTCGTCATGGCCACTCTCTCATGCTTAGAATGCCGAAATCGAAATTTCTCAGCCTTGGCTGAATTTCTTGTTGAAAATAGCTCCACAGGTACGTTATTCGTCATTATGATTGATGTTAATTTGAAATAATTTATCTTATTATTACCTTTTGTGGGATTATTTACAACCATATGATGACTTATTTGCTAAAAACTCAAATTCGATCGGAATAAATATTATTTGACATGCGATTAAGCACCCAAAACTGGAATTTTAGCAACGTAGGCAAAAATGAGTAAAGTTATGCGGGTGGTCAATACTGTAATTTTGTTGTTAATTAGTAGGCATTGTTTGAACCATAGATTTTGTAAAATAAACTTCAAATTTCATTTTTAGAAACTTTAAATATGTATCCACTCTTTAATATTATCCATTATCCCATATTTTCATAAAATTCGTCTTTATATGATTCTGAAATCAGCTTGATTTATCACAAAATTTTAAACTTTAGAGCTCGGGCGGAAGTGATTAATATCATCCGATTTGAAAAAAGTTTGTATGCAAGATCCTTGTATCATTTTGGAACTTTCCCGCACAGGGCAATTTGATCAGGAAAAAAAACCTTTTTTCGGCCCACCTTAATGCACCCTCCTCCCATCACTAATGTTTTTGCTCTCTCTGCAGTCCCAGGTCCGGGTCTGCACCGTGCCAACGTTTCCTCTTGCTCGCACTGAGACTGTGTTGAGCGAATGACCGTGGGGTTGAAAGATCACTCCACCTCATGTGCTTTCCTAAACCCTCTGCCCTCCTCCAACCTTGTTACCGTGATATCGAATAAAAGGTGGCGTCCCCTTCTCTGATTCTCTATGCCTCTTTTGTTTGATGGCCGCCGCTAAATGCTTTCAAACCATCTTCACTTTCTCTCTCGAGTTATTCGTAATCTCACCTTCCTCCTTTTTCTATTGCTCAACCTTTCATACTCTGCTTTTCTTTTGCTAAATAAATAGCTATTGTTCTCGGACTTAGTGTTCGTCCACAAAGGCAACAAAAGATGATGTTTAAGTAGAATATAATGATAGCAAAACTGGTAAGCAGACTATGATGAGGTCCATAATCTTTTTCATTCTTTCTTTACTTGGAAAACTTTCCTTTCTTAATTCACAAATGTTCCTCAAACCCACTTCCTAATCTTCGTCGCATTTACGTAAAAATATCTTCAGGGAAATAAATGGGAAAATGTCACGTTCAAAGCGGTAGTAATATCAGAGAAATAGTTTTTGTTAATTTTGTTATTAACTTTTTCTCTTGAGAGGATTCATTGAAACGTTCTCTAAGAAAAGTTTTTTTCATGTAAGATTTGGAATTCTGATGCATAAAGTAATACATTCTGAATCACAAATAGGTATTAATGTTTTCCATTTCATAACTGTAGGTCATCCTCACACTCTTCTCACCATCCTTCCCCTTTCTCTTATGCTCTTCTAGAAATCCTATCAATTTTTTACTGCGAAATGAAACTTTATTACTGTTGGACCTTCGAGTTCGTTCTTTACAAGTCCACAAATAATTGATAGAAATTAGTGAGAATTCATTTTCAACGATAAAATGACAAAAAGTTATTGAATACTGTGAAAAAATGAGAAAAGCAATTGCAACGGAAGATAAATTCATTTTTGTAGGCTATTTTTTTATTGCAGTGGAAGAGAACTTATTGATACCACCTTTTAATCATAATTATATTAATATAATTCATGCAAAGCCTGTAATGCGCTACCCCTGACACTGAAATAGATATTTTTGTATTCTCAAATGTGGAAAAATGAAATTGCTATCTTTGTGGTACATCCTACTGCGACAACAGGCTTTCTATGTTCAATCTTACCCATATCTGCATGAGAGACACATATGCATGAGTAAGCATCATGAAGTCCTAAAAAAAGGGATAATATTTTATGATTTCGCATTGTTTCCAAAGAATATTTTATCATTTTTTTATTATTTAAAAAGGGTACGTACATCGTTGTTTTTACCTGCCTATGATAAAGTTGAAGTTCAGATGAAATTGGTCCAGACATCCCAATACCATGTTTTCTCATAATGCACATCTGAACCATTCGAAGCAGTTATTAGTGTATCTCCACCTTTTTTTGGTAGGGGAATATATTTTTATCATGCCACTTAGTAGTGTTATCTTTCCATTACACTGTTCTGCTTCTTCCCAACTTGACGAGACCTTCGTTACCCAGCACTTAATCGCTTTATTTACTTCGCTCTCACGGTTTCATTCCAGACATTTCCGGTCTCCTTTCGATTGAGTTCTTCTGTCATCACCCCTTTTGTTATTTCAGCGGTATTGTCCCATTTCCGATTCAGCCAGTTCGACCAAATATTATTACAACTACAGCAAAGGTTCACGGGGCCATTTTTGGGAGCTTACTTGGATGATTGTGCCCTTATGACTGTTTGAAGTTGCATTGGGAAACGGAAAAAAGTGCATCGCTCGCGTGCACAGGATGGCCACAAATGGTATTTGACCTAAAAACGTGGAGTTTCAAAACGACGCTGGTGTTGTTCAATTTACTATTTTCCCATTACTTTTAAATCTTCTGGTTCCATTAACTCTCGCCTGAACTCTGCGATAAGAAATATTATTTTAGCTCCTCAGGCACTGCTTAGGCCATTTCTGGCGCAAAAATTTCGGAGGAAACGTCAATACAGCGTTTTGTGGCTCAGTCCATTGGTCAACAATATTTACGATGGCCCACTCTATTTTGGGTCGGCTTTGCTGTCTCTCCTGCTCAGTGCACCAAATTCCAATGTAGGCCAACCGCCAAAGCATTTTAAAACATTCCTAAATTCCTCTAGCTGCTCCATTTCACTCCAGTTTTATTTGCTTCATCCTTCAAAAGCCTACAAACATTCTCTCTATTCGTTTCTGTGACACGTGCAGATTTTTTTGTTCGATTTCAACGAACCACGATTTCACAGTAGAAGTATTTTTCAACCACTCAGAATGTTTCATTAGATTATGCTAATTTGATTTTAGTTTCTGTAAAATGGAATTCCACCACACAACGTTGCATATCATAGAATTCAGTATACCTATATTTAAATTTATTTTTCTGAAGTACTTCACGGAAGTGCTCCAATGAATGTTCTTCTTTAGTGTATGACAATAATATGATAATGTAACCATATTAATAATATAATATAATGCTGATATTATTCACATTGTTAGAAATAATAAATCTCTAAAAGAAATACCTACATAGATGTTTAGAATAGCTTAATATAATCTATTGCGCAAACCTGAGAATGGATTACAGTCTATTTGAATCACTAAACATGAATACTGATATAAGAGACGTAAAAAATAAAAAAAAGGAATAGTAAAGCTTAAAAAAGGATGTATTTTAGCAAAATATGTTGGCAAAAATAAATATGTTTATTCAGCTAAAATCGATTTGTATTATTTTTAAATAGGCTTTGTATTTAGTCTTTGTATTTTTTTCGTGCTTGGTATTGTGTTTTCTTCCTCCTGTGCCACTCATAGACTTTTTGCTTCCCTTCCAACTGATTCCGCTGCATTTCCCATCCGTCCACTTTCATTAGCTTCCTTCATCTTATCTTTGCCCGCTCTCCCTTCCCACCGTCCGCTGAGTTTCCTTCGCTCTTCCGTTCATCGTCAATTAGCCTCTTCCCATCCCACGCCTCCATTTCTCTCGCTTCAACCCCTCTCCGGCCATTCGACCGCGTTGGGGCGAACTTCCTTTCGTGTCATTTGCGCCTATCTCCCTCGGGTCTTTTCCTACCCAGTCCATTTTCCTCTTCAATCCTTTCCCCTCGCCCAACTCTCTTGCGCCGAAGGACCTAACTATGCTTTATCTTCTAACCGCCTCCTTCTCCCCTTGTTCCTCATTAGCAGAAGCGTTCCGAATTCAAATTTGAATACCTCACGATTTGTATACGATTTTTAACCTACGATCTGTATCGAGAACTGTTTCACCTGATTCGTGCCTTTTTGCAATGGAATGGTCAACTTTTCGCACAGGTTTCGATGTGATTTAAACGCGTGTCTCGTCACGAGTAGAATTATGTACTTACCAGTAACGATCTAAAATTGTTTACTCTTAATTTATGTACCATTAACAATTCATCTTCTTTTCTACCTTTTCCTCATTTTGAGAAACTTTGCATAACCGGCACACCATCATGGTAGGGGGCTAATTCCTTTCCGTGGACCATCTAGCACCATGCCTGTTTTTTTTCTTTTGGTTGGTTGATGGCTTCGCCTTAATTTGAACATGGGAACCTTCGATTAGTGCCTTATTTTTTTACACACTGGCAATAAGCTGCCGTGGTACTTTAGTATTTGAATGAAATGACATTTCCCATATTTTTGTCGGCATCCCTCTGAAAACCCTTAAACGGCAACTTCTCCTCCCGCCCGCTTTCGCCACTGCGCCGTGTAATTTGCCTTTCCCCCCCCCGCCACCTTCACCCCCCTCCCACTCTACTCCCCCACCTCTCCACCCCTCCTTCGCAACCCTCGCCCTTAACTCGAGCCATTATCCCCTTTCCTACCAAATCGCTGTCGTCATCGCCGTCTAAATCTCCCTCCAACACCGATAACCTTTGACCCCTCGCACAACTCCTTCCTTCCATTCCGTTGGCAGCAGCCCCTCCCTCTTCCTCCCAGGTCAGCAAACCAATGCCTATTACCCTGCCCGAGTCCCTGACGACCAGTTCATGGATATGCGTAGCAATGGAGATTAATATTCTCGCCTTATTTTGACTGCACTCGTGGTGTTCGCTAGCCCAAAATGTTTATTTCGAGTTCATAGCAGAGTTGTGAGTCGCCCGCAACGTAGGCTTGTGAACGCCGCATCGCCGATTTCGAGTCTTCCGAAATTAGGTCGTGAATCACCCTCAGTAAGTGCGCAGTGCTCGGAAGTCTACTCGATATTTTATCATAGTCTTGCACTAATTCACTTGCACTCTTGAGACCCAAATCTGCCATCATCGAATTTTTAACATCGGCGCACATTTATGGATCACAGTGAAAATGCGTAGGTGATAGCCAATCCACATTACTGAGTTTTTAAAGGAGGTAAAAATTTCTTAGGTATTATATTTTAACTTTTATTAGGTCATCTCATTTGCTCATGTAAATTTTCTCCCGCCATATATATGCCTTATTGGCTATGCCGTATCAGCCAGCTCTCCTGAATGTCTTTATGCTATTAACTATATAAACATTCGACTATTTACTAAAGTATACTTCATCATCCCATTATTTATGCCTTCCGCCACTCCATGTTCTTTGAGCAGGTGATAAATATCCCGAGTATTTTCTTCCGATTTGAAAGCTTGAAAACTTTTGTTAGTTTTAAGCGACTCGACTCTTCCTTTACACATTTCCACGCTATTCTCTGAATAGAGTGTGGCCCATCGAATTTAGATTTTACCGTTTGTTTTATCGCATCATGTTTTGACTAAAACTTAATACCAACTTCTGGAGAAGATATTAGTTTAATTACAGAATTTCCAATCGCAACTATGCATATTGAGATTGGCAGTTTTGTAAACTGCCTATGATTTAATGTTCACCTCAATGCTTTACGAATGTTCGTTTTCTTTCCTTATGTACGTACGTGTTTGGATGAAATTGCAAGTCATTCATTTCATAAACTATGTCTCTACACGTCAGCAAAACCCTTGCGAATATATCGTCTGCGTCCTAGGGTTGAAATGAGGCGCTGAACTCTCAATTTGCTCCTCTCAATGGCCTCCCTCACGATTCTTTTTTACCCTTCATCTAGGGTGTGAAGGTAAGCGTTTCGGAGTGCATGTCATCACCTCCACAAGGCTCCGGCCTCTATATTCCTTCCTCCCATATTCCTCCGGGCCTCGTTCAGAACACCCTTTAAAACCGTAACTCACAAGTTTCTGGAGGGTTGGTGCCGGGAGCACCTCAATTTTCCATGCGAGATAATGCCCACGTAATGGGATTTGTGGCCATATTTTGGCTTTATTGTTGCTGTCGCGGACATGGCCTTGTTCGCACTTTCTTGACTTGCTCCAAAACGTGAACTCAGCCTGTTTGTTTTGTTCAGCTATTACGCGACGGAACGTTTTTCCGATAGTGATGGATATGTTGCTTAGGCATTGCGGATCGGAAAATTTCGCCAAGAACGGTTGGGTAGTGGATCAATTGGGGTTGACGGGGGAGGTGACCCTATGGAGGTTGGGTTGGCCGTGCGGGCGATTTTAATTACTCCAGAGGGACCTCCGTAAACGTCCACACCCGCTCGCAAATGGATATTGAGGACTCTTTGGGTGGAAATTTGGGTAAATGGCCGCTCGTGTTGAAATCGTTAAAAATATTATTATTGCTTCGGTGAGCGGCGGCAACTGGCGATGAAAGGTTTTGCAAATTTCAGGCATTAAATTGTAGTTCATGGAAAGGTAGCGTGAGGCTTATTGATAAGCAGGCTGGCGAACTTCTCATCAATTTTGTAATTAATTTTTTTATGATTTGTCAGAAATGTATGCTCTGACCTGCAGCGTAATTGCTTTTGTTAAACCTTAAAGTGTAAGACGTGAAAAGTACGAACACATAGCTCAATAGTAGAAAATTAAGCCAGCTTTTGTTATGCCTTTTAATTTAGCTGAACTCAAGTGAAGCATTACTTTTACATCATAAACTTATAATAGCAATAAAATCAATTTTAAGTGAGAATCAAAAAAATACTATACCGATCTATACAGGAAAGAGATAATATTGGGAAATATAAATTGATATTCATTCGATTCATTGTAGTATATTTAGCTTCTTTTTCGGAAATCATATGGATGAATATTATTTTGGCTATCTTCTCGAAGTCAACCAACTACTTTCATGTGAAACTTTAGTTCTCTCTCATGTGAATTGAAATGATGCAGAGTACGTTTCATATTGAGGATGTTGAATTTCACTTCCCTGGCAAATACTGCGGTGGCATGGTATATGCTACTGGGCTTTCAGCTCTAAAATTATTTTTTAGTGAAAGCAAAACCAGTTAAGTTTCTAATTCGATGCTAATTCATCATCGATTGCAATTTAAAATGCGTGCAGTTTGTAAGTACTGATTTGCGGTTTTTTCTTCTGATTGATCCAACCAATTAGAAACTTGCGTTGCACATGCTACTTCAATTTTTCCTGTATCGCTTTTTAGTGTATTTTACTTGTAAGGAAGACCGTCTATTTTCCCAGAGTTACGTCCTCAGCTGGAGTTCAACTGCTCAATTTGTGTGGGTATTGAACCGCTCACTCAAAATGTAATTTAAAATGACATGCCCTGGAAAACATATAATTTATTCTCAAGGTGTGGCAAGTCTGTTTGCTTCACTGTGAGAAAGCGTCATTTAGAATCACGCTCCATTACCGCGGTAAGTCGTGGGTTTTAATTGACGGAACAGGGCCCTAATAAACTCTCTGGGATCTTTCAGACACGCTCCATGCTTTTATAGGAGCTCAAGGTATCAAGCGGACAGACTCTGGCCCCTTCGTCTTACTCACAACTTCCTCCGCCATTTCACTTCTCTCATCTTTCCATCTCGCTTTCTCCATCGCAACCCCTCCCCCCCACTCCCTTCCTTATCACCAACCCCCACCCCCATCGCATGAGACGTCTTCATCAATCTTTGACCCATCTCCCTCTTGCCATCTTTCTCCCACGCCCGTAATTAGTCCCAAAGACTCTCCATTCCTCCGGAACATAAAACTCTTTGTGTAGCTATGTTGCCCCCTAAGTCTTGCACACTTGTGATCATTTCAACTAACCATTTGTGCACGTGCGATTCGTCAACTGCATTACCCAAGCACGGCTTTATTTAGAACTACAATCCGTTCACTTTGTTATAATTTTATCAGCTGTCTTCTGCCTTCCTTGATTAACTGTAGTCGATTGCTGATTACGGTTGTGTTAGGCGAAGAACCGCATTCATTTAGGGTTGTACAATAATCAGTTTTGCGTTTAAATGTTCGTGTTTCTTTAGATTCCACCAAGTGCGCGGAAAAATGACGAGCCGCATCTCTTTGAGCAAAGTGATTGCAAAAAAATATCAAGAGACCTCTTATCTGTACCACATGATGGCTAAAAACACATTCTAGATGAAGATAGATCTGGGAATGAAACCCTGTCTTAGCTACAGATTAGTTGCATTTTCATCCCGTACGATTTGAGGGATGTTTTTAGCTCCGACGAGGAGAACGCCGTAAAATCACATATTGAATTTTGATAAAATATGCATGCAGTTAGTTCTCGGTGAGTGATTTACGATTTGGTCTCGCTTAGGCTGAAATCTAGGCTCGCTTTTGCTTGACTACGAAATCTGAATTCGTAAAGTCACTTCGATGGCAAGGTTGGGCTGTGTAGAAAGGATTAAAAAAGACAGAATGCCAAAACTTATACTCGATAGCAAGATGGAAGTGAAGAGAAGAAGAGCAAATGGACCACGATAGAGATGGCTACAGCATGTGGAGGACGATTTGAAGACGATGGGAGTTACAAGATGGCGGGAGAATGCAAGAAGAAGAACTGAATAAAGGCATATAATAATAGATGAAGCCAAGACCCACACCCTTTGGGCTGTAGAGATGCAGATGATGGTTTGAAGGTAATTAAGCTTCCACGTGAGTTGCCATTTTCTTGAAAATCACAACGAAATTCTTTGGTTTATTTGCGAAATCTCCCTAACGTGTCCTAATTCCGCAAAGGAACCCTTAATTCCATCGGTTTGGGTTGCAGCAGCGTATCCCCGCCGAACATAAGATCTTCTCTCATGCTATCACTTTCCCCGCTATTTTCTCTGCTTCCGCTGAGCGCTCATTAAGCGAGACAACAAGCGTATAGGCACACCTGTGTTTTGTTCTCATCATTATTCTCCTGCTATTTGTTTCCCAATGTCAAGTTTCTCTCATATCAATGTTTCAAATCTGGGATAAAAATTATTCCTGTGCTCCAATTGACATCGTGATTGTTCCATTATTCCCCAGACTCTAAGTAGGGCTTGTCATTTCGGGTTTCTCTTATTTTCCGATTTATTTTGGCCTAATTGAGATGCATTTGCAGAAAAAAATTATTATGATAACATATGTTTTCCATCATGTTGCGTTTACGTAACGCTAGGAAAACTCCGGTGAATAAAAATAAAACACAACTTTTCAAAACTTTTAAGGTTGACTTATTTTTCATCCTCACTTCTGATGAATTGTATGAAAACATTCTGCATGAAGGAATTAATTATAGCCTGTGTGAGATTTAATATGGATTTTATGTGGGATTTCCGGATATAAAAGCAATGATATCTGAGGTGTCATAAATGTCAATTTTGTCATTTCGCTGTCTCTTATCCTTCATTTCACGGTTTTGATTCCTTTTCAAAAACTGGATCCCGCAAAGTACGAGCAACGCCTAACTCCATTATTTTGAAGCTGTGTTCAGTTTGGGATTGCAGCCACGTGGTCCCGCCAAAAACTTCCCGTGCTATCATTTCTCCTCGTATATCTCCGTGGCTGCATCGCCGCTCACCAGTTCATTTCGCCGACCAACACGCGTTTACCTCCCACACCTGCTGTAATCGCTCTTTCGGGTCCATCCCTGGTACAGCGTTCAGAAGAGACGACCAACAGTAGGGGAGAAATACGCCATTGGGAAGATGCAACAGTCTCTGAAAAATTTGATAGGTCCGCCGGGATTGGGCTTACCTCTTTACAGAAACCTCGGTAAAGGTAGAGTGTTTCTTTCATAAATTTAATTTTTTCATGCAGTACAAGAGGTCGAAAAGTACACTAAGTATTTATTGTTTCATGACTCAGAAATATGGTTTTAAGACGTGCCTGTGTTATGCCTTCATTATAATTCTTCTGGTATTTATGACGCCTTACTAAATTTTGTTCTAAGCGACATTTATATGCTAGTTCTCTACATTTTCGTATGCTTACTCTAGTATTGTCATGAGAGAATCTGCATAATTTTGATTTCTATAAGAACTTTTCTGAAATGCTAGCATCGCAAGCGTAGATTTTTACAACATAAATAATTGATACACATTTATAAGAGAACTTTTTGCGTTTTGAATTACTTGACTTACACTTCTCTTCCTTGATGCTCTTTCAAAGATTTGGAATTCGCAAAGTGACGACATACTTCTCGAGTTATTAACTGCAATATATCGGTGCTAAGCATGGAGTCTCTGCCGTTGCTACGGTCATCCCACAATAGTAAGTCGACGGTAAACAACTGGAATAGATTAAAGTGGCCTTTTAATAAAACTGACTTTTCATGTGTTTCTCCTTGGGACTTACTTCACGTGACTGATTGTCCCCACCCCACTCCCATTAGATCAGTTTAGGCCTGCAGTAGTGAATTCAGTGAGATCCCTTTCTGTGTATTCATCGCTTCCATATTCTATGCCTCATTTATCTCTAGTTCACTTCGCTGACGACCAACGCACGAGGTCATTCCTCGCTTGCTTCAGCCGCTCTTTAACATTCCCTCATTTATGAGCACTCCTTTGCAATTAAGTCAAAAGTTATTATTCGCAATCGTGCCTGGGATTTATTTTCACCTTAAATTATTCTCGCATCGTAAATATGTATCAATTTATACTTCAACGTATTCGCTAGTTGTAATCAAAATTTTCCCTGTACCAACCAGCATTATCACCTATGTAAAGTTTTTGAGTTTTTTTTCGCTATTTCCAAAATATACGCTAAGTATTTAAATCTCAGCTTTTATCATCTCGAGTTACAATTGACCAACTAAAAGGGCATATCTCGGCATTTGGCCATGACTCAAACTTCATTTCTCGGTTTTGGCCTTATTTAAAAAAATGAAATTCTGCGAAGTAGCGCCTAATTCCATCAGTTTGAGACAGTTTCAGTTTGGGACTGCAGTGTAGCATAAAATCTCTTCCCGCGCTGCCATCGCTATCTCCCCCCCTCCCCCCCGCTATCGCCTTGGTTTCATCTCTCAGCAGTTCATTACGGCGGCCCTCCCTTTATCACCCTTTGGGGTCCATCCCTTCCTGTACTCCCTTAACACTCCGCTTATCCATCTCGTCGCATCTCAACTCCCCATCGCCCACTTGACTCAGCCCACCCAACTACCACTTCTCCTCTTCGCGAGATACACGCCAATATGTCGCTTCTCTCTCTCTCTCTCTCTAACGGCCATTTCGGCTATGTTGACCCCACTCAATGCAGGAGCATCCAATTCCCTTAAAAAATATTATAACGCTTGCATATTTCTTGCATGTACTTTTAGATCGTGGTACTTCCAACTTTATTCTTCCAAATATGGTGAAACATCAAAAAACCTAAATTAAATTATAGCTTTTCTAATATCCACACTTTTTTATGACAAAAAACCTGTAACACGTTTCTATGCATACCTGTTTCTGGAAACGTTTATTTTTTCGAGCTAATATTTTGTATTTTTCAAATGAGATTTTAAGTACCTACGTAATGGAAAAGTCTCCTTCTATCTATTATGATAGAATCATATAGGTGTCTCTACAAATGTGTGTTACGAAATATCATCGAAGTAAGCTTGCAGGTTCTTTGCATAATGCCATCCGATGGCTTTTAATCCTGGAGTAGTGTCGTAATAATCTTTGGTGTAAGAGGTGACATCTGTCTCCACAAATAATATGGAGAAAGCGCCATATTTATGATGAAGAAAAAATTTTCATTGATCTAAAATAGAAAGTTCTCTATTAAATTCATCTAATATTGAACACCAACGTAATGCAGTTGTTCTTTAATTTATTTAAGGCCAAAACCATGTGTCCTTGCGATAATACATATATTGATAATGCTATTTGATTTTCTGAATCACTGAATAACTAACGAATCTGAGATTCGAGGTAACCACTTACGTCACCTTAGGATATTATTTCTCTGTATTTTATCGATAAATAAATGGGGTGAATATCCGTGTGCGAGGAAGGGCACTTCGGTCTCCGCGGCGAAAAGTGGTCCTAGTGAGTGGAAGTGCTTCCTCGAAGTAAAATTCAATCTCATGCAGCCGAAAAGAAGTGTGAAATAGGAATTTACTGGAAGGGTGTGGGATATTGTATGTTATTCTTGGTCTGCATTTTCATAAAAATCGCGTTGCTGGTCTGAGAGACCGTGCGTCACCATTACGGGGTTGATTTTTTCAAGTTTCTAGCTTCCGCTCTTAGGTGAGATGCCGTAATATCAGCTGCATGCCCGGTATCGAAGTCTCCTCCCTTTGTTTTCTCGCCTCTAACGCATTCCAATTTCATTTCATCGAGGTGTGCATGCCACTTGATGTCTCTCTGTTCGTAATATCCGTGCCTGAAGCAGCGGTAATATCGTCTTTTAACTTCTATTGCAGCCCCGTCTTCCAAACCCTAAATATTTTGTGCATGGAGATGTCTTCTGTACTTCCCGTGATCACTGCGTATTTAAATCCCGCTCATTCCATTCAGGGGCTTTGACGCGAGGGGTGTGTGCGGCGTGTCCCTGGAGGTGCTCAGGGCCGGCGCCTGCCCCTCGTTATCCCTAGCGCGCCTTCAATGTCCAGCCATCTCCCCATCCAGATTGTAACCATTTTGAATGGCACTCCTCACCGCGAACGCTCAGCTTTCACCTCATTTCTGTGCTTCGCCGACTCTCTCCGCTGCTGCTGTGTTAAATCACTTATTCCTGATAAAGGTTTTCCATAAGTTAAAACATTTTTTACCGAACTCAAAGTTTTCAGCACTTACAATTAGTCACTAGGTGGAACTTCATATTTGATAGAATAACGAAACTCTTCGCTAAATATTTAATGGATTACACCTCACTAAAAATTGAATTGGCCAGCCTGAATTCATCTGCTTTGGAGAAGAGGTGTGCGCCGCCCTCGTCGAAAACTACTCGCAGTGGTTCAAACTGCTGGTAATCTTGAGTCAGTTATACTATCGTCATTTTTCCAAAAATACTCATCTAGGATGCATAAACGATATGTTATCATAGAATTGCAGGTTTTGATTCTTTCAACTTAATTGCTTATCACTGATGACCAATTTGCTCCGTAGAGACCATCGGCGCGGCTGTGGACGAACGCAACAAGAAATATGCATCTGAGACGCGACGAATTTTTTTAGTAAATCACAGCAATGTGCATGATCTCACATGGATACATGCGTGGAGGGAGGATTTTTAGACCCGAAGACATGGAGGGAAACAAGGTGCCGATGCAATATTTAGCAGGAGAAACAACATTGTGGAGGTCAGCGTTCGTTCGAAGTTGGGAAGGCGTAGAGAAACAAAGAGAAATGCCTACAAAGTTGATGTAACTCGGTTTGGTCCAATAAATCGCATGCATAGTGCAGAGTACATTACATAAGCATATAGGTACGTGTATTTGATTTTTTTATTTCTTTATTAGGTGCATTTCATATTGATGAGTTTACACTATTTATGAATATAAAAAAATATTATATAATGTAATTGAACATTTATATTAAAATAAATTACTTGATTGCTCTTCATTTAACGTAATAATTACTTAAAAAATAACGTAGCCCATTGATAGTCGCAAAACTACAAGAAACCCTCTGCAATTTTATCATAGTGTGTTTGAAATGGTCTTAAATCACAAAGCGAATAACAAAAGGAAAGTTGTTTTGAGGTATTTTAATTTATAAAATCATCTTCATGATTCTTCCACCAGTACAAAAAGATATCGATATATTATTATGACTTTTCACCAGAGAGGGAAGAGAGTGATGCATTCACATGCTCTCAAGAAATTCTCCTTATTCCTAGAAATCAGTGTCGTTATAGCGTCAGGACACTAAGCAGGGTTCCACTATTCATCTGGAGTCTTGTCTCTCTCTCTTACACGATTCGAGAATGCCTTTTCTGAGTATTCCTCTCCACTCACACTGTTGTTCCCTTCTTATGGCTTCCGCTCGAAGTTCTGACGAAAGCGCTTGCAATGAGCGCCATCCATAAGGCTCCCATTTGTCTCCTTAATTGTGAGTCTCTATTTCTTCCCTTCCCTTACCGCTTTTTAGGTCGTTTTCTGTGAGTTTGGGCCGTTGGGAAGGTTCCCGGGATGCTGGATGTGGGTGGGCCACGTTTGATCAATGATAAGAGAGGAATTTGCCTCCGTGTCTACAACTTTTCCCGCGTTTCGGAGCCTTAAGTTCAGCCGTGATGTATGCTCCATCCGACTAATTCCTTTCAGCGATGCTATCGCCCGGGTAAAATATTATTTCGTTAATTTTATGGAATAGATTTTTAAACATTATTGACAATTAAATTAAAATTAAATAAAAAAACTGAATTTTAAAAGAAATTTAATTTGGTTCTTTAGAGTAATAAATCTCTTTATTTGAATTCGTAATGGGCAAGACTTTTTTACCTACTAAAATAAAAAAATTAGGTCTCCACTGCTCTTAAGCAAAAAATCAAACAAATATTTTTTGCTAACAATTGAAGTATTTCCAATGTCAAACGCCGTTTTTACATGTGTGGTTGAAGTTTGTAAAATGGGTGGAACCAAATATGGGTAATAAAGGTTAAAGATTTTTAGATAAGACAACATTTAGTTAACGAATACTGACCTTCGAGGAATTCAATTGTGAGCATAGAATTACTAATGATTGCATTAGCGAGGTCAATTCTTGATAAGTGAAGTTAAACAATGTTGAATGAGAAAATTTGTATTCTAATATTAAATATGAATATTGGAGTGAAGGTCTTACAACTGAAACGTAAGTTTTGCGGACGCTTCGATGTCTTTGTAACCCATCTTCAGGGCTTAAAATGAGAAGGGTTATTTAAATAATTTTAGTAGATACATAAACACAATTAATGGTTACAACAGTTATTTTTACAATGATATAATCAAAGAAAGAAACATTCAGTTGCATATCATCACCTGTCATTTTGATAAATTAAATAATAATAACTTGTGCTGAAATCGTCTTTATCTGATATTTTATTGCCATTAGTTTTGGTTTAGAAAATATATATTATTTCTTTGAATAATATTTTTGCTAAACTTTTTTTCGTTACGCTATTTTCTTTGCATGCGTCATCAAGTTTCTGGGCATGAATTTCATTTCATTGATTATGTGATTAGTATTTTGCTCTCTCTGAGGATATCTTTAATCCTACCGTAAATTGTTTTCATTTGATGAAACCTTGGGCCTGAAATGGCGTTTATCCCTTACACTGAATGCTAATGTTTTTAATGAAATAAGCTCGCGTTTGTCTGCATGGAAGCTGTAGTTCTACAATGGCGGACTTTATTTAAAGCCTGACTCTTCATATGACTTTATTTGATGTCTGTTAGTGTTAGTGGTGCCTTTCTCATCTGCAGGCGAGGAGCTTCTCGTCCCCCCATAGTGTTTTTACTCCGTATTGAATTTTCCAGTAGACTTTTTAGCAGCAGGAAATCCCGCAGGGATCGCCCTTATCTATTAGGTGGTCTAAATTGGGAACAGGATTAATTATTTTGGAGTTATAGGCCATTACGGACAATGGACTCGTTATGCGTGCGAATTTCAATGAAAGGGATCCGGGCAGTATTATCTTGGAGTTATTTTGCGAGAGTTGTGGGCCCATTATTAAACGGATGCTTAATATCCCACCTCCCTCGGTCACTTTATTCCGCCTCCAAACCCATTTATCACTAAGCAGCCCTTGCATTTGGCGGAGGGTAGAAATTGTTATTTATTTGAACTCAGTATTTCTAAGCTCATCTGTTTAGATTGAGCAGTAAGAGTTTATTCATTTATTTTAAAGGATTCATGCGTAATAATCCGGTATTGTACCACGTGGTCTGAGCGATCCGTGGTAGTTATTTTGGAATTGGATCGAATATTTAACTCACAATGGCATATGATTTGATAAATAGATTTTTGAAGTTTCCGCGGTACTAGTATCTCTTAACAGAGCACTATATAGGCTTCGCTGCGTATTCAAACGATACTTAATCACCAATTTCGTTCGCCCAGGGGTGAATACTGAAACTAATATTCCTTGATAACTGCCGTGTTTTTCTATTTCAAAAAAACTATTACTTTTACTACGTTGCCAAAATATCATTTAAATTATTTCGTTTGCATTTGACTCGCATAAATTCCATATTTTACTTTTTCGGCGAAAATTATTCCAATTCCACTTACGTAAATGAATCTCCGATACGTAGATGATTACTTTTGAGTTTTTTTTTCTTTTCAGTACAGTTAGTGAGTGTTAATGCGTTGAATACCAGGGAATGTCATACATACTTTTATTGCTAGTGGAAATAAATTGGAAGATAATTCAAAGATAATATTATGCTAATAAATGGTTAAATTCTCGTTTTAGAGAGTAAATACGCATTCAAAAGTATCTGTTGAATTCTTTAAATTTAAACGAAATAAGTGGTAATACAATGAAAGGATATGCACGAGTAAATTTTAAGCTTTTTTCTCACTCTTTGCTTCTTACCTATTTTCGCGCTGGAAGTATTTTCCTTTCGTGTATGAACAGTTTAGTTATGGTTATTTCCATTGGTATTGGCTGGTGAAAGGAATTTGTAAATAACGGCGTATGTTCTAGTGAAATAAGTGAATCTGGTAACACTCCGCAACAGATGTAATTCCGTTTTGACCTTCCTACTGCTTACAACGTGCTGTAATTTAACGGAATAAAAATAAAATAAACCTTTGGCTGAGGATGATTAAGTAAAAATGTATAAAATAATAGGGTGCCAACTTTTCTGAAATGAGTTTAATTTAGATTTTTTCACGTGAAGGATAGTGTCGAAGAAAATTTCGGTTTAGAGACATAGGTATATTTCGGAATGATTGATGAATTGTTGGCCTAGGAAAACGTGCGAAAAAATTCAATTTTGGAGAGCTCTACCATTTACCAAACACTCAGAAAAGGCTTTGAATTGATGAGACAATGGGAAAGAACAAGCGAGTTATTTCCGAAAGCGATTTGCGGCTACTCGGTTTTAACGCCGCACGCGAGCAAAGAGAGTTCCAAGAATATTTTTTGGAGTGGCGGAATGCTAGCTTGCGACTTTGGATGTGGCGTGCCAACAAAAAGTCGATTGTTATTGCTGTTTTTTGAGCAGGTGTAAGCGATTCTTGAAATTGAAATCTTGTAGGTGATAACTGAAATCCTTCCTTCCCTACCACACGCATAGCCGCGATCGAGGGACTCTTCCGGAATTTTCACCTCATGTCAAGAGATTGACACTTTCTCGTCCACATAGTCCTCCTCCTACAGGCTATCGTTCACAAGATTTAACTTCCCAATGAGATATTAGCTCTACTATTTCCAGCTGATTATTATATTCGAGCTTAGTTGTGTATGGGTTGTAGTTCCTTGAAATTTTTGGAAGTTTCAACCTGATTATAACGTGTGGTGACCGTAAGGCTCCTTGCTCATTACACGTTTTCACCCTTGCGAGAATAAACCACTCGGGCCTTGTTCTATTAGTCCACTGAAGAAGTGTATAGACCTCTCACATTGAATGGTTAAAATACGGGCATGATTTTTCGTCGCATTGTAGCCGTCCAGTGCCACTGCAGGCACACGGCTACCGTATCGCCTTTCTGCTTAGTGATCCACGTAAAAAAAATGCACACTTCTGAACTAGACGGTTTCAGTCGTGCGGGAGCTGTCTCCAGTACTCTTGGCTTCTTTCTTTGCTTGGTTTCAGTTTGTATGTTTTGGTTGGCTTCTATCAACAATTGAAGGAATTGATGCTAAAAATTGGAGTTCTCTCATTGAAGTGAAACCTGTGATATGGGCTATACCAACTTGCTCGCGTCTCTAATTAATGGGATGAATCCTGTAAAGTATTTCCCTTCGACAATAAATCATCCATAAAGGAAAGATTTCCTCACTATTCATAGTAACAACTTTACCCGGTTTCACTTTCAGCAGAACTCATAAAATAACCTTTTTTTACGGTTAAAATCGTACATTATGAAAACCAAACTGGCCGCGATTCAAACCCGTACGAATTCTGATCGTGCGGGCAAAAGCGTGTGATGCAATGCACTGATATTGTAAGTGACGCTGCTTAATAAGTTCTAATAAATTATTTCGATAAACTTGGATATCTTCTCATTTATCGCACATGTGTATTTAAAATTTACTAGTGTATTTCTATGATTTCTCGCTTGTTCACATGATTTAGGGCATTTGTGATTGGGAAGGTGTAACTTCTTTATCTTCTACCAACCTCTACCTTGATTCATAGATATGAAGTTACACATCCTGCGTAGGGGAGTGTACGATGGCGTCTATTCTTGAAATTTAGTGGTTTGCTTAGCCATGGAGAGTAACGGTGTTACTTCTTTCTCTTTCGTATGAATGAAATACCTTTGATATCATGATACCAGTTTACGTAGCCTGTCGATAGCTATCGCGGAAAGTCATACTAATATTGAGTTCACGTAGAGTTATTCGAATGCCAACTCAATCTCGGAATACAAAGTTTTCCTTTATCTGTGAGCTAGTCGTAAATATCGTAGCACATCAAAAAGTTGCCTCTTATATTTCATGCAATTAATCTAGCTACATTCCTTAGGCATATCATTAATGTTAATGCATTAATATGACTTAAATTACTTAAGTTACTTAGTAATAAGTACTCAAGTAACTTAAGTAAGTTTTAAGTAAATTACTTAAAACAAATCTGTAATTTTGAGAAATGATTATAGATACTTTCAGGAAGCCCGGGAGTCCCGGTTTAATGTTTGAGCGATCATATTAGTGCGATAGAATAAGATCCAATGCGGCGAATAAAACATTTTCTTCATAGCTCTGATGGATATCCGCTACTTATCTTCCCTGGTACTTGTTTCTCGTTTAAACTTTCACGTAATATTTATCCAATCGTAATCCAACTCGCTTTTCATCGCTAAAAGCATCAACCGATTCATACCGAATGTGGAGAGGGACTTTATATTTCACAAAACACATTCCCCCCGTTATGACGAAGCTGTCGACCGAAGATTTTCGTCGCACTGCGACACCTTCAGGTGGGAAGTGTCACTCGTATCGTGGGATGTCGTCGTGTGGATGGATTTAGGATGAGAAGCATGGGTGAAAGGCGTTGTTATCATTGTTTGAAACTTTGAATGCGGGAGAAAAGTCGGTGGGCGTGGAGGGTATCTGCTGGGGCGTATCAGACGTCGCGAGTGTGTCGTGTGACGCGTCGTGTGTCACTCCCCATTTGCGTTGCTTCGTATCTTCGTCCTTATTTCGTGCTCGAAGCTGACAGTGTGGCCTATGAACAGTCTCTGATTCAATTTGCTGAGCGTCGTATATATCAAAAATCACTCGACCATTAGCGTTAAGTTGATAAAATATATATATTTTATTGGCTGTTACCATTATTAAAAGGGTTGTTCCCGCAGATTTTTCACCGGAACACGTCTCCACGAGAGTCTAGGAACAAAAAACCTCTCTTCGCTAATAATGCTACAGTTTGTTTTTTGTACAATGCGTCATTATCGAAATTGAAGCTGTCGGCAGTGAGGTGTATCTGTTTTTATTTAGTAAACACCAGAGACATATTAATATCTCCCTAAATGACTTCTAATGAATAAAATGAGCACCTTCACGAATTTCAGTGATAAGTTTTTTTTTAAGCGCTTTATTTTTTCTGACCTAGATGGATGGAGATGTATTGTGAGCTTAACTTCATAATTACGCCAAAGTTGGTCAAGTTCCTGACAACAAGAATTTCAACTGGCAGCGAATGCTCGAATTTTTGAATCGAGTTTCTGAGTTTGCTGAGCTGATTTTCGTCAGGACTGTAATCACTGATCTAAACATCGTTTATAAAATGGTTTAGGGAGCCTGGGGCAAAGACAGATGTTGTGTTAGTAGACGGATTACGGTGGTGGAAAATGATATGATGGTAGATATCTGGATGTGCCGAAGGGGAGAGTGACGTGTCCGTTGGGACGCAGAGTTGGAGGGGATGAATGGATTGCGGCCGAGGACTTCCACGGCAGCAGCGTCATCCCCAAACAATGCTAGCCGATTTAAGTGGGATTCGGGGTGAGTTCTAGGGTGTATCTGGAATGAGGACTGCCGTTAGGATTGGGTGTAGGATTCTCTGATCGCTACCGAGATATGGGCGGAATGTCACATGCATGAAATTTCCAACATATGCTCTTGTAATTGTAATTAATTATTCATGTATTATAATAATATTAACTATGTTATTATAATAATATAATTTTATTAAAAAATAATTATTTTTCCATTGAATCGCGAATGGCTTTTCATCGGTATATTTTCTGAAAACTGGACTTAAGTGCGGGAATTTAAAAAAAAACTCTTACAGTGACCCTTGTCTAAGCATAGGTAAAAATGTTAATGGGTACTAGAACTTAAGTTTCCTTTTGGTAAAACCATTTACTTATTTTTAATAAAAATTGAAAGAATTTCAAGATTACAGCTTACTGACGTCCATGCTAAATTTAAATATTTGAAATAAGCTGTAGTTCATAGATATAGGCACTAAAATGTCTTCATTCTTTCAACTTTTAGTTTTGCCTTATAATGTCAATGGATATCATCCATATTGTTTTAATTTTAGGACGCACTGAAACCTTCTGACATAATTCTTTTTTGACCAATATTCAAATATTCATCCATGCATATGTATCCAGTGAGGCAAGAATTATAGTGAAATATTATGATTCCAAAATATAAGGGTGTAGTTAAATGACTAAGTATCAATTGAAAAGTGATGCAAACAAATCTTACATAGGTGATGGTTTTCCGGGTTTACACCGCGTTGATACATGTTTGAAAATATCCTCTCCGTAGAGGTGGAATCCACCTCTACGGGGAGGATGTTTTCAAACATGTATCAACGCGGTGTAAACCCGGAAAACCATCACCAATCAACTAACTTCGGAAGCCTCCGTAACAAATCTTAGATATTTTTATTCTGCATGTACCTCCGAGGAATTCGGATGCTTATTTTAGCGTTAGGTACATTAAATTCTTAAATATTCAATTGATCATTAAAGGCTGCTATTATTTGTGTTAATTCTGAGCCAAATGCTTCGCTCTAAGGTTTTTTAGATTTTCGCTAATGAAAAAGTCTTCGAGCGTTGGGAGGTTTGTGCAACTTAAGGAATTTTTTGTGCAACTTAAGGCATGGAAAGGAAAGGAAAGAGGTTTGGCGGAATGGCAGAAGGACATGATCCCAATAAATGAACGGAATAAGGTGTCTGTGCCAATATAAACGTTGCTTATGGCACCAGTGCATTCTATTGGTAGTTAATGAAAGCTGGGCAGAAAATACCATAACCGAGTTTTAGACTCTAGTCTTATTATGTCATTCTGAACTTGTGTTACACAATACCCACTGGTATAACGACGAAGTTGCGCTGTGATGTATTTCGTGTGGTACATGATGTAATATGATTAGGCACGCTACATTGTTGCATGAAATTGAATCAGTAACATACTATAATTGATGAATTCTTATGTGATGATGGTATGAGACGTTATCTTTTGGTTGTAATCGGGATACATATTTTGTATTCAATGGACCAGAATTCTGTCAAAACTCCTTTCTCGTATTTCTTATTGACAGTATATCGTTATCGGATCCACGATTTTGATGAAAAATGGCTATGTACATTTTAGTACTTGAAGTTGATGCCGAAACCATTCATCTATGTACATTTTAGTACTTGAAGTGGATGCCGAAACCATTCATTTCAGCTATTCCCATTTAAAAGCTATGATTTTAATCATGCATCGCTCAAGTACCGGAAATAAGCAATTGTAAATTACGTTCGTGAAGATACAGTGAGAAAATCATCACACAACCGGCCCGTACTTTTCACGAACGACAGAAAAGATACAGTATCAGAGAGATATTTTGTCGAGCTGATGAGCATAAGACATAGCTTTCTCCTAGATCAAGGGAGGAATTCAATAATGCTAGGTCGAACTTAGGCAGTCACAATTACTAGTGACGGGAGAAGTAAGAAAGAAATTATCAGCAAAATAGCCCAGGCGAAGAAAGCATTCCAACAAGAGAGAGATCTGCTTACAGCGGGAAACTTATATATGGAAGTAAAGAAACAATTTATAAGAACCTACATTTGGAGTATGCTCCTATACGGAAGTGAGGCATGGACAATGACCGAAGCGGAGAAAGCAAGGATAGAGGCCTTCGAAATGTGGTGCTACAGAAGAATGATGAAGATCAAATGGATCGACCGAGTTAGTAACGAGGAAGTCCTAAGAAGAGTAGGAGAGAAGAGAAGCCTCATGAAAAACTTGACAAGAAGACGGAACAACCTTATCGGCCACATCTTGAGACTTGATGGTGTAACGGTTCAAACCGCGAGAGCCGCCCGCTCGCCTCCCGTTCGATATCTCCCCGTACATGTGATTGTTAACTCTCCACTCCCCAAAAATAGAAAATTGCCCCGACGGAGACTTACCGTATCCGGGCTTAAAATCAAGTTCCCCAATTGTTCGTGCCTGCACGCACACTCACTTACAACAGGATCTAAGGAAATCGTGGCAATAGCAAAACAAATAACTTCAATGATATCCCTTTTACAATTGATTTTAATAATTGAACTACCATAGGTTCCAAAATTTACACTGACACTAAAGCATTCCCAACACACACAATAAATCCCCGTTCCAAAATCCATCGGCGTCACCTCCAACATGAAATATTCACCTTCGGCTCCTCCTTCCAAAAATGACAATAGCACTTTCTCAATGATTATAAAAAAAAAATTGATATTTCCAACAACAAAATGTACTCACGCTCTTTAGCGAATAAGCAACGTAAAAAATAGTGACATCAAACTTACAAAAAGAACTTTCCGTGCAAAGCAATTATAAATTGGGCGTTACTGTTCAAATGGCCACCCGTTTTGAACTCGGGCTCAATGATCCGCCAAGTGACACTAACATTCAGAAAGTATGCTCAAACTTCACCACGTGCCGCACTTAAGTCTTGCAGGGCCGTGACTAAAACCAGCCAACAGTAAATTCACTAGGGCCTTATTGTGGGGAGCACACTTGGGACTTTCAAAGGGGGGAACCATCTGGACACCAAAGGATCTATTCGGGCTTTGGTAATTTCCAAGCTTACTTCCTTTATCCGATGTTCTCGCCACCCCTGAAGAGCTGTCCGCGTATCGGCCTCCACCACGTGCCGTAGCTTCTCTGCTGCTGCTTGTCACCGCACGCCACTATGACTTATCTTTGTGTCACACCGTAAGAGAGAGAGAGAGAGCTATCCTTCTCGTCTCTCTCTTTTATAAACTCTGCACTACCCACAATCACCTCTGGTGCACCTCAACGCCCTCTTTTTTCCCCGGCCGTAAGGCGGGTTTTCAAACGTATTCCGGGAGAGAACCACTGCGTCGCCTCTCCCGGAAATCCACTCTCACACCATGTCACATCCATAAAAAAAAATATACTACAATGGAAAAAACAAAATAAACCCTTTACATAAATTCAGGATAGAACTCCGTGAAAAAAATGCTAAAAATGTGAGTGTGCGCGCAGACGTAACCCCCCCCAGCCGCGATGTTTTAAATGATGCGTCGGGCCGGCT
The DNA here is from genome assembly GCF_921293095.1 of Ischnura elegans. NCBI lineage: Eukaryota > Metazoa > Arthropoda > Insecta > Odonata > Coenagrionidae > Ischnura > Ischnura elegans. The sequence goes on along the minus strand of NC_060254.1, from coordinate 108,279,271 downwards.
CCGGTCCGTACCGCTACAATGGCCTGATGAAGGCAATCGTCGAGGGACAAGTGGAAGGCAAGAACGGAAAAGGAAGACCTCGAACAAAATATATGGAACAAGTAAAGAAAGATGTGAAAGAGAAGAAATACGTAGGTGTGAAAAGATTAGCTGATAGGAGAACTGAGTGGAGAGCTGCGTCAAACCAATCCTAGGGTTGTTGACCAGTGTTGGTGATGACTCCTGTCACGCTCATTTTAAGGCAGCTGGCGGAGTATTTCGTAGATGTGGGAATAATCTCTGAGTAAAACTACACTGAGGAGTTAAATCGACATGATTTATGAAATTTTGAGTCAGCACAGGAATTAGTTGTGTGCGAGGCGTGTCGTTTTGATGGATGCCAAGAAAGAGGAGTGGCAGTAGGTTAGGTACACGAAATGGATGACTGAATGGGGACCCTGGGAAGGAGCAGGTAGAAAGTTTTCTCATAAAACCTTTTAATTTTCATTGGGCTTGACTTATTCATCCTATTTAAGATACAAACAAGAAAATAATAAAATGGCACCTACACCCTGATGAGTCACAGTTCTTCAATTGGAAAAATATGCCATTAAAATCAGCTGCTCCATTTGTCTATCGTATATTTACTTGGACGTTACGGATTAAAAAGAGAGAATGACGATGAACTGACTGTTTTTCATGATTATTCACTCAGGACATAATTTCAGAGTCCTGCCTGCCTGCCATAAGTATCAGGCATTTTGGCATATCAACTCGGCTGCTTGCTTGCGGTTGGCTACTGGGCTCTGGGAAATAAGTCTCATAACTTGCCATCAATTCCATGTTATGGTAAAATTGCGCTTTTCTCCACAGTCTCTTTGATGCATTCTTACCACAAGTCGAATTTCCGTACCGGAATAATCATAGTAACTGCACTAGAGGGTTGTTGCTATTTTATAAATCTAGAGGCAGCGAGAGGTGGCCGTGGGAAGTCGTTTTGATGGATGGGAAGGAAAGAAAGGGGTTGGAGGCGTATGGGGGGGTGTAAGGATATTTCGAATGAATGAAAAGATAACGGGGGGGGGGCAGGGTGAGTGTGTGTGAGGGACCCTGGGTGTTGACGGCAGCATTAGGGGTTGAGGGGGTTGGCTCGCATTTTTTCGGCCATTGGGGTTCTGCTGAGTTGGAGAGATGTGGTGAAAATAATGGAAGGGCAGGCTAAGGGTTGGGTTCCCGGTTTAATGGTCTCGCTGATTGAGGAGGGAAAGGAGCGTAACGGAGTTTTGTTGGGGTTGAAGGACCTGAAGAGGGAGCCAGCCCCCTGCCTGCTGCCCGAGGCGAAAGGGGTGCAGGGTAAGGTGTCAGGGTTAACTGGAATTTTCCCCCCTCTCTCTCTCCCACGCTCACCCTGGATATCTAGCCTTGCATATTTACCCTCAATGCATGCTAAAATCTCACTTAACTACCCACCTTGATAACATTTTGACAAATTTAAAATTTATGATTGATGAATAAAATGGCAACTTTTCTCTATAATTTAACTTATTAGGCAACTTTAATGAATAGATAATAATTTGTTTGGACCTATGTATGCAGAGATCAATGTATAGTCATTAGTAAGGATTATGATGACTCATTTTCTTTTGTCACTTTCTTTCCCCTTATGCCAACTTATATTGTCATAATAAATATGTATTATAAACGCGTTTTGTTAAGGAATAAATTATATATATGGATAGTATATTTCACCTTTGGTCAGTATCTATTATTATTAGTGAATATTGCCTATTAATTATCAGGCATTTGATGAAACTGTTTCGTCACATTTTGCATGCATTTTGTTCTCCGTTTAATTTTTCGCAGTTTTTTTTGGAACAAGAGGAAGCAATAACAGTTGACGTATAATTCAGTGCGCAGAAAAATAATTGTGAAAAGCCTTTCCAATTTTAATTTCAATCGGGTGGGAACGAGTACTCAAAATTTTATTCGTCCCATTGCTTCAACAGGAATATCTTTTGCTGGGTATGGGAGAAAGTGGTGAAATGTGGCTCTTTAGTGAAAGTTCATTAGTAGATAAGCTCTTGCATTTGGTTTTGATTCTAAGAGATAGATCGATTCTAGCGTAGTTTCGATTGCCTTACGCACTTGAAAGTAATGCACTATATATTGAAAAATATCCCTCCAATATTCTTAGAAATAATAACTCGCTATAACAATGGAAATCTTATGACCATTATATTATCTTATCATTTCATTATATTTCTAGACCCCGTCATTTTTTCCTGTATATTTTCTATAGTTCTCATAATTTTCCTTTCATAACTTGAAATCACTCTGAACCTAGTATTATTCTTCATTTTTCGCCCTCAAGCCCATTCAATTAGGAATACATAAAAGTTTAGGTTCTTATTATTCTATCGAAATATTTTTTTCCGATTGTTAATGATTTTAAAATTATCCGTGTTTCCTACCCTAGATGATGACTGAATATTCAGCGGTGCATTAAGGGGGTGCTGACTAATTCATGATGAATTGTTAGTTGTTGTTTTGTTGTTATTTTGCCCAAATTCCATTAAGGGTGAATTTATTTTATAAAACTACTGAACGTAATTGCATTTATAGAGTTTTGATACATAAAAATGCTAAAAATTCTATATTTTAAAAGGCATTGGTAATATATATTGTACACTTATTCGTGGTTAATGATTAAAAAATTTTTTTTTGAAAAATTATCAAACTGTTTTCCATTTTTATCATAATTTATTTCTATTTTATTATTTTTTCATTATCTGATGTTTAGACGGGGTATTTATGTTGTACAGATGTGGACGAAATACTCAATGACCTGTAATCGCTATTTTTTATCATCACCGTTCCCTTAAGGTCCCTTGTCGCTCATTGAAACGAAATTCGATCTGTATTCGACTGTACGGCCATGTTCAACAATGAATGCCGGAGTCGAGTCACTAAAATATATTTTCTCCAGCCGTTGTTATTCCTGGAAAATTGCGTGGTTTGTGCCCCACAAAGAAATCATGTCAATTTTTTTCCGGTGAAGTAGCAATAAAATTTTCAGCGGGGGAAAATAAGGGATCGCGTTTTGGCCGACCAAAAATATATTTAATGACGACCGTTTGGTTGTCAAGTCTCATTTTTCGTGTTTCCAAAAGAAAAAAGCGTCCGTTGGAAATGAAGCGAAAGTGGAGGACAAAAACGGTCGATGGAATTGAAAGATAGGGAGATGATAATCACCAAGGGAATAGAAAGTTTGTTGTAAGATACGCGAAGTATTGTTTCCGTCCTTTCTAAGATAAGGGATTGTTTCCTTGAATTAGTTCTCGAGTTAACGGGATTTCTGCCTCCCTCCCTGTTATCAGGGATTCCAATGGAAAATAAGGTTAAAAAATGGCGAAAAAAGAAAACATCTTTTTGATGGCAAAATATTTCTTTCGTGTTCACTGGAATGGGAAATTTGACGGACGTTCTTGGTATTACGTGGCGTGACCTTGTCATCCGAAATGCAAATGGCATCCAAGTAGGGGAAAATGAGATGATTGGAAATATTTTAGGGAATGTATCAAGTCCTCAATTATAGGTAATATTTGTACATTTTTCTTGATTGAAAGTGAATTATTTTGTTTTCATTGAATAGTGAAAATGGATAGCTGGCATCGTAATTTAAGGCGTTACGTTGAAATATCGAAAATATTTTATGCTAATCCGAAGTGAAATGTTGTTGGCAATTTCAAACTATATTCATAATAAGGGAAATTAAAGCATGGTTTTGACTTTTTCCCTCTAAAATGAGATACGTATATTGATCCGTGCCTTTATTTCTAATACTTTTCAAGTTACAATAGTTAATTGCCTTTCTATAATACATTATTTTACATTTGTAATTTCCTAATCTATTAATAGGCAGTGACATGTACTGTAATTAATCTGTCTAGATTGGCTTTACCTCAGTTAATGCTCTAATTATTTCTTTTTTTTAGTGACAAGAAAGGGACGTAATTGTTACAAATTTTAAATATTTCTTGTTAGTTGTTGATGGCGATGATGATAAGTTTTGAAAATATCTCATTGTCTCACAGTATTTTTTAATCTTTTCAGGTCCGGAGAGGTTCCAATAAAAGGGAAGATATTCTGGTGAGTGCTTTATATGACTCTCTTTATTTGAATCTATAATCGTTTCTTAAATGTACGGATTCGTGTTTTTTCATGAGCTTTTGCACCACTATTTTATTTGGAAAGAAACTAAGTAGGTGGTTCTCTCTCCATGGTTTTCGGGTTACCTGTGTCGAAGGAGTTTTCAGTGTGATATAGATATCCTGGAAACAACTTTGGCGTAGCTAACCCTTAAAACCATTGAGAGAACTGCAATCCAGCGCAACAAAAGCCTCATGCAAAAACTAAGTAGATATTTTCGTGTACTTATAGTCAATTTTCTTAAACAAGTTATTGCCTTGTCTAGCAGCAGCGTCAATAATTTTATGCACTTCTTCTTGCACTTTTATTTTGATTTCCAGTACAATCAGTATTTTATGTCTGCCTTATTTTCTAATGTCCTCAGCAGTCATGTCATGGTCCCGGAACGCCGTACCGGCACTGGTATACACATTACACATAAGACATAAATTATTGTCAAATAACACTTCCATCAATTTTACTGCCTCCAAATTTCTAATATATACATTCGTAACCAAAACAAATTTTTAAATAAAATATAAATAATAGCTTGCAATAAAAAGAGCACACAGAGTAATATTTTACTTCTAAAAAAAGTTAAGTAAAGTGCGTTTTGGCAGTACTAATTTAGCCATGACGTACCTGGTCTTCAGAAAAACTCTGTTTCCCAATCGCCTGGATTTATTCTTGCTCCTCTCATTTCCCTCAGCTGGATCTGAGTCACTTAGTCTACACTTGCCCCACTCTCTTTTTCCAACAATTTCCTCAAGCTAATCACATCCCTGTTCCACTTCATTCATCCATGCGGTATTATAGACAGCACTACATACAATTCCGTTACATTTGAAGGATTAAACATTGCATTTGCGTGATTCACGGTATAATGCACTCCGTTTTTACCATTAAGCAGCCGTTCTCGGCGGATAAATTATTTTAGTGTAGAATAATGGCGTTCTCTCCACTGAAGACGTCGCTTTGGCATGTACCACAAGGACACAGTCTCGGTCAGCTTTTTGTTCAGCACCACTCATTTTCCTACTCCCCCTTTCCACTCCCCTATTGGAAGTAATTTCCTACATTTTATTACAGTAAAAGGTAGTTAATTATCAAGTTTTTTGCTTTTTGGTATCCGGGATTTGGTGAGCAGTTGCCAGTTTCGCTAGGAATCACTGTACTAGTGGTATTTATTAAGTATGTTTTCCTTACAGAATCACGCAAAAATTAGAATAGAAAAAAGCATCAAATACCAAGGTAATTTTTTGACTCGAACCATATTATCCGATTTTAAGGGTTATGTTTAATAACAAATTTGCCTTGAAAGTTTTTTTAACTAATAGGATTCCTTCTAATTTCCCTGTTGATACCAGCTACAATCCCTCATAGTTATTCTATCCTTTAATTATGCAAAGTACATTCTATATAGTTCATCCAATAGTGACAACAGAATATTAAGTTCTCCCGTAAAAATTTCCTATGCCATTGTGAAGAGATAATTATCGAAGTTGCCAAGTTTACCGCAAGGGGTGCAGTGTTAAGGAATATATTCGTTGAAGTTCTGCTTCATATCTCTACCCTAGACAAAATCGGGTGGAATAGATTGCACTTCATACTTTCCGTCTAGCGCTGTTATTTCCTATTCTCATTCGGGGAAACCAGCAGCCACAATAAGTATTTTGTTGGGGGTCTCTGGATATGTGAATGCAATTAAACAGGGTATGCTATTTTGATGTGCTTATAATCTTATCGAATGAAGTTAATTCCCGTCATATGATGTGGCAGTGATGGGTACACCATGCATTTGTATCATGTGACTTAAGACATGAGCTCTTTAAATTATGAATATCTCAGATTTTTCAAAAACGAGGGGAAAATAGTCATAGGCTGAGGGTAAGTAACTGCGCATGGTAAATCCGTGATGCGTGCTTAAGTATTACGCAAAAAAAGTAGAATTTTAACGCCAAAAAGTATCAGCATTTTTCCCATCCCCATATCATTTTTAAAATTAAGAACACACTTGAGATTTTTCAATTTAAATATATTTTTCATATATCATGGATTTTATATTTGTTTTATCAAACGGAGGTAGCTCTCAGCCTATCAATATAATTAACGAATCAGATTTGTTGATTGTTCTCGTAATCTAAATGTAACTTTAAGATGCTGACGACTTTTTGATGCATTCCGATACTGAGGTAAAGGCCAATTTGCAGCAATAAGTGATATGAATGATGGCATCGTTATATTCCAAAAATATTTATTGCAAGTATATATTTTATTTAGTTTTGTTAGTTTTTGTTTCATCTTGCTCGTCCAACAGTTGTTATTTTTGAGGAGGTTTTCGATTTTTCAGCCACTTTTATGTACATCCGCATATCTAAGAGAATTAACGTGCACATCAGTTATTTATCTATTGATATAAGAAACTGTACACTAAAGTTTACCAGGGATTAAAATGTTTTGTACTGGTGCTGTAAACGCATGAAAGCAAATAAACCACCTTGTAGTAAAAGTCATTTCACCTATCCTGCATATGAATTCTAGCCAACGGAGTAGGTAAATATTTTTCACCTCCGGAGGGTATTCCCATAAGCAGGTAGCGGATAAGAGCCTCCCGTGCCTAGGAGGATATTCGCATCCCTCCACGGGATTGGACGTCAAGTCGGAAAGGGAATTTATGGCGCGGAGTAAATTGTTTCGGGGATGGAATAATATAAGGGATGGCGGGGGAGGGAAATGAGAGGAGACGAAGAATAGCGTGCGCAAGAATGAAGCTTTCCGCTCAATCTGTTTTGTGCGAATGGGAAGTGGTTAGCATGAAGGGAGAGTATGAGGAAGCAGGAAGAATAATCTCCGTGGAAAAGTAACGAGTAATGCAATTTTTGTGATGGCCACTTTCCGTGGGATGGGCTCGCTATAAAATGGAATATCCAGCCTTGGCTTTGCGGGCGGGCGCCTCCTCCCTACCCCCATTTCCTCTTGCGTTCGATGCGTGCCTTTCCTTTTAGCCATCTCTCCTTCCTCTGATGTGGCCAAAACTTAGTCTTCCATCCCTCCGGGGCGTGGACTGTTCTGGAGGAGCGGAGAAAGACCTCCACTGTTAAAAAAAATGAAATTGATGAGAAATTTCGGAAGCTACTGCTTTTGCGCCGTGCAGAAAGAAGAAGAACGGAAAAGACTTGAAGATGACGTGATGAATAATGATATCCCTATTTATGCGTTAGTGTTTTCGGTCTCCCGCGTGCCGCTGGAAGCAATTTATGAAAAGCGGGAGCAATCGTAAAAAATACCTTGTATCTGGGTTGGCAAAAAAATGTGCATAGTAATTTCTAAAAAAGTACGTTTTAAGTTGCGTCTACCCTCCTTGGAGTGGGAAAGGCGTGTAATATATTTCCATCATGTCATCTGATGAAAATGAAGATTTAAACTTCACTGCTGTTCACTTCTACATGCTGTCGCAAGCTTGCTTTTTAAGACTTGTCACCGGCAAGCATTTATATCTTCCCGCAATAGTGTTGCCTTCAGGAACGGCATGAGACTTTTCCTTGTACATATTAGTCTGCCAATCATCGAAATACTAAATGGTGTTGAGATTTTTCCCAATTAGCTGTGGTACAGCGATGTTTTTATTTGTGGGAAATTATATCTACAGTTTAATGTACCGCCATAGAAAGTTCCCATAGCCGTAAACGCTTTGTGCATCAAAAGAATGATCTTGTTTTATAGAATTACATTTTGGTTTGAATAGGAATGTTTATATTTATAGCAGAAAATATTGAATGATTAAGTTAGGGAAATAAATTTTCCGTTTCAAATTTTGGTTTTTAAATTTTGTAGTAAATATCCTTTAAGGTACACTAGAGTATCCTCACCCACGATTGTTATATTTAAGGCATCATGAATTACCAAATCCACAGCTACCTTCCTAAAAGCGGGCTCGTAAATAAATGAAAATACAGTATTAGTACAGTATTATTGTGAAATGCGCAAGTACTTAAAAAGCCTACCATGTCTATCGCCTAGGTCCTCCTCGCATGTCTAGGCTCATTTTATTAGAGCTGACGTTGGACTTGTCTCATCAAGATTAAGCCAGAGTTGCTGATCTGACGGTTTGTCCCTGCGATGGCATCTCCTGCCTCTCGGCTCACAATGGCCGCAGGAGCAGGTGAAAGGACTTCCCACGAAAGGATGAGGCAGGATGATGAGATCAGCCGCCGCCCGTGGACGGTGGAAATCGCAGGGAGGAGGGCAGACGTGTGTGTGTGGGATATTGGGGAAGTTCTTTTCTCTGGAAATGGAGCAAGTCGGGGAGTGGTTAGCAGTGAAGTTGGACGCAGATGAGAAAGTGATTGCGAGGAGAAACGTGGAGCTTATTAGAAAGGTGACAGTGGAAGTACGTTTTTGGGCTTGGGTGCGGAGATGGGGGGGGGGGGAAGGGGAAATGGACGGATTAAGAGGAGAAAGAAAAACTTTGACAAGATAACTGCATCGTTAGGATGAGAGTTAAGGCCAGGCAAAGAAGAGAGAAGACAGAGATCGTGTCGTTAGGTCAATGTCATATTGACTTTTGGATCTACGCAGTGCTAAGCAAGTAAAATTCCTTTCAAAAAAGTCTACATGGTGGAAAACCAAAACAGAGGGGAGAATTAGGTACTGCAAAGGAAACAGCTTTATGTTTTGGGACTGCCATTACTTGAATGAATCGTTTTAAGTTAGTCAATATTAGTCTTTGGTGTTAGGATTTAAAAAATTTAATTTTTATGGTTACATTTATTTGCTGCTCAATAGCAGAAATTGAATCGTAATAACCAAAGAGCACAGCATTCATATAATGCAACACAATAACCGTAAGCAGTTAGGGTTATCACTCCATAGCTCCCTAAGAAATGGTCCAAATTAGTCACTGCCTGAGTAAAGATCGGTATTGAAGGCAGGTTTTTCTATTTTAATAGGTTCCCTTCCCTTCAAAGAATTGCTTCAACGCTAAGGTTGCTGCAATAAAGGACTCCACATTGTCCTCTAGTGGACCATATTTTCTTATTTATATTTTGATTCATAAATGAGATGCTCCCATCATAAAATGTCCACTCCCATTTCCCGCCTTGCCATTACTTTCAATTCAGCGTCTGTATGGGTTCATCTACTTCATTCTCTCTTACCACCTCTCTAGATTCCCCAGAGCGTTTCGATTGGGACACGAACCGTTCACTGAAAAGAGATCACCTGTTTCTACGGTTTAGTTATGCAATTAAGTCATCTTGAATATGGCTTCGTTTTTATTCGTATTCCATAAATAATCTATCCATTCTAAATAATTCCCTATTGTTTTACTTATATTTTATCCCTTTTGGGTTTTATATTTTATTTTTTTTGGGAAAAGGTTATTACCTGTGTCACAAATACTTTGGAGTATTACTAGAAAATCATTTTAAGTGAATTCAAGTTATTGACTATTAGACCCATATGCAAGAGAGAGGCAGACGTCGGCCTTGTCAGAAAGTGGTGCTTATTTATATAGTTTTGCATGGGTGGGAAAATGGAATAAGGGATGAGATAATGACAAATGTTTGGGAGAAGACTGGATTACTTCGGTGAGGGTCGCAGCGAGTATAGGAGAGGATAGAGAACTCGGATGCTTTTCGTTAATGAGGAGGTGGGGTGGAGAGTGGATGAGCTAGGATCTTGTGGGAGACATCTTTGGGATCGGGTTCTCTCACCAAACGAGGATTTCGGAGGCTAGACTTGGACTTCAGGATTAAGGAGAATCAGCAATTGGGAACGGCAAGATCAGCGTCAGTGAAGCGGGATGGAGCAAAGAAGACTCCTGTTAGGATTGCTTGGCTGATTAGAGCGTTAGACATTCAAAATAGAGAATTGGCAACATAAGTTCAACAGATGGTGAATTGAGTTATGTGGTGGAAGTTCGACATATTTTAATAAAAGTGCTACTTACCATCTTTTATAAAAAATGTCAGCATGTTGGCTACTTTTTATAGTTTAGTCATCCATTTGCTGGACTTTCTTTCGAACTTAAAGCATGCATCGCAAATTGAAGTGAATTTTCTTTTTCACCTCTCAACGTTTTTGAAAATTTGATATCATTAATTATGAGGCCCTCATTTTTATACATTAATTTATTAAGAATGTCTTGCTTAATGCGGCTAGCGGAGCTGGTTTTGAGAATACTTCGTACCTTTCAAAGGGAGGAAATTATGCTCGAGAAAACTTTTTAACATGCATAGTCTCCTTGACTTCTGTTGTAGCAAGTGTCATATAGATATTTGAAAAGTCTATTTGGATGTGCATAAAATATTATGCATATCTGATTCAAATTTTGCTATAATTTCCAATCAGTTTCAATCTGCTATATTTGGTATTTGGTAATTCCCACACTTTTAACTTCCAAAACTCAACAACCAACCCAAGTGTCAACAGATTGTTTTCATTTTCATCATCCTTGAAAATGGCATAATGTTTTAAACCCACGGTCGGTTGCTGAGTTTCGGAATAAAAATGTGTGGAAATTACCATTTGTGTTCTTTCATCATGGATATATATCGCAATTTCACCAAATCTAGGTGGAAACGATTTTATGGTTTTGTTTTCCTTCCCTTCCAGTTTGGTCATCGCCTTCTTTATGAAATATTTACCTCCTCTATCAATCACCGATCAACTTTTCGTAGTCATATAATTTTTAACACATGAATAATGACCCTAATGATGGGTATGTTATCAGTCGTTAGAAAAATATTTTTAATTTTCATTTCGTATTTTTTTCCAAGCGTATAGCGCCTTAACGGCGTTCCTGATTTTAAATGGTATAGATTAAGAATACGCTGTCTACTTTAAGTAACCATCGCTTGAAATTACTTTATTTTTTCAGCCCTTAGTTACGAAGACTTATTACATGGTATTGCCTTCCTCCTCAAACGCTGCGTTTCTCCCTATCGCAGTTTGCCCATACTTATGTAACGGCTTTTATACAAAAACTAATTCTGATGCTTAATAATTTATTTAATTATTCAAAAACAGCTATTTGGCATGTACGTTAAATATAAAAGATAAAATGTGCAGCATTAATTAACGTAAACAAAAAAAAACGAATGAAAAAATTAAGATTCGGGTGCGCAGTGTTTTTTGGAGTGGACTTTGAATTATGTTCGGAAGAGCATAGAGATAAACAGGGAAGGAGAGGCAGGCTCGAAATGGTGCTGAAAAAGGGAACAAATCTGTAAAAATAAGTCACCTCTGGGAGAGGAGAAGATGGAATTTAGATTTTGGTAGTAGTTGGTTGTAACAGAAGCCACGGGTGCTGATGTGAAGCTAAAAGTGTGGGAGTATTTCAAAGAATCGGTAATTACTTTTCCCTACATGGCAGTTAAAATGAAAGAAAGATCATAAACATTCGAACGGTTGGCTCACTAGGCCAGTGAAAGGACAGACATTATTTCATAGGGAGAATAATTACGCGGGTGCGGAACGCCGTGTACGACTGTTGAAGTGAAATCGACTGGGCGTTCTAGAATTTTCAAGTTGAAGGGACAGGCAGTGGAGTGAATAACAAAGCAGTATTTGAGGATTGGCAGAACGCAGCCAGTGAATCAGTTTTCAGGAAAATGCTATCGGTGACAATAGTGAATCTGTAAAGAGCTCCTATCAATGCCACGGCCTTCTAATTTATTTTAGTGAATTGCGGAACGGAAGAGTGCTTTGGGTCGAAAGTAGATTGAAATCTGTTACCCTGGTCATTGAAATCGGCTGTTGAAAAGATTATTACCAGCGTTTTTTAAGCAGTAAAGAATGAGTGTGTCATGCAAGGGATCTTTTGCCCAGTAGCTTCCAATTCTCCTCGATAAAGTGGCTTCGTACGTCCAATATATCTTGATGGTAAATACTTTTTTTTAGTTTTTTTTGTTTTAAGCTTTCTCAGGAGAATGTATAGCAATAAAGATATACCGCATTTATTCAATTAATTTCTCCACTATTTTCTGCCAATTAGTCGGCTAATTGATAAATACTTTAACTAGAATATTTTTAAAACTCCACGCCAGAAGTGCAGCCTTATACTTTGGCCCATTGAGAAATTTGGAAAGGGGTAATATGTGAGTGGGAAGGAGGAATTGTATGATAATTGTGTGATAATAAGGAGAATACAAAGTTGCAGAATTTTTGACGCTACTGGGTTCGAATTTGAATTTATTAACGTGAATTAATAAAATCTACTTTTTAAATTAGATATATTATTTTGACTAATGAAATCGAAATTTGTTCGAATCCAAAGCAAATTTTTTGTTGAATATGACTTCTGTGAATCGTTATTGAGTGTTATGATTTGTAAAAAAATGGTGGGTTATCATAAAAATCATCTCCTCTCCGGAAACATCCTCAATTCTTGCTACAAAAATGAAGAAGACTGTGCTTGCTATTTTTGCCATAGCCTAAGCCTTATAAGAGCTTTAACCGCAAGAATTGATGCTTATGGGGTTGCTTGGGAAACAGAAAACTTTTGGGGTTATGAAAATACGGTGTTGGGAGATAAGCGGTGAACAGTTTGGGGGATTAAAAGTCGTAAGATGTATTTGGGAAGAAGAGGGCGAAGAGGAGGGAAGTGCAGCGGCTTTGCGATGATGGTTTCTGAGTGTGTCAGGGAGGAGAGAAGGGGTAGGTTTTGGTATAGCCAAGGGAAGCGATTCTTCTTATCCTCTTTCCATGCCGGAACGTCGAAGGGTGGCGAACTTACCGAGGATTGCGAAGCTGCAAACGCTAAGGGTGGTTTGGTGGTGGAGAGATAATCTGAAGAACTTTTCGGAAGAGATTAAAGAGGAAGGAGGTGTTGGAAGGGGGACTTTCCAGTCAGCTTGCCCTAAAAACGGGAGGGGTACGCAGGGGGGGGATGTTTTCTGAGATTCGTATCTCGCTGAGCACTAACAGCAGCTGAACGAGGAACAGAGAGAGCCCAGGGGTATTTATTCCAGATCAGCTATTCATAGAGGGGTGTGGTATTAATTATGTCTTCGTGATGGGGCATGTTTTGCGAAGAGTAAGGCGGAAAGGTAGCAGAAGCAAGAAGAGGCGAATGGAATCTTTCGAAAAGTAATGATGAGCTAAGAGGATATCTCCAATAAGTGGTGGATCATTTCTTTTCGAGCAATTATTCGAGGTAAAAAAAATTGAAGCCGTTAATCCATAACAGTGAGTCCATTCAGCGTAATTGTTAGCCCTAGTTTTCTGAGCATCTGCGATACACACTAATTTTCCCATTAATAGATAAGTCACTATATTTAATATCAACTCATGGAAACCAAAAAACAGCCGTGGTTACCCATAGGTCTTGCAGGTTAATGGTTCATCAAAAATTATACCTTGTGGACTGATCCAGCCATTCCCCCCACCTTCCCTCGCCCTCACTCAACCACCCCCTCTTGTCCAGCACCCGTTCCCATGTCCAGGGTATTTAAGACCGTGCTTTCCTGTATATGCACCTGATGATGTCGCGCAGCGATGAAACTGGTCGTGTTATTAAAATTAATGTGAAATTTACAAAGTTTTTTCATTCCAATATGAGGCAATTTCACGAAGTTACGCCGCAAACCATTCAATCCATCGATTCAACTGAATTTGAATAGTGTCAGTGTGGATGACCAGTAGTTGATGAACGATATATACGAGATAGTGAACGATTCAGGGCATGGTTTAGCGGGATATCATGTTTACTAATTTTCAAATTTCTCTTTAAAAGGTTTAAAGGTTTATTTAAAGATTTTCTGATGCCGAGATTTTTATATGCGTAGGAGGAAAATAAGAATATGAAAAACCATTTGTGTGCGAAGTTAAATATTGCAAACTGATAATTTATGTCAAGAATGATTCGGACGCATATAGTTTTGTGAGCTATTTTTCATGTTTATGTGCGAAATCAGGAATTAATATTCCTAATTTTCATGCAAGAATCGCAATTGCGTGAACTCATGCCTTTAGGTTGATTTAAATTTATTTTTTTGGCATGTAATGATTTAAAAAATTCTTTCAGAGAATCCAACATTTTATGTGATGTGAATCGTCTACAAGGTTGCTGCTGGCATTCTGGGTGTTCTTTTTGTTAATTCAAATTTCTATGGCTAATGATTGCGGCGTATACATTGAAAAATATTTTGGGGTAAAATCACCATCATTCAATGCTGATTGCTTTGCTCATGGACGCATGAAATCTGTTATTTCGCGTTAATTTACCCGTCACGTCCGTCTTCCTCTTTCCCTTTGAAAAGCAGTGTGCGATAAAATACTATCAGTTCGTGTGCTTGGTAGCGTAAAAAGCAGTAGTTACAATGTTGCATGGTAAAAATATGAAATGTAGAATTTTTAGTTCTGTGTAGTAGATGAAGTAGAATTTAGGTAGTAATGATTTTCTGTTCTGAGTAGGAATAAAATAAATCTAGAAATCTGCCTATGAGGTAAGTAATTCGCAACGTAACGTTCGAAGTATTCCCAAAAATGTAAGCCATTTTAAATGCATTTAAGAACATACGGTTTTCCCTTTCCATATTCCCTGCTCTAGCCCGAACAAATACCTATTTCATCTATAAATCTCAAAAATAGCCAAAGTACTTTTGATATTAGGGATTGAGTCTTTGATGGGATGAAAAGTTAGTAGCGGAATAGCAATGTGAAGGTTAAGCTTTATCGTGCTTTTTCTGCGGCTCAAGCTGGAGAAAATGCATGAAAGGCTTCGCTGCAAGAAGTTGAGTCTCTAGACTAGATAGCTATAACCTAGATAGAATTTGTGATTGTCCAGGAGTAGTAAGAAGATTTCAGGGTATATGAAAACTTTTCAAATGGAAATCGGGCTTTACATTTTTGTGTTGGACTTTCAATTGGATTCCAAGGCTCACTTTGGGGAACTTCGATTTTCGCTCATTTTCCTCAAATAATTCAACAGCCTAATTTTTTATTTTAGATATTTCGTATCAGAATTTAAGTTTACGTATGGTATAAATGGTTTATTTCACCTATTTATCATTATTTTTTTAGTTTTATGTCGTCAATTTCCGAGAAAAAGTATTGCAACGCAATTGGGCGGAGGAGATTGCCCGTATTAATTGAGATTGTCCTGATTGTTTGTACATCCTGTGGCTTATGGAGGAGTGAGTTATATCCTTGCGCAAGCGCATTTGGATCGAAGCATGGAGAACGTCAGGGGGTGAAGCAATAATAAAAAAATATTCTTTTCATTTCAAATGTCTGTCGCACTCTTGAAGACGAAGTCTTAGGAGTGAATAGTGTGAAAGGCGTCGTGGAGATTGGCATGTGCCATGTAAACTCTAGCAAAGGTAATCGAATTCACAGATGAGGGCTCAATTACCCATGTACTCGTATTATTACCCATTTAGCCTGAAAGATATGTGAATAAGTGGCGGTATTCACTCGTCTATCTTGTCTATTGGCTTTGTTGGTCGTGGTCACAGAAGTTTTTTGCTATTCGCCCCAGGTCGGGATGGATGCATCAGTCTATTGACTGAATGATCTTGCGTTCCAACATTCGAACACCTAGAGCTGAGAATATTTTCAAATGAAGGATTGCAATGATGAGCTTGAGCACATGTGGTCGAGATTATCATTGTAATCTCCGGAATGTTATGATTGATATGATATTACTGTTTCACAATTGCATTAGATTTCACATTACTTACTTCGATTAAAAATTTATTTCAACTGGTTTAAATACTCTATTAAAAGGTATCAGCATTACCTCTCTACTTAATAGATATTTCTATAGTTAACTTGTTCCATTTCCCCATGCATACTAATATTGGAGCCGAGGTTTTCAATGCTTGTTTCTGCTACAGAACTGCCACGTAGAGTTTGCTCGTTAATATATTTACTCTGAAAACAAGGCGTATGAATTGACGTTCAAGTACGAGTCCCAGCTCTTGAACACCGGTCCCACACATTCGAGTACCTGTTCGAGTACTTTCGAGTCGAGTAATAACATATGAGTTTACAATTAATGCATCCGAGTGCAAATGGCACGTGGATTGCCCAAGGGGAAAATGCGCAGGGTACGCACCAACAATATGTCTACAACAAATATAGCAAAAAGTCGTGATAACCGGTATAAATAAAACAAACGTTTAATAGCTCTGTGGATTATTTATCACATTGAAATGCTAAAAGGATGGTGCATTGGCTAGAACAGGGTGGATTATGGAAAAAATTCACCACCGACGATTTTTGCGCATATTTTTTGAAACTATGAAGAGCCGTGTAATTTTAATTAAGCAAGAAAAACTTATGAAAAATAAGATGCGTCGTCAAATACACCCCCAGATTGATAACATCTATATAAAGTCTCATTATCCGTAATCATATTACCATTTTTGAGCTCCATTTGACGTTTTTATGAAGATCAATGTGGTTTATTTGTGAGATGTTTTATTTTTTATACTATCAAACCGACTATCCCTACGAATGAATTCGATTGCACAATCAAAGGGATTGTTGTAAACTTTTCATCGATTGTAAAATTATGCTCATTTTCCAACGTTTTATCTTCGATTTTGCGGCACTCTGTGGATCGTCTGATGAAGAGAGGTGAGAGAGCTTAGACGGCAGCGAGAGCGAGGGTGGATGGAGGCTGCGTTGGTCTGAAGGGACGGTGAAGTGCAAAACGAGGCGAAGATTAAGGCGGCAGCGTGGCACGAAGGCGTCCGGAATGGGAGTGGTAGTCGCGTGGGTTTGTTGGGGAGTGGCGGTGGGACGGGAGGGCGGTTTGCTCCGCTAACGAAGGCAACCGCTCGGAGCGGCGAGGGAGATTGCGGGGTGAGATTGAGAGGCGAGGGAGGGGAGAGGGTGATTTCTTTCGAGGGGCATTGGGGGCGTTTTGGTGGGGAATGGAAGGTCTAAGCGGCCGAGTGGGGTTGATTTCGCCGGCGTGCAAGGACGCGATAGGGAGCGATGCTGGGGACGAGGAAGGCGTGTGAGAGGCACAGCATCAAAGCGACTACCCCCACGAGTGAAGACAATTGAACAATTCAAGGGAATACGTTGACCTTTTTATCGAGTGTTAATTATGCCCAATGATCAAGTAGCTTCTCATAATCAGTTGGAAAGAAGACTAGTAAGTTTGCGGAAGTATTCGTGGAGAGTAATAAAAATTCTTAAGCATAATTAATTTATGGAGGTATTTTCGTGAATCGGGCTTAAAGTTTAATTATGTTCATTAACACAAGAGCCCAAAACCTATGTCCAGTAACATTAAAATATGTTAAAATACATCCTCCTTGCAGAAATTTATCCAAATATTTAAATTATATTAAGAAAAATTGTTTCTCCTTACTTCACTACCCTTTTAATTCATTAAAGGATTTTATTACCCAAGGCATTAAGGAGGAGGTCATGGTGAGAATTGCAAGGTTCAGTCACCGAGTGGGGTTAGTGACGCTATCACGCTATTAAATCCCTAAGATTAGTCTATGTAATACCATAAAAAGCATGCAATTGTTAAAATCTAAAATATACTATAGTTTATAAAAACAAGTTTTAACAAATATTAAGAAAGTAGAGGCCTGCTGTCCCGTAAATTATTGATAATTTTAAATATGCTTTATAGGGAAGTTACCGTAAGTTTTAGTGTAATACATCAGGTATCAAACATGAAAAACGTGGTGTGCATGTAGGATTATATTCGCTTTCGCTTGGAGACAAGGATGGTATCTATTGACCAGCAAGTATTAATTTTATTTTATTTAAGGTTAATTTGCTGAGATTTTTATGATCTTAGATCGTACATAACGCGTTTGGTGACAATGAAATATAAATATTACTGATCATGTACTAATTTAAGAGAATATAAAATTATTTCGTCGAGCATAGTGGCCTATTAAGCGGAGCAGTGTACTGGATCTCGGAAATTGCGAAGGGGCTTCAGCAATGGTTCTGCGATTGTAGCCGTAAATTTAAAATCCATTTTCATTGCGGAAATATAGTCAACCGTGTAAAGTAGATCGAATAAGAAACGTGGAGGTCGTATGGATAGAGTTTTGGGCCTGGGATTTCGCGTTCGAATCTCGGGCGAAGTCCTCGGATTTTCAGCGCAAAACTCTCGATGTGCGAGGCGACTCAGGGTTAGACATTTTCTGCCTCACCCTAAATGCGTGAATGCCTCCGAGGTTGAGCTCAACCCTCACGTATTAAAATCATACGACGATTCGCAACGGATTCAATTAAATTATTGAGCTAGTGTAATAAAAATTGAAAGAGAGTATGCTTAAAAAATTTTTCCCTCATGCAACTAAGCTAAAATTTTCGTTCTCATAGGTGAGATGAGGTCATACTCGTTTTTCCGAATGGCAATCTACATTTGATCGTATGCAATTTTCGATCATTTATCACACCTCCAGCCTCAATACTCTGATGTCTCCCTCTTTCTCACCAACTCAAGCAAAATGTAGTTGCTCTTTTCCGCAATAATTTTAATTCGCACGATACCTTTCGGCTCACAGAGCCATCATCAGGTACAAGACATCGTACTGTATGAGACCATCACATTTATATGTGTCAGGAAAAGACAGGGGAGAATTAACAAGTCCGATTAAGGGGAGGGAAACACAGGTAAGAAAAGGAGACATTGAGAAAAAAGAAAACTGAGGAAATACGGAAAAACTTCGAGTGGAAGTATTCTGGTAATAGCTGTTGAAGGATGATACAGGGGGGAAAATTGGGAAACGGGAAGGCCAGGGGGGGGGGTGGAGAATAGAATGAGCGTGGTGAAAAATAAGACACGCGTGTTATTAAATATGGAGGTGTGGGAGTTGATGGCGAAGGAAGAAGGAGGCGGGGAGGGTAACCGAGAAAGGAGCGGAGATAGAATTTGGGGAAGGGAATGGAGGCAGAAAAATGGGCAACTCGAAACTGAGGGTTTGGGCGGTTGGAACGGAAAGAAACTAAGGGAGTGGAGGAGGTCGGTTAAAGAGTGAGTGAAGTAGAAATCTGACCAGTTGGATGTTGGCGATGAGCAATGGCTACGAGTTGATTCGGTGGGGTTGCTCGTGGGTTGCGTCGACGCCTCTCGCCTCATGGTGAAGCAGGAATGGCGGACCGTTTGCAGAGAGGAGAAGCGGGGATTGTGCCGAGGAACCCAGGGCGTTTGTCGTTTGTGTGCGCGTGTGAATAGGAGTCGGAGATTGAGATGAGAGTGCCGAGAGTGGAGTGGAACTGGGAAAATACCACAGGGATCGGCACGCGACGAATTGAAGCCGGGTCATAGAATGATATTTCCATCTCTTGTACTTGAGACGTTTCTATTCCTACTTGCAAGGCATAAGTAAAGCAGGTAGATACCGTGAATGAGGTTAGAATCGAGCCGTTCGAGATGGGTCCGTCGATATTCTGGGCTGAGTATTCTGAACCCGCGTTCTGTGTTTATAAAGTAATCCGGAATTCTTAAATGGCTCATGGCTCCATCAATTCTGTCGGTAGAGAGTTAGAGCACCAATTACCTGTAAAGAACCAGATGCAATGTAAAAGATACATTTATTATTGATCAATATCTACTTGCATACATAGGTCAACCCTTCTTGTAAAAATCCTTTAGGTGTCAAGTGGCTTCCACCCAATGTAAATCAAGGAAACATTTTAAATGCTACTTCAATAAATAACGTGTACAACGTGTGTACGGCTTACACTCACACTCACTTGTGATGTTTGTGCTTTCTATGTGTTTATTTTTATCAAATTAATGAAAACCTCGTGAAGAGATAGCTTCATTTTTTCTTGTCAGATGTATTGGTTCTAGGGAGGCAATCATCTTGTACAGTTTTTGAGTAACCAATCCATCCGTTGTTGAATACCTCAATATCCTTTAACCAGGCCCATTAAAACTTATTATAGAAATGTACACTTAAATGTCTATGTACAAACATTATGTATTAGCTATTTAGCATTAGATTTCAGTGTGGCAATTGTACACTTCTGCATAAGAAGTACGTCAATAAATTCAATTATAGCTCCTGCCTTAGGCGTATTACTCGCTAGCGATATAGAATGGGAGGGAAAATTGCGTTAAGAGATTGATTCGTCGGGAGCGGGAGGGAGCCTACCCGAGAAGCAAGGAGCTAATGAGACCGCCTTTCCGTCTGTTGCTGTGTGTGCAGTGGAGGTGGAGCTGAATGTCGGAGAAAGTAAAAGGAGACGGAACCAAGCGAATGAGGTTTAGGGTGGGTATTGTTGGGGGAAGGGTCTGGTCGCAATGGAGACCCGAGGAATGGGGGAGGGACTTCAAGTGGGAAGGGTGGGGGGGGGGGGGGATTATGTATTCTGCGAGATTGGGAGGAGTCGTGGGAGGGAGGGCGAATTGAGGAATTGGAGAGGACGACGATCATGTGGAAGCAATCTGTGAATTGGATTTGGATTTGATTCATTGTTTACATCCGTGGAGAATTGCTTCTCACGATAAGACCCGAATAGGACCTTGAAGCATCTTATGTAAGTGATGATACCCCTTTTAGAATTTAAAATCAGGTGTGGGTGTAAGGGAAACTATGTGCGACCCACATTGTGAACACATTGTACAAACATACTTCGCAATGTAATTGTTCGGGATGACTTCAACATATGAACCAGTTGGATCTTTGTGTGAGGACGATTTTCTTATTATACATGGATAATATGGAATATGCATTCTCTGTTAATAATACTTACATAAAAATGCTCAACCTTATGCAGACATGGTGAAATATATTTTTGAAAATTTAAAACTTTTTGGTAAAATATTAACATTTTTTCTTGAGCCAAAGGGCAAATCTTGCTCATCTAAAATGCACTATCATCTCATGCTTTCCTTTTTCTTACATGAGGCACAAAATTTGTGTAAGTATTTTTTTTCATCGTATAGTGTAGCTTATTACGTCGTTTCTTTAGATCATTAGTGATGAGCATTTATTCGGTTGTTATGCATCTTTTTTATACATCATTTCTTCATTTAATACGGAGAGCTGCTATGCTTACTGAACTACTCATATCGCCAGTAAGACGTGAGTGAACGATTATCATTTCTGAGACAATCATGTCATTTATTAATTACTGGGTTTTCGTTTCTATCTGCGTAAAGTCGGCTGTACTGTTTTTCAGGTGCCAGTGAGGAGAATTTGTGGGTAACGCTGATTAAGATTAATTTTCACAAAATGTGCTCAGCTTTTGTCTCTGACAAATCTTTGCCCAACCTGAGAAACACTCACTATTCTCATTCTGTTCCCACCAACGTCAGATCCCGACCGAAGACAATTACAGGATTTAATTGGTGACCAAAGGTACCGCAAGACGGTCTTAATCGTTTCCGAGCCCCGAAAGCGTGGCTTCTCTCTCGGGGTGGTTGCGTGAAAGGGGGAGGGGGGGGGAATGATTGAGTTTGTGTGAGCAGTGTTTGTCCACTGGGCTGCCGTTCGATGCGAGAGATAACATCGGTCAGTGGGCTAGGGTTTAGTTAGCGGGAGGGCAGTGTTGTCCGTGGGAAGCACTATCCTCGGGGAACGGGGTCGGAATAAGAGCTTAGATACTAGTCGCCTTGTTTGATCTTCTGGAAGATGGGTCTGGAGGTGTATTTGTCCAGCGGAAGGTGCGCAGTTTAAATAGCTACGCCCGGGAATGCATCGGGAACAGTCTCTGCTGGAGTGGCAGTGAACCCGGATGAAAAGTACGGTACATCCAACGAACTTCCCAAAGCTTACGTCTACATCAACGATTCATTCCCAAATAAATAATTGAGTACATTCATGATAATTTTGAATATTTCTCGCACATCGGGCGAAATGTTTCGAAAATAGAACAATCAGAGTCTCAGGGCCTTAAATTCAGTTTTTTTTTGCGACAGCTGAAAATTCTCAGCTTCCATACGTGAAATATAGCCACAGAACAGGAAACTTTTCGGTATCATACAATATTAACATATACTTATATAGACGAACGAGTATGAATAATATAAAATAAGCCGAAAAAAGCTAAGTTTAAATGTAAGAATGAACTGAAAGGTACCACCAGGTTTTAATGGAGGCTATTGCGAGATGCGAGGGACTAAGCGCATGTCATTTCCAAAGTAAAATTTCCAGCTGTTCTTCGTCGACGGACGCCCAGAGGTAAATTGGCTCTCTATGAAAATTTTCTATAAATTGCATTTTAAAATTCGGATTTATATGTAGTGACACTTATGGCTCTTCTTTTCTAAGCTAAGAAACATTGTTTATTACTACCGGAATATTAATGCCATTTTATCAAAAACTCATGCAACTTTCGTTTCACCATAATATTCATAACTGCAGTCGCGTCTCAACTCTATTTTTTTTATTTATTATCGAATTGATTCAATTATTGCAATCAAATCTAGTTAGTTACATAAAAAGCTGCTAAGGTTAGTAGCTAAAATAAAATATTGACTTAAAAATATAAGGATTGAACTATTCAAATTCTGTCTACCTTAATTTCAGTTTTTAACAGGGATGGATGTTATTTATGGTGTTAAGACTGTTTATATTTAACTATTTTCGAAAATTTTATCCTTTCAAATCGCATAGTTGAGGAGATTGCTCCTTAATTTTTTGGTACTAGCCTTCTTAAATGCGTATACATAAGGATATATTATATATTAGCCATATGCGTGTAGCAATTCCGCTGCATCTTTTGTAAGAACTGAAAAAATCAACAACTATGTACTTATAAAGCGTGTAAGAAGTAATGATCAAATCTATCTTTAATTATTAAGTAATTCGTAAATTTTCGATTCGTAATTTGAGATGCATTCGGAATGCAGGGTTTAGTATCGTTCATCTGCTCGTAAATGGATGTAGACTTGTTTGTCTGCCGGGAGGTGTGTATTTAATATAGCGTCCGTGAGTCCATCGGGATTATAATGTACGGGAGTAAACTCGGGTTACACATAAAATGCCAGTCTCACTCACCTATGTACCTCTAAATTCCAATCTGACGTTCATTGTGTTATCTATTGAACAATAGAGCAATTGAGCACTTTTGAAGCATACAGAAAGTTATCACTAACTTTCGCATCATATTTATGAATGCTTTTTATCATCTAGCATAATATTTGAATTTAGTTTCAGTTATTATGTATTTTTTTGCTGAGGGTACTGTGAAGCTTGACTCGGTAGAGAATCTTGATTACATAGGCCAAGTCCTAGTTGCTACTCAGAGAATACCTACGCTCCCCTATTTGAGCTCAGGAATGCTAAATTCTTTATTCATACGAATAATAGATGAACGATCCCTCAAATATTGCTGTATCACATATTTCTCATCATAGTATTCCAAAATAACAACGATGAAGTTTTCCCTTGAATGGCAGGCTGCTATGGCGGCACCATTATTTTTATTGCAGCGATTCAATCGTAAAATTCTCCTCCATGTTTCCTTCCACAAGCCAGTTCCTTCAGACTAACCAATTCATCCTTCTTTGTGTCCACGTGCTTTCAAGTACTTATCTCTAGGTTTTCCTGGACTGACTTTACCCTTCATTATATTTCTCATGTAACTGCTGCATCCTATGAATTGATCTCTCCACCTACTAGGTTGCCACATACATACGCTATGAAAATGAGCTATCAGTGACTTCTTCGTGGGAGTGCTATGGAGGAAGTAGGTTTAGGTGTTGAGTATGGATGACGCAGAAAGGGAGTGTGGAGGGAGAGAGGACGTGGGTGACGGTTGCTATCGATACGATCAGATGAGAGAGAGAGAGAGGAACTCGGTCGTTAGAGTGTTGTCAGACAGCATTGCGCTAGTGAGTGAAAGGAGATTGGAGCTGGCAGACAGATAGACTGAGGCATCAAAAGGAGACCTATTATGTATCGCGAAAACGAGATCCAATTAGCATTAAAATCTGAGGAAAAGTTTCGGAATAGATCACATTTGAGACTTTCCGGCTTTAAAAATTCAAAAATAAAAATGCATCGGCCCGCGATCCCTTGGGGGATGATCCGGGGACGTTGTCTTTTATTTATTTTTATTCTCTCTTTCAGTTATTTTGAAAGTTAGGTTTGTTACTCATTATAATGCATTTAATTATCAGAATTAAAAAAATATCTTTTCAATGATGCCTTCTTTCGTTTGCAAACAGGGTATTATCATATGACCCTCGTAGAGACAGGTATAGGAGGAGAATTATAAGTCTTAATGCGGAATCTAATTCATCAAAAAAAAACGTGACATGATAATGTTATTTATGTATAAATTAGACGGCTTTTTTATTTTTATAATCAAGGAGATAATTCAAAAATTATATTTATAGGAGCAATTGTTTAAGGAACCATGATATTATCCGTTTTTAGTTACATTCAGTGAGTTTGAAAGGTATTAATTTCCAATAATTCTGTCTTTTAGCAACCTCCTTTACTCCTTCGTTTAAATTCGTCGGCATAATAAGTCATCATATTTTACCTTCAGGTATTCTTTTCGTGGCTTGTGCATTCCCTTGCGGTTTAAGGCGTTGATTGTGCTCTAAGTGCCTAATTTTTAAGGCATGAACGATTCACGGCATCGAGACCCATTTAGCTTAAGTGATATCTTGATAAACGAAAATATCTTTCAGTGTATTGTGGTCTAATATGTTATATAGAAATATTGATCCTAAATTTTTTAAGCCTTTGAAAACCTCATTTGTAGATAATGATGCCTGCAAGAAAATGTACACATATTAAATCAAAACTTGCATTGACTCCGATCGGCGAATATGTGTTAACTGTAGCAGTCAAACTTATGTATAAACGGTGGGATATAAATACTTGTTTCGAAGGTTTCATCATTTAAAAATATAGTGTAAGACTTTAGTAGTGCTAGTATAAATTATAAGAAAATATTGTGCTTCAATAATGTGAATTATAAATGCTTGGTAACACTTTTCTGCAAAAAAGAAGTTAAAAAATTCCCGGCAAACATTTAGGGTATTTATGGCTAATTTTGGATCGCTGAATCCGAAAATGACCTCCGTTTTTTTCTATCACCCTCCATTTTTACAAGCAACCCCTAAATAAGGGAAAACAACCCCATATCTAAACTTATCGTTTTTCAAGGGACTTTTACTAAAGTTATCTGCTTCTGATTGAGAAAAAACTGACGTTTTAAGGCTATCAAGGTCACGAGAGAGGCAAACTTGACTGGGATTTAAAAGATTTAGGGGGTCAAAATTGAAAAAAAACTTAACACGAACATTGAAATAACCATTTTTCTTCGCTTGCAGTTGCATGTGATATGGTATCTAAAGGAAACGTTTTTAAGGGATTTTGTAAAGGATTAATATCACATAAAATATAAGAGGGGAAGGGGGGTGTACGTGTGGGTATAGGAGGTGGTATAAAGAGCTGTCACAAAAATCTGGAATATAGGTTTCCTTTAAAACAAATGGCACATCCAACAGGAACCGAAGGTTAATCGTGGCCGTTGTTAAGTAAACCAGCCCATAAACTTGTCTTCGACGAGTCGATAAATAGTCTCCATCGATCTGGATCCTTCGTAATCGCTAACTACCTCATCAGTCCTTCAATATCAGTGCGGTATTCGTTGAGAAAGCTACCGTTGAAAGATAAAGTACGGGTAGTGAAAATCCACGGTGAAAAAATAAGCATACTGACATTTGCTGATGACGTAGCAGTTACGGCAGAGACCGAGTGAGACCTAAAGATAGTTCTATTAACTATAGAGAGCATAATGACTGGTTTTAACCTGAAAATCAGTGCGAAGAAAAGCAAAGTATTGTCCTGCAGTAGAAGGGAAGAGGCGAAGATCTACGCGAAACTAGGAAACAACAGAGCGTAGGAGGTGAAGCAGTTCTGCTACTTGAGGAGTTGAGTGACGAACGATGGACGGAGCAAGGCGTAAATAGGCAGTGGGTTAGCGTACGCGTAGAGGGCATTCCTGATAAAAAAGAAGTCTTCATAAAACTGAAAATACATGCGTGTAAGTCAGGAAGCAATCTCTAAGAACGTGCGTGTATTTGGAGCATCTTCTCTACGGTAGTGAGGAATATTCTTCGTCTTATTCAATTTTGATTTCTGCGAGAATCGAAGAAATTAAGGTTGGAAGCTTTCGAAATGTGGTTTTATAGAGGAACAATAAATATCAAATGGATATATCGCGTGAGTGATGCGGGAGTTCTAAGAAAATTAGGAGAGAAGTCATTTGAAAACCTTGAGTGGAAGAGGAGACAATGTTATCGGCTACGTCATGTGTGGCACGGGTGTGTAATGGAAATAATCGCTGAAGGAAAGGTGGGATGGAAGAAGGGCAGAAAGGTGTAGACCACACATCGAACAGGTGATCTAGGATGGAAAGCAGAAGGATGAAGTTGATGTTAAAAGATTGGGCGATAGGAGAACCAAGTGAAGAGCTACGTCAAACCAATCTAAGGATTTGCGTTTGTAGTTGGTGGTGATATTTATCATTTCAACCCATTATAACCCAATGCTGCTTCCAAGCAACATCAAAAATGTTTAAATTTTCAGTTCCATTTAGGAAATACCTAAACTACGTATTATTTTGTGGAGTAAATTTTAATGACGAAATATTTATCTGCCATGATAACTATGAGTGAGCGCAAAATTTTCAAGTATTCAAATGAGAAATCTTGAAATTTTATTTCTCAAAGGAGCAGCTCGGGGTTAGAAAGGGTTAAATCCATGCTGTGAACACCTTAATTGCACAACCGATGACTTCACCGAATCTCAACGCAATTTTACATAAAAATATGAAAGGTTGAATGATATGAGGATAGGGCATTGGGAGAGTGCTGCTTCCTCATTAAATGTGTTTTCTTTGGTGCAGCATCACTCAAGCGACCTGCTGCCTTTTGGAAGACATTAGCTTGAGAGAGAGAAAGTGCTGGGTGTGGAAATGTGGGGCGAGGTGCTGAGTTGGAATTGGATGAGGTCTTCACGGGGATTGGGTCGCCGAGGTACTGGGGGGGGGGGGAGGGAAGGGAAGGCGTCGTGTGGTTTGCTGCCGCTCTCCGATGAGTTCCCTTTCTCCGAAGGCGTCAACGCACCCCTCATGAACAGAGGGCGCCGTCATCACGGTTGAGCGTGTGGTCGCTCCCCGACGTCCCGATTGTGTGCCTGCGTGTCAGTGTGCAAACGTTCGCAAAGGATGGCCCTCACACTGTCCCTCCGTGGAGCACCTAGTGCAGGCAGGGTCACCAACCCCCTAGGATCCCAGGAGCGATATTGTTTGGCCCAAAAAACTGTTTTTATTACTTATCATTTAAGTACGTAAGGTGCCGGAGGTACTAACCGCGAGAGTTTAAAATCCAAATAAAGTAATTATTACGTATTTACTAGTATTTGCATCCCATGTAGCTATTTCAGCATGCGGCTATTCATTCAGCTATTTCATAGACTTGAAGTGCTGCCCTAACGGATATAAACGGAATAATGGGATGAAGTTGATTTTTGCATCGTTTTAGAGACACATGCACAGTCGCATAGTTTTAGAGAGCATGCATCCTAAAATTACAATAAGCGCTATTGAAAACAATCATAATTAATAAATATCAATTATGATGTTTTGTCAAGAGATGAAATGTAAAGGAAACAGTGTTTGAGGCAGGTAACTGTGACGTACATTTTTAGCACAACCCATGCGAATAAAATATAGCAATCCAAAATCGTGAAAAAAATGTGCTAAACTAAACCAGTTAACGAGAAAACGAAAAGCATCCGATAATTTTCATAATAATATTATAATTGTGACAAAATATTTTAATATTCTTTGTTTATTATGTTTGCTTTTAATGGCTTATTGACTTGTTTAAAATAAAACACGATTTTTACTGAAATAATGATACTTAACTTGGATAAAGTGGAAAAGGGAGGAATTACTTTACTTTGGGCTTTTGACTGATGCCTAAAAATGCCTCATCAATATCATCGTCATCTCTACTCAAAATCGTAGTTTATGGCAAACCATGAAATTTTTATCTCAGTGATTCTCTAAATCAATAAAATTAGCGTTTTGGCTTACCAGATTACCCTGGATTCTTAATTTCGTTACTGATGAATGTGTCCAATAAGGGAAATACATTATTTCATTCCTGATTAAACCACGGAAAAATTATTATTCTTTGTGAACACCAAGCCATTGCTGAAACATTAAGAGGAGTGTACAAATAGTCGAGTGAACATATAGAAAAGAGAAATTTGTCTAAAAATCATGCAAAAATGAGGAAAGCGGTTTTCCTTTTCTTCTAGTAGTGTCGCAGGTCAGAATAGTCGGGCACTTGCGCACGTGAAGCCACGGATAAAGGATAATGTCGGAAGGCATTTACACATACCTGCGGCAATCTGTTTAGGCCGAACTCAAGCAAGCACAATGGGCCAGGTGGCCTGGCTAAAGGCTGGGATGATTTAGGTTAAATATATTCATCCAGGCATAAAGAGAAAGGAGACGAATGGATAGGATGAATGGGGTTTAGTAGAGGAAACAAGGGCGGAACGGGACCTGTAGGATGCGCAAGGGATAAAGCCAGCGCACACCGGCAGCAGGAGACGAGACGACATTTGCGAAATGGGTTGAGAGTGGGAAGCACTGTGTTGAGAAGGACAGGGAGGAGGAGGAGGATAGAGAAAACACTGAGGGTAATGTACTACTCCAAAAGTCTTGCAAACTGCCGCAATAATTGAAAATCGTAAATTATATCATGTACTGTGCATTGAGACTCATAGATGAGGGCTGTGGCGCAGCGAGGGGGGTTTTGGGGGATAAATCCCCCCCAGAGCTCAGAGAATTTTTAAAGTTTAATCCATTTTACTTAATTGGGCTATTATTACTTATAGAATAATGTAACGATTATAAATATATCCCTCAGAAGATCATAAAACTTGAAACATAATTAAGGTACACTGTTGTATGTTCCACAGAAGTTTAAATGACCGACCAAAGTTTCGACAGTACACTATGTCATTTTCAGGACATATTGTATTGTCGAAACTTGGGTCGGTTATTAAAACTTCTGTGGAACATACAAAAGTGTATCTTTATTATGTTTCCTGTCACCACGTTCCACCAAATATCGCCATCCGGCCTTAAGTTGGTCGTAAAACTTACCATTTTGAACCATTTATCTTAAATTTTTCTGGGGGAGGGCCCCCGCACCTCCCGCTTTCCGTGGTGGGTATTCCATACCTCCCAACTCCCCAGTATTAGTTGTGCCTAAAATCACCCCTAGCCTCTATTCCTAGCTGCGCCCCTAGATGAGGGTACAAATTGCCCCTAAGAAGCGGCTTCCAAGTTCATCCTTAATTTTTTTAAACATGCATGAATGGATTTTTCAATCTAGCAATGCAGATTGTATGAGAATTAGAATCCGTTTTTGGTCTTTACATATTAGCGCAAATTTGTCTGATAAAAAAGCGCTAAATGTTATGATAAGCGGTTTCTGTAGTGGTTATAAGCCTGTTAATGCATAAATTTTGCTACAAATTATAAATAGATGTAGAAAGAGCGCACGCAAACGTAATTGTTTTCGTTCTTAGGTTAGCAACATTCTGCGCCTTTGCATTGCGAGGGCGCATAGTGGGGTGGATCAGTACATATATGGGAGGTGGGGTAAGCGGAGTGGAGGGGGGGAGGCTCTTTTGGGTGACCCGCTGACGAATAAAAACGTGCGAGCGGCAAGGCAGAGGGAGCGGCGCTTCTCCCAAGGACATGCAGGGGCCTCTGGTGGCCTCGGAGTGTATTTCGAAGAGTGGGGGTGTTTGACTGCCGGCCGCCGCACGCGCCGACCCCATCGCGCGCCCGCTCAGTCTTCCCCACGCGCTCACGTGGTGTGGACGTCCCTCGCTGCCTTCCGTGGTGTGCTGCCTTCGCAGTGGAGAATTTGTCCCGCGACTGCACGGGACGAACTTCGGATTGATGTGTTTCTCTCGTGTTTTAAATCTCTGTTTGTGACCGTACTGCTGTAACTTACCGGTTATTATCCGAACCACTGTGGAAGTTTTCTCCGACTCGGTGAACTGTGGTACGCATGAAACATTTTAATCGGTGTCCAATCGCGTGTGTCGTGGTTTGAGTTCTGCTCCCTACACAGAAGAACGGACTTCGTTGACTGCACGTTTTACTTGAATTGGCAATTCCATCTTCGCGTGTTTAGCCATCTTCTGCATCCTCTCGCATCTCACCTGTTGTGAGCCGTCCACTGTGTTCGGACGGGAATTTCCTTGGGATAGTAATTGTGTTCACACCCCTGATGAAATAGGACAGGAGATACCGCTACTTGTAAGTACAATTACCTTCTTAAATAGTCTATTTTATTTTACAATTTTACGTTCAGAATGCGAAATAAAGCCACTTTTTCCGTTTACGTGAACTACAGTTAGTTCAGATATTCAGATCGAATATCCTTATCCCTCCTTTATTCTCGCAAGTGGTTATGACATCGGTAATATTCACTTGGTTCACATAATTGTTCTGATTCTGTTTTATTCGGCTACTAGATAAGGCTAGATTAGGGAGAAGGGCTAGTGTCACTTTCAGTGAGTTAATTTTTCTAATCTATGACATTAGGTTTCTTCGGGTGCAAACGCTATTGAAAGTCAGGGCACATTAATACCGCATAACTCTTATTCTTTTTCTTCCGTCAGATTTTCCATAACGATATTCCAAGACTTCAGCGTCCAACTTTTCTGACAAATAATTTGAACTCCACATTGTCGTAACTGCGGTTTTGTAAATGAAAATGGCTTAAGTGTTAAAAAATACTTGATTCGTTCTCAATTAATGGGAGAGACCGAAAGATTTAATTAATGTGAGAATGTGCAACGTGCAGAGCCCTCTAAATTATTATTTTTTTACACACGATGTATCGCTTTATGGGTTTCTATAAAATATCATCGCGTGGCTCTTGCCCTTGAAGGTGCGTGTTTCCAAGCCGTATTTTTATCAATATTATTATTCTTCTTACTGTCACGTGACTAATGGTGATTTTCGACAAGCAAGACGGATGATGATATACCGCTTACTTCATAGAAAAAAATTGATGATGCAAATTCTAGTTCCAGCTCAGAGTCCATAACCTTGGATTTTATAAGTGCATTTAATGCCCTTTTTTTTAGTCGTGCGAATGATATGATTTTCGTTGTGCTGCGCTGGTGCGATGAAGTCAGAAACATATCGCGGGGAAAAAAAAGGATTCCCCTCTCCTTGTTTGGCCCAGTTTTCAACGGTGGCGATATAGAAAGAAAGAACGTCGTGATGAGATGCGGAGGAAATTTTCGGCTTCGAAACGCGATCCGCGGTATAGAGCGAGAAAGAGAGATGGCAACTTAAAGTGCAATTTGTTCTCGCCCCCCGAGGCGTCTCTCATTATTACGGCGAGCGCGGAATGCCTTGTGTCTTGGCGGGGAATTACAAGTGCTTCTTTTTATTGCTAGGGCCTTTCTCACAGTTTGCTCGCTCGCTCCTTCCCCTTCAGAATGGGATATAATTTTGCCACCGCAAAAAAAGTGCCCTTGTTTCCATCACCGCGGGTTTTTCGACATACATCACGTACATTCCGTGTATTTTGTTTTTATTTATTCCATCCACAACTCTTGAATGAACGTTTTCTCTCTCGCCTTAAAAAAATGACAATAACATGCATCAGAGTGCCCTTGGTGCAAAAATCCTTTTTAGTGGGAATCGTATCGTGTAGTGAAGCCCCTAGGCATTGAGAAATTAAAAAAAAGAACTATGGTACCCCCTGGATGCGGTTTTGTAGTGCAGTAATAGCTCATATTTAACCTTCAGCCCTAAAATGACAGTTTTATTTTTTGCGAAAATGACTGCAGAACAATCTGCAGTAGAGGCATCCGTGATCCTTATGTTTAAATTTCTCCTTTTTCTTCTCTTTAACAGTGACAGTAATACAAAAACTTATATATCTATAAAAGCGTTGTTTTTTTACTTTGCAACAACTAATTAGTAGTTTGTAATTCAACCCTTAAATTGTTCAGGAGTGATGACGGTAGCCCCCACCCTAGATACATATTTTCCCGCTCCTCAGACTTAGTCACAGACAGAAAAGTGAATTTCACGCGTTTGTCTGTTCCTTTCCCACACCGCTCATCGAGTATTCATGCTATCATAAGCCCTGCAAGAGAGCGGTGTCTATGCTTATGCTCGTATTAGGTTATAAGCCGGTAATAAGCCGGCTCTAAGATTTGAATGAGTCTTTGTTGTGGCGTATTTCTAAAATATTAAAGAAATACGTCAATGTTATAAACTAGCTTGTTCTTCTTAGTTAAGCTCTATATAGACCTTTTGTAACGTTCATACATTCGAGGGAAATTTGCTAAAATGTCACCCGCCAAGAAACTCCTTTTCAGTATGAAAAGGTACGCATAAACTAAGGGTTTTTTATTACTCATTCTCTGATTTGCAGTAGGCTATTATTTTATGGGTTACTTTGCTCACATCTCAAAACTGTTTATGTTACCACACTTTGAAAAATGAAGCAGGCAGAGTAAGGGAAAACTGCGCATTGAAATGGAAGTGAACTATGATTTTCGATCGGTGTGTGACTACTAAATGAAAAGCTTATACCTAGTAGGTAAATCCTTAGGTGTGTTATTGAATAACGTGTTGCTGTAACACATGGCACCTTTTAATGTAAAAAAGATAAATTGGGCTACATAGGATTTTGATATTGGATACATGCTCTTTTAAAATAACGCTTTAACTGTCTTTAGACGATGTTGTGCAATTTTCACTGAATTAACACACTTCGACCAAAGTTGTTACACCAATGTGCTTGACGGGTTACTGAAGAGTCGGGAAAGGTTTGCTTTAAATTTTGACGATGATTCACTCGCAAAGAAAACCTTTTTAAGTTTGTTTTTATCTACGGTGCAAAATAAAATTGCAATTTGAAAATTTCGCCAGCAAAAAGAATCGAGGTGTATTCCTGCGTTGAATGCGTTAGCCCCCCTAATGAAAACAAACGAGAACAATTCCACTTCTTTCCATGTCTGGATTTCTGCTTACCTCTGGTTTTTTTTTGCCACGGTCTCTCCTCCGGAGTAATTTACGCTGGAGTCGAGACGACCGCAAGCCAACACTTAACCCCGCATTTTACGAGGATAAAAGAAAATGCAGGGATGGATAGCAAGGCCACTTCTTATCGTATTTGCCCCATCTTCTTGAGATATAATCCTAAAACTTAATGGAAGACTAAAAAAACCGTGTCCTTTAACCTGAAATGTGTTTCTTCGTCCCTTCATGCTTCTTTCCTAGAGAATAGGAATGTTAAAATAACTCCATGCAGGAATTTATTACAAGAGAATTTATTTTTCGAATAGATTCCAAAGGAATCGTAACTGAACATGTAATACCTACCTACCTATAGTTTATTTGGAATGATTTTCTGTTGAGAAAAGTAAACCGTACTTTCTATGTTGACCAGATTCTTTATCAAATTATTCTCCGCGTCTGCTCAAACTACTTTTTCTGAGGAAAGTCAACGTGTGCTCCCCCTGCTTACCATTCATTCCCTTACATTCCATGGATTACTTTTCCTAAATGAACAATAAAATCTATGCTTTCTGATCACAGCCGTGTATACCTTTTTCTGTATTCATTCTTCTCCAGGGATAGACCCAAAATTAATCGCTTTTACGTGGCTATTATTATACATATTGTGCTCTTTTTTCACTGTGAAGCACTCAAATTAATTTCAGAATTATCAGTGTTAAATATCAATCCACGCTGCATAAAGTCTCTGCTAAATGCTCATGAATATAACCTAAAAGCAGTCTCTTTAATGGATTTAGTACTCGATTACACTTATGTTTTATATAATCATGCTTAAATAATAGTTTTCTTCGTCCGCAATTTTAAAGTATCAGTAATTAGTCATGGAGAATTTTTAATGGTGAGTCTCAAGTTTACCCACATTTCGGAATAAACTGCATTATTTCTTCCTTTTAGATTTTTACGAGTGGATTCAGTCTGTGTCTCATGGCAAGCGTAGGCAATTGAAAGGTTGCCTTCATTCAAAGAGCCATATAATCAATGACCGATTAGCGGTGTTCATATTTTAAGAGTATGATTTGCTGGTTATCAATCTTATGAATTCAAACTTCAGGCAAAATTTGGCATCCTTTTGCCTCAACATAAAGCTTTGTGCGCGCGATTTCGGAATTTTAAAACCATAATTTAATCACGATCTTCTTCGATAATAATCCAGACAACGTATGTAGGTAATTGAAATTATCCTCCGGTCGGGAATCAAAATCGTGCCAAAAACAATTTATTTATTGTAGATAATATAGTGCAACCGCGTATGGATTTGACTTATTTCTTCGCTCACATTCGATGCATGCACAATTTTGACCTCGATGGCACACTTACGAGGGCCGGAGGTTCCCTTTAAAAATCCGCAATAGTTGTAGTTCGTTGGAAGAGGCAGCAAACTACCTCGATTAGCTGCGTCTCTCTCTCCCTCTTTCCCCACTCAGAATCCCGCAAACCTTGGGATTAGGACGCACCCATCCCCACCCGCCCCAAATCCCTGTTGCCAGTCCCGAGCTTTCCTCTCCTAAGACCCTCCCTCAGCATCTTACGGTCCTTTTCGCATCCCGCTATCCTTTTCAGTGTTGCTCGCCCGGGCTCTTAGCTTCCCATTCTTCTCGACGGCCTCTTCTTAAATCTACGGCCCTCCCTCCATCTCCGTTTCTGCCGCAGGAGCAACACATCCACCCGAGCGAGCCGCCCATCCTCTCTCTCTCTCTCTCCCTGAAATGCCTACTTACCGTTCAACTCTCTTTGCCGATCCAGCCTTTTCATTCACTCCTCATCGTCTTGTGAGCAATCTCTTGGTAACCCTGCTTCTACTAATTCTAATTTCTTCTATCTTATCCTTTCTTATTACTTGGACGTGATGTTGACCTATTGATTGGGCCTGAGATAGATGACCTGTGAGCATTGCAAATACATCAGTGTGAACACTTATCTTACAATGTGGAGAACTTCAATAGTATTTAGAAAGATTAGATGATGTATCACTCGCAAAAATAATTAAACCGGGCAATATGTTTCCAGAATGAGTTCTTGAATTTCACAAGGGTACCATACAAGTCATATTTTATTTCTTCAATCAGTTACAGTTGGGAGTCACCCATAGTAGCTCCACTTCCTTCTTTTATTTTTCAACTCGTACCTTGCTTCCGCGATTTCCATTCTTTTCATAAGTTCTATTTGTCATTAGAAATGGGTTTTCTACCCGCAGTCGTCCCTGCTCTGGGATCTATGTTTGGAAGTGTTGAAAGATACACTATGTTTTGAAACTTAAATCCTTTGACCTGTTTACAGACTCTCTATTTGTGAAACACGCTCATATTTAATTGGATATTTTCAAAGTTAAGGCCTCCAATAAATTATTTTAGCTTTAATCAGCATGGATTCTCATTTAGGAGACGTACAAAATTTTGAGCTGGTGCGTCTGGCCTCATGTTTGTTCCTCAGAACAGATAAGAAAGTATATTGAAATCGATGTGCGATGAGAAAGATAGGGAAAGTATAATTTCTCGTCATGTCTCAGGTGTTCTTAGTTCATGCCCACTCAGTGATTCAATTCTCGCGTCGCGCGTGCGAATGCCACAAATTCAGGGTAGGGAGAGGTGGGGGAGCAATGCCTTTCCTTTGGTCACCATACACATTAGTTCGTTTGTGGGATTTTCCCTGGTTGCGGTACACTTCGATCACTTGCATATCTTTCATAGTGTTTATGAGTGATCAATTTTTTATCTTCCCCTATGACATTGGATATTACTCGCTCCCAACAGGCCATCTGTTATAAATTTCCTTCACGCCCGGTATTTTTAATTTTGGGACCATGGGGTGGAAAGCCAATAGCTACAGCACTAACCCGATCCCTGTGAATTTGGAAGCCAGTAGGGAATTGTGACATACATGATTTTCTTTGAATTTGAGTGATAACCGACAGTTAACTTTCAGAGCGATATGGAGAATTTCATCTCGGAAATGCGCTATATTTCTAGGTTCCACAGAAACAATGAAATAAGAGAGGCATTTTGGCAAACGAATAGGCGCGGTAATTCGTTTTTCACCCGTGCAATAAGACTCTCAATGACTAAGATTCTAAGTGGTTAGTGGGCTCAGTCGTCAGATATCTCCAACACGCAGCTTGCCATTTTTTGGCAACGGCTTGTGTGCAAACTACGCCGCCATACGCCAATTGATGAAGTGTGGTATGTTGCAGGTGTTCTTTGGGTTTAGGTGAGGGTATCGCTGTTGGATCCGAAGGGAAGTGGGGGGAAGTTTTTTGAATCGCAGTAAAAATTCTTCTCTCATCCGCCGTCATCGTCTCCTCCCTCAAGAATCGCTGCTCTTCGGAACTGAGCCCATGCCTTTCACGCGGCACCCGGGCGCCGAGAGCTTCAAGGGGTATTTACGTATCATGGGCACAGGGGAGGCAATCCACGGGTGCGGTAATTGCTACGAGGCCTAATTACGTGGAAAATTCGCATATATGTATGGAATTTACCGGACTTAATTTCCTCCAAAGCACCTGATTCCCTGCGCGTACGAATTTTTCACTCGAGTAGTGTAATCGTATTTTTTGCAATAATGCTCAGAATCCCAGTGGTGAAATAAAAGCATTGATGTTGGACGAAAGCGAGTACTGATTTTCCGGAAGGAAAAATACCCTTCGACTATAGAATCAACGATGCAAGAGTTTTAATGGATAATGCGCGACTTTCAAATTAATCAAGTGGTGAATGTGAGAATCATTCTGGGAAAACAATCAGCGAGAAACGTTGCCATTGAAGGACTTATAAAAAAAGGAATTACTTTGGAATATTTAGATCGCATTGGTAAAATGTACGCTTCGTTGAGTTATTCGTTTAGCTGAAATTTTAGTCGTATAATTAACAGGATTGAACATTTTTCGTTTTTCTGATACATCACTTACAACAATATTAATCATTTCATCGAATGTTAGACAATATTATTTTCCATCTATTTTAGGATATGTGTGGAAACTTGTGAAAATGTATTCGATCCTACTTTGTATTGTGATTATCTTTGGGCCGCTTCCATACGTGATGTTAAATGAGATTAGGACACGTAAATATCATTCTGCTTCCGTTATAGGCGATAGTTCACCTTCATAAATAATGCAGTGCTGACATAATTTTGATATATTTTAAAAATCTATATGAAAAATTCAGTAAGAAATGAAATCGCTCTGTTCCCGTTTAAAAAAATGTGCTTTCTCTGTTTATAAAATATCCACTCTTTGTAATATATACAAGCGAGCTGTCCAAACATTTTTCTGCGGTGTAAGCCTCTTTAACTCTTAGCTATAACCATTTTTTTGGTGCTTTATTTACTCTTTCCTGACCGAATGTTATAAAAATTATTCTCTGTGTACAGAACCCTCCTAAAATGCGGCCCACACCTAATATATATATTTCTCCATAGTGTCCCAAGAGAAAATGGAAACATCTGGAAAGATCATTCCTTGCTCTTAACTGCATTATAATAATCTATATTTGTTGTTGTGGTCGTGTTCTTTCGTGTGCCTTATTCCAATTTGACGTATTGGATAAAACTCAGGACTAAGATAGGCCTACCTAACTCCTGACTTTTATATCTTTTAGCCTCTACTCTAATTAATACCCTTAGCCTACGAAAAATTATCATCAAAGGCCTTGCTTACAGTTACTTGGAATGGTGTAAACATTTCTCTTAGGAACAATAATTACTGTTTCACTTACTTCCATCTAACCCGGACTAAAAAAAAAACGAATTCTAGATTTTTCATTACCAATAACTACCTTTATTGTCATGTAAATGTTTTTTCATGCAAAATTTTTTGGAGTAAAAAAGTTCTTTTGGTTTCACCTAGGCACAACTATGAGCTACCCTATAATTTTTTATCGCTGGAGGATTTTATCATTATAATTGTCCGTTAAATTAATTCTCTCTGCTGTACTTGTTTGTTGATGATAACGTTTTTCATATTAACACGTTAACCTGGCCTTCGTCTCGCCTTTTTTTTTCTCTCAGTATTTCCCGTGTCGATTGCCGTCTGGGGCGGCGCCAAATTGGCGGGAAAGCATTAAAAGCATCCGGATGATGATCGTGGGAGTGGCTTGTGAGGGAATTGAAGAGAGAGGTGGCAAGACACTGCAGCGAATGTTCATTGAATACGATGGAAAGAAGTTGGATGAGAGTACTTATGGCGTCGTTTTCAAATTAATTAAAGTTCGATATTCGATTCTACCATTTATTTGTTCTAGGAAGTTTTCCTCTATTTAAGTCCTTCATTATTTAGGCAGTGAATGTTCTGTCATAATTTGCATGGGGAAAAAGTATCCTTGGAATGCAGATCGAAAAGTGGAGTTTTATCTTTTTGAGCCACAGCGCTGATCACTATAATATCCAGTTTCCTTCATTTATTTTCCTTCCATTCAATTTTATTTTTATACCGCTCACGCGGATGGTTCACGATCTCATAGAATTCGCTGCTAAGGCTAAATTACCTTTCCCCAAAAGCGAAAATGCTTTAGTACAAGTCTTTAGGAGCTTGGTAAGGGTTTCACACCCCTCATATTTTTTTCCCGCTCAAGTCATAACCTAGGACTCATTCTGAGCGCTGGGCAGTGTTCGTCTTTAGCATCATTTTTTATTAAAATGAGTTGAACTTTTTCGCAACTCCGAAATTTGTTTATATTTCGTCATTTTGTTCGTTAATAGAACTGATCATGTTAATGCAAGCAGACCCTGAAAGCAATACCTGCCGTGTTGAGAGGAATTTTCAGTAAGAAAAGCTGTAAATCTCGCACTTAGATGTACAGTGAGCTTAAAAAGTAACTATTTCAATTATAATTGCCAACGACAAGTACGAGACGGGCTTGAATGTCTTAAATAGAAAAGATCAGAAACTTTTCTAAAACAGTAAAATATGACGAACACATCGTAATGTTGCTATTGAAGTCTCACTGCGTACGAAAATAATGTTTCGCCATAGTTGCCTCCTCATCTTCATCGCGAATACAAGTCAAGGCACAAGGTGTAAACCGAATAGATGTAAAGAGCATGGTTGCCATCACAAAACCATCCAATAGTAAAGCGAGGGGCGCAAAACTTAGGGGAGCTTTCTTCAGATTTGGGCGGAAGACTTAATTGTTACCTAAGAGAACATCACTTATATCCACACACTATTTCTAGCAGCTTCAGAAACGATCAATAAGGGAATTTTTTCAGAAAGAATAGGTGTTGGAATTAATGTTTCCCTCGCACATTGAAGTACTATTAAACGGTGATCGAATCATCCCACCAACAAAACCACTTACATTCTTTCCAGTACGTATGACATGGAGGTGAACGGCTCTTGCCCTTTATTATCGGGACGTCTGTTTAGCCAGCTTGCTGTTTAGAATGTAGTTTTACATGAGCGCTATGGCATTTTGGGTATGCACGATGCTATAGTTTTAGTTTCGTTCAGGGTGAAAGTATTCGGTCGGTTTGGAGAGCGTTTGAATCGTTACTTCTCTCAGTAAGGGGTTGAGGGCGATCGGAGTTTGCAATCAAATGCCATAAGTGGTTAAATGCGAAGGCGTAGGGATGAAATGAGGCCAAAGGCAAGGAAAGGAGGGAACTGGGAAGGGAAGAAAGTATTCGGAAGCGGAAAACTCCAGCGTAGAAGAAGTGAAGTGGAGGGAAAAGAAAATAGAATTTCTTTGGGTCCGCTCTCCCTCTGCATTTCTGCAGGAGTGCGATGTGAGGGAGCCTTCTCCGAAAAGTGGAGGCAAAGAAGTTACCAGCGATGTGAGGCGCTTGGGAGAAGAAGTTGGGAGAGTGAGAATTATTGATAAGGCGGATGGCTGGCTGAGCCGATGGAATAATGAGATTATTGGTGGGCAGCAGGTTGGAGTCGGCCGAGGGGCTGTGGGAAAATTGGTCATGGGGTCTAATGCGAGTGTCTAGTTTCTGCGTTACCTAAATGATTCTGTTACGTGAAAAATTCATGGACGATTGGAAGTTAAAAACGGTAGGAAGGAATGTATCTGGTTAAATGCGTAGTGTGGATAGTGAAAGATGCAATATAAGCAGAAGAATTATGTATCTGTGGCATGAATAGCCGATAGGAAAATTGTGTGTAGAGTTGCTTCGAGCCAATCTTCAAATATCTGACTCAAGATGTGAAAACAATTTTGCTTCGTTTTATGTATTTTATAGACATTTAGATAGCATTTAGAATATCTAGGGGCATTAAAGGCATAATCTAGGTATGCAGTACATTATTTGGTGATGTGCTGGAATCCCTGAACATGATTGCGTGATCTATTGGTTATGAAACCTCAATATTGGCGTAGAATATTGCGTAATGGATGATCCTGTTTGTGTGTGTCCGATATCAATTAATGCCTGACTATGGAGTAACTAGTAACGGCGCCAGTAATAGATGCCTCATAGCATCAAATACCCGATGCTCCCCCAAACAAACATGATAGGACTATCGGCCTTTGATGACTCCAATTACATTACCCCTTGGCTACTACCGTAATTGAATCGAAGAGAGTGCATAAATGGATCAGCATTCAGATTTGGCTGATGATTTTTGGGGTATATTCCCAATTTTGTACTTCTTTGTCTCAGTAGTCACGAAATAATCAACAATTTATTCTCTATTACCTGCTACTAGTCCAATCGATGTCTTTTTTTCTGTTTATAAAATCGTAATGCTCTTGCTATATTTGCAATAACAGGCGAAAATGTCTGGAAAAAATACTTGCATTAGTATACTTAATCTGTGGTGTGTGTGATTAATATCAAAAATTTATGAAGGAAATCCATTTATAATATTTATAAAGAGTAACCTCAGAGTTCAGTCAACTTTTGAAATTCAAGTAAAACTCTCCGCAATCAGTATTATCCTCACTGCTGATGCTTATCAAAGTTTATTCCTGTTTGAAATTTGATTTTCTATTCCTATGGTTATGGTTCTATATTTTTTATCATATTTATTACTTTATTCTCCCCAAAGGTCATTCAAAACTTTCTCATATCGCGATATTGAGTACCTTCAATTTCCGTGTCTCTATTTTTATCGCAGTTTTACTCAGATACAACGAGATACCCACCCGCTATTTCGTAATTATTTTTTTCTTCGGTGGAATCCAATAATTCCCGTGCTAGCTCTATCTGTTGTTAATTTCATTCGCTTGAGGTGTGATCCGAGAAGTGTGAGTTGGTTACGGTAATAAATTATGTTTCATCCATCAGACCTCTCCAAAACAATTGCAACTCGTTTTCTTTATTTTTGCCAGTGCTTACATAAGTACACACTTTGAACAAACTAAAGATATTTTTAAGCACATAAATGTAATACATATCCCAAAAATGGCTATATGAATCTAATTTTTATCTTAAATTTCCGTTGAATTTCTCTACTCCTTGTTTTTTTCGTAATCCAGGGAACAGTAGGAATTCCTCACAGCATTATTCTTACATTGTTGACTAACAATTCATTGGGCTTTATATACATCGTATTTTCTTTTTATTTTTGAAGTTCATACAGAATAACACATTATAAAAGCGTGTCCCATTATCACGTTTCAGCTTTTATATTCTTGTCTTCTTGTCTCCAAATTCCGCTTTTAATAAACTGTTTTCTGAAATTTCTTCCACAGAAAATATGAATTGATCACAAAATTTGCGGTCCTCACCTCAACCTTGTATTTTATTCGAACTGTCGTTATTTTACTCTTATACCCTGTCTATCCACTCTCCTCTGAGTATTTTTCTTTCCTCGGTGGATTTCCTATCTCTCCCTCACCCGCATTCTAATCCCTTTGTCCCGTTGTCTTGGTTTCACGCTTCCCGATGTGATTTATCCACCAACCCCCCCACACCCCGAATTCCAACCCTCATCCAACTCCTATTTTTTTGCTCTTGCCTGAAAGTTTTATTCTGGCTCAACACGTTAAATCATAGCTACGCAACAGAACTCCTTCCTTCAATCCTTATCAGTATCTTTGTAAATGCCTACAGAAAATATTTCCGGCATCACTGTACTATTATCATCGGAAATTATGCTTAGTGTAAGGAAAGTTTTTAGGGTTTTGAGTTTTTTTCGTGTCCTCTGGTCATTAGGTATTTCTTTTTATCTAATCAGTTGTTTCTTAGCAACGAAAATCCTTCATCTATTTAGTTCGAGTAGTTTTTCTTTACTTACCGAGTTCATTTCACCGATCTCTCCTGACCACTGTCCTCTCTTCATCCACTTCCTCTGCTCCTTCTCGTATCTTCCTTTTTTTCCATCGATTTACCATTTCCTCTGCCGCTACTCCTGCAAACTTTCTGCACATTTTTTTACGTTTGTAAAAATATTATTACGTACGCCCTGAACCACAAAGTTCCTATTCGCTTATTTTGTAGGCAATCTACGTTTCTTCTACTGGATATGTTTGGTCAACCTAGCTATCATCTGAAACATTTTTCAATCGTATCTAAGGTCGTCCAGGTATTCTCGTTCCAAATAACAGGTAATTTCTCCTTTAATACTTTAATCCAACTCCTGTTGTTTTTCGCCGGTACATTTGAGTGAACCTATCCATTCTCCTCCAGAGAATTGTTCTTCGCTCAGTGGCTTCCAATTACTCCAGCTCTCACACAACCATATCCCCCCCCTACTCTTGGCTTCACGCTTTCTGATGCGAATTATCCATCAAACCCCCACTCCTGTCCCACGCCCTTGCCTCCGCCTCCCAATCTACATCCTTTTCCAACCTCCCTCTCTCGCGCGCCCCCTGGCACCAATTACCGCGCCCACAGCAGCCGGGCCTTGAGGTTATTATGGCGGTAGACCTCGAGCGGGAAATTGGGAAGGGCTGTGCCGCATTGCTCTTCGCCCTTTTCCTCTTCCGATCCCACGACACTGCCGTCACCTCTATCATTCTCTCTTCCATCTTGATCTGCGCCTGCATGCTGCTAACCGTACAGAAATGGAGCCTCGGCAGCAATGGTTTTTTCCTCGCGATCTTATATATTTTCCATTAAAAATTTACTCAAGCTGTTGAAAATTTACGCAAAAGATTTTTCTGTAACTTTTGTTGTTTTCAATCATTCTCTGTTCCTTTTACATCTATGTCTGCGTGTCACCATGTAAGACAAGGTGCCTAAATGGGGATAGTTTTTTCCACGGCTTGATTTTTTACATGAAAAATTTCACGCAGTTTTGAACAAAAACAATAGAAGTACATTAATTTTATAGAAGTTTTATGCAAGCTTTATGCAGAAATCTTACAGGCATATTTTTCACACATTCTGCCACCTTATCCAACGACATTGCTGTCAGTCGCCTGCTCTAGACTGTTCATTTTCGTTTCATTTGAAGTCAACGCCTACATGTTGTGGGCGCGGTGTTTGCTTTGAGGTCGTTTTACCCCCACGCTATGTGATAAATTTCCCATAAAAAAATTTATTCCTCATCGATCCTTCTACATCCACGCTTACATGTTACCTCTTCAGTTAAGTGTTTAGAAAGATATTTTTGGAAAGGTTTCATTCAGTATAATATTCCTATAGCTCACTTATGTGGCTGAAAAATTTACCTTCAACTAGTGCATTTTTGCATAAGTTGCATTGTTTAAATTTTTTTACAAAAAAACTTTAGTGCAGAACATTGAGTACATATCTGATAAAATTGTGTAGAATTTGTTGGATATCATACGGCAAAGGCTCTTTCACACGTTCTATCTCCCTTTCATACGTTAGTTTTCGAATAGGTTCCGGAAAATCGTTCATGAAAGCAAAGAGACATCAAATAGGAAAAGAGCCTTGACATTTTGGTTGCAATTGATAACTATCTCCGTTTTCTGGAGCGCGTTGTTACCGGTGACGAGTCATGGGTGTTTGAGTCCGACACGAGTCCATGTGGCTTTTTCTGTTCCTAAGATTGAAAATTTTCGAACAGCCGAAACTGAAGCGTGTCCAGCACTGTGAGGTCTAGTTAAATATCAACTCATGGGCCTCATACAGAAAAATAGTTCTTAAACTGCAGGTATCTTTACCTTTGTCGAAATATGTCGCATATTTCAACTTTTGTGAAGCGTTATGCATTAACTTCCCAATTTGATATTATAGTCACTTACATTGTGAATTGCATTTATCTACATATTCTTCTTCGTAATACCCTGCGAGCCACCTCTAGGGTGTTTGGCAGGGGGTGATCAAATCACTAGCATGCAACAAGATTCCCACATGGTACAAAAAACGTTACGCATGCTAACATATTATACTACCACATTCATGCAAAGGTAAAACTAACGAACTATTCATTAAGGTTATCTGTCAATAAAACTAGAACACATTAAACCTGCTGTTAGAAATAATAAGAAAAATCAGAAACGAGCATTAAGGTGTACATTAGTTAGTACGCTACGCTACAAGTCTTATAATCTCTTTTTCAGTTCCTTCGCGGAATTTATAATGTCTTATTGATCGTAGAAAAAAAGACATTCTGAATCTGTCTGCTCTACA
This sequence comes from Ischnura elegans, assembly GCF_921293095.1. Lineage (NCBI taxonomy): Eukaryota > Metazoa > Arthropoda > Insecta > Odonata > Coenagrionidae > Ischnura > Ischnura elegans. Next base: position 108,234,571 of record NC_060254.1, on the reverse strand, counting down.
GTCTATCTCTCTCTTATTTTATTAATATGATCTGATCTTCGGTAGTATGTTGGCGTTCGTAAGATATAGTTAACTTCGTTAGAACAGACACAGCTCTTGAATATAAAAGGTTTAGTCTATTTTTCAATATTTCTTCAATACTTCTATTTTTCAATTTCTTAAAGACTTTTCATGTACCTAGCAGCTCTTCTTTTCACGCGTTCCAAGACTGTTTTTCAGGATGAGGATCCCACTGCACTGGCATCGTATTCTATTTGTCCTGTTTGGTACATATTTTGCTCATTTCGGACTTCTATGAGCTAATTTTACATATTTTTTTGTTGGGGTGGCGCATATTTATACTCCTTGAAACCAGCCGTTTTTTTACAAAAAAGGAATTGTACCTATTATTTTGAAAAAGGACAGATTTGAAAGATCCTTCCCACTTTTTCTTCATTTGCGTATCCTTCCGTTGAGGCATCTTTATATTTATGAGGTCCTACGATGTTTTTATGCTAGAAGTGGCAACTCTAAAATATTTCAGTCCCTGCCTTCTCCTTTTACCCTGCGTGAAATAAGTGTGCCCTTACCACAGCCAAATTTGACTTTGTTTAAAAGATGTTTTTTGTACGTAGGACCAAAGGTTTTTAATTTGTTACCTCAATCATACTTTATTTCAAAGTCTTTGAAAAAGTTTTTGCAAAATGCACACTCTTGGCTTCTCACTAAAGAAAGTGTAGAACAAATATTGTTGGAATAAAATATTGATGTAAATGAATTATAAATACTACTTTAGTTATTTTTTCATGTACGCACTTAAGCTTTGTTAGTATAGAATATCATGGTAACACAAAATGAGCTACACTATATGTAAAGCATAATGTATTATTATTTTGGATGGTAGCCTCAAATAGGTTATCCTTCGCGGCTACCTAAAATTACTCAATTCTGCTATTGTCATGTAATTTGTGTGCGGAGTAATAAAATTATTTATTATTATTATTATTATATTGTTTAAGTTGCTTTTATTTTCTGCGCGCTTTATTAAATATCAATTGTATTATCTTATTACTCAGCCTACAGCGTAGGAACACTTTTTAAATTACATCAGCCACACAGGTCATGCGCCTAATTTCTAAGATATAACGGTCCATAGTCGTGCGTCATATGATTTTTTCGCAAAATGGTTGCGCTCCTTTCCTTGCCTGAGGGAGGAGGCCGAGATTTGATGAGAAATCCCTTTGTCGGTGGGATCTGTGTTTATGTCATCCCGATTCTCATCTGAGATTGAAATCGCGCTCACAAGGGCTCTCTTCTTATTAATTTTTTATGTGCTCCTGACCTTGGCCCTCCTCCACTCCTTCTGCTTTTTTTACTCTATCGTTCCGCCAGCCCAAGTGATTTTATTTAGTTTGCGCTCATCCCAAGCTTGAAGGGACGAAGTAATTTTCTTTCTTTTTTCTTCCGATTCCCTTACCTTTCGTTTGCCTTGCCTCTGAAGAATACACCTTTCTTTTCCATCCGTCTCTACTCTTGTTCGTTTCCTGTAAGTAGACACACTGATATTTTGCGAATCGCATATTTATGTACAGTTTATTCCGCCAATAATCTTATCCATAGTTGTAAAACTTAAACATTACTTAGTAAGTATAACATTTCCATGTACTATGTATCACTAATATGTTAAGAAAAATCGTTTGACTGGATTCTCGCATTCCGCTTTTCCGTAGACGGAGCCTCTGTTCATTTGTCCTCATCTGCTAGCACTATTGTTGCTGGTTTCTATCCCGTGTGGATAGCTTTTGTGCTGTTCAGGGTTTCGCTGTATGTATTACTTCTATTTTTTTATATTTTTCAAGGATCATATGGCCGTTGTCACTATATTTGTGACAACGACCGTATGATCCTTGACTGGACTCTATTTAGTGAAGGCTTCACCAGTCTCATCCTTCCCAACTACCGGAGTACTTATCGCCGCCAAGTCATCTTCTGAACTAATTTAATATACCTTCTTGTTTAAGTTTCCAGAAATTAGCTTTCATTTTTATAGTGCTTGTATCCGCATAATTGAAATGCAGCAGGAAATACCTCGTCAGATCTCGAATAGTATAGTATTTCTGTGATGAATTGGGTTTTAAAATGCAAAGTCTATGTCTATTTTAAATATATCAGTTGGTGGATGCATAACTGTTGACGCAGGATTTCGGTAACTCTTGAAGAACAGTAGGATGTACAAACTTGAAGTGAAATATAATATTGCCGACTCATAATTATATATTTTTTTAAATTTGTTGCAATCAACTCTTACGGTTATTCGATTTAAGGTATTGTATTTCAAGGTTCTAATTTTTTATGTTTATTCTAGGGTACTAATTATGCATTATTGTCTGTCTGTTGTTGATTGTTTAAACTCCCGACGTAAAGGCCACATTGTGCTGTTTTCGGGGGTAATTGATATTTTTTTTAAATTCGGTAGAGGAACGTGCATTTCTGGGTTATGTGGCTGACTCTTGCTCATGCATGAAAATAAATTCCTCTGTTTTTCTCTTCGAGAGAAATACTGATATTCGTTCTTTATACCCCTTACTGATGTAATGTGCTGGCCGAATAGATTTTGTAATTGCACTTCATTGCCTTTTTAATCAGTTAATCATCCGATTTTAGTGCATAATATTATTCATACCTCTTACGGTAAATTCTGAGCAGGCTTTATCCAATCCGGAGAGGGTGACCAGTATTTCCTCCACACATATCGATGACGATGAAAAATCGCATTTGCGTTTACCTGAAACCTCCTCCTCGTGTCCCCCGCCAACACCACTTAATGCTTCTTCCCTTGGTTTGCCACATCCATATCGCCGCATATTCTGCATCGCACCCCATATTCTGCAGCCTGCCTCGTGGGCCCATTCCTTTCTACCACTAACCGCCGTCGGTGGCCGCAGCCGGAGATGGGAGATTACCGTCGACCGTGGCAGTGGTCGTGCGAGAAAAATGGCGTTTGACCCGGCAAGGTCGTCGGGCGTTTAGAAATGTGGCGGAGGTAGGCATGATCACCGTGCCGAACACTAGCGTCAGCCCACATCCGGGAAGATTAACTCTAAGTCACACTCACTCGAGCCCATAAAGGTGGATGAAATTCAATATTGATGATATTGACCGTATGCTGTCCACTCCTATGTCAAATTTGGGAATTTTAGATTAAAAATATCATGGTGAGAACCAACCCACACATTATGCGTATTACCCACCGCTCCGCGTATCAACGCGACTGAACTTCGTCCCAAATGATGGTACAATTTTTTTAGAAACAGGGTGGTTTTAAATACATTTTATTGGATTGAAACCAAATAGCTGCGATTATATCCAAGTTAGAAAACCAGATGATGACACAATTGAGCCTAAACCTTGTTCAACTTGTATCGCATATGTTTGGGAGAGCAATGAGTAAGTTTCCAGTATTAATGTTGTTAACTTTCTCGTAATAATTCATGGGAAATTTCCTTAAAAATGTGGTGACGGATTTTTAATTGTTTCTAAAGTTGAGATATTTCATGAAAAATGGCACATCTGGGAAAATTGTTTTTTTTTTTAACTTACACAGGCCAAAACAATTTTTTTTTAACTTTTTGAAGTGAAAACTTCTTTAGCGGCGTTAAGCACTTTTGTGAGATGGGGAAAAAGCATAGGATTCGCGTGAGCGTTACCGACCCGACACCGCGACCGCTACAGCGAGATATACATTTAAATCTTAACATTGGACTCTCAGTATCATAACCTGGGTAGTATAGTGGTGAGTATCCCCGCCTGTCACGCGGGAGACCGGGATTCGATTCCTCGCCGGGTAGGATTTTTTTTCTCAATCTCATACAATTTGAAAAATTTTACAATGGATATTTCAACTACACAGGCTGACTAGGTATAGTAAAAGTTTGTTTTAGTATGATAAGAACATTTTCCGGACCATATCAGACCTTACAAGAAGGTATATTGCAAATATAATTGCGTCAAATTTAATAAGTAAAAGTACATTACTATTTGTAACTACATATTCCGACCCATATCAGAACTTGAAATAAAAAAGTTATATTTATAATTGTATAAGATATTATCACATCCTAAGTTATTCTTTACAATAACTCCAAAGAATTTTTGAAGTGAAAACTTCTTTAGCGGCGTTGAGCACTTTTGTGGGACAGGGAAAAAGCATGCATATGCAGAGCATACGCGCCTTTTTTCTGCTTATAAATTCACCAACGCTCAGCGCTAAATTTAAAATTTAATTTAACTTTTATTTAAGATATGGCAATACACATTTTTGTATATATTTTATCTGATTTAGATATATTTTATTTTGGAAATTTAAATTTTTAAACATTAATTGAATTTTTAAATAATGAATTTGGTTTAAAAATGTCAAATGATCGCAATCTCAGTACAACGAAATATAAAACTACAGTAGATGCAGTCTTTACAAGACATTTAAAAAGATTTGAATCAAAATTGTTCATTTCTTATTTTAGCTACCATAAACCTATTGTATCAGTTTTACAAATTGATGATGATGGTGCTGGTCGTCAAGATGGTGAAAGTGTTGTTCAAAACTGTACATGAAATTAAACTTTTCAGAAGTATAAAATGTGTAATGTAAACTAGTTTTTAAAATATTGTAAAATGGTGCAATAAAAGCATATTACATTGTAACATAAATTATAGATGTAAAAATTTTGTAAGGTAAAGAAATAAAAGCATATTATATTTTCAAATATAAATGATGTTACTTTCTATTCATATGCTTCGTATTTTTAATATTTATTTAATAATAAACAGTTTGCTGGAAAAAATAATTTAAATTTTTGTAGAAAAAAGAGTATTACTAGAAAAATTTGTTCTTTAATAATATTAAATCTTTATAAAAAATAAATGGATAATAATGATTTCAGTTTTCACTTCTGTCGGCCAGTCCCACGACTGCCCCGTTTGTTTTATTTTAATAGCTGATCTTTATAGATTTTTATGTGCCGAATCCAAATCTGGCCTTAGCTTTTTGTATCACCCATAGTTTCTAAGCAATATGTATTTAATAGTTAGTCTAATACCCCTATACGGTACAAAGGGAAATCAATGAAGCGCTGTGTTACATCATAAAATTGTTTGTATTTACTACAGCATGATAATACAGGGTTCACTTGTCAACTGGAATTGGTCTACATTTCTTTCCCTTTTTTCCTTGAAGCTTCTTGTGTAGCTTTTTCTGCGATGAATAGCTTGCTGAATTTCTCGGTGAAGTACCAAAAGTAATCCTCCATTATCTTCTTTCTTAGACCTAATTTTCAATTTTTATTATAACTATAAAAGCTTTTTTATAGTTATATTTATTTTAGTTTTATTTAGTTTCAAGGATAAAAGCTTTTTTAAGAAAAGAAAAAAGAAAAAAGGGAAAGAAATGTAGACCAATTCCAGTTGACAAGTGAACCCTGTATTATCACGCTGTAGTAAATACAAACAATTTTATGATGTAACACAGTGCTTCATTGATTTCCCTTTATGCCGTATAGGGGATTTAGACTTATTAGGGGTATTAGACTGGGTGATACAACTTTAAAACCATCATATTTGGATTCAGCAACTTTAAAAACCTAAGAATAAGGTGTTTTCAGTAAAAAAGTTTTTTCATTGTTGCCCTGTGTTATTTTTCCTTAAAAGTCTTGCACTGATATTTCCTCATCCTCCTACTCAGAAGGGTTATTTCTCTATTTTAGCATCCCTATCTTAACATTTCAATTATAAATTTATTATTTAGTGTTATAAATCTTTTAACAGCCTACTTTCAATTATTTTTCTCGGTTAGTATATAATTGCGTTCAGTCGTGTTTTCATCATATGCCTCTGCATATTTTGATTTAACTACTTTAACAAATAAGTACATAACTTTAAGGATTTATTTCGTCGGCCTCGGGTACAAGAGCGTGCGGACCACCATAACCGTATTTCACGTTAATTGAGACGTTTTTACAGGAGCTATTATGGAGTAATCACCTCATCATGCGGCAGATTAAGCGTTTTTATCTTGGTCTTTGGGTGAGTGAGAAAGCTGGACCATTTCGTTAACGCGTGGCGGCTAGACTCTCCTCCGGAAACAAAGTCTGTTGCCTGGCGTCGCCTCCGAGGAATGGCATCTCGAGCTGAAGGCATTGTGCTCGCACCTTGACCGCGCCATTTTTCATTCCGGAATCTCATTCTCGTTGTCGCAAGGAAGAGCGGATATAACGTATCGGGGACCGAAAATGCTGCGAAAACAAATGAAAGGAGGACATATGTTCTGCACGAGTCCCGGAAATAAGGGAAACCTCGGTAATGAGGAGACAACCCGGGAAAGATTCGCAAAAGAACCTTGGAATTTTCTCTAGTTACCAGAAAAATGTCCTCAAGTATAAAAATGTATGTTTTCCATTTTTAAACGAAACAATGAATTTACACAACCTTGGCTTCCAGCTATTTACTCCACCAGGTAAAAGGGGTTGCCACTTAATATGGAGAAACATCCCAGAACAGCACGCGACAGAGTAATATCCTCAGTTCTTCTCTGGTTTATTGGAATACGAAGCCATTTCAACAGATTAAGCTTCGGTTTCATTTTTTCTATGCTTTCGTGAAGTTTATGCAGCTTTAAGTGTTACAAATGTACTCCTCCAATAGAGATTTGTATTGCACGCAGATCCTCACTCTGAAAGTATACAGCCCGCAGTACATATTGCTTTTTATCCTTAAAAATACTGCCTGCGTTACAATTTGAAATATTTCATTTCCCTTCATGTAAGCATTGTCATGTTTCACGAATCAATTCCAATACTTTATTTGAATATTTGAAATGAATATTTAATTACCGTATTTTTAGGCATTTAAAAGCATTTAAGAATTTTAATCCAGCGCAGGAAATGTTAAAAAACACAATACGAAATAGGCATAGCTCCACAGCCCTAGTAATAGCTGAACGCAAATGTCCACTCAATTCTCCAATCAGATAGCATTTTCATGTTCATGTAAGCCTTCTTTTTCAAATCCTAGAAATACTTCCACATTATCCATTGGACACCTCTTTCTGTTATTCTTTTTATTATAATTTATATCACAAAATAATGCGTGGTTTAGATATTTTTGTTGTTGCTTAGAGGAAAAATTGGGATATTATGGGTTAATCATGATAATTCCTCAGACTGAGATTAACCACCATTTGTTTTGATAATCCAAAGTAATTAAAATTTAACTGTAAATAATGGAATCTAAGGGAACTCACAGTGGAATAACCGGCAAAATTTCCTCGGGAAGAATGGGAAAAACTCGGGACTTGAATTTCTGTAGCCATGCGACTACCGCGTACGAAGGGACGGGACAGAGAATCTGCTGTGGGTGGGGAGGTCTCCTTTCCCATGCTTCCGGAGGAGAGACAATGGAGACGAGGGCAACAATGAAGGGGGTATGGGGAGAGCATTGTTCGTCTGCGAAGCGAAAACCACGCTGAAGGGACGTAGCGATCTCGGGCCGAGAGAAAGGCCAAGTGTTGGCTGTCCTCTTGTTTCACCGCGGAGGATAAGGGATCCCACAAAAGGATACCCGAAAAATGTCGACGAGGATCATGCAGGAGAGGTTTTGCGAAGCGGTTCCCCGCCTCAAATATATTTCTACTCATTAAATACACGAGAAAGGGACCTTTGCTCCATGCATGTCCTCTTGATGGCAAGATGAAGACTTTCGAGTCGATACTTTTTTACGATGTGTCCTGCCAAATGTATTTGTAGGAGGCTTTCTTCTATCGTGAAAGTAACATCTTAACTCCATTCTTATATTAATTTTTGCCGGAATCAAGATGGCGATGCTAACCACGCTTTTTGCCAAATGACGTGGAAAAGGAGCTGTTTCTGGCAATGCCACCGATCAGCATATTTGTGGAGCGATGACGAATCAAGTTCTATCGAAATTTTTCTGTATAAACAAACAGCTTTTATCGCGAGGCTGGCATCCATAAGAAATCCTGATTAAGGTACAGAATGTCTGATATTCCAATGGATGGTCAGTGTCGAGCGTTAAATGAAATTCAAATAGGGTTTTATTCACGGATAAGGCGAAAATTTACTCCCTATGGAGGGTAATAGTGAATTAATAATTTTCTATTTTCTCGTTTAAGTATAAGGTTGTTTACAAATTCTAGGGCTGAAAAAATTATTCGGTTTAACAAAGGTGACTTTTTTGAAAGAACTCATTTAGAATTGTAAATTTTACTACCATTCCTATGCATAGTAGTGATAGTGTTTTCATAATTGCTGCGTGAGGAGTCAAATTTGGACACCTATCAGGTCCACGGTAATGTTGAGCCGTATGTTTTAAAAGTTTGTGTACTTCTCCGCACTCTCCCTTGGTTAACAATAGCTAATGGCTGCATGGCATAAATGGCTACATGTGCTGCAACTTCAATATCAGGGATAAAATACTGCTGGCAGGCTGGTGCTCACGAATTTTCTTGTTTAGCTCTTTCGAAACGTTTTTCGTTTGGTAAAAAATGGACGTATAGCGAGGGTAATATAGTGGATAGCTCGTAATATGGGATGCTTAATTTACGTGGAAATCACGTATTTAATTGTATTTTTGGTCTGTTAAGTCTGTTCATTAGATAAACAATGCCAAACTAATCAGAAAACTTCGCTTACGTTGGCTCACATTCAACCAAATTGCAGTAACGTGAAAACGAGACAGAGGGAACGGTGCATTGTATAAAATATGCCTCTGCAGTTATCGGAATAAAATAAATGCCGAAAACCTAGTAACTCTTATTTAGGGTTGAAGAAAAACAAAGGTTTATCTATTAAGCATTTTGATAAATATGCATCCCTGAACTCAGCTTGGAAAACTTGGCAAATTCATAGGAAAAAGGACTGAAAACTCTCCATCAGCAACAGAGAGGGAGTTAATTGCGTATTAGGGTAATTCTGAGTAGGTAACATAAGGATTCTTGCTTTATTCTGAGGAGGAACGTAAACCACTCGAGGCGAAGTTCCATGAATTGACAAGCGATCTCGCGGCCTTCCCCATCTCCCTCTTTTAATGCCTCGAATTCTCTTCTTCCCTCTTCCACCTCGTAATTAATTGATGGTGCGGATAACCCACCTCTTTGCCAGCCTGGCAATTTGGAGATTTTTGTTCGTGGGCGCATGGGATGGGAGGGGTTGCCGGGGGCGGGAGGGCGGGATATCGGAGCTGGAAGGAAAAGGGGGAATGCTCCGCCATTGTTGTTGTTTTTCCCTTGTTTTGAGGGAACCTGCCTGGGTGTGTGTGTGTTACGTGTAGCGCCGCTCTCAGGAAGTGGAGGCAGCGTCCTCGCCGGTGTGACAGCCCACTCGTCTTGGGGTTTTGCTTTCGGTGCGTGAATGGCTCCGGGCCAGGGATGCGAGGCAGCCTCACGTCGCAGACGCCGCCGCTGCTCTTGCCCTCGCCGGTGTGTAATTATTATTACGCCCGTGAAGGTGCACGCTTCCCCAAATTTACGGCTTGTTTGCAAGCTAGAGTACTTGGCGAGCATAAAATATCGAGGTATTTCACCCTCAAGTTTAGTAATCACGGGTTCGATTTTGATAGTTATCTTTAAAGGTTTTCTACCCGTTAAGATTAACAGGTTTGCATGTAGAATTTTGTGAAATAAATTGCCTGAGACCTGTCCTCGTAATCAACATCTCTCTTCCGTTCCCATTAATGCCTATTCCAACTCATTCTATCCATAAATCCTATTCTCTTTCTCTCCCCATTCCCCGTTTTATTTTCATTTTTCCCTCACACTCGGTGTTTTGCATTCCCACCCCCCTTAGCGCCCTCCCCATGCAAGCGCCCTTTTCTCTCCACCGTGTTTCCTCACTTCTCCCTTTATTTTTATCCGTCGTTCCTTTCGTCGTTTATTCCTAAATTCCTAGTTTTGGAAATGTACCAAAAAATCATCCATACATATAACGATAATTTTACGTTTCATGGAATACAGAATAGAACATTTAAGGCTAAATTACAAGTAAATATTTAAGGGTACAGCAATTAGTATTGATTGCTACTGTTGATTTTTCAGGGGCGCAGATGTCATTCTTTTTTCAATTCTTTTATTTTAATGATCAAGTCAGCTTATAAATTCACGGCTTGTTTCTCTGAGTAGTGTTGGTAATTTAGTTGTGTAAAATATCGTGATATTATTCGTCAGTGTACACTTTTTAAATATCTTACATCTGGTATGCTATCCATGTTTTAGGATTAGCCTCTTAACAGCAATTCGTGATGGCCCAACGCCAATCATTTTCATAGTTTTTGCTGCCAGGTCTCTTTTCTCATACTGATTCGAATTTCATTAAAATGTTGAAGTATTTCGGTCATAATTTTTATGCATCGATATTTTTTGCCGATGAATGTGAGAAATCAGACATTTTTACTCCTGAAGTTGAAATTTTCTGTGTTACACCTTAACGTTGGGAACAAAATGGACGTCTTGTCTTTTTTCTCACACCAAAAAATCAACTAAATTTTCTCATGCAGATTGAATGTAGGAATAAACAGCGATTACAATCTATTGTTTTTCAATTTATTGCGTCGATTTTATGATTAAATCAATGTAACTGTTCCATGAAATGTATAATATTATTCATATGTATAGAGTATGTTTATTTGCACAATGCTACTGCAAGTAAAATTTCTCTATGCTTCATGAACCGCGGTTTACAGGCGCCCTATCGTTTTTGTCCATGCAAATCTGAGTGTGCATATTATCTTGCGAGCTATTCATTGGGTGTTTGGCAGGTGGTGACTATCCGCCCGCATGCAGTATGCAATACGCCGCATTTGCGAGCCACAAATAGAAAATGACACATTTATGTGTCAGCAGGTGGTTTGAGTATCCTTCAAGAATGCATTGCTGGCTGAAATCACAAGCTATAATGCAGATAACCTTATGAACATATTAAAGTTTTGTCGTTGGTTTGCGTTTAAGTCTGCCCAGACATTGCTAGTATCAGACATGAGTGCGTTGGTTTATCCATGCACGATATAGAAATAATATCAATCTATATTCATGGAAATATAGCGAAGCTGCAAATTCCAATTTATAATTTATAATTTTAGCACGACCCAGGTTTCAATAATTATAATCATCTTCTGGTATTTATCGTAAAAATAAATTCGTAATTTTTGTTGATTTCCACCATGAAATAACTTAACACAATTCCCCCTGCAACGGTTTGAAACTCGTTATTAATGAACATGACTTAGCAGTATAAATTGGCGTTCGGAAATTCAGCATGTAGTTTGCGAATCGTATGCAAAATATCACGTTCTCTCCGGGGATGAGAGTAAGCGATAGAAAGCCCATCGTGGAAGCAGGGATCACCAGACGTGAGAGAAAGAAGACGAGTTGGTTGCTTTGGTTTTACGCCGTCACACCAAAGAAGAGTATCTGCGTTGCTAAGGACCCTCCCTCTCTCTCTTATTAGGCTTTTCGTTCGCGTCCTTGGCGCTCGCGTCTCTGTGGAATAAGGTGTGCTTGGAGGATGCTAGGGATGCGATGATGGCGTCACGGTGTTGCAGGGTCTGGTATTAAAGGGGAAAACATTATTGAGTCGGAGAGAGGGCTCAAAATTAATAAGCCCCACACATAATGCTCTTCATCTTCCGGTGACTAAAAGAGAGTGGAGATTTCTGGAGAATTAAGATGGAACTTCATAAACAAGAGGCGTTTGCATCGTCAATCGAAAGGAATGGCTTTGCTTCAAGGCGCTCACCTGCGTGTAAATTAGTGTCGCTTCCGGGCTATTTCCATATGCTTTGTTTTCTCTAAATTTTAAAGTCATAATTTATCTTTCAAGACTCTCAAGTATTCACATGCGATCACTCGTTGTTTTTGGATAAAAACTTCGGAGTCATATCGAGAAAAGCTTTACATAGAATACATCACCACTTGATGTATGAAATAATTATGTATTCATGAAGGTTATCACATTTGGACCTCACTTATTTTATATTTCTTACTGTATTTATTTAAATTAATCTTGTGATTTCGCAATTAAAACATTCATGTTAGCATTTATTTTGAATAGGCGTCTTGAATGATTCTCAGATCACGAAATCTTTTGAAAATATTGATTAACGTGATATTTATTTGCGTGATATGCTATTTTTGCTTTTGTTTAGATTTCAGAAAAATGTTAAACTGTGCCAAGCTTATCATGTTTTATCAATATAAAGTTACAATCCTCCATTAAAACAATGGCCAAATAGATTCTGTACTTTATTTTCAATTTCCAGCCCTTCATGTCGTTTGAAAGGAGCTATTTCAAATGGTTGTATTTTGAGTAATGTGTAATAATACTTTTGAATGCCCAAATATTTGGAGCACTGCCTTTAATTCCCTTTTAGGAATTTAATTACCTCAAGTTAAAGTGTGTATATTCGTATTTTTGAGAAATACACATATTCTTACCATTGGAGATGAAATATTTCCATCTTAGGTTTTTTTTCTTTTTGCGTTGCTGATTCGTAGATAATGAGTAAACAATTAAATGCCTATTAAACATTCGCATGAATATGATTGGGCCTAAGAGTTATTTTATTAATATACTTGTTAATTTTTAATTACAGCGTTATTCCGAGGATTTTCTCTCGCGCTCATGTCAGGAATATCAATTCTGTTTCTATATTTTTTATTAATTTTTGAGACGATATAGTATCGAACTAAGATAATGTAATATCGATACAGGTTTGGAATCGACCCATCTTTACTTTAAAAGGAAAAGATGCTAATCCCCATGTGGAGATTTCCACAATCAGTCTTAAATCAAAGGGTCCATCTTCCGGAGTTGAGTTGTTGAAACGTTTCTCATTATGAAGAAATCAGCGAAATTTTGCCGTCATCATCGCTCGCTCGAGTAGAATCATCTCCTTCGCTGCCTCCCCGGAGAAAACGAGCAACTTTGTCGGTGGAAATTCTAGGGAGTCGTAATGAGTGCAGCAACCCATTCCCTCGGCGTTCTAAGGGACGCTCGCGGAAGATTTGTCTTCGCGCCGTGTCCCGAGAAAAGAGCTACCTTGCTAAACCTTTTCTTTATCCCCATCCCAACACTACCCCCAACTACCACAACCATCTACTTTCTTCGGGCGCTTTCTACCACTAGTTCCTCATTTCCTCGGCTCATGCTCCCCTCGTCTTCCCAAAGGGCCTCCGCGCCACACCCTGTCGACGAAGGGGGTAACTAATCCTTAAACGAGACTTCAAGGGGTTGAGATATTTAAGGAAGAGAGCATTTCTCTCCTTCCCTCTTTCCCATTTCGAGCCTTTCTCATCCTTCCGAGGATTCGGATGCCTCCCTAATTGCGTCTCTTCTCTTCGCCACACGTTTGTATACTCACCCCTCCTGGTTTCATTTCGTGGAATACAGATATGGCCGTTGTAAAAATGTTATCTTTCCATAAAGAGTTAGTTGTAATTTACGACTACTGCTCACGCAAAAGTTGCGCTCAATTTCACTGCTGATTGGTGACCGAGTGCTTTACCACATGTAATATTTGCGGAAATGTACAGATTTTAACAATTTAATTTTACTTAGAATTTAATTACTTCAGGCAATTGTTATTGATTTGTGTTTGCAGCCATATATGTTTGGTGATAGTACCTTTCGCTTTAAAAACTAACGTTCAAGTTCCCGCTTAGCGTAAGTCGTAATGGTATGGACACGCGTTATGTGTATTCTGAAATAGTAAAGCGAAACTCTCAACGTGTTTGAGCTGCAGTGTGCCTCATTTGAGATATAGTTTCTTTCGGACATTGATAAGTGGTTCCCATAATAATATTACTGTTTGTTGTGCCTCACTTTAGGACATATTTTCTCAAATTTTCATTTTTAAAATACGGAAAGGGCGAGAAACGCAAGTTATTCAGCCTTCGTCATCTCTATTCGTGCATACGAGGCAACTTACGTTCCGTATACCGTGTTTTTTTCGCTTTTTCTCGAGCTTTTAGTCTTATCTTTGAGTTTTTCTGCGGAAAATGGCCGTTAAAGCCCCAGGGATGATGTAGGTGGTGCTGAGGAGATGATTGAGTGCGCTGGCACCGGTGTTGTGGTGACCGTGTGAAAGTGAAGAATGAAGGCGCTGGGAAAGAGTCAAAGGGGAGAGAGAGGCTCGCGCACTCTTCTCCCGACTCTGATTTATGTCTGCGCAAAAATCGCCTGTGGATTCATGATGCTTAGGGTGACGCGAGGGCGTGTTGCTGATTGATACAGATGGCGCCACCCAGCCTCCGCATCGGCACTTTCTCCCCCAACGGACCGTTTGACCTTGTTATCACGACGTGTTTACTTCCGAAAATCGCTGTTTTCGCGATAAAAATTTCCTCTTGCGTGCCTTTTTTGATCCCTTTATTTTCGTTAAAGGGTCGTATATACGTAAAACACGGAATAATGTTTCCTTAATTTTGCGGATTCAAAGATCGAGCGAAGAGTATGAACGCTTTTGAAAGGTGTTTCCTAATTTCAGCATAAATTTACTGCTTCTCGGAATGTAACATCTACTTTCAGCATCATTCATCAATTCCATGCCATCTTGCCGGAGACAAGAGGCTGACATTCGATATGTGTTTATTTTGGCTTGGTTTATTGAATTATTATTGTGAAATAAGTAGCGATGAAAATAAAAATGCATTTTAATGATCTCTTTGGAATCCAGTTTGCATGAGCTAATACCTTTTATCGTAGATTCATAGCCTTAGTACCTGCTAATTTTTATTTTTATCCTGTTTATAGATGTCTTTAATTCGTCTATCCGACGATTTTTTTCCTGTAGCTGAAAATAGCAACTGCCATATTCTCAATCTATATCCTAATAATTCTTAGCGAACGAATCCAAAGGTTGGTTTGGTTAAAAAGAGTTGAAAGAGTAAAATTTAGTTTTTGAGGATAAAGTTCTCCCCAGATTAACTCAGGCTGTGTGAATGTCGCCTCTTCAGGACCATATTATTCCCTGAACCATCTCGGCATTTGGAGATTTTTGTTGTGGGGCTTGCAAAGGATTTATTCGATATTTGAACTTCGGGTCCTTTTTTCGGGAGACTTGGAGTGTTCGCACAAGTACCTATATCACACTCCCCGCGGTAAAATTTAGCGCAGTAATTGCCATCTCGTATTTCGCAACTGAAACGGAATATTATTTGGATATGCCAATGGCAGCTGAAGTGCACCTATTACATCACCTTTAATTCTCCTTTATAATTGAAGTATTTCTTTAAACTCTTTTTTTCACGATCGTATCCACTGTGCAAAAACAAAGTAATAAAAATTGAGACCTTAGCTCCAAATTCGTAGAGAGAACCCATATCCTAATCGTCTCTGTTTCCTAAGATCTCTCTTCGGAGCATCATAACAAGTTGGAGGTATTATGGGCCAACCGAACTTGAACAGGAATCAACAACTTTAAATTGAATTGCAAATAAATATGCGCCGTGAAAAATGGGCTTTAATCCTCCCTTGAAACGATTTGTTTCCTTAAGGATGAAGCATGTAGTGACCAAAGAAAATCCTGTTTTTTATATAATAAAATCCTGTAAAATAAAGTTTTTTTCTGTTCACGATCACATCTCCTGTGCAATGATGGTACATAGTTCCATAGTTGAACCAATTTTTACTGAAAACTTATAGACTTTAAATTGGGCTAATACGAATAATAATACGTATTGGGGTATATTCTGTCTCTGTTCCTTGGACCATTGACTTCCCTGAAGGTGGAGCATGTAGAAGAAAATGAAATAGCTATATAAATTTGAGAAATTGGGAAAATTCCCATCGGAAACTGGCTCGTGTGCATTTCAATGTTATTTTTACGTAAATAATCATTTTAACTTGCAAAGCATTCGAATGAATATTGCTTGGGGTTCCCTTATGCAGCAGATAAGTGTCTGGCTCTATCCTCTGGAGGCGTTGACTTCCTTCTAGATGAAACACGTACAAGATTACGAAGCAGCGCGATAGATGTGAGGAATGGGAGATTGGAAGCCGGGTCGCGCGCATTTTAATGCCGTGTTTGCCCGGCCTTTCTTCTTCCGCTTCGGAGGTCCCAGTGCTCCGCTGCGATAAAGTATCGTGACCTCATGCGTAATGCATCCGTCGCGGTTTTCAAGGAGCAACGCAGGGGTGAAGGCGGTAATTGCTAATTCATCGCACGTCTGAATGATGCAGGTGGCGGAGGTTTCGGTGCATCCGTCTTGGATGAGCGATAGCAGAAACGAACCGAGAGCGAGGGAGGGAGGCAGAGGAGTTGAATGAGAAGGGAGTCGCGTGGAATACTACTAGGGGGCGATCGAGCTCCCCTTTGAGAATGTCGTATATCCGCTTATTTGAAGAAATGTTTCGTCGATATTCATTGTTAACGCTGGCGAACAATCCCAAGATTGACTCGATTTTCTTCCGCTGTTGCTAGAGTGGTTGTTAATTTTTTACCAGGATATATTCCGCGTTTGTTTTTCCTCTTTTTAATTCCGATCCGCAGGATTTCCTTTCACTTTTTTAAGGTCGGGATACCTTTTCCCGAATCCCTCTCATTTCCACGCACTCGTGAATGCAAACCGCCTATCTCATCGTGTTTTTCTTCTCTCAGATTATTCAATACCTGTTTCATGCATTTCATCCTCGGCCTCAAGATGTCACTGTGAAAGTTCTTTCTTCTTCTCGAGGTGTTATTAAGGCTCCTCTGCCACTATTCCTGCAACTTACTCGTTGCACATTCGGTCAATCAATACAGCTTTTATCATATTTTCTTCGCAGTACGTTTTGAACCCATCCACCTTTGATTTGTGTGGTGCCGAAACGCCTCACGGTCATAAAGGTGCCTGCTGATGCAAGTTGTGAGGAATTTCCTCCTTGCTTGTATGCATATATGTTCTGCTCTCAGTTCTTAATTGTTTTTGTGGAATTCTCTCTTCCCCGAGGTTATCTATTCTTTTGGCGATTTCTATATTGTTTCTTCTGTTGCTAGTCATTCGGTTTCCCAGGTTAACTGAACCCATTCGTTTCTCCAAGCTTTTGATTACCCATTTTAATGTAATTTTGTCTTCTCTTCTTCTTTTTCTTTAATCATACCCAAAGAATAGAAATCCTCTGTGAAGGAAATCTATACACTGGCCAGATTTCGAACCATTTTAACCCTGATTGCCATTTAACATGGTTACTATTCCTGACCGGACCATGGTTGATTGAGGGTCGTAAACCGGTAGGATGGAATGGTATTTTAAAAGGTGATTGTGTCATTTTGGTCGTGATATGTCATTGCCATTGCTATTTAGCATCATTAAGATTAATACATTAATTATGTAATTCCTTAATATCTGTTTCAAAATCGTTACTGTTTATTCCCAAAAGAAGGCAGAAATTTAAAGGTTGGATAATTAGGGATTGCAGAGATGATAAGAAAAGTGGGTGTCTAAAAGAAAGGTCTAAATGTTAGCAGAGATAGATGTTTTAGCTTTTAAATAACTAATCAGATTTCGAAGGTCAACATCAATTTGTTTCAAAATTAAATTGGCATCGTTCATAATCGTATGGAACAAATAGATTGAAATATCATATAATGGTATTTAATTCGACATAAAAAGACGCTAGTAGGGATAAAAGCGTCTCTTCCCGACTCTAACGTATCTTTATTTTTAATCTACATGTACATAGTACCCTGCGAGCCACCTCTAGGGTGTTTGGCAGGGGGTGACGCCCTAACATTAAACGTGACAGTGACCTTGCAATATCTGGAATGTTAGATAATATCTTAATATGTGGATATTTTGAATATTAATAATAAACCATAATGTTTCTTCTAAAAAAGTAGGAATTGCATTAATCATAAAAGAACAGGTCTGCTGACGGGAGTATGCAAGCGTTCGTGTTCAAGGAAGGCTAGATGAAGAGGAGAAGACGGGTAGGAGAGGGGAAGTAAGTGGTTGGGGGAGGGGGATGAGGTTTGTGGAATGTGTAGAGGGAGCTATTCCTTGGGGAGAGAGAGGAAGTGGGATAGGGGTGTGCATTAATTTTCAATAAGCCCCTCGTGTTGATTATTCTCCATCCCCTCCCCTTTCTCCACCCCCTCCCCTCCCCTCTGCCCTTCACAGGCCTCTCCACACTTTCTCCCCACACTTAGGGCGCTCTCTCCAGTGCTCCCTATCCTCTTCTTCCCTCGCGCATTGCTCGGTCCTTTATTCACGAAGCGGTCAGGTACAGGAAATTCTCATAATTTTAGCTCCCAAAATACACCCTATATACAAATAATTTCCCTCTTCTCCTTTTACTTGAAGAATTTCGTAATTTTACCTTCGAACGAACGATGTATAGCATTCTTGTTCAAGTTACCTCTGTGATTCTTTGTTTCTGCACAACAGAAATTCGTTGTGATATTTTTTCATTCGAAAATTCCCAAAAACGGCACCAAGGATTAATGGATTCCTCTAACCTGCAGAAATTTAACTGTTGTATATTGGGCATGGGGATGATTTGGTAGGGCCATGCTTCAATTTCGTTTAGAACGCTTTTCCAGTGGAATTATAAATTCTTTTTCACCAATTACTGATCGAAGGGTGTCTTTATCAGTGTATGTAATGTTTTCTGCTACATTTGTGTTGTTCTCCAGGTGTTTTAGTTTAGAATGCATCAAATCGTAATCAGAGAAATGTGTCCGAGATGCTTAGCAATTTCCTTTCCACACTGCCTTCCCTTTATTTACGGTCCGATGTGCGAAGTTCTTTTAAACTTGAGCTCCCTAATATTTTGTATTTTTCTTCTTATTTTTATGCAAGACTGTATTATAGTCTGAGAATGAATATGCTTTTGTCAGCTTTCTTCTAATATTGCTTTTATTTTTTAGAAATCTTCATACAGAACTTTAAATGAAACATTATTTTCAGGACCCTTTTGTTTTTACATTGCGTTTGCTGCAAAAACGAATGAATTATAGGAACAAACTGAGCAGTTATGGCACAGAGAGTCAATCGGAAATGTTTGTGTGCAAAGATTTTTGGGCAAGGAAAATACCTTGCTATTGAGGATATTTGATTTAAGTTACTCAAAATTAAAAATACTTTTTTCTAATTGATAATATGGTAGCTCAAATCTTTTTGGCAGTTGGTCAAACCGCTTTCGGTTCGTTCGTTCGTTCAATTTACAAGAAAACGCGAATTTAAGTCTTAATTATTGTGACTTATTTTGATCGTTATTTTTGCATAAGTTAGTGACATATTTGATATAAACTATCAAGTTTTCCAGTTTTAATAAGTTAGAGACAGAAAAAGGATTTTTTAAAATGGTATCGCTTCAGAATTACGCATAACAGGATATTTTATCTGATGAAATGTATGTAGCCTGTTGAAATGAAGTGTTGTAATTGAAGATTTGGTGTTACGTTAGATTTTTCTGGGGTTATGTCTCTTTTCAATGCCACTAAACATTGACTTCTTTTGAATGTGCTATTATTAGCTCATACCATTTTTTCTCTAACTTCTTAGCTTCCGCACTGAGTTTGCCCTCGTCTTGTTAATATAGCGTTAGTCGTTTTCGAAAATTATTTAATTCCGTTCTCGGGGCATGGCATTTTTATCCTTTATTTTGCTGTAGTATTTTCTGCATTGATTACATTATTTTTCTCTGAATGTGGAATTGCCTCATTTTCTTGTATTATTTTCAGGAAATGATATGAGTGTTTTCCATTGTCTCCTTTTGGAAGGAAAAAATTATCCTACAGGTGCTGGAAGATTAATTCGTGAGACAATTGTCTATCTACTGAGTCATGCTTTATTATTTAAGGTTTTACTCTCAAAATGTTATTCTTATTGTCTTTCTTGAAACTTTGAGCACTAAGCATGAAATAAATTATATTCGACTGCCGTCTTTCTCATGGGAATATTCTCGTTGCGAATTTGTGATTCGGTTGAATAAAATGCATGAGAATTTTTTCTCGGCAGATTTTAGGGTTGTTGGAAAAATCTCTAACTTATTTCCGTCTGCTCAAGATGTTTGAAGTCTTAATAATTATTCCGTTGAGCTCAAGAAATCGTACATTGTGAATGAGTTGCTATGAGACGGGTACTGGGAACTAAATGTTTATTTTTCAAAATGCAGGCGTCAATGGCCTTATCACGGTTCATGACCTTTGGTTGCACGTGTAATTTAAATTTATATTGAAACCTAAGAGTTGTGCCCTTCAATGTGAAACAGAATCGAAATCAGACACCTGTGCTCCAATCAGTCAGTGTATGTGATGGAATCTGCTATCTCTTGTCAATACAAAAGAAAAGAAAATCTCCAATAGTCGTAAAATTTGACACCACTCGTAAAATTAAACAACTATTTCACCCGAATAACCCTCCTGTGACAGTTTATGGGATTGCTGCTTCCTCGCTAGGGACTGCCACAGCCGCAGACGTATCACCCGAGTGAAACTTTGGGTAGGTAAACAAGCGTGTGGATCACAAGTGCAAGAAATTTGAAAAAGAATTAATCGTTGATTTTGTGAAGAACTAGAAAACTACGGAAAAGGTTTAGCGAGAGATCTTATTGATCAATAATAGAAAATAATGGCGAATAATAAATCGGACCTTTGTCACAATTGACGAGATTTTTTCTAAATTTGTGTACATATAAGCTTTCATAAGCGTTAAGTAAGTAATTATCTGTGTGTTTAATGAGTTGCAGCTTTTGTTATGATATTTCGTCTTCTGTGTCAAGTAAACGATGTGCTATGCTGGATTTTTCGAGACGGTGTTATTTGAAATGGGCAATTTGTTCCTTAAATCTGGTCTTTATGCTTCTTCGAGTTTGATCAACGTATGCCATTTTACACAAATAGAAAGATACTTTATATATACCCTTATTATTAAAATTTTATATTTTGTCTTTTGTTTACCCAAAAGGTTTTTCAATTTATAATAGTTACTGAAAGATATTTTGGTGATTACCGTGTTAAAAATCTTTTGGCTTTAGTGATTTTTGGATGGTATGGTAGTTTAATGTAGTTGATTTAGTAGTTGAATTTTTAACAAGTCTCTTGTGTTTGTGTTTTCTGTTGTCGATTATAGACTCTTTAAAACCATATAAATTTACAGATCGCGTTTCATGTTTTTCAGTACTTTATTGTAATTATTCTTTCCATGTGGAATGTTTAGCAAGCGTTTGACTAGAGCATGAAAAGAAGCGAGCTTATTACTGCTGTGAACGAAATCTCTTGTCAGTGGAACTTTGTATCACTGTGGTGATAGATGTGTTTGTTGCCCAATGTCCTTCGAATGCATTTCAGGATATTATGCAAATAGAAATGTTTAATCATAATATTTCCATCTGCCGCCACGTTTTTACCGACATTTTCTTATTAAAGATTTGTGATAAAATAGTTTTGTAGATAAAATTAATTAGATATTTTTATATTTTATAATTAGTATTTTATATTTATTCTTTATTTTATAAATAAAGCCTATTTTTAATTTTTTTTGCTAAATGGTAGCCAAATTGCGAAATGTTAGCGTGGCATTCGTTTCGTTCGTTGAACTTTCAACCTATTTTGGAATAAGAAAAGGTCAGAGCTCTAACTTTCCTTTGCTTAGCAATGAATAGAGCTCATTGTTGCCTTATTTACTCGGCTCTAGGCATTATATCCGATTTTCAGCGGTAGCGGATTCCAGGATTCGATAGCGAAACTGCCTTTTCATAAGGGAGGTCCCAATGGGAGAGTTGTGGAGTCGTATAAAGAAGGCCTTCATAAACACATGCCTACTATGTTTTGCTCTTTCCTATCCTCATGAACCTACTTATCCTCCGAAACTCCTTCAGTTGATATGGGCTGGCTAAATCGTATTTCCTGATTGTATTCTGATGATGCACATGCTGAAACTGGTCCTTTTTCTTAAATGTAGATAGTTAGGTGGTTAGCTAGGGTAGTTGAATTATTAAAAGATAAAATTAATATAAATCCAAATTTAAAGTCGATAAGGGATTTCTGAGAACGAAAAAACATTTATTTTATGTCATTAAAACAAAAATTATTATACTTTCATGAAATGCTCACATAAACTCTAAGATGATAATTAAATAAGTTACAGATGTTTCATTAATTAG
This sequence comes from Ischnura elegans, assembly GCF_921293095.1. NCBI lineage: Eukaryota > Metazoa > Arthropoda > Insecta > Odonata > Coenagrionidae > Ischnura > Ischnura elegans. The sequence goes on along the minus strand of NC_060254.1, from coordinate 108,212,441 downwards.
TGATATGCAGTGCCTATTGAGAAAATGAGCTTGAAGTGTATAATTTGGGAAAGTTAAAAAAGATAAAATACGCATCAGAATAAATTATTGTGCGGTATAGGCATAGAATGTAGAATAAAGGTCTGTAGAAACTCGTAATCATCCTAATCTTATTGATATATCCAATGGTACACCTCGTATTTTGGATGCTCATTGCCTACTCAAGTGCTGCAGTTTATACCTAAGAATTAATTACAGATGAGCTTATATTTTTATCACATGCGCATCATGCATCATAATTGTTCTGGTGCGAACTGTCATGAATTTATTCCACATTGAGAAGGCAGGAGTGAAGTGTAATTTTCAGAGTAATTATTTATACACATTATTCTAGAAATGGGACGTCAAAATCTTCTCTTTTGATTCGGTAGAGTTTTGTTTCGTTCAGGACGCTGAGTATTGCATGATTATGTGCCAGTTATGAATGAAAATTCCAACCTCCCCGATTGGTGAACCTCGGTGCATGAGCAGGCGTGTTATCGAGTTGAAGGGAAAAATCCTCTGGACTCCATTATTTCCACGCTTTCAGCAAATTCATAAGGATTGCACGGCGGTTGGCGTTAGTTTTCGGGGAAGCGAGGCATATTTTGGTCTGCTTACGGCGCCATAACTTTCAATTCCGCGGAAAACGGCGATTCCCTCGCACGCGCGGGGACGTTATAAACTTGAAATTCCGCAAAATGCCTTTTCTCTCTCTGCCGCGACCCCTTGTTCATTGCAAATTAACACACTTGCACCCCATACGTTTATTTAACGAGGACCAAAGGTCTTTGCACTTTCCTTCCCCTTCAGCGCAGTTAATAAAAAAACACATTACGCCGTGCGTGCATTTTGAAGGTGTTTTATTTGGTCTTAACGATAATGTAATTTTTTTCTCTGAGCGTTTCCTATATTTAGACGGAAATCGCATTGGTTTCATCATACTGTTCTAAACATAATTCAGTAAACTGGCTTCATCTGACCTCTGCATTTCATATACTCTTATTTATTAATTGAAATAAAGATTAATTTAATATTTAAACGATTAAAGTCAGTCATACTGTCAATGTTTGGCTTATATTTCAATTATGTACTGTGTTATTATATAAAAAGTTTGTTTCATACATCCATGTATTGTATTTTCATTTGTCTCCAGGGTAATCATTGCATTCTACTGTACATAATAATGCTGCAGATGGTGAGTAGGTATAGAAATCCTCACGATTAGATTCAGAGAAGAAAGGGGGTTTGGATGGAGCCATTACTGACGGAGAGGGGTGATGAAAGCCGTGTTCGAGGGAGGAATATTCGACAAGCGGAGGAGAAGAAGTGAGGATAGGATCTGCAGATAGAAAGAATGATAGGCCGTGCGTGGCATTAAAAGAGGAAATCCAATTTTTGGGAGTGAAGACAGACAGGCGTTGGTGACTCATAAAATTTTTCCTTATGAACCTAAAAAACTATTTTAATCCTTGGAATGTCTCTATAGTAATTTTGGAAATACCGAAGCATGTTTAATTTCCCTTTTTCGTATTGAGCATACTCCAATTTGATTTATGTATTTCCTCTTCTCCTTTCAAATGAAAAACAAATGAGCAAAACCGCTCGGACGAATCAACCAGTTACTTTCAATCTCTCCCCGCCCCTCCACCCCCATCGCGATTAAAAAAGCCACATAACGGCGCGCGCGTGTGTTTTTGGGGGCGTGAGTTTGTATTTTATTTGCTATGGTTTCCTCCACATCCGGTCAATTCCGCTCCCCTCTCGTGGTCGGCTCGCATTCGGGAAGCTGCTGCCCACTCGATCGCATGAAACCCTATCAAATCTCTACACATGCATCCCTCGCCCCCTCATTTCCGTGCGGTAAACGTTGGAAACCAATGAAACAACGTTACCCTGGTCACCACTTCACCCCCCCCCCCCCGCGTCATCAATCTCTTTGTCATCAACTGCTCCCACACGCATATCCAATAGAATGCCTAATCGTGGATTCTCACCTGCTTTACAGCCATTGCTTGTTATGTAGGTATCTACAAAATTAAATTTATATCCATTCCTAAGGTTTCACAGCTTTAGACCATATGTTATCATTACATAGTGAGGATAAGGGTATTATGACAGCAAATAAATTCAGTTAAGATGGGAATATTATATTTTTTGTGTATCTCCTAGTAGACTTTCCATACCATACCATATAGTAACATAGAATACCATAGAGCATTAAAAGTGGTGATATTTTGGGCGCAATATTTATACCTTTGGATTTACTACGTAGCATCTTGTAACCACTTAATGCTTCCAAGTTTAATGAAAATCAATTTACCGTTAAAATTACACAAAAATTACTTCTTCTATTGAAATTACCCTTGAAGCAGAGAATTTTAGGACTATTTTATAAAATTCACTGGATATATCCTTCATTATTTCTGTCTGAGCGATTATGTTGTAATTTTTCTGCTGTTGTCATCTGCAAATACGGTCGTTTTACTTAAAGAAATGTGACATATTTCTCCACAAGTCATTTTTGCATTGTAACTATGCCTTTCCGTTGCGACATTTGCATTATGCGTTGAGGCAATCATATAATTTATCGTATATTATTGTGAAATGTAATATATAATTATATTTTAATGTAATTATATTTTACTCCTCCTAAACCATTCATCAATTTATGCATGCCATGAGTGATCTTCCTTTTACTATCTTCTTTGACATATATTTTATTCGACCGTCTTGTTTCAAAATGTGACCGATTAAGGAGGCAACTGCGCGTTTCAAAACAAATAATTTTTTAATCAGTTATCGAAAGTTTTTGACATTTTAGATGACAAGACAAAATAAAGGCCCAAAAAATGTCGATGGTTCTTTCCTGTAACAAAAAATATATCAGCTAATTTTGCCGACGGGGTCAAGTCAAGTAATAAATTTTCTAATACCTCTAAAATATTTCGCTTCCAAGCCAATTTTAAATTGTTAAGTACCAGATTGTATGGTGTAATGGCCATGAGACAATTTCTGTTCAAAACGAGATCTTCGCATAATAAAAAAATCAATGGGCATAATACATTATTTAAAAAAATGCCGTGCGAACCTATGTAAAAATACTGATCTTAAAATGAGATTTGCAGAAGATATAGCTGAGTAAGCCTACTTTTACTAGCCTTTGGGGCAAAGATTCTGCAGCATATCTTCGACTCATCATGAAAATGGTAGACTTTTCGTAACTCGCACAAATCTCCTTAAAAAATGCTTAAGCATTTTCAAATGCTAAATTCCAATATTTTCTATGTATAGAACTCCAAAATGTCTTGAAATTCAGAGCACTACAACCATCTACCCTCCTGTAGCTACTTCTGCATCTTCGGTAGTTTTTGTCTCTACGTTATGCGGCCATTAAAGCGATATCCTTTGAGGTAGAGGAGGAAGAAAACATCCCGAAGAGAGAAATTAGGAAGAATTCGGGCCGCATGCCCCTGTGTGGAGTAATTTTGTGGCGGTGGGTGGATGTGGTGGAGCAGGCGGTCATTAGTCGTGTTCCGTGGTGTGGGTGCAGTTCTGTGGTGCGGAGTGATGGGTGGGAGGAGCGGAAACGGACGGGTGTGGCAGGGGTGTGCAGGGCCACCAAGAGAAGCGATATTCGTCCATTTTGGCGACCCTGTCATGAGTTGTTCGTGGAAAGAAAGGAGTCGATTCTTCAAAGTCTTTTTCTTATACCTGTAGCTTTCATACAAATTCAATGCGTGAAATGATACTTGAGAAATCTGTACCGTTCCTCAAAAAATGTTACGAGCGTTTATTTTATTCCTTGTGGGTGGAAGAAACGTGCTATTTCATGTCAAATTGGTGAACTTATAGTGATTTTAATAATTATTATTATTTTCACAAACATGAAATATTTATCTGGGAGGGGTAAAAAGTGAGACCACTCCTTCTCGATGCATGGTTACGATGGGGTTGTATACAACTAACATAGTTGTGTTTGGGATGAGGAAAATCGCCATCTGATGCGGTTTATGGTTTAATAACTCCATTACCTCAGATATGATTTCGGAAAGATTCGGTCAAAAAGACTCGTGAGAGGAGTCCATTATAAAGAGTCGTTCGATCACTAACACTTTTTTGGTACAATCCCCGCTGTACCCCCCACGTGTGAGGAATATTGTCCGTAAGCGAGAAGTGTATGCTTGTTGCGGTTATTTTAGGATTTTGGCACTTTACCATATTTTTCGTGATCTTAAATTAATTAATTATTAATTTCCTCCGTTGTGTACAAAAGCCGTCTTATTCCATGACCAATACTTGTAATTTTAGTGATGTTACAACTTACATTTTATTCCTAGTAATTTTTAACGAGGAAATGCTTCACTTCAGGAGAAAAAGTATTCCCTCTTTTACTCAGCATTTAGAAGGTTTGTGTAAATGAATTTTGGGAGCATAAATGTTGTTTTCAGTGAGGCAAATCGCTATATGACTTGATTTGCGGACGCCTCCTTAATCTCTGCAGACAGCCGATCAGAAATAATTAATCAAAACAGTCGTGGTGAAATTGAATGCATTAGAAAGATTCGTTCAATAGAACAACAAGTGGATTCACGAATGATTCGTACCCATCGGATTGGTGATAGTGAACAGGACGAAATGTCGTCCTTGACCTCTCCCTTAATGCCCATCGCTCGGGACATGTGCCGTCCTAGCATCGCTGTTCCGATATTTAGCATGTATTTTCCCCGCTCTGTTTTCTTTATTCCCTCTTTCCGTATTCGTTGATGATAATTATATTTCCTTTCCGTGTAACTGGAATGTAATCCGTCTCTCATTGTTATAATTAACATTGTGACGTTTCTTTTTTTTTACTCCCGCCAATTTTAATTCGGCGAAATAAAAAATTATGCTAGCACAGTCCCCTCAATTTCCACAGTATTGGAAGACTTCTAACAAATATAGTTAAGTAACAGGAAGATTAGCTAAGGTTGAGAATTGGTGTTATTGTGAGAAAGTTTATTGAAGTTGAGAATTTGACTCTTTTGTGGTTCGCGTTTAGCCTACACAAACCGGTATTGATTTTTTTGCTCACTACACCGTGATTAATCATTGGTCAGCACATTGTGCACAGCAGTAAGTCCTTCTAAATCATTGTTTAGGGTCGTTAATTGAGAGACGCTTATGAACGGAGGAAAGTGCCATGATTCATCGTCATGTATGTTGGCGCTGTGGCCGTCCTCTGGGCACTCTTCCTAAGAGGGAGGAGTATTGGCGGCGGCGTGTTCACCGCTGCTTCGGGAGCTGGCATTTGTAATGGGCTCCAACCCCCCCTCCCCTCTCTCAGCGACCCCCCCTAGTACTTTCACACCCCCTCCCTCTGTTCCATGTTGAGCCATGCTCTCCAGATCCCTCTCTTCTCGATGGCTTTCAACTCAGGTGATTTCGGCGTTTATTGCCGGTCGAGTGAATTTCAAACGATTGAACGTGGAGAAGAGGGAGATTTGAGGAAGGGATTGCTTCCTGCGTCTGTATAAACACACTCGCTCTCTCTGCGGGAGGGAAAGGGGTTGCACTTGCGAGGGACGTGTGGCTGGCTGATCCAGGCCTTTTCTCCTCTCGTCCTGCGCCTGCGCTTCTCACTCCACCGTGTCATTCCCACGCCTCCCTGCGATGCCTCTCTTTTTTAAATACCCTCGATTTTGCAATTCCTTCTCCATTCCGCCCCTCCTACACTGTTCTGCAAACAAGAAAGTTCAAAAAATGCCCGGCTACAATTCAGGGTGTTTCTGGCTAATTTTGGGTCGTTGAATCCGAAAATGACCTCCGTTTTTTCTATCACCCTCTATTTTTACGATCAACCCCTAAATTGGGGAAAACAACCCTTTATCTAAACCTATCGCTTTTCAAGGGACTTTTACTAATGTTATCTGCTTCTGATTGAAAAAACCGACGTTTTCAGGCTATCAGGGTAGAGAGAGAGGCAAAGTTGAATGGGGTTGAAAATGTTTAGGGGGTGAAAATTGAAAAAAAAACATTGAAATAACCATTTTTCTTCGCTTTTTATTGCATATCATATGGTAGCTAATAGAAAAGTTTTGAATGGATGAATACACTCTTCCCCCAATTTTGTTAAGGATTAATAAAAATAAAATATGAGAGGGGAAGGGGTTAATAATAGCTATCGCACTCATTGACATTTTAAAGATAATAGGCTCTTTACCCAATAATTTGAGCATCACTTGCTCAGTGATTTAGCCCGTGTGTTAGTTTAAGTTATTATGGATAGATTTCTGTTACCTCGAGGCATAGTAAAAGTTATCAGTCACAGCTATTGTAATGGAGGGGTAACCTCCGGTAGCCGTGTTGATTTTTTGGGTCGTCCTCCGCCTTTTATTTTGGTTAAAATTGCATGTTCTATCGAAGTTTGTTTCTCATCACATACAATATACCTGTTCACACATTTTCGAGCCAGTTATGTAACGAGGGAGTTAATGCATTGAGGCGGACGAGCTCATCGCTATTTGATTCTTTGCTTTGGTTTTCATTTATTGCACAATAAGTGATTTTCCTAGTTATGATTAAGATCAGGTCTTGAATACACTTGCTTCTCTTCATGTCTTAATTCATGTGTTTTCCTGTGACTATTGTTTATTTTTTTAGTCATAGTAAGAAGGCAGTTTCAGGATTTAACCTGTTTTAGAAATAACATCTAACCAGATAACTGAGTTTTCTGGTTAGTTTTTATTTCAGTATTATACTAATCTTTTTATTTTATGATTGCTATCCGAACGCTTTTTTTATCTATGCAGGCTAAATCATTTCTTATCCAATCACAAATCAGATTGCTTCGGTATTCGTCGTACCCTTTTTAGTAAATTTCCTCCATATTAATTCACTCGTGTAAACTGAACTACCATTCAAGTCTTCTAAATAGCCTTCTATGATTATTTTCCTGCCTTTGGTGTCCCACCCCTTTTACCATATTTTTTCACCCTTAAGGATGAAGAACTGATATTTGTTTCGGAAGTCCAAGCAATAATATCGGTAACATGACACTCACATATTTATAAGGCTTTCCACTGATGAAATTTAGTCGTAACAAAATATTTATATCCGTTTAAAGTTATAAGAATGTTAGGTAATGGAAGGTATAATTAGTAATTTTCTACACTCATTATATTTTTCAGAATAATTTTCAAAGAATCTGCCAAAAATGGCCTGAAGTCAGAGGTAGATAGTCCGTTTACGAAAACACCTCGACTAAAAAGTGACTAAGTTATAAATGCAAGCCTTATGGGAGCCAAGGATCCGCAAATACATTAGGGCTGTGCGTCTCTTCGAGGCAGCATAGTAATACATATTCGCCATGAACTCTATGCTGCAAATCACTTCAAATATCTCCATATCTTTAACTGTTAACAGGTACGAATCCCATTGCATCGATAGAAATGTGTTCGTATGGGACCACTCAATAAAAGAGATACTTCAGCGACTGACTCAATTATCCAGGAATTTCTCTTCAATATAACCATCATAGAAAGATTTCTTGGGCCTTATTAAGTGTAGTGGATGATAAGTGGATCATCCGTCGTATAAATATCAAGGGGCTTTGGATAACGAAGGTCTTGTTTGGAGCGGATCTTCTGCTAAAGTCGACTCGTGGAAGTAAGGGCCATAAATGTTAAAAATACCCTAACTATGTTGTCTGAGCTCTCTTGACGTTATGAGGAAAATGTGCAACTGGATGATGTGAAAGGCGATATCGATTTTATATTTTAGTTTTGGGATGTAAAATGGGATGAGTAGCGAGCATTTCCTGTTTCATGTAAGATTTCTTCGATCAATATTCGACCCGTTCGCTTAAAAAGTGGTACTTCTCTTGGAAAGGTGGCTGAAAAAATAAATTTTTGATAAAACGTTAGTAAAAATTAAGAAGATCTGTGAAATTGGGTTAAGAGTAACGGTTGAAATAAACTGAGCCTAAAGTTGGGGTAATGATAGTTCCTAAACGAATTTGGATTTCTGCATTGTAATGCAGTTGAAGGAAAGATAATTTTATTATCTTGCGAGGATATCAATCACTCTCAAATCAAGCTAACATAGGGTGTAGCTGGAATGGGGCTTCAACCGCATATTTTCTACAAAATGTTCGGAAATGATGAAACACTAACTTTGTAATAACCATGGAGATCGTGGTTTATTACTCTTAGCAAGGCAATGGTTTTCTGGAATTAAGTAAAGGGGGAATATGAAGTTGTGATGATCACCACCCAGGAAAAAGTGTATTGTGAATGTGAAAAAAATTGCGATCATATGAGAAAAAATCATACTGAATACATTATTAGGATTATAACGTAAAATAAGTGAATAAATGATTCATATCTTGAAGATATATGAAAGACCGAAGTGGCAGCTATCTAGGTAAAAATGGGGCAGGAAAAATTGGAAGAGTAATCTCATAGTCTTGCAAAGATTAATATGCCCAAATATATTATAATAAATGCTATATTGCTTTGTTAACTAGCAGTGTTTGTGAACTCAAATAAGTTTGTACAATTATCGAAGCTCATTTCAAATGAAGCCGTATTTATTTAATTAATTTTCACTTTGGTAAATGTGATTAATTTTCTTCGAAAACTCTAGAGGGTACGTTAAATATATAATTTGGTAAATTGATAGGAATTTATATCGCAGAATATCATAACACGCTCATTCCTGTGGAATGAGGTAAACGACATTTAATGTCAAATTCCAGCACCCGTTGCCTTTTAGGTAGTTTTTCCAGCTTGTGATTGGTGAAGTTAGCAATTGGAGATAAAAGAAGGTTCAATTAATGACTAACTTTTGTGTAGGAAGAATAAAAATCCCAATAGCTTATGCATGCGTGAAGAGTTTTCGGATCGCCTCCGGGTCAGGAACTGCATTTCTGCCGACGTCTCCATGTCCGACTCGGTCATCGTCCTCAGAGCCATTGAGTGAGTAGAACACAGTCAATAGGGTAGTTTCCTTTATCACAGAAAAGGAAATTAATTGATCGCGATTCGTTGCACACCATTAGTGTATTCATAATATACAAAGTATTTGGTCTTAGAAATCCCTGTTTAGACGAATGGCAATGGTCAATTTTAACCACGTTTGAAAAAGGCCAGATTGGCGCCCATGCGATGCCATTCCAAGTGACGTCAGAGGGACCTAGTTCTATACGAGTAGATAGGAGTTTTACATCGTCTGAGATTAACAATGCATGCATTAGGCACAGACTTCAGGGAAACATCTCTTAATAATCATCTATTAAAACTGCTTATGGTTGAAAAGTTTCTTTCGTTTGATAAGGTATTAATAATCCTTATTTAAGCCAAGCGCTACCTGATAGTAGGGTCTCTGCTACCTGCCAGCAGCCTGCATCGCCGCGGCGCACACATACTCGTCCCAAGGTCACCTCACAATGCGGCAGCGGGAACCAGACTGACGTCACACGAGCTTTTCCCAGCATTCATACTTACCCGTCGCGTTATCGCGCGCTTGAGAATTTTCACTTTTCATTTAATAGCGAAAAATAGATATCGTTATTTCAAAATCTAAAAGCGTGAAATGCGTACTCCAGGAGTAATAATCTTTCGATTTAGACAATAAAAAAATAATAGGAAACCACCCTATAGAGATTCCGGATATGCATTGAGCAACACTGTGCTCACAACTATCCAAAAGGCTGGGCAAAACCATCACCAACACGCCAGCCAATCAGAGCGCGCCGCTGACGACAGGCAGTCACCTGTCTACCAGAGAGTCAGTATACAAGTAAGAAAAAATTCTCACTCGACAGCCCTGAAACGTCGGCAGTTATGCATTTCCTGACCTCATGGCGATCCCGAGAACTATACACGCTATCCATCCGCCGGGAAAACAGTAAATCTTTCTTCAGCTTATGCATGGTTTAACATTTTGTTTATAATCAACCACATTGCAAAAGGGGTAAGGACCACGACTATTCGCGTGAAATAGTTGAGCACTTTCACGAAAAACAGAAAATTACGGGCTGTATATATTTTATATACATTAATACGGACTATATTTTTCAAATTGTACATACGCAATGGAGTTAAATTTCACTTCCTTGTTCAAAGATTGTAAATTTTAGGGTCATTCCCGCTTCAATGATCATCCCAAAGTAAATGCACCACAACCTGTGTTTTCTTTAGTCTATGTTCAGGAAATCTCTTCTATACCTTCTTCCCAATCGGAAAAATTCAGCCAGTTTGTCCAACGTCTTTTACATTCGCAGTCTTCAGAGCCCAATAGAAGTGCTAGAAATGGTGGTTGAGTAGTAGTAAAATAAAAGAGAAGGAGACGGCAGAGGGTCTAGATATAGGTGATGATTGTTACAATAAGTGGTTTAAGGGACGATAGGCTAATGGGGAACTTGTCGGAAGTGAACAGTAGGCTTACTTATGTATGTGTAGAATGTGGCATTCTACGTTCGATGGCCGAAGGATTGCGGTAATTAGCGAAGCGTCCCAAGAAAACTCACGATACAATTTCTTTCATTCCTGTCATTTTTTTCTACGCTGCCGTGACCATGAAGTTCTTAAACCGGCTCTTACCATTCATTTACTGGCTTTCCCTCCGTTCTAAACTTCTTTCATTCCTTCTAACCTTCATGACCCTAATACTTCTTTCATTTAATCATTTTTTCCTTTGCAGAGCTTCCTCTTACTTCTTAGAGCGGCGAAATCTTTCTATGGAACTCATTTATTGACTAAGAGGCCTGGTGACTGAACTCTATCCGCGAATTTTCCTCTTTTCCTTTACTTTTATCTATATAAATTGGCAAAAATGGTTTTCTGTCCCTTAAACCAATGCCTTCTTCATACATTCTATTCATAGATCTCTAGAATGGAAGAGAGGGTATTTGCGAAAAGGAGCTTTTGCTCCATGAGTGGAGGGATTAGGTGAGGTTTTCATGGACTCATTTTCTTCTTTGGCTTCTCTCTCCTCCTCCAGTCTCTATATTTACCCCCCCCTCTTCAAAATGGGGTCAAAAAATAATCATAAGAGGTGCACCGAAAGCATCGATTTTTTTCCGCCTCTCGATTTCCTTTCTCTTCGATTCGGGCATTTTTTCTTCTCTTTCGCTTTGATTCCCACTTCCCGTCAAACTTCTTCCTCTTCCGTTTCCTCTCCAGCTTTCGGTTCCTTTCCAGCTCCTCAATCTCCAGCTCGCCCTTTGCCCCCCCCCCCTCCCTCCTACACCCCACTCCCTCCCCCCTTTTTTCTTTCCTCTGCCTTTGAAGAGCACACCGTTGGCCTAATTGCGAAAGTTTCTCCGACGTGCCGGACCACCCAAATAAATAGACTCCCTCCTCTCCTGCCTCGGACCCTTCCTCTCTTATTTCCGCCCCATAGTCTTATCTCCTTCCCCCACTCGCCGCTCCAACGGCGGTTTTCAACCCAAGGAATAAATAGGTTCGTCTTCACCTCGGCGCTTTTGAATGATCCCAAAATAAAGGATTTGCCGTGAAACTGCGTTTAGCATCATACACTCGATCCGCTTTGTAAATCGCTCTTTATGTCTGGGAAGTTTAGCTCCGGCAAAGTTGAAGAAATAAGGATAAAATTTAAGTGAGGCGATGGAGAGAAATTCATATTGATGTATAAATCAATATCAGAGTATGCCGATGAAGACGTTTAAAGAAAATTGCTTACTCTTAAGCAATTCAATCATTGCTCACCATCACACATCCAATGTGGTAATGTAATCACCCCTAATAAAAATTTTCATCTAATAGGATCTTAATAAAAAGCTTTAAAGTGAGCATAAATGAAAAAAATCTTGGAAGTTCCGCTGAAATAGTTCACTGCACAACACGTTTCGATCCTCTTCAATCATTTTCAAACGATGAGAAACCTTCGAAACGCGTCGTTTAGTGAATGAACGTTTTCATTGGGTCTTGCAATATCTCTTTGATTTAGAACATCTCACCATAATCAACCACTTTTTAGCACCTTTTTGAAACCCTTGTGTATTGAAGATCTTCATACTGGCTTCTCTCCTTACTGAAAGTGTATGGCTGGTAAAAAATGTCATTAATGAAGTAAGGGTGGTAGGTGTAGTGGTGAAGCGTGTTTCTGTGAACAAATTGAATCCTGTTATTAGGTGTTATAAGGAATGCCATGCACGTGTTGAAATTACAAAGTCATGAAATCTAGTGTAGCTGCTGTGGGATATCATCTCATTAGATGTATTTTATAACGTCTTTAAAGTTCAAGTTCACAAAGTCTTCAAAGTCACATATCTGTGGTAAAGCTGTAAATATATTATTTCTATCATATTATTTCACTTGCCAAGAATAATTCAAAGTTTGTAAAAGGTTTTGTGTCAACTATGTTTAAGATTAATGGTTGAATTGAATGCATAATAGTGTAACATGAATGACATTATGTACGAGGGTGAGTCAACAAAATAGTCGCAAACATGTGTGTACTTTATACCGATTGAAATTACGCGCGCATCTTTAGCCAGTAGACGGCAGCACATTCATGCTTATCGTATGATGTCGCAGGCTCTCACAGTCAGTCAGAGGCTGTCAGTTCACGATGGCACTTGTATTGCATGACTGTACCTACACGATAAAAAGTGCGATTAGTACACGATATAGTGCAGTTGTGCGATTTTTGTGGCCCTAAGGACTGTCCACACAAGAAGTGCATCGCGAAATGCGTCCCGTCTCTGGTGAAGACTGTTCCTAACGGAGAGCTGTGTTCAATTGGATCCAGAGGTTTAACCATGAAGGGAAAAGCATCAGAGACGGGGAGCGTCCTGTGGAGGTGTCAACTGCAGCAGCCAAATCGCAGCGTGTGGATGAACTCATCTGTAACGGCCGGCGCGTGACGATTGACTGTGGGGCTCCCATCTGTTTGGGCCTCTAAAAATCATTTGGATGGCCGTCATTGTGATGGAGATGATGCCGTTATCTATGGCGTAACACGTTTGCTGCGACAACAACCAAAAGGCTTATTTGCTGCTGACTTTCAAGGACTTGTAAAGAGATGGAAGATGTGCCTGAATGTGCAGGGTGAATGTGTGGAAAAGTGAAATAAATGTCAGAAAGTTACTTTTATCATGTTTGCCTCAATTTATATGTGCGACTTATTTATATTTGACTCGCCCTCGTATAAAGAGTTAGAATTAGTCCATTTCCCAATCCAGTCTGATCCAATTTTCTTCTCGTTTCAGGTGAGTGTTCGTCTCAATTGTTTCGGGCTGAGAGAGCTCACACTGGTATGTTTTTAAAGATGTTTTTATGTTTATTGTAAGTAAGCATAGTTTATTCTAGTATAATTTACTCACAGCCTCCAATTAGTTTTTGAATGCATTACTATTTATTAGAAGAATGATGAAAATCAAATGGATCTACCGAGTTAGTAACGAGGAAGTCCTAAGAAGAGTAGGAGAGAAAAGAAGCCTCATGAAACCCTTAACAAGAAGACGGAACAACCTTATAGGCCACATCTTGATACATGATGGCCTGATGAAGACAATCGTCAAAGGGTAAGTGGAAGGCAAGAATGGAAAAGGAAGACCTCGAACAAAATATATGGAACAAGTAAAGAGAGATGTGAATGAAAAGAAATACGTAGGTGTGAAACGATTAGCTGATAGGAGAATAGAGTGGAGAGCTGCGTCAAACCAATCCTACGATTGTTGACCAATGATGATGAGGATGATGATACTATTTCTTATAATGACATCAGGTATCTTCATCCTAGAAAGTAAAAGAACGTTGCTGAAATGTATCTGTTGCTCAAATGGACTTGTAGTTCTTAAAATCCTTTACTGCACGAAAGTCTTTGCTTAAATATTTATTAGTAATAACCGGTATATCTACTTATTGGGTGACAGATGTGATATCAGCATCTAATATTTCTACCTTAGGATATTATTGGTGCGAAGGCTTCCGCGGTGCGCTGGTACATTTGTCTGCATTTTCCGGGTTTCACCGGGTGCAACCACTACGCGGTGAAGCCCGGAAAATGCACCCTACTGTTAGGATATTATTGATTTGAAAATGTAAATAACTCCAAGAATCGATTCCGAATTTTTTATTGACTTTTCGTATTTTATCATTCCATATAAATAGGTTAAGTGTAGCCAGTAAATCTCGCTTTACTCTATAAATTTGGAAAAGCACAAAACCTATTCCCTAAATTTCAACTTTTTCGTCAGCAATTGAGCTTCCACTGTTATACATAGTTTGCTTACTTCGTTTGAAATTAAGCATTGAACAGAAAAAAATATTGTTTCAGCATAACTACTTCCTACTCGATGATATTGCCATAATTTCGGTGCCATCTCCGGATAAAATGCTGGAATTCGATTAAAAGCCAGATGGCTCTGATTATTTGTTGAGATGAGAGGAGAGAGGATGGTGTAGGCCACCTACCTATCATGATACAGTGAAACCTTACACGCCATATCCGAAGCGGCTTCCTCCATTTTCCTCGCGAGCGCAATGTGGAGCAAATAAGCAATAGGAGAGGCAACTCTTACAAGAGATGAACTTCGTGGGTAACACATGGTTAACCAAGTTTTTTTCTTTTTCTAAAGCCCTATCCGATCCTTTTTTCTGCTGTCTTACCTTTTGGTTCATTTTTTACTTCATTTGTCAAACTAATTTTTAGGCCATCCCATCTGCCACGGTATTTTGACAGAGGCTAGGGGTCTTGGTGCATAGGGAAGCTAATTGCAGGAAAATGAAGCAGATTAAGTGGCTATGCTTCATGTATTCCACTTGTATATCCTCCCATTCATGCAAATTTGAACTGATCCTATCATTGTAATAGTTGGGGTATCATTTCTAAATAGTTTAAGGGATGCGGAGGAAATGGTAGTGCATAGTGCGCGTGGTATAGTATTCTGACCATCTTTATGAGACCCACTGCCGATGGTTAATTTCTTATGAAAACCAAAGCTCGGATATATCTGCAACAACACCTAATTGGACATATTATCTTTTTTTGTCAGCTAGTAAGTAATTTATCAAGGTGATAAGTCAAAAGTAATAGAATACGTTTGTTAACAATGGGGCAAGAGTCTCCCCTACGGATTGAACTATTGTTAAGAATCGTTAGTGAGCCGTGAGAGGCTGCCGTAAGTGGGAGAGGAGAAGACCCAAAAACAATTTCGAGTTGAAATTAAATCCTCGGACAGGGGAGAGAGGAATTGAAAGATGAGGGTTGATGAGGGTGGAGGGGATGGTGGGGAGGGCTCTTGGTCAGGGAGTGAAAGGATATGAGGCGAGTCCTTCTAAGGTCTCCGGGGGGATGATGAAAGACGAATTGGGACGACGCGCGGAGGTAGGGGGTTGTGGAGAGGCAGGCGGGCGGGCGAGGTCATGGGGAAATGATAAGGGGGTGGTTGGCCAAGGTGGGGGGAGGGGGAGGGCAGTGTTGGCGGAGGGTGAGCGGTGATTTTTTTATTATTTTATTTTTTGATCGGTGCGACGGAGGTGGTCCGTGGCAAGGGATGTGGGATGGAATTAGGTCCGATGCTATTGGAAGAGAAGTCGTCTGTGATCGAATCCCATTCGTGGTCTGAGGAAGGGAGGTTTGACGGTAAATAGGCTGGATAGAATCATCTTTGAAGACTGAGTGGACTGATTTGTTCTTGAGCATAGTTCACTAGATTCTAGTACGCGTTCATGAACCCGATGTATAAGGAATAACAGATTGCAGGAGAGACAAATTAGTAATGCAATGCGTTAGAGAGCTTAGGTGATGTAACGGTGAAACTAATGCCATACCTTATTCTTGGGATGTAACTGCAGTTTCGAATTCCACCGTTTCAATTTATTTTTCATCTTTCGATTGTATACTACTTTTCTCTGGTAGATATATTATATTTTGTATTTTTTATTTATTTTCTTGTAGGAAGAGCATATTGAATTTAGTGTATAATAGTGTATTGTCGTTATGATCTCAGCAAAGAATTGAATATTAAACTTCTACTACTTTCGTGGTAATATCATCTTAGGCCATGACTTAAATGACTGAGAGGCCATGATGATGGATTTAATGGTACGCACCTTTCTATCCCGAAAAAAGACTGCCGAGCGTAACATAGCCACCCCGTCTTTCCAAGTACTATGAATTTTATGAAGGTTCAGTGAGTTATATGCGTTTAATCGTAAGAAATTTTGCAAATGAGATATATGTATATGATGAGGTATTATGCAGTTTTTTATGCTGCCTTGAAATATCGCTCCCAGTTGAGAAAATATACAATCGCATACCATTTACCATTGTTGGCTATTTCCGTGAAAGATATACGTACAACCCTTCCTTCTTTTCGGAAAGAACTCTGTTTACACATTGAGTCAGGTGACTGCTTTTATCCGAGCAGAGCCTCATTTTGGACCTTTGAAGTACTTTAATAGTCATAGTCCTCTGATGTAGTAGATGAAAGAAAATAAATTCCCCAAGGCGTACTCTTTGCTGGACAAAAAGGTGGTGGGGTGGGAAGCTAGAGAGATGACAGTGGGGTGATACAAAAAATTAAGCTGAAACACAATGAAACCAGCAATGTCGCAAGTTCACTGACTCTCGTAGCAGATTTTCTCGAAGGAGCAAATTTCCGCGTGGGTCTCAATTGCATACACTCTTAGGTTAAGGAAGGATCCACTTACGCCAGTGACCCACTCCCACGAGAAAAATAGTCAAAAAAATAAAACTAGGGAAATCACGCTCGCACTCACGCACCTCGTGGATTTGCTCTAAGGAACAAATGTCCGCGTGGGACGTACGCACTCACACAGACAAACAGGTTTCGTCGGCGGCTTCAGCCATGTTAAGATTTTATAATATGATTTTTTTAACATTTTGATAATTGTGCTTGAAATAAAGTCGTGTTTTTTCCAACTAATGCCTATCTCAAGTCCGGTTAAGCAGCTAAAAGTTATTGCGTATGACCATGCTCCATTTTCTCATATCGTAAAAGATTAAAGTAATCCCAAATTATATTTTGATGAACAAGGTTTTAGTTATGAAAAAGGAGGGAATAGACCGACATGCAAACGTCTGTGGAGATGTCATATTTCCTGTACGAAGCCATCTAAAATCGCAAATTGCCGTGTGATCCACTTGCAGGTTATTTGGCATGAGGTTAGAGTTCCCTCCCAACATGCACTGAGCTACATTCACGTGGATGAAACAAAAATGACAGGAACAATTCGGTGACAGCGGTTATTATCGGGAAGAATGAATTTTTATAACCTCGCTGGGGTGTGTGCGTCTGCATGTACATATTTCCAGCAATAAATACCTGGGTATTTTACGTCGCGGGTGCATTTCATTGTGCATGGCGCTTGAGCAACAGGTTGGCTCTGCGGTGCAGAATGCAGGCTGTGGCCGAGTGTTGCCGCTGGTAGCAGACGTTCGCAATTTGGAGAGGGAGTCGACATAAGAGTGTGAGGCATGGAGCGTGGGATGGGGAGCGAGGGAGGGAGGGAGGGAGGGAGGGATGGAAGGGATGTTTAGGCATGGGATGGGAGACAGGCATTGGGGGTGAAGGCAAGTGGAAGTAATTTTGCTCCATCTCGCGGATTTTCTTCGCAAATTGCCTTCGACGTCTCTCGCCCTATCCTTGTGCATGAGCAGTGTAACCCCCTCGTCTCTCCGCAGCGGCGGCATCTGCTATTTAAGCCTCATTGATCCACAGCACGCGTCATGACTCCGCTCACTCGGGTCTTTTGTTTTCGGAGATATCTGGGCGTGTTGCTCCCTTCATCGCTTCCGGAGGTTTGTTCCACAATTCTACAGTAGAAAGTGATGCCACATGTGAAAAAATGCTCACATCGCTGAGGTTTGCTATTTTCGAAAGCAATTTATACTCCCAAAAAACGTATTTTTTATCATAACAATTCTATTGAAGGCAATAACAAGGCAATTATCTAAATATTCACACATATCAATCTGTAGGTTATGTGAAATGGATGGGTGCGTAGGAAATGCTGGAAAAAGTCCGGTGAAAAAATAAAAGTCTGCGCTTTAGAGTCAAAACGTTTTATTTATGTTGGAAATGTTATGTTACAGGTGAACTAGACGGTGGTAGAATGAGACATTATTATTCATTCGCGCAAAAATTGGCCGTATGGTATTGGAGGGAGAAATGAATGTGGTGCCATCAGCTTCGTAGTGACGCACTTTGTTTAAAAAATTGAGAGTATTAAAAAAGATTTTGATTTCCTTCATTAAACAGTGGTATATTTAAGTCCTTTGGTGATTGATCAATTATTTCAACCTGAAAAATATTCCCCATAGAATATTTTTAGGGTTGCTCTGGATGTTTTAGGGTTGTTGTAAATCATTTGTAGTTCTCCCTATGTTAGGAATTCTCTTGGTCAGCAAATGGGTTAGTAACATTTTTTCCTCAATATTCATGGTATTTACCCGATCTGCTTATTCGACTGTTACGGTTGACCCATCTCTCCCCTTAATTCTTCAAATCAGGAACCTTGTTACAGTTTTTTCTCCTTTCATCATTTTCTCCTTCTCTTTTCTTATCATCACCAAAAGAGGCGTCCTCATCAAAGGACGCTTGTTCTCCGACGGAGATGAGAAAGGAAAGCTGGCAATGGATAGAATCTTCGAGGGATGCCTAAGTTGTCCCGAGGAAAGTTTAGTGGAGCGGAGAAAAGGCTCTATATTGTGCAAGGTGATCAAAGGATGAGGCTCTCTCAACACGTGGCATCCACCTGTAATCCGGCTCCGGTAGCTCAGTAGAAGAGGGAGAAAGCAGTTTGGGAACAATAAGTTTCAAGTACGGATTGTATCGCAGGGTGTTTGAAAAAGATAGAATTAGTTTAAAGAAAATGCATTTTTGTGCGGCAAGAGCCACAGAACTGTGTGACCTAATAAAGTGCGCAAAGCAATCTTAACTTTTATGTGTTTAATCTGCAATGTTCCTCTGAAAGCAATCATGCATAATTTGAATTCCATTTGTCTCTCGCTGATGGATGCGGATGTCGGAAATACGATGTACGGTCCGTCGCATGAGACATAAGACTGTTGCCCACTTGCCATCTTTTTAAAAGTGCAACGTCGGTGCATGATATACCAAAATATTCCATTCATTTCATATTTACTCATTTCCCTCACCAAAAAAATTATTTTCTCTCCATTAGGACTCCGGGTGATATTATTTTTTTTTTTGATTTAACAAAGAAATTGCTTTGTGCTTTTTCAATAAACCTAGTCATTTTAAGAGGTGTTGCAGCTTTGTAACTCTTACCATTTGAACAAAAGAGATCTCTGAAAACGCCGAATTCATCTTTATCACCCCGTGCATTGACCCGTGCAGGGGTTTGAAATGAATATTCATCCCCCTATCCCAAGGTTTCTTTCAAAGTTTTAAGCTTCCATTTACTAATTTGAAAACCTTCCCTTTTTTCTTCTTCGATGTGTGCATTCCACTGTCTTGTTCCTTGGGGATGGAGATCCGAGTTTCTTAATTACAATAATGCACTCCGGGAACGTTCCTCGGAGAGTATCCACCGGTACTGTCTTCAATTATGGGATGTTTTCGTGAACGACCTGCCGTGAGGATTTTTTTGGTACCTGGAGTATCCGGTATGCGAAGGATAAGGTTTGGAGAATACGGATTCGCTTCGTTTATTCCACTCTAATACCACATTTTGACAATATCATGTCGTAGTGTAGGCGCGAAATATTAAAAGCCCATTCCTTAAATCTCTTGCAGCGAGGAGGGTAAGAGAGGAATGATAGGTAAGGTGAAGATTGCGAGAGTCAGAGAGCCTTGTTTGGTGTGAGGTGGATGGGGAAGGAAAAAGAAGGTGAATTCACACACAGCACAACTATGACGTCATACGAAAGGATTAGAGTCAAATACGCGGTATAGACGTTAAAAATTCAAAAGTCCATCAAATACAATATCAATGACTAGGTGTATGAAAAATTCTTGGAAGCTTTAGTTGTTAATTGCATTTAATGAATTGGATCATATTCTTTGGAAAGACGTCATAGCTGTCATTGTTTGTTCGTGAGACTTTTTTCTCCTTCTTTACCCCCAATCGACTGCTCAAACAAGGATTACTATAATCTTCTGCTCCCCATTCTCTCCTCTCCTGTGCATATCCCATCTTCTTAACCTTATCCTGCTGAAGGGTCTTATCTTACAACGTCTCTTTTTATTTTGCGCATCAATAACGGCAGGTAGTATTGTTGAAACCATGGTCAGAAATATTGCACTGAGTGGAATGTACAAAATGTATCTTCTAGTCATTTTCTTAAGGTTCCGCAGGGAAAACCATAAAATATGAAACCTGTGATAATGTGCGGTTTGTGCATGATAGGATAGATTTAATCAAGTTGGAAAATAGAGACCCATAAAGTTATGATTTGAAAATTGGACGGGGATATGTATTCTTGCCACAATAGAATATTTCTCTGACTGCTTACTGTCCAAGAAAATTCCGCTTACTACCTTCTCACTGTGTTTGGAGGAACATGGGGGTGAAGTTATTGGAAATTTAGGAATAAAAAAGCCGGAAAAGATGATTTAAAAGCCATCGCGTAGGTTTTTTTCTCTGCGACAATGATAGGCGCCTTGAATAAAGTTTACTTAAATCAAATTGCACTATTTTCTGCAACTTCGTTGTCACTCATAATTTTGGTGAAAAAAGAGGCGTAAAGAAGCCGTTTGTGTTTTTAGTGGCTTGCAAAAAAAAACACAGACAAAATTTTAGCATGTAAAACAGTAATTTGAATGTTGGATGAAGAAGCGAGGAAAGCTAAACTATTAATAAAAATTCCTAGAGAAAATTAGATTAATAATCTCTTCTTTGTTGACCTTAAAAAACTAAGAAATGCTTCTTAAGAAACTGAGAAATCGTTTACTAAGAGTAACAAATAGTTGCACGTTAGCTGGCCACAATCTTATAAGCCGCGCTTAGTATGGCTAAATTTTAAGTTTTCAAGGCCATTCGTCAAATTCATGATGGTCTTGGTCTAATATAACTCAAGAAAGGTGCAAGCGAAAAAGAAAACGATACAAAAATGATAAGCGAACATTTGTTCATGCCTTTATATGAAAAGAAATACATGGGAAGAACTACACGAAACGCTGGCTTACTGAACACGAAATTTAGATATCAAGACATGGCATCAACGGCAAAAAAAAAATAATCCACCAATATTTCGTCTTCGCCGAGAATTTTATTGAAATTTCGTAGCTAGCCCTCGCTCGTCCATCGATTTTTCTCCATATTTACATTTTCGAGATTTCATCTGCCGTCATTCGGTCCCTTATTTGCACTCTTTCCGGAGGGCCACCACTTTCACCCAAATTCTCATCCGGGCTTTCTCCTCCTCCTTCCTTCCCTCGACATCTTCCTTTCGTTCGGAGCGCGAGTTTTCCGTTTCTCATCGTCCTACTTATCTCTCTCTTAATCTTCAGGAAGCGCGAGTCCTTCCCTCGAGTTTAGAATCGCGCAAAACTCCCGCCTTAAAAATAAACCCAGCGGTGAATATCTCTCTCTCGCGCCATTCCTCCTTTGTCTTCCTCTCTTAGCCTACTTCGATTACCATTTTTATCCTAGCTCATCAATAATTCATACCTTCTCCTTCTCCTACCTTCTCCCCGAAAGACTCAGGTTTTTTTTTTTCATTTTGCCTTCTCCCGCCGGAAAAGACAATGGTGAGCGCAAATTCGTTTAAATCCGGTTCGAAATCAAGCGAGGCTGTATTTAATGCGTGGCATATAGATTAGGAAGAATACAAGGGAGGGAGAAGCTGTTATTCATGCCCATAAATTTACAATTCCCTCCTCTTCCTCCACTTCTTCCTTGGCGATGGCTTCTCTCCATCGACTTAATTCGAGAATATCGGCGACGACGTTTCGCACGGAATATCGCGATCCTTGTTTCCCTCATGCCACCACCCCTCGTGGCGCACCTCACCCCTTTTCTCCTCCAATCGGCGTGAGGAACGTCTTGGAAGGGACGGAGGAAACGGGGGTGGGAAGGTAAGGAATTTCGCCGAGGTATCAAGGATATGGACAAGCGTGAGAGGAAAGCGGCGTGTGGGTAACCCCACCTTTCGCCACTCAACCATGGTCATGCCCCACTTGTATTCTCTGTTCGCTCGAAGGTAAGGATTAATCTGTTTTGTAATTACGTTAATAAGTAATTGAAAATATTTCGAAAAATATTTGGATGTTAAGTTGAATTCTTCTCCTGATTCCCACCAGCAGTCTGGTTTCTGCTGTCGTCGTTTCAATGGCCTTCTCCGCATCATCCTCAGTAGGTACGCAAATACACAAACACGCTCAAAACGAAAATTTTAATTACCAAGGCATCGGCAGCGTTAAAATTTAATACACCGATATCTCTTTTTCACTGAGCATGATGATGATGATGTTATTTATTGAAACGTCGGCAGTAAAAGACCCGGTTAGAAACCCGAGATGAATTCATCTCATTTGCTCGCCAGTAAAGTACTAAATACAATACTTGAATGCTATAGTTGGGGATAAAAATTTTTGTAAAACTCACTATTTAGTCCCCGAAATGATTCTGTTAATACATATCCACGAATTATTTCCCTGTGTTATAAAATATTTTGAATGTGGGTGTGTAGATGCCTGAAGTATGATATCCAGATATCTGCTGGAAAAGAGAACTTAGAGTAGCTATTAGCACGTCTTCCTCATATCGTCTTAAGAATAGAGCAGTCTAGGCAAGCGTGGGAACCTCAGTGTAATTTTGCTAAGCCTCTTCTCAGTGAAGAGACAGCGAGAAGCCGGCTGCATGGACGCGTATATTTATTGCGCTCGTTAATTAATTTCACGGGTGGTAACTGCAAAAATCATTTCCAAAAAGTTCATCAAGGAATTTCTGGGATTTGTGCTATCACTTGAGTAGTGCAACATATCCCACGCTATGACGCATGCGAGGCTACTCATAGGTTTTTGCTTTTAAGTCGGGCAGAGAACGAAGTAATTTAGGCATTTATTGAAATACCATACCGTGAGAGAGAGCCTCAAAAATTCTTAATTTAAATTTTTTCACATTACATAATGCTAAACACCGGCATTTATTTTAAATATCGTCAACATGTATAAAGTAAATGATTGCAGAATGTTTGCACTAATAATTTTTTACCTCGCCTGCCAAACTGTAGGTCGTGGGTTCGAATCCCGCCTGGGTAGGTGATCCCTATCCAGGGCATGGATTTATGTGTTGTACTTTGTTAATATTGGAAACAATTGTTGTAAAAGGCCGTTATGTGCTGTTCATAGGGAATTTGGTCGTAAATAAATAAATAAATAAATTTTTATAGCACAATATCACTTTTCATGTATTAATCGATTGCGTAAATTTTTATGAAATTTTGAGCTCCTTTAAATTCTTGTATATACGTACTCTATATCGCTCTTATGTACTATACGTACTCGACGTCTTCTCCAATAGCAATGTATTCAGCCAATAAAGTAGTGCGCGAATGTAGTTGCCATCAACCTTTGTTTTTTTCTGAGCCCGTCTACTAGTTATTCTTCAGCAGTAATTATATGATTGCAAGAATACATTGTAGTTTCCGATGAAATGGACGCGTCGATGTTTTTCGGGGAATGCGTTCCCATTGCCATTGCCATACTCCCGCTCCTTTCGTCAGTCAGTGGCAAATTATGTTGGCCTGCATTGTCAAAGAACGCATTACGGTGACAGCGCCGGTGCGTGTCTGCCTCCTGTGGTGGTTACAACTCTCTCTAAATAATGCTGTTTGCAAATACGTTTTTATGGGCTTTAATAGAATATAATATTTAAAATTATTAGAAAAAAGTGCCCATGTACCAAGTAAGATACATTTTTTACTAATATAAATAATTTTGTATATCCTATTCTAAAATAAAATATAACTGGTAACTTCAGGCTTTGGAAATAAAGGAATAAAACTTTACTGAAGATGTAACTACGTTACGAAACCCGGGTCGGGTCCATTAAAAATAATAGTGAACCTTGCAAAGTTATATTCCTTTATTTCCGATCTAAAATAAAATGTATGAGTATATTTGAGAATTTCATAGATTTGGTCAAATTTTAAAAATTTTGATCAAGCTTTCCACGCCCCCAGCGAAGTTCCAGGAAAGGGCCTCAATCATATGAAATCCCATATGTTCTGCAGAGTGTTGATTCGTCACATATGCTGGCGATGGGAGTCAAG
The DNA here is from genome assembly GCF_921293095.1 of Ischnura elegans. Classification (NCBI taxonomy): domain Eukaryota; kingdom Metazoa; phylum Arthropoda; class Insecta; order Odonata; family Coenagrionidae; genus Ischnura; species Ischnura elegans. The sequence continues at coordinate 108,188,207 of NC_060254.1, read as the reverse complement.
GTATAGGTAAAAAAATAGATAATAGTTAATGCAAATAGAGTTGAATTAGTGGCCTAACAAAAGGGCAATGCTGGAGAAAAGGAAGTGTGTCAGAAACTAGGAGGATATCCGTAAGAATAGAAACTCTGCGATGAACATTTCAGGATAAATATGTTTTAAAATAAACTGTCCCTCTTTTGTTACTTATAAGAGAGGATTCTTCGTTGAAACAAGGTACCTAAATATTATGGAATCTAAGAACAACGTATTTTTGTTGTTAAACTATAAAATTCGAGCTGCCTCCTTCTTTCGTCATTATATCTGCATTTTCCTTCTTCTATTGTCTGGAAGAAATACGCATAATTTTACCCTCCATAAGCACAGCTGGTATAGTTTTTTGAACAGTTATTATAATTTTTTTTTCATCGTGAATTTTATTAGGAGGCATTTTAAAATAGAAGAGGCTGTATTATCTTTCTCGTATCTGTAGATACATCATTTTATATTAAAGTTTTATATCCCTTGTTAGTTATGGCAAATATTTATTATAGAGTTTCTTTACTTTTAGATCTTCATTGTGAATAAATTATTCCAAATAACGCCCCTTTATATTGAGCTGGTTAAAAAAAACCATTTAAGAACAGTAAAAGTAGAAGATTATCCTTCACAAATAGGGTTATAATGAAATCCGCGTACCCAAAAACAGCACAGGTCCGTTAAGAAAATTTTTAAGACGAATGAATTTTCTGAGCATATCTAACGCTACCATCACTTAATTACATTAACCCTTACTAATACACATTAATCCTAGAAAGTGCATGATACTTTCCTAACAAGAGAGAAGGTATCAGCCACTGCGGCCTAAAGGGTATGAATAAAAATTGTTCCTGCCGCATTCCTACCCTATGGACTTGTACCGTTTTAGAAAAAATGGCTTTAATTTTCAATAATATCGCAATGTGGGGTCAAATTTCAGTTACTTGGTTTTCAACCATCTACGTATTAATTGTGGTAGTTAAAATAAGTGTTTTTTTAGAGTTTCAATGGTCTCCAATTGAGGGGTAGTTCAAAATGATAGCTTATGTAGAAAAACGGGAAGTTAGACGAAAATTAACGAGACAAGGGCTAAACCATGAGGTCTTAAGCTCATGTCCTCACGTGCTATAGTCGACGGAGTCATGTAACGTGGAATGAGGCCGCGACTTCCTGCGAATATGGAAAATAGGCGGTAGGAAGCGAAGGAACGCGGAGGAGGAAGGGAGGGAAAGAGATGGTGGCGATGCATGGCGGATGTTTGGGGATGAAGGGAAGGCGTGGTTGGTTGCGAGGAAGATGGGGATGAACGTGATTTGTGGTTGATGGATGGAGTGAGATGTCCGGACTTGGAATATGCGAGAGTGAGCCGCCCTCTTTCGCAGCGACGAATCTGGGAAGGATAGGAGGAAGAAGGAGAAGAGCGGAGAGATGGATGAGTTCCGTTGGAAGAGCATGCTTCGTGCTCAAGAAATGTTGAATGTTGTCGAAGACGGGTTTTGTTTATGTGCTCTCGATGTGTGAAAAATGCGACTCCATCCGTGAGATAAAACAGAGTTCTATTTTCGATCGCATTCTCTTGTCAGCTTTCTACCATTTATATTTTCTATCCACTAACTACCCTGCAAACCGTAATCATAGTTGTATGGTGGGAGGTGTTACGAAACCAGCCCCTAGCCTCTAAGAGAATGCAATGCAATTTTAATGCGCGTTTTAATTGTCTGAGTTCGATTTAGAATATTTTCAAATCATCTATTGTTCGGAGGTAAAAACTGAAATGCTATTAAACATAATACCTTTATATTCCTTTCTTTTAAAGACAGTAATTTAGAGAGGTTCTAAAATTAAATATTGCGTAAATAAGCAGTGGGATATGCAAATAGGACTAAACATAATGCGATAATGTGGGGTTGCAGTTAGGTCATATCTACATATGCCTTGTGGTTAATTTTGGGTCATTTACAGGTACTTAAATTACCTTTGACGGCGAGTTACAATGGGTGAGCTATGGTTGGGGTGGGATAAATAATGGATAGAGAAGGAAGTTGGGTGTGGAAATTAAAAGTACTCTTTTTGATCGCAAACGGGCGATGGAGTCCTCATGAAGATGGAAATATTCATACGCGCTCTGTGCGTGAGGATGCGGCAGTGTCTCAGAGAAAATACATGTATTCAATTTCAATCCATTTGTATGGTTTAGTTGTAATTGGGTTTTTAATATTTTGTTGTATAAGTTTTAGATCCTCTAAGAATATATTTTCCATGATTTACGAGTATTACCCGACGCTACGACAATGGCATGGCTGTGCCGTGCATAAGAAATTGAGACTGTTGGTACATTACAATGTGTTGATTAGGAAAGGACGGCGACGGTAACAAGCTAAGTTCTTTCTGTTTTTAATAACTATTTAGCCATTAGGTAGGCCTGAGATTGTATAATATTTCTGTTCTGTTGGTACTGTTTTAATTTATCCAGTTAGTTACTCCCTGTAATTATAGCTATTTGCATAGCGTTGAAAGATATAGGTGATACATTTAATGGGCACTTGAAGTCCCGTGGATTCCCAACGCAAACCTAAAACTCGTCCCTCAACTGTTACCCTGCCTCGATGCCCATCATGTAGTCGCATAATAATGTTTTTTAAACAGTATCATTGATTTTTAGTGACATGTAGCTGTTGGCGTAATAAACCAGCAGTTAACTTATAGGGGAATACTTATATACAACGGCACTAACTTAACTGCCGGAATCTGACCATTTAATTGCTAGTTAAAATCGCTCTTACTAGCGTAGCTTTGGGCGGTTCTTCGCATTTAAAAGCCTTTTGGAGCAGAGCCGTATGCATCTATGTGGGATATGGAGTAGGGAAAATTAAAGATTGTCATTATCTCATTTGGTAAAAGCTGCTTTATAATTTCCTGTGCCTGGAAGGAAAATATACAAATTTTATTTTACATCACGCGATCTAGTTAAAGGAACGTTCATACGCCTTGGTGGATGCCGGATACTGCACGATCTTCGAAGGTATCCATGTAGCGTTGCTTTGAGATAGCCAAATTTTAGAATTGTTTTTAATATTTATAAACAATATTCCATTTACCATCTGCGCCTTCATGTATGTCATAAAATTTCCTGCCGCAGATTGGAAATGAGTTTCAAAGATCGTGTAGAAGAATAGGGATTTTTAAGCTTTTCAAGGAGAAAGGAGCCTCGCTACTTCCCCAAAAGCTTTTCAATTGCCTTTTCCACGCGACGTGTTCTTTTCAGATACAAGAGACTCAATCGGTTCTCACGTCACTCACTGAGCTAACCAATCACTGTTGTCGTTGCTTTTCTAGACAACATCATCTGATGGAGGTTGAATAAGTTTCATCATTTCTTTTCAAGCGAAATATTGTACTTAGACGTAAAACACTGTATCATAAAGGTGAATACATTTAGTTGAATCTTAGAAACTTACAAAATATTAGATAATTCCAAATCAAAGTTAGTAAATATTTAGACAGCTCTTATATAATTATTATATCTCTTATTATTCGATGTTTTATGTTTTTCCAGCCATTACTGAGAATAAATAGCTTTTTATTTGTGATGGATCGAAATATGCACTAGAAAAAGGAGGCTGCTTCACTAGAATTCATCAAAGTGATTCAAAATTCATTGAAAATGTTCAATTATTTATGAAACGATTTCGACTATAAGAAAATGGACTATGGAAAGGGTAAATAAGGAATTGAGGTGCTATTCGCACGGGATACCGATTTCAGGCTAAAAACTGATGTCTGTTTAAATTCAGGCATTGAAAAGGTCTGCGAGCTCATTTGTAACTGCCTGTTGCTGTTGCAAAAATTACTTCAATATAATTTCAATAAAACTCACAGGCTGTGTCTACCGAGCATGTATAAAATTTCTATTTAGTCTTTTTCACAACCGTATGAACAAGAATCGTTTCATTGGACACTGTTATTTCACTATTGGAATCTACATATGACAGGAACTTGGAGGGAACGAATTGTTTTACTTACGCTGATATAAATGTATAAACACGGAGGAGGTATCTTTGAAACAAGTCGCTTAAGGTATTTTTAAAAAGTGATATCGTGTTCAATGTTTAATTTTTTAAGCAGTTTATGTTTTATGTGCTCTTAATTCATTTTGATGCCTCTAACAATTCACGAAATTTTATCGAAACATCCTAATCTGGTTTACCTTTCTTAAAGACTTTGGCAATGCCTAACGATACGTGGATACTTCAGGGCATTTTTTTAGCGTTGAATCTGTAGATGACGTGTTCTACGAGCGTCCCAGCACACTTACTCCACTATAGGTGGTCTATTATAAGTACTCCACTTATCGATGCTATGCACTCAACGCGGAATAATACCAGAAAGAAACATCCCTAAAACGTCCTCTTCATGGAACGTTATATCTAAAGTACCATGGTAAATCTAAAATGCAATACAGCTCTCGAGAACAACTGCATTTTGGGCCAGATCATGGAAAGGCTGAGCAAAAGCCGACTCGTAATTCTGTCTTCAATGCTTCTACGTGTTTTATCTTAAATATAAATCTACTCTGTAGATATCTGGTACTCTGTAAAATTCTTTTTAAAACTCGTATTTATCTTAAGTTTGTGGGTATAGCTATTTGGAAGTTGGAGTGATAAGAAAGAAACACTTTTGAGAAGTTTCCTGAGGGAAACGCCTTTTATCATTTGATTCACAATTTATTAATAGCGATTATTTGAAGAAATTTCACAATGAAATTTTTACTATATTCATTTCAATTTGTAGACCACTACATCTCCTTCCATTCTCCTGGAGTCCGTTTTCATGTCTCGGCTTAGTTATTTCCTAAATTTTCACAAAATCCACCCCGTCCATCATTTTATCTGTAAACTTAGAAACGAAGTGGATTTGGTGCTACAGGAAGCTGTCGGAGACACTCATGGACCATAACCGACGCAGGAGCTTTGGGATATATATTCAGTGGAGTAGGTAACGGAGCTAGGAGAAGGAGCTGATTTTCGTTTCGATGGCAACGATGGGTGCCTTGAAAGGAGAAGAGGGAGGGAAAGAGGGGGGTCAATGAGAAAATTCCGGAGAAAGTGATGTCTTAAGTGTCACCGAGAATGATGGATTGCTGGAGGTAGGGAAAAGTGCGAGGGACAGAAGGAGCGAAAGGGAAAAACCAATTTAAAATAAAAAAAGCGAGGAGCGTGGCCCGAATCAAGTTGAGGACGAGAATGACTTCGGAGTTTTTCCTCCGCTATAAACCCTTCTCTTTTCGGTCCTTTAAACTTCTTAGGCTCCAGCTCCTTATGCCCTTGCATCACTTCCATCTGGATCTCAGCCTCTTATGGACCTGAGCGCCTCCGAACTTGATAACTAATCCACGTCTGTCGCGGCGCTGACGCGGAGTCCTCTGAAAGTAAGATCGTGAATCTACCGGATTATACTGTGCTAGGATGCATAATCGACATTTACTCGTTAGTTTTGCGAAACTCATTTGCTGGAGCCCCTTTATGCGACCATCATATATGTCTGGATCAGTCGATCAGTCATTTTAAACCCTTTCTCCTCTGAATTTTTTTCTGTGAATATCCAGGAATGTGTTGAGTTTAAGGATGCACACTTTTTTTGCCACCCACACCGAAAACTAGTGGATGGTTGAGTGGTGACACCGAATCTGCTGAATACAAGATCATTTAATTGTAAGAGTACGGCCCTCCACCTCGAAGTCGCGGGTCTCACGCTTTGAATTGCGTGGGTTCTTGCCCTTGGTGTCGGGGAGCGAATAATCACACTCGAGTATTTTTAGTTTTCGACCCAAACTTTATTTCCCTTTAACATCCCAGTTTCAAAATCCATTCAATCAAAAGTCATGAAGCAGTGATGAATTTGTGCGTCCAGAATAGCCCAAAGTTTAGGATATTTCCAAAGTCCCGGGAAGGAGAGGAGCTGCTGGTGATGTCCCGTGCGACCGAAGCGCCTCGCTATCCACCCGTGCCATAACCAGCAGCTCTTTTCCTTCCAGCCTTTGGTAATATCCTAAATTATGGCTATTGTAGACGCACAAATTCATAATTACCTCATGCCTTTTGCTTGAATTGATTTGGATATCGGGTTTTTTAATGGAAATAAACTTTGGTGTAAAAACTTTAAATACTTGAGTGCGATTATTCGCTTACCAACACCAAGGACAAGAACCCACGCAATTCAAAGCGTGCGATCCGCGACTTCGAGGTGGCGGGCCGTACCCTTACATAATCTACGAGGGATGATTCAGGACTGGGCTGAATGCCTACTCAATATCTTACATTAAGTTCTCATTTCTTAATTCTTGGACTTAAATCGTTTGCGACCAATATGTGTCGTAAACACCATCGGCTTGGAAGCTATCGCGTGACTCCAAATAATACTCGTACTTCCGGACGCATTGCATTTTATGCACCATAATGTGAAATAAAATATATGTTATTATTATAATTTACGTCGATTACTTGGAAAAGGGGAACCGATAACAGACGAGTATTATACATCGTCATTGGACCGATTGATGGCAGAAATCAAGGAAATCGTCCTTATTTTAAAACAGAAGATCTTCTTCCTTCAGCAAAACAATGCACGGTTGCACACCGGTTCAATGGCAATGGCCAAAATTACGGAATTAAAGTTTCAATTATTACAAAAGTCACCCTATTCACCAGAATTGGCTTCCAGAGACTTTTTTTAATTTCCAAACTTTAAGAAATGGCTTGACGGGCAAAGTTTAACGGCAAAGGAGGAGGTCATCACCCAAACTAATGCCTATTTAGAAGGAGATCTTGAAATCCTACTTTTACGACGGCTTATAATAGGTACTTGGAAAAATGCTTACAAAAATGTATACAGCTGAAAAGAGATTATAATGAAAAACATAAAAATGTGACCCTATATTATTTTAATATCTCTTTCTAAAGACTTATTGGACGACCTTTTTACCTATCGCTTTATCGATGTTTTACCATTCTTTGTAAGTGAGCATGTTGTATTTAATTTGATCTTAACTGTTCGGAATGTCTTGCAGATAATATATGTGAACGTATTGTTCGGATAAGTATCAATGTGAAAATTGGTAGTATTTTCAATGTTTTAGTGTATCTGTGATGAGAAATCTACTGGTGTTATCTCGACTTTTTAAATGGAGATTAAATTCTCTTTGATTTTATTAGTAATTTCTTTTTTTCGTACCAGGAGATTCATGTTGTATAAAATGAATTTGCGAGAGCGGATGATGTTTTTATGTGGGAAGCGCATGCTTAATAAATGCTGGAAGGATAGCCATAATCTGGGTTGTAAGAGGATTTACTCATGTTCTATAGGGCTCACAGCATTCCATTTTGGCTCAGGATTAAGGAGGTACTAAATCGGGATGGGGGGCGAATTGGATGGAAATCAAACTGATTGGATGACTTTTAATCCAACCATCAATATTTTCACCTTGCCAAAATTATCCCCCGGGTTCGCCTCGATGCGGGAGGAGAAAAGCGGGATGCGATGGAAATAAATAAAAGAAATGATCCGAGGGATAAAAATGACTCGATCGGAGGAAAGCGCTCGGAATTTTTCTCGAAAATTGAATTAAAAGGGATCCGACTCTTCCTTTAAATCACAGCTTCAGATCGAATCGGCAGGGGTGGCCGAGGGTGCAGGATCGGAGATTTCCAAGCGAGGTTAATGGAGGGAGAAACGATCCCACTTGGCTGATTGTGGGAAATAGGGTTCCAGAGTCTGACAGGATCTGGAGAGCCATGCGCAAAATTGATTCCACTGCCTCTCAGTTAAAAAAATGAATTATAAAAAAATACTCGAGTCAAATCCATGCACCCGGTTATATTCTGAGCAGAAGATGATGAGATGCTAGGAAGGAGATTAATGCCGCCCACTCCTGTCCTCCCCCCCCTCCCTCCCCCTTCACTTCACTCTCTTTGCTGTCACTGACCATCAAGACGATTTAATGGAGTTTTTCGCATCGTGGCGAACAGCTGCGAGTTTTTTTAGGCGTCGATGTAGACGATAGGCCCTCCGGCATACTAGCGGGAGATATGGAACATGTTTTTAGTGTCTTTGAGAAAAATAACACGAAAGAGTAAGCGTTAGAAGAGTCGTGGTTTACGCGGAAAATTTAGTATCCGGTTTATAACGTAACATTTGAACGCAATGAAATAAATGTATGTTGTATGCAACTTATATATTTAATTATATGCGTAGAGTGGATGGTACTTATAATTGCTACCCCCAATGCAAAAATAATTACCATCGAATCCCTATTTGGTCTATAGAGGCAAAAATTAAGATCAATAATTACTATTGTGGATGCGGGATATAACTCAATTGTAGAGTGGACAGGGAAGGTTACGATGCTTCCATTTCCGGGTAGATATTCATGGAATCCCATAGTGCAAAAAACAGAAACGGCGATTTTGACGAACGCCTTATTAAAAAACTGTCTGTCTTTTCCTAAATCGTTTCCGACCCAGAAATATCACCGTTTACTCTGGTTTCTAGTTTAGGGCAGTGAATTTTTGCATCCTTTTCACTTGCATGCTTCAACTCACCTTCTCTTAGGCTACTATTAGGGCATGAATTAATACAATTCTCAAGCTAGATGCTTAAGCAGATTGCAAGAAGAATAAAATAAGTCTAACGAAAGGAACTGTTCTTGCTGATGTTTTGATGCAGGTGATGGGACTCGTTTGCTTACATTCTGAAAACTTTGATATATTTGGATGAGCTATCGTCTAGTATTCGTCAAATCCAATTATTTAAATTGCAAAGATTGCAAATGCCTCCCCCGATTGTATACTCATATTTGCCCTTTTCTATCCACCACCTGTTACTAATATAATAGCTTTCGAGCTGCATTGTGAAAAAATCATAATTTTTTCCCATTTTTTTAAGTTTTCTCCATTGTGTTTGGGCCACAAAGTTAATAATTACTTCGAATTAAAGTAAGTTCTATGCGTTCTCGAAATTTTCCCATAAGCTGAATTTATTCTGGTAAAGCAGTAATATTTGTACTAGGATTGAGTTACGGGATCTTTTTATATTATTTTCCGCATTGTCTTGGGCAACTAGCACGAATTGATTGAGAAAGTTCTGATCAATTTCTGATATCTTGTATTTTCAGCGAAAATTTATCTTGGGAACTTATCCATGAAGGTGAAACTCTGGAATTAATGTTGACAGTGAATCTATCGCGGCAATGTTTAAAGTGCTAAACACTCTTGATATAAATTAAGTGAGTTAATCAACTGAAAATATGCCCTCCTATTCGGAGACTTCATTTTTAAGCTACCACTTCAAATAGTCTGAAATGATGGGAACTCGAATGAAGTACCGTCTCGTTTGTACAGAAAGGGTCCCATCGTCATGGTGATAGGACCACATGGTGCTCTGTGATGGTGGCGTTAGTCTGTCAATAAGAGCCCCCAGGGAGGTCATCCTCTGGGTGTTAGCGAAATAGCCTCATGAAGTGGACTGTGGGTTGGGGGGTACGAGGTGAAAAATAGACCAGATTCTTGGGATGGACGACAAAAGGCATGAGGCGGTCGGTTGTCGGCATAGCGCTCGTCTGAATGGAAGGGGTCGAGAGAGAGAGAGAAAAGGACAGAAGGATGACTGCGTGAAGTGAAAGGAGAAAATGGACTCTTGGGGGAAGAATGCGTGGGAGGGTGGGAGGGGGGGGGATTTCAACCGACCTGTAGGGTGTGGTGGTCGCAATTCAAGGGGCCTGTTATTCTCAGGGATCTCTCCGGCGTGGAGGATTGGATATTGGATTCTTTCGCAGTTAGATATGCTTCGTATCCCAGCGAGTTTTGCTTTGTAGTTTTTCACAATGTTGTTTAGTAAAGTTTCACTTCTGGCCTCGATAGTACCGATTGCGAATAACTACGTCAGCACACTACCCCAATGCTAATCGCATCAATAGCCGTGTGGCGGTAGGTGTAAGAATATCAGCCGTTCACAAATAAGAGATGGGATGGGAGAGAAACTCAGCATCTTTAATGGATCTCTCAAAGGTAAACTACCCTCGTCATGCGAATCCAATCTCTTAGGCTGGAAAGGCATCGCTCTATTTTCTTCACTATTCAGAGCTTTCAAATATCAACATCGAGGTATATTTCGAACCTATCGCGAATTATAATTACCATGGGAAAAAAATCTCTTAGACCGGGAATCGAAAGTGGGGGCTTTGGCATTCCAGGCCGTTGCGCAGTACACTACTCTATCCAGATGACTTGATTTGTATGGCAATTAATCGACGTTCACGGTCCTAGGTGTGAAATAGTGACTCCTTGCAAGCATATATTCCCTTGGATTGCGTTGAGACAATTCTAATGATGAGCCGTATGCGTACTCTTGTTCCAGATTTCAGGAGAATGTTCTTTACAATTTTGATGAATAACGTCTGAATTGTGGGTCCAAAAATGCTGATGGTTTCCTTGCGAAGGAAGCGTCAAAGAGATACGATTAATTGCGTAATGGGGTACAACGATAGAGATTTCTACAAATGAGAAATTTCCCTTAATGGAAGAAGGGTGTAGGTTCTGGAAATATACATGATTGAATTTACATAGCTCTGCGTACAGCGTACGACATTGTACGCAGCCACGAGCACTCGATTGAATTTTGTAAAAGGCTAACGGAATCATAGGGCAGATTTTTTTTTCCTTTTCATCCAAAATACTCTTATGGATGTAGCACAGTCCCGTCTTATCCATTAACCTTTCACCTTCGACCCCTAGTAGCATCTTACACGACAAAAGCATATGACTTTAAGGTTGCTCAAGTGACTTATTACCATTTGCAAATTTTCATTTTTAGTGTCATAGTTATTCTGCCGCATTTTTGCAGTGCATATTAGAATGGGGTAGGAAAACATTCCTGGTAAATACCAGAGCAATGTTTTTACTTTATAATATTTATTTTCTCAGGGAGGAACTTTTATATATTTATTCGTTAACTTCAGATTTCATTTATTATTATTAATGTCTTTGCTCCTCTTTAATATTTTAGAATCATAGTGTCTTTGAGCCGTATGTTCGTGATGAACAGTGTCTTAAATTGCATTTGACGCAGTCTGAAATTTTGTTGCTTTATTATGTAAAGTCGTGGATAAAATTATCCTGAGTCTAATTGTTGCATTATTTTAATCGTTTGTGTTTTCTATCCCATAATTTTGTTGAATAATAGTATTTGCAATCCTTGCAAGGCCTGCTTGCTTTCTCACGTGGAATGCTCTTACTCTCACGGGACATTGCTGCTAGTATCGCCATGAGTTCAATCCCAAAATGCCTATCTTTCCCATATTTTTCCCTCCAGCCTCTCTGCCCATAGTCTTCGCCTTTCACTTTTGCTGGGGAACATGCTTGCCTCACCCTCGGCCCTATACCATTGCAATGAGATCACTTTCCTCTTCACTTCGCTTTCAATTTCTCTCGGGCCCATATATCTTCCGCACAATACCTCCTTTTTCTATTCTCTCCTTTCTTGCAATTGAATTCACTTCCCGTAACCTTCTGCTGACCCTTTTCTCTTCAGCTCCTGTTTCTTTCTATCTCGTAGGCCACACCCCTGCTCCTTCGTCCAAAGAAGAATGACGCACGAATTCTGGCTCTGCAATGTGATAATGTGTCCTTTCAATGAAAGAGTTGTATTTTTGTACCATATATTGCGCATCCAGTTTTGTGGGACACAGCGTTTTCATAATAATTCTTTTGTAACCTTTATACTTTTTAGAAATTGATTTGCCTCGCACTGAGGAAGAGAACATGTCGCATTAGTTTTATGCTTTATTCTAGAAATGCCGATCACCCCATTGTATGCTAGTTGCTTGCAATGGCGGATCTGTGGTGGGGGCTAGTCCCCCCCCCCCTCATTGGGTCGAAACACACACACTAGATAAAAACGAAATTTTTGGAGTGTGCCACAATGTAAAAAAGTGTTCGGTTATATTTTCCGATATTTTTACCTACTTTAACGAATTTATTAACAAATTAGTTCCAAACTTAGGGCCTATTTTAGACGCTTTTGGAGTGATAAAGTCCAGTGGCAGATCTAGAGAGGGTCCCCTCCATCGGGTATCCAATTTTTACCCCCACTTAGTCCCCCCCCCCCTTGTCCATATCCTGGATCTGCCACTGGTTGCTTAGCTAGTTGAAATAGTTGGTAAGAAATGCTTGCTTCTTACCTCGTACCTATCTATTTATCAATGCGTCTAGTATGGGTATCTCAGCCGGTCTGAAATTAGCTCGATTTCTTTATCAAAATAAAGTTAATTATCACTGCCCATAAAACGGTACAGACAGTGGTAAAAAAACTGTAACAAAAATCTGAGGAAAGTGCAATTAATGTTTTGTAACGTAGCTATTACTTGATGCGTTTCATATAGAAGAGTTTTGCTGTTGAATGTAGTTTAAATGACCTTCAAATATTCTGTCCTGACTTATTTAAGCGGCTGCGACGTGATTTATCTTTTAGTCGACATGATTTTATTCAATAGGTGATTTTAAAATATTAATAATAAATATTTATGGCGTTATGTATCAGTTGTTTTAGTACGTCTGATTTCCTTCTCTAACTGAACTATCTCGTTTGATGGTGTGAGTAATTACGGATGTACCTTACAGGGACCAACATGCGCAGTTCACATAGAAGAAAATATAAAGATACGAATTAATATCATAGCATTGCCTAGTGCATATATTTACTCATGATTATATATTTTATAACATAAATTATTGTTTGAAATATTCCATTGATGGCGATGGATTTATTTTTTTGTGATATGCTTATTTCTTTAATGGGTACTCTTTAATGTTTACTCAAATTACTCCGTTTAGTGGTGGAATGATAAGTCGATAATAGAAGATATAAAATTGATAGTAGGGATAAAAGGCTTTTTGAGTGTATACAACACATTGGCAACCGAAAATTGTGTACGATTATTTTTCATTAATACTTACATGTCAACTAAATTCATAAATACTTCAGTCCCATTACACTTTTAAAAAATGTGAAATGAAAGCCGATTTCTTCATAGTTATTTCTTACATTTCTCATGAACAATTTATTATTTATCATCATGCGTCTAGTGCATCGCCCGATTCGATGTATCGCACGTGGTTTCGGTGCGATGAAACGGCCGTGGAATATCGCACTCGCTCTCCACCTGCCCTAGTATTTTCCCACGCTCGCGTACCTAACCCGCCCTGCCTCCACCCGAGGCGCTAACCTTTTCATCTTGTCTTGATGGAGGAATTTTCAATTTTACACGGATATCACACGGGCGGAAGGGGGGAGGAGGCATAAAAATGACCGTGTTGGAAGAGGGTAGGGTCTGGCGATAGGAGGGGTGGGTGAGGGAGTAGGTGGAGGCCAGGGGTGGAAGATTGGATGAGAGGGTGAAGAATGGAGGGAAGGGATGATGGAGGGAAGGAAAAAATTAAATTCCTCGCCTTTTGATGGCGGAATAGGAATAAGGAGGAGGAGAGAACAGGTGAGACGAGTGTTATTTTATCCTATCCAGGGCGTCGAAATAAAATTGAAATATATATGCTCGGGAAATATGCGTTACAAATTTTATAACAGGTGTAAATTGCGGGGTTGGCGCCTGCAAAGAATTTCCCATCGTCATGCAATCAGCTGTTTCGTGTAATAAAACTCCGCTGGTTTACTGATACATTTATCGGGAAATTCCTTTTTCATTGCCACATTAGTAACTAGGCGATCTACTTATTATCCGTCGGCTCCTCGTTGTTCAGCTGATTTCATGCATTACTCCATCAGGTTGTAATCGTATTCCTTTGTGTTTATGCTACTTCCTTGGTTAAAAATTCTACAAGCGGTCTCCAACTCTGCAGTCTAAGTTGTAAATGTTGTTATGTAAGTTTTAGAGTTTAAAGGGCTACTTTTTGTACCAGTCGTAATGCAGCTAAAATAATTATCACTGGAATTAACATTTGCCTATTCATGGGAGTATCAACAGGTTATAATCCGAGTGAATTATCGGAGGCGAAATAACAAGCATAAGTTCTGGTTGCCTTTTTATAGTAAACGTTTTTATTCTTGCTTTACATCTATAGTCAATCATGTGTCCTAATTCACGTTGGAATTCTAACTTGTGTAACCGCTTGCATCGAAAAACGATTCAGTATCTGATTTCATTTCATTTACTTCCATTATCATGAAGGAAATATGTTAATTTAAAAGAAATTTGAAACACGGTGTCACAAATACAGTCTCTTTTAGAATTAATACGTATTTAAAATGTAAGCATTTGATTTGTTGTTGATTATTATTTGATGAAGGGCACATTCATTTCGTACAGCTGTAATCAATATCACGATTATACCCTCGGTGGACAGGAGATTACAGATTATATAATGTGCTTGATGAAACCAAACCTGATGAAATTTCGGGTCATAAAAAATTTGATGGGAGTAATAATGGTAATTTGATGTGGTTAGGCTCTCGTGGTAGAATTAATTGCGTGACAGTTTTTTTTTCGGTCTCCATAACAACGAGGTAGCTAATGGCATTTAGGCGCTGCTTCATGTCCTTATGGATGCCTGCAAATATCCATCCATGAAAGAGACAATGAAATATTCAGCCTTATTAATTCCCAACTTAAATTCATGACTTCTTATTGATATTGTCTGCCATCGTTACCTTCCGAGAGAAGTCTCACCCCAAATCTCTCATGTGAGCCAATTGAGCATTTTGGAGAAAAAATTCCACAGCCCAGAGACGACTTGATGAAAACGACCGCAATTTTGACGAATCCCAACTTTCACACAATCGTTCGTTATCTCGTGAAACGTGTCCGTTTGAAAACGCGGCCTAAAGTATTTGCCTCACTTACGTAAAGGCGTTCTACACACCTCTTATCTAAATTTCACCTCTTTTTCCCCCAAGCTCTTTTTTAACCCATTTCGATAACGAAATGAAGTATAATGTCATTAGCGAGCGAGCGTGCGTGCGACGTCGTGGTCATTGGACGAATAAATTTATAGCCCACTTCTCCACTTCCTCCTTCCCCGCCCCCTCTTCTCCCTATTCCACTTCCGGTGGCGTCCCCTTCCACCCTCAAACAACTGAAGGGAGGACACCACCACCCCATAGCCAGCCAGCCGCTTTTATTTTTTCGGTCGTGTTTCCTTTAGTTGTGCGAGGGGAGCCACCCAGCTCGCTGTGGTAATCCTGCGATTACGTGTCCGCTAATCGCTTAAAATACAAAAGCAGCGGAAGCCCTGGGAGTGAGAATGAGGTAAATGTGAAACGGAAACGCAATTGCTGAGAGAGGATATCGCGGCAGGAATGGATTAAACAGAAAAAATGCTGAGGAAAATGCGTGTAGCGTTTGTGCTCTCAACTTGTTTTACATGTGGCGGTGAGGTGGATCGGCGGCCAAATAAGATGATGAATAGTAGGTGAACTACAGCTAACACGGTGGCCTATTCTTGATTTTGTGGTATCATTCAGCCAATGGTATAGACTTTTCGTCGGAAAGAAATGTAATAGTCACATTATTGTGTTGCTGTTTCCTCCTCCAGGTTCCCGGAGGTTACTATCCAATATCTAAACGCACTACTGGAAAATAATGTTAGCTACATGAATAACTCATTCAAAATGCCAATTTTCATCCTTTACCATTACATTTGAGGAATTGAATTACAGATCATTCTTGCGTTATCAGGTTTATGGGTCATTTTATGGTCTCATGTTGCCCTTTTATGCCTATTATCGCAGAATGAAAGTTAAGCCCACAACCCTGCATGTATTGTGGATTGGTGTGTGTCGGGAATTTAGATCTTTCAGTGGTCATAGCATGAAAATTGAATTTCAATTTTTTTGCGTGCTCTCTCTCTTCTCTAAATGGAATAAACATCATTTACCAGTATGAAAATTCACTGTGATTTGAGATCATTACACGTGAAGGTTCAACGGCATTACTACGAATGCTGCGAGCAGATTTCTGGAGAAAGAGAGAGGCTCGTGGAAATATTAAATTGAAGAAAATCTTTTGACGCACAAAAAAATGAAAAACATGAAGGATTTTTTTTTTCATTTAAATTGTGGCTAGGGTCACAACCATCGATTGTTTACAATGAGGAAAAAATATTAGAGAAGAGGTTCTGGTGGTAGCAGTGGCGCAGCGAGCTGGTATACCCTAGCTGGTATACCACACCCCCAGGCACCCCAGTATTAGTTGCGCCTTAATTCCTAGCTGTGGCCCTGGGTGGTAGTCCGTGAGCTGCAAGATAAACGAGCCACGATGCTGCCTCTCCGAATAGTTGCGAAAAACAGAGGTAACTGGGGTGTAGGATGGTATGTTAAAAAAAAAACACGGGAGAGTGAGCGCACATAAACAAGAGACAAGTTTCCCACGAGGCGGTAGCCGGCGTTCTTTTCTCGTATGTGTATGCCCGTGTGTGTGTGAGACAGAGAAGGCTTTCCCGTGTCCTCGTGCTCTCGCGTATGTGTCTGTTCATTCATGTATTTACTGTGGATTATTTGGCTATTTCTCCTTGACCACGCTGTGTGTGTTGTAAGGGGCAAGTTGAAACAATGATTTATGAGGATTTGCGAAACGTTCGGTTAACGCAAGAGATAATTTTATCTGCTTCGATTGATGTAGGCTAGTATCTTTCGTGGCACGCAATACTGTATCCTTTTTAATCACCGCTCTTTTACTTTATTTATAGTTTTGTCGAGTTTTTCAGCTAAAATTTTCATATATTTTTTCCAAAGATTTTGTCCCATGCGTCCAATATAGCTCGTATTCTTCACAGTAATTTAATTTGCCTATTAATAAGTAATAGCAAACAAATGGCATGGATATATTATTTATTCTTATTTTTAAATTTCACGAAGGCAACATTTGCAAATGAACATTGGGAGACAGTTATAATCACAGGAAAAAATGAAATGCGAACTGCTATTGATACTTTATTGCATGCCTGTAGAGCTATTTATTCCTCGCGTATGTGTCTGTTCTGCAGTCCGACCGACGCGACGGTTTCGTCGCGAACTCTCTCTCCGCTCCTCGCTCCGTGGGCCTGCAGCCCCGTGACCATTCCTCGGTTTCCCCGCCAGCGCCGCCCGTGCAGTGTGAGGGTTGGGTCCATACGAGGGGGTGGGAGGGAGGGTTTGTGTTTTTGGAGTGCTAGGACGTTTATTCTCGACTTTCCCACTTCGGATGGATGTCAGCGCGCGGTTTTTGGGGGCGGAGCAAAGATGGGAAGATGAATATTTGTGGCTGTAGAGCGGTGTTGCCAAGTCTCTTTGCGGCTTGCATAGCCTTTGTCCTTTTTATTTCTATTTTTGGTTCCCTCTAACTTTTTGAAGAGAAACTTCTCCATGTGTTCGTTTTTACTGCAGCTTATAACAATAATAATAATTATTATTATTTTTATCAGGTACTAATGTACTTTGAACGAGAAAACGTTTATTTATCAATGCGTATTGAATTCCAGAACTATTTTCATAAAAATTAATATCGTTTTGTATCAATACCGTGCAGTTAACACTCGTTGTCTTGAGTTCATAGATGCCACCAAGTACTCTATATGATTGCTAAACACACCCCAGAATTGAAAATATCCATTGCGAAAACATTTTAGCGGTCGCTATCGGTGTTTCCAATTATTTTTGGTGTAAATTACCATTTGCTGTGGCTTGTAAACGTGTCAAATTGAGCAAGCACTTTGCGCATGTAATGGTGGAAATGTGTTTGGGGTGGTCCATATCAGAGATTGATATTCCACTTTCCCACGTGTTTGTCTCGCGTGGAAGTCATGGTTTATGGTTCGGGGAAAAAACGAATTCCCATATCTATCCGTTCGGCAAAACATCTCTCTTAATTTATCGCTTCTATCGGACCGGGAAATATATTGTGGCTCTAATACTATTTTATCTGTGTCGCTCTTAAAGATATCCATTCTCAATTGTTCAAGCAATCTAAGCCTAGCGCGCAGCCTCCGAGTCTCAGAACCAGTCCACGAAGCACTAGAAAAATTGGTAGTATGCGTAAATTTTGGAGTTTTTCGATGTCCATGAGCTCCTTGTGCGTTTAATTTATGTGTACTAGACTAGTATGTCTTTACTGTGGTTTATTTTGATATTTCTCCTTGACCGTGCTGTTTGTGTTGCAAGGGGCAATTTGAAACAATTATTTATGAGGATTTGCGAGACGCTCAGTTATGCCAAGGTAACGCATGGGTATGCCAAGAGAAATTTTAGCTGCTGCGAGTGATGTAGTCAAGTATCTTACGTGGCACACAATACTCTATCCTTTTTAGTCACCGCGCTGTTACTCACTTTATAGGTTAGTCGACATTTTCCGCCAAATTTTTCATATATTTTTTTCTAAAGATTTTGTTCCATGTGTCCAATATAGCTAGTATAAATGGATCTACTTTTACCAGTAATTTTATTTGCCTATTAATAAGTAATGGCAATCAACTGGCATGGATATATTATTTCTTCTTATTTTTAAATTTCACGAATTCTACATTTGTAAATGAATATTGGGAGATAGTTAAATCACAGGAAAAAATGAAATGCGAGCTGTTATTGATACTATGTTGTATGCCTGTAGAGTTATTTATTAATTATTTTAAACGAATATTGTGCTGTAATACAATCTGTATTCTATGAGAAAGAGGACGTATGAGGTTTTTGCCTGCAGCTTAACCATTGGTGACGTGAGGTGGTGAGGAGACGGACAAGCTTAAGTGGTTGTGGAAAAGGTCGTGTTTTTTTGACCACTCAAAAGATGTCACTTTTTCTCGCCATGTTTTTGCTTTCTCGGTGAAAAGGGTTTTCTGGATATCGCTATCTTTATTCACAGTAGAGTGTCTAGGTTTTCATATAGCTAAATAGAAATAATAGTTGATGCTCTGTATTTATATTATGTAAATAATTGCTTCTACAAAACAAATACTTTATGGCTTTCTTTTTTATTCTAACATAAAATACCGCGACAAAAGTCTCGACATCTACGATGATTTTTGTAACTGATTTTCATTAAAATTTTCCAAAAACTTAGAATTCACATTGTACCTCGAGCATTTATTGACTTCAATGAATGTTAAGCCGCGCTCAAATAGCCCTACTGACTCACACTTTAGTTTTTTATTGCATGTACACGTGAATGGCTGGTATTCTAACACCTCCCGCCACACGCCCGTTGATTAGGCTTAGAAGCAGATATCTCAGCGGGTGTACACATATTCTTGCTCAGGTTCTTTCCTCTTATTTACGAGTGCATTTTAGTTCCGGACATTCACAAGTAGGAACACGAATCCTGTGGCACTTCTAATTGGTATTTTCGTGATCGCCATGGCAGGTGGCGTGGATCCCCTCTCGCGTCGGGCTAATTAACACAAGATTGCACTCTCATCGCTTTTTTCCACTTCCTGTTTTCCTCTTCGTCCTCTCCATTACGAGCCAGCGTCGCACTCTCGTTTTGATGGTCGTCATGGTGGCGTGACGAAGGTTTTGCCACCCTTGCTATCGGGACAAAAATTACAAGTACTCACCCAAGTGTTTAAGTGTTGTGCTAGAGGGGGCATACACTATCGGTGGAAAGCGGGACACTCTTAAAGTAATATCAATAATCAACCGTTTTTCTAATTTTCTGATAAAGTCATCATTTAACGCTGCGTTTATAATATATATACATCTAAATCTACATCTACATAATACACTGCGAGCCACCTCAAGGGTGTTCGGCAGGGGGTGACAAATCACCAACATGCAGCATGCAAGAGGACCGCCACATACACACCACACGGTCATAGAAATATTACGCACATTAGCAAAATATACATGCTTATTCTTAAAAAAATTACTAATGGTTAGTAATTCCCAGAGCAAATATATGCAAGGTTAGAACTATGAAAAAAACATGCAATGAGTGATCCTATCGAGCGACGCCATTAATCCTATCAATTGAGACAACGTTGCTATCCTTAAATGTTAACATTTTAAATCTCTCTGTTTTGCAGTCTATTTATTTTATTTTATTCTTATGATCGCGTCTACTATAGTACGATGGTGAACGAAGAATATGATTCACGTCGTCTGAGAAAATATCTTCTTCGAATTTCCTAAGTTAAGCCGATACTTCGATCTACGCTCCTGTAAATATTCCCATCCTAAGTCGTGTAACATACTTGAAACGCCGCACTTTTTGTCGAAACAACTCATCACAAATAGATATAATAAATAAGGTAATACCTAGTTGGTTTCTATCCCGAGGCTTCGTGGATCAATTACCGATTAAAGCTTTCATTTAAATGATATGTAAGCCCTTCAAATGAAAATCCTGAAAATACGTTCACGGAAAGTGACTCCCCCGTCCACAACTTCAAGTGTATGATGCACGCCTATGACTTTTTTTTGGACGAACTCACTTATCTAAGATAATAATCTTGTTGAATCACCGAATATTTGATTATTGATACGCCGTAAATAATATATGATCGCATAATTCAATTTTATTCCCTTTACTGTCGTGGATAGATTGGTGCATAAAAAACTCGGCATACGGCGTTCGAAAATTACATTTCTTTGCTGTAAATTTACTTTTTACTAGTAATTCCATCACAGGAAGCAATGAGTAACTACGTAATTTTGGTGTGGATAAATTACTGCATTCAACGGGCTGGCTTTTGGAATATCTATAATAGTGAGGTTCCCATGGTGCGAATCGTTGGTGAAGTATTGGGTCATGCAAAGTAAGCTTCAAACACAGCGGTCTTGCGTGACGATAATTCTCAGCCTTGTTTTTTTCGCTCGTAAATGAAAGAGTAGGGGGTGCCGTGGGTGGCAATTTGTTTCTGGGGCTAATGCTTGGCGACTTCGCGTCTCTCGTACCAATTTTCCTTTGACGACAAGTCGGCTCAACAAAGCGTGGTCTACCAAAGTAACGAATTACCCACGAGCGTTGTCTAAGTTTGGGGTCGGGAAGTGTTATGGGCAATTTTCCTGCAAGACTTGGAGCGCTGCTAAGCCATTCCTCTGAATAATGACTGCAAGTAGCCCAAGTGAGGGATGGTTTTATTAATTTCTGTGTGAAGAAACGCATTACCGTGTACGCCACCTTCGGTTTTTTTGGTGGGTGTGAAGTTTTTATGAATAATGCTCAGAGTCAGGCGAAATATTTAAATGGGTGAATCAGAGTAGATTTTGCCTTTGGAGAACTATAATAACTCCTGCTTGTTTCCCTTATGGTTGTACAGTTATATTTTCTTTAACGTTCAAGCAATGGAGTCCGTGCTTTTATCATCACCTGTGTCAATCATTTGTAAATCCCATTTCGTTCCCTGTTGAATAGTGCTTCTGAACATCCTATTTTCTTACAAAGAACTGTGTTCTGTATCCTTTCCTGATGTCTCATGGTTTATCATGAATAAAAATAAGGTTAACGTTATTTCTCCATACGTATAGTTTTATTAACGATTTTCCTTGGCATTTGAGACTAATTACGAAAGGCTGTGTTTTTGGCATGATTTTAAGACATTATGGTGTCTAACACGAGAGCTACCGAGAAGGCTGGTTTTATTAAATGCTGATCCAAAATTTAAGACAAGCAATCATCCTAATGGGTATCCTTCACCTTAATTCAGATTAATTGTGGCATAAAATTCGAAGTTTTAGCGTTAAGTTTCAGCGAGAAAAAGTTATTTTGTGACACCCCCCCCCCCCCCCAATGCCTTGAGTAGGAGTAGGATGATAATTTTGTTTTTTCTTAGGGGCTAGATTAGCTATTGCTATAATTTTTTAATGAATTCATGTCACTTAATGTAGCAACAGTATTCATGGGAAAAGTTTGATGGCTTAAGTATATTCGAGGATGTGCACGGAATGTGGTTTGTTACAAATGTGTGAGCGTTATTTTGGAATTCATGACGTTAAACTCGTAATTCCCAGCTATAGCCACAAAAAACGTCGTGAGGGCTTGGTATATCATCAAATTTTGACCTCCTTTAACCTTGAATGCCTCTTCCATGGCCATTATTGGCTAGTCTCGAGAAAGGTTATAATTTGGGCAATGCCCTCGTGCCCCCGTAATTTGTGAAATCTGGAAAAACCATCTCTCAACTCCGTTTCTTCGCATCGAGTGATAAATTTCAGGAAAAAATCATGCATAGCAACTCCTGCCAAATCTAACATTGACTTATAAAAAAATGATTTTACTGTTACAGGGTATGAATACGATGCACGGAATGAAACTGCCTTTTAATGGTACTTGTAAAGGATTCATTGTGATTGCCAGTAGTCATAGCAAAAGGAGTTCATAAAGTTTGCATATACCTACGCTCAAATTCTGTTACTCAAATTCTCCTATTCAAAGCTGTATGGATAGCCCGATCTAAAATGCTCTGTCGTGGACGTCCATATATTTCGACGCATAGAAGATTTTTCTTCCTCAAATCAATTCTAATAGGGCTCTGCGTTGTTGATGAAGCAGTGCTGCGATTCATTTGTACACCCGAGGCAAGGGAGTGGAGAAAATTGCAAGAATTTGTTGCATACACTTTTTGCGTTAATCACGTGCGATGACCCTACTGCGTATTGTATCAATTTTTCCGCATGCCATTTGGTCATTTGTAGGTTCGAAGATTTGCGCGACGTTGATCAGATGATCTCTGCATTCTCTTCGGGTTTTCACCGCGTCCGTTGGGTTTTGGCGAGAATAGTTTCGCTGACATTGCAGTCAGCGTCTTCAGGTCGAAGGTGAAGTAATTATACGAGGCCTATACAAGGCGGAAATTTTCCGAGTTACTTCACCTTCGACCTGAAGACGCTGACTGCAATGTCAGCGAAACTGTTGTTGCCAAAACCCAACGGACGCGGTGAAAACCCGAAGAGAATGCAGAAATCATTTTTTCATTTGTCTGTGAAAAAAAACTTTTATTAAAGCCGATAGATAAATGTTACGCAACTTTCCCTGCTAGATCCCTCCCTTGTTCCGACTGACTCCTTACTTTGAAGTGGTGCGAAAATCCCTCTGGAAAATGCTTTGAAGGGCGTCGGTACTTTTAGGACGGGTCGCTCGGACGGAGCTTAAGGGTGGCGGTGTATGTCGGGGGAAAGGTGCGGTCGTGGAATAAAGGGGATCGCAAGGGAGGGTGAGCGAAGAGTTTAGGGGAGGAGAGGGGCCTGCCCACGCGGAATAAGGGATGGGCCAAAGTCACCCCGTGGGGAGAAGGTGTTCGGAAGAATAGAGGGATAAAGCTCCGCTAGGGGATGCGGGGTTTTAGATTGAGAATTAAGAGCTGAAAGTGTGCTCAAAGACGACGGAGAGATAAGTCACGAATCCAAATGCTGTGCTATGCGAGCGGTCTTATCTAGCTTCTGGCGCCCGATATTAGATATTCACTCCAGAAATTAAGCAATTCCCGTTTGTCCGGCAGATATTACCCAAGTAGATATCCCAATACATTGAATGAGAGCGAGTTGTAGAACGAGAGCAGCATATTAGCTCCAGGTTAAATAATGAAGGTGAGTTGTAGTATCACTGTTTAATTACGGATGATTGAAAGGAGAAATAAAATTTTTATTATTAATCCATAACCTTGGTAAACAGCGAAAGTGAGGTTCCTTATTGGTTGCGTAGTTATAAAGTTTTATTTTAGGCGATAAATTCGCTAGAAGGTCTCTCAAAGTGCTACAATTTACTTTGTTATGTGTCATTTAAAAATATCTTTGATTAAAAGTATATACATTGAATTACATCTGTATATTTGTTATTTGTGGCGACAATTGTAGCTTAGTGTAAAGAGCGTCCAGCTCCCAATCCGAGAGTCCTGCGCTCAAATCCCGGTTGAAGCATTAGAGCATCTCAAATCGAGTAATATGTGGTTGGGGGAAAGGAAAGAAAGATAAAACTACCCCAAAATGTGTGGAGTAATCTCACGCCGTGTGACTAAGTCCGGGGTGATATACCTCACCTATCCGGTTTTATGGGGAGGCTATAGGCCCGCTACTTGAAAGGCTAGGCTACTGATTGAAGGGTTGAAGTCTTGAATGAAGCCATGGGTCATCCAAAAACAGAAATCCCCTTGTTTTGAAGTTGTACTCGACAAGGAACTGGCCCTCACACATCGAATGTGAAAAGTACACAGGCCCATGGCTCTGTCAGGGTTGAGCCGTAGCCTCACCTTTACAAATCAGCCTACGGGTTGATTTACTGAGTGATTAGTGCTTCCGTGATACAGCTTGGCATTTTTGATATTACTTGGATAACTTTAGGATCAGGTCATCGTCGTATATTCTCGCTAAAAACTAAGCTATGAGAAAGTAGGTGTCCGGCTGAGCTCAAGATTGCGTCAAGTAACTCGAGAACGAACGAGGCTCAGGTTTTGTAGAAGAGAGGAATTTCTCTTTCGTGGCATCGCATGCGGAGTGTAGTGGACTCGAAGGGGTGGGCCGTTTTGGTGTTAGCGGTGGGGGGGGGGGGCGGAGAGGAGAGGGGAAAGAATGGGATTTTGGCCTTAACTCAAAATGAATGGTGCAGGAAAAGGGTGCGGGGAATGAAGTGGGGGAGAAATAATTACTGCAGGGGTGCCGGGACGGAGTATTGCTAACCGTGGTAAGGGGAGGAGGGTTAACGATATAAAAGGGACGGAGAGGGTTGCTGTGGGATGCGAATAAGGGTGCATATCCACGGTCACCCTCTCTTATCTTCTGCAAAGACTGTCCCCGGTTAATCCTTGTCTTGTCTAGCGAGTGCATTCAGGCCGATTGGAGAGCATTCGTTTGCCCCAACCCCTATACCTGTCACGTTGAATGAGGTGTTTAAGGCATTACTTTTATTCCTTGCTAAGCTAGGAGCTAGTAGAGGGTTAAAATTTATCGCTTATGGTGTATCCTCTGAAATGTGATGGAATGAACCTTCTGCTCTATTACTCAATTGCTTTGCAGTATTGGTATTTTCTGGAAGAATTCTCGATTGGTGTTCTTCTAGACTGCAAAAAAATTGAATTGCACCTCATTCAACGTACATATGTTGTATTGAACCACATTATTCGGTTTGAACAGTTGATTTTTGTGTATCATGGCCCCATCATTTTACTATCTTTTCTATGTTAATGTTATTCGGTGTTTCTTACATTTTTTCAAGTGCTCTTAGTGTTTTGTACATATTTCACCCTCTCATTAATAGGTGAAAAGAATATAAAATGGTTAGGGAAACAAGTTTGCGGTCATCGATAGGACCATAGTAATAGTTATGCAGCTACTCTAGCTAAGTGGAACTATTCACTTACGATTACATCTCAGGAAATTAAGTACTGAAGTAATTAAATTAACAGGAAATTCTATAAAATACCGTTTCTTTTCTTGCGACCTTATCGACCAAATGAATTCTTGGTTCAACACTCACTAAATGTCTCGGTGAAGGGGGTGTTTGGGGCTATACGTCTTCCTTGTAAATATTCTCATGCTAGGACGTATTAGAGGTTCAAATTAATCCCCTTTTTCTAAGCTTTGCGATGCGTGAGAATCATCCATCCTTTCAGTAAAATTAAATCTTTATAGCCCTGCTATATCCTTGAGAAATATCCAACTCTTGAATGGTTCGTGCTCTTAACTTCCCCTTAAACACTTTGGCTGTCTCCTCTTTGAACATGAGTTTCTGATAAGTTTCTCAAAGTTTATATTTGCCTAAAATAGTCTACACCCTGAGTCTCCTTTTTTAGATTGTTGTTATTCAGAAATTTTACCGCTTACATTAGTACAATTAGCAATATTAAATTTGTTTGAAGTCACGCGCACTGTAATAATCCACAAAGTTATATCCACCGAGGGTGAAGTCCTCCTTGAAAAAATCATTTCACTATCCCCAACCGTTTGTCTTGACTACCGGTCATGTGCAGTGCCGTTTACAACACACACGATCTTCTTCCAAGTTAGATGCGTACTCGGTTTCTCGAAAGGATAGTTAGCGTCTCCTTTCCTCATTTTACTGAAGATAGAAAGGTTGAAGACCGGAAATTGAAAGGCCCTGGTTCGAATGCGGGAAAAATAATGATCATAATGATTATTTCGAAGAGAATGTCATCATTAAATAAAAATTTAGGATTTACAATTATGCTACTCGTGCTGAAAGGGCTCGATGTGTGGGTGTGAAGGAAGGGAATCTGACGGAGATGAAGAGAAACGACGAAGTGCTGGACATGGTGGTTGAGGAGAGGAAGCTTCTAAATGAGATACTGAAGAGACTAATCTTTGAATGCAGTGAGCACCCAGCGGGAATGGGGTGTTGACAGCAGTGTTTGGGAAGAATATTTGGAGAATGAGATATGAAGAGAATAGGGTTCATCGATAAAGTGCAAGTTAATAAGTCTCATTCTGGATTGAAGACGGAAGTTCATTATGGGAGGGTTGACTGCCGGGTTGATTAGCAAACGCAAACCTACGGTAATCGTATACAAGAATTGCCATGAGAAAAAATTCCCCTGGACCGGGAATCGAACCACGGACCTTTGGCTTTCCGGGCCACTGGGCAAACCACTACGCCTACTAACACCTAGTGCCATGAGTCTCGGTATAATAGCCATGGGAATTAAAGAACCTGGATAGCGTAGTGGTCTGTGCAGTGGCCCGGAAACCAAAGGTCCATGGTTCGATTCCCGGTCCAGGGGAATTTTTTCTCATGGCGATTCTTGTATATTTCACCGCCGTTCACGCGTCAAGTTTAGAAATATTACACCTACGGTAATCGGTTGAATAATTTTATAAATATACCACTTGTTGGGGTTATTAATCGGTAAATAGGTGCGGAGATATTGACGGAATAGGGATCGAACTAATGATGGAAGGCGAGATTGATTGAATGCTAAAGGAGAAGTGCGAAATCAAAGAGGTAAGAACATACGAAAGGCAAGAGGGAAAACTCGCATGAATCACACGAGAGAATGGTGATATTGTGAAGGGGTGGTTTGGGGGTCGAGAAGTGATGTGATGTGGGTCCTGGTGGAGTCAGTCCGCATGCGAAACGGAATGAACGTCTTTTGGTCGGGCGAACGAATTCCTTTCGGAGTGAAGGGTGAATGTTGCTTTTTTCACATTCTTAGGATTGTGTCCTACTTTTCATCCTGAATTACATGCGTGGACAGGGTCTCCTTTCATGCTGAGAAGCACGCTTTCCTATAAAAGGTTGGATTTCAAAGGGAAGAGGAAAAGAAAATTGAGAAAAGTTTGCTCTAGGTGCCTGCGGTGAGCTCTACCCTAACCTATCCAAACCAGCCTATATCAGTTGAATCACTGAGTGGGTGAAGGCAAAAATATTTTACTTATAAATATTAAAAATGAAAAATGTATTCGTACTCTCTCGTTTTGTTCGTCAGTTCAGCCCTAAGTTAATGCAGCGCTCGGCTTGGTGTGGTAGTTTGAATGCAGACTTCCCTCCCCAAAATAAACAAATAGTTAATAGCTTTGAGGAGGTTGCTTTACACACAGATCTCGGTCCTTATAGTAATGGGCGTTTAGTCTCGGGCCCCTGACGACTCAGAAGCAAAGTGCCGCCGACACCGAGTTTCCTTCCTCCAATATTACATTCCTCCCCTCCCTTGGCGTAAATTTTGATCGCCTCCTGTTAATCCCTTCCTTTTAAATGTTTTCGTCGAATTTCCTTGACTGTACGTTTGATTTTAACATTTTTTCATATTTTGTAAAGTACAGATTTTCCTCTATTTTTCACTTTAGTTCACATTCCTGTGTACTTTTTAATACAGAAATAGAGCTAATCATTTTAACCACGGTATTCAAGATCGTAATATGGTAAGTCCGCAATATTTTGATGGAGCCTATGGTATTATTAAACTTGAAAAATGGCATTATCATATTCTGATATTTTCCATGAAGTTATTTTGCGTCACTGATCCCAACTAGTGATCTCAGTAATATTTTTAGCATGGATCGACAGTATGAAATGTACTTATACCAAGTTGTCTCGTTATCTTGAATCAAAAGTAATAATAATGCCTACTCAGCATGATTCCAAAATTATCAAATGGTGCTGGATGCAATGCACATGCCTACCATGTGAATAAAACTTTGACTTGTTTACTTAGTCGTTATTTTATTATTGTTTCATCAAATTCAGTAGTAATTTAAATTAAGCTCAGGTGAAGGACTCATGTCGTATTTTTCCGCAGTTAATACCTGTTTTGTCTTTTTCCAGGTGTCGAAAAACAGTGTGAGAGGTCTTGAAACTAACTGTGGAGAGGAAAAAGCATCGGTAAGCAGTTTATGCTCTTTCAATGGCCCTGTATATTTTGCGATGAAAAATATGTTTTAGATGAGCATCGGGGATGATGAGTGTGAAAATATTTTCAGGTTAAAGCGAAAACAGTTTTGCGATAACTTGTTTTCTCGGCTTGTTTACGCCAGAAGATGATGATGACGGAAGTTAAGAGAAGAAAACCATCAGGGTGGAAATTAATTTTTGCGGTATCTTCTACTGTAAATACTGGATTGATGACTCTCCACAGGGACAAAATATTAATTCTCTAGCGGTAAAAATATTATATATTTATCGGATTTTTTAATTATTTTTTTACAGAGAGTTACACAAACTATTTACTATTTTACATCAGTGACTCTTCTTATCAGCTAGCGACGAGAGGCGATGATACTCCACTTACAGAAGGAAGCCATTAGTAATGAATTTCCAAAATGACTCAATTGTTGCTTTACATACAGGCAATGATGACCTATTGCGTAACCACTCATGATTGTTGCTTGGCAGTAAACGTTTGCAGGAATAGTAGCTATCAGCCAGACGCCTGTAGCTAGTAATTTCGCCAATAGCCAGTGTATCATAATATACTATAATATGTTTGGGGGGAAAATGAGACCGTAGAAGGAAATATATTTCGAGTGTGAATATCTCTGGGAATAAGGGAGCAAAGGAAGTTTTCTGCCCATCCTGAAAAGTACAGAAAACGGTGAATTTGGAAAATTCATCGTTCAAGATGATCATAATATAAGGCTAGAACAATTAATTCTAGGGTTTAAATTGTGGCTTTAGTGCTGCTTTTCCTTTTGGATATTTATCTCGGTGGAATTGAGTTGAACCGTGTTGGTAAATTGTAGTTCGGATTGGAGGTTTTGTCCGAAATTCCCCTATAGGCGTCCATGCATGAATAACGCAAAATTTGGCTAAATTGTGCGATTAAAGGAACTGCAATAGATTAAACTCAGCCTTGTGCATAGTGACGTGGTTGGAGTTGGAACCTTGTGCAAGTAGTGGGGCGCATTTGAGGTGATTCATCACCTGCTTCGTGGCCGGTGTCATCCTTCTCTGTGTCATGCTCCATTTTTCATTTCGTAAGATAGTGCTTAGTCGTGGGAAACGAAAAGAAATAATCCACGTCAGAGTGGAACTATTACTTTGAAATTATGGAATTTCCAAGAGGAATGATTAATGCAGCGGTCTAACCAAAATTTAATGAGGTTAAAAGGCGTAGTGCGCCTGGGTGCGTTGGAGAGCGAGTCTACCCGTTGGGATTTCATGGAGTGCCACTGCTCTCTGTATTTGTGGGCGTAAGTAATGGGTGCGGTAATGGCCGCAGTAAGACGCAGGGCGTGTTGTAATTACTGAGCGTTTTCAGGCACATGTACGGCGATAGATCGGGAGAGCATTCGCAAAAAGGTTTGTGAGCTCCTGAAATGATTTACTGCTCAATTACGTGCGCACAATGGCGGAGGGAATGAAAAAAACACTGCCGCCTAACGATTGTATGTCTTTGCTTAAACCAATCAATTCTCAATTTTGCGAGGCAAGTTTCATGGGTTGCGCAAAAACGACTTCATTCCTGTTTGCCTCCGAGAAAAACGTGACTGCTGAGGACGTAATTTAGGGTGAACTTCTGGCTTAGTATCATTAGAGAAGTTTAAGTGTACTACTACGAAATTTGCCGCTGTACTGATTTCACCTTTATGTATTTTGGAACACAAAACTTTTTTCTCATTTCTGAAAACTGCTTCAGCAAATAAAAACTTCTTGGATCAAGATTAAATGTAAATTAATCCATGATCCCTGGTACGTACGT
This sequence comes from Ischnura elegans, assembly GCF_921293095.1. Lineage (NCBI taxonomy): Eukaryota > Metazoa > Arthropoda > Insecta > Odonata > Coenagrionidae > Ischnura > Ischnura elegans. The sequence continues at coordinate 108,158,079 of NC_060254.1, read as the reverse complement.
GTAGTCAATGCCCTTTTAAAATCTTTTCCAGCAGTCTTTACCTTGCCACAAGCCTACTTCATGTTGTTCTTTTAGGTGGGGCACAGCATCATACTTCCTTCGGAATATCAGTGTCAAGTACACCGCATTGTGTCATCCTGACTTTGCTTGGCACTGTATTTTGTTTGAAGTAATTTTATCATTCAAGAAATGATAGCGTTTTTTCGCCTGCATACTATGGTATAATTTTTGAATGCATTTTTTATATTACTTATCCGAATACCTGAGCAGGTTGAGTAGTTCAACTATTTAGGCAGTACGTTAGAGGAAAACGGATACAGTAGTAAGGACATTAGGAAGATAATTGCATTAGCAAAGGAGGCGTTTATGAACGGGAAGGAGCTTCTGAGAGGATCGTTATCGAAGATTTTAAAGAAAAGGTTAGTGAAGAGTTTGATCTGGAGTGTAGCTCTCTACGGTGCGGAAACCTGGACATTGAGGAAAGACGACGAGAGGAGATTGGAGGCATTCGAGATGTGGGTATGGAGAAGAATGGAGAGGTTGAAATGGACGGAGAGGAAAAGGAACGACGAAGTGCCGGATATGGTTGGCCAGGAGAGGCAGCTTTTGGATGAGGTACGCAGGAGACAGAATGTATGGATGGAGCGAATACTTAGCGGGGAGGGGATGTTGAAAATAGTGTTGGAGGGTAGAATATTAGGGAAACGAGGGTGGAGAAAGAAAAGAATAGGTTTTTTAGATAGATTGCAAGTGAGTAGGCCTTACAGTGAATTAAAGAAGGCAGCGCTGGAAGGAAAGAGAGGATCCCAGATCACTTCTTTGTTACTCCATGGAAATTACCTTGATCGGTAGAATAGTGTAATAATCCGAATAATAGTTTACGATCGCGGGGCTCAATTATATTCATCGATATTTAATTGTGTTCATCGCGAATCACTAGAATTTCGAAATTAGAAGTTTATTCACTCATGAAGACACGAAATGACATCCCTCGAAGTGCAATACCCACCTCAGGAGCACCACCGTGCCGTATCTTTCGAATTTGGACCATTTCCCATGACCTGGTTTTATGAAGAGGACTATGCATGTGAGTGGGCAGGTAGTAGTCGATATATTCACCGGGCCGGTTTTATATTTATATCCACGGTTGACCCAAATTGAGGCATAAAATACTTGGCCCCAATGCGCTCTATAGGCTCGCATTTACCGAAAATTCCCCCTGAAATACTATTATATGATTCCGCGGTTAACGGCTGGGATGGTGGGGGGTTAAAAATAGTCAAGACATGTGCTGGGTTTCGGATAAACCGCTATCGCCCGGTGAGAGCTTGATAGGTCATTGGGTCCGATCGGGGAAAGTAAGAGAAGGAAAAATAAGGTTATAATTTGCTATTGCTCAACTTATTTTTACTATCGATCGTGATTGAGCTGGGAAGTGAAGGGAAAACTGTTTTTTCATTATCTGATCCATCCCATATTTTTGAGCACTTTGCAAAGAAATTGGACGAAGTTAACCTTTTTGTATATAAGTTGATGACGTAGCATGCTTCTTCCGAGCGGGTCACCTTTTTTCAACTAGTCTCTTGTATCGGCATCGCTTGGTTCGTTGCTATGTATACACTAATGGGCGATTTCTTCTCTCCATGAAGGAATTAGCGGGCTGGTACTCTAATGACGTCACGCACTCATAGAAATTGAGCAGCAAATGACTCGTACTATTACTTAATGATCGTTGGAGAATCGATGATTTTGTAAGACTTTTCCACCCTGCCTGGTTCTTTCTTTCATCTGCCAATTTCATTCAATGAATTGCGCTTTCCGGCCTGAATAGAAAACCACGATGCTCCTGAAATACTTCACAAATCTGCGATTAACGCCCAGATTGGTGGGGAGCAGGGATGCCGAATTACAAAATTTTGGAGGGGCCCAAACCTGGAGGGGATCTTGCCTGGGAAATGTTATAAGTAGTGAGTTTTAAGTTTTTTAAGCATTTTAAAAGAGTCATATGATCAACATTAGAACCCTGATAACTCGAATCTCGATATCTGGATACTCCGGGGAAAATCGACAGGCCTGACACATTTTTTCCTCACTCCCATAACCAATTTGTGAGGGGGCTCGTGCCCCCTCAGGCCCCATGGAGTCGGCGCCACTGGTGGGGAGTAAATGTTCTTCAAGGCTTCTGCTTTGTAGCGAACAAATATAAGAAGCCCATAGACTGGTAATTTGGGTCAGATAAAGAAAGCAATCAGCGTAAAAAAGTCATAAAAAATACCAACAGCGGTAACCAATGGAATTCTCTTTGCCAATTTACCTCTTTCCTCCTTACCTTTCGGCTCCCTCGCAGTAGTAAGTAGCATGAGAATGGTTGGAAAATAGGGAAAGTGTGGGAAATGGAGTTTTGAAGACATGTGGTGAATGGTTTGCGGACGAAACATCGGAATGAATGCAAGGGAGGAAAAAGCGTGGGCACGGGCGTAAGGAAACATAAGATGCAAGCTTGATTCACCGTCGTATGTACTGTGGGTGCCGGACGCGCTCATGTCGGTGTATAAGCTGCTTCGGATGAAGCTTTCGCATTTCCTCTATTTCGCTCTCTTCCCTTCTTTATATGGGGACGGCAGACGATCGATGATATTACCGTTTCGCCATCACTTGTGATTTTAGAGAGTTCATTGAAGAGAAGCATTCTCAATCCACGCGTCGACGTTATATTAATAAGACACATCACTCCAGCTGATGGGCAATGTTATTCGTTCAAACGTCTTGAAAACTAATCATAATTTACGTCCAAGACCTCCCCACGCTTAGCGAATCCTACGTACTTCACGACTTTGCAAAAAATAATTATGTATTGAATTATATCATCTGCGCGTTGAAACTGCATTCAGTTCTACTAAATCATTTCAACGAGACATATTTTTTCCCTTTTTACCGGGATATTACTCACAATCAGTTGAATACGTGTGCGAAATAGCAAAAAAATTGTGGCAGGGAAAAAAAGTTTCAAGAAACTTTGGGATATATTAAAAATATTAAAATCTAGCATACATATACCATGATCTTAGTCTATGCCAGAAAAATCTCACTTTCAAAACGTAATCGCAATTATTGTCCATTTTACCGGCGTTTTGCGACATTTCTCTGCACTTGAATTGTTTTACAGTTGGGCATCAATACAAATTAATTTTTTTCAGCAGTTACGATGACTTAAATCTTGTTGTGGCGTCGTCTTATATTAGAAATGTTTGTGGCAAAGCCGTGAAGTAGGTAGGATTCGTAAGGGTGGGTAGGTCCTCGGACAATTGAGTGCGAATTCGCACTCGTCAGTCCGCACTTCGAAATCGAGACGAGTGTATGGGATCTTTATCCGCGAACTGCATAAAATATTAAGGAAAGATGCACTGTGTTTCAAAAACAGCCTCGAACGATCAGAGAATTCAACACAGCTGTCAAATGAATTAGGCGGGCAGCCAATTTAAACTCTTTAGCTGCGTTTTAGGGTTAAATTGCTCCAACAATCAAAATCAGAGTCCCTTTAGAGCTATTCAAAGAAATTCTTGTGATAAAGGGGCGTTGGTAATTGCTATACTTATCGAACTGAGGCAGTCACATCCAACCCAACGCTCACCCACTGTTTTTTAAAAAGTATTCTTGCACAGGGAAACGCTGGCAACTTCCCGCCAAACGCCTGTCAATACGGCTTGCGGTGGATTTCATGTAGATGTTCATGGATTTGGGAGTCGCGTTGGCCAACCTACCTTTCCACTAGAGCCTTACACTTGTCTCCACCTCTCGTATATTCTGCAATCTACGTGTATCTTACGACCATGTTGATACAGAATAACCGAGGGTCGGAAGAGAAGGGTCTCGATGAGCAGCAGTGAGAATGGATGAAATTGCAAGGACGCGGGAAGCAGCAGGGAAAAGGTCAAATAGGGTTGGATGGGAGCAGCGGAGAGAAATAAGATTTAAGGGATGAAACGGGAGAATGACAGAGTTAAGGTGATTTGACGACGGCGAACGGGGAGCAAATTCGAAGTAACAAAATTTAGCGACGAAGGCAGCCATGGGGCGGAGAAAATAAAAAAGAAGAAATGAAATAAGCGTCTGAAAGAGAACTGGAATGATGAGAACTTGGTATGGAGTGGAAAGCGTCGAGAGTTGGTGTAGCAAGATATCTGAACCTTTGTAAGGACAGCGTTTGAATTGGAAGAATGGGTTGTTTTATTTTGGAGTGGAATGAGATTTATGCGAAAAATTCGAGATGAGAAGATAGAAGGTCCAGAGTGGGATCCAGCCGTCGTCGTTTTGTTAAGTAGGTAAAGTGTAGCATTGGAGTGTGCATTCATGGTAACATTCGTTGCCAAGAGAAAGAAGTCCTGAATGGGGTCTTGATTAGAGTGTAGCACGAATGCAAGAGGTTTATTTTATTATTGGGACTGAGATGTAATTGAGGCATCTGATGTTGAGTGTGTACTTTTTTGCTGAATCGAAATAAATTTTCGAGGTGTTTTTAATGGAACCCTTGCGGTGAATACACGTTTTAGCTAAGAACCATTCAATTGAGTGAAATGAAAAATGGGATAATGGAAGACATAAGCCAGCCATCTGTTAAAAAAAGGAAACATTTTTGTAACGTTTACTCATGTTGGATAGTATAGAAATAAAAAAAAACTTAAAATAATAATAAACAGTGCTCAATTCCCCATAGTGAGCCAAAATATTTTGTTGTAATTGGCTCGTTGAGATGAATTCTCGTTGAAATGTCAAAACATGAGCCGACACCAAATGACTTGTAAAAATTTTCTTATGCATTATAAGCGCATGATATTCTACATGCAAACGGGAATAATACGCGTTTCGGCTTCTATGCCTTCGGCGTTCGTCTTGGATTCATGGCGGTTATTAGTGACTTGAAAAGGAAATAGTGCAGCATCAATGGCCCAGTTACATGCGGATGAGTACATTTTATCGCCATTGTGCGCCTATAAGACATTATTGTATAATGTCATCATTTCCATCACATACATGCCCTCATTTTCGTGTTAACCCCGTGTGAGATAACACTGTAGTTGAAGCTAACTGTAAGAATAGATGCACTGAAATACAGGAAATAAGAGGAAACAATAAAAATCCAGGAAAAACCAGATTTTCAGAACCAAACTTTCTTTAAAATTACTATTCATAAATGTTTTATATTGCCTAAAACTATACACAGGTACTCAATATCAATCATATTGCGTGCTTATCTTCCTTATTTGAAAAATATGGCTATGTTGTGGAAATCCTCGACAACTTTGGGTGGTGGAAGCATGTAAAAAAATTTCTTTGCTGTAATGAGGGGCTATAAAATTTTTCGAGCTTTTCGGGAGGTAATCAGAAGCACTTTGTGAGGGCTAACCAGGGTTCGCTCCGGAGAAGGGCCCCCTGCACACCTCATAAAATAAAAAAACGAGCGTAATATCGTCGTATTCAACCCTCCAATTACTCCTTCAACATCTCATTGCCGTGGCAAGTCCATTTTTACTCCCCAGAATGTTATTGAAATAGCACATACGATGGAATTGGTTGCCTTATACATAGTTTTGGACCAAATTTTTACAAGAGTGTCTTTTACGTTGCATTACGATGTTTTAGTATCATTTGATTCACTGTTTTATTAACATATTGAGGGCATTGCATATTATCGATGTCATTTTAGCTTCAAAGGACCCTAATTCATCCCAGCACGTCTATCAAATGACTAAAGCATTCATTAACAACGTATATAGCGTACAATCATATAGATACCACTGCGGAACGGGGACCATTTGGAGGAAAGACACTCGAAAGTGTGGTCGCCGAAGAAACTTAATAGGATTGGCAGCGAGGTTGAGGGACTCGGCAGGAATGGACCACACTTCCGTTTCTTTTTCGCCTTTCCCCGTCACTGTCTCGGTGGATATTTCCCTCCAGGTGCCTCCGTTCGCGTGGCCGCACCGCCGACTTCCCTTTTGCTCGCTGCCTTCTCAAAAGAACCTCCATCAAACTGTTATATTCCGACCCACCCCCACATCCTGGCCATTCTTTTCCACTCGAAATCTATCCCTAACTTCCCTCTTGGGCGGATCAAATCCCCTTCCAGATATAGTTACCTGCTGTCGATCTTGGGCTCCAGTGCTCCTGGCTCTACAGTTCTTTATCCGGTCGGATAAACTATGGACTTTTTTCCAAATCCCGTCTCCAAGTACGTCTTTCTATATCCCTATTTTATGGCTGGCCTCTTTCCAGCTCTATCAGTGGACTGGGCTACAATGCCCTATTTTTTAAGCGCTGGGAATATAGCCTAGATGGCTTGGTTCGTTGCAATATTTCATTAAAAATAAATTGAAATTCGAAGTAATCAATGATCGGATCATGGTGCTAAGATACCTCAATCTTTAGGATTTAGTTTTTAAGGCTATTTAGGGAGACTAAGGTAATGCTTTTCACGTTAATAGTGTTTTAAGTTTTCTGTGATGAAGCCGTAGTTAACATTAAAAAGTAATTTCTTTAGGTGCACTCCACTAATTTCAGTTTTGTCTTGATAAACGGAATTGTGTAACATGTCAAAAAGTGTGCTTCAGTTGCCCATTTACATATAAACATTTGATGGATTCTCAAAATATGAGATGCGGTATTAGCCTCTCGTCAAAAGTATTCTCCGACTCTGTTTTCTTAAGGATAGTTCTTTTTATTTAGTTTTTAAGAAATGTCGTTGATTGCTAGTTTTCTAATTTTAACTCATGAAAATGCTATTATTAGTTCTTACTCTACTCTGTCTTAACTGTTTTTTTATGTTCAACTCGTAGTTTATTTTATGATTTCTTCACTAGCTCACCGCAGTATTATGCAAAATGTATGCTTTTAGATTTGTTGTATCTTGACGTTTATATCGTCAATACATTAATTACTCTCGTAGGCATTCTGTTTGACGTGCAAATGGCAAGTGTAAAGCTATCTACGCTCAGCTTTACGAAAATGGTAAAGAAGTCTTCTGACGTCAGCTGATACTTCCGTGACGTAAGGTATTCATATTTGCGTCCAGTTCGATATTTTTCTTCTCTTCTACTTCTCCTGAACCAATTCTTTCCGGCCGAGCGGGTCCGAGTCTTGGGAACTTAAACGGATGTTCTTGAATTTTGAAAGCGACCGCTGAGTCGGAAAAAATCTTCCCAGAAGGCACCGCGGCTGACTTTAAGCCTCTCAATTATTCATTCTTTCGTCCACGTCTCCTTTTAGGCGCCACCTGCGCAAAAGAAACATACCAGCTCAGAGCGGCAGAACGTATCCCTGGGCCTATTTTGACCGGTTTTTTTGCGTTCCGATTGTCCCTAGGCCTTTCTTCCGTCCCTTCTGCCTAGCTCCCTCCCATTCATACGCGCTCTTTCTGGCTTGTATAAAAAGTTTTTAATTCGAATTTCCTTCTTTTGCACACGTCGCCTAGGGTATATTGCATCTGTTGCATTATTTTTTCATGAGCTTAGAGTTTCTATCTGCTTTCCGTTCCCGTTTCAACCGTCTTTACATTCTTTTCGTTTCATCTCACGATTCCATCTTTCTACGCCAACTGTGCTGTCTCGGGCGTGGGCTTCTTTCTCTCGTGTCTTTTAGAATGAGGAAAGCTTCTTTTCTCGCCCCATAGCTGCAGGGAAGGCTCGCGCGAGTGACAAGGGGTAGCGAATCAACCTTCGATGAATAAGTAAATGATCATACTCTTCCAATATTTCACTTTGTACGTGTTTCTTTCGTAAATCCGTCAACTGAAACTTCGTCACCATTGTCACTTCTGAGTCATCTCCACTTACGTTTTTCTTTTGCACCTGAGGTTATTCCTCGCGCAATGACTCGTTCAAGACATATATACGTTTATACAATTGATAATTACACATTTTTAGTGTCGAAGCAAGTTCCTCTGTATCACTATGGCAATATGAATATATTGATTAAGTCTCATGGCAGAGAGAAAAATAGTATTTAATAATAGTGATAATGTTTTTGCTCAAAAATTTCTTTTATCTTAAATGATACTCTAGCAAACCTTCTCTTAATAAAATATGATAAAAGTGCGCGAATAGCTGACGTAAATTATAAATACACTATATCAATAAATAATACTCACTTTACCGAAACATTCATACCAGCATCAGTATTTTTGAAGAGTTTTAACTGTTCTACCAATTCACTATAAAGTATGAAGAAAGAGCATCTATCATTTAATAACTATTAAATTAACTGATATTTAAAATTATTTCCACCTAACACTTATTTCGGTTTTGGGAGTATATATTAGTGTGCAATTGAAGAAAAACTGTTGCTGCAATTATTCCACGTCAAAACTAAATCGAGAAAAAACGCAAATTATGTTACTTACATTGTAAAGTAATTTCAAACGGGATCATGTGGCAATATTTTAGTGGGTCATTACGAAACAGAATTTTTTTCTGGAGTACAATTAAAATTTCATTCTTTACATTTTTACATTGAATGGCTAAAACAGTCTGAAAACCCTTCTAAACTTCTTTTTTTTATTTAGAAGTAATGAGTGATTGGTACCAATGTATGTTCTATTTACAATTATTCTATGTAATCAAATTTCAAACGAGTTTTTAAGTGTCACTAAACCCTTATCGACGGGCAATATTGCCGAAGAACATTGACCCCAAAATATAACCCGAAAAAAACGCATGCATAATATTATTCGCCAATAGGCGAGGAAATGGTGAAATTTTTCCGTGAAGTGTGGCCTATTTTACAGAATAACAATGGGATGAACAATGCTTAAACATGAGCTTCGTGTTTCATGGGGTCATAAAACTCATGTTTTTGTGAGATACTATCCTCCGGCATGACCACCGTAAAAATATAAACCCATCTCTATCGCCATTATTATTTTGACAGCGGATGATATTTTACATAATTTTCACTTTATTTCAAATAATTATCTGTATTTTTATTGATCGTGTTTCTTTTGTTACCCACGAATAATTATGATTTCAAGTTATCCAGGGGCTTGTAATAGCCTACGTTAATGAAATAATGTAATTATTATTTTTTGCACATCAATTGTGTTATTGGCCAACTTTATGAGGTTGAGCATGCGTTTTAATGGATCCATTATTCTTCTGTCTGGTCATTCAGGTTATTATCGTGTATTACCTCTCGATTCGACGCTTTCAAGTAAATAAATGTTTCAAAATTTCCACCTTCCCTCTGGTCAAGACAAAGCATCGTATTTGCCCACCCATGTTTGGCCTATCTCTAAGCTTTGCCCGCGAATAAATTGTGCACAAAATCATCTTTATTGATATAATTACGACTTATTTTCCAATCCTCTTGCTTTTTCTTCTCTCCGCCATCTCCAATCCCGTCACATTGCTATCCATCATACTGAGCCATTTTATTCCTCGTTCATCTTCTAGTGCGCTTTCTGTCCAGCCCTTCTCGCTGACTCTTGATGTTCTACACCCCTTCACGATCCGCTGAATTCAAAATTCAGTCGAGCAAAAAACACTCACGAAGAAATATTAATAGCAGAAAATGAGTTCTATGGGAACTCGATGAAGCGTGGATAGCATTGCAGCTTTATCGAATACATTTTTTGAGAGAGCATAGTTTCTACTACGTTTCATTCTGTGACTACTTGAGTTATGTTCAGTGGCTGTCGTTTTCTTGCCTGTGTACACTAATTATGTTATCGAGTAATTATTTCCTCAGGGCTTTCTTTTTTAGGACCAATCTTCACTCCCTTATACTCCGTTGTTCAATCCGTCCTCGCTTCCGCCATAGTCCACATCTGCGTTTGCCACGACAAAGCGTACCTCCTCCCTTCCAATTTATCCCTGGAAAGTGCCTGACCATGTCATCGACGTAATACGGCCATTTTATCCGGAAAACTTTTTGCGTTTTTCTCTATCGCTTAAATATCGCTTGCCGTATTGACATCATATTGTGGTGTTGGTGTGGTGATTAGAGCGCTGACTTTTCAATTCTTTGGCTAGGGTATCAGATCCCAGAGACGGCGAATTTTTCATGGATAAAAGATACAGTGCCCGGCGTGATGCGGTGGAAATCTTTGATAATCAACTTATTAAAACCACTTGTCTGTATCCACACACTTTTATGGAAGCCGACCATGGTTTCGGCAGGTAATCCTTGATGATGGCACGAGCTGCCGAAACCATGGTCGGCTTAAATAAAAGTGTGTGGAAACAGACAAGTGGTTTTACTAAGCTGAATTTTTCATGGAAAGCCCGATTCATGCTTGAGTTTTTTGCGGATTGCTTGTCAATTGCAACACTCAGTCCCTCGGGTAGGACGTCAAGTGATGGCACCTGGCAATGCTGACGCCGAGTTTCTCTGCATACTTTATTTCCTCCCCTTTCCTATGGTATAAGTAATATAATTATATTGGTCGCCACCTCTAGAAACCTTTCTTTTGTGTTTTTAGCTGCTCACGTACCCGCTGTCTTGCTACGAGAGTTGTAAATTAAATAATCCTAAATTAATAAAAATTTACGTCAGCCTAAGGCGTATTATAAATTTTATTGTAACATACTCTATGGCTTGGCGCGGGGAAAAATTTAACAAATCACGCAGTGATGATTATTGAGTTGTTTTGCATATGACTAGGAAATTAGGAGAATGGAAACGTGCGCGAAGAGGTAATAGGTACCTATAAATCAATATGTTAAGTACGAAGTATTTAAAATTCTTTACCGCCAGTGTACATGTGCAGTTGCTGTTAGCAATAATATGTTTAAATTTCTTTGGAGTGAATATGTAATTATTTTTTATGCCTTCTTCTTTGTCATGCAGTTTGTTTGATTTCCTTCGTCACTCCACCTGGCTGATACCTAGTTATCCTGTGCAGGATACTCTTTTGTTATTTTTTCACTCCTTACACTAGTGCTGGCTTCCATCGTGCTGATTTCACAATAATTTAGATATTCCTGACATCATTACGCGTATTCCGTTCCTGTTTTTTTGTTAGTCTTGAATTATCCTCTTGGCTTGCGTTTTCATTACTTTCTCGCTCCAGTGACACAACAACCGACATTTCCCCTTGCACTTTCATTTCACCAGTTTACAATAATCTTCCGCACGTGTAATTACGAATGTGTATTCTTCTATGACTTATGTTTGCATCAAAAATGAGAGCTGGGTTACGATTTTCACAGGACTACAAGCAATATTTTTCTTTAGGATGAAAGGGTAGGTTTAATCATTTCGAAAGTAAGGAAAATTATGTAAATAGGTCCTTCAAATAGGTCTCTTTGTATCTTTATTAGTTTCGCGATATGACATGGGGTGAGGTGAGTATTCATATTATAATTAATGCTTTATCGTGGGGAATGATGTGTCTGAAAACTGGAATAAAATACAATTGTACGTGCGTACAATTGTACGAAAAATAAAATTATTTCCTTCTTTGTTTTCAGCCTAAATACTGATTATTGTATCCATCGTCCGTGGATTTAATATTACGCGTTCTTTATATCTTTTTGTCTAAATACATTCCAAAACTATATCGAGTACTTAAAGTCATTCCACATTACCGTGTCATATCCTCGTCTCCTCAAGGGTTGCCGCTTAATTCCCTTAGCTCTTACCTTAGCTCCAGAATGACTAGGTCTTTGCTTTATTGTTACGCAGTAACGGAATCGCTCATTCTTTCTATATTTTAATTGGGTTCGGCAGTAAAAATATCTGCAGCATTTATCTTACCGAGTGGTTAGAGTAAAGAGAGACTATCGAGGTAGAGCCGTCTGTTGTTTGGAATTTCCTTGCCACTTCACCGTTGCACTTTCCTTACTTTGGAAATGTCTCGTTTAGCATTGTATTCCCTCATCAGCATTCCAATCAGGTTCTTAGAAAAACAATTCACGTTTCCGGAAATGCCTCGCTCATTACTCCGGCACATTAGAAGTCCTCCGTTCTCATTAAATTTCGTCACTTAGCGCAGTTATTGTTTTTGGACCCGATCCAGAATTTGGAGTGCGGCAGAGGTGTCCTCGTGGCGAAGCAGCGGAATGAAAAAAAAGAAGGCACAATGGCGCATCGTCGCCTCGGAAGTTTATTTCATTAGCGGTGGCGGCGCTGCGTTCGCTCTCGCACGTTCGTGGTGCGTAATGAGACGAGAGAGAATCACCATAAGCCGTGGGATATGCAACTTCTGAAACAAGTGAAGGTCTCTCCTCGCATTCCATTTCCAAACCACCTCTGCCCATTGTAAGCATGCATTCCATTTGTAACGATTTCATTTTTTCTCCCATCGAAGAATGTTTTTCTCCATTTCTGACAAAACTCACCATTTATGTGCATTTTTGACCGTATCTATTTATCGTATCATTAACGAATCGTTCCCGTCCACTCAAAAACTACTTGACCATTCTTTTTTGTTCATTTCGGGCTTTTGCAATACATATATTTAATTTTAGTTCAAAGCCATTAATAACCATTTATGACTCTATTTTGTGTTCATTTCCATCCATTTCTTATCATTGTTAATATTGCTGCCAAGTCATTTCTACCTCTTTATTTCTATTTTAAAACGATTCCCTTTTATGTCTCGATATATCTTACGGTCAATTCAAAATCATTAATGACGGTTGCTTAGTACTTTTGCCAATTTTTGACCACATTTATTCATTTATTTCTATTTTTTTCATTTAGTTTCTAGTCCTTTTGCTTCACATGAAACTATGCATTTCTTCGCATTGTTTTTTTTATTTCCATCTATTTCATATATTTTTGAATAAATTCCATTTTTGGCCATTTCACACAATTCCTTTCCCTCTTCCTTTACATTTCATTTTGCTCACTTCAATGCCGTTACCGCCCTCCTCTCTGTGTATATGATTCTGATCATTTTTAGCTGTTTCAGTCCTTTTATTCCATTTTTTTCCATTTCCTATATTTTCAACCAATCGTGACTATTTGGAGGCAATAATGGACACGCAAATTTGTCCCTTTGCGTTTTGTCTCTTTCCAAATAATTGCGTTAATTTTTACCCTGGTAATTTATCAGCGTTTATTTTATGTCACAACCATTTTCTCAGCAAACTTGTTGACACCACTACAGTAGTTGGCTCCTCCTTCCCAAAAACTATCTCAGTATAAACATAACAAAGGACGATATTCAATTATCGAATGCGCATACGGTCATTATTGAAATAATACAATGCGAGATCACGTGATGGACTTGATTGCCTGGCTTCGGTGATTATGTTTCTGTTTCATGTTCCTTAATTAGATTTTGTAAATTTATTTCAATTATATTTAGAGCTCCACGAGGAACAAAAGTGTCATGGTTTTAATAATATCCATTTATAATTGAAAAATGATAACTTGAGCCATTGAAATTTGAAAATTCCAGTGTCATCATCTTGGGTATAAAAAATGCTTTCCACCAACAAGAGTGAGTTACCGCTTTCAATCATTTGCTCTTACATTTCTAAGAAAAAATCACCTGATATAAAACCCATTAGAAAAATACTTACTATGACGAGCGAGAGGAAATCGGTATTTTTTTTTTGTTTCCATAAGTTAGACTACAATAAGGCTAGAGTATTGTGAATTTATTCATTCAAGAGTAATTTATAAATATTTGCACTTTATTGATTCAAATAAGTGTTAATTTATATTGGAAGCTTTATATTAGCTTCGCTTTTTCACAATTTTAATTTGTCGAAATTGTCTTTTATGAAACAATAAGAGTGCATGTTGAGCCATGGAAAAGAGGCTGGGCTATGTATTTTGCTAATTTCAATTATATGTTTTTTAAGTGAGCACGTAAAATGTGTCAGCCAAGCTGCCACATGGTGGTTATTGACGTAATTGGGATTTTACTTCCGAGGAACTATAACTTTCGCTCATCCGAAAAGTCTTCCCTGGCGGCGAGTTGCCGAACTACAATTTCGGCCGCTCAACAATTTTTGTTTGTACGCGACATTTTTGCCGCTTTCATTTCGACTCTCTCGCTCTTCGTGAGGTTAACTTTTATTTTTTAATTAATCATTCAACCGCGTGGGCTAATTCGGCGCTCATATCGTCGGAACGGGAGGGGAAGAAATAGCACGTTAAACGGAAGCCCATTGCCCCGGAAGCACATTGTTATCTCGCTGTTCCCTTACGCTAAGTGGTATTAAAAAGAGATCAGGAATTTATAACGGTAGTCTCGTATATCCTTCTTTTACCTGTGGAGCAAATTTCCTCTGATTTGCAAGTTATTTCATCAATTATTCTTATTTAATTGTCCTTAAAATCATTTACGTGTTTCTGGTGATGTGGGACTTAAAATTTGGACAAACAGTTTTATAGAATTAGCTTTTTTCTGACCAAATACCTATCACGGTAGCCCAGTGAGTATTGCCTACAATATATACCTAACTTAAAAAATTTATGATAGTTGAAAAAGGTGAGTGGCAGTAAAAATGAATTGGTATTTTACACGTTAGGTTTGCTCTTCATTTATGAATTTTTTGCTTTTTTGAACCTATTTTACTCTAGAAGACTATAATCTTCCCAAAATGTAGTTTTTGGTCGATTTATATATCTTATTCAATGCATGATTTGTATTATAACAAACAATAGAATCCTCAGGATATAAATACTCATGAGAGTTTTTTATTGCTTTTTTGCTCTAATTTAAGGACAATATTTCTTACCTTTGGGCTATTTCGGTTTTTCTTTACAATTTCCCCAACCACTCTATTCCGCTGTTTGTAACGTCAATCACTATACAACAGGTGGGTCATATATATTTTGTGTAACTTGGTAGCTTACTTCACATGGTATAATCTGCTCAATATACTTTAAGGCAAAAGAGGATATTCCTTTTCTTACGGAATATTTACAAGTATTTTGCATCATATATAATATTTCATTTTGGTATGGCCTGCAATTTTTCATTCAAACTTAATTTTTGGAAATCCGCTTTGCTTGCGATGAATCATCTATTCCACTAAATAGGCCAGTAAGTATATTCATTCGTGGGACCTTTGATCAAGGCTATTTAAACTCTCTTCAAACTTCAAAACATGTACCTCAAGTTTTCTCATTCCTTTTTGTTGATGACTATTCTCCTATTCTCAGCAGGGCAACAGCTTAGGTATTCTATTAATAACTATTCTCTCTCATAAAACTGCAATCGAGTTCATCCTTGGTAAAATTCTTCTGCAGGAAAGTGTTTTAGTTTAAGCATCTCACATAATCAAGGAAAGGAAATAATTTCATTATCATTTATTGCAACGGCTGGCAATTATTTCATTTTTGTAAACCTTGTGTAGAAATTGGTGCATCATATGGATTTAAATGTATGGTAGAGTACTATTCCTATACGTTAATGTAGAATGCACTAAAAATAAGCAGCTCCACCGTATTACTGAACTCCCTTGTAATGTGAAGCGTAAAATTAACTAAGAAGTGTTTGGTGTTTTTTTGTGTCTTCTCATTAGCGTTCTGGGATATTTCCGAAGGTCACAATGTGGCTCTCGAATATGCGGTTTGCTGACTAATGATTTTTGGACTGTTGCTAAATTAAAATTCTTCTTTCTTACGTAAAAAATCACTATGCAAACATAGATTTGATCTATGAAAAGTATTGAGTGTTAGTGAATCAAAAATTTTGGGTTAAACCATTACTTGCTCTTCTCCGCTGATCATAGAATAGTGACGAGTCCTTGTTATTAGCTTTTAGTGGTAAGAACAAAATTCTCACGCTCCCATAGTGCTTCTTATGTTCTTCCTATTTCCTTATTCTTTGCCGATCCTTGTCTTTCTTCCGCTACGACATTATCCCATTATCTTCATGTCGTCAAAAGTTGAGAGATCGTTTTACGTGCGATTAAATGGTATTTTCATTAGAAAAATTGAAAAAATGTGCCAACACTTGGGGAAAGAAGGCTCCGCGAATGGCTTAATTTTTTTTTAGAAGGACGCTTCGTAGCGTACGGAATATTTAGCCAAGTGTAGCAGTCACCTAATCCGAATTGCGTTTTACCGAGTGACGTCAACTTGATGGTGCGGAGTGTTCTCCCTCATTAGCTGGCTGCGTGCCTCGTGTTCTTAAGTGTCCCGCATATTACACTCATGGATATCATACAGCGCAGCGGAACACTCATTTTGTTTCAAAAAAACAGTTGACACGACCTTTCTGGTTATTAATCATTCATGTACCAGCTTTAAATGAGTATTTCTTGTCTAAATGTCATTAGAGACGCTTCATCCCTCTTCGTAGCTATTCATTGACCTTGGCACTGGGAATTTTTGTGAATTTCTTCCAAAATTGAGAAATGCTGCTGTGCTCATCAAAGAAGTTTGAATTTTTATCAGTGAAACAACCGATCGCTGAATACCTCGCCCTGGTAAAATTTTGAAGACCCTTTGTGATTCTGAAACGGAAACAGTAAATTATTGTTTGAAAGAAGCCTATTGAGTCCTTTTCAACCTATTTTATTCTCATTCCATTCTAACATCTCCCGAACATCTTAGGATTCTAAGCGACCTCTGAATTTCATTTTTTATCTCTGTTGTCATATATGTCACTTATGCCTTTAAGTGTATCTTGATACGGATAGCACATGCTATTTCACGCACCGACATTACTGGAATTCTAAATTTCATAGTTTGTGCTATTACATTGACATTGCTATTGTGAAGTTAATGCAAGTATTTTATTCTCTTTGGCATCTCTTAGGCGCATCTTATCGCTTATTAATGATCGCCCTATTTCAAGTGTAACATCGAAGGATAAGGCTGACGTAACAGATCGGCGGGAATCAGTTTGATCACAGTTTCCATTACCTAAACCATACATTCCTATACACGTCATTGTATGGCCTTATAATGCGCCGATATTTTAGCCTATTGAAACAATCTTGCGGGGATCTAATTCTATTTTTCACTATCTTAATCTAGGTTCTTCAAAATTGTCGTTTCTTTTCCCATTTAAATTTTGTTTTGTATTTCATTATTTCACTTCATCGTTTTTCTATCGAATAGCCAACTATCCAGATCATCATCTCGTTTTCATTTACCTTCATCCTCACTCCATCACAGTTATTACACCCCCTTCTAACCAACCCTGATTTTTTTCCTGACCTATAACTATTATGAAGCATGCATATTATACACAAAATTTAATATTTTGAGTAATTAAAATGGAAATTTAAGCCCCGCATTCCTTGAAGGAAATGAAGAGGTAGTGTCTTTTGATTGAAATATTTCCTGCATGTAAAAACTTCACCAATACACGTAGAAATGACTCAATGATGCAAAATATTCGGCTCTGCATCATTTTGTTTTTAAGTTCCAAGCACCAGATGCTCGTTTTCACATCATCTAACGCACGTGCGTTATACTCCGTGATTTGAGCCCACTGCCAGCAGCGGCAGCGGCTTCCCACATGGCCTATTCTCTCTCATTTTCCTCTCAGTCCTTTTAAAGACTCTTTTTTTTTCCCACTCATTCCGTGTTCCTCATCTTTCTCTCTCGCTCCCTCTGCTACCCTCATACTTCCTCCCTCCCAACCAACCAACCCCTATCTCCATCCCTCGAATACGAAAAATAAAAATATAATCGCAATCGCTCTATTTTTTTCAAAGTCCCTTTTTCTTTCATCTTTTCCTGCAATCATCTCTCTCAATCACCTCTTTTCCTCCTCCCGACCCACTTCATTTAACGCTTATCTTGTTATACTCGATGGCTAGTGAGAGCAGCGTTTTCATATGTATCCGCACTCTCTGAAGGTACCCATGGCTCTTCATCTTACTATTTAAGTTGGTTCTCCTGGTACCCTTATGTTGAGCGTTTCCCTATGAAGTAATGGATCTTACATAACTAACCATTTATGGGGAGATGTGAAACACCTAAGTATTTTTACTTCAGATTTATTACCCAAAATAAATACAAACCAGCAATTAATATTTAAAAAAAAAACACAAATTATATCACATTGATCTTCGTTCATGCAGCGGCAAGAGGTAGGCGATTGTACTTGGAAAAGATCGAGTCTTCATCGATGCAAGCACCGTGCATCGTGAGAGGTTTTACTAAAAGAAAGAATAATCGTCATTTTTTTAAAAAACAGCTATGTCTGCTCGAGTGCTTCTGATATTTTTGTATCACCTTTCTCATTGTGATATCATTTTGACCAGACTTCATGTCAAAATTTTATGTGTCGAAATAAATAATATGTTTTCATCACCGATGTAAAATTGGCCATTTATACCATTTTGATATAAATTAAGTATCACTCGGCGATGCATATTTTAGATAAAAACTAAGGTACCACCTGAATGTCAAAAAGAAGAAATCATATGGTAGAAATCATAGAGGTATGGTCATCAATTTCTGAAAACTGCTTTGGCACACTTTGCCACTGGATTCAAACACCGTAACCTCTCTTAGTGAGGGACATTTAGAAGAGATATTCTGCTATTCCCAATGACTTAGTGACCGCTGTTTCAAGCATTCACTGTTCAAGGATCTCATTTGACCATTCCCTGTCAATTAAAAATTTGTTTAAAAATTGATTTTATATTTACATTAAGTATTTATTCACTGTGGTCTTGAACTTGTCTCGCCAGCGGTCCTGAGATGTTGATCAAAAATATTTTAGCGGGCAGCTGAGATAGTCTCAGAAATTATTTTATCCTTACAATTCACTGGCAATAAGGCGTTCTGTCTGTAAAGGGATTTAACCCAAAATAAATCATGTTGCTCTGCATTTTCAATGTCACCACATGGTTTACTATCCATCAATGCAGTGCAGTAATATTTAATTCCTTTTCCTTCATACTTACCATAAGTCATGACCCATCTCCGTCTCACCCTCGTCTTCATGCTCTCATCTTTTTCCTCTTTCGACGGCGTCTCTTCCTTTTATCTTATATTCCCCATTTTAAGTCCCAACATTTCCATCTCCTTCCTCGAACTGCCTTTCCCACGCTTTTTTTCATTCGAGCGATATCTGAAAATGCGAAGGCCCTTATCAGTTTTCCCCCTCCCCTCATTCTCTCCCGACATCATTCAGAGCCTTCATCACAAAACCCCCAGCGTCCCCTTCGAGCGAATTTAAAAATAAAGTCTGAAATGCACAAAAAGGGTAATTTTCGCGAACATGAGTTTTTTTTACTTTACTTTCAACAGCTCTTTACAGCCGTATAAAAAAGGAAAGACTACGCACGCATGTCCCATAGTCTTGTTCTCTGGGTTCATTTTTCCGCGCTTATTTCCGTGTTTCCCAAAATTATGTGTGTAAAAAATAAGATTGGTATCTGCTTCACCGTTTATGAATTTGAAAGGAAAACGGAAAAAAATCCTCATCTGCTAATTGTAGTTGCATTGTTTGTATATTTGCTTTGGAGAAAGATAATTTATTTCTCATCGGCAATAGATTTGGAGTCCATTTGTGTCTTATTAAGAGAAGTATTTGATCGTAGCGTGGGTTAACTCAATATTATGGAATGAATCAGTTTTTTATTTTTAGTTAATATATTATTTTAATTGGCCGACGTGGGATTTTAGCACTGTAAGTCAGTTTCGGAGTAATATGTCAGCAAGCTCTATCAATTAGAAACCGTTAACATCAATGTCTGACAGGTATTTTATGGGTGACATATCAGTATACTCTTATATACTTTATCAGACTCTTATGAGTTAGCATCCGTTTTACGATTTAATTTGTAACCTTGATCGAATAGCGTTTTCTTATCGCAGCAATGCGAAACCATTTTTAAATAACGTATGTATCAGTAAAAAGTTAATTGGCTTGTTCAAGTGATTTAAGAGTGGCATAGTTTCAAATTTATTTATTACGTGAAATTTATTTACCAGTGACAGGTATTTGTTGAATATTGGTTGACAGGTAACACAATTTTCTTCTGCTTGTGGGATAAATGAGATTTCATGTCTTTGTGATACCTAGTCTCACATTAAGAGTACGTAAGATTTTTTCACGAAGGCTACTTGACCAATACAAATATTACCCCCCCCCCTCCGTGTTTCATGTTCAATGCGAAAGAGTAGAAATATTTTTCATCCCTTTGCATGGAAAAATGTGTCGTTTGAGAGAAAACTTAACATTTCTTGAAACAGTCTCCGAAGGTTATTATCTTCTCATGGAAGTTTCCCATGCATCCACAGCGCTTCTGATTTTTAGTACTGCTATGCTGCAAACTTGATATTATGCCATTCTTGATCCATCTATTAAATGTCACGAAAAACATCTTCCAAGATAAAAATAAATGATTATGTGGTCTTACAATGCGATACTTCATAATTTGTTTCCATTGAAAATAAAAGTGCACGCTATGAAAGTTGCGATTATTTTTGTTTAGTAAATATTAATACAATACTTGATTCATACAGATTTTTACTTCGTAATTTTATTTAGATTATTTACAACAATGCAAAGGGTAAAGTCGTGCATGATGAGTACGTACCATTGACGAGCGCTAGGAGCATCGGATGCTAAGGTCCACTTTGAAATTAGGTCAAACGTTATTTTGGTCCTGAGGAATTGAGATCAAGACGGGGAAGCTTTGTTTTGCCGTATATCTTTTGAATTTTCCTTTTCAGTCCTCTTTGTTGTTTATTTGTTTGCTTGGTGTGTCTTTTGTGTCCGTTTCTTTTTTTTCTCTCTCTTAACTCGAGAACATCGTTTGCCACTTGGGCCGAAATGGAGGTCACATTGGAATAATGGGAGATAACTTATTGTTTCCTGGAAAGAGAACTACCCAGAATCCTTTGCGTGCTTCCGTAAATGCAGGGATTCTTACATCGGATATCTTTTCCTTGAGATTAGTATTCGAGCATTGGTCATTTTCACTTTCAATACCTTCCATTTTTTGCGCACTTACATTGAAATATATTGTGATATTTTCCCTTCAACTCGTCTAAGTTATACGGTTCTTAGTTCTATGTGACTTAGCCATTATTTGTGACGAAATATCTGTGATTAGTTTCCTATCACAGGTAAAGATAATAAACAATCAGTCATTTCCCTGACTTTTCTTCTCGAGATTCGACAATTGCCAATCATTCTTGACAAATTTATACCTAGTGCTGCTTCACGAGAGTGTTAAACAGATAAAAAGGTTGTCACCATGCTTATCCACGATATGACATTTTCTCAAGTCATAATTTGCATGCTGATACACAAATTGTACCGCATTTTATTTTTCCAGCGTTTATTCATAGTTCTCCTCTAATTGTTTTTGTTTTTATAATTGCCGTGATATATGCGGGTGATTTTTCATCTTTTAATCATAAACACTATTTTTAGCCTTTTCTTCCAAACATCGAACCAGGAAAAAATATTTGATTAAAACTATCAAACTGGTGTGGTATGGAGAATTATTGCTAAATAGCGTATGATTTGATAATTGTATTATCAAATCATACGCTAATAATCATGGATATTAAAGCTGTAAGGAGCTGTTTGTGTATTGCGACACATTGAAACTTTAATTACAGGTATTCCTAAAGTGTTATTATTCGCGATCATGATGAATAGTCATGTGATAAAAGTCGTCATACTTGACCCTATCCATGCTAAGGATATCATCAAACTAGTTAAAGTCAACCTACATGGATTTAAAAAGCCTGCAAATAAAGTTTTCATGCGCATCTGCACTAGATATTTATATTGAGTAACTACGCAATGCAATTGTGTGCATCGAGTATTCCTCTAAAACTTCAAGGGAAACTTAAATCACACCTTATTTACATTTCAAAACAAAGGTTTATTATTTACAGAAATAATACATTAAAGCGTTTATGTGTGCTTATATTATGGCAACCGATTTAGTCTAGTTGTTAGAGTCCGTTGCTACCACACGGGGGCCCACCTTAAATGCTTCCTGCAAGTTAATTTTTTCTACTTTTTTTGTATCTATCTAGCAGAAACTTACATTACAATCTTAATCTTATAATTTTCAATCAGAACAACGTTAATCTTGGTGAAAAATCTTTCATATGTGCACTCTACGTCGGCTTTTGTTATCCTTTTGATTTTAGTTGTTTTTATTGGACTGCTGCGGCCAGGTCGGTAACAATTACCAAGCCAGTTTGATAGAATTTATCAAGCTGGTTTGGTAATTGTTACTGAATTTTTCAATGTTACATATGAACCGACAAGTTTTTTATAAATTGCATCAGAATCTGATACTTCCAACTAAACTTTTCTTCCGTGAATGGTAATTGGGAAGTGAAACGCACTGATGTTTTGTTTGACTAGGATATGAAATAAGCTTCCCCAGAGAATTTATTTTCAACTCATTCCTTCACTAATCAACCGCCAATGTGCCATTTGGGTCGTTAAGTCCATTCATTTAGGCTTTTTATCAACTTATTTTATTATAAGTATATGTCATCACCAACCTACGATTGGATTATCGTGAGAGACATATTTCCTTGAGGATTCAAATTTGCAGGAAGCTTGGTCCTCTAAATGGTAAAATGGAGGTCTTTATTAATTTATATTTCCGTATTACGGTCTGTGGTTCCACACGAAAAGAGTTCCTTGCTCGCACTAATTTAATTTGTCGAAAAAAATATATCATGGGGATATTTTTTCCGCGCAGTAAGGTTTTATTAAGTTTATCTCCTCCATAATTGGGGGGTAAGTTTTGAAAAAAAATCGTTTCTTCTGCTTCCGGTGTCATTGCACAGGGTTCCGAACGGGAGAAAAATTCGTAAAGGAAAAGGCGAAATTACCTCAAAAACAGCGAGGTGATAAAATTCGGAGTAATACCATCCTTTGTAAAATATTCTTTCATGATGGCAGAAAATTTCAATTATATATCTCCATTATGTGGGAATTATTTCCTTATCAGTTGATAACTCAAATATTTGATTATTTTCTTTTATTATTTATTTGGTTGAAGAAAATCATTTATATTGAAACAATAATTTATGTAGCGTTGAAAGCTTTTTGTGCTAATCGTGTAAAAAAACATTATTCTGTAAGGATGTTTTGCAATACTGTAATACATTTGATGAAGTTTCATAAAAAACAGTAATTTCGGTTATTCAACTTGGTTTTATCATTAGATGTCTTGCTATCAACGAATATTCTGTTAATCGGTCCATTTAAACACATTTTAAAAGAACTGGAATACATTAAGCACATCAAATTCTACTAAAATATTTACCCACTAACTAGTAATAAATAACCTCAACAGTTCTTATTATGAATGCAAAACGACGTTGATTTTGCTTTAGTTTGCATCAGTTCTTCCTCATGTCATTTTATTTTATCTGTCTGCTTTTATCATATTTATCGCTGATTAAAATTGACTGATATTTACAGCGTTGCATTTTACTTCAACAATGAGTGATTCCCTTCGCGTACGTCTGCAGAGTTTTAAGTGAATTCAGCATTCATCTCCGTGCGACATCCCCGACCAAAGAATTCCTCTTTCAATCGTGCGACCGTATCTCGTCGAGGAATCAATTCTACGCTTGAAACGGCTCCCAAGTAAATGGCGGGGGAGTCTAACACCATCTCCATCTGATCGAGAGTTTGATAAAATTAAAGTGAAATAATTGAACTCAGCATTCTCCAAATTGGACCTATCTTCCTCCCACTTCTTTCCCCGTCTCTCCGATGTGAAAATCCTACGATGACGAAGGAGCCATTTCCTCATATAATTACCGAAATCAATAAATAAATGAGTGTTTTTATAAATAATTGACAGTCCTATTCTGGAAAGTATTCCTAAAAATGTGTGTCGGCGAGAGGCAAAGGAATCGTTAGTAGTACTAATCGAAGTGGGATTTATATAGGATCGGAAGTCATTCATGAATATTTTACAGCAGAAATACCAAGAGAGATTGTTTTCGAATGTAAGTGTGACTATGGAATATTTATTCTTCCATTAACATTCCGTGCATTGTGTAAGCACTTTCCCAGACAGGAAATCACGATTTATTGAAAAACTTCGATTGTGAAAGATAAAATGCAAAGAACAAATATTATTCTTCATTCATTAATTATCATGTACGTTCAGAATTTAAAAAACGCAAATACTGCAAAAATGTAATAATTGGTCAATGTTATTAGATTGTTTGTTCATTTACTCGATCAGGGTGAATCTTGTTGACGCAATGAGGGGGAGCGGGTATCGCGAGCGCGAAAAAAGCACTCCAAGAAACAAGAACGAGGAGTAGCAGAGACAAAGTAACTGATTGGGCATGAGTGCGTGACGTCATCAACTCATTTGCGAAAGGCTTGAGGTCGTGGATTTGTCTCGGCTTATTACTTGGTAAGTAGGCGAAGGATCAAACAGCGGATAAAAATGCAGTTCTTTTCGTTTTTCAAACTCTATCACAATCGTCAATAAAATGACACTGGCACACGAACCAATTTGAGCAACTTCACTTACTGACAGTTGTCAGCGATCTGTATTTATATTAAGGTTCGAGAAAGGTATCGCAAATGAAATCTGGAATTTCCACATGGCCAGATTCATACTTGGAAAACTACCTCTCCTGTGCTTCCCACTCCCCCCCCCTCCCCGCTACCCCCCACCCTCCCTCCACTCGTCTTTTGATGGTTCTCCGCCCTCGCTGCCTTTTATAATTGCTCTCTCTCCTCTTCCCCCAACAGCACTTCCAACCTCCTCCTCAGCCCTTTCAATCGCGGTGGACGCCGCGCCTTTTTAGCATTCGCCCGACCCACTTCATTATCTTCCGCGCCATGCGTCATACGGAACTCTGCTTCCTCTCCTCCCTCCGCGACTCCACCCACTCTCTCTCTCCCTCTCTCTCCGATCCGCATCTTCCTTTTTCCCTTTCCCTCTCTTTCTTCCATTCTCCCCCTTTACCTTCTCCCCATCTTCAGTTTTCATTCGAATCCCCCCACTGCCTCCTGTGTTAGGCTTCGTATTGTCTCTTTGAGGCATTAGCTTAGTTTTAGTAATTTTTTTAAGCGCACGACTATGTGGTAAGAACAGCTAAGTAGGTACAGCAGCCGAAGGGTTTGCCAGTGCTGATAGAAAATAGTCCGTAAACAGTAATTGAAAAAGCACTGCAGGAACAAGTGACTTTGTACGCAGTCACGCGCACGGGTGCAAAGTTAAATACACCAACGTATGAAGTTCGCGATGAAAAAATATTTGACTTAGCCGATTCCCGTTTAAGTTAAATCCGAATTCCGGCTAAGTCAAATATTTTTTCATGGCGAACTCCATGCGTTGGTGTATTAAACACTAATTGGTTGATACTTTCGCGGATGATGAGTAAACTACTTTTTGGGGGTTTATCGCGTATTTTTGTCTCGCGTTCACCGACTCGTCACGACGTTTCACCTTGTGTGTTGGAGCCTTCCTCGGAGTGCAGAGTAACGGTTATTTATCGTTGAAGTACTAAAGAGGGCTAATTCTCAAAAAGGATTTGATGTTGAAATATAGGCCCTCCTAAGATGCGCATGTCTTGTATATGGTTCGCGAAACATCAGAAAAAAGGTCTTGATGATCCCGTTTCAAAGGTCAAATCATCCCGTTTTTTTTTCGGATTTCTCCCTGACCAGACGCGTTTTTAGGTATTTTTCTCCTGTTAAAACTTTTATCCCATCTTTTTCAATCTGATGACCCTAAGCAGTATGTCCAGGGATCAAAATATATCCGTCTGATGGCCTGTGAATGTCCTCTTGTTTGGGCCTGATGGGTCTTCCCGTTTCGCCAAAATGACTGCAGTCACAAGATTTGCATTTTCCCTCACTCATTCAGTTTGTGATTTGTCCCGGCTTTTTGTGCCTCTTAGAACTTTTATTTTGAGAACAGGTACAGATGCAGTGTCCACGAAAAAAATGTGTTCAAAATACGAGATATTTTTTCCATGGTTCATTGTGTGTATGGTAAAATAAGTTTTTATTTTGGACAACTTCTCAGATGTTATTTCCAGTAGCAGTCGCTTTGCGGATGTTTTTCTTTGCTTTTGAATGGATCTATCAATAAACACTTTCCCGCAAAGTCTTAAGGAAGATATTCCACAAGGTGTTGAATTAATCCTTTTAATGTTTCATGGTTTTTATATTACCGAAGATCTGCCGAGTGTGGTGATTGGATCCGAAGTGTAAATGTCTGTTTCTATTCTCAGGCTTTCATTGTGTGTTCAAAGCTTACGTCTTCTTTCTTATTGATTAGAACATTCAGGGGTGGATGTTCCCGCTCCTCTTCATACTCTGAAAACTAAGTTGCTTTTTTTCTGCGGTAAATTCGAGTTAGAAAATTAAAAAATAGAAATATTTTTAAAATAAATATCGCTGAGAGTATAAAAAATTTTGGTGGAAAAGAGAATATTTAATTCTCAGTATTGAGTAAATGAAGTAAGATAATATCATATAAATACTGGGTAGCCCGGTTATGAAAAATATTTTACATCCTATTCATAGACCTACTAAATTTACACACAAAATGTCATTGGAATCGGCACAACCGTTTCCGAGGAGTTTGGCTACAAAAAACTGTGACACGAGAATACTATGCTCGAAAAAGGCCAAGGAGAATTTTATATATTAGAAGTAACCGAAGAACGATTTCCATATGCACTTTTTTTTATTAACAGCAACAGAATCTAATTCTGTGTGTATCGACGAGATAACTATCTTACCTCGAGACACCAGGAATTTCGTTCGAGGGGGGGGATCCAAAACCAGGGGTCCGGGGAGAAATTTTTGAAAAACAGGCCTAGCCCAATCGTATCCCTTGATGACTTATAATTGAAACCAAAGGTCCAAACATTTTTAACAACGGTATGATAATTTATGATTTGTAGGATTTCCCCTGCTCTATGCTTATTACGATTTTTCATATGTCGTATTATTTCGGGGGACCACCCGAAACCCCCCGACGTCAGGACCCCCCGAACACTTCACCTCTTCACTACGCCTCTGCGGGTTACCGTTCCAATAGTATTATCCGTATCGTCATTCTTCCTAAGTCTTAGCGTACTAACTTTTTTCCTCTTTTCCCTAACATTCTCAGTCATTCCTTCTTCTTACCTTCCTCGCATCTTTGTTAACTTGAAATTTAGTGTGCAATATTGTGTTTAGCTTGATATTATGGTTTAGAGCGTGCTAGGATTAAATTGCTTCAGCTTTCATAATGACACGGAGAACAAAATCTTTGTTTCTAGTACCAGCATAACCGATATATATATAATTTCCCTGGGCCGATTCACACTTTCGGGGATTTTGTTTAGGGAAGTTCGAAGGCTTCACACCTGAGACCCCTCAATCCACGCTCTCCTCTATCTCTTACGTGGCGTTAAAGTGATATCATTGTATTATCACTTTCCGTATTAAAATTTGATGCCACCGCAATTGATGAAAAAGTGTTACCGATCTATCAACCGATTTACCGATGCATCACCTTGTAGCGCAAATGTAATTTTTCGGTCAGTTTCTTTTTTACAGGGATGTATCAAAGCTGTGTTCCAACATTGAAGACAAAATGATTCTTTTTTGTGGAATTCAAGTGGTACATTAAATGTAATGCATCATGGATATCGCCAAGTAATCGCCAACCATTTTAGGTATATGTGGTATAGCTGGTAAATATCAATTCGATGGTAAAAAGTGTACCATTTTTATCGCAAACTGTGAATGATTGCTTAAAGACATCACCGTGATTCTTGAGTATTTTCCACTGTAAAATGCTGTTTCGTCTCAGCATGGGCTGTGCTTCACCTCCTACTTCCGCCTACTGTCTCTTATCCCTTCCTCCACGCCCTTCTACCCTTTTTCCTCTACCCATTTACCTTACCCTTCCACTACCCTCCCCCCAACTTTCCGACTTGTGCTCTTCTCTAAACTTGCACCCCTAACCCGCTCCTTAACAATCCACTCCGACCCATTCATCGAGCACAGCGCACCACTCAACATTCCACCCTCCACTCCGCCTTCCACTCCACCCCGTCCCCATCCATTACCATCAATTCTTCTTTTCTCTCCTCCATTCTATTTTCAAACCCCTTCGGATGAATTACCACTCCTCCTCCACCTCTTCCCTGTTAGTCTTCTTAGCTCCGGCTTATGATGCTGAGGAGGTGCTTTATCCCTTTTAACGACTCTCACTCAGTGAGCCGCCGCTATTCTCTGGACGCTTATATCCCCTTGCTCGCGGTGACCCATGAGCCTAGCCCTAGTATCTGCCCAACTTTGTCCGGAAAGGTCTTTTGTCCGCGGGTCTCTGGTTGTGTTCTTCATTTTCGGTTTTGTTCTGGTCCATCCACCTTTCTTCTTTTACAGAGCATCCAGGCTCTGGTCGGTAGGATGCCGTCGTGTTTGGCGGCCATGGTTTGGGGAGAGTTCTGGAGTTTGGTAGAGGTGTTATGGGCTCTTAAATGGTCAAAGCTTTTCTAAACCCTGAGGTGGCGAGGTGACGCTCCAGGTAGAAATCTTTAGCCGAATTGATTTGATTGTGCCTTGATGATATGCGTGTGAAATATGCTTATCTCATCAATATTCATTTTTCATGGGCTTTTCAGTGTTCTGCAAGTTTTAGCTTAATAATTTTCGCTACGGAGTATTGTCTTTTTTTCTTTTAGCTTCCTTTGGCCCTTTTTCCGGATAATTCAGGAAATCAATGTGGAAATATTTTACGATACCAACTAATATTTTTAATCTATTATCACACAAAGGTTTCGGTAAGGTAGTACTATGTGGAGATAGCAAATTTGTTGATCCTTCTATTCCTGCGATTATGGATTTCCACCAAGTTACACCCGCTACCATTAATTACAATAGCGTTCATTTGCTTATTCTATCCATTAACATTTTAAATTAGTGTGACGCTTTTATTATTGACACTTTTATAGTTTTTCCATCTATCAATCGCCGCCATTACTTGTGTTAAGTTTTTCCTGTTTTTTTTTCTTCTGATTATACTGTATTTCCTAAAGTTTATATTTCGAGTATTAGACTGAAAATAGCCATAGATAGCAAAAGGTTAAATACAGTGTTTATATTTTGAGTAAGTAATAACTTCATGATAGCCATAATGACCATAGGTAACTATAGCCATAGATAACCAAGGGGCACCATTATATAGTTATCCTCGCTCTAGACTCGAATGTCTTTCGGAGAAAACGTAAAGAACTTCAAAACGTCAATTTTGGTGGAAAATATTTTGCAAATATGAACTAGTGACGAAGATTTGGCATAAACTGAAAACTTAACCCAGCCGTGAAACTTTATAGGTGCTTGGAACTACAATAAGTGCAGCCAAGTGGCGACTGTCAGGCCAACAGACAGTCCATCTCCACACTAAGCTCTTTGAAGGGCATTGCCCAGCAGCTGAAGTAAAAATATATTACTCGATTGGATTCTCATAGGCACTCGCAATTTTTTGTCGTAGGTTCAATAACCTTGTCTCTTCGCTATGATCCCCTACTTCACTGGTATTTGAGCTGAATTTAAGTTCAACCATACATTGCACGAAAGAAGTTCTTCTATATTTCATAAAACCTCGGCCGTTGCCCTGTTTTGCTTTCCACTCGGCATGCGGTTTTGTGTTTTCCGTATGATGTTCGCAACACCAGAGATAACGGTTCATCTCTCTGGGCACGGCCTCTGCTTCTCATCTTACACAGCGATCGTAAACAAAGCGATCGCTTCGGTTGCTCCTGCAATAAACCTCAAGATATTACTCCCGCCTTTATGATGGACGATATATCGCCTGGCCAGGGCACTTTTTATCGACCGTTTGTCGCGCTGTGTTATTTAGCGTAAAATTAAACGATCTGAGCTTCCTGGCATGCAAGCACCTAAGACGCGCCACGTACGGTGCAAGAATAATGTAGTGAACTTAACTGAGGCTGATATGCCATACAAGCTTTTACTTCATGTCGACCGACTACTTTGAGAGAGCCAGGAAGTAAAATTTCAAGAAGTCAGCAATATTTACCCGTTTATTTTCCATTTCATGGCCGTGAAGCGGAATAAAACCGTTAGGAAGAAATGAAAAAGGGCCATGACTTTGAGCTATTGAATTAATCTGTGGACGAATGGCCAAAACATAGTACGCATTTACTGCGATTTAATATTTAGTTGTTCAATCAACCCTTTCCGAAAGTGCTTTTTTACTTCCTTGGCTTTTACGCTTGGTACACAACTTATTCTGGATGACAAGTTCTGCAGTATTTCTCGTTCTCTTCCGCAGTATACAGTTAGTAACTCAATATTGATTACTGATCAATCATGGATATGTTTGTTGTTGCTACTGCTGGTATATGGTGGTGTACATAAAATATTTATCAGGTAATTAATATCCAAGCCATTTAGTTGGCCGTATAATTGAGCAACAAAAGCTTAACTAAAAAAGAGGACGGTGTAGGTAGAACATTTTACAGGCTAGTCGTTTGCAATGGTTTGCGCCATCTAATTCAGAGTCCTAATATTGCCATAAAATAACTACGAGAGAGTAGTGTTGAGAGAGCAGTCTAGAGGACTCTGATCTATTTTCTTTTGCATCGCCAGCTATCGTGTGCAGCTGCATACAGAAGTTCCTTCAAGAGCTGAACATCCTTTGGCCTGTTCTATTGCGCAGTTCATTATTACACATTCTCAGAGATTAGACGTCGCGACGTCAGTGCTTATGACTTAGGAACTCTCTTGCTAAAAGAAACTAATTATGTTTTAGTTTGGAAAATTTTAATGACAATTTTCGTAAAGGCTCATTTACCACTAACTCAGCGTCCTTTTCATTTATTAACCTATGGATAAAAATTGTAGGAAAAATATCTTAGAATAGATCACTATCAAAGGATGTTACACCTGTATTCTCCGTTACTTGAGTGATTATATAACAAAAAGGAATTGATTAACAATAAATTTAAGCCCCATACCGAGGACTAAACCGTATATCACGAAGGGTAGTGTCATTGTTTATGATGTGAAAAAGAAAGTTACCTTTAACCGATGATATTTATATTTTCAATCTTTAACTCTCCTGAATTACTAGTACAACAAAATTATTTAATCAGAAATAAGAAATTATTTTTAATTTTACAGGCACTATTTCACAAAAAATCGTCTGATTTCCTTATTATTAGCTGATTGACTGATTGTTTCAAAAATAATTCCAAGAAAATACGGACTAGTCGTTTTTATAGCTGTTGAAAGATTAGTTCGGATTAGTTCGTTAATTCAAAATTTGCCTCTAACTATTAGAACCATACCATAGAATGGGTGGAAGATCATCTTAGGATAGTTAGAAAAATATAGGTATTAGCAATTCAGACTAGTATAGAGGTAATTTTGTGATTTTTTTATTATGGAAATAAAACAAAATTTGCTGATTTCCCTTATAAATTTTTACTTTTATAGGACCCATGTTTCAATACTTTGTAGATGATGGCTGATGATTCACCTTAAGATTATACTAAGTATCGAAACACGGGTCAAAGATTTAGAATAAAAATTATCATGTTTCTTTATTTCCATCACAGGTAACTGAGGTTAGAACCATGGAATAAAGTGAATTATCTTCGTAATGAATGGCAACAAGTAATAATGGTGATCCTTTTGAACATAGTTGGGTTTATTCCGGAGGAATTATTACCGCATATACCTCGTGAATTAAAGACAATCGCTCCTGTTAACACTAAGTTAAATTTGGTCCAAAGGGTTATTATTTATTCAAAAATTTATCTCCCCAACTTACGCACCAGATAAGCCGTTCCAAAAGAAGCAATCAATTATTCCCACAATGCTCAGATAATCTGTAAGCCTTAGACCACGACAGGAGCAAACAGGTTCGGAAAATTTCAACAAGCAGGGTCGGAACTAATCTGGACTATATACCTCAACAAAGACCTCAATGGGCCGCTTGAAATCCCTGGTTAGGAAACGAGGAGTGCTCCAAGTTTCTAAGCCGCCGAGGCGAAAGCAACATGTGCACATCAATAATGCACCGTCTCAATTATTAAATCTCATCAAGATACGTTAAATGACTCGATTAAAATTCAATAGCGCCCAAAAAAAACGGGAGTTAAGAGGGCGGCGCTATCCGTGTAAGGGGAGGGGAAGGACTTTGCATGGAGGATTAGACGGTCCGACATTTCCAATGAATTCATTATCAGAAGAGGAAGCTGAGTGTGGAAGAACATTCGTTCATTTCCTCCAGGTGAAACCCATCTGGTATTCAAAGCCATCCATAAGGCAAGGAGTCGGGAGAATTTCGGTGGCGAGAAGAATCTGTTCTCGAGAAGGAAAAGAGTACGTGCCTTTGACGCAGAAATCCTCGAAAGGCAAAAGGAATTTGAGGGAAAGCCTTCCCATATCAGACACACATCACCTCCATTGTCATGCCCCTCACAATTCCCGCTAATCTGGGCCATTCTTCCCCGATCAAATAATTCGCTCCTTAGCTCAGGGGAGGCATCGCCTGCTTTGTGCCTCACTCTCCAGACTTTAAGTAGTCAATCAAATAGGGGATCAGACACGAAATACTAAAACGAGTACATATTTAGTTTTTGGGATTAGAAATTTACTGTAGATTACTTTGGGGGCAGATGCTAAAATGAATTTTTGGTGAATTAACAAGATATTTAATAGCCTGGTTTTTGGCTCACTCCTTGTGTTATCACTTATTTTCATAGAAAATCACATTTTATTCCCGATCAATACCAACTATTTACTCAAAAATTGAAAATATATTTTAAACATTATAAGGTATAGCTATAAAATAAAATATCGGGTAAAATATTTGCTGCGTATCAATCAAATGCACTGCTGGCTTCGTTAATATTTTTTGGAAGGAAATACGTGCTATATGATGTCCGTGAACATAGAATGAATGGGTAAAAAATTTGGACTTCATCATTTTGTTATAAAAAAAACTCTAAAGCAAGTATTTCATGCAAAAAATAGTAGGTACTACTGATTGGAGGGTATGCGGTTCAAACCCCAGTTGAAGCTATCTGATACTTCCACGTTATGTATATTAAATCAAATTTTGAAGCTGGAACGTCTTGGAAGGACTCCATGTTATCGATAAAAGACACTTTGTTACTTTCACAATATATTTAAAAACTTCCGACCGGTTCCGGATTTTACACCATTATCAAGTACATACAATATCAATATAGGTATTCCATCTATTATATTTTTAGATATTTATAGTATTTTTTGAATATATTGTGGAAGTAAAGTATAGTTTTTCATTCATTCTACAATTTATATCATTGAAGCGTGAGATAGGATAGGAAACGTTCCCCCAACTCTGAATACTGCATTTTACTCGCTTGTTGCGTAATCTGGGGTGGGCCTTCCCGACACTCGTCCTAATCAAACTTTGAATGAATTGGTACTGTACTGGAAGCTCTTCCGTTAAAGTAATAATCCGCACTGAAAACCATTCTGCTAGAATTCGGTGATTGACCTGGGGAGTGCCCATATGCTAGAGAAAAGGGCTGAGCAAATGTCGGCTTCACTTTACTTTACTCGGCTTTCGCAAACGAGAGGAAAGATTCTTTTGACAAAGCTTTGTGTCGGAAAGGAAATGAACAGGGCTTTATTTTGTCGAGTCCGACGTGGAGAATATTTTGGGGCGTGGAGTAGCGGAAACAAGAGGGGCGGAGGAGGAGGAGGTTGACGGATGATGCGGTAAAAAGAGTGATCCCGCAACCACGTACATAATAAACGTAAAACTTTATGAGAAGGAAAGGCTGTGGAGACATAGGGAGTGGTTTGGGAGGCAAGGGAGCAGGAGTCGATGGTTTGGTCGTAAACACGAGGACCGCTCCGAAGTAAAGGGACGAAAAAATGGCTATAAAGTGAATGAAGAGGAGGAGATTTCTTGTATGAAAGGCCGTGGGGGTGGGAAAGGGGTTGCGAGCGCGAAATGGGTGGCGGGGGTGGTCTTAACTGGAGGCGAAGACGTGGCTCCACTTGGACGGGTGCTGGCAATCCACCCGCGGAGTAAACAACGTTCTCGTGCTCTTCCACAGACATTTTGACTCGAGAGCTACAAAGTGATGAGAAATAACTTAATAGAGGCCAGTTGTTTGGAGAAAATTTCATATTTGTATGGCCAAGTATCGAGACTAAATTGTTGCACATCCATGTGTGTATAGATTATGACTTACTTCATTCTGAGGTCAAATGACTGCGGCCTTCGAATGAATTTTATGTTGCCCGCAAAGCGTTCTAAGTACTTCAGCATTTTAAATGAAGCACGTGAGAGGTAATAAAAGTTCTGAACGGCTTAAGTTTGCCACATTATAGGCCTTTATAGAATATATAATAGGGTGATATATGCAAAATAATATATAGAATATAGAATAGGGTGATTTCCTATAGAATATAGAATAGTGTGATTTCCTGTTATTTTTTATTGCCTAAATCGAAATATTATTACTCCTGGAGTTCATATTTAAAGCTTTTAGATTTTTAAATGACGATATCTATTTTTCGCGAATAAATGAAAGGTGAAAATTTTCAAACGCGCAGAAACGCGACGGCCAAGTATGAACGCTGGGAAAAGCCCGTATAAGCGTCATTCTGGTTCCAGCTGCCGCTGTGGAGGGCAAACTAGGTACGAAGCTATGAGCGCCGCTACGATGCAGGCTGCTTGCTGCCGAGCATGGCGGTAGCATAGAGTACTCTGCTAGTAGGTAGCGCGTGGCTTAAATAAGGATTATTAATCTCCTATCAAACGAAGGAAACCTTACGACCATAGGCAATTTTAATAGGTCATTATCAAGAGATGTTTCCCTGAGCTCTGCGCCTCATGCATGCATTGGTAATCTCGGACGATGTAAAACTTCTATCTACTCGTATAGAAACTAGGTCCCTGTGACGTCACGTGGAGTGGCATCGCATGGGCGCCAATCTGGCCTTTTTCAAATGAGGCTAATATTGACCATTAACATTCGTTTAAACTGGGATTTCTAAAACCAAATAATTTTTATATTATAAGTATAGTAATGGTGGGTTACAAATCCCAATCAATGCCTTTCGATTTCTTTGATGAAGGAAACTACCCTATTCTAAATTGCGAAAACTGGTATTTGCATCCCACTTCTCAGTGCTATTTTATAACGCTCACCCTATATGCGGAAATGGATAACAGTACCTGACTTACACGGTAATTATAACCTGTAATGGACAATCACAATCATGGCCAGGTGTGAAGCGGTACTGCAAATGCCATAAAAATTAACTATACATTTCAAAATTTATTTATAAAAATCGGAGAGCAATACTTTTGTTGATGATTAATGGTCTCACTGTTTTTATTACATTTAGGTAAACGAGTTACTATTTGGCGAAGAATTATTGACTGAAATTTTACTCTCATGATGGTATTTATTGATCACCAAAACTAACATATTAGGCTGAAGATGACAGTGACTTACTGCTATGTAAGTGAATGGCCATAAAATACGACTTAAAAAGCCAACTTTTCAGCCGATGATGTAACAAATGAGTTCATTCAGGTATCTTTTTCCTTCCCATTCTTCTTTCTCCGTCCATTTTATTCTATTTTATTCAAACCTTCTTCACGAATTCTTTCAAGCTCAAATTACCACTGCCTTTAGTTGCTCCACATCTGGGGCTATCAGCTTACAATTTTTTCTCAACAAAGGAATGAGCAGTTACTCACACCGTGGAAAACGTAACTGTGTCGAAAAACTCGCGTTTATCTGCGAGATATTACCGTCCTGGTTCAAAAACGAACTTGATAAAAATCCCATTTATCCGGCTTACAGGGGCTGTCGCGTCATAAAAATCCATGAATTACGATTCCATTTTTTTTTTAACCCCCGTGCTATATTTAATGCCTCGTACACGGCGCATAAAGTGCTAAGCGTGGGTCTGGAGGCACTCATTCACATGACAGTGTTCTTATCGTTGGCATAAAAACAGACGCCTTTTGTTGTCCGATTAAAGAAATCGATCCAAGAAGGTTGCTCCAGAGTTTTTTTAAAGCTTTTTTTGGAAGCTCGTTTTATTATAATGGAATGAATGGGGTACTTATTGTATGGATGCCTATTCACTATCTATATTGACCACATGGGAAGTATTATTTTTTTTATTTTTTAATCTTATATGTTCGAAATCAGTGGGTAAAGTCCAGTGCATACCATAAAATCAGTAAAAACAAATGAGGTAAAACTACAAGTATGTGCTTATTTAGGTTGCTAAATGTATCTGCGTGCTCTCTTTTAGGTTGTATTTGGTAGTATGTATTCCTTGTACCAGGGCATGAGGATATCAGCAAGACGGCGTTAGCGTTGATGTGGTATGTTTAGCATATTTTTAAAGGCTTCATTTTTTTCTGTAATATTATACTAGACTTCTTTAAACTTGCAAAATTAGGAAAACTCAAATCAACTTCATCCCAGTTTTTACTCATAACGAGCAGGATACTAACAAACATGCATAGAGATTCGAATCCACGGCCTCGAGTTAAACAAACGAGGACTACACACCTGAACCATCTGAGCATGAGGAAACGGGGTTGGAATGGATTGGGGATATACCAGAAACGATACTACCGTTGTATTTAATCACACTCAGGACTTCGAATATAATAAAGAAAATTATTTTATAAAGCTAATTTTATTTATAATTATGCGTAAGCATTCTTTATTCAGTATCTTACGCACGAGGAAGTGCGTAAGGGGCGCTGCTGAGAATGATAATTATGTCACAACGTAGTACCGACTGAATGAAACGATAATATAATTTGTTATATGGTATTGAGTGAACTTAAGCAATCGTAGATGTTGGATAATGTACTAAACCTGGACATGGCAGCATGCCTTTTTTTCTAATGATTTTCTTCGCATTTACGTTTCATAGATTTTTTAAATCTTTAAAAATAAATGATTGTGTTATGAGCCAAAATAATGAGTCAACTGATTAAAAAATGAGCGTGAGTTACCTTTTAAATCTAATAGAAAATATCATTTTGATGCCTTTGGTTTGGGGTTTGAGTCATTCAAACTGTTTCATTTCCTTGCATTACATCACAACTATTATTCTACCAAAAAATGTTGCACAATGTTATACTTATGCTGTGCATTGTTGAGATGGTTGAAATTGTTGTCATTGTGAGTTGAAAAGGTAATCATCAACCTTCTTTCCCAATTTATTGAATATTTTCAGGGAGTTATTTCATTTTATTTTTGCGCTAATAATTTGATGTAAATTGAAAAAATGGCTGTATAATGAAGGGATACAAATTGTTAAGATAAATAAACTCTCTGAGGGTGAGCAAATAACTAGTAAAGACTGGTGAATTCCCCGTGAGTGAGGAAAGTTTATTCAAGTCCTCAATGTCTTTATGACGGAAGATGAACAATAGGTTCCATCCTCCCCTGGGGAAAATTAAGGGCTGCATTTAGAGGCTGTTTACTTTTTTATCACTTGTGGACGTACCGAAGAAACGCCGCAACCCGATTTCGCATTTTTATTGAGTACGCGGGGCTTTTAGTGGAATGAATGAAGTTTGAAGTACTGCACCCTCTTAGTAACGACCGCAGGGACTAGGAATAATATTTGATGACCCTGGAGCGTCTTGAGAAGGAATGTTTACTTCCCTCCCTTCTCCTTATATTTTTCAATGGGTACTACAGCACCTCAGCGTGACTTTGAAATTCTTGTGTGCCCTTACTGAAACACGCAATCCTTGTTCTTTGATTTTTGGAACATACGTGAATTCTTTGGAGTGAGAATCGACATTTGGAAGAGAGAGGAACCGTGAAATTATTTGTAGTGAAACAAAACTGGCTTCATTAAAATGAAGGAATTTAATAAGCGTAGAATTGAAGTTTTTCTCGCTTATGAATCAATGTTACGGCAATATTTGGCTATAATGTATTTTTTCCACTTAAATATCCAGTTTTGTGGTAAATGAAAGCTAATATGGGACTTTGAAGTCAAGACTTTGAAGTCAAGGTTTGGCAAGGATTTCTCCTAAATCGTTAAGTTATATTTTATATTATATTTTGTGCCTATATAGCAATTATTTTTATTCTATTAACAATGTTTAGCATGTATAATGCTTATTTTATACATTTTGAGTTTCCCACCTACGTTACCATTTTCTCCCTTGAGGGTGGCAAAGTATAAATGGCCGGATTGAATGCATCACCTTTATGGTATTTTGTATTCGTAATAAAATTTTATCTAAATTATTGGTAATAACCACACGTTTCTTGTTTTGCAGGTGTCCAGTTGTTGATCCCGATCGAAAGGTAAGTGCTTTACGCGTGAAACTTCTGATTATCAATTCTTTATTACGGCATTAAATTGGTAATTTACTAATTTATCTACTGTAGCACCGATAAGAGAATTTGTAATATATGCTTCGTTAAACCTTGACCTACTTTTTTATTTGAGATAAAGAAATTGGTGCGAAGAACATGCGTGGGGGAGGAAAAGGCTAGATTCGTTCTCGAGAGAGTCTTCTTTCAACTCATTGGCGGAGTGGAGGGCTTTGTAGGATTGGCAAACGGTTGAGGATCGCCTCGAACGGGACTTTTTCTTATCCGCGTTTGAGCGTTTGATTTGATTGTCCGTTTTATCGGTCGTCGGGACGCTGGTTGCTGGGCGACGGAGTCGGGGATCGGTTGGAAAGAGGGATGGAGGGGGTGGGAAGGGTTAGCCGCCGAGGCAATCGCTATCAACGGGGTTTTGGCGGATAGGATACTGGAACGGTCCGAACCACAAGGAGGCTGTGATTTGGCAAATTAAGGGCTGCTGGGGAAAGTCTTCATCGAGATATTTTCTACCCATCGTCTAATTTTTGTAGTTATTATAAGAAAGGCCGAGGGTATGAGAAAGCCTTGATGAATCAAATAAGGGGATCCAGTACTTGGAGAAAAACATGATCAACTATGGGGTATAAAGCAGAGCTGCTAATTTAAAATTATCAACTTATTTACTTGCTTGTAAACGCTGTAAACGAGGGCGTGGAGGTGTTGTGATTTGGAAGCTTCTATCGTATATCATTTGTGGGAAAAATCTAATAATCAAGAATCAAGCACGACTTTTGATGGTTTTTGTTATTGCTCTCATATTTATTAGATCTGTATTAATTTTAAAATTGACAGTTAATACACTTTATTGTGTCTTTAAACAATCCAAGTTTTGCAGTTATGTTTTAAACTACAAGTAGTTGGTATGGGTAGTTAGTTTCTAATGCTTGCTAAGAAATCTTTTAGGGATATTATTTTTTAATAGATTCACCCTTTTGAAAGT
This sequence comes from Ischnura elegans, assembly GCF_921293095.1. Classification (NCBI taxonomy): domain Eukaryota; kingdom Metazoa; phylum Arthropoda; class Insecta; order Odonata; family Coenagrionidae; genus Ischnura; species Ischnura elegans. The sequence continues at coordinate 108,118,835 of NC_060254.1, read as the reverse complement.
ACCATTGTACAGCGGAGGTAATAGATCGTGCTAATAATTAAGTGTAATATTCAATATACATTCACGGTCTTAAATGTAAACCAAGCCTTGTAGAATGGCATCAATTGATGTATTTACTTCATAGTTCTGTTTTTCTTCACAACTTCTGTTACTAAACAAGGTGCTATAAAGAGGTAATAAGAAAGAACTAGTTTTATTGTTCATTATGACCCACTCATGGTTGGGGCATTATTTCAACGCATTCAATACTAAACTTCGTTAAAGGAGAAGTGAGTGACACAAGGGAGCTAAACTTTTAAATTTTTTCAATATATTTTAGTAAGTTTAACTTTTATATTTCCCTGTTATGTGGGATTTCTGAAGAAGATGTTTCGTTGCGATGGAAAAATTAAATATATTTCTCTCTCCTCCGTAATCCATAACATCATCCGTTCTTCTCGGTGACAGCAACACGTGGGAGCATTTCCAGTTCGCCAAAGTTCCGCTCGGGAGCCGAGGGAAATATTCACATCCACAAAAGAAACACATCTATATATATATATACATGGCGGTCGACAAAAGAAAAGCGAAAGCGTGTAAGAGGGAAGTATGAAGAATGATGTGGAGAAGGCAAAGATTTGAGGATTCGTCTCGGAAAGGATCGGTTGTCGGATGACGGAGGGGCCGAGCAGGAAAAGAGGTTTTGAAAGCGGCAGCAGAAAAGGGAAGCGAGTGGTCGGGGTTATCGGAGTCACTCCCTCGAATGGCGAAGCCGTGGGTCGCCCCTTTCCTTGGAGTGAGTGGAGTAACGATGTCGACCGGGCGAGTTGAAATGGTTCGTTCGGAAAGTGCTTTGGAATAGAAGCCTACCTATGCCTGCGGAGGTTGCTCTGGGCGATATTGAAAACTCGATATCGGAAGGCGATATTTTATTTTTTTTATAATCTATGACTAGCGATTTCAATAACCAGTATAGGGACGATAATTGTCGTCCTATCGAATCTGATATAAATATCGCGCTACAATATCGTGGCGCATTTCTTGTTAAAAATTGCTTCCCAATAAAATATCCCTACACGTGGACAAATATCTTATTAGAGGTATACGATGAGACGGTAACAAATATTTCGATTAAGTTCCACAGATTCAGGCTTCAATTGATGGAAGTTAGACATATTTAAATAAATAAAATATCGTAGCACTTTTCCACAAGAATTTGAATTTGAATTTGAAGAATTTGTGGAAAAGTGCTACGATCTTTTATTTACCTATTTAAAAATATTTTGATGTTTAATAAGTTGGCGATTATCAACGGGTATTATTTCATGACGTTTAATTGTGTTTTTTATCGTGATATTGCCATATATCACATTTTTATCGGGTAACCAAATAGTTTTTAAACTTCAAAACTAATTGTGTGATTGTAGAATTAATAAATGATCGCAATATTTTCTGATATATTGATGTTTGTGATAGAAGGAGTTTGAAAAGAATAGGATGGCAGAGGAGCAGAGGGTTGCGGTAGGTTTGGATAGTGAAGATGCGCTTGGAGGCTGATGCCGACTTTAGGACTGGACGTACTGGGGGAAGGATTCGCCATTCAAATGAAACGATTGAGAAGGATGCATTACTCAATTCTACCAGTTTACGCAACTTTAGCAATTTTGCATCCCCAATCAGACGAATTGCAACAACGCCAAACTCATTTGAAACGCCTATTCTGTATGATAGCTACGATAGATTTATAACCCATGTCCGTCAGTTGTGGCGCTTGGCTCTGTCTTTTGGCGGTGAGTGGACTCCTTTCAAATTAATTACAATCACAAACCACGATGATTTCTACGTTGTCCGAAAGTAACACTTAAAAGTCTCATGCTGTCCCTGTGACCATAGCGCAACATTGTTGAATGAAGGCAACTTGTATTTTAAGTATACAAGCACTTCAAATATGAAATATTTTCGTAATGTTTAGGGTTGGGCGCCATTTGGAGATATATTGATAAATAAAAGCATTCAAATGAAGAAATATGTATTAGTTTTCGGTGTACGTGTACATTTGTCACGTACACAGTATGCCCAGCAACATTTTTTCTCTGTACATATCATCAATATCTGGAATTTTATTTACAATGCTAATCACAAAAGCAACTTTCTTCGAAGTAATTTTTTTTGCTAAAGATTTGGAAATGCTATTTTGTTATTTTTCACCGCCCTAGAGTGCACGAAGTACTAGATATACTTCCCCAGGACTGTTAAGGTCAATTTTTAAAATCGTGATTGGAACAAGTAGCCACTCAATGTGTAAATTTTAGTAGTTCAAATCCCTAGGAGTCATTTTAGCGTGACTGTAAGTGTAGAAAATGAACACGTTGAGGTTGCATTACACATTTACTTAAAAAGTCTTAAATTTTTGTACATCTTGTTCAAGTTCTAGCGACAAATTTTTATTTGTGTTCCTGATCCCTGTATTCCTGAAGCATTTGTTTGATTCAATTCCATCTTGTGCGTCAAGAGTTGCGAATCGCCGTTTTCCCTCCAGATTATAACGGTCATCATGCATCTTCTCCCTTCTTGAAACCTTGCTTTTAGCATAGCTTGTATATGTAGCTTCCACTCGTAAGTGGTTTGTCCAAATGTTCCGTGCAGAGAGGAACGACATGTTTGAAAATAACGGATTCTACTCATCCCTAGCGAGTGGAGGTGTCTGGTTACTGCGGAGTCGCCCTATCCTTTCACGTGGCCGACCTCTTAACTCCAACCCTGGATTCTCTTCACTCGGCCGCTAACGCTCGCACACACACACGAGCCAGCAGATGGAGCGCGGAGACACGTACGGTGGCCGCCGTTGATCGTCAGAGAAAAGGGTGCACGGATTTCCCCCCCCCCCCCCAAAACCTCCTCTTCTTCTTCCAATGTCTTCCCTGAAAGGCAATTCCGCCAGGCGATTTTTTTCGTCGTCAAGATTGCTTTCGTCGTGTTCATTTGAGCTAAACGTGCCGCAAGCATTGTACTGCGTGTCCGTATCCTTACCACTAGTGCTCATTTCTGTATGTTCGTGTGAGTGGAAGCAGTTTTCCAGAGGATCTCTTGTGTGGAGAGGTGGATGTCCTCCAGCCAGGAGGTGGAATAGGAAAAAAACGTTAGGCCGTAAAAAGAACTTAGGAAAAGTGGAAAAAAGTATTAAGTTTTGCCGCGGTGCAGTCCCGAGGGACGGAAGAGGAACGTGAAATTTCCAAAGTGTTTCCACGAGTGTGAGGAGCCTTTGTGGAAATAGATCGAGGTGATTTGAAGAGAAATAAACGGTACTTTAAATGCATTAGATGCGGTCGTTTCGAAGTAGTTTGCACTCAGCGGTACCTCTTACGGCGAAAAAATCTCTAATAATTCGCCACTCCGTGTTCAAGTTGTAACGACCTGTTACGTGTACCAATGATCTTAAAAAAAAATTATTCTACTTCATCTTATAAACCGGGAGTTTGGAATTACTTTAAGCCTTAAGTTAATCGCTTTTTTCTCTTATATAATTATTCGGGTCCAATTTTATCTGTCCTTTTCGTTTTTTCCCGAGGCGAGTCTTGGCGAAAATCAACCAGTGCTTGAAATATTAATTTCTCCTCTTGCTCCTTAGAATTTTATCATGTTCCTAATAAAACGTACTACCATGTGCCCAATTAATAATTACAAATCATGAATAGCTATGATTTAATAATACCAATGATACTTCTGATAAATTAACCTTTTGATTTTTGTTGCGATAATGTGCTGAAGAAGTGCAATGTGGGAAACGGATGGCATTTTATAGCTTACCACTGTTCTCTTGTGATTAATATATGTACCGATTAAACCTAAACAAGCGCCAGTGATGAGGCTCTTAACGTCACGAATACAATTTTGAATGAAGAGAAATTGCTTGCCCTCCTGGTGAACAGACGCTGTGAAAATCTCTCGCGTTCGCCACCGGCTGAGGATGCCAACCTGTCAATACCCGATTCGGCTAAATGCTTCAGGGCTAACTATCAGGGCTACCTTCCCGGATAACTTTTTCTCAGCCGATTAAAGTAACTACAAATTTATAAATTTCTGACCAAATAAGATCTGGTCTGATCAGGAATCAAATCATGCATGATGTAGGGGAGACTGGAGCAATGGCGGTCACCTAAGGGAAAATGAGTACAAAACTACACTTTACGTTAAATGTAGAACGCAATCATGTGAAATCGCTTGCATATTTTATATTTTACAATTGCAGACCTTAATTGAGTCCTAATTATGCTTACCTATCGACATTATAAAAATATTGCGAAATCGGTTTTGACCGGTATTACCGATATTACTTTTGATGACTAGCCTCAGAAATTGCATCCTTCTTGAAGTTAATGTTCAGTAAATCCATCAAGCAACACGAAATACCTAATGACTGGGAGATTGCTTATGTAACGCCAATATTAAAAAGTGGAGACAAGGAACAGCCATCTCATTACAGCCCGAATTTTTATGTCCATCACATGCAAAGTCCTTGAACACATCGTAGTCAGCTCAGTCATTAAGCACATAGACGCACATAACTAGTTAATTAGAACTCAAAATCGATCCTGGAAAAGTAGATGACGTGAAACCCAATTAGCGCTTTTCGCCCACGATGTTTTAGTACCCGGAGAAGACAACATTCCAGTTGACGCGATTTTTCTTGATTTCAAAAAATCATGTGATAAAGTACCCCACGGAAAGTTAATACTAAAACTGAAATCTTAACTAGTCTTTCTTATAGATACTGAAAGCAATTTACACCTGGTAAAATGACAAGCACTGCAGTAGTGTATCCATGAACTATCGTGAGTTGGCAGTACCAATCAGTTTGACTCTGCGCAATCCACTTCACGAGGAATCATAGTGACTGCCATCACCGGCACACTGACATTGCTCCAATCCCCCCTAATCATATCCGTTCGTATTCTTATCAAATTTGGCCAATTATAACCTAAATTTTGTATATGATAATCTTTCGATTTAAATTCATATTAGCTTATTATCTGAAGTATGATCAGGTTTGATTTTAGAGCTCCATTCTTTCAGTTCAGGCAAGATAATAAAGACCTAGAATTTAAAAAAATAGTTTCATAGCAAAGTTTTAAACATACGAATGCTTGAAGGGAAGGGAATCCACCGAATTTACATTATTTAGATGATTTCCTAAAAAATCCTCCTTATGAATGACATCTCTTCTCATCATTCCTTCATTAGTCTATGCTTTGTTGTGTGACCATAGTCCCAATCACATTAAGTCAACATGCATCAATATCTAAAGCGAATAAGGGTATCGATTCCATATTCCGCGAAGTACGTCCGTCCAAAATGCCCTTACGCCCCCTTACGGGTTGAACGTATTCGATAAAGGTTGCCGCTCAAAGGCCGTGGTGTCATCGGTGAGGACTGCAGGGCGTGGTCAAATGGCCCTGTGGGGCTTCAGCGAAAACTAGCTCCGAAACTTCCCTTTCTACTTCATCCGTATGCCATTAGGGCGGTACGTGAGGTACGCCACGTCCGAGGTTATAAGTTGAGGTTGCAACTGGTTTAACAACTGTATCGCATGCATGGCGCGAGACCTCTTTGTCACGTGGTCATAACGCTGTTAGCCATTCGCGCGGCTGCAGCGGTCGCGCGCCATCTCGACGTGAAATTGATAGCACTGCAGGAACATTTACGCGAGATGGCACGTGCCCGCCGGATTTCGGGCTAGATAAATTTGGTCTTGCGGTGTTAACTCTATGCTCTCATAGGCGTATCGTCCTTCTTCAAATCTCCCATTCCTAATGCTGTCGGGCAGGGCATAACTCAGCTTAGTCGATGATATATCTTGAGGGAAACTCTCTAGCCGAGAACGTGTTTTTTATAACTCACATTGTCTGGCTCGCATGTAATATCTGCGTACTACCCCTCAACATTCAGTGTCTTAAATCACGAGGAAAAAAGATTGTTCGTACTTCATCTAACACGCTCGTAATTTTAGCTCCTTATCTCCGCATAATTTGCTAGAGACGGATTACATGCAGTTATTGCGAAAGTGAGCGCAGTTGCGCATATGGCGATTTTGGAATTGGATGAGTAGGTATATAGTAACCCGCCAAGCAGATGGCCACGAGAGGACTTGAGGGATTTTTCTAATCGTATTCGTCATTTTGTCATATGTGTATTATTATAATACCCCAAGTCTCGTGGATTATGAGAGAGGGGTTGTTGAATTCTTTACGAATATGAGCCTGCTAATATCTCCATTCTCTTTGTTGACTCAAATCATCTAATGCGGCTCGGAATTCCATTTCTGCGCTGAGAATTGCTTTTGGCCATTCTGCCCGCTATTTGCTTGCTTTTCTGGCTCTTGTTTCTTTCCATCACCCATGCGTAGAGGGCGTAAACTTTTGCTAAGAGTGCATTCTTGTTTGAAAATTATTAAGTCTTACGTCTTTATGGTATTTGTCCAAAATTATTATGCTAGTATCACCGAAAAACCCTACTTTATCATTGGATAATTGAAGTATTGATTTGTAGTGCTATTCCTACATTCAGTTATGTGAAGTCATAGATCATTGAAAAGTATTGACGTGTACTTGCCCGCTGAGTGACTCCTTCAAAGTAACTCTTTTTATCTATCTCAAAGGAGTAGGATTTTTTTTAAATATAGAAGTACCTTAGCTATCAACATTTTACTTTTTGCAACTCTGGAACTCATTTCTGGAACTCTAGATTTATAATTTGAGAAACTCCATGTGTTGAAGTTCATTTAATGGCGTCTTCCCACGATAGCTCATGAAAATTTAAATATTTCTCATTTCTACCGTTGACAATAAAGTGTTAATTCTATATTTGGTAGTGATAAAATCAATGCCAAATTTATATTTTTTTTTACAAGTGAGAGATAGTTGATTTTCTTATTGAATACCCATCGATTTATACTTTTTGAATATGAACTTCTCTGTTGTTGAGGAGCAAATATTATGTACCTGCACTTTTATTTGGATCTATGGTTTTCGGGCTGTTTTAGCGTTGAGGACAGTTTTAGAACAGTCACGTATTTTGCTTCTCACGTTAACTCTTTTGAGTAGATATGGTAGAATATTTTCCAAATAGCATCGTTTATTGTTCGAAAAGTTCTGGGTTAAGGGGGCAGAATTTCTTTCATTCAAAACGTATTTAATCAGGAACATATTAAACTGTGATTAAGTTAGATTTGTACAATTTCTGGTGAAAATCATTTGGAATTATCAAATTCTGCTGACTTAGCAGAGAAGCGGACAGTTTGGTCAGTCTTATTATAGTTTGTCTCGTAGGAGTTCTTGTAGTTTTTGGGAATGCACATCTTTGGGTAGGAGAAGTTTTCCCATTACGCGATGGGCATTGATATCGGCGGAAGAAATCATTGATGATAGCTGACGGAGATGGAGGCCTGGAAAACATTTCTTCGGGTTGTTCCCGATAAAAGGATTCAAGGAGCCAGAGGGATATGCGCCTTCTTCTCAGCGTCCAATTAAATTGCTTAGCGATTCCATGAACTAGTTCGAAGAGACTTTTCTTGTTGAGCAGAGCGAACCCCAGTTAATCCCTTAACTTCCGCTGCTTTTTATTTTTGTTTACCTCCCCGACCAGCCTCTTACTCGCTCAGTATACCTATCTCGTGGTATTGCTTCCCAGCAGAAAATCCTTCCTTCCTTGTTCCCGGAAACTTGTTTGAATTCTTGTTCCCGAATCCCCAGGCATGTAAGCAGAAGAACCAAATAAATTGGCCAGCGGACTAGGCCAGAGTAAAATGTATTATAGAGGAGTCCCACTCATTGGGTACGTGGAGCCAAAGAATCATTCTTACTAAATGCAATTAGGCACGTTTATCTTTCTCGTGCTCAAACCTGATCCTCATCATCTCATCCTGACATTACGGATTTTGAAAAAAGCTGATATTATAATGTGGTTTAGAAAAGGAATGCCTTAAAAATCATTTCTCCCCTCGCATAAGGTTTAATGCTAAAATTCATCTTTGATATGAAGTGCTTGGTATCATCCGTATATTTTACCTCAGATATTCCCCATTTCTATTTTTTCTTCTATTGGAAAAGGATATCTTTCATGGAGAACCTTCACTCCGCCTCAGCTACATTTCGTACGAATATGGGTTTCTCCATTACAGCGGTATTCAAAATGTGCTTTAAACTGGAGCCTTGGAATGGAATTCCAGTGCCGTACTCTTCGCTTCCTTGGCTCCCTTTGTCTGTGTAAGAGGAAAGATTTGGCAATCCTCATTTTCTTTAACGAAGCATAAAAACAGGGGAAATTATTACGCTCTTAAAATAGTAAAAAACCTTGAATATATTTGCAATTCATATTTCTTAGGAGGTGTCAAATTTAGTCTAAATAGACTCAAAGGAACCTAACACTTGATAAGTTGCTCTGAAAATAAAGTTTGAATCGCTATTTTTACTCAAAAATACTTTTTCAGAATTTCCCATGTACATTAAATGCCTAATGTACTTCTTTCAAGAAAATTATTCATTCTCACCGCCCATACCTCCACTGTTTCACAGCCAATCATCTAATTACGTAGCTCAGTAAATATTGATCTGAAGATTTCTTTTGCGTTATTTTCGGAGGAAGAATGTAATTGCTCGGTCCATATAGCATTTTCCATGATTGCTTTATTAGATAGGTAAATGGGGAATACTTCCATCTCAGTTTTTATCATGTGAGGTAATCGTGATATGTATTTAACGCGTAATTAAGGCTTACAATTTCTGTATAAATGCCAACGCTCCAATAAAGCCGAACTCTTAAATGTCATCATTATTTATTATATTGTACTCATTAAATATATATGACCGCATCGCAGGCGCGAACATGAATACTATTCCCGTGATTCCGTCCTTACTTCAACCAGTGAGATCAAGATTTTACGTACTCGTGACTTCTCGCATATGTATTGTTGACGTCCGTAGTGTTGATTGCGTGCAAATGAAACTAAAAAAACTAATTGAATGACATTTTTGAAAAAAATAGATACTCATACATGTAACATGTATGGTATGTATTTATTTCATAGCTGTAAGGTACCAAATTTATGTCGTTAAGTTTTAGATTACATGTCTTGTTATTATTAACGTGAACAACTTCAACATCTCTACTATTATTGTTGAAATGACACATTGCAATATTTCCACTTATAGATTTATTTTACACTACGCGTTTCGTCGTTACAGCGACATTTTCAAGTGTGAGAATGTCGCTGTAACGACGAAACGCGTAGTGTAAAATAAATCTATAAGTGGAAATATTGCAATGTGTCATTTCAACAATATTACGAACTTCCACAACATCGTGCCTAACATCATACAAGATATCTCTACTATTATTACAAATATTTCATGATAGGTATCATGTACTATTTTCAACATTACTATCCATTTCAAATACGTTTACAGGTGCCAATTCGTAGGTAATGGCTATAATAATGTCAATAATCTTCTTAGGAATAACCTTTTGATCAGAATTTGCAAGAGAATGTAAACATAATGCAGTTAATTTGTCTTTTTAGCCGTTTCCTCGAAGTTTCGAGTAGATTACTAAGGTAGAACATATGATTCTAGGGACTTCCCGTGCAACGTATCCGTTATGTATGTCATATACATGATAACTATCTTCTTCTGGATTCTTCATCAAGCTTATTATCCAAGATAATATTTTATGATGGTTCATTATGGCATTTTGTCGTAAAAACTGCAGTACGACTGCTCTATCCTTGGAGATGTTTCCCGCGGCCTTGTTAAGTCTGAGATTCGGAAGCGAGGAAACGTGGAATTTTCCGGGGATTGGGGACGAGGACGATAGCTGTTGGAGAGAGGCAGACTCCGATCGTGCAATCTCTTGCATTTCGTTTTACGAGCGTTCTTCATGCACCGCAGAGAATAACGGCGTGCACCGTGGCTCGTAAAACCTTTCATTGCATTGCAGAGTGCAATCCCTTCTCTGTGTTTCTGGGGCGCGGGCTGCACTCCTGCTTCATAACTCATTCCTACTTCCCCCGTTAGTTCTTTTGCTTGCCTAACCTCTCTTCCTGGTTCACTGCCGACAGTAGAAGATTCAGCTCTTACATTTTGGACTGCAGACACTACTATTACGACACATTTATCAATATGACCTGCTCATCTTCACAACAAAGGCAATAATAAGGCCCTCTCTGAGGGAGAATATACTTTTCCTTTACTAAAAATACTTGTCAGCATTTAGTAATAAAATTAGCAAAACGTGTACTGAAGTGCAATTAATTCGTTCACTCAGGCCTCTAATAATTGAATGATTCCCAATGTATCAAAATAATACCTTAGGTGGGGAAAGAATAGTTAAATTAAAAAGTTAATTCATTTATTTGAACAATTTCTGGTTATTTTAAAATGAAATAGTGAGAAATTTGTCGCCCTTTTCCATGCCTTTGTGACGTCATTGGAGTTTTGGCTCACTAGCTTTTTCAAAGAGAACAGTTCACAGAGGAAAAAATCGTTCACCAGGGTTTTCACAGATTGACATTTGAAAATCGTTCGACGAATGCGCGAGACCTCTGTCGAACCGTCGAACCTGTCGAACCGTCGAATCCGTCGCGCACGGGTCAAGGTCCCCGAATTTGCACCGCGAATAGATCGAGAAGAAGCCGACAGAACTTACTTGTCTAAGTGCAAAAAATACAGTGAAGTGAATTAAAGTGAAAAACACATTAATAATACATTGTGTTAAATCATCAATTTGAGGACATTAAGACAAGGCAAGTTGACAAGATGAACGGTTTAATAAGAATATTTTATCAGATTAGTGCTCTCACACCAATGTGTTTTAAATAATTTAAACATAATATATACAGCGCATATGCTTTTACGGAATATCCATTGCTCTTGAAACTCTTGAATGCTCTTCATTTACCTTCGCTTCTCTTGTCCATTTAAAAAATAGAAGTTATAAAAACAATACTTCTAATTTTACTGTCAAGTAAATGATGAATGAAATTAAATAAAAATCTACCCGTTTTTGAATGTAAACAGAAATGTTTTTTTCTGATTCAAAAAAAAATTAAGTAAACGTAAGTAAATAGAGCAATTATGACAATTATAATGATCCTGTTTTAATTAAAGCGCTTGAATAATATATAGATTGTCCTTTCTTGCCAACCGAGTAGGCTCTGGCATTTTGTTTTAAATAGAGGAGAAAATTATTCCTGCTGCTTGAAATTATAATGGTCGTTATCGATGTTGGGTGTGAAAGGCAATATTTGAGACAACCAATTGTTGGTTGTACTTAAAATTTAAATCGAGCACAAAATTCCTCTCCAACAAACTAAAAACTGTAAAAAGATATAAAAGTATTTAAAAAAACATTCTTATAAAAACCATGTTTTGCTACAAAGAAGAAAATGATAACCCACGCCCCTCAAAAGTTTAAAAGTTTCAAATATGATTGATGAGAAAGTAAAATAAATTTTGGAAGAACATTTCAAATTACTTTCGCTTTCTCTATCAAACAAATCTAACTTACATGAAAAAGAAATTATAAATTTTGTAACCTCAGTTTTTCGTTTTTGATATCTGAAATGTTCTTCTAAAACTTACTTTACTTTCTCATCAATCATATTCGAAATTTTTAGAAATTTAAAGGACCACATGTTATTATTTTTTTGTTTTAGCAAGACATGGTTTTATAAAAGTGTTATTTTTATTCTTTTATATTATTTAAAGAGTTTATTTGTCAACAAAAATTTTCAGTTGCTGGGGATTAAACTGCCGCCTTAGGAATTTGATCCAGTAAACATTTTGATCAAAATATCGGATTTATGCCCTTGTTTATTTTGACTGCAGTTGAACAAAAAAATTAAATTGTAAGCCTCCAATAGACATTATCATTATTATTTTGGTATTATATCGATTGAGGTGGATTTGCATTGATTATTTACAAAGTAGCCTGGCATCATCCGCCTCCTTTATGAACATCCGCCTTCAGTTCACGATAAGGCCTACTACCTTTCATTTTACCTAAAAAATCCTATTCTTTTCCTTCCTCTCCCTCGTTTCCCTAACAATCTACCCTCCAACACCGTTTCCAGTATCTCCTCCCCGCGAAGCACTCGCTCTATCCAAACCATCTGTCTCCTCTGTATCTCAGCTAGAAGCTGCCTCCCCTAACCCACCATATCCAGTGCTTCGTCGTTTCTCCTCCTCTCCGTCCACTTCGTCACACCCACATCTCGGACGCCTCACGTCTTTTCTCGTCCTTCTTCATAAATTTCCATGTTTCCGCTCCGTAAAGCTCTACATTCCAAGTTAAACTCTCCTCTAGCCTTTTCTATAAACTCAAACGTAACATCACCTCTTTCAATTTCATGAGTGGGTCTTTTCTTCTAGATTCTCTTACTGCTGTACCCGATTTCCTCTGATATGCTGCCCAAGTAGTTGAACTGTTGAACGATAGATCTTAGCCCAACGATATTTAGACTCTCTCAGCTGTTACGTAACTGCACGGAACGTTAGTCCTTCAATGGAAATGGACTTCTTCCTTGTTTGCAATCCACGAGGGAGGGGTTGGCGAGGCGTCGTAATAGTTTTACGAACCTTTGCTCGTATCTAAGTTCCTTTGGGAGGAGCGATTCGCCGAATGGACGGAATGAACGCCCTCTAGGTGCGTTCCACGCCGAGCAGGGAATTGATTGACGGATGTAATGAGGAGCTAGGAACACGGGCGAGCACTTGAAGTCGGCCGTTCCACCTTGGGCCCGGAGATTGAGGCATGCGACGACGCTGCCGTCGTGAATTGCTCCTCGTCCGGGGGAACATCCTGGCGACGTTCAAGAAGGGTTAGGAAGGATAGTACACGGGATCGATGTTGGAAGAGAATTTCGAAATGGTTGGAAGGGTATTTGACTGAAGGAGATGTTTTCACGGACGCACCGTGGAAACAATCAAGATTAGGCTGGTCAAAAGTCAGTAGAGAGCTTAAAGTTCCGTAAGTAAATAAGTTTTCTTTTCGATTAGTGAGTCATATTATATTTAGTATGTTAGCTGTATTTTTTCGCATAAAGTTTAGCTGCACCGCATCAATAAGGGTATAATGGTTCATCAGCAGCTGACTTAATCTGTTGGGGAATCTGTAAGAGAAGAGGTAATAGGGTGGAATGAAATCCTGCATCTGTAATATAATGCTGTCCACGAAAGGAATTGAGGGAACTGTGGCTTAACATCCTGTCTGACGGACGAACTGATTTGTCTTGAGTGCCATCCAAGCTGCACCCTAGAAGGAATCTTCTTTCCTGCACCACCACTAGGATTTGATCCCGGGCCAACAGAATGGGAAACCATCATTCAACGCATTCCAACTACTTAAATTATAATTTGGTGTTTTTTTTAACGCCATTTGTACCTTCAGAAATTTTGGTCGACATGCATAAATACTTCGCAATCGAAAAATTACGCGTCTGTGATCGTTTGACCCCAACCAAAGCTCACGTCCTCAAAATGTGGATTACAGGACGGATGGTACGTGTTGGAGGGGCAAGAGAAAGGAACTAAGGGAAAAATGAGCTCATAGAAAGCTGAGTGGCCTAATTGGAAGTGAATTTCAAGTTGTAGTTGACAATTTAGCATCCCTCCGAGAAAGGATCTATAAGTCGGCAATTCCTCGATGTCTCTTCTACGGCACTGTGCAGTAGACAATTTTGAGAGCGGTAGTGCCTGTTATCCAAAAATCTATTTCTGCCGGTGGATGGGCAGCACTACTGGAATAATATTTTCGATTTCCGTAACCAACTATTCGATGTGTGTCATGTTTTCAGTGAGTTTGAATGCCCTCAGCTATTTGCCTCCGTGAAGGGGCGTTGACCCTTCCCTGATGGAGTTGGCTTTGTATCAGCGAGGAAGTTTTACCTGAATAGATATCTGCCATTTTCTCCAAGACAAGACATTTTACAATGCTGCTCGAACTTACATTCCTAAGTAGCCTATCCTGCTTTTCATGTTCTTATTCCGGTCTTTCACTCCAGCCCGAAATTGCAATTCAGAACAAGATTTGGAATAAGAAAAAATGGGAGATAAAGGTAGATTACGGCGAGAAATAAACTCTTTTTCATTCAGCCTTGTTTTCATAAACTCAGAATAAAAAAAACGCTTTAATTTTCCACCAACTTAGCGTGAGTTTGTGCCGTCATTTGAGTTTTGGTTCTCTACTCGATCGTAAATAGCATCAAATAAAGCGAAGTAGGCGTTTAAAGAACACCGAACCACACGAGGCTGATGCATTGGGCGGAGGAGTAGCTGAGACACGCTCAGCATGAGTCCTTGACGCCATCTACTTAACTACGAAAAGTTTAAGGCCATCGATTTTTTCGGCGAATAGTTCGACAAGCATGCAACTAAATGACAATTAGAAAAAGTGCGGGTATCCTAATGTTTTCACCTCCGTCAAAATCGACAGTAGAAGAAAATTCGGGGGTTAGACGATTATCTTTCCGTTCCTTCCGCTTTTTCAATTCCGCTATTTTACGCATTCTGAGGACGTATTGGTTTCGTTATGATTGTACAATTCTTGGTCAATTTTATTGTGACCGGTTTTAAGAATTATGTTTAAGTCCGAGATTTGTATGTGATTAAATGCTTTATCAGTTTCCGTGCTCATTCACGAAGTATCGTGGTGCACATCCGCTCCATCGCCTAATCTCGGCGAGCAATCAGTCTCCCCTCTTACGGGGACCTAGTTCACGCCTCAATGGTCCACTTCGGAGCACCACTCAAGGCGCTGTGTGCACAAGAGGCGCATTGAAGCAGGGCGTGCGACACGTATCTCGTCCTTCGCTTCATATCGCCCTCTATCTCCCGACATCGACCACAGACAGGGCACTTCAGCATCACCAAGCGACACTTCCGGGAGCCTATCAAGAGCCAAGGAACGGAAATTGCTATTTTCATTTAGTTAACCAAGCGTTACAGTATAACTGTTGTCGACGTGCACACATAAATTACAATTCGACATTCTTCAAATGCCGATTCACAATCGTGACACGCTACGCTAACACTGTCGCTATGAAATTGTACGCCAAACGAAGTGTGCTTAAGTGCTTGATGATTTGAATGCATGTACGAAATAAGTTACTTCCTGCTATCGCGCGAGCTGCCTCAGAGGGCGTATGGAGGGAGGAATTACTGAACCAGATGTTGATCTGAAATCAAGAAGTGCTTGAGGGCGATGTGTGAAAGATTTTAATAGCTTATTAGATCGACGCATCATTAATGATAGTCGTTCATTGCTTAATCGAGCATGGAATACTTTTACCGTAGGTTCCCGTGGATCCTAACAATATGGTGCTGCTCTAAAATAATACCCTCTTTGTCTCTCTGAAAAAATGTAACTACTCAATGAATCTAAGCCAGCACGACGTCTCCTGAACATGCAGGAATATTGTCGCGTCGTTACACATGTGGATGCCTTATGGAATATTTTCACACAGCTTGAGCTTATGAATGACGATAAGATATGTATTCCTTAATAGTATTATGCATGGGCCTATGCATGTACATCGAAAGTCCTCAGTATGTCATCACAAATGATCAAAGTCTGTAAATGTCTCATAATTCATAAAGAGAGACAAAAATTTAGTACTTACACGTTGCTTTCGTCGATAGTATGAGTATCTTATTTTGAATCCCCAATCATTTGTGATTGTTTTTTTTTTGTGAAAATCAAGTTAAAACCGAGCTAAATGAACATTTTATTGTTATAATCACAATTTGGTTAAAATATTTAGATAAATCTTAAATGATATGTTGGTGCTATTGAAATTAGTTTATATCCTAATAAATTTGAAGCATCAGTTGACTTCGCAGGAAGTTAAGGTCGATGACTAATAAAGCTTTAATTGTTTTTATAATGATTCTAAGTAGAGGAAATAGCCTTTCGCAATTTTTTGGCGTACCATTCCTTGAGATTTTCCAAGCCAAAGGAAGAGTGGCTAGGGCAACCTGAGATGTTTTTCTTCCCTCTGTGGAATATTTTCTTCCTTTTACGAAAGTTAAATCGTTGTTCTCTCCGCGGGCCGTATCACTTTATTTCTCGCTCACAATGGTGGACATTCACGTGAGGAATGGAGATCCGAGCCTCGTTCATAAGGGTCTTCGTCCCGACCCTCATTCATCAACCGGAGGAAAGTGAGTCGATGCTCTCCTGGAAAACTTCTCTGGTCCCGCTCAGAAGGGAAGAATTTCCCAAAGGTTTTTTTCTCCATCCCCTGCGGCTTCGCCAGGGAAATGTGGAACACACCCACTCATAACTATATTTGTGGTTCTCCGCCTTTGAGAAAGTATGGCTCCAAAACTGAGGGGAAAGTAGGTGCATAGTGTTTTATATTTATTTGGTCGTTAGTTATTCAGAACAAGTTTTCCAAAGAATTATGGATCAAAAAACCTGTTGATGCAAAGCTAAAACTAGGAAAAATTAGAAGAAAAGTTGATGCCATGTAGTTATGAGATGTTTCTTGTTTGAAGCTCTCGGGGGTCATTGTAGCTGATGGTTGTGTTGGTCATTGTAGCTGTTGGTAATGTTTTTCGGGTGTACTCCGCACACTTTCTCAGTTTTTTCACGACGTTTGGTGGCTGTTGTAGGTCATTATTTCATAGGTGATGAAGAGGTTTCATAGGCATACATTTGGAGTATGCTCCTATACGGAAGAAAGGTATGGACAATTACCAAATCGGAGAAAGCAAGGATAGAGGCCTTCGAAATGTGATGCTCCAGAAGAATAGTGAAGATCAAATGGATCGACCGAGTTAGTGACGAGGAAGTCCTAAGAAGAGTAGGAGAGAAGAGAAGCCTCATGAAAACTTTAACAAGAATACGGAACTATCTTATAGGCCACATCTTGAGACATGATGGCCTGATGAAGACAATCGTCGAGGGACAAGTGGAAGGCAAGACCGGGAAAGAAGACCTCGAACAAAATATATGGAACAAGTAAAGAAGGATGTGAAAGAGAAGAAATACGTAGGTGTGAAAAGATTAGCTGATAGGAGAACTGAGTGGAGAGCTGCGTCAAACCAATCCTAGGATTGCTGACCAGTGGTGATGATGAATGAAGAGGTTTTATGTATACATATATATGGAAGGAGATGGAAAGGGGAGGGGGTGAAGTTGAATCATTTTACTTTGCAGAATTTCAGAGCCCATGCGTGGCTGATTTTTAAACACAATCCCTGTTGAAATTCTCTTCGCATTTCTTTATCTCCAAAGCCTCGGTTTTGTTGTTAGTCACCTTGGCGATTACCATAGCAATTTCGTAGTTATTTGCGTGTCCCTGGGCTGCATGCTCTTCACTTCAATTGTTTTTCCAGTAGAGTGGCACGCTTGTGCTCTTCTATCCGTGATTTTGCGAATCGCCCGGTGGTTTCGCCGATGTATTTCCTGGGGCAGTCTTGGCGGGATGTCTCATGCTCTCCTTCCACTGGAAAACGTGTTTTGTACTTCACACTCCTCTGCAGGGATGCCGTCTGGCAAAAAATATTGGGGGGGGGCAAATCGGGGATCTTGCCCCGGGAAATTTTATAAGTAGTGACTTTGAAGTTTTTTAAGCATTTCAGAAGACTCATATGATCAAAATAAGAACCCTGATAACTCGAATCTCGATATCTGGACACTTCGGGGAAAATCGACAAGCGTGACACATTTTTCCCCACACCCATTACGAATTTTTACGGGGGCTCGGGCCCCTTCAAGCCCCATGGAGTCGGCATAACTGCTCCTCAGGCAATTTTTAAGTTTCGTAGATGATTTTTAAATGTTTTTATTTCATGCTTCCGGAGAATATTTCCTATATTGTCTGCCAATTCACGGACATACGAAAGGAAAGCCTTATTGATTGGAGGGATGTTTTCGTCCGTAGTTCCAATTCCATCCGTCGAGGCACCTTTATCCCTCGT
Organism: Ischnura elegans; assembly: GCF_921293095.1. Classification (NCBI taxonomy): domain Eukaryota; kingdom Metazoa; phylum Arthropoda; class Insecta; order Odonata; family Coenagrionidae; genus Ischnura; species Ischnura elegans. The sequence goes on along the minus strand of NC_060254.1, from coordinate 108,100,881 downwards.
CGTGACTTCGTGACGTCGTGACCCTGGCTGACAAGAGGAGGCCATCGCGAGATAATTTTACAAAGTCACGACGAGGGATGCCTTGAAGGAAGGAATTGGAACTCCGGATGAAGACAGCGCTTCAACCAAGAAGGCTTTACTTCCGTATATCCGTGGATGTACTTTATTTTACTAATAGAGATGGAAAAAGATAATTAACAGGCGAAAGCAAACGTCGGTAAGGGTGTCAGGTGTTGAAATCATTTACGATTGCCTCGGTGGTGGCGTTTATAAGACATAGGTTGTCGCAGGTTCCACTCATGTAGAGTGTAGGTGTTTTTTATGTGCTTCATGTGTTTTGAAATTTTAGTAATTGGGTGAACGTGTAAGCGTTAAATGAATTAATGTTATCCTGATTCTTTCAAACTACCAAGGAAATTGCTGAATCGGGGATTATTTTCTTCTTCTTGAAAACGATGATGAAATAATTATTGGAGTATAGGTCAAATGTAAAAGGAACACTTCTTGAAACCTTCGTTTTCCTTCCATCTACCTGAATCTTTTGATGAGCTGTGATTTCAGGTGTGATTATGGGCATAACTGCATTGAGGAGAAGAGGAAAATGGTGAAGCTTAAGAGAGGACGGGAACACATTTTTCGAAAGGAATTGTGAAAATGGTGGCTGCGACGCGAAAACAGTGGAAGGCACGGGAAGGGAACAAAAAGTGGAGGGAGGATTGTGTGTCAGAGTTCGGAGCGGGTCAAGAACAACATGGATGTGAGGAGTTAAGGAGGAGGGAAGTGGATCTGTGCCAGGATGGGAAATGAACGAGCGAGGTTGCTCACTCGCTGGAGGGTGTCCCGAGATTTTCATGGATAGCATTCGAGGGCGGATGAACAGCGCTCAGTTTCAGTTGGAATGATTGTTTTTCTTTAGTGAGCATTGGACAGGGGTTTCAACGATGACTGTCTTAACTGACTCATGGTGATGAGTTACTATGATTGGTCTAATTCTGATAATTATTGCCGATATGCCAATAAATGAAATCCAGGGAATTTGTATACCGCAGTCCAATACAGCTGGAAACTTAAGGGTCGTCTTCAGCAATACTATTTCTGGGAAAAAGCACATTTTGTACTTTTAATTTAAAGTACGTAAAATTTTGTACGTTTACTGTAAAATAATAAAGTCAATGATATTATCCATGAAATTAAGCTCCATAACTTCTGTTGCCTATCCATGTACGAAGTCAATTCGTCTCATTCATTTCTCCTCACTTTGACTTCTGCAGCCTGGTATTTTATAACTTTTCAGCAGGACTTAATATTAAGCTCCAACGCCTGACGAATTCCTCACTAATATTCATACATAAATTGCGGGAAGATGAACATATAGTCCCTTACTTTAAAAAGCTCTCCTAGATAGACGTCAAAACAAGTATAACATTTAAATTGTCCTGTTCCATATATTCCATACTTAAAAACAATGAACCGCAGAACATAATTGTCTTCTTTTCCATGAGAAAAATATTGTTTAGTGCTGTTACTACAGCTGAACCCAACTGTATTTTTCAGGTCTCGGAGATTTTTATTCTTTTTTTATCAGATTTTGCATTGGATCATTTTTTTTATTATTCTAGTGCCACTACGCGCAGGAATGTTTAGTCATACTGTTTCGTTTTCTTCCATTTAGCTGGGCGACTTGTCGCTGGGCTACTTGTCGATATTTTCCTTTTTAATTTAATTCCAAATAATGATTCTGCCGAAGAGGAATTTCTCTTTTGTAAAAAATGAACATCCCATTTTGCTTAGTCGATTACCGTCACATTGGTCGCATCGAATATGGTAGATAATCCATAAGACTGGTTAGCGTCGCGTCGTTTGGCGATTAAATGGGTAGAATATGTGGTCCCAATGATGTGTAGAAAACAAATTGTTCTTATGATTTTATGCCCTTCAATAGAATATTGTATAACTAAGTAAGTACGATGCGTTTAGACGAGGATTCAGAATGGCGAATGAGACTTGGATACCAAAAGTTCTCTGTGTGCCAAAAATCACTCTTCTCGCAAACTGTAACGCAGTTCAGAGACTGCCTCTGTCCCCAACTCGCTAATGCCTTCGAAATGTGTGATTTTCCTCCCTTCGCCGAACAGGTGCGCCATTCGCTTTTATTGCCTGACCGAGGCGGATCGGTCGGGGGTGTTCGTGGAAATTCGTGACGCGGAAAAACACATTTTTTCTCCCGCGCTCGCCACCATAAATGTCGCCTGCTTTTTTTTATCGGGCGTGGGTAAACCTCTTTCGTTATCCCCTCCGATTCACCCCCTGACCCTTTCCGTGACTGTTTTGGTTACCCCTGTGCCTCTGTGCAATCCACCCTCCCTCCCCGGCGCTGCTGTATCGCGCGCCTCATTAACCCCGTAAGCACTTCTCCCTTTCAACCCGCTCTCCGATATCTCTTTTCCTGTTCTCCCATTCCGTTTGCACTCACAATCCGACCGGCGCACAAACGTTTCGCCCTGTTGCCTGCACTCCTTCTCCGTTGCTGCGACCAGCGGGAGTATTCCGGTGTGAGAATGGTTTCCGGTGTTCCTGATAGTCCAGGTGCATTCGAATGGCGGTGAATGCTGGCTGCTTTTTCTCTGCCGATCTAATAGGATGTGGAGCAGAGTTTTTTGTTTTTGCGGGAGCACGAAATGTAACTTAAAAGTGGACGTATGTAGATTGCTGACTAAATTTATGCGAGAGTGCCGAAGGTTGCTGCGCAGTATCCAAATGCATTGAGATCCCATTTTCAGTAATATTAACGGAAGTGGAAATAATTAACATTTGCAATACTTACAAAGACGAAAAAAATTTAAGAAATCCTCATTCTGCATATCATATTAATCATTATCATCCTTTATCAATCCAAAGATTTGTTTGACGTAGCTCTCCACTAGATTATCGAATCACTCTTTATAATCCTCATTCTACATACTTCACTTACACGTTCTTCGTCACCTGCTCTATGTTTTATCATCTGTGCCATACTTCCTTTATTCTTCCCTTCCACTCATCCTCCATATGCTTCTTCTCATTCTCATCGTTTTCATGAGACTTCTCTTAAGACTCTTAGCTTCTTAAAACTTCCAAATTGCTCACAAGGTTAGGTAACCATCAAAATTTTCAACATTCTTCTGCAACGCCAGTTTTATCCTTTCAACGTTGACTTCTGTGGTGAAAGGTTTACATCATATTCATTGGAATTTTGAATGCAAGTCTTTTTCTTCTGAATCACCCAGTGTGTCTCGGATTTTGTCTTCTCAATGTTGGTCTCCTTCAAAAGCCTTCAATTGCTCCGAGGTATACGATTACTCTGGGTTGTAGGCATCAAAAGTAGGCTATACTCGTTATTTATATGTGTTTTGGGAATCACGTATCTTATCTCAAATTCCGGTATCACCATTTCCCAAAATTTAGTTTCTGTATCTTCATTGTATAGAGTTATTTGTTGTGTGTGTTGAATAGGTGCTAAGCACCATCAAAAGAGAATAATTTCTCTCATCTTCAATGTCATTACCGCTTTTTCGTGTGATGTGCCCTCTTTCCATAGCTACTATTGCAACTTCTGTAGAACATTAGTCGGAACAACCAGGTACAACTTCAGGTGTACCTGGTTCCGCTGATACGACTGCGCAAGGAGGAACCGGAACTCGTGCCTCGACTGATGCGCGGAGCAAAGCGTCTCAAATAGCGTGGCGGAATATTTTTTGTCGGTTTTTCTGTCCAAACTCTAACCTGTAGCTTCTCTTCATCCAAAAGTTTTGTTAGCTGCAGCAAAGAGCTGATTTTGAGTGTTGCCAGTGACCGCAAAAGCTGAAAACACAGCCAGTCGGTTTTTTATATTTTCAATGCAAACTCCGAAATCCCATTTGAAATCGCAAATATCGCACTTCTCTTTTTTTACCGTCATAAAAGGAAGCCATTTATTTCAATGCGTTTATTTTAAAGGTTAAAGTATTTTATACTATTCATAAGTATATTTTGCTGTGGATATTGTTTTTAGCCTCAAAATAATCTCTCCTTCAGGAAATAATTTGGTCTTTTGCACTGGCAATGATCGTGGTTTTTCCTTGAGCTATTTCATGCTAACGATTGTTTTAATATATAATGAGCGTATTTAGTCGGCGTAAATATATTACGTTCTACTGAGCATTATTAGAATATACTAGTTAATTAAATTGATTGAAATATTGAGCTATTTGTTTTACATCCTCGGCTTTCGGATGTTATCTAGACTAATATACCTGTTGTGGAATTCCATGAATGTGAATCGAACATTTTGTGGCATATATAGCATATAATTAGATATTTCAAAGAGGTTTCTGGTCATTTTCTTTTAACGCATAATTACTCAAACATTTCCTTCCATCTGCTTGTTACCCAGCTTAGAGTCTTTATCGTTATCAGAATGGTTTTTCGATGTTACAAAAAACATAATTCCATGTTTAATTCAATCGTTTGTAACATTCTATGTTGATTATTTATTATAAATCAGTAGATAGGTTTCTAATCTTTATGATCATGCAATAATTTCTAGGTATCGTAAGTGACTTTGTCTTAATAGACAATGTTTGTGATACGTTCTTCAATATCTCGGGAATACTAAGTAGTCAAATGCTGAATCATAAAAATACGTGTTTGATATCAGGATAACCCATCTTTGTCCTTAAAGGTAGGATGTCGGTCGTATACCCTTAAAATAACGAATGAGAAAAAGGCCATTAAAATGGCTTATCTCTCTCCGAAAGTGCTCTTGATTCGCTTTTACACTTCTGTCGATATTCCACGTGGGACTCGGTGACTCGAGTGAAATTAAGCCTTTTTAATATGCTTTATTACCCATTCCGTGTTTTACGACGACTGTGTTATCTCCAGCTCACTCACACCCCTTCCTCTCCCTATCTGATCTTTGCCGCACGATCCTCATGGACTTAATAGGGCCTCTCTCTCTCATTATTTCTTTTTTTCTGCTGCCAGACCGATCTATGGCACTCACATTCACCGTTTAGAAATTACGTTTTTCGTTATTCTTCGCCTTCAGCTGCGCTGTTCCCCTCGTGAAACAATTCACGTGTGTTTAGGATGTTATTGCGGTGCTGAAAAATGCGTGATTCTTATTTTGGCTCCTGATATTCTTATCAGAATATGTGTCAGAGAATAGATAACCAGGCTGTTTCGGTCGCTCTGCTTAATTTGATAGCAGATACTCTTAAATACTTCACCAAGCGTCGCTACGTCGACACGCTACGGGTCCTACTAGTGATAATGAGATATTATCTTTTTTTTCTTTTAAGCCCATGCAATGCCAAGCCGCATTACCGGGTCTCTTCGTTAAACGAGAAGTTTTGAAACAGAAACTTATTTTTTAGAATTGACATGGCGCTTCCAATCTTCATGCTTTGAAGTGAAATTCAGAAAAGCAATTACTTTTAGGCAAAGATTATTATCCTGCTGTCGTGAGATTTTTCATTCCCATCATAATAAGCCATTCGAAGATTAGTCTGGCACGCCTCTCCTCTTCACTTTCACATTTACGTATTTCTCCTCTCATTCAGTCTTAGTATCTCGTCCTATGCAGCTATTTGGGGCCGTCCTTTGCCTGCCTTTGCGTGCATCTGTACTTGAACGGTTGTTTTCACGAGGCTATCATGCCTCATAACGCATCCTTTTTACTTGTCCCTTCTCCTTCTTAGGTTTTCTTTAAAGACTTCTATTTTCTCCCACTCTTCTTATCACTTCTTTCCTTTTTTATAACTCGGTCGATTCGTTTTATCTTCATCATACTTCAGTGGCACCGCATTTCGAATAGTTGCACTCGTGAAGTCTCTATTCCATTCTACAAAATGAAATAAAGGCATTTTTCCTGAAACAGGATGGGCAAACTGAAACCACAAACCATATTGTCATGAGACCAATCGTCTGTCAGTTTTTTCCGTAGATTATTCAAGGCTTTTGCAAATTTAGCACTCTATAGATTCGTTGGCTAGCCATGGAATAATATCCTCTGTTTTTAAAAATTAAGCGCCTACTTGTATAACGATTCATTATGCGTCTCCATATATTCTACCCTTGACAAACTTAAACATGTTGTTTACTTCCAAAATAATAACCGAATATTTCCTCAAACTCTAAGACGTCTAGTTAATCTGCTCTCTTAACCTTCATCTGGCATTTAGTTTTCGAGCCTCCATTGGTGTTAACTTAATCTTCATTAATTCGTGTAACTACTTCGGCAGGCGAGTTACTATAGAGGTAATTGGCGGTTATTTTACATATGTGTGATGGTGAAGGTTACATCGTACACCGTAGCGATAAAACTTTGTGAACCCTTTTTTTAACGGAGTCATTTTCACCCAAAAATTTGAGTGGTTTCGCTTACTTTTAGTATTATTAGTAAATGCAAGCCGCATGTAAGAGGGGCTATGTGAATTATAGTTTGGATGCTTTGGCGTATTTACTGACTTTGTGGTTTAAGTTTTAAAATCTTGAGGTTTGATTTCGTTTTGTTGAGCGTTTTTTAACTGGAACTGTAAATTGTGAAACAGCCCAAGTGTGTTAAAACAGGCGGGAGATCCGTGAGACGAGGGTCAAAGTGCTGATGAAAAAAACCACAATCCATGTGCATCTTCAAAGCTAACAAATCTTTGGTTCCTCTCCAAGAACAGATTTAATAATAATTTGTAATAATTTACATCTTTCATATCACGAGAAAATGTCTCAACGCAATAGGGTGGTTTCCTATTATTTTTTTATTGCCTAAATCGAAAGATTATTACTCCTGGAGTACTCATTTCACGCTTTTGGATTTTTAAATGACGATATCTATTTTTTACGAATAAATGACAAGTGAAAAATTTCAAGCGCGCGAAAACGCGACGGCTAAGTATGAATGATGGGAAAAGCCCGTGTGACGTCATTCTGGTTCCGGCTGTCGCCGTGTGAGGTGGCCTTGGGGCGAGGATGTGTGGGCCGCTGAGATGCAGGCTGCTAGCAGGTAGCAGAGTACCCTGCCACTAGGTAGCGCTTGGCTTAAATAAGGATTATTAATACCTTATCAAACGCAGGAGACTTTCTAACCATAGGCAGTTTTAATTGGTGGTTATTAAGACATGTTTCCCTAAGCTCTGCACCTCATGCATGCATTGGTAATCTCAGACGATGTAAAACTCCTATCTACTCGTATAGAAACTAGGTCCCTGTGACGTCACGTGGAATGGAATCGCATGGGAGCCAATCTGGCCTTTTTCAAATGCGGTTCAAATTCACCATTTCCATTCGTCTAAACTGGGATTTCTAAAACCAATTAATTTGTATATTATGAATACACTAATGGTGGGTAACGAATCGCAATCAATGCCTTTTGTTTTCTTTGATGAAGGAAACTACCCTATTCAATAGTAAAGGGACCTTGGTGAGAATCTGTGCTCTTTACACTAAAACAACTCAGTTAAAACTGAAGAAAATTTAAAGAAAAAAATAATAATATGTGTTTATTAAGAGCAATAAGTCCCTCCTTCCGCGTAAACCCCAGTTAGGTTCGTCATTTGAATTAAATTAATTCACGAGGAAATTTTGGAAATGGTTTTCCTTGGTAGCTCGAAAGATAGAAGGAAAACAGTTCATCCTGATATTCTGTCTGATGGGCACATGGCGTGGTTTTGGGATATTCGGCTTCAGTTTTCAATGTCGTCTGTCCCTCTGTGCGTCTCCCGTCCCATCGTACGAGTTCTTTGAGCTCCGTGCGGTCGTTAACATCTTTTTGGGTTGGAGGGATGGAGTTGGCTCAACTTTTCGCGCCCGCTCCGCTTCCACCTCGAGAGATCAAGCCGAAACTCTTGTCGAACTCATGCCGCATTTCCACAATATTCCACGATCCCTTGCCCCCGGTATTTCCTCTTCATCCTCTCAGCCCTATGCCACTTCAACTACCCGATAACTTTCCCTTGCTCGCATTCAGATCCTCCCTACTCCAGTGAAGGATGCCCACGCTGCCAACTAGTCCTCGGCCGGAGCACAGGAGTTGGTTCTTTTTTGTTCCAGGATCCAGCCTCAATCATTTTTTAGTCAAAATCAATATCAAACGGAATGTTTTCTGACAGATTGAACAGCAAGCTTTCCATGAAGGAAAATAAAATAATATTTTCTTCCGCCATTTATAATACTTCAGACTCTTTGATACAGGATATATTTTTTGAGTGGTCACCAATCGAAGTCTGTGAAGAGTTTTGATTCCTGAGACCAATAGAAATACCATGTTAAAGCAGGTGTTTAGATCTCAGAATTTCCGTGATTCGATTCCCGGTCAAGGCGGAATTTTTTCATGTGTTTTCGGCCTTCATTCTATCTCCACACCACCTCACTATCACCGCCATGTGTATTTGTTCCTATCTCTTTGTTTCCATATCTATCCGTAATTATATTTCAAACTTTATGCTTCACGACCCCTTATTATATATATATATATATTTTTTTAGATCACGAGATGTGGGTGGAAATGGATTGACCCACATCTCGTGATCTAAAAAAAATATATATATACGTAATTATATTTGAAGATTCATCGATGGTGACTTGTGTGAATATAAATTTGAAATATAAATACATCGTATGGAATCACTGAATAGGAGATGCAGTGAGCAAAGTGCTAATGATCTCTTTTAAATACAGGGCCATTTTTATTTGATTGCTGAAATTCATTTAATTATCTTTATAATAATGGGGAAGAAATCTTTGTATCGTCATACTGCTTTAGATATTACAGTATGTGTGAAAATTTTACATTGTGCTTGATTCATTTCAAGACCATAGCATGCGAAACAATGGTCTCGGTGGGGCTTAATTAAACTTAGTTCCCGCGCGATAAATATAAACAGCAATAGCTGTTACAGGCTGCTTGAGATAGGGAGAAAGTGAAAAAGGTCAGATTGCTGAGTGATACAGCAGAAAATAGTGTTAAACAAAAATTAAAAAGGTTAGTATTAATTTATGGCTAAAAATCTGTGAATTATAGTGAAATGGATTTGAATTTATGGTAGGTTCGGATGGTAGTATGATTTCTGTTACTGACCACGTAGAGTGTCTTTTAAACCTGTATTTTGAGTTATGAAATCTTTCTGGGTAAAAGTGCTCCTCAGTTCTCTTGAAAATGTGTGATGGAACAGGGGAAGGTGTAAACACACGCCATCGTTTCAATTATGTACCCTCAGCGAATCACATTGGCTGCTGGTTCACTTGGGTCACATTGATTCCATGATATGACTCTCGCGTTACAAATTTCCGTGCTGCCGCAGACGCGCCTTTTGCTGAGCAAGGTTTATTTCGGAGCGTTCACCGAAAGCGACTGTTGCATTGAGCCCAAGGATATTAAATTGAGGAATAACCAGGGTGATAATTGCCTCGGTTCTCTCCCCTGGACTAGCGGCGTTTGCTTTGTGGAAAGCGTCGTTTTTAGCGGGACTAATTGCGGCCACTGTTTAATTATTCGCCTTGACCGCCGTCGATGACTTCCCGGAGAGAAACGACATCAGTGCGTAACGCGGTTATTGCAAAGACTTCAATCGAAGATAACTCAAATCACGGTGGGATGGAAAAGCTTTGGGAAATGGAAATATGTGTCGAAGAAAGGGTAGTTCATATAAAAGGGCTCAATTGTGGAATCCAATTTTCTGTCCATTTCCATTTTTATGGCGATTTCCCGGTACAAGTTTATGATCCGAAACTCTCATGGCAGTAATTTCTGCAAATTAGGCATATACTTCCCCTTTATTTCGTATTATACAGATCATTATTATGCTTACGTGTGAATGGCTAAATGATGTTTTTTTCACTGTGACAATCTGACCTTTTCAATGGCTATATTATTGTAAATTTTAGCAACAACATTTATATATTTATATTGTTCACCAAACTCATTGTTCTGCTAATATAAATGTATATTATTAATTTTGGGTCATATAAATACGTGCAACCCGTACTTGGCATGGGGGTGTTGAAACCATGGTCGTGTTAAATTAAGTAGTGTGGAAATTATCATTTGTGTTTTTATCATGGATATGAGAATATATAATTTCCTTCGTTGGTTTCCTGAAGACTGCATGCTTCAGATTACCATATTTGCGCCTGAGTAAGTCCAAAGTGGTAATTTTCCATTTCGTTCCTGTTCTCTCCTAATCATTATCGGTTTTTTCGTGTTAAATAGATACTCGTGAACTTTTTCGACTTCGTGAAGGCCATGTCTCCACATCATGAAACTACCGTTAATATTACGAAGCCACGTAGCAGGTTTGTTGGTGTATTTCTTTAAGACATTCGCTTTAGAATTATACTTACAAATACTGGCCGTTGCGGGATAAAATGGGGACCTAATTGTTACCCTTTCCCTTTGTTCGAAATTGTTTTCATTCAACTTGAAGTAGATCGTTTGGAGACATAAATCTATCAACCAGGTTGGCTGTTATTCCGGTTCTTCAAGTGTAAAATTATGTATCCGAATTTAACTTAATATCTTTATTTGGTATATATGTACAAGAAGTTTAATCCTTATTTCTGTATGCTTCTTCCCAGATTTCTTCTACGTTTACACCTCCTTTTACCCTCTCAAGGAAACTATCTCTCTGAAATGTCTGAAAGAAATACATCACTATCCGCTCGATTACATTGCCGTATTGGTCATTCCTTTTTTCGACCGTTCGCCTTCCAAGGTAATAAAGGCGCGTCGAGGCGGTTCCCGCAAAAAATTATCCACATTCCGAACGCAATTGTCAGGTTTTATGCAGAGCATTGGAACCCAAAAATTTGTTCTAAAATGAAAAGAAGACTTCGTTGACTTCCACTGATTTATTTCCTCGGTACTCGTTATTACCACATAGATGAGCCTGATGCCATTGAACGAAAGCTTGTTCTTTTCCCAATCAAGAATACAATATTTAATTTTTTATACATGGTTATATTTACATTCTTGAGTTGTCAATATTATTAGCATCGTTCTTCTCTACATACTCCGAAAAGTTTAGGTTGGTAGCGTACGTTTTGAATCATAATATGTTAGGAAATCGAGGGGCTGAGACCGGCTAAGAGGAAGGGTTGTAGAGCGCGCATTAACATCGCGTTATTACAATTTGATTTGATGGAGGTTTCTTTGGTACTTGTCCAATTATATGTCGTCGCTATTCGTGGAGCTACCTCCGTACACTAAAATCTTGCATGATCCAGAGGAAGTTTCTGCATCCTGGGCCGCAAGGGGCATGTTCAGCGGCCTGACTGCCTTTTATCCTCCGGGGCATAATCGAAACACCGCAATAAACGTCCCATTTCGTCCGGTGGGTCCCACCCTTTAGCTGTACGGCCAGGACAAAGGCAAGAAGCGGGGCACGCGGGAGAGACAGACGCGCCTCGCGTGGTTGCACGGTGTTTCGGTTTCGAAGGCGGCCGCCCGGGGCTAGAGTGGGCGTAGTGTGTATCGACCGAGCGTAATTTTCTCCCCTTTGAGGGCCTGACTTACACAAAAAAGCACGCGAGGAGGTCCGGACGCCGCGGGAGAGGAAAAACGCGCGTGCCCGGATCACACGTTCACTTCACGCACGGGTGTCCACGATAAATACAGTGAGGGAGGCAAAAAGTGTTGTGCCGAGTGTGAGGTGGCAACAAAAAGAGGCTTGGGGGTGTTTCGCATCCACAACCCCCCACACAGGGATCGTTTACGAATAAATGTTGGCGAGGTGAGGTTGGAGGGTAGCAAGAGGAGAATGCAAGGTGTGTTTCCTTCAATTTATCGATGGTATTTGCCTTGCGAAGTCGATATTTGGTTAGGGAACAATTTTATCTTTTTTGTACGATTCTTCGTTGCGAACTCGCCATTCAAAATCATATTTAATTCTCATATGTTATCCTATTTTATTCCATCAAAGTGGCAGAAAGAGAGCTCCATAGTTAAATCCTTAGAGAGCCCGAAAACTTAGATTAGTGTACAGAGATTGAGGATTATTCAACCCCTATATCATTTAGCTGACACATCTTCCAACCATTATAGCTGATTGTATCGCCATTTTCCGTTGAGTAACGTGATTTCACTTCAGGTACTCTAATTAATCAAGAGTTATTTCAGTGACGAGCCAAAAAATTATTCTTAACGCTATTCTTGAAATGTGACCACATAAATTCAGTCTTTTCCAAGGCAAAAATAGCGTATAAAATGCAAAATTTTAATAATTTTTAAACAACATCCTTCGTTAAAAAGTCCTGAAAATAATTTTCAAAGTGATTTTCAGTGTATATAGCACCCACCTCATTTTTAGTGGCCATCAGCACACGAGTTTATTCGGAAGAGCAAATTTTGAATTTTTTATGAAAATGACGTAAGTACACCTATTTGTCGTGTCTCGAACAAACTTTAATGTAATGTCGCGAGGTTTGCAATTTTCTCACTTGAGCATTAGTTTAAGCATGTATAAATAGGAAATATTTATAAAATTTATACACTGATACATCGTTTTGGTGTCATTTCCAAGATTAGGTAAAAAATAAATCATCTATGTTATATCGAAGTCTCCGCAAGCGGGGATTTGCACGCGCGGTTTGTGCATTGCATTGATTATGGATTGATGTTAATTTTCTGCATGAACATATGTAAGCCTGCGCTGCCGTAGGATAACCAATTTTCACGTGCGTTTTGATCAGTTGTTTTCCTCCATTAGTCTGCGTGATCTCGGCCAGGGTGATGAGTCGCTCTTAATGGTTCCCCGTCTATTTCTTGAAATAGTTCTCCATGCTGATGCCCGTTTTTATGTACTTTTCCCTTTTCCTCGTCTGCTTCCATGTAAAGCTTGCTTTGCAGGTGTAGATTCATTTGGTTAAGTGACGACCATGAGGTGTGTATGCTCCCACAAATGTGATTTTCTTTGGCAATCAGTGCTCAATGATGGGCATTTGATGAAGTGGCCTAGCGTATTGGGTTTGGTCACGACATCTACGCAAGAACTAAGAGGAAAAATATATTGTCATTCCGGCTGCAGCAGTTCAGCATAAAGCCTTGGACCACGCTACTTCCTTCCGGAGAAGAAATAACATTAAGAGTGGCAATGGGGTAGGGTGTTCCGAAAGATCTGCTGTGCATCAACACCAGCTCGACATCAGCGCTTCATGAGGGCTATCCTCGCCCTTTGCTTCCGTTTCGGCTGGACACCCCCTGCCATTACTCACCCTGTATTGCTCTCGGAATCGAAGGTGATCCGTGCCAAGCGGGCATTAATGCATCCAATAATGAAGCGAGGGAGCGTGTGCATGGCAACCATTCAAAGTGTTTCCTCGTCTATGCCATTGTCCCCTCGTTCCACGCCTCTCCTCTTCGCCACCATTCGGGGCGCTCAGGAAATTGGTAGTTTCCTAAGATTCATTTGTGTCTTATCCGTGTTTCATTGTGTTACGCGTGCATTTGGGCATATATCCACGTTTAATTATGTATGAAATAAGAGGACGCCTCATCCCCTGTCGACCGGACGAATTTTGACATTTTAAATGGCCTATTAATCATTAAATAAACCCACACTATCATTCTGAAAATGTCTGGGTAAACAGAGTAAATATCTATAAAAATGTTCCTGTACCGTAAGTTCCCACGTCAATGATCATATTTGCTCCGTACTTATTACTATCTTGTACAGACCGCTTTTGAAGTAATTTTAAGACAATAAGGTTCTACTTTTAGCTCGATATGAGAGTATTTGTAACGATAATTAAGGTATCGACACGATCTGGCGGACGACATCGATTGTTTATTTACCTGGAGCCGTTGCCCTAACAATACGCCTGAAAATTATCGGATGTCTTTTCTTAGTTTCATAGTTAGGCCCCATTATGCAACCAGAGTGGAAAATTGGCGCTGCGCCATCATCTACGTCATCTCAGAGAACTTGACGATGGAATCACCCCCCCCCCCCACCACTTATCTAGGGTCGACTGAGAAACACATGTAGGGGCCTTTTGCGAGGAAGGGACGGATATGTAGGGTCGACTAATAATACGGCCCTAAATGTCTTTAAATTTTCCTGTACCTTGAAAAAAAATTAGCATAAGAGGGCAATTTTGTTTTAAATACTAGTCACGGGTTCATTGTTTAAAAATGTGTTCTATATCTGATCATTTAAGAAAATTGTGTTTATTTGAAACGAGTTATCCGTCACGAAAAAAGATGGATCAGGAGGGAGTGTTTGCTTGACACTTAGGAAAGTTTCCTTAGGAATGAGTTTTCGTTTGTTTGTGATCAAAAAGAAAATATGTTGCCTATACATTGTGGATAATTTGTGCGCGGGTTATTGTAATCATTTCAATTGAGTGTAGAGTGGGCTACATGGGCTGAGCGCTACGCGTGATGACAATTACTAATGAAAATTCTACAGGTCGCCTTCTCATATTCGTGCATGTGACCCCTTTCACGAAAACTTAGCTTGAGGTAACTTTACTTAAAATGTCATAAACCAATAGCTGAAATATTCGATTGATCAAAGACTTCATCGTCCATCAATCCCGCTATAGATTTTAGAGGATTCCTAATAGTTTAAGTGATACTATTTCGACACCACTTTTTTTATTGTTACAGCGTAAATCTCATGGAAACTGCCTCAACTAATGAACATACCCTGTTAAATTACACCGTTTTATGTTTTTGCGCGCATTCGTTTACGCCAGTTATTGTTACTTGATGGCAACTGTTTTGTGGCTGGTCTACGTGGAGAAAAGTGGAAGATTTCGGATGCGATTTTTGGTCCAGAGTAATTATAATTTATGTAAAATATCATTTACAAAGGCTTCAATAACATTTTTTTCGTGGATAATGCACGTTCGTGGAATGTTAGAGAGCGATACGATTAAAAACTCATAAATAAAATTGTTCTGGGCCCTTATTATTCTCATCGAAATGAGTAATCAAAGGCTTTTATGGGGATTTTTCTCGAATTCTTTGAATGCATTTTCGTGTATTATACAGACCTTGCTGGCCACACTAAGAGACTTGATTGACTTACGGACAAAATCCTAGAAGGGCAAGAGGACGCAAGGAAGTTAAAGATAGGCCCCATACAGTTGAATAAGATATGTCGTTTAAGATGCAAAAGAGACGAAATGCATTCCTGAATCTGAAAGTGCTAGGAAAGTCTAGAAGAGTGGAGTGGAGAGCTGCGTCAAACCAATGACCTTGTTTTTCGGGTTGACCTCCGCGTCGTTTCATCTTCATGACGACAGTTTTGCCGGCATTTCAGCTGGCGTCTTCAGGTTCGAAGTGTTTGATGCAGGTTTTTGCCCGTCTTATATAGGCCTTGGTTTGGGCTAGATGCGTTTTGATTGGTCCGTTTGGGTAAGAGTCTCTTCTAGGTGTTTTCGAGCAAATAACTGTCCTCCCTGTTGAAAGTGGATGTTTTCGCTATTTCGATAGCCTCTCGTAGCTCTCAACTTTTCTTACGCAGCATTACTCAGCCATGCTTAAAAAATGTTTCTTTGGTCCTTTAAGTGTCATACCGTGAAATTTTTCTTTCGGAATGCCTCCATTTTATTACTTCTCCAATCTCCCTTCCCTCAACGATGAAAAAGGAGATTAAATTGAACTCTCAATTGCTACAATTGATTACTCTAGAAAAATATGCGTTATTTGGTTGGAAAAAAATGGTTCAAATCGTCCATTAACGCTTGGCGGGAGAAACGCTGGAGGTGAGGGCAACAAATCATTACAAATGCGCCAATCGAAATATGCACTCCGTGTCTGCAATTACGCCTCCGGGATTATTCGGTGTGCTAAGCGTGTATGTTTGATCGCCGGTTGGTCTGACTCTTCACGCGTGCGCCATTGCGCGGAATATTCATGAACTAAAAAACTCGCGATCCGTCCACCATACCGTACGGTTAGTTCGTTTGCGTTCAGCTCTGTGGCATGTGTATTAATCACGGCGGCCATTGTGTAATTTCCACCCCTGCCACGGCTTCTGATTTTGCCCTCCGGATGATAGCCCAAGGATATCTGGAAGCTGGAATGGGAAGGGAGGCTTACTGTTATATGCCACAGGCATACATTAAACGTGTCCTTTTTACTGAGATACAGGCTACCCTATCTGCGTCTACAATAACGAGATTTATGGTGAAATGTAGGCAAGACATGTGCAAATGTAAGTGTAAGAATGGTGTGTATAGAAAATAATTGCCTGAAACCTTAAAGTTAGTCCCCTAACTCATTATGAGAGGAGAAATTAAACGAAGCGGTTGTATGCATCGAAGTTTCAAAAGATTGGAATCCCTAAAAGTGTTACATAACTTATAGGAATGGATTTCGATTAATTGGATAAATGCAACGCTGCCACCGTCCAGTGGGTAGAGCGTTAGACTGAAGTTCGAAGGGTCCGAAGTTGAGATCACGGTTGAAGAAATGCATTAACGCTGAAGTGCGATATGGCTGAAGAAGAGGAAATAGTCCCATGCCAAGAATATGTGAATTAGCACCCTTCGTGTGGATGCAGTGAAAGTAAAAAAGATAAACGGAATACTTATCATATTTGGACAGTCGTTGATAAAATCCTATAAGGCTAAATCAGCATTTTCGAACTCCTATACTCTGTTATTAAGATTTTTTGTATCATTTAGTTGATTTTGATGATAGTTCAGTGAATATGATATTCTGATGAAAGAAGAATATTTTCATTTGAGCCATAATTTACGTTTCAAGCGGTGTATCATAGTCTCAAAGTGAAGGCTAATTTTCTGATTTGATGAAATTTAACAGAAGCATGCCCACTCGCCAGAATAGAAAACGGCAGCGAAGAAAGTCAATCAGTTTTCGGTTAAATTTAGTGAATTTACATGGGATATGAATCAATCATGTGTCCTTTATCGGTTTATTAGTAATATACCTATGGGAGCCTGCTTCAACGAGTCAATTTCAATGAGCTTCGATTTCATTGAAATTGGCTCGATATGGTGTGAGTTTTGGCCAGATCATGATTCTATTTTAGCCCCCATGACTTAATACTGAAAGGGCCAGATTAGCCATCTTGAAATGTAAATTGGCAAAAGAATTCGATGCTAACGCGTCCTACCGCATCATTTGCGGTTTTCGGCACGCCCTGGTCCATGCAACACGATTTGTTCCCTTAAGAATAAAAATGGTGGCTCCAGGAAGTGCCATAGCTCAGTATTGACTATTTATCGTAGTACTCAGCATACGTAGGTACATTCGGGGTATTCACGACCTTATTTTGAGCAGAATCTGCGCCACGTGATGGACTTGTTCACGGAGTAGGCGGCGCCGCGACCGTCTGCCTCCCCGGCAACCTTCCTCCAAATTTTTCCCTTGAGATCACCGCGTGTGTGTACATTTTTATCCTCCTGAATCGCACCAAAAAAGTTAGTCGTGTAGCGGCTAAATCAAATGTTCACAGAGTCTAGAGATTTGAGGAAAAAATCGGAGGGGGGTAAATGTGCGCGACGAGGAATGGATTCTCCCCAGAGGGGGATCCCAGTGGACGTGGATGGAATGTTCTCAGCCGCACCAATCCCGATTCAGAAGCACTCTGCCTCCATGAGACATGCTTTAATATCTCTTTATCACTGTGCGTCTGGCGGAGTGAGATAAAACACTGGCCCTTTAATAGTGAGGGAAAACTTAAAAATTAAGGTGCGATCATAGGTTTGCCTGAATTATACCCAATACCCAATGTTTAAATCCTTTAAAGTCGAGGATAATAGTGAATTCCTACGCTCCAATATGTTCGTCTCTGACACACCTGTAAATTTAGTGTGGCATAGACCTCATTGTCTTCGTGTCTCTCTCAGAAAAGTCTATTCCAAACCACTTGGTCTATCGAAGCCTAGTTCTAAGTCTCTGAGTCTTCAGCGGCATAAATTATTTTAAGAGCTGTGAACCGCTCTTTCTTCGCTAATAGCAATTTTTAACATATAGCGCCGCTGTCCTTTTTAACTATTATTTAGTTCTTGGATTAAATCTTTCTCCACTGGATCCTATGCGTCATATACATATGTGTGCTTGCATACCATTTTAATTTGTGCTCTTAGCTCGATAAACTATTGCTAGACACATTTTCTATTTTGGCTCCTTTGGTTTTGTGACTAGCAGGGGTTATATCCGTGCCGTTTTGTAAGTCGTTTTATTGTTTTACCATGCCAAAAATTATCAGATGTTTCCACTAAGAAATTCAGAATTTTTTTTCAACTTCTGCTATTTAGCATTGTAATCCCAAAAGGTAAAATTTTATTTTGGACTTGAGCTCCCGTGTTAGAGATTAATGGACCAAAATTGTAAAATTTGGCTGGAGTTGTGTGTTGTGGGCCAAAGTTCAGAAAATAGCAAAGTTTTCACGACTTACATTCGAGGTGAAAATTGGCACTCAAGTAATTTGTGAAAATGTAGGCGATTTCAGCTGATATAAAACATATCCGATTTCAGTATTCCTTCGCTTTCGTATTTTGTAAATGCCATTACTTCTTCTCCATGCTAACTCGCCTCTTCATTGCGTCCAAATCAATCTCATTCCGTGAAGTGTAAAAAATGGGATGGCCTTAATTGTAGTCACCAGGCGGATAAGAAACGAATCTCATAGGAAAATGGAAACATTGCAATCATTAAGTTGACTTTCCAAAGTTTTTTATTTAATCAAACTTTTTTTTCATTTATCAAAAGTCATTGCTACGCGTTCAATCATATTTTTTCCAAGGAGCTACAACAAATATCCTATTTAATGAGAGAGATATTATCCACTGCCCAGGAGCACCAGAAAAGTAGTGCCCCCCTCTCCTCCAATCCTAATAACGACTTTAATCAGTCCAAGGATTAGCAATGATGCATATTGCGATGCATATTCATTAAAACACATTGGGTAGGTAGCAGTATAAAATAGTTTTTTACCGCTATGAATGCCATCGTGAGAGGACTTTTCGGCTCAACGGCTATTTTTTATTGTAGCTAATAACTTGTTTAAAACATAAGCTATCCTCTTGAAATTTTCAGAATAATTAAAGAGAGCCCTTTTCAACGGGTACCGTGGGCATAAAAAACTAAAATTGTACCTCCTTGTTTTCTTAGAGTCAAATTTTACTAAATAGGGTAAGACGTACGCGTTAGAAACCGTCTGCACGCTTAATATTTCATGAAAATAACCGTCTGCACGCTCAATATTTCATGAAAATAGTTTCAGTTAATGGTGTTACTTCTAGGATATTCTGCGTCAGAAAATTTTTCTCTCAACGCTTTGATCATTCCAATGAAAGCTATATAAAGATAAGGCGATGATGCACTCTCTCTAAATAACGCTACCAATTAGAGGAGCGAAACGTCGAAAGTAAATGACTACGACGCAGCATATCCGAGAAAGAACAACAATTAATCGTTAAAGTAGGCTTCGGAGAACTTAAAGAAATTAAAAAATAACTAAACAAGTAATAGGGACTTCACGTCGTTATCAATCCTAACGTTAGTTTGACGTTGGTTTGACGTAGGTCTTCACTCAATTCTTTCAATACTTACGATATTCTTCTTCGTTAAATCCTTTATTACCTGTTCTATTAGTATAACCTGTGGCCTTTCTTCGTTGCACGAGCCCTTCACTTCCATTTGACCACCGTATCTCATGATTTAGCCGATTAAATTTCCCTATCTTTCACCCAAGGTTTTCAAAAAACTTGTCTTAGAACTTCCGCATTAGTTATACAATCTATCCATTCAATCTTAGTTTATGCTAAAATACGTGAGGTAAAGCTGCAATGGGAAATACATGAGTGTGAGCGATGAACCGTCTCATCCAGAGCCTCGCTTGCTTCGTTCCTTCCCCAACACACGTAATCTGCACTCGCATGAAACATCAAGCCAATGAATCGTCCTCTTGCAAACCCACCCACCCCTCCCACCTGCATTTAATGAGCGACCGGTCTCCGGCAAACTGTCCGGCGACAACTGGCAGTCAGTCGCTGCTCCCCTTTGCGTATCTGTGTGTAGTACCCCCGCTAAATCTCCTCCCGTGATGCGTGAAAATGCGGCCATTAATGCGGGTCCCCGTCCACGCCCCGCTGCGCTCGTTCTGCTTTGCGTGCTTCGCATTGCCCACCCACACAAGCCACCTTCCGACCGGCGCACAGCCTTCCTCCCCAATCAATAAGCGGCCTCGAATCGCTTTTTTCCATTATTTATTGTTTACCTTCGCGTTTACTTGCCTCCTCTCTCCACCCCCCCCCCCCCTCCCATGCTGATACACACACCATATCCGCCGATGAGAACGAAGAAGCGGTGAGCCGCGCGGCAAGATTCCGTGACGTAATTAACTTATCTGCGAAACATCAATTCACCGTCGATTATCCGTTGCCATTAGGTACCCAGTCTTCCATTAGAAATTTAGGTTTTCACAAGTAAATATTCAGAGTACACGGAGTTGAATTCTTAAACACTATCCTTTACCTCAAGTTTAAAAATTAAGCTTGAGAAAAATACTGAGCTAATATTTTTCAATTCTAGATGCATGGGAATATTCACACTATTTAACCTTAAAAATTCAGTATTTTAGCGAAATCTTACACCATCAAAAGTGTTCACATCATTGCTACGCATAACTCGAATAGGCGGGAGTGATGCATCTTTTCTGACGGCGTTTTTCACAGCGATTATTGTAATTTTGATTGCGTACTGCTTCGCCTCGTGTCCATTCGCTTTGTCACTCCAACTGCCTCCCTCCATGGGCAGTAACGCTCCTTGCCACGTCCCCTGCGCCCTTTAACCAATTCACCGTTAACTACAGTTCTTTATTTGTCCTTCCAGTTTCATTTAACCCTCCCATTTTGGTGTAAAAACTTCTTTTAGAGGTTTAAAAGGTTTCACCCCAAAAATGACTCTTTGGAATGTTCATGT
Source organism: Ischnura elegans (assembly GCF_921293095.1). Lineage (NCBI taxonomy): Eukaryota > Metazoa > Arthropoda > Insecta > Odonata > Coenagrionidae > Ischnura > Ischnura elegans. Next base: position 108,079,967 of record NC_060254.1, on the reverse strand, counting down.
TATCTAACATCTTGACAAATTACTGGTTTAAAACTGAAGCTAAAAAATTTACAGACACCATCAGTCAAATCTGAAAATATTCACTCATTATTTTATTAGATATGAACTCTTTATTGTCAGTTGAAATACAGGCAAATGCTAATAAAGTTACACTCCATAGACATTGAAACTTTCAAAGATGATGGCGTGAGTAAAAATAGTACTTCAACGCAAAATATATGCCTGGCGAATGGATGGGATGGGTGATCTTGAAGGCGTTTTGTACGAATACTATTTCCGTTTCTGAAATTTCTTCTTTAATCGATATCCATAAAGAAGTGTCAATCCCATTCGACTGATAATATGTTGCTCCTTTTTTTTCAATTCTAAAAGTTTTGCTATTATCTTGAAATTTACTTGGGATATGAAATTTAATTAACCTCTGACATCAACCTCGTGTGTTGTAAAATATTGAAACTTCCCTCAGGGGATTCTTGTATTATTCATTTTGCACCCTCGCCAACCCTCCTTTTCTATCTTGGCCCCTGCGTTTGATAGCTGAGTCACCTTGAACACTCTTGTATCTATTTGCTTGACACCGTTCCATAGTTACACTCCTTTCGAATATCTCCTCCATTTTTCCTCTCCTCTCCGTCTCTACTCTGCGTATCTCTCCCTTCTTCTTTTTTGATTTCCTTCATTTCGCCTTTCTCTCGTCCGAAATAAAAATGAGAAATTTCCATACTGTGTAGTCTTGCAGTGGAAGAAAGAAATTCATCTATGTGTTAAAATATACAGGCATAGCATAGGTAAGTACATGTTATCCTTTTTCGTCTGTTTTTTTTGCATAAAGCTGTCTCTCTCGTCCGCACGCACTTAGTATGTTTGTGTTAGTGTGTCTTTTAAGCACAATACTCAATTCTCCTCCAATAATAGGTATTGGAAGATATATTTGCTTCCTTTGATTGGATATATACACGGGTGCCGTCCTTTGTGCCATGTATTGTCTTTCTCCTCATATGGCATCCGGTCAAAAGCTGAAATCGATTGTAGTTGATATCTCTCAAATTTGTCTGGCACCTTTGCAGGCGTTATTACCCGTCGTGAATTTCGGTCCTCTTCCGCCGCTTATTCTTTGGTCATTTTGGAACTGGTATGGATCGTAATTAGAAAAAAGATGCGTGTACTGTCAAGTGCAGTTACCTACGTGTTAGCAGTTAACCGCTTGCTCATTATTCATTCCTAGTATTTATTGTCTTGTTTTGAGCCAAATTTAGTTTTAACTTGTAGTATTTAAGATTTACGTAACCCCTTTGTGTGCTATATTGACTGGGTATTTATCCCTTATCTGAATATCTTTACTGAATAACGTTTGGCGATATTTTGCGTCAATTATTTTTACAGTTTTAAAGTTAACAATTTTTTCAGAATTGTTTATTTATCGTATAATCATCTTAAATGTGATGAAAGTCGAAAATTTTCTGAGAGAACACAAATATGGAAATGTTGCTGCCAAAGCAATGTGATGGAAATTTGAAATCGCATTAAACCTCGTAACCTAATGGCCCATGTAGTGGAACTTTTTTTCTGTGCTTATGCCAAAAGCTATACTTAAAAATGAAATATTTTCTATTCTAAAAGAGATTCCAGAAATCTAGTTTCAGCACTTGGTATGGAAGCTAAGGCATTGTGGCTTGATGGACGTAGGCGGTCGGACGTATTTATACAAGCTTGACACACAAGAATTGGAGGAAATTTGAAAATCGACTTGGATACGGAGAACTGCTTAACAAGCTGACGGACTGTGGCATTTTAATCAAGTTGGCGTTGTCGGATTCGTTTGACAGGCGGAGGAAAGGACTAAGCATCCTTCTCAAGGAATGTAAATAGCTGCCATTCAAAGGTTAACCGCATTAGACTATCCTGGGGAGAAATCCCTCAGCCAAGAACCTGTAGTCAATCGAAAAGATATTTAGGTAAGCTTAAGCTCATTCACCGTTCATCTGACTCTTAAATAATTTTAACGTGGACAGTGGGATTAATATAAGTTAAAATAAGAAAGTAAGAAATTTACATTTGTATGCATAATTAAAGCATATTATTGAATTCTTGGTGTTCAATCCACTAGTTTTCTTAAATTCTATGGGTTCAAATCCACTAAAATCATGTATGTTTTATGTTGTATTTTTGACGAAGGTATCTCTGTCGAATTAACTATGCGTGGTATGATATTAGTTCCACTCTCAAACTAAAGATTGATTGGTTGGCTGCATTTTGTACATAATTATAAATTTTATAAGTGATGAAAAAATAATTCCTGGAGTCAAAATATCTAATTCTTTGACATTAGTTTACTCCTTCAATAAAAAATACCTATTTTCAAAATACGTTACGTGCAAAAATAATCGAGGGATAAGGATTCGCCGTGGATTTCCACTATTACAGACCGATTTAATACTCAAAGTGTGTAAGAATCCAAAGCACGTATAAAGTAAGTTGGCTTGAAAAAGAACAAAGGAGTAATGTGGAATCAATCAACAAGGTTGGTGAGGGACCTAATTCTCACCGCCGATTGCAAGTGGGCTGCAAATACCCGCTTGAACACAACCTCGAAAAATTATTATTGGCAGGAAGTTGAAATATATCTTAAAAATTCTAAATTAATTTTTACGTGGCAATCCTCATTAATTTCTGTATTTGTAAGCTAGAACAATATATGGCGTGGAAGTTGTAAAGTTATTCAAAGAACGCTTCCTTCGATTTTCTGCGTGTATTAGAAATAATAAATTCTTTTATTACTCCAAAAGAGAACGAATGGCACAGTATAAGGACTTCAGTGCATATATTGGAGTGACTTTAGGTAGTTATTAATGAGAACCTGTTTTATGGCTACCATAATTTAGAAAAGGTCATGCCCACATCGAAACATTTGTAGACAAAGTATTTGAATTTACTGTCCAAACATACCTGCGTATTATATGGTATTTCGTCAGAGGAATATATCCTCCTAACTTTGTCTCGTGGATAACCAAGAGAGTATATTTTTCATTATCGAGTTATGGTTTATCTATTTCAAAAATTAATCCGGTAATCCATCGTTAAATTTTGGGCTCATGAAAAAGAAACAGCGTTTATAAAGCGGAAGGTTAGATTTAGGCAAAGGAACATGGACTCTTCGTAGGGTAGAAGAGGGATAATTGTACCAAAATAACCTATTGTTTCCACTTCTAATGAAAAATGTCGACGTAAAACTTTATAAATAACAAGATGCATTAACGGAAGCAAAGCTTTACTACAAAATGAAAGAAAGAAAATATCTAGGCGGCTCTTTGCTTTGCAGAACAAAAAGGATCTTATAGAATATTTATAAGCTCCATCCCAATAGAATACACTGCAGCTCTATCTGGTGGTAACGAGAGATATTGGATATTTGTTCCAAATAAAAAAAATAGATAGAATTCTCTCCATTGCTATTTTCGGGTTTGCTACTTCGAAGAATGCAATTCAGTTTAGAAATGGAGAGAAATGTAATCCAGCGCCGTGAAAGATTCAAGCAGAAAATTAGATATAGTTTAACTCATTCCGTTTGCGACATTTTCCACATGCTGTCACCATTTCAAATGCTCATCTATCTTTATTTCAAGGTACTTGAAGCTTCTTTGTCGATAAAAAAAAGTTGTTGGTGCCGCCTAGGAAGGCGAATTATTTTAAATTATTAAGGATTACTACTGATATTCGAGATATTTCGGAGGCTGCACGCTAGGCTTAGATTGCTTGAACAATTGAGAATGGATATCTTTATGAGCGACTCAGAGAACATAATATTAGAGCCAAATTATATTTCCAGGTCCGATAGAAGCGATAAATTAAGAGAGATGTTTTGCCGAACGGATAGATATGGGAATTCGTTTTTCCCCCGAACCATAAAGGACTTCAATAAACGCTAGTCCCAACTTCGTTAGAGCACTTCTTTTTTTTTGCTGTAAACGGCTGGTGTCCTAACATCCCCTGCCACACTCCTTTTAGGTGGCTTGCGGGGTATTATGTAGATGTAGATAGATGTAGATATGAAGAAAATCTCAGCGCATATCTTCCAATCCTTATTTTACGTCATTTTTTCGAGCTCTTACTGATTCGCGTTTGGTTCCGCCAGCCGTGCCTTGAAGTACGACTAAATTATGTGCTTCATCGGTTTTGCTGCGGATGATAAGGTGGTGTGTGTAAACGTCACGGCTCTCCTCCCCATGGAAATCCTCATGGATTACATGTGGTATCGCCCGTCGGGAGGGCAAATATTCGCAGTCGGGCGACATAACCTGCTTGGACATACGTAATCCGTACTCCCCGCGCTTAGCTTGCAGCCAGCCCTCCTCTCCACCAACACCAAAGTCCCGCGACAAACCTCGTCGTCGGGCCGCGAATCCATCGGCTATCGTCCCCCAACCCTGTTGAGATGGAGAACGAGGGAGACACTTATGATTTACACGTTTTCAGTCGTCGTGAACGTGGAATCAATGAATGCGATGCTCAATATGTACGACGCAACACTCCACCTCTCGTATTTTGTCTTTTTGTGTGGTCTATTCATCATCCGGAAATACTCGGGATGAGAAGCGGTGACCTTTTGAGACATTTATTTGCATCTCTAATCTTTGGCGAACATTAAAAGAAAAGTGAAAGACTGGTTAATAAGTGATATTGTAAACTTGTTATTTCTTTATTTTAATCTAAAATGTACAAAATATATTAAATTATCATACTTTTGTTTAAAAGCCCCTTAAGTTGAAGTTGAAACTTGTAATATAAATGCTATGCTCTCAATGTGCCACATGCTGTATTGAATAACTGGAACCTTCTGACAAGCCATATGGCTTAGAAGGACCAAGTTTGTATCTGCAAATAAAGTCAATTATCTCTAATGCGATAATTTGTATTTGAGAAAATACCGAGGCAAAGTTTGTCAATTTTAGATGCTGGGAAATGTTGACCAGGGTCTATTACTTAGTACACTCTCTTTGAGTATCAAAGTGATTAAGCAAATTTTAAATGAGCAGTACTTTATTTAAAATATGTTTTATCTAGACTTAATTTGAAAAGGTCGATCGAGAGTGATCTATCGCCTTGATACGATCGTCTGACACTTGAAAATAAAAATTATCTTCAAACACTTCTCGCAAATATTTACACTTTAATTTCGACAACGTATTGCCTTGTCATCAAGGTGCTATGTGACAATAGCCCATTCCTCAAATGTCGTAGAGTCAGGAGGTGGGGGAAGTGAGGGATGGAGTGAGGGGGGGCAGGGAGGAGTGGTCCTGGATTAGACGGAAAAATGGTGCAAGCAGAATGAAAAAGGCATACTTTAACGCAAACCATGACAAATATGACGACAATGTAAAGAGAGTGAGAGTGATAAATTTTGAAACTAAGTTCAAAAGTGGTGATAACAATGAATTCGGCTTTAACTTTGTGAAAATCCATGTTGAATGAACACCACCCTGGTAACTTTTCACTGGAAAATTATTTATTGGTACGATGCGTTTCGACGCTGAGGAGTCATTCTCTAGTACTGTTCTTTAAGGTTTCTCTTTCAAATAAATAATTTTCACGCGAAAAAATTCCCAAGGTTGTATATTTCATTTCAAAAGTGGTGATTGGCCATGAAATAAAAACTCGTTTTTTACGCTCATGTTACAATTCTTACAAGCTTAGGTTTTAAAATCTTTTCCAGAAAATTTAATGCTTTATGCTAATTTCGGTGTGTAAAATTTCTCTTCATTATTCTTTTTACTTTGATGTTTTTTAGCGGAAACTATATTAAGAACTAAAATGAAGCTTGGAATGGTAAAAACTTCCCTGAAACTGTTGCTGATGCGAACTACTTCTGAGGTCTGTGAAGACGCTAAATAATTATGCTGATGACGCTATTTAATTATCATACATCTATTGCTTTTCTTTTCGAATCTTTGGGAGTAATCATTTTCTTTTCGTTCGTAGGAGTTCGGTCCCTGAAACGGAGTAGGATATGCTATTCCAATGAAAAGTTTTTAATGATCACATTAGCCAGGCAGTACTAATCTAAGCAAGAAAATTGTTTACTGCTGGTATATGCATTTTTGGCAAAACGCATTAAATTTTCTGCATGGATCAATAATTAATATTTAAGTGGAATTTTAGCGCGTCACCGTGTAATTTAATATTTAATCTTTACTCCACTAGCAGGCCGATGACCGAGTATATTTGTAATGCCATTTAAGTCATAACTACAGCGCCGTCGAGACGTTTCGGAAAACGACTTGTTTTTTGTTAAGCAGACGTGTTTCTGTCTCAATGTAGGGTTCGAAATGACCGTTTGACGAGCACAACAATTAATCTCAGGTGACGTCTAATTGGCTGATGTCCATTTGAAATGTTTTCCGTACTTTCCTTATGTTTTTCATGCAATTGATTACAGAGTACAAGGTATTGCTTATATAAAAGCCAGTATCGCGATTAAAATGTTTTGGTTTGAGATGGAACATATATCGACTGCAAAATACAATGAATTGGTGATTGAGCCCGTTTCGGCGAAACCTTACGTCACGGACAAGTCAGCCTCGATGCGAAAGTATGTTTGGTTTTCATGTGTTGCTCTTTTTCAGATGCGAATCCGATATTTCGGATCTTCGCTTCCCGACCCTCCCTTGGCTTTGGGCCATCCCCCCACTCCCCTCCTTTTCTCTCCTGGCGACCTCCCGCGCACCTTGTCCATCCAACCCGACGCGGCCAGACGAACATGACGTGGCGTCACGTGATTGGTGGTCGTTTCGCGTGAATGCGACCACTCATTCAACCGTTAGCTGCCCCACCCCAACACCTCCACCCCACTCCCCCTTCCCAACACCGCCCTATGTTTTTGAGGGGGGGGTACGGCCACCCTCCGTCTCCCCTTACATATGGTTCCCGCCCCCCCATACTACTTATACGCCTGTGATCTGGACGCTGGTGCGGAGTGGGCGGGTGTGGTATAATCAGCGGTGAATTCGGCGCCGGGAGTATATTTCCAGAAACGACCCTTTTATTGATAACTAAAATGTGGCATCATACATTACACTATTTAGCAATGTAGATCTCGTCAAAAGAAAGACATGAACTAGGTATACGCTCGTTTTTAGATCAACTTCATAATTTTGACTTAATTTATCGAGAAGTGGTGTTCTTACCCGAACTAAAGCTTTTAATCGCCGCGTTGGGTATATTAAACACAATTTTGCATCGAAATTTCACTTTCAGCATAGTACTTTTCTCTCTAATTTCAAAATAAATTCAGATGTTTTGAATAATCACCATTAATTATTTTAGTTTTAAAGATATCGAAAATCTTGATTTCACTGTATCCTTCCAATTAGAAAAGGCGAGGAAATGTTAAATTATCCTGTAAGTTACTTGATGTCGTGTTGGCCCCACACCCAACTCTCTGGCCCCGCCTGATTCGACCGCTGCTCCTCCCACGGAAAGCAAGCCGCCCTCTCCGCCCCCCCACCACTGCTCCAATGCATGCCTCACCTCAACTCGTGACCGCCTCGCCAGCCCGCAAATTCGGCCAGGGGCCAACCTCGACCCGACGGCCACAGTGGGCTCGCCGCCGCTCGCATCGAAGCCGCATGGAGTGGTGGAAGTCCTATCGAAATACACGGCGGCTCGCGCTTATAAGCGAGATCTAAAAGAGCGAATGCCTTCCGCTCGATCGGTACCTCTAGCGAGAGGATAAGTCATCTAAAAATAATGAAATCAGCTTAAAAATTTCAATGTATGTAGAATGGACGGAATACCTGTTTAACATAATCTCTATCTAATCTATTCCTCACATTTGAATACTTTTGTCTAAGAATGCTCTCAGACTCATTCTTTGACGTTAGGGAAACAGGCACATATTGATAACTATCCAATATATTTCAATATCATGAGTTTTAAATTACCAATTCTTCAGCACAAAATGAAAAATGCAAACGTTCGATTTTAATTACGTATTAATTATTAGAAACCAATGTAATCGTATTGAAAATATCAAGGGGCATAAAGCAGACAACTTTCTAGATTTGTGTGTAATTCAACATTTTAAAATCGGCATTATAAAAGGCCTTACTTTAAGAAATCAGTATATTCTCATATACATATTTTATGCCTAAGACATAGGTTGACAAAGATCCTCTCGGTATAATGACGAGAAGCTGAATAATGATGTTTGTGAAGTCACATGGAAAGGCAAAAAGCAAATGGCCCTCTTAACACAAAGGACCGTGGCTGTATGGCTACCTAGAAAGACAATTTTCTGTCATTTTAACGGGTGATAATTAAATATTTCTTCGCTTACGTTAATATTTATAGATAAATTCATTGGATATAATATTTTTATTCATTTATCAATACAACTGAGTAGTTTTTTTACGAATAATTTTGCAGTAAATATTTCAAATGAATGGCAGTCACGTTGCTCCCACTTCCCCCGCAGCCGTGGCCTACCACACGCCACTTAATGTGGCAGATACGATTCGAAATGTAATAAAGACTATTAAATGCATGAATGTGCTGACTTAAATATCAAAACACTAAAACCCGTTAACTTAATGGTTTATTCGACGCGGCGATTTCGAAGTAAGCTAATATACGGGTGTTTGCGAGAGAAATTCAACTGAGCCAGTTGCCTATCGCATGAGACCAGCATTCTGCTTTGTAGCTGTTACGTAGTGTATTCACATCACCTTATAATTCTGCCTATGATCTGTCCGTAAAAAATGGGAATATTTTGTTATCCTCGTGTTTTGGGGCATCATTACATTTGCCTCCCGCTGCCTCTACACTTCCTTTGTCCACCCCAAACGGCAAGCCGTCACAATTGCCTCCAGATCTTAATCTAACCCACTCTCCTCAGCCCACCCTTGCGTATTTTCTTCCAAATTGATGAAGCCCGTGCTAGTCCAATTTTCCATTAACTCCTCTATAAGGGTTTCTATCGATTTTTCATGTTCATTTATCGTTTAGATGTTGTGCTGCTTTTACTAATCTATTTTGAGGAAGAGTACGATTAACTGACGAATACTAAAATTACAAAGAACAATGGAAAATACATAATTTTCTCTCTAATGAGAGATATGTTATTTTATAGCTGCGATTGCCCTTGTGAATTAGTGTCGAGTAATTTAAACCAAAATACTTAGTTCTTTCTTTAGCTATTGGGAAAGATATTTTATAAAGTTCAATTAATTAAAACATAACTACTCTTGCAGCTTTCTGTCAGCCTAATGATTGTGTAGTACTACCTTACGTAGTAGTGAATCTGGTTTCAAGCTCAATCCTCAGCTTGAGTTCTCTTATCACTCTCGACAGCCGTTCTTTCATGGACTCCAAGTCTGCTGAGGATACTCTCCGTGCGCCAAGCCCTCATCACTAATAGTTTCACTCGTGGCAATGTTCCCGCAGCTCGAGAATCGCTACTCAAAAGAGCTCACAATTCATGCATCATCCTCTTTTACTCATCATTAACCGACCCAGAATTACAATTATGTACTCTTATCTTCATTCTTTTTATCGCAGAAGTACTGACGTTACCTGCGATAATGATTATTAGTCCCTCTTATGACACTCGTAGAAGCAAGTGCATTTGAGTTCTAGCTTATTTATTTTTCAAGTGGTTAGTGGCATTTGTACAATTAAAAATAACTAGAATCTGTTCTCTACAATTGACGTTGATTTTGTTCGTCACTTCAATAAAAAATATCTGATTAAGCTTCCTTAGGCCAAGGATAGATGAGAATGGAGTGCCAACTGCCTCTCGCAGACATAATGGGTAGCAAGTCAACGAGGCGGTTCCCTGTGGTAGGATTTTTTAAACCTCTGTTCATGGCACATCAATGGACACAGCCGACGTATTGGGCTCAATCTTGGGGACAATACTGCCTTAGAGCACCATTGTTCCGGTGGCATAGAGGGTAAAGTATCATGCAACGACTCAGAGGTTCCTGCCTTCAATGAACTCCTGAGGAATTTTACTTCGAAATGAGGGAGAAAGAGTAGCCCTTGACACATCGCACATGCGGCTAATGTCAGTGGCCTTGAAGTGGTGCTGAACGACGCAGAAAAAGAAGACAAAATTCACGCCACAGTCAACTGCCATAACGGTTATGCAATATAGGGATTGAATTTCAACAAATAAACAAGCGCGTAAGATTCAATAGCCATGCAACATCCTCTTGACCTAAAGATAGGTTCTGCGAAGTATTAAGATCACAAAAATGTCCGCAGTGTATGTTCAGTATCTAATCATCCGTCACTGAGACTTGATCTGTGGAACTTCTGAATCGTAGCATGATACTTTACTCACTACACCACCGGAACGATTGGGTTCTAAGGCAGTCTCAATGCCCAATATACCGGCTGCGTCTACTGGTGTCCCGACGAGTGTAAACTCCATTCTAGTGAGTCGTGGGCGAAGCATGCTTCGGAGAATATGGGGAAGAATTTGGAGCTGAATCTTTTGCGCGTTGCCATAATGGGACGGATACGATTATTTCCCCGGTATGAGGGCCATATAGATTTTAAAATTCCCGGTTTTATGAGAGCAATACGAGGGAAAAATTTTGGATGACAAGCGGCTCCTGAAATAGCCGCTTTCAGAGGCCAATGAGCTTTGCGTTAATATTTTCCGCCACTGTACTATGTGCCTATCTTTAATGCGAAATTTTGCTACATTTACGTGATGAGTATGCTTTGATTGCTTGAAACGGCGTTTGAAAATTCTAGAAATTGTGCGTGCAATGAAAAGCCCGATTCGTGGCATAATGCTTTTTTTGTCTCAGAGCAACATATACATAATGAACGAAGTAGCATATATGTAAGTGGGTGTACATGGCAACATATCTATTTTTTGTCTTTTTGTATTTCATTCGCATTTCACTATGGCAAATGCTAATTGTTCTTTTTGTTTCTTTCAGGTACGTGCACCTATGGGTATAACTTGCTCCAACTATAAAGTATTCCAACCCACTGAGGCATCTTAAGTTATATTTCAAGGTAAATCAAGTTGTTTTGATCGGCCACTTTGTTTTTTTCTATTTTCATTACCCGCGAAAACACCACTAAGAGGTTTTTTAAATCAACAACAAACGATCACATACATTCTTGTCATGGCAGGGACAACCTATACAGGCTGGACTCGAACCCGCGACATTAGGTATGATAGGCGGGGACTTATCCTCGCCACCACCGAGGCCGACAATTTTATTCCCTTGAAGCTTTTATAAGGTCAAAATAATTTCATTGTGTTCCCCAAATCTTATGCTCACATGTGTTCCATATTTTTCCATTGTTACCCGTTAAGGTGCCCGCATGTTTTATTGTCTGTCATAAAATGTGAAAAATTCTCTTCCTGCACCTAGATAATGAAAACATAAATGTATCACTTCATTTCTGCAATGAAGGCTATTTAATTTGTATTTAGTCGATGTGTCCGGCTAATGTGCAGAAGGAGTGAACATTCATAAGGGATGAAAAGGAAATTGTATTGTAAATATGGGACTGTTTCTAGAGCGACTGCTATGCTGATAACAGATAAATGTGTAGGAGGAAAATAATTCCTTACCGTTCAATTTTTAATTATGTGTATGTCAGTTTAATTTTTACTTATGGATATATATATATATATATGTATGGGGTTTAAATGTCAATGATAAATGCAAGCGATTTGTTCTTTTGGTGGGTGGTGTGTGTGTTCGTGTGTTTTGTAATGACGTAGTGGCGTTGGAGTCACTGGATTCAATCAATTCATCGGAGGAAAGGTACTTATGCTTTTTTCCGAAGGTGGATGAGTTTCATGAAAGAAAATGCGGGACAGAAAAACGCCCTGGCGATGAAAATCACTTGTCTTTGTTTCAAGGGCGTGGTTGATTAGTGGTTACAATGCTTGGATGCTGATCGAAGAGTGCAGCGTTCGGACATGCCAAAATGTATTCCTCATGGTGGATCATGGAAAGGAACTTGCCCCCAATGAGAACTAAATATGTGGTAGTCACGTGCCTGTTAAAGGTGAGCTCTACCCTCACCTGCGAAACGCAACTCATTGAATTGTTTAATTATGTGTGTATAATTATAGAGTGATGATATTAGATTCTTGGCGGTATAGGCTTATCGAACATCGACTTTCTAAGATCAAGCACGCCAGAATTCATACCTATGAGTTACTTTCTCGTATTCTTCGGCTTTGAGGAGATTTTCTTTAGTTATCCACATTTATGTGCTCAACTTCACCGTTCTTCCACGTGTCGTAAGCGTCCAACTTTGATTCCTCCCCTGTTGCTATAGTCCATGCCCCACTACCATTAAGAAGCATACTCCAAACATAAGCAGATATTATGTAAGATTTAACACTTTCCTGGCGAACAACATTTGAAAACTCTTCTCGGGATACCGCGCGGGTAAGATTATATGAGAGCGCCGACGTTTCGGGTACCGAATCGCTTCTCACTTTTCCGACTCCATTCTCACGGCTATTGACAGTCTTTTATTATCTTACCCGCGCGGTATCCCGAGAAGAGTTTTCATAAGCAGATATTGTTTCCTAACTTCAAACTTATATTTTCAGCTTCGTGAAGACCTTTCGGGTAATGCCCTCTTCCCATGGGATTTCCTCTTGCTTCATCCATATTTTGTCGAAATGCAGTTTTGTTTATTATTTCATTTCACATCTTTGTGCTGGTACTTCTGAAGTTCTTATTTTTTAAATATTTTTAAGTACTATCTGCAATTAAAAACATATATTTGGTATTAAATTCAACTAATGGATGCTGGTAATATCCTGATGATGCCGAAAAGCGAAAGGATTACTTTGATAATGGCACGAGTTGCCGAATATACATAAATAAATACCAGTGTGTGGAAACAGACAGGTGGTTTTAATAAGCTGAATATCGAAGATTTCCACCGTATTACGCCGGACACTATATCTTTTATAATGTCTAAGGTTGTTATGAAATCAATTTTTTTCTCCATTATGAAGTGAAACCTGAAGATGTGGCATACTTATTCATTACAATTATCGGTCGTATTTGGTGATCAAGTATAGTGTTGAAGGCCATCTCGATCGGTTGCGTTCGACGCAATCGTCAGAGATCTCTTACTGGCAGGTCACCAGCGTTCCACACTCTTTCCTCCGCCATTCTTTTCCGGTTGGCAGCGTCGCAGTGATAAGTGGTCTTTTGTCTTCCCATCACAGTTCCCGAAAATCGAAAAGCCCCAACGCAACGTCTCAATGGCTCCGGTCCCTTCTGCCTGGCCGACTGCATCCCCCCCATCTCGAACATCCGCGCCATTGATTTCATAGTTATTATTTCCTCTCACCCTATCCCTCCCCTCTTCGCCCCCTCCCCTCCCCCTTCCACCCTCACCGAGGGTTTAGGGGAGGGTGGCCATTCGATTCACTCGGGAAAACCGTGGAAAAAACGGGAATTCGGTGCTACCGGGAATATCAGACTAGTTTTCCGGTAGAAACCTGATTTATTCGTCTGGAAACCTCCCACTGAGGAAACATTCAATGGCTTGGCCGATATCCTGGTTCGATACCCCATCAAGACAAATGATTTTTCCTCTGTGGAATTTTCAGAATTTAAGTGCCGTTGCGGTTGACTCCGTAAAGTTACACTGCCGGCTACTCCGTCGAATTTTATGTGAACAATATTTGTGAGTCTTTATTTGTATGCTCTCACAATTGCAGCGAAATGGTATTTTCTCCGAACTCCGGACTCGAAGTAGATTCGATAAATAAAAGGTTTCAATGAAAACCTTTACTGTTAATTAAGGTATTCGGCATTTTATTAACACTTTATAGTTTGTCGAGGTATTGATTTTTGTAAATGAGCTTTATTTGAATCGCAATGATAACACTTAGCAAATAATTACGCTAAACATTTTTTAAACCCACACGGAGCCATTTCTATGATATAAGAGATGATGAGTATAGCATGAGCATTCGAAATGTGGATCTACCGAAGAATGATAAAGATTTGGTGGATCGACTAAGTTAGTGACAGGGAAGTCCTTAGGAGAGTGGGAGAGAATATATGTCTTTCTAAAAACCCTTAAGCAGAAGACGGGACAACTTAGTTGGCCACATTATGAGGCATGAGGAAGAAGAAGAAATACATCGCTGAGATAAGGCTAAGATAGTGGATAGGAGAGCGGGAAGGATAGCAACCCAATGTTAGGATTGTCGGCTCATAATTATGATGACCACAAATATCACTTATAACCCAACTAATAACTGAGATCATTGCATTTTTATCTGGTCAGATTACACCATTTCATACTCACTGCAAAATAATATCTGGGAAAAAATGACATTTTCTCGTGAAGCGGGAAAGTCGGGAAAATGTTTTCTTGCGTCTTTGATTCGTCCGTTTGTGATGCGGTCGTTTCTTCGCCAATGCCCGTCTCATCCAATCTGCTCTCCTCTTCCATTGCCAGATAATAATAAATCTCACCCCCAATCTCTTCCTCCTCTCCCTCCCCCTCCCTTTCTCCTCCCTTTCTTGCCATTCATCCCTCGTTCCCTGCCAATTGCACCCTCTTGTTTTATACCGGCCCTTTCCTTAATGTTTCCATCTCCCCTCCAACTCTTCTCCTTCCCAGCGCCTTGTATTTCTTTTCCCTTTTCGCTCCCCTGGTAATCTCCAAAGTCCCCGCAAAGCAGTCAAGGACTTTTGCATTTCATTGAAGCAGTACATGAGCTCATTGATTTCATTGATATTTATTTATATTTAACGGAATCTTTTGTGTCACCCTGAAGTATTCTCCGTGAAATATGGTCGTTAACTCATACCCAAAACAGCAATTTTATAACAGCTCGATTGAAGACAGGTAAATTTATTTTTATTTGGTAAGAAGTTCTTTATTGTTTTAAATTTATTCTCCTCATATTTTACAAAGAAAAACTGCGAAAGTCACCACCTCGTCTCCTTGGTGACGTTTGGATTTTGAATCATCCACTCGCTCACCGCTCATTGGCGTAAAGAATCACTCAAAACAATGCAAACAACAGCGAATGCGAGTCACATCGCGTGGCCGAGGAATAGCTAAGAGGCGATCACCCACTCGTAAACAGCCCGTGGCTTTAAAATAAAAAATTTAAGATTGCAGTGTAAAGAAATGATGATGATAATAGTGGCAAATAACACAAACCATGAGTACCGCTGAGGATTAAATTCAAACAAATGTGAAAACTATTTTTACGAATCGTCATAAAATTGTTCGGGAACGACTTTGAAGAAAATCATTGGTACAGCCACTTTGGTCTGCGTGCTGTCTTTTCATGTGTTAAATGTATAAAGGTTACTTAAATAAGAACTAAGTAGTTAGGAAACTAAGATAATCTACAGAAGTTATGAGCATCAAAGCTTTTTGAATGACGTTTGTCATTTCTATCCCATGTATATTGGTTCCAATATATATCAGTGCATTATATATATTTCCCTTTTTTTAAGACCATTTCTTAGGTAGTAAATGGTCGTCGTATTATTGCGTTTACATTTAACTTTTTAAAACGTGGCTTTTATTTGGAAGACTGATCAAAATTTTAGATTCTCAGTAAATAATGGTAAATTACTAATTTATCGCAGGTTACCACATTATCTTCCAATTTTAACCTGCGGCATCCAATATTTTCTGATTTGGGCTGTATAATTGAGTCCTGAGTGCCGGAAATAAACTTTTAGGAGCACCCACTTACATACATTTTTTCATTCTTCTATGCTTAAATGGCGGTAGTACTGCGGAAAAGTACTTTACATTCGTTGCATGCCCGCGTTGTGTTGCAATCGAGGAATAGTTCATGTGAGACACTCTAATCCCATCCTTCGTCTTCGCTTTTCCATCATCATTTGTCACCTCGCCCGTCTCTTCTTTGACTGGACCCAAATATATCCCTTTTGGTCTATCCCAGGGCCATCTGCAGGAAGAAAATGTTATTTGGATCATAAAGTATTGTGTTTAGAAATGTGAGTTATTTTGCGCAATGTGATGTGCGGTATATATCTGTCACGTCTTTTACCAATCACGTCACGTGTACGTACTTCTTAGCGAACTAAACTGTGAAAATTACATTGCATGATATGCCACTTAAGCATTTTATTGTAAATTTCTCCTGTTTATTTTCCCATTTTTCCTCCTTTAAATAATAATAATAATATTTGGCATAACTAATTTGGAATGTTGTTGGTCAAGGATTCCATTGCGCCCGATTTTTTTCTCCGTAAAGATTTTCATTCCGTATCCATGGAGATGTGTATGTGTTACGTATGCACCCCTCGTTCCTTGAAAATGGCCCATCCACTCCAGCTCTCATTCTTTTCACGATTCCAGCTCAATGCTTTCCCTCTCTCTCTCTCTCCCTGTGATCTTCCCATCGTCCTTTGCGCTGCCCATCTCGCTTCCACATTCACTCTCTAGCGTGAGCAGTGCTCGCGTTTTGATACTCATGATTTATATTTGAGAATTCTTTGCATAAAAGATAGACAAAACTACTTGATACATTATCTTATTTTTCGCTTTAACCACCGTTTCTGCTGCTTCTTCTGTCTGTTCAGTGAAAATTATCGCGGATTATAAGGCCTTAGTTCACTTTTAATGGCCCTTGCGCTGTATTCATCCCTCGTCTGAAGGAAATCTCCCCTTTTATTTTATGCCAGTCCATTCAAAGCCCTCTCTCCCTTTCGTTTCAATCTTTATTCTTGGGCCATTCTTTTGACGACTCGCCATTTCATTTTCGCCTCTGTCGTAATTCTAAAGGCCAATATTAACCGGGAAACCCGGTCTCCCCGGCATTGCTTTGTTATGACTTCGTTCTCCTGAGAGCTCTGGACCCCATAGCCCATGCTTTGTATGTTCCGGTCTACTTTTGATTCCTTTTTTGCCTTTGTGCGCAGTTCACATACTTAGTAATCTCCATACCGTGCATAGTCCCTCTCATATGGTGATTCATACGTTTATTTACATGTAAAGCCCATGAGATAATGTTGTATGCAAGTTCCCATAACCCATTTTTGTTAAATTTTTTCCACAGGCATTTATTATTTTACAGATAGTTTACGTTTCTCCAAGATTTTAAAGTGCCTTCCATCCTAAGTTTTTCTTAAAGTTGCCTGGGAATTGAATATGGAAAGGGATATAGTCTGGCTGTCGTGACTTGCAAGTTCAAACATTTATCCTATAGTGCACCTAATATCACAAATCACTTCCTCCTAGTCCTCTTATCAGTTCATGCCGACAATATTTCTAAATGAAAAATGAAAAAAAGAAAGTTTGTGCTTTCACATGAATTCTCATGAATATACACATGAATTCTACATAACAATGAATCGCTTTCACAAAGTTACGCCTCAAATCATCAATATTTCTACCTTTTTTTCATTATTCGTTAGCGTAGATTTTTATTTCAAATGAGATTAAAATATGTGCGTCCCGAGTGACGTGAAACATCTGCTTGATGTGTATGCACAGGCGATCTCAGGGTAAGTGTCGCATCAATGTGAACCAATTGAGAGGGAGCATCACTTCCTAACCTTCACTACTTTAGAAAATCCCAGGATGCATGGATTTGACTACGGCCGACGTTTCTCAGATGTGAAGTGGTCGCAATTGAATCACAGTCATTAGTATGAGATCTTTATGTACGCCCTGAAAATGTCAAGACGATAGTTTGAGTTCTAAACGAGAAATTCGTCAGGAAAAAAGGGGCAGTAAAAATAAGAACTAGGAAGAGATGCGTCCCTTTTTAAAGGGAATGATGAGTAGTTTAATTTTCTTTCTGTTATTTGTCCACTGTCTTGTATTACCAATCAAAGATTATTTTTAAACCTTACATACACGAACGAAGATGCGTTATTGACATTATTTCACATATGTACCGACGAATTGATTTTAATTTATATTTCATTATATTCCTAGACTCCATAGGTATTTGTTTATTGGATGCCCTTGGCTCTCCATTTTAATATTCTCAGCCATGCCATGACCTCACTTCACTTCACTATCGCTCGCTCTCCATCCTTCGTTTGTTTTGCTCTCGTGTGTCTCATCTATTTCTCTCTCTTCTTCTCGTGACGCTCCTCTCTCTCTCTCTCGCGTTTTTCCCTTCCGCGAGCGATAGGAGGGGGAGGAGGTAAATACCTTTCACCCCCCTCCCTCCCACCCCCTTTCTTCCAATAATACCCCTTCTCCTCCCATCTTCTGGCTCTCATACCACTCCTCCTCCTGCTTGTACTTCTTCTCCGTTTTATGAGCTTCCGGCGTAATGGAAGTCTTTCGCAGAAGGGGAGTGAGTGGGTGGAGAGGAAAAAGAGTCCGGGGGTGGAAATACTCCCTCACCTCATAAAGCGAGCGCTTTTACTTTCTTTCCACCGCTTTTAATCTCCTCATTCCGTGCGCGCAGTTCCTCTATGAAAATCCCAACCGCTCTCTCCTTGCAGCGTCTTTCTTCCGATATCTCATCGGTTACGGTTTCGATCACCTTCGTATTTGGTACTGATGGCTGTCAACCATTTAAGGTGACTCACCGCATCCATTCTCCTGGTCTGATTCCTTAAAGTATTAGGTAGTCGTTTCAGATTGCAAATACCCGAATGCACGGTTCCAAAAAAATTATTCGCAAGTGTATTTCAAAAGCGTTAGCGTATTTAAAAAGTGACACCAGTTGTGGCTGAAAAGCAAACTATTGATGCAGAAACTGATAAATATTTAAAATCATTTCATTCTTAAACTAGTACTCCTTTCAGTTGTTTATGGTAGTTAATTACTCCATATTTATATAACTAACGTGATTTGACTTCAATTACGGGATAAATTTTCTAATTACTCAAATAGTAGTCAAGTGACGAGATTCTTTTTAACGTGATTCTTTCAGTATCGTGAACCAAACGTAGGTAAGATTTTATGCCGAAACGATATGTGTAGTATTCCAGCTTAATTCATGACTGTATATGAATGGTGTATAATATTTGGATTTTCGAATTTAATTTACAATATAAGTGATATAGAGAGCCTATTTTTATGGCCAGTTCTCATTCAATCAGGTGCAATTATATTAGCCTGTGCATGTCTTTACATTTACGTTCCAATCTTTGAAGAAAAATAGAAGCTGCTTCCCCTACTTCGGTTAGTATCATTAAAAATGTTGTCCTCTCCTTTTGTTTGTAGAATATATGGTTTTCTCTGCATTTACTGAACTTTGAAAATGTTGACAGCTCTCATATATTTAGGCATTTACCTTACAGAATCGACAAAAGCATAAAGTATAAAAATTAGGTCATGATCACAATTATACTAAATACACAATTGTCGCTAAAGTTCGTCAACATTTTCACAAAATATTTTAAACGGTGAATTATTTCCCAAGTAATTCAATTTAAAGTTTAGACTTTCGTCCCTATTTTTCTGACACTGTGATAAAATTAGCGATCATAGCAATAGAATAGAACCAGATATAGTGCATTAGGGAACAAATGTCAACAGTATCATGAATTCGAATGAATTTAGTTATTTTCGGTGTAATCGGATGAAATATTATTGCTTACAATCATAAGAAAGTTATTCCTCGTTGATATAATCGCAATTCCACCATTTTAAATGCACTCACTCCATTATCATGGATGACTAATGTAACGTCGGGTCCAAAATATCCGAAAAAATACGAGCAGATAGAGAAGGCCACAGTATTGGGGAGAATTCTTCTGATAAATTTTGTGCTCAGTGCTATCCACCTATCTGGTGCTGTGCATCATATCATGCGATAGCTCACCCTTACTAAGCCTGTCCTTCACTTCCTTGAATGTATATCTGCTCATCTCTTGGAAAACCGAAAAGCATTCGTGTGGCATCCTTAGGGTCAAGTGCCCTTGGATATTTCAGTCCCATGCGCCGCCCCTGTTCGTGTGCTGCACTTATATTTCATCGTGCAGCCTTAACGCACGGGGGAGGGCGCGACAGCTTGCTTTCTCTGCCCTCTCGATTAAGTTCTTGCTTTTATTTTTCCAAGGTTAACGCGAGCTTAGATTGAGGTCGTCTCATGTGGTGTGGTTGGTTTAATGTCATTACGTCCAAATTAAGCTATAGTGCCATATTTCACCAGAGCTCCCGGCCATAAACTTCGGGCGGAAGGGATATGTATCCGAATTCAAAGCAGTAGTTACGGTTGGAAAAACGAGGTATTAGATAAAAGAGGCATCGACGTTGATAACAATCTTATTTTTTTAGCGGAGAAATATTTATGTCTTGTTTCTCCACTGGAAAACTTGAAATTTCACCTGTATTGTCATGGAATGTCAGAAGATATTGCATGAAAATCAGTAATAATCATAAATTTTGTTTAAATGAAGTGGTGATAATTCCTGCATGCATGGTTATATCTACTATACTTGAACGTCCTATTCCTCACATGTCATTCAGACGGTGATTAATAATCGCTGAACAAAAGTTTTGAATTTTGAATGCTCATACCTTATAGTATGTTACATAAATATTTATTTTTAGGATAATTTTACTACGCTTGATTACATTTTTATCTCCCTTAAATATGAATATTTCGTAAAATACTTGTTCTATGAAATAGCCTGGAACTCCTGAAAATGTCTCGTAATATATGGTCGTTATTTAATTACTAACTTGGAGTTGTGAATGTGTTCTCATTCTTGTTTTATTGCATTGTTATTATCTGGAAGAGATGGCCAGCTTCATTTTTGCATCGATATCTCTCTCTTCTTCGCCCAATTTTTTCGATTTTTATTGTCCGTACTTGGGAACGCTATGTGCAGGTCTGAAAATTTTGATGAAATAAAATTGTTTTTAATCTACTTTTCTGTAATTTTAAATTGGGAAAATAATAATGTCTTCACGCTTCAAATATCTGAGATTTTTTTCCTGAAGTATGTTAAATTACATGGGGGCACTAATGAGAAATCGCAGATTCATATGGTATAGTGCAAGGCATTGCGGGTCGAAGAGAAATTGATGCATATCGAGCGGTACACAAGATTTTGTAAAAGAAACTTCTTTACCTTTGGCTGGCATTTATCAAACAGCTTACAGTCGATTTAATTCCATTGTCCATTGAGATAAGTCAGTAAAATTGATTTGAAATGTATTAATGTGATACGATGCGCTTGGATGTATAAAAGCTATTGTAGTTGAAGCACCGTAACCAGTTGTTTTAAGTTAGAAAACTCGTTAGTAATTTTGCAATGTCTTATTCGGGGATTGTAATGAATTATACCAAAGTTGCATAAAGTAATGCTTCAAGCTTAAGGGTAGAAAGCGGGATGATAGAATAAGTAAAGATTTACATTTCGTATCGTCAGTATTTCTATCGCTTTGAAGGCCTTAGAATGTCTTCAGTGTGGTGTCACTCATTAGGGATTACTTGCTGTCTCTTCCATTCCACATCATCCTTCAGTCTGCTCCCAGGTTTGGTCTCTGGCAAAATGAGATGAGTTGACGGGGAGTCTGGTTTCATCAGTTTGGTCTCATCTCCACCTTTGCCGGTTGGTTTCAAGAGAGCAAATGGTGAAGACCCTTCGTCAGAGATCTCGTGTCCCCCGTGGCGAAGGCCACTCTTTCATCTCCAAAACCCCATGCCCATCAAAACGCACGAAATGGACGAAATTTCTCTTGAGGTTGCCTACGAATTCCGTCCGCATTGTGGTCTGCTGAAACTGCGTTCGTCGCTTTAAAAAAAGCCACCGACTTATATTTGGTTTGATAGTATATTGCCTAGGAGGGAGGAAAAAGCTTAATGAATACTGTAGAATTAAAATAACCATTCTCAAATGGAGTTCTTTTCTCTGTTTAGGCAGGGAAGTTTCTCTTTTCTTAATCCGTATTTGAAAACATGGAACGCCTGTCATCTGCAGCACTGGATGAAATGGCTCATTAAAGGTTTTCCTCTTGGCATTCCAAACCTAAAATATTTTATTTGAGCTTCATTTTATTTTATTAAGAACAAAAGTATTTACCTTTTCCTAAAAATGATTTAAAAATTCCCTTAACTCAATCATAATTGCTAATTTCCCATATTCACGTACATTTACACAAATACCCCAATAACCAGTGTAACCACTCTATATCACACGGAAATTGTACGAAGGCAAGGTGCGTCAATCAAAATTTATATTTTAATAAATAATTTCAGTATTTTTCTGGCTTTAGTTATGCATACGCTTCGAAAATTTGTTTTCTTTTTTCATAATAATTTCGTGTTTATTTTATTTACACTGGCGTCAAAGATTTTTTTCCGAGGTAAATTTTAAATTTTGTATTTTGCTGCGAATAGCTTCATCCGCAGAGAGCGATTGATCAGAGAGAACGAATGTGTTTTTACTGGAATATGTTATTATAAAAATGCCATTTATTAATAATGCCTGATACTAAAAAACTTGAATAACCTATCATTACCCTTGATACCGCATGAAATCATGCATTCAACAAAGCAATTAATTTTCGCACTTCCTGGGTCAGTATAACTCTTGCCAGAATTCTGTACGAGGTAACGAGATTGTAAGTCATTGGTTGCGTGAAAGCTGTCGAGTGAATTCAGTGTCATACATTCGTAAAATTCATCTCGCGAATTCTTCAAATCCCTTAAACTCTCATTAAAATATACCTTTACTCACTCCCCAGCCCCAACCCATTTATTTTGATCTATTTTCTAAGAGCATGAATCATACATTTCTGCCTCGCTCACCCGCGCCAGCCGCACAAAATCCATGGCCTTTGAATTGATATTTGATTCCGTTGACCACTTTTGAAGTGGCGACGACTCTCGCTTCCCAGTTGAATGCCGCGGTGTAATAATGGTCAGGATCTTATTCGTTGCTCTCGTGAAGATGAAAAACGTCAGTCGTGTCTCCACGGTAACCGGTCTGCTCATGCGTTCTCAGTGTTGCTCAGATGTGCTGGTTGAGGGATTGGAAGCATCGCATTCGGCATCGCTTCATCGAGGGAGTTGGGCAATGGAGAAGGAATTTAAAGAGAAATTGTGCGCTTTTTATACTTTCGTGTGTACGCCTGTTGGAGGCCAAGGGCGCGCTGGGGTCGAGAAAATGATGGAGGCCATAAGGGTAGATATTATGACCTCATTCTTTGTAGTCAGATATGATTTATGAGTGTTCTTTCAAGGTGGAAGGTCAAAATTTTCCATTAGCAGAGGTAAGCAATGACCTCTACTTCACAAAAAATGCGATATGGCAATTATTGTGGATGCCAACTTGAGATGTGGATGAGGATACTTGAGGATGCCCAATAGTTCATGTTATAGGATAATGTATTCAGTCACTTTCTTACCCTAACTTTGGCATCCAGTAGCAGAGGTGTATTCTCATGAAAACTTCTATTTGTATGGTCCCAAAACAAAAATTATATAAAGATTTCGGAATGGTGTATCCTGCATGTAGAGGATGCAGATTTTCTATGAAATTATTTACAAATGATGGATCGATGTAGTTGTCAATTCTGATTTTACTACATAGCATGTTTTTTGCTGATGAAATCTCCTCGGGAAATCAGCCGAGTCAAGATAGCCGTTGCTGCAATCTAGACCCGACTGACGTCTTCAGAAATATTCGCCGGTAAATCAACAAATCCTTCATAATATTTTTTCATTAACCTACATAATTTTCCTTCCAATCGTTTGTGTAATTTTAATATAGATCATCGCATTTTCCTTGGGTGTACATCTGTTACCTGGAAGATGAATGCAAAGTTCTGCGGCCTCCCTAGACAAGTAGATAATCCGAAACTCCTCACAGTTAGGGAAGATATATTGTAAATATATGAGGCGGTTTTTTTGGGCCGTTACCTGTTACGAGTTATCATTTGAATTAGACACGATTTTGAGAGAAAGTAATTAACAAATTCTATATTCCTGTTACATAACTTGTATTTTCTCATTACACCGTCAAATATTTGGCTAATGAGATCACTCCATCTGCATTGTATGTGGCTAGGAATTTCGAAAATTCCTTTTTTAAGTGTTCGTGTACTTTACTACACGCTGTTCATATATTTAAAAGGGGACTTTCATTGTGGAAGCTCAAGAAATGTCCTCTTTTTAACCTGCCACGAGCATTCGCGGCGCCCATTATTTTAGCATTGTCGCTGGGCTGCATTATAATGCATGGCTCTTTGGCGCGTCGAGGGATTTTTATCTTGACAGTGTCGACCGTTAAGTATAAGGGCTGGTGTGGACGTGTGATTACGTGAATCCTCACGGCTGCACGGAACAGATGCACCTGGGTCACCGGGAAAGATAATTAAAAGAAGAAATACGATATTTCCCGGAGAAAAAAGCCTCCGAGCCGCTTTGAAGTAAAACGCAAGTAATTTTATCCTTCAAAGCGGTTGGAAAAAATGCTCTGGATAACGTGGCGTTTTCCTGCACGCGATAAAGGTCATTTTGGAGACTGCTGCTTTTCAAGCGACCGGCTCTTTGAGTGTTGAAAGCGCTGCAAAACGAATGCATTCATTAGTCATTTGCCTTCGCCTCATTTCCTCCTATTCATTATCTCCACGGAGATCAGTACATCTCTGTACTTGGGTCTCTCTCAATTTCAATGCAAAAAAAATTGTAGATACTATTTATTTCAACTTTCCACGTGCCTACCTACTCGTATTTTCCTTTTTTTCCTATTCTTTATTCTCTGATGCTCCTAACTTGGATTTAGTTTGAATAGCGTGAGTTACATTAGCGAGCTTACTTTTAGAAAAAAAAACATTTCACTATTATCATAAATTTGTAAATTTTTCACGATTAATTTTACCAGTGAAAAAGTGACCCTCTAACCTTAATACTACGTTACTTTCCACCCTTCAAAGTTTTCACCACCTGTCGATGTAATTTTAACTTTGACGACTCACCGAAACTGAGGAGCTTCTCTATCGTGAAGAAATGAAAAAAATGAGAATTAGTCTGCTGCCATACGCCATTCAGGTTGCTCTGAGTGCTGTATGTAGATGCAGTTTTACCCTCGTGTAGCGTTTCTTGTTATCCCATCCTTTTACGTCGCTGTCATTCAGTGCCTTTGTCTTTCGTTCGAAAGTTAAGCATCTCGGAAGGGGTGTTACATCACAATGCAAGAGTTCGACTCGTTGGTTGTTAAGCGAAGGGCTACAAGAGGGGAGCGCCATCTAGTCTCATCCAACACCCCCCTCCCTACACCCTCGCCATTGCGTGTTTTCCCCAGTGTCAGCGAGAAAGGGGTTCGCCGCTTGCCCACGCACATTTGACATCCTTTCTCTCGTTCTATTTAATTTTTTTCGTATTCATTCCTTCCACTTCAGTGTTTTATAAAGCGGTGGCATGTTGATGCAAAATTCTTGTACAGCTATAAATTATGCCAAATTCTGGGGTATTTACCCGATTAAACTAAAATGATTCGCCAATATCCTTCCCAAGGTAAGTACAACCCTTTGAATCCTGTAGGGAGACGATGATGTCTTTTTATGTTTGAAGCGGGGAGGATATCATTCAAGAATGATGAATTTATTCCATCCATGTTTAAAACAGTTTTTATGTAATCAATTGTCTACTCCTACTAATATATATAATCAATGGTCTACTCCTCTGGTCTCTAACGTTTGATCTAAAGTTAAAACGATTTGTGCTTAAGCTAGTAATATCTATTAGCCATGACTATAGGAATTTTAATTCGAGAGTACAAACTTGAACGTGGTGCAGGGACTCCGCATTACCAATTATAACACGAACTCACGAAGTGGTGCATAATGTTCAAGATGTAATATGGAGCAATGTTCCAGAAATGTTGCAATGGATTCATCGCTGTCAATCATCACGGATGTCGTGCCATAATTCCTTTCAGTGTTGTGTTATTTCTCCTTGACTAAACTACGTGCTTTAATCACCCCTTATTTTCGTCCAATATCCCACTTTAAAGCCGCAAACTCGGACAAAGTGAAGCCCAAATCTATGCAAGCCCCTGAATAACCCAAATGGTCAAGGAGGCCGCCAAATTAGGAAAAAGGCAAAGATTTTTCATCGCAAAAAAACAAGATAAATTCTTTCTGCCGTGTTTACATCGACAAAGCAATTACAAAAGACACGAGATCCCCTCTGCGTTGGGGAGGGAAGAGTGGCAATGCTTTTTAATTTGAGCTACACGAGCAAAACAGACGAATAAACATGTCGACGTTTGACGCCGCAACATGGCAGCCGTCCCTCCGTCATAATGTATGGCCCAGACAGACGAGGGGCGTGTCCCGACCGACGCGCGAAAATAAGAAATTAATTTTAAAGCCGCCTTCGTCAGGTACACCGCCGCATTGTGTGCAAGTCCCTTCTCTCCATCATCGGCGACGGACGGTTCGTCATGGTCGGACCATGTATATAAAACGTCGGGCGCAGTGGTGTCGTGTGGGGGTGGGTGCTGGACAAGTAGGGTGTGGAATCTGACGTGGGGGGAGTGGAAAAGGATGTATTGAGTGTGTGCTGGAGACAGCGGGTCCACAGCGAAACCAGGGAATAGAGAAACAGCCTCCGTGGACCGTAAACAACCCCTTCCTTCCATTTCGTATTCAACATTTATCCTGCAAGATAACATTGTTACAATAGGGAGATCTCATTCTGCGTAAGTTTTTCTTTTATTCTAAAATCCAATCTAACTTCCTGAAACACTTCTGTATGATATAGCTCCTGGATAAATAAAATCCTGACGAACGGTAATTGACACAAATAAGACAAATATCGGACTTGATTGCTTTCAGTCCGAAAGATTCGGTGCAAAAAATATTTATTTAAAAGAGTGATAGAGCGAAAGTAATGCCTAACAGCACAGGAAAAACATTTTTCTAAGATGTGTATGTTGAGGTCAGTCATGCATTGAAAGTTAAAATTTATTCCGGGGGGGATAAAGAAAGACAACTCGTTTCAAAATTATTTTTTCACACTAATGCAGAAGGAGAGGGATCGATCGAAATTTTCATTTGCGTTCAGAGATTCTTTCTTGTGTTCAAGTTAACATTATGATGTTCAAATCCTTCATAAAACATCTTCCTTCCATACAAAATCGGATTAAGATTACACAGAATTAAGAATTTCATGTATGATTTGATTTAACCGAGTGTATAAAATATGGAATGCTATTGCAAAGCATCCAATTTTGATTTCTTTCCGAATAATTTTGATTTCTTCTCACGTTTCCTCGTTTTGTAAATAACTGAGTTCACTCTATCGGAACGCCTGTGATATTTACACATGGATCTGGGAAATTTATCTTTGATGTATCGATGAAGGGATTTTTCATTTCTCTTGAGCAGAACCTCTTATTCAAAGAACTTAGAAAATATGCCATTATATTTTTATATATTGCAGATAAAGTACGCCTCGGTTGATCTGTGAAAAAATAATTATTCTTCGGTATTTGAAATTTCCGTTTTCAACATTTCATTCTCGTGATACTTAGTTGAAAGCTATTTTTACATAATTTGGTTAATATTTATGGTTAGCATTTAACAGAACTTATTCATTTTCTTTCTCATTTAAAGATAAATTCAGAATAAAATGAAACAAACTGAAAAATGAAAAAAATAGTGCAGAAACTTGAAAAGCCTGTGAATTGCATTGCATTATAACATCATCATGATTATTCGGAAGACTGGTTGGACGCAGCTTCACACTCCTCTCTCCTGTCAGCCAACGTCTTCATATTTACTTATTATGTCTCTCTTACATCTGATAACCCGGTAGCAGAGAAATGTACGTAACTCAGTCCGGACCTTCCATAGCCTTTCTTACTTTGCATTTGTCCTTCCGTGATTTTCCTCACCAAGCCCTCATGTCTCTTCGCGATGCCCATTAAGTATCCCCGTCCTCTTTTTGCAGCTTTTAGATGACTTCTCTTTCCTCTCACTCTCTTTAGCACTTCCTCATTACGTACTCGATCGGTCCACTTTATCCACGCCATTCATCGGCAGCGCCACATTCCCAATGCTTCCACTCCTGACTTCTCTATTTCTGTGAATATCCATGGCTCGCTCACATATGTAGTCTCGCTCCATATTTGTGAATTGTTTCCTCACTTCTAAGCTTGTGTGCTCAGTTGCAGGCTGAGAGTAGGTACATGCCTTCTTCTTTTTGTAGAATGTCCTCTTTGCCCGTGCTATTCTACTGAGTATTTCTTTCACGCTCCTTCCGTTGATAGTTTCTCGCATTTCAAGGTAGAAATATTCTTTCGCGCCTTCTAGCTCCTGTTTTCATTTATTCAATGTATGCATTCTTCTGCTCTATTTTTCTGCAAATGTTCTTTGCCAATGTTTGCCATTGTTCTTCATGCCAATGTTTTCTGCATTATTTTTATGGATTCTCTGTAATCAGCGACCCCCCCCCCCCCTGCTATCCCTGCCCATGTCCTCTCCCCCCGCCCCCCCCCCCTTCCGTTTATTTACTGGTGCACACCTCGAAGGGGCGATTGTGGGCGTGCGTTATTCGTGCGTGATGATCGTCAGATGGGCAGGGTCCGTGCTGCTGGCCGTCCCATTGTCTCCCATCGCTTGCATCCGACCAGCCCTTGGTATCAATTAAGCCGCCTCCCATATTGGGTTGCTCATTGCTCGCCGAGGCTGAGTTGAAAGATGAAACCACGAGGTCACGAGCCCTATGCACGATGGCCCCAAGCACACGGATCGTTCGTGCATGCTCGCATTAGATTTGAATGACATGAGCCCATCATCATTCTGTCATGTGAAAGGATAGAGCTTATCCTTTGTACTTGATATTCGAGAATACTTCATAAATAATCCAAACCAAATTTATACCTTCGTTTGTTGAGTTGTATGGAAAGGCAGGTGGGTACATTTTAACAAAAAATACCACTGAGGCGCATTATAATTTTTGTTACTTTTCAAAATCGGCTGAAATGGACCTCCAATATCTTATTCAAAGATTACAAAGATGATGTTACTGTGCTAATAGTGACCCAATTTGGCAGTAGTCTGTAGTAGATCTTAGCTGTATACAAGTCGTTTGATGAGTTCATTACTATTCATATAATTATTATTCTATTCATACTATTCATATATTAATTATATATTTCACATGGCTGAAATATGTGACTATCGTCAAAGATACCTGCGATGTATGATATTATGCATTGCCGCATTGTTACGGATAATATTTTACTGTGAATAAGTTTATGCATATGTGTATCAAAAATTATATTTTATTTTTACTCTGATTGATATTTCTTATGAACATTTTGATCACTAATGTGGCATCTTCGGAATAACAATTACATGTTGCAATCACTGCAATAGTCATTCATCCCAATGGTAATCTTTGAGCTATCTCGCAACATTTGCTTATTATTCCTCGATCAATATTCATTTATAATCCTATTTTAGATGAAAATTATTGCATACACATTAATATCCATACCGAGCATACGTAGAATAGCATAGTTCATTGCATGAAAAATGGTCGCTTTTTTTCTGTTGAAACGATGCCGATTTAACGAATCTTTTTAACTGAAATTGTGGAGCTTCGATGAATAATGAAGTCGGAGCATAGTTTAATTGAAGTACCGATCATGGACTATCGCTATCGTTGCCCCAACATCGTTCCCTTTCATGTTCTTTCTACAGCTCTTCCTGTCATTTTGATGTCTGTGAGATCCACCTTACTTATGCTGCTCCCTGGAATACGGATGTTCTTCTCATCTCTTGTACTCCCTTTCATAACCCTGTCCTTTTGACTACACGTCTTTTTTGTCGCGGGCGCTTTATATTTTTCGCTACTTTGCAAAAGCGGCTGCCATGGACGCCCAAAGGAAGCAAGCAGAGGTCCCCCCCACCCTCACAGAATCCTCTAGTGGCAGAAAAAGAAAATAATTCGTCGTCTGTGAACTTGGGTCGCTTTCGCTCTGGAGCACGTGTGTGTGTGTGTGTGTCTGGCTGAGCCAGGCCGTTATTTTTTCAGCGCGCGGCTCTATAAAAAAGGGGTTGAAGTGGGAAATATTTCTGCAGCCTGCACTCGCGAGAGCAGCAAGGGCATCTCATGGGCCCAGTCTTTATATGGTCGGTTTGTGCCGCGGCGCGGCGTCTCCCTGGCGACCGTCTGACTCGAAACAAACGCAAAATCCCACATTCGCGCTTACACCCGAAGAAAAACACTGTTTTCGCGAAATAACATGCCAAATCCATTGTTATCCCAGAAGCCTTTTCAACAAAGTTACCGTTCGTACGATGACTCTGCGGCTGTGAATGGAAAGATATCTTCTCAGAGGGTGGATAGGGGTTGAATTTATCCGTCCAAAGCAGACTCATTGATCAGGTGAGGACGAAGTAAAAAGGTTATCGTATTCTGGATCAATTTTTAACACCTTCCTCTTTCAGAAGGCTACATTCAATTACTTACTATCTTATTTTTATATGCCTAAATGGCATTGCTGGCGAGCAACAAAATATTTCATATTTGTCTGACCACGTTACTTTAAGGTTGGTTTGATTAAATTTGTTTAGTTTTTTACCGATAACTTTTTAATTCGGGCGCAACTCCCGAAACTTATGAGTTGACCTCATTCATTTTAAACTGTTGTATCCTGGCTCTAACGTTGGCAGATCTTGGTTACTTACTGGAGTGGTAACTTTTACTCTTTTAATCTTCTTTTGGTCGTACGGTTATTCGCATCAGTAATTTATTTGGTGAAAGGTATCAAATATATTCATGTAGATTTTTATATTTAAAATATATTTCAGAATATAATTAAAGAGATTATCATTATTTTTAAGTGAAACTCTTCAAATCACAAGAAAGTAGTGATTATGTAGTCTGTAAAAGTGTCTCACAAAAATCCTATTTCAACAATCATTTGGGAGCAGCAGTGGAAGCTATTTCAAAAATGTAAAAGATGGCTTAGTAAAATTTATCCTTGAACTCCCGCTTTTTATCTATGCTTGATCTCTGTCAGCTGCGTTGTAGGGACGCGTTCTCCAGTGAGTTTTTCTGCTAAGCCCTGGATTTCGTAGCAGTGGCTTCTCTTTGGCGTTCACTTATCGCGGTACGAGTTGTCCCTTCAGCACATTGTCGGCATGCGAAAAGTCTCAGGATCGCTTCACTCCTCACCATTGCAAGTGTTATTTTTTCTTTCGTGTGCACATGTCACTCGTGGCACTGGCGGGTGTCTCCGATTGCCGTAATTTCCTTGCAATTGTTTTGTTCGCTCGTATTTTACATTTTTCCTGCGAGTATTTCTACGGAGATCTTTAGTACTACATTAAGTCATCTAACCGATCACAAATTTGAATATAAATGAAATGTTGAGTTTTCGATGCCAATATATATTTCAATTGTAGCCTCTTCTCTAAAACTACTATCAATCCTACCACCATAGATAACAATAACGCACGTTTTTGCCAAAAGTTAAAACTATGAAATAGTTTGTTTGGCCGTTAGTGTTAATCGATATGGAAATAAAATGTTGCTGATTGCTTTGGGGCGAGGCGGCCACTTTTTAACTGATGTAATATAAAACAAACCGTTCCGAAAAGCAGGTCAACAGACGAGGTACATCGATGTACATGTAGTTTTTTTCTCCCAGGCTCGGGCTTACTTATGTCGCGAACGCAGATACGAGTCGTTCCTTTGGTGTCGCAGAGGCTGGATGGAGGCAGAATGCGATGCATCACAGGTCCTTCTCAGGATCACTTCGGGCCCCTTTGTGTTTCCTTTTTATCCCCTCTTCCCCGTGCACAAACATCGCTCGTGTCCATACTCCCCGAGTGTCCTAATTTAAGCGGAGTCGCCGCGTTTTCTCACGTGTTGCTGCTCGAGGGCGTGTGGCCGTTTCAAGTTGTTCGTCGCGCGTCAGTTGAGTTAGTTGAACTTGTGGAGTTTTTAGAAGTGGTCTTCCCGAGGGTCCAAGAGACCGCTTCAAACATCGTCGTGCCCGCAGCAGAATGCACTTAAAGTTTGATTCTACCGTAGTGGTTTTCTTTATTACTCCTTTCATGCTTAGTTTAACGAATTTTTGGAAAAAAATAATGCCCCGCAAATGGGAGTAAAGCGAGTTTGAAAGCCTCGGTGTTCCACGTTAAATTGCATATCGAGCGATCTCAGGATAGAAACTTATGTCCACGCCACCGAGTAAAAGTTAATCACATAATTTCGAGGCCAAAGGATTGAGCGTTTCCGGGCGTAAAAAAATATTTACGAGATTCTATCTAATATCCCTATGGTGAATTCATTCCCACCATATGCTATCCTTTCCATTTACCATTTTTTTTTGTTCCTTGCGAGATTAGTGTTTTTCAAGGAGAGCAGCTCTTAATTGCCGCTATAATATTGGAAAATATTTTTTCCTAGTGGACTAAATTTTTTGTTGAACTGTTTTATACTCGTTTATTACATATTTAAAATTTCACTTGCGTGAAAATAAACGAAATTATACGCCTAATTTTAGTTCATTTTCCAGTTACTTAGGTAGTTACCTGTAGCCATTATAACTTACAATTAATAAAATATGCATAATATTGCAATCCTATGATTAATGTATATAATAAATCTTTCCATTGCTACCTATCCCTCTCTCTTCCATACCATTTCTTTTGCCTACCTGAGGCTCTTATTCCCGCTATCCTTCTTTATCTGTCCCCTTCATTTTTCCCTCTGGGGACTTTTCCATCAAATGTTCCTTCCTTAATTTTTCGCAATTAACTTAACTTAACTTAAATTAAATTAACTGTCTCAATACGTACAAATTCTCCTTGTTCTTCTCGTTGGGCGCACAGTGATCCTTAGTGTCCTTTCTTCTCCCATAAGTTCTCCCTACTTACGACTTCATTTCTCACCCTATGCTTCCATTTTATCTCCAGCATCCTCCTCCAGCTCTATGTCTTCAAAGGTCTCTATTCTTTTCTGATCACTTACTCAATGGTGCAACCCTCTTAACCATAGTGTGAGCCACTACTCACGCGAATGTTATCGCGTACCTACTTTCTCCTGGCCTCCAGTCTAATGCTCATCGAGCATACAAGCGGCCCCTTTGCCATATAAGCCGACTGAGCTTTGGACTGTCGACGCTTGATGTATGTGTTGCTTTTACCATCCCAGGGATAGAATTTAGTATTAAGTTAAAAGCATGTTAAAAGCATGGCCTGTTCTTTGGAGTTTTGCGTATCTCTCTTATGAAGAGCTCAAAATACGAAGACACATTCCTTATTCATCTTCATTAAAACTAATCAAAATATCGATGGCTAAGTTTTAACAACACGTATCTCAAAAATAGCAACTTTTCAGGAAAGCAAAAAAACGATATTTTTTACTTGTAAACGCAAATAAAAAACCAAAACTTCATAAAACTGAAAAAGAAGCGTTCATTTGCAAGCAAAGAGTTGTGTTTTGCTAGAATTTTATTTTTAAATGTCATTACTCTTTGTTTAAGATACCTGTCGCAAACGGGCCGAATTTGAGATACGTGTTGTTAGAACTTAGCCATCGATATGGAGTAGTTCGAATTGATTTCTGATGGCCCACCCCATGTTGTAAAACACAAAACTCAGTACAGCAAATACAGCAATGAACTCACGATTGGAGTCATTTCTTACAGAGTAATTTTATCCGTTACGAGTACATACATGTGTTATATTGTTATATGTACGTAGGTACCCTTATGAAACTCAAGTTTTTTGTATTTGAATACATTTTTTGATTGACAATGTGACAATATCATTCCTACCTGCTTAAAATAACACTGATTTGTTTTAAATGCCCTCATTAGATTTTTTTAATCTTTAGTAAAATCCTACATTATGCTGGCTATTGGCGGTGATTACGTCCTAGTTAGAATGTTTTGCTCACTCCTGCCTGGTGCTGTTATTATTATTTTCATTGAGATAACCGTTGACATTCTCATGTCTGTTCAGCTAATTCTTCAAGCGTTCCTTATACCTCGATCCCTATTCACCTGGCAGTCTCCGGCCAAGAGGGTTCTATCCAAGAACCCCTATGCTTCCCTTGTCAACAACAATTAACCGTTGACCGAAGCTGCGAGGGGGCTGGCTACCTTTGGCCTGGTCCCCACAACCAGGAGGCTTGATTACGCTGCCCCGCACATATAACGCGAATTACGAGGAGTCAGCGGCCTCGGCATGATGAAGGGCTCCCGGCGTTGGAGGCTGTTGATGCGCCTGGACCAAGCGTGCTGCGGATATGGGCTTACACTCCGAGAGTCACGTATCAAATTCAAAGCTCAGGAGGTCATTTAAAGGAAACGCGATAAAACCTACTCTTCCGCTTGCGACCTCTATGGACTTCAGTTTTTCTTTTATCGTAGGTGATGAAGAAGAATTTGACACCATTCAAATGATTCAGTGCCAACGAAGGGTTGCTCTATTACAAGCGTATTATCAGGTAATACCTTTTTGGGCGCCATGAATATTGTCCTAAGAAATAAATCTTTTTCTTCTATTCTAAATGGTGTTCGTTTGCAGTTCATAGTTGCATTGTGAATTAAGAAAAATGCAATCGCAATGCTCAATTTAATTTTCAACGGCAATTTCTATGTAACGATAGTCTCATCTGTATTGCAGTACATAAAAGGTTAATTAGACCTAATACACAATATCATTACATGCTGTCACGAATAAGAAAATGCTGTTTTAGAACATCAGCATACAAGGAAACCTTTCGTTGACTCTGTTTATAGTAACCTTTACTTTCTTTTTCAGCCAATATGCATGTTAATCGATTTCTCACGCTGCTATTAGTTCAGTATCCCAGCTTACCATCCAGTATTTGTGTGATATTTCATTAATTTTTTCGGGATCTGAAAATTATTTCTCTCAAACAAGCTTATAATGTGTACACAAATGTTCCGCTACGGTCCAATGAACTTCGGGCGACGAAAAATATTTAACCAGTACAATTGGCCTAAACTATGTTGCGATTGATATTCTATTTGGTGTACCTAGAACGAGAAGCCGGTGATAGTTTATCGAAATAAAAATTTGTATTTTTTCGGAGGTAGATCAACTTGTGTTCGATAAAAAGACGAGGTGGAACATGCGATCCATGGATGGACAGCGATTGTTGAAAAATGTTACGATACCCAATTTGAGGGGGATAATATAGTGATACACTTGGGAAATAATGTTTATGGCATTTGTTTCTGCTATGGAACTACAAATAGCTATTTTGAGAGATGTGGAAGGTTTTATATCATTGCTAAGTTTATCGTATATGCCCCGTAGAAGTGAAACTAAAGCAGTAATATTTAGCCTCCGGTTCGCTCTGGTAAATTGCTGTTTTCCATCAGCGGAGGATATCAGCCTTTCTTTAAATTGTCCTCATTTTATCGCAGTCTTATTAATTCTATCTATGTTAATTGCTACTTTTACTTAACTTTTCCCATTATTTCACCTGTTTCAATTTTAATTTGATGATTTACTCGGCAGAGTAAAATCCTAAATGATATTTTTGACCAGAGAAATTTCCTCTTTTTTTCATTATTGGTGGCATACAATCGGAATATTCATGAAATTGGGCTTCATTCTTTCACTTGTTTCTGCTTCAATACGTTACATCGTAGTCATCTTCACTTTTACGTATTGTCTTCCAGTTTTTTCGCTTTCTTTTTCTTTTCAAAAATCCACATCACATAGCTATATTTTTCTGCATTTGCCTGCACATATGCCACTTCTAGAGCCGGTTTTATAACGTCTGGTTAGCGCTAACCAAAAGATGATACAACTTTCCTCTTTACTTGGC
The DNA here is from genome assembly GCF_921293095.1 of Ischnura elegans. Lineage (NCBI taxonomy): Eukaryota > Metazoa > Arthropoda > Insecta > Odonata > Coenagrionidae > Ischnura > Ischnura elegans. The sequence goes on along the minus strand of NC_060254.1, from coordinate 108,044,203 downwards.
GGTGGCTGAAGGCTGAGGTTAACGTGAATTATGATCTTAAATAGAAGCTGACCGGAACTTCCAGCCTCTCAAGCAAATTGGAAGACTGCATCAGTTATGGTCAGCGTTAACCAGACATTATAAAACTGGACCCTAATGTTCAGCCAAAATATTCTCTCTGCCAAATTAAGTTTTCGAGCCAAAAAGTTAATGATATATCTAATGTTTATTTTACCTTTAGCAATGCATTATTTCATTAATTGTTTTGTAGTTTGGGAGTGCTTTTGCCTTTCTCAATGTGAGAGGCAAAGAATACCTGGATTGACGCCTGTTGGTTGGTAGGTCGGCGTGCAGGATGTTGTGTGGCGTAACTATGGAGCCGCTACACGCGGATTAATTGGACAATGCGTTTCCACTAAGTAAGCCGGTTGGCTGAGAGCAGTCAGTGGCTGACGGTGTTATGTGTTCGCTCTTTGCCTGCGGCTATCTCGCACCGAGCCTCTATCCAGTCTCGGCCAACCCATCCCCCACTCCAACCCTAAAACTCACTGCACTCTATCGTCACAATGGATAAGAGCCCCACATCTGGGATAAGCTAAGTTGTCAACCGCGCTATCATCAGAGCTATTAGTTTCAAGTATTTTTAGGAGGAAAATAAAACTATATGGAGGATTTAAAAAAATTGAATAATCATCCTTAAATGCTTCCAAATGTGACGCTTCGTTTGGTTTGCGTCCGTCCAATCCCAGCTTATACCGTGATGGAAGGAATGTTATTCCAGTAACGCTTTTCGCAGTTAATGTAATTTAAAATATGCGACTAAAATTACGCGGTAATGAGTAAAGTATTACGTGATTTTTTAATTGGATGGAAATCGTTCTAGACGGGCTAGATGTGATTTTGCTATGTGTATGATGCATTAAAATGGCAGCACATCAATAAAAAAGTTGATTTAAGTGATTAAAGGTTGACCGAAAGTATGTGAAATAACAGTGCACGATAGTAAAATTTGCAGAAAAGTTTCTCGGGTTTTTCACCGGTTGATGTCGTCAATGTCTCCCGACGTTTCGATCCGCGATTTGCTGATCATGCTCAGGGGATCCTCCGAATTTCCGATCATTCGGAAGATCCCCTGAGCATGATCAGCAAGTCGCGGATCGAAACGGCGGGAGACATGGACGACATCAACCGGTGGAAAACCCGAGAAACTTTTCTTCAACTGATACGCCGGGAAAACCTAAGATGATAGTAAAATTTAGATAAAATTTCTACGATCCTCCCAATCTTGTATACCAGTAAACATAATAAATATTCCACCTGAGATTCTTGCTGTGAACTGCTTTTGTTAGGCTATTTACTCTTCGGCTAAAGAGCTTGTGAGCATAAATTAAATAGGCTAAAGTCCTTGTACCTATAATTAGCATGTAATTCAGTGTGTCTTCTCCACCATCGATCTTCAATTCGTACACTTACGTGCGTTAATTTTTTGCTATTCCGTGTCATGCCATTCTGTAGGCAGAGTATTCTTTTGTGCTTTCAGATCTAGTTTGCATGAATTTATGAAATTTCGATTTAGCAATACTTTTTTCTCATGGCTTTCTCAGAAGTGAGCGGATAAAATTGTTGTCTATTTCCTAGTTTTAATTTTTTTGTATTATGTCTCAATGTATTATTTTGCTTTCAGCAAATATTTCAATTCACCTGTATTCAGCTTCAACTTTACCAGGCTTTCATGTAGCTGCACAATACGACCTGCGCCGTGGATGTTTGTTTTTTCACTCAAAATTAAATATTGTTTTCATTTTGCTGTACCGTTATCTCGATATCGTGGCTTAAGTGGCACTAACAATAAGTGTATTTGACAAAATAAAACCGTTTGCTATTTGAATGCAAAACAAGTTATTTTTCTCTTTTCCTTTCTCAGCATGCATTCTAATGAATTTGAACCCTCTGCATTGCTATCTTTCTTTCTCACCCGGTTCCCAATCGATCGCAGCCTATTTTCAACATCAATACGCATTTAATTACTACGATCCAACTCAGCTGCAATTTTTATTTCTATTGCCTTCTTTCCGCCAGTGACTTTTCAGGCAATTTTTATCACTGTATTTAATTTAACAATACGTTGTAATTAATTGTATTGCTGTGATATGCAAAAATTGCGATCTGGCATAATCATTTGAGAGGCAGCGCAGCCATTCTACGATTCCGTGAAATACGAATTTCGGCTGTAAGTCAATGACATCTTTTCGTGTTCAATTTTGTATCCGAAATTTTGAAAGGCGGGATGGTAATTACAGCTTGATTGCGATTATTATTTACGTAAAAGTGTGAGTTTAATGTGGAGTGACAAGTTGTGGCATTACAATAGGTGTATCCTCAAGGCATTTATTTTGAACATTTAATTTCTAGGAATTTATCTTCTAGGATATGTCAGAAATATTTTGATGAAACATAAACCCACAAAAATGAAATTTTCAAGTCATGAGGTAAGTTTTCTGTTTATCCATAAAGCCCCCTCTCAGTTTCTATTGAATAATGTGGTGATTTTGGTTAATATGTACCTTGATAATGGCAGCAGGTTTCGGAAATTTACCTGTTGAGAAAATATATTTAGGCGGGAAGTTAGTCATGCTTGTATTTTTCCACTGCATGCACATGGAATGCGCCCACAAAGTTAATGATGCTAAACCTTTTATGCGGAGGCTTTTCGAATCCTATATTCAAATGGCATGTATTACACGTATGGAACGAGAAGGAACTTATTGTTAAAGAAGGTGTCCCGCTCAAGAGTACGTATCAGTGGACAGAGAAATATTTTGAGTTGGCGGGTGAAGTAAAAGATACAGTGTCCGGCGTGATACGGTGAACATCCTACCTCCCACCTATCGCCCATAGACGTGGTCATTAACCTAGGAATGAACACACCCCAATAACCCTTCCCCTCCTGAAAAAGTTTGCCACTATAAAAAGGCTGTCACCCAAGGCTATGTACCTTGATAATGGCATGAGCTGTCGAAACCATGGTCGGTTTAAATGAAAGTGTGTGGAAACAGACAAGTGGCTTTACTAAGCTGAACACGAGGGAAGCTCTGGTTGCTGTCCATCTAGGGGCGTCTCGGTTGTACTAACTGGGTTTAGCCTTTCCATCGGCTCGAGGGTTTCACGGGACAGGAAATTCGGCCGTTGGGGGGGAACGGGGAGAGGTCGAGGGAGGGAGGGGTCAAGAGGTGACCCTCCGGGTCACCGAGCCAAAAGGTTTTGGAGGGTGGTCTTCCTGACCCCCGTGGCGTCGTTTGCGCGGACAATGCGTGATAGCGATCCTATTGTTTGAGGCCATCCTCAATGCGTCCTTATCCGCTCCAACCATTCCCGAATCCAACGCTTTTTCGCCCATCACTCCAACCAGTCTCACACCCTTGGATAGCGCATTGTGTAAGGATGTGGGGAGGTTTTGATGGAGATAGAGGCGTATGCATGCCACGCGTTATAATTTCTCCTTACAACTCAATCATGCTCACTCGTGGCGGACTACTTCTTTTAAACATTAGCTCTCATCTGACTGAAAATTTTTCGATACAGATTCAATTATGTTAAACTAAGCCAATGGTAGACGAGTTATCTTGTTGGAAATTCATCGTGTAATAGTGAGTGAAAACGTAGTAATTATCCACACTATACTCTAGGCTTTTAAATCTAACAGTAGCCATGACAAACATCATCATATTAAAAAAAAATTTAAAGATGTGGTAATCCTTCAGAGTCAAAGCAATACCAGTATCATGAACAATGCCCTTTTCATGCAATGATACGAGGGGTACTCCAGCACAACTGCAAACCAATTTCCTTACACCACAATTTTCACTCTAGGCACTTACAATTAATAGAGTGCATATTAACACCCTTCCCTCTTCCATTGAAATTTATTTGAACGTAATACCGATCTTGACGTGGTGGCAGCAGCTCTCTAAGATGGCGGCTACATTTGGTGTCCATCAAAAGCAACGCGCTGATATTGGGTTCCTTTGTTGTGAGAATGAGACGGTCGGAAACATTCACGAAAGGTTGTAGAGGGTGTATGGATATGATGATGATGACGATCGCGGTACAGTTAGTGAGTGGGCACAACGAGTAGGCGGTGAGAATGGGCATGCCAATGTTGAAGATCGTGGACGCAACGGTAGACCCCAAACTACAGACGAGTTGTTCAGTGCGTCGAGTCAGAGTTTACCTAACAGGAATACTCGCTTTACTTTCAAGGTGGCGTAAGGCTTTTGAAAAGGACGGAGGTTATGTTGAAAAGTGACATGGTGTTCCTGAAATTAGTGTTAATATAGTGTACAAATTGGAAGTGCCCAGAAAAAAGGTAAGGAAATGTGGGTGCATTAGTTATGGGGTGACCCTCTTTTATGGAATCTTTTCCATCCCCCTAGCTCTCATGGATTTTGATATGGCAGTGAATACTATTAAACCTAAAGCGTCCTGAAATGGTTATGAAAACATTATAGACTTATGGTTACACCAAGTTTTCAACCCTCCTGGACTTAACAGGACCCACTTATCATTATAACCCTCCCCTCTTTCCCCTGCCTCTTCTCCCCCCCCCCCCCAACACTTCCCACCCTCCCTCTTTCTTATCTTAATCTTATTGTCCTTGGCTATCCTTTGTCTCCTCCTCAATCCCCACTTGTCTCCTTCCAGACGAAGATAGGGAAACGGTCGAAAATTTGAATCTACGCGTGAGAGTGTATATTTTTATACACACACACATTTGAGGCTAACTGCTTGTTATTTTGACATTTCTTGAGAATGAGGTAAGGCACATTGTAACGTGTTGAGTTTTAATATGCTTAGTGTGGTAAATTACTGTGCTGTCTCTGACAGTATTATGTTTAACCATTATTCGCTCAATATGTGCGTAGTGACTACAATACGAATGCATGCTGCAGTTATAAGCGTATTTGATCATCGTTTAAAGTACTTAATGACGTATTGTTTATTATGCTTAGTAAGGTTTTTATTTAAAAAGGAGATATTTGCGGGAAAGAAAGTTGTTACATGTGCTGCTCATCAGAATTGCAACTAAGCTTCCTCAGCATGCAGATGGATTCGTATTCATCTGATCTCTAGTTGCACTGCCTGTCCGTTAAACATGATACACGCCCTTCGCTACACGGTCTTCTAACTCGACTGACGCTCTTCGAAATTAGCGACGCGTTATCCTTGGATGAAATTACTGCTGTCAAGCGTGTCTCGTCCTCTCATTAGCCCGCCGTGCCTCTCGCTTTGTTTATCGCACCAATTGATTGATAGAACAGGGCCGTGCGCTGGCAGCTCCTCTTTTGTTCCTTTGTGCTCGAGATACAAGTCTCTGTCCGAGTTTGGGCCCGTCCGAACTATGGGATGTTGAATATCCTCTTAGAAGTCTAGAGTTCTGCTTCGAAAGTCCCATTTCTTCATTTCAAAAGGCAGCATCATTTACTGCTTTGGATGTATCGATGAGTTTCATGTACACAATTCAAGCGACATCATAATCATTGATCGGGGTTTCCTATATGCTGGGAATTTTGCCTTCAAATAATTTATAGTCATTGATAAAGTAGTTAATTAATGGGGTAGGGTCACGGTCAATTAGATATTTCCAGCTAGTCTAATTTCAACTTGAATGTTGTGTCGTACTTGCCGCATCTTGTGTTTTTTTCTATGGAGTGGGTTTTCAATATTGAGGACTGCGTTAAATTCAACATGCTTAACTTAGTAATGCTTATATTTTGATAACACCACTTGCTGCTAAAATATAGAAGTGTAAATCATTCCCTATAGTAAAAGCTGTCACCTCGTATACAGTTGACTGTTTCATCGGTTTTTGGATTATAGCTTTAGCTGAATGCAATATATCAGGAATCATTTATCCATAGCCTTGCATAAGCCCGAATATCGCGATCATTAGTTCCATCTTTCTTAGTGATCACTAGAGCGATCGCTCTAGTGATCATTTTTCTGAGTCACACGGTCCCTCCCGCCGTTGCTTCTCGCATCATTTCCGATATCACAGCTCGTTGCCATGGGACCCGCATCACATCGAAATTATATAGCGTGTTTATGTTTGCCTATGTTGTTCCCACGATTGTCAAACGCTGCGCTGCAATCACTCCATACGGTCGTGCGTTCTGATTGGCTGATATGCGGTTTCAGTGACGGTTTTAGCGACGGAAAAAGGGACCGGACGAGTGATGAAAATAGTGATGGGAATCCTCATCATTGGTGTGATCGCGAAAAACAATTGCGCGCGGCGATCACTTCCGAGAGATCACGCGAAAATGTTGAAAAAATGATCGTGTGATTCAGGCTTTAGGTACGTAAACAGGAGTATTACTTGTACCGTAGGGGATTACTTAGCTGGTGGAAAATGGGGGGAAAACCCCGCTTTCCATATTATCCGTTTCATAGTGAGGCATGCATAGTGATTGCGGCCATGTCTATGTGTCTATGTGCTGGTTCAAGTCTCTCCATCTTTCAACACGTCATAGCTTTAACATTATCAAGGAAATATCGGTGACAAACATCAGGCCTTCCCGTGATACGACATTGTAGCGCCAGGCTGAAAAGGCAGTTTTCGAATTATCACTTGGGTTCACTATAAGTATGTTTAATATTTTTTTGACCATCTAGTGCGCAAGTTTCATAGACAGCATATTTGCATTTTCAAGTTCTGCATTCGTTTCCGTACAGCATCATTTATACCGTTCAACGTTTCTTCACTTGCCTGCCCTGCCTTATTATGCGTTAAAATTTATGATCGATTTTTTACCCATTCATAAAAATAATAATATTTGTATGCTTTCCATCCACAATTTCCAAACCTTTCATTCCACTGTTATGTGTTCATGTTATCGTATAATTTCGGGCAAATTATCTGCAAGTAGTGATGCGGCTGCTTCTGAACTCTGATTTAGCATCTATTTTAGCTTTGATGAACATTCATTTCCTTTTTTTCAAATTCACCGCTGTTTTCGTTTCATTGTGAGCTGTTTCTTTTTCATTTCGTTGCGAAATCACTTCGATACGTTTCATTTCCTGTAATGAAGGACAATTATCGGTGCGTGTCGTCTTTTCCCTCGGTCCACTCCCGTTTTTGTGACGAAATATTTCAGAAGACTGGTTTTAATTTAAAATTCAATTTAAAATATCGCGGTAGCGTACTCACCATTTTGATGCAATTACGACCTGAAGAAATGGGACGGGGAGCAAATAAACAATGAAAATTTTCGGCGAAATTGCGGCCACCCTTTGTGGATCCCAGCGGGATGGTTATAAAGGGTATATGCCGGGGAAAAAATAAGATACTAGCTATTCTTTTTCTTCTAAGCTCTTGGGATCTCAGAAACGGCTGCTTTTTTTTAGAGGAAGGCATCCCTTAACGGGTTGAAAGCAACTGAGACGTAATAGCTGAGGAGGAAGAGGAAAAATCAAGGAAATCGTATATCGCATTACCCCCTCCGGTAAAAAAAGTAAAATATCGTGGTGCACAGCGGGAGCTTTTTTTTTGTACAAACTCAATGCTTCGTGATGCTGGGAGGGGTTATAAAATGATGGGCCATGTTATAAAACAGATGAATAAACCATCTCCCTGGTTCCCCTTTAAAGGAGAAATCCTTTCAAATGCGTCTCCTCACCCCGCCGTCTCGTCCTGAAAGGTTGTAAACTCTTCCTCTGCCCTCCTCTCTTTGATCTTCTTCGTCTCCTTACAGCTGTTTATACGACTCCTTTTCATCGCTACTTTTTGCGTGGGATATACTCGCTTGTCGCTATCATCCTCATACTATGTAATTTCATCGCATTATGGAGTCGTATCACCTCGAACGGAGGAAAGAGTAACTCTCAAAAAGTTAAGCCGGTGTTTTTTCAGTACTTTTATGGATGTTCTACGCAACACTGCATTCAGAATGTATGTTTACCATACACAATGCAATGACGCATATTTAAGCTTTGTCGCTAATGTCATTGGAGCATCAATAAAAATTCTCGAAGCGTCCGAGACTGTTTTTTTTTGTAATTCATCTCCATAATTACGAATGACAATGCTTTAACAAATCTTCTTAATATCCAATAAATGAACGTTAAAAAATTAATTGAGGCTGAAAGCATTCAACGCATAAAAGGTATCAGTTTTTTCCAATCTATATTGTTTTGTTATGTCTCTGACGTTGAACTTAGGGGAGAGTTTCCTATATTGTACCGGCTTCTAATGTGTACCACCTCGGTAAAACGGAAGGACGTGAAATTTCGACACTTCTGCCGTTGAAATGTTTGCGCAGAAAACAATCAGTCCGGTCTTTTTCTGATCACACCTTGTAGATGCACAGACACTAGCAAGGTACACTAAAATGCTTACATTAGTAGCGTTAATCTGATCTGCAATGAATTTATTTATCTTCGGCTACGTTATTGAAAAGAGTAAATGTGTGGTCCAATTTTGGAAACCACCAGTGTAAATTAGGAAGCCCGTTTCCTAATTTGTACCACTTGCAAGTATTTATAAATTCAGATACGTTTTGCTTTTAACGGTGAGATTTTGAACATTTTACAATCAAATTCTATGCATCACATCACACTGAACAAGATAGATTAGTAAAAATCAACGTATAACTTATTTTATGAGATAGATAAAATGAAATGTTAAAAGTGTTACAGTATCTCTCTCATGCGTTCTTCATATTTACATTTTTTTAAATTATAGTTGATTATCGGAATTATATGAAAACATGTGGACATTAAAATTAAAAGGCATTCCTGTTATGGTTGAACTCGTAATGGCATTTGGATTTACCGAAAGGAAATTAATGTAAAAATTGGATTACTCCGTATTTGGTAAAGAGTGTAATGTTAAGATGAACTTTCTCCGAGGTAAAATTTTTCGGCCTTATTTTTTTGCCCGCCTCAATATTATGGGTATTATTCGCCCGGTAAAATCTAAATCATACTCGATTGCGCCTGCTTTCATCTTGTCCACCCCCTTCTGAGCGAAGGAACCGCCTTTTTGGCCAAGACACCAGCCTTGGTTTGCGTCAATCCCTCCTTGTGCACGAGAGCGTGTGCTGGTCCAAGGGGTTTAGCTGGAGGGGTCGTGTGTGTGGCTGCCAGGGGGGGGGAGATTGGTGGGCATCGTATATAATCCCGCGTTAATGCTCCATTGATCATCCGAGCTCATCGGACAAGACGTGTACTCCCGGCGATATCAAGGCGTTTTGGGGGGGGCAAAGGCACTTTTCTTCGGACCCTCTGATGTCTTTCTTCCCCTGGAGGTCACCTGCAGGCCACAATGCTGCTTCTCCGATTACGCTTTGGGCGTGGTGGAGACACTCAAAGAATTGTTTCTTTTTCGGGTGTAGTATTTCATCCCGCCGCCCAGTCCAAGCGTGTGATATGGGGTATAATCGTTGCGTTCGACGTCAATTTGGAGGATTAGTTACAGTTTGGTGGCCTAGCAGCCGTGTCCTGATACGCCAGGGGTTATCGGGTGCTCCGGAGAGACAAAAATAATAAATTTTAGAAAAATAAGAAGAAATATTTCATGTTGAATGTGCAGAGCGTTGGATGCAAGCGTAATTAAGGGTATTTTTTTGGAAAATAGCAACATTTGTGATGGAAAACTATAGAATAAAGCATAGATTTCCAATGCGTATTATCAAAAGCCCTCTCAATGTCGGGAAATGCTATGGAAGTAGGTTTGTCCTTCTTCATTCTCATCTGTATGAGCAGGCCAAGAGCCAAAATTGCTTCTCTAGTTCCCTCGCTGTCAATGTTTTCGACGCATGTGTCGTCAGGTCCAAAAATCTTAACACTTCACTGATCTCCTTTTTTTGGGAATGTGGATGATGTTCATCTCAAAGTCACGAGTTATGCCTCGTGTTTAGTATGTTTAGCAGATGTTTTTGTGAAATGGAATTGAGGTATTCTCGTCTGCATGTTTTATCAGCTCTGCTTCAATTTCATCTTTTCCCGCTGTCTTATTCTTTCGAGGTCTCCTATTAAAAATTCCAAATTTTAGGTACTGGCTCCTATGTCATCTTTTTCTGCATCACTTTCCTCTTCCATTATTTTTGCGCTGAGTTTGCTTCTGCTTTATAGCTCTTCCAGGATCTCTTCCATTTGTCTTCGTTTTCAGTCAAAATAGTTCCCTTCTTTTCCCTTATGGCACTGCCTCTGGCTCTCTTATGCTTGAAATGATTCCTCCCAATTCAATTGGCCGCTTCTACTCTTTCTTGCATGAGATTATTTTCCACATCATCACCTAGGTTTATCATCCACACTTCTCTAGCTTTTCTATACTTTTCGACAATCTTTCCTTACTTTTTACAGCAGGCCTGCCCTTCCTCAGTTTTTTCTGCCTTATTATGCTTTCTCTGTTCGCTGGAGTAGAAAGATCAACAACTTTGCTATTTTCACACGGTAATTTATTGAGACCGACCATGGTTTCGTTACAGCGTAACATTATCAAGGTGCTCATTCTATCAAGGTGATCAAGCTGTAACAAAATCAAGGCTGGTTTCATAATGATACGCTGTAACAAAACCATAGTTGGTCTCAATAAATTACCAAATGAAAATAGCAAAGTTGTTGATCCTTCTATTCCTGCGATTATGGATTTCCATCAAGTTACGCCCGCTAATATTATTATTCCCTCCGTTCATCAATGAGGTCTAGAACTTGCCTCTCCGTGATCCATGGTTTTTTCTTAACAACATTTCTTGTCCCTAGTTCTTCTGAAGTGCACTTTTTATGTTCTTCAGCTATCCTCCCCTGTTCTCTAAGTCAGATGTTATCCTATAGCTCTCCCCTACTTCTAGAAATACACGATGTTGTCTATGCCTTGCTTTTACTACTTGCCATGAGCTCATCTTCTTTTATTTCTTGAATTTCGGATAACATTATATTTAAGATTATAACTAAAACTCTAGAAAATTTCAGTTTATAAATAAATTACATTTTTTTCTCCAGCGATTATCGCTTTTTTTTGCCTATTTTCCCAAGTATTACTGTATTTTTATTTTATTATTTTTATTGTACGTTATCACTGCTCAGTCATAACAAATGTATTTCAATGCTAATTTTGTTTCGATATGAGATTTCATGGCAGTGTAGAGTGCCAAACCATCTAGGAGGATAAAGAGATGTTAACAATGTTTATCTGTGTTGAATTCAGCCTAACTTAGCAAAGATCCAATTGAGAAAGCTCAGTTAAAGCATCAAGTTTTCTATGGTGATTACTTTTATTTCCTGTCAAAAATTCTTCGTGCGAATCCAAATTAAAGCCATTAAAGTTTCTATATCAAAGTAAACTGCAAAGGGTAGGGAAGGACTGTAAATTTTTTTAAAGAGGAGCAAACCATCCATCGAGCGCACTAATCATTATATGTGGTGCGAGTCTTTTTACATCGATAGCTTTCTGCAGAGTGGAGAATGTTCAAAGGCAGTCTGCTGCCTGTCCATTATTCAAGTATTACATTAAAAATTGAAGTCATAGTTTACCACAATGTGCGTGCAAATTTATGATACCAAAGTGAAGCTATCTCCCTCTAAGATCCAGGCGAAAACTTAAAAATGTACGGAATGTTGTGGGTTGTGTATTCGATTGTGCCTATATGCTGGTGCGACAGGTTTTATTCTAGTGGGCCTTAATTCTCCTTCTGGAGAGGGCGATCCCGCATTATTGATTTCATCTGAAAAGTGTTACTCCTCTTCCAGCCGTGGGTTTTCAACATGTACGAGCAATTTCGTTCGTTTTTAATGGAGCGAAAACGACCCGTTTTTATTTTTCGCTGTAAGTTTTACATTCGCTCCTCCGTCCATTAGCGATACGCGCCCGCTCAAGTGTGATGGCGACCTTGGGGAGAAAAACCCATTTTTGAAAACCGTTTCAGCGCATTTTATCATTCTCTCTGCCCACCTTCATTCCATTGCGTCCCCAATACACTAAGTACCCTATTTTAACAAGCACACGTACCTCCTCAGGGTGTAAAATATGTAAGTTAAAGTTATATGAAGCATGTCTTCAATGTATGAAAATCAAATCTGAATTGAGTTTTACTTATCTCGTAAAATGATGTTTTCCTTATCATAGATAGCTTAGGAAATTATTATATAGGAATCCATTAAATAACTTACCTCTACCGTATGAAGATATTTCTTTCTAGTGAAAGTGATCTTTCTAATCGTTCTAAAATGGTTTAAATAGCTTGAGTGGGTGGTCTTTAATTTGGTTGCAGTGGTATCTGTGGAATGCTAAATCGGCATACGGAATTTAAGAGCTAGGAGTGGTCATCCAGTACTGAAAACATTTGAGATAAATAAAGGAAAATTGAGTACCCGATCTAGATTATTTTTATAATTCATTTAATTATTGATTGAGTGATATTATTTCATTTTATTGAATATCCTTGGGTATCTGAATTTAAAATACCTAGTCTAAGCTTTAACTTATCTTGTCTCAACTGCATAGACATAATTTATATTAATCATGGCCTTAGTTTTACTCAAATATCAAGCGGCTGACACTGGGTGGAAATCTAAAAAAGCTTGTCAGAACCTCTTTAGATGATCATTCTGCTAAAGAAAAGAAAATCTATGTTTTTCTAGATTTTTTGACCGGAAGAATTAAATTTCAATACTTATCTATTTATATCCTTATTTTATACAGTGAAAGGATTCATAAATAAAATGGAGGAGGTACCATATTAGCGATAAGATGGCCCTTTTTATTTCAAAGTTTACATCCACACGTTGCTTTATAATAAGTCAATTTTTGGATGAGTGCTATCTTTTTCTTCGTTGAAATTTTGACGTATTTCCACAACATCTCGCTTACCAGTCACGCCGACCATAAGTTAATTAAGCATTATCATTATTGTTTTAAATTAATTTTAAGCAATTGACGGCGTTTATTTCAGATTTTGGACGTGCCTAGTTTATTTTCAGCTTTCTTACCGACTCCATGTCGCATAAATATTAGTCTAGTCCCTAATTAAATTCGAAAATCGACCAGCCGTGCTTCAAGTCTCCTCATTCCCCTGTCCTTGCTTCTCGATTCACCAGGGAAATACATCGCAGTAGAAACAGGTTGGAAGGAGTGGAGGACTCCCTGGGAAAGCGGGGTTGCCGCTGAGCCATAATTCACGGCGCCAGCGACTCATCTCCGTGGATAGCACCAGGCCCGCCGCCTCGCATCTTCATCCGGGGACAACCTTTTACCCTGCCCCCCTCCCCCACACCGCTTGCCCTTCATCTTATCATCTTCAGCTTGCTCTCATCCGTGGGCCTGCTGCATCGCAATCCCTCCTTGCGACCACACGTCCCATCTCCTTCCCGGAGCCTCCGTTTCCTTCCTTCCGCTAACAAATCTATTTATCGCACCCGTTGTTTCTTCCGAAAAGACCACCACGAGTATCTCTTGCCTCCCACCGGACGGGGAGCGCCTCTTGTGAAACCCTCTCCACATATAATCTCAGGTAAGTAGTAGAGTGGTTAAATTTTGATCGAAAGGTGTGGATTTATATCTCGCAAGAAATCCTTGGAACTACCGCAAAGCAATAATCGCCAAAGTACGAGGAGGCCCAGCGAAAGAAATTGGCTCCCATGCCCTGACCGTGTGCAATTCATACGACTTTGGCTTAATCCAAGGTGACCCAGATGGTTGGTCGACGAGTTGACTTAGTGGAAATTCATGGGTAGTAATAATTCAAACAGCATTTGTAATTTTCCGCAATTTTTTTGATGTGTAAGCATTGAAACCGAAAAATAGAAAATAAAAAATTGTGGAAAGTGACAGCCGTTGTTTGCATTATTACTCAATAACCCAAACCAATCTTTTGTCTATCACTGACTGAATGACTTAGTTTTCAGGGACCTACAATTGTATAATACGACATAAATGGCCACACTTCATCACCCAAATTCTTTTCAGAATGTCCGCTTCAGCTCAGTTCGCTTCAGCTCAGTTCAGTAATTCGCTGACTTTGGCATTTCAACTTTAAGTGGATTAAGTGTGTTAACTTAACAAATACGGGAGAAGCTCAAGAGATTCAAAGAAGATATATCGACAAGAGCAAAGACCCATTCATTCATATCATATCAATAAATATTACATTATATGTATAATTATTTTAGATTACACTCTGAATTGAGTTGACGTTAAGTCGGGCTCAACAGCTAAGTCAAGGTGACGTTTGATTGGCTAGTGTTCGTAATTTTCCTTCGAATTGTTTTAATTTCTTTCCTTTGTGTTTTTAGCAATTCACTTGGCTAATAAAGTCAAATTAGGTATTTTTCGGTAGAAAGGCAGCATCACGATTGAAATGTTTCGGATTAAGGCGGATTTCGATGGATCGCTTTATTATTATTATTTAATTACTATTCTTATCATTGTAATTACAATTATCAATATGTTAATTTAACAAATAGTTATTTTGTACGTATAAATTTAATTGGTATTCCTTCCTCGCCTCTCTAGCCGTCGCTTCGCTATCTCCGCGTTCGCCTTTATCCTCTTGCCACTCGGCTACCCCCTCCTCACTCCACTACTCTTCCTTATCGCATCCGCCCTGCGTCTTATTCGCTGAGAAATTTATCGCATCAAAACTCGTTACACGAATCGATCTCTTCTTTCTCCTCCAAGTCTGTCTGTTCCTCCCTTTTTATCTGTGGACGTCTTTCCCACACATTGCACCCTTCCTCACATCCAGGGCGCCAAGTCTTTGTCTCCTCTGCCGCGGGACACGACTGCACCCTCTACTCCCCCCCCCCACCCCCGGCAGCACTTCCTCCCTCGCGCGAATAAATTGAAGTGGCTACGAGCCCTGACGTGGAGGCCATGGCGCTTGCTTGCTCCTCTGCGCGCTCCTTCATTTTTTTCTCTCTCCAAAAAAAAGGAGGTGACGTATGTTTAAGGTGGATAATGATCAGGGGGTCTGCTATGCTTTGTACTGGTATACTTATTTATTTATTTATTTCTATGTTCACCTCACAGTGTAATTAGAGAGAAAACTTGTCATGCGCAAGTAATATAAATAGAAAAATGCATATAAACAATCAAATATGTTTTAAAGTATCATCAAATAAATAAAAATCAGTCATAGTATTCCGTCCACATCATTAGATGGAGCTTTAAAAAATTTGTATCTTATAATTTTTGTTTTTTTTCCGGCGAACAATTGCAGCAAACTTTTCTCTGTATTCTAAGTATAGATTTTTTTTGTGCCTATTGTAGAGTTTGCCTATTGAGTGGTAAATTGTATTTTAGTATGCTAGTTTTCTTAAATAATTTATTTCACACGTTTTAGTTGACCGTCGTCATTAGGCATCAGAGTCAGAGTTAACATCATTAGTTTTAAAATTATGTTGGATTTGATGTTCCCAAGGAACTATCCTACATATAAACATTTCCATAAGCACTATTGAAATGAATTAGTAATGATCAATGTCCGAATAATTTACGCTTCTAGTAATGTGTCGTCTATGTATGTATTCAAACTGCTCAGAAGAATCCTCTACAAAGATGTTTGTGCAATTATAATTAAGATTGTACACGTAAATATATCATGTAATGTTTGATTCTTTCAAGTTCTCATGCAGAAAAACCAATTGCACAGGCAGCAGGTTTTGACGTCTCAATGTTACAGTATGACTGCCTGTAGTGAAACGGCTTTCGTAACACACTTTTGTGACTTTACAAGTATTTTCTTTCCAAAGTTTGAAGGTTTTGGAACCTTGGGAAGTTTTATTAAAAGTTATATCAACGATTTATATGGATCTTGCATATTCATGGAATTTTGGCGGTCGAAGCGAACGCACTATAGAACTTGGCTTTAGCTTTTTAGATCAAAAAAAGAAGTTTTCTTTATTTCTAACTTAGTTTAATTAACCACAGCAACTATTTTCTGTTAGTTCAAGAGATAAAGTAACCGCAACAAAGGAATAAACGAAAAATAACATTTGACGTACTTAGTGCTCAAAAAGGCTTTAAAAGATGGCACCACTTGTGAAGTCAAACACAAAAAAAATAACTGGCATTACCCGCTGAAACCTAAAAGTTGCATTTTTTTCCATAGAAATCCTAACAGTGTTTACGTAATCCCTCGGCGTTTGAGTAAAGAAAGTATGGTAGAGTATTAAAATATCTCTTAAGAAAGTATGAGCGATGCTGGGGTCCACTCCGATTTCTCCGAATACGCTGTCGGGGCGGAAGACGGTCGGACGCTGTGACTGATGAAAAGGTATTCGGCAAACACGTCGACTATTATAGTGGTTGGCTGCTACGTGTACAAAAGCTGAAACTCCTAGGCTAAAGCATTAGAACGACTTATCGACTTTATAAACGTTATTACTACATGAGTGTGATTATAGCGCATTCTGTCGGCAGATTTATGAAATTGTTTGCTCCCAGGAACTCTGTAACCGAAACTACTCGACTCCACTCGACTTCGTAATGCTACTCGAATCACTCGTGTCGGGTACTCGACTCTACTCGACTCGACTCGAATGTTCGAGTACTCGCACATCCCTAGCTACATATGATGAAATATATTATCAACCAGGTTTGTACCCTTCCTTCAAATAGAGCTGTTTTATTTACTTAAGAGCTACTTTTTCATGACATAACAAACCGAAATTTTGCAGATGGCAAGGATATTGGGTGTCTGAATGGGGTATGAGCTTGTTTTACATGTTCAACGCAAGCCAAAGTGTAGGAATTGATACTTTTTTAAACGTTTGTTTGTGCGATGCATTTGTTTTTTTTCCTATCTCTGTCGTCCTCCATTCTCATCGTTGCTCGGTATTTATTTAGGGAGAGAGGGTCGTGGATGCTTCTAGTTTCGATGGAGATGATTGCGACTCGTCGTGGACGCATTCGAGTCGCATTCATCAGCACTCGTGTGTGGAAATTGCGTTTCTTTCGAATAAACACCGCCCGGGGACAGAATTGCCGTTTCGAAGCTACGTTACTCCGAAAGGAAATGGGAAGGTTAGACTACTTTTGTTTAACACTTGTTTGCTCTGAATATTTTCTTCTCGTTCGACAACTTTAAGTTTTCAGTTCATGTGTCGAGGTCAACGCTTGTATTCAACCATTGTTACACACATTATAATTGCAGGAAACACTTGACGTAGTACAGAAGTGAATAAAGTTAAATATTAGTCCTACGATACCATAATTCAAGCAACCATTTTCCCGAATAAAGACAAACCGAATTGCTAAGCATTATTACTGCTACTTAAATGTATCATTGTATCATTTGCGCCTCATAATAAATAATCATATGATTAAATGCAGGCCTGAATATTAGTATACGTACACTTTGATAGATTGAGTACAAATTTCTATAGAGTATATTACTTTATTACCATCCTTTATTTTGTAGTCAATCTTAATTCAAAATCTAACCTGAACTGGCTCTGCTTTTTAGGAATAAGAGGAAGTTTCACTTCCGTAGTCCCGCTTAAAATGAGGTCGCGAAGACTATTTGTCCTCGAAGGAACTCTACTATTCGAAATTCCCTCTAATAGAGTCACATTATCTTAACTATGAAAGAATATGGATTTTTTGATTCAGTATGAATCACTCCCATTTTCCTTTACAGTGCGATTGTCTCCAACCGACATTGTAGCGGAAGAATTTCCAATCTCCATCCAAAGCAGTGTCCTCTGGGAGATTATTGACTTATCAGATATAAAAACAGCTGCAAGCAGAAATATGCGTTCGATTATAGTGGATATTTGTCTTCATGACTTTGAATTTAAATAACTAACAACATCTGAGAAAGAACTGAAAACCATTCGACGTACTCTTTGCTCAGTGAAAGTGGGATCGGATCAATGGAGTCTCAAAAATTGAGTCCGTCCCGAAATAGACATCTTGCAGACATGATCAATTTTCGGGCGAGACGTCAGATTGGGATTTGGAGTCATTCCTCTTCTTGTTTTCTCTTCTGATGTATTGAATTTCTTCCGTCACATTTTCAAACTCCGCGAGTGCTGCCTGAGCCTTGCACCAACCGGTAAGCTATTGGTTATCGAAATCGGATATTTGCCTCGCGTAATCCCACATTGCCTCCGCCCTATTTGTGCCTCGGAGACGCTTTCAAGCCTTTCCCTTCCCTTGCATTCATTGTCTTCCCTGACTCATTCCCCTCCGTTGCATGCCTGGGTCTTACTCCGACCACGCTGGAAGAGTATCGACAAGGAGGAGACGGGACGGATGCTTGGAAAGGGTGGCCGAAAACACTCACTCGCCCACCTTGGAATTTGTCAAGGAAGTAACTTCCGTTTAGAGTATTTAATCGTAACTGAAAACTTAGAATCGAATTAATGTAATGAGCATTTGTTACATATGTCTCCTTGCATTTGTTACTCATGACTTCCACGTAGGAAATAAGAAATGTAGGCTCCTAAGGCTGTACACTGGAAACTTTATGTATTTGAAATTTAAACGACGCGACGTATCATCACGGCAGGAACACATGCTTTAAAATTCTGATGAGCATGATTAATTTCAAATGCCAGAGATTTTTTTTTATTTTTGAACCTTACCCGTAGGTGCCACCGCAGTATCCGACGATTTGTCAGATTCGTTTGTGGTTCCATATAATTCACCGGTTCATTTTGATGATTATTGTTATTATTATTGCTACCAATTAGATTACTTCATTTACAAAATGTACTCTGATGAATTGAATTACGAAACGCGAGAAATAGACAATTAGTTGGGGAATTGGCCCCAGTGGTTTTTCCGCGTTCTTAGATGAAAGGGAGATGTACAAACGTATAAATTCGTTTCAGCCTTGATTTTGTGGAAGTTCGATATATCCATGGTGAAAGAGCAAAAATGGTAAATTCCTCACTTTTTAATTTTAAAACTCAACAACCGACCATGGTGACACATTATGCCATTTTCAAGGATGATGAAAACGAACGCAATGTGTTGAAACTATGGGCGGTTGTTGAGTTTTGGAATTTTAAAGAGCCGAAATAACCATATCTGTTCTTTTGCATCATGGGGAGATGCAAAACTTCGCTGTCTATGTTTTTGAGAAACTTTTTAAAAATTTCACGGACCATTGAATTAGTATCAATCAACTATTGGATTGTTTTTGCGTGGTTTTAAGCTTCAAATTCCAGTTTTCCTTCCGCGATTCATTCTTCCTCAGAATCACATTTGGTTAACATATTTCGTTTAAAATTCCACACAGAGAAAAATCAACTTCGTATCGATTGAGGTTTGGCGCCAGTCACTGTCCTGAAATGAGATATCATTTTCGTACCTTCGAGTAAGATGTATTGTGACCTTCAAACGACTTCAAAGTAAAGGAAATACGGAATTTCAGCAATTTGTTGAGTGGCTGTATAAACCCGGAATAGGATGACACTGGTATGACTAATAACTTCTGTGACCTGAGGCCGGGAATTGATATCAACTCCTGTTTGATGTTGGCTTAAAAAATTGAGTGAATAATTATTTTCCCTCGTTCCATGACTTGGCAAAATAGCAGTGAGTCGTCAGGAAGGGCCTGTCGTCGGTGAAGAAAGTGAACTTTAGTGTGTCCCTCAAGCTAACATTCACGTTCGCCGCACTGTCACCTGTCGTTCTTAATTGAAGTCCTACCATTCCCCGTTCGTTGCATGTCAAAAGCATCAACTTGCATTGATAGTAGCACATGACCGAGCCTTGCTGTTACCGAGTGGTCACCCTACTCACTGAGTTAGAAGATAGGGATCAGTGCGTAAGACACGTGTCTGCTAGGAGCAACGCGTGTGGCTGAAAGAGAAGGAAATGGATTGCTCTAATCCTCCGAAGTACCCGATTGGAAGTTGCCCCGTATCATCATGGCGGGGGTAGCTGAGTCATTTTGCTCCGAGTTTGCTCTGCGATTGTTCTTTTGGTTCTTAGTGCCGACTTCCACGTCTTCACTCGAATTTTAACCTATTTCCCGTGCAAATACCCAAAGCAAACGGTTTGTGTCGCTGTTTAAGACTCTTCTGGTACTAAAATTACCTAATGTTAAACGTTGTGCCATCTCGTTAAGATTTTTTTCGTCATAAAATGTTATTAAAAATGCATAAGAAAAATACTAAGAGCAAGACTTTAATTTTTGTTAATGGTTCATGTTGACTGTATTTACTATTTAAAATAAGTATAAATTACTAAACTTTATTTTGCCATTTTTCAAGATAATTAAATTTATATTTTTCACAAACCAAAATTTTGGATGGTAAGTTTGCTTAAGGAACCCCCCAACCAGTGTGTGTGAAAAGCCGATTGCTTAAGTCCAACTCACCGACTCAGACCGCCGTCCACATTTAAAATCTTTAGTGAATGACGTACATTAAAAGAGCTTAAACGGGCAATTAAATAAATTATTTGTATTCAGAAATGATTTAGCGAAATATCGTTAATTCATCATTGTATATAATAATAATAATAATAACAATAAAATGTTTTTATTCGGGCGAGGTTGAGACTAAGAAGTCCCCTCTTCCACCTAACCCTTCAATAGCGTAAATACAAACATATTAAAAAATAGTAGACAAACGTTTACAATACAAAGGATATAAAATATACAATATTTGTGAAATGTCAAAAATATGAACAACTGTGTGTGAAAATTTTGTGGAAAAAACATTTCTGTTTGTGGGAAAAAACATGAGGATAAGGGTGTAGTATCCTTCAGCAAAAAAACCCACTGCAGGAAAACGCCCAAAGAAGAAGGGGGGCGTGAAAAACCTGCGAAAACCTACTGAGTGATAGCTAATAGAGATATATGCACTGAAAAAAGGGAGAATAGAGGCGTAGAGAGTGTCGGGGAATGTTCTGCACGGCAAAGTGAGTTGTAGGTACGAGATGGGAAGGTTGCCGAGGAGGCGCGTTAATCGCGAGTGGGTGTCGAAGGAAGAGGAGATTGCTCCGTACGTGAGCAAGTGAGGTCGCGGCAGAGGAGCACCAGCAGGTCACACGTGCACGAAAAGGTTCGACTGGGGACGGCAATTTGGAGGTCATGAGGTTAGAGGGTGTGGGTCGGAAGGCCAGGTCACTCTGCACATAGTCAGCGACACCCACACTGATTGTCACGTACGCACTTTCTGTGCGGCTCGAAGGATTCAGATGTGCTTTTTGCGCGCGTAAGATAAAGGTCTGGGAGTTAAAGAAAGGCATTATACAGAGATGTAATTGATGGCCTAAAACATTGCCGAGTTCTCAAAAGATTTAACCTGGCGCTGTTGTTGCGTTGGAAAGTTTGTATGCGATTTTATAGTCGCTAATATCTCTGATGTTTATTCAAATCCAGCGTTAAAATTGTTTTGATGGAGTAGTTGAATAAAATTCAAGAAGAATTCACAAAGTAAAAAGATATTCTATTTACTGAGGCCGTATTATATTAATTAATAAAATCTTAATTCGTATGTCTCGGGAACCAGGTTCAGAATAATTCGAAGACCAATAAAGAGCAAAACCTTCAGCTAATGATGAGTCATTGTGGACGTTCGATACCAAAACGGAGTTACGAACCGTAGTTAAAAGTTACCGTCATTTCGATAATTTTTTATAATGAAAATTACTTTGCTTCAATCAAAATTTTAATACCAGCCGACCCGGTTTACAGTTTGGCTGTACGATAATCTGAGTCATATGTTGAAAATAAATTGCTCTTTTGTGAATCACCACAAATTATTAGTCTTGGTAATTGTGAATTAATTGCGTCACGTACTACACTGCTTCATTTCTATCACGCATTGTTTTAAAATCGTTGGGAAATAGAATAATCAAAATATTTCGTAGGTTTTCCTTACTTTACTCACGTAAAAATAAATAAAAAATGCTTATTCACATTATTTCCCATGAATATTCCAGGAAAAAAGGAAAAGAACTAGCTTGCTCAGTCACCACTTGAGTGAGCATTACGTAATTTAGCGATACTATGCAGAGATAGTTAAAATGTTCAGATAATGGGAAATATGTCCCTTTCTTGTCAGATTACATTTTCTCCTAGCAAAAAATCGTCCATGTATTCATGCCGACTAAGTCATCTCTCTCTCCATTTGTTACGAAAAACGGTGCATTTGTGGTCATGAAGTCGCGTCCAAATCGTCTGCGGTGGAGTGATTGATGAGAATTGATCGTGGAAAATATGAATTCGTGAGTTATTTATTCGTTGGGTAGAAAATTTGGCGTCATTGTGGGAGAGGTGGAAAGACTATTTTCATGTCAAAGTTAATCAAGCAACCCGCTGTTATTTTAGCATGACTAAGTCCGATTCAAACGCCCCACGTCATTAGGGAAGCCCTCAGAACGCCCGCTGCTGCAGCGGAGGTTGTAATCGCACATTTCTATCTCTCCTATGCCAATTCGTACTTATCTCCTCTCCATTTTGATGAACCCCAAGCTGCGTACTACGTTCCGCCTCGTTTGTAAACGGCAAAAGCCGCCAACCGACGAGACCTCTCGCGGCAGTCATCCTACTTACGAACCGCTCGCCTCCCGTTTTAATGGCATGTTTTGAGCAGCGCACGACATCATGAGGTAAAAATAAGTGGCGTCGTACTATGTCGAACTTTAACGTAGGGACGAAATTGGGCCAACTGTGGATTACTATTTCATATCATTTTAACCAGACATTTCAATGCACTACGATAAAATTCATGAAATCATGTATTAATCGTTAGAGATGAACTTAATATTACGTTGATATAATCACTATGTAAACAATTGTTTTTTTTTATCACAACTTGAATTGAATTAGTTGAGAATACATCATATGCATGTGGAATGTGATTTTATAAAATATAGCTCATTTTTGGTGATTTAAAAACTTTAGTACACCTGTATACTATTTATTCGTGAATGGTCTCCTGAAAAAGTAAAGATTTCGATTAAGAATTCATAGTTTTTATATGCGATGTATCTGTGAATAATAAATTATTTTCAAACCTCGTTTGAGGAAAGAAAATCCATCTTGCTTTAGTCAAGCGTTTCTCTCAAGTAGGAAGTTTTAAAAACGGAGCAAACGTCACGTAAAATAATGAACCTTTCAATCGAATAACGGAAGTTTCTTTGCGGAGAGCAAAACGTGTGCTTTTGAGAATAGAGAGCATGTATGTCCAACGGGGATTCGCTTGAGCTAGATTTTTTACCCATCCACATTATCTTCTCCTTTAGCCGATCCCAGCGGGTCTGTTCTGTTCCGCTACACTCGGCTCCTGAGGGGTCGACTCCAGACTTATCTTCTGAGGTCATCAAATGTTCGGCGACTCCTTTGAGAGTATGACGTACAGTGTCCATCAACAGCTTGGCTTTGGCAGTAATTCTTTTCGGGCAGAAATAAATGGGAAACAATGTTGATAGAAGAATCGAAACAGTTGAAAGAAGGCTTTTTCAAATATTCTCTCCCTCCTTCGGTAACAGATAAGTTCTTGTATTTCTTTGTGTAACCAAGTATGCCATTCTATTTCTTTTGAATCATACTTTAGTGGAGATGAAATCAGCCGTATAAGACTGATTTCATATCTCTCATAATAAAGTTTAATATAGAAGTTTAATTATTAATTTTGCTTCTTTAATGATGACGGCTTCAGAAATTATATTTCATAGTTTTGAAACTTCAATAGAGGAAAACCAAGGCATTCTCCTTATCTTAATAAATTCGAGGGTTTTCGTCAAAATACTATCGCGATCAGAAAAAATACATAATATTATACATTTAATTCAATGGGAAATATTTTTCCATGCATCGCAAACGGACGGTTTTAATTTCTGCTGAATCTGTTTAAATCTGCTTTTCAACATTTTCCTTTAGGAATGAAAATTATATACTTACAAGCTATCGTAGTAATGAATTGTCTCTGCTTGCATAAAATCGTTAATCTGAGCTCCGGCTAGCTGTTCTGTCACATTTTTTTTCTGATTGGGTATATTTTTACAGGTTTATTCGAACACTATTAGGTGCCATCCATCGATATCATGATTAGTTGAAGTTACTAGTTACGTTATTTCGTCACCACACATAAAATGATACCTCTGTTTTAAGATTATTTATCAGAAAGTAGAAAATTTATTTTTGGTAGCCTTTTATTAAAGTTTTTGGTATATTATCTTTGTAAAAATTTTTGAAAAAAGAGGTGTCCTATTAAAAGGAGTGAAGCACATTTTGGCTGAATATGGTGGCTATGGTCATTTGTGTGGTGCAGGCCTGTGGCCAGCATTTGTATGCCACTTGTGTATCGACACTAGAGACACGTATGAAACTGTTGGCCAACGACTCCTTAAATCCCATTTGAACTTAACAACAATGTTTATGGTCACTCAAACTTATTTTTCAAGGTCGAATATTTCACTCCACACTTGAAATAAATAATTCTGCCGAGTGCGGATTTTTAACGCAACGAGTTCCTCGTAAGAATTTAATGATTAATCAAATACTACTGATATGAAATTTCCCGGCTTTTGGGCAAATAATTATCTCAGTATATATTCTGGAGTCACCTATTTGTGCCGTCGTTGGTGCGATTAATTTTAACTATGTTTAATACACGGTAAAGGGAATCTAATGAAGCCCTCACTTTATTCAGGTTATATCCTTGTATTTATATTTACAGCATAATATTGCCAAGTCTAAACTCGTAACTAAAAACAATTGAGTTGTCAATGGAGTTATGCTATCAGGATAGGCGAGTTACCAGCGACAGACCAAGTTAAAACATGCTATATTGTAAATTGCCCAAACGAATAGGGTTTTCTTTGAAAAGAGGCATCTCCTAACAGCTGGAAGTATGGACGCTGAAGTAAGGATGCAAGTTATTGGATCTTATATTACGAAGTCAGTTATACTTAATTGGATAATAATGTTTACCTGAGGCCAGGGGCGCAGCCAGGAATTAAGGCTGGGGGGGTTAAGGTGCAACTAATACTTTTGGGTGTGTGGTGGTGTGGTATACCCACCAGGATAAGCGGAAGGTGCGAGATTAATATATTCAGAATTTTAGGATAAACGGTTCAAAATGGTAAGTTTTACGGCTCTATGAGGGATATTTTATCAATCCTTACCCTATTCTATTCAATTAAGTAAAATGGATTAAACATAAAAATTTCTATGTGCTCTGGGGGGGTTTATCCCCCAAACCCCCCCCCCCCCTCGCTGCGTCACTGCCTGAGCCTACGCTGTGTTTCAATGAGTGCATTGGTCAGTGATCATCTAATGAACCCCCACCTATCCCTTTATTTCGCTTTTATTACGCCCGTGGATGCTTCAGTGCTCTTGTTCCGTAGTGGGATGAAGCTATCGCTTCCCTCACCATCTCCGTTCGACCTCAGCATTCCTTGGCGTATCCAATAACCTCTTTGAGCCGTTGCACTCGTGGTCACGGTGTGGCGGCCTTAACTCCCCACTGAAGCAGATTATTTCTCTGTGAGTAGCGGGGAGTATCCAAGAACACTTATTTTGGGAGCATTTCCAGGATAAACCAAATCGAACAAATAAAAGAATTTTACCATCTTAGAAACTTTTGGGAAAATGTATGGAAAAATATTATTACCAAATGGTAAAAATATTTTCTCCTACTGTAGGAATATATTTGTGGAATTATGTTAAATAATTCTGTTGTAATAGGCTATAATTCTGGCGTAGGTTTACGCGGCGTTGCTCATGGAAAGTGCTGATTTTAGGGTTCCTCAGCCGCGTTGGTTGTTTTTGGATGACAACAGTTTCGGGAGCCATCCTGCTCCCGTCTTCAGGTCGAAGGTGAGAAGTTCTCGTTTTTGGCCGCCTTATATGGCTCTGTCCCGCGGCCTGCCGAACGCTGATTGGTCAATACCCTCTTCCAAGCGTTGCTAATTGGGTAGCCTTGGTCTCGGCTGAAATTTTTGTGTTTATGTATTTCCAAGGTTTCCCTGATCAGTCTTGGATAGTAGCGATTCTCCTTGGCCACCATCTTCGTTCCTTCGAAGTCTATACTGTAACCTGCCTCACTCCACGCGTGTTCTGCAATGGCCGATAGGTGGAGCTGCTTCTGTTTTGTGGCTCTTGCATGTTCTTTTATCCTGGTCGCCATTCCTCAGCATGTCTCTCCTTACATAGTATGAGGGCACACATTTACACATTTTCAGGCCTTTGCAATGGAAAATTAACAATTAACGATGAATGACATTCACAAACGCACATGCCCTGGATAAGGGTAACTTACCCAGGCGGGACACGAACCCGCTACCTTCGGTTTGGCAGGCGCCGACTTCACCCCGCCGCCACCGCATTTCTTTTCTCTTGGAGCAACCTTGCCCCGCCCCATTCCATTCTTTCTCTCTCCTCTATTACGTGCGTCCAATCACTTCTCTGCTCCTCCACACAATAGCATTCCTCTCCCACACGCATCTGACTCACCCTCACAGGGAAAGGCTCTCTGTCCACCGCTTGAGTTCACCGCCCTCTCCACCATTGTCAAGCGCCCTCTCTCTCTCTCCTTGGCCTAGAAGGGCTCTCTTCTTTCCTTGCATCTTCCCTCGCTGCATATACATCCTAGCTAACCCGCTGGCCTCGATCTAGCTACTCCTTTTAATAAAATTTTTCGCCTAGATCGTAGACTGGAATGCATTTGAATCTATAGGATGAGTTCCCGCGCGGGATAGGAATAAAATAACTGAGTCAAGATGGGGAGGCTTTATCGGGAAGGAGAGTGATTTCTATCGTCCTGCACATGCAAGAGGTCATTCATGCAAGGGCTTTGCATTCCCACTGGGTGCCCACTGCAACGTTACGAAAGCAAGAATGAAATATACTGTCAACCATATTGTATGCACTGAAGTGGGCGAATAAGTTCAACGAAAACGGAGCGGGTATCATTCAAATAAGCCTTCACAAATGAGTTGAATGTGTCTGGGATTTTACTTCAGGTGTCGTGCTAGGACGTTTGCACTCGTGGGTTGTTAAATATCTCATGTTACTTTCTACGTGCTGGTATACTGTTAACGATGCGTAATAAATCCAAAATCTTTTATTGCACATCACCAAGTGCCCGGACCAATTGTGCCTAGTTGCATATTTAGCATAGTTTTATCTTTAATCGTTAAGCAGTAGATACAGAGGCAAAATCTTTGGCATTGAGGTAATCCTCAGAGATTTTTCCTGTTTTATTTATAAATGGGACGTACATAAAAGCTTGCACGATGGCTATGGTCGCTGTCACATGTCACCTCTTACATCAAGTTTATAATTTTGTCTTAAAATATAGTTATCGGCGATGGAATTAATGTTTCCTGCTTCTTCGTGTCATGTGTATACTTATGAATACTCACGTGAGTAAAATACTTCACTGTAATATTTCATTTAAGTTATCACTTCTCTCACCATTCTTCTTCGTCACT
Organism: Ischnura elegans; assembly: GCF_921293095.1. Taxonomy (NCBI): domain Eukaryota; kingdom Metazoa; phylum Arthropoda; class Insecta; order Odonata; family Coenagrionidae; genus Ischnura; species Ischnura elegans. Next base: position 108,016,824 of record NC_060254.1, on the reverse strand, counting down.
GATACGACTTCGATGTATATACTTCATACTTGTACATATATATGTCCATACATACATACATACATACATATATATGTCCATACTTCTGATTTCATTTATGACCTCCTGCTATTTATTCGTTATTCCTTTTGAAACCGAAACTTTGATACTCATTTTCCATTTCTCTTGCTTTTGGCTTTATCCAATTTTCCATTCGACTTCGTTCCAGGGATACGCGGTGAGTTTTTTTTTACTTGTTATTGTTTTACAGAAGTACGTTGCTGGTCCACTGTGCAACTCCATTTTCAGATGACTATTTCTCCCCCCCGTTCTCCCTGCTCTTGCTTCCCACTGGGGTTGGTCACCCAATATATCAGAGGATTTCTCAGATTATTATGGTCCACCAAGTGGAGGTGAGGATAGGAATTAGACGTCAGAGGTTAATTGATGCCAGCAGGTTACTAGTTACATGTATTACGCATCAGGCTTCTTGAACCTCATGAAATTCTTATATTGAGATTGAATGCATGCATGATCAAATTTTGCACTTTTTATGCTCATAGTAACTATTTTCCCTCGCTCAGAAATAAGTCCATGTAAGTACGGTTTTATTTTTGTTCGTGTTTGAATTGAGAATCGAATTACATTCCGCGAATAAAATTTTCATCTCTTTCACATATCGGATTGTCGGACGCACCTGCGCGTTGAAATAATGCTTGGAGCATAATGCGCGCTCACCCTCGAGCTGCGCAAATATTTGTGTGAAACAATAATTAACTCGAAAAATAATTCGACCAGAACGAAAACTCTAATGAATATTATATAAATATTTCGCTCCACTCCGCGCAAATTTCGCAGCTTCGCTCTAGCTTTGGGCCTTTAAACAATTTAATTTTGCGTGTGCCATGAAAAAAGAAGGAAAGAAAAACGAAAAGCCATGAATAAATGAGTAAATGGGGCGGTGGTCGTGTGGCGCCGCTTCGACTGACGTTTCAATTTGCTTCTGGGGTCATTGGAAGGGTTTAATGTCGGGGGCCGAAACAAAAAAAGAGCGGATTGCGTCCCTCGCGTGGCGGATGCTCACCAAATTAACCGGAATATTTTAAAATCAAAGGCGCCCTCAATCAGCGCCCCCTCCATTATTCAAAACAAAACATTGGCCCGGTTGAGCTCCCCCCCCCCCCCAGACATTCCTTCTTTTCATTTATATTTTCACCTTTTCCCTAGCCGTCTTATTTCTTTAATTCTCCTTCTCGCCATACCCTTTAACCGATGTTTTTGAAAAAAAAAACTTAAAATACTCATTTTTAAGATAAGGTCGAAACTCTCTCAATGTCTACTACGGCTAAAAATTACTGTAGTGGAGATTTTTGATTTTTAAAATTATAATTTTTATGCACAACAACATGCAGTGAAAAAGAGGACAGGTTTATATTTTTCTATAGCTTGACAACACTGTCTATCTTCTTACGGAAAATTTCACAATTTTTATACTCTCGCATACGTAAACGTTCGGGCAATGAATCAATCTATCCGTGGCAGTCTTCCCGAAGAGTCCACCGTCCGTGTAAGAGTGAATTTATTGAATTTTCCATTTGTATGGATGCTTTAAAACATCTGATCCGTTGCATTCATAATGAGCCACATGACAATGGAAAGAAACCAGTCAATTCATTAGCGTCAGCGTACTGCTAGTGTTCTGTACGTTGTTTTCTTTTCGACGACGACGACCCGTTTCCCTCTTATTAGCGGTGGCACGTCTTTAAGCTCTCCTGCTATCTCCTCACCATTCGCTAGGATTGGTAATCCCTAAGTCTCATTTTCCTCAGCCGGCTTAGCAAAGTGCCCGAATGACAATGAAGAACTTAACCGCGTTCCGCTTTTACAGTCGCTGCGACCACTTTACGTTCTGCTGATTCGTCCATGAATCCGCCACTGCTTTTTAGTGAACACCAGAACCATTTGCTTTTTGCACTGGTTATTCTTCCAACCTCTGCTGACTTAGGTTTTTCCTTCCCATCATCTCTTCGATTCAAATTGAAGCCATTTGTCTTCCAGCCTTTACATTACTACTCCTTGTATTCATGAGTCTCAAAGTTAGGCACTGAAAGTGTATTTCATTATTTTCGTTTCATTTTCATCAAGATTTCAGGTGTCCATATCAAACTCAAGTAATCTCCTCTTATACCGCCCTCGCATTCATTCTGCTCCATGGTTTAACTTGTGCGTGCCATTGATTGTTCTTACATTTTGCGATATAGTCCACATAAGGCTATCCGTCTATCGATTTTACTCTACTCGTTTGTTTTGTTTTTTCTTTGATATACCTTTCTATCGCATTCTTTAATTACCTCGGTTGTAATATTTTATTGATAATGGTTTGGTTGGTTGAATTGGCTCTAGTAAAATTGTAATTTCTAAAACTGAAAATATTTTATGGCTTGTTCACTGACTGATTATTTAGATATTAAATTGAAATTTTAGATAACATGCTTCATGTAGTGAGACTGGGTTGAAGCCGTTTTTTCTATTAACTATGTCGAATTTCACAATGCGTCGCAAAATATTCCCCAAGTATCTCTTTAGGTAGTAACAACAATGTTATGGATTTACTAAGAGAGGGCCCTCTGCAATCGAATGCGTGAAGTACTTTAATAATAGTGAAATAATATATCTTACCTTTATTTTTTTGTGTTCATTCATTTTCCGCATAGGTAAGTGGGCTGCGGAAGGATCGTGAAGAATGTCCGGAGAGGGCACTCAGGGATATCCTTCACATGTACTACTATTCAAATAAATGCTTCACTGGAAGTGTCCTCAATGTAGAACCCATATAAAACAGAAAATTCAACGAGCTTCTGTACAAAACGCTGCCATTGGAGCCCTTCGGCCATGAAATTGGAAAATGGTACTCATGTCATTGCAACTTGGCCTCCGAACATTTAGTGTTTTTATTGCTTGGAAAAGGAGACAGTTACATTGTGTATCCTCTGTAAGAAATTGTTGTTGGCTGTTAGCTTGTATTTAAATGTAAAATTGCAGCGTTTCCAGTATATTACACGAGTTAGGATGGGAATCTTTACAGGAGCGTAGATCGAAGTATAGGCTTAACTTACTGAGGAAACTCGAAGAAGATATTTTCTCAGATGACGTGAATCATATCCTTCGTTTACCATCGTACTATAGTAGACGCGATAATGAGAATAAAATAAAAGAAATAGACTGCAAAAACAGAGAGATTTAAAATGTCATTCTTCCCTCGTACTATTAAGGATAGCAACGTTGTCTCAATAGATAGGATTAATGGCGTCGCTCGCTAGGATCACTCATTGCATGTTTTTTCATAGTTCTAACCTTGTATATATTTGCTCTAGGAATTACTGACAATTAGCAATTTTTTATGAATAAGCATGTATATTTTTCTAGTGTGCGCAATATTTCTATGACCGTGCGGTGTGCATTAGGCGGTCCTCTTGCATGCTGCATGTTGGTGATTTTTCACCCCCTGCCAAACACCCTAGAGGTGGCTCGCAGGGTATTATGTAGATGTAGATTTATATTTGATATCGGAGTGTAACATGCTTTGAATGCTTTTTTCTAAAATTGGCGGAAATTTCCTTGCTTTGTCTTCATATCTTGAAATAAATCTGGCACTTTAAATGTATGCTGTGAGTGTTTGGTGCCGAAGAAATACACTTTGTGGTGCTTCTGTGTTATGGAAACGAAGGATGCATTAGTGCTATGATTCCTTATTTTGGGGAGTGTTCAAATCGTTCGACGCAACCGTAATCAAAATATAGTCCCTAAGGTGGCCGCTGTATTCAATAGGAAGCCTAATCGGACTCAAAAAGTTCTTGGGGGAAAGCAAACATGCCCATAAGAGGTGGTGTCATATTTCGAGGGGAAGAGGGAAGGCCTGAGCCGAGGGAGAGGTTTTTTTTTCCTCTTAGGCGGCATTTGTTCCTCGGTCTTTTCCAATCCATCGGACGATGCGCCTCAAAAGGAATGAAAGTGGCGATGGGAGTGTGGCTGTAAATTTCGTGAAAAGTACCGCTTTATTTTCGATTGGAATGACAATGGCATATCTTTCGTCTTTAGATCGCAAGAGTTCGCGATTTTTTTACGAAGTAACGGCACTAAATTTAAAATGTTCTTAATGACATTATTCTTCGCCCATTTGATTCTCAACAGAGAGCAGAGCCATCTACTGCCGTATGTGCCGATAAATCGATAACATAAACAGAGACGAGGTGTGCGCCGCCTCCTGATAGCCATTTCCACAAATTGAAAGCGCCCAATTAATTATTTAATCCGTCGGAAAAATTCCTGTGGTTAACAAATATCGCGAAGCACATGGCTTGAGCGCCTCTTTTTGTATGAGAACAGAATTTCGAGTCAGAGATCAAGTCATTTTCGTTAATGGTACCTTCCGACTTTATTATGAGTGTAATTGAATTCCATCTGCCCATTTTCGAATAGTGCAAGCTGGCACTGAAATTGGAATTTTTAAACTAGTTTACAGACTTCCACCACTATTTAATGAAAAGTACCGGATTAGATTTATGAATCGGGACTAATTCAAATTTAATTATGGCCAGAACATAATCCTATTGAGAATAACATTTCTCAAGCTAAAAAGCGGGTTGATTCACAACGGGAAGGTAAAGCTTGAGAAATTTCAAATGTGCGTTACTCATTTTGAACACATTAAATTGTAATTACTTATGCATTTCCGCAGCAAAATGCTACTGAGTACTTTTCATATATTCGTCAGTGAATTTACCCTGTCAATACACGCACCTTTCAAAATCAAAAATCGCATCGAATTTCCCCTATTCAATCAAACACAGCCATTTTTTCTATGCTTCGAATCCGTATTTATTAATGCCTTGGTTAAATTAATTGCTCTCCTCTTGACTTATTTGGAGATATCGAGTTTTGTAGCGTAAAAACAGAGCTAAAGGAAGAAACGTGATAAATAATTTAAAAAATAATATGAACGAGATAGGAAAAGATTCGTCATTCTTCCATCCAGCTAACTGAATAACACAGAGATAAATAATTATAATATTATTTATTTATTATTAATTATTTATTATTAATGAGAGATTATAAATAATTTCAATCATCTACACCGCCATCGAGAGATTTAGTGTTTAAATTGAGAATTAAACGCAAAAACCATTCCACCGATTCCAATGTTTTTCTTCTTTGGGGAAAATACTTTGGGTCTTAATCACGGAATGAAATTTACACTTGGACTGCCACGAACTATTTTTCTCCCAAAAGTCAGCTTGACTTAATGAAAATCGTGGACTTGTAAGGAGGATATACCGACAAGTGGCCCAACATCGACTTTTATTTGTTAGATGTAGGGCAATACCGATATTTGGTGCGTTGCTGATTATGATGAACGTTCACAACTTGTGAAGCAGAGAAATAAAAAGCAGCATTTTGTTGTGAAATAATATCGACATAAATCCGGATACACTCTGCATAAATCACCTTCAACATCATCCATCCTCCTCATGTTGATAAAAAATCAACGGGTCTTCCCGCTACTCTTGTAATAATGTCAAATATTGTTTACATACCTCTGTTTTTTCTCCAAAATAGCCTATCACTTTGTTCCGAGCAAGTTGAAATTTGATGGTTCATGACATAAATGTAAACATTTTATTCTATGATAAACTCGCCAGAATCCGGAACGACCCCAAATTTTATTCCCATATCAAAAAAATTGTAATAGATGCAAAGGTTTTCAAATTAAAAATTAATTTTTCTCGATCGTCCAATAGCGGATTTCTTTGGTCGGCACCAGTGCGAATGGGGACTCAAGACAATGTCATTACTTCTGCGATGGAATGAAAATGGGATATTCAGGGCAATTTGAGTTCATTTGGCGTTCCTTACTGCTGTAAACAAACATGCGAATATTAAAACAAGGAGAAAAAAGCGTTACCATGTCGATGAAAGGTAACTGCCGAAGCCATTCGAATTCCTTTTGTGCAGGAAGATCTACCGTACCATTTCATTCCTTTTCACCTATCGCTGAAACTCTTTGACGCTTGCCAGAAGAAAATGATTACAATCGGAACCTCTATAGTATAAAAGTAATCAAGTTTCTCACTAACTCAAATATGGAGTAACGTGACCATATTGGCCTATGTGAAAGATGTTTCTCTCAGCTTTAAATTTAGGGTGTTAAGATGCTTTGAAAATGTATATTAATATATCACTTCGACTCACCAAGAGTATCTCATCTAATGTTGAATAACAATTATAAATAGCTAAGTAACGACCTTGGAAGGGAAATACTTTGGTTCACTTTTAATTGCTATCCATAAGTTCGTATAAAAAATGCTTTGCTTTTAAAAAAAGAGCTGAACTTAATGACCAGCCGATTATCTCCTCTATCTCTCTTTCTGTGCTAACCCATACACATAAAAAGAGAATTTTTCCCAACAATCCTCTAAAACCTGGGATGTGACTACATCATGTTGTAGCGTTGCAGTCAAGCACAGATCTTTGGGCGATTAATCATTTTGAATCCGTTAAATTTCACTGTTGAGATACGTAAAGTCGAAAGTTAGTTTGGGTAATATTGCATAGATTAGTGCATGGTAGTGAACCTGACCCAATGGAACACACATAAAAATCTCTGGTGGTGTGCATTTTTTTTAATTAAAGACGTTGCCACCAGCCAAGCAATAACCTTTATTTTATTTTGTTTGTGGCGTTGATAGGAAACGAGAGAAATATTCTAAATTAAGTTTTTTCTCACTTCGTAATTGTGTTCATTTTTCATTTGTTTTATGTGTAGGATAATTTATCTGCGCTGAAATTTTAAAATTACTATGTAAACGACTCCTTGGAAATGCTTTTAGGTATTATCTAAATATTTAAGGAATTCTGAATTTAACTATCCAGTATATGTGTGTGATATTGACATTGTGTGTTCTCTTCTTTCAGGTACACATCACATTGGGAGTGAATAAATTTGCAAATCTAGTAGCCGGTGAGTACTATGTACCCTGGTTCACATTATGCTTAATTTAAATGCGCTTTCTGATAATTGATTAGCAATAACGACATTTTTGGGCTGACATGCTAGGAGTATGTATAATAAAACATGCAGTGCAATTAAGCATGGCATCTCATCAGGGCACGTAATTTTTAATTCTTGCTCACTAAATGATTGACGCACAGGCATTCATAAATTTAATGAATTATATAAGTCCCTCAGTTTATTGTATTAATCATATGAGAAGAGTGCGATCAGTAGAATTTTACATTTCATTTCCAGCGATAAATTTCAGTTGCAGCGGACATTTTAATGAGGCTCTCTGTCATTGACCTGTCCGCTGTCAAAGCTTTCCTAATTCAAAATTAAGCCTATTTATGACGTTTAACTCATGACCATATTTTTAGTCTCATTTCCGTTTCCGCCTTTTCTTTTATTATTATTATTTCGACAGGCAGGTATTCATTATTTCTACCTCATTTTTTTGTGAAATTGCGTTTGCAGAGCATTTTTATTGCAGGGAATCTTTCACTATTTTTTCTCGTGCGTTTTTTATTGCTTTGTTGAAATACCCTACGTTAGCTAGTACTGTGAAAGCCCTTTCCAACCTTACCCTATGTGCTCTTCTACAATGATACCCTGGCAAAAAAGCCGTGTACTTTGCCTTTATCTTTCAATGAAAAGTTTTTGAAGCATGAAATTTAGCAAGTATGCCGTTGTGGTTGCATTATTTCAGCCATTGACCAGAAGGATGTATGGTATGAGCCAATTTCACAATAGAAATGTGTTTCAATGATGTGCTGGCGATAGTTATTTGTAAATATTTTTTCATTCATTTTTAATTTGATGTATATATGATTTGCTGAAAATTTGTTACTTAGTACGGAATCCGAAAAAAAAGAGCTGGTTCATGAAATCTTACTACTGAATGATATGCCTTTAGATTAAAAATTAAGAATTATCTATGGGATTAAAAAAAATTCCGTAGCTGTGTCCATACTTCTAATTGAAAATTTCTAAAAACTAATTTCTCCATTGTCTCGCATAATGAACGCATATATAGTTTCTTTCATTATAAAGTTTTTTTAGTTACCTATATTGGAGAAGGTAATCAAAGCACACTGCTGCTCAGGCACCACAGTGATACAGTCACGAAGGTGTTTCCCAAACTCTTTTGATGGCTCAAATAAGGGCATCCTCATTATGTATAATTAAAAGCATAAATATGATTCAATTAATTAATGCACTAATTTATTTCTTAATAATGCAATTTTGTGGTTGGACATAATAGAATTGATCTGAGAGTATTTCATTTTTATGCTGAGAATAGTATAATGCATTTTTATGTTGCTCCCATTTAAGGGGATCGAATTTCAATGCATTGTTATTCCGTCAATAAATAATTTTTAAATTCTCAGAGAAAAATCGTGAATTGAGAGTGGCGTATTCACGACAAAGGGTGTGGAATTGAGAGCCGATAGTGTTTACGAAAAGGCCTCTCATTCTAATCTCATCCTCCTTCCCTTTTTTTCTCATTTTTTTCTTTTGGAGTTGAAAATTCTTATAACGATGCACTGGAGAGGTGAAGCTTCACGACCTCTATGTAATCTCACATTTCCTTGCATAAGCATTTTAAATAAATACATAGAATACTCCTGTATTCAATTTCTTTCGTTGATAAATCGAATTTAATTTCTCAATTGGGATATTAAATTTTTTGTGCCCTTTTTTCTAAACAGCCTATTTTATAGTATGCATTTAAAAATGTACTTAACGCATCTTGACATGTTGATCCGATGGCATATAACCTTTGAACTCGACAAAAGTTCGTGGAAGATCATTAAACGTGCCTTCCGTAGTAGACACGATTAAGTATTCGGAATGTCATCACCCTCGGGGTGATAATACGCTTACGATTATTAATTATGCCGCAAGAATCGCTGGAGAATTTTATTACTTCTCGTATACCTCATTAATATTCTCCTCAGTCTTTCAAATTTCCCTTTATCGTCTTCTCCGTTCACTTTCCTTCCTTTCCTCTTCCTTCCCATTCCCCCCTTCTTCGTTCTTTCTCCATATCACTTTTATCTTCTTTACATGAGTTTGTCTCCATGATACTTAAGTATTTAAAATAACTTTAATCCTGCCATCCACATACCCATGATGACCAAATGGATGGGTAAATAAAAGTCATTTCAGCCTTAGTGAAACTACGAATTGTTCTGTAACGAGTAATTAAGTAAAATAATATAGAAAATTGTGGAAATAAACTATAAAATTATGTAAATATTAATTTCATAGATAAATGCTTCTAATATGTGAAATAATCAGGGCAATATACTATACTTCACTTTGGAATGGGTTCAACTCTTTAAAATAGCAACATTTCCCGATTTTATTTCCACTATTTGCACAATTTGTGTTATCAATTATGCAATTTGACGCACTATGCATAAGCGAATTATATCCAATGTAGCAACATTTACATGTGCTGATTCACTTTCACTCCTTTACGTCACCTGCAAATAATGCCGATTCACCATGCGCTGGAGTTCGCTTTACGTTCGAGCCGTCAAAGCGGATTCGAATCTTCGTTCTCGTCTTTCCCATTCTTCGGTCTCAAGCTGCTTTCTTGCTGAGCGAATTCTCTCTCCTCTTCGAGGACACAAGCCTCCTTTTGGAAATGCCGTCGTAGCGCCATCACTTCGCTTCGTGTGCCCCCCCCCCCCCTTCCTGCCCCGCGTCGACGGGGTCCATAAATCTTGCGCTCCCTCAATCTCCTCGCGTCAAAACGTTAACCCCGCCTTCAGCTAGCCGTAATCCGGGCGACCTCCCTAGCGGGCCCTAGCCCTAATACCCGCCGCCTCTCCTCTCCCGCCAATCACGTAGGTACTTCAATGTATATGACCGTGTCTGGTTCCGGAAATCGAACCTAAGACACCGCCTACAGGGATCGTGAAGTATAAGAAATCAGAGAGGGAAGAACCTTAATGAAATATAGTAAAATTAGAAATTGAAGTGAGAGCTCGCGAGTCTCGCTATTAGAAGTATAAAATTGCATCGGGAATGTAATACTCAATTTTGGCCTTTATTTGGCCAAGTATATTTTCACCTACATAATGGCAATAAGCAATTCTACGCCTAATGTAGTCACGAAATATATCAAACATAGCAAATTTTACATGCGCTGATTCTTATTCATCGTCTTGAAATGCCTATGTCTACTTATCATGTATGTAAAATATGAAAGAATTTATTATTAAAGGTTTTTGCCATCTAAACTTTCATCAAGGTGCGAGATCCTCTGTTTTCCCTCTAACACTTTTAAGACTGCTCGATATTTATTACCAAGTACATACATATATCAATATATTGAAATTGAAAAAGTAGCAGTCCCGCACTTCACAGAATGGGTAGGCAGGGCAATACGGAAGTATATGTTTCATGAAACAAGATAGACAACATTAAAATCGCTTTTACTCTCCACTCCACAAAATATTGAAAGGTTGTGGTGGAATGTGGCATTCAGAGGGAGGAAGAAATTTTCAGAAAACATTTCAAAGGCTGTTGGGCTCACTTTTTTGCCCAAATAAATGAAAACTTAAGTTGTCACGACAGAAGCAAAACGCTTATTAGCCTTGTGGCGCATGTGATTAGAACAGCCGTTAAAAAATAAAAGAAAATGATATGCGCGTTAAAGGTATGCGTATACTAAGTCCTCTGTATTTGGTCATTCCTCCATCTATTCATTCGGCAAAATATCTCTCTTATTTATCTTTTCTGTCACACCTAGAAACATTGCCCTAACATGACGTTCTAGGTGTGATAGAAAATTGTAAATATTAATCTTACAAATTATTCAAGGCATAGATTGTTACATTGGTTCGGGTGTATATTGTGAGTTCGTAATTTCACTGCATTTAGAAAAACGTAATTCTCGCTGCTCTTCTCGAAGTTCCCTTCTGTTCTTTACATCGGAAATCGCTTGGATGCATTGAATAATACAGGTACCTATGCATAAAAATGTTGACTGCGGTTTCACCTTGCTCTAGCCCATGTGAACTTCTCATCGGGCCCTTACCAATAATTTCCTACTTAGGTATCTTTTCTCCAGCCCATCATCATCTCCATCGCCATCGCTCACTTTAAATTGATGTGGTTGTTATGGCACTGCCCGACGTAATTGAAAATTATAAGTTATGGAGGCATAAATTACGGAATTAAATTAAAATCAGCCACTCATTCTCACATTGATTTAATGCGATGGTTGGTTTGGATAGATTAGAGTAGAGCTCACCCCGAATTAAACCATGCAATTCACACGTTCAAGGTCGCGAGGCCACCGTACAATTCGAGGATTTTGTTTTGGTGTGTCCGAAGGCTTTACTACCCGGGGCGTGAACCAAGAAAGAGGGATTAACAGCCAGCAGCTCGAACCACTAGACTACCACTCTTCCCTAATTAGGCTTACCGAGAGACTCGATCCCGGTTCCTCCGCTCAGGAGTCAACTACTGCAGTAGTAACTGGGCTGCGGCAGTCATTAAATCCGCCAAGAAGCGGAAACATATCACATCAATACTCTAAAAGAGGTAATGTGAAAAGATGGGGGACAGTATTGCATTCGAAGTATTCCTTTGAAAACCACTGAATTGACCACCACGTGCTGGATAGCCAAAGTCACTAAACCATTAAAAGTCATCCGAGAGCAAAACATGGGTTAGCTCATGTACACTGATAGCATCCCCAAAAGTTTTCATCTTTCGATTCTGGAGGGTAAAGTTTTACGCGATGAATTCCACTATCTTTACGCGAAATGGTGAATGAGTAGCATGACCCTGAAATGTAGTGATTGCCCTAGCCTTCTCCCCTGGGTCTTTCCCCACGTCCTCTACACATTTGGTGTTTGGGTGGTGTTCATGTTGAACCCCAAAAGCCGCCTCGATAGGCGTGCTGTGGGAGGATTTGCATCATGAGCCGTTAACTCATTAGATAATAAGAAGAGGAGAATGAAAAATAATTAGGCGCGTGTTGTGAGTGCTTTGGCTTTCTGAAGTTCATTCCTGCCCAGGATTTATTGAAATCGTTAAATGCTTTGTTTGGAAAATTCTTTTGTCTCTCCGTTGCAGCGTATTTATTTTTATTGTTTTATGCGTGGAAAATATAAAAATAATCAATTACGGCATTAAGATGCAAGAAAAGGAATGGAGGATGACATAACGTGATGTACTCCTTCCACTGCCACCGGCTTGCCTCCCTTCTATCCAAGACTCCATCGAACATGGCTCATGTTAACAAAACAAGATCGCAGCCTCCGCAGTACCTCAGGAATTTCATCAATTGAATATCTTGATTTTTGGGCAAATAATGAGATTATATACACTGATGTGACTTAGATCAGACGCCGTAACGTGGTACTAACTCAACGTGGCTTAATGCTCTTAAATGTACTTTACTAGGTTATTTCTATGGTGCATCAATTATTAAAATGTGGATGATCATTCACTCAGGACTTCAATGTGCTATAGACATGTGAGGGTAGAGCTCACCACTGACCAACCTAAAAGAATGTGTGTAACCAATTCAGGTTAGGGTGGCCAGCCCCTTTCTCCAGGTCACCTCGCTCGCAGGGGGGGATTAATTTCTGAACGTGGCTACGTCATAGGATATGTCGCCAATCCTATTCCTAGTGCGTGCTGTTCTATTTATGCTCAAAATTAAACTTGAAATTATAAATCAGTAACGAATTGGCGTGAGCGAGCAAACGATTTTTGGCATAATTTCCTGCAGTGTACCAACTTCCGTATTGACCGAGATAACGCGTGTGTTCAGTGCGAAGTAGTAAGTAAACATTCCCCGCATTGACAAATCCTTTCCCATTAAAACGTAATATTTAACAGTTATCATGAAATGCGCGACTGGTGCAGATATTGGATTTTGACGAAGAGAACTATGAATGGAAATGGAGACAGAAGCCCCACATTCGGGCTATCCCATGTCATTTTTATCGCAGTGATTAATAACATTCATCTCTGAGTAGGAAACGATTGATTTAGTAGTCCATCCGAGTGAAAATTTGCGTTGATACCCAAATTGTTTGCTCAGCATGTAATCTCATTTTAATTCATGATAGAATTTTCGGCTGAAACCCATTTCATATGTAATCACTCTTGGTTCCATGATGTCCTTTCAAATATCTATTATCATAATAGATCACTCATAAAGCAAAACAAATAAATGTTAAATGAGACCTTATATTTACGGACTCATCCAATCAATAATGGTTTTTTTATGTAATAGATTCATTTTTATGAATTTTTCCTGAAATGGGGAAACGATTTTAGGCTGATTAAAGAGAGACATGTAGGTGTATGCCGCGAGATGTATCGGAAATTTCCCCGACGTTTCGTGACCGACTGCTGGTCACTTTTTCAAGGGAATGGAGCTGGAGTTTGGTTTTTGCTACCTTTTTATTTCAGGTGGGTGGAGTGAGGACTGAAGGCATCACGAATCAACACGACTCAAGCAACACGAATTGCCTAATGACTGTAAAATTGTTATTGTAACGCTAATATTCAAAATTGGAGACATGGAACAGCCATCTAATAACAGACCGATATCTTTAACGTCCATATCATGCAAAGTACTTGAACATATCGTAGTCAGCTCATTGAACGAAACACCTAGACGCGCAAAACTTGTTAATGAGAACTCAACATGTATTCAGGAAAAGTGGATAATGCGACACCCAGTTATCGCTTTTCGCCACCGATATTTCCGGAGAGGAAAACATTCCAGTAGACGCGATTCTTCTTTTTTTTCAAAAAATCATTTGATGAAGTTCCCCACGGAAAGGTAATAAAACTGAAATCTTTTTGTCTAGATGAAGATGCCATTTCCTGGATAAAAGAACTTTAGAGCGACCGCGTGCGTAGAGTAGTATTAGGCGGTGCAGTCTCCGACGAGGTTAGAGTCACTTCTGGCGTCCCTCAGAGTAGTGTCATTGGCCCACACCTTTTCCTTCTCTATATAAACGACATTGGTGAAGTGGTACACCCTCTAAGCCACGATGATTTGCAGACGACGCTGTAATTCACAGGGAAATCCGGGATGAACTAACGAACGACCTTGCTGCTATCCAGGCTGCTATCATGGCAGTTATTATTAAATTTGAACAATGCGTAGTAATGAATTTCTGGGAGAAGAATAATTCCCCACAACATATCTATATCATTCGGGGAACCCAATTAGAGACAGTTGAATCCATGGAATATCTAGGGGTAAGACTCAATTATGATCTATCTTGGAATAAACATATTAGGGAAATGACAGGTTAAGTTTAACTAAGTCTGAGTCAAACTAATCGTAAAATGGGTTTTGTTAAAGGAATATTAGGAAATTGCGACGACAAAGTGAGAGAAATTAGCTACTTCTTCCTCGTTAGACCTCATTTAGAATACGCTGCCAGGGCTTGGGACCCTCATGAAAAAGGCTTAATAACAGAGTTAAAACGCGTGCAAAGATGAGCTTCCAAGGTACGTGAAAGGTCGTTACGATAGTCTTGTTTGTGTAACTGACCTCTGAGATAAGCGGGGAAGGGAATCTCTGTCAGACTGTAGATTAAAAAATAGACTATACCTTTTAGATAAATTCAAAATCACTGTCTTTTCTGACGAAGTTAGCCATATCTTACGGACGCCAACATACTATGGAAGATCAGATCATATAATTACAATAAGAGACAAAGACTGTAGGACAGACAGATTCAAAATGTCTTTTTTTCCACGATCAATAAGAGATTATAACGGCAGCGATAAAACTCAAAAATAGATTATATGACTTGTAGTGTAGCCTACTAACTTATGGATAACTTTATGCATGTTTCTGAATATTATTATTATTCTAACAGCATATGGTAGTATAATTTTTATTTTTTGGACCGTGTGGTGTGCATGTGGGACTCCAATTGCATGCTGCATGCTGGTGATTGATCACTCCCTGCCTCCTCACCCTAGAGGTGGCTCGTAGGGTATTTTGTAGATGTAGATGCATGAGCTCAAGCAGACTCAAACCCTTATTATGAATTAACCATCAGGTCAACATGGAGTGAAGTGTAAATTGTCCGAACTGATGTTCCGGCCAACTGCCTTTTCATTAAATTGAAGAAAGGGGCGTATGTATTTACGTATGCGATCGAAATATCAAAAAAACGAACGATGAAGGAGAGGTATTAATATCTTAATATATTTTGTATTAATAATTAAATTGGCAACTATTTCGGTTTCCCATTATGATTATTATTTCCTTGGGGTATACGTTTTGGCCTCATATTTTGGCAACCGCGTAGCCACCTAGAGCTGTCTCGTGTTTAACACTAGGAGGACGGGAGTTTCGCGCTACCGAGAAGGACGGCTAGGGGTCATTTGACCCCTAAAATGTATTTTGGAATAAAACGCCTAATTTTCAACCAATATCCAGTTTAATCGTATTAATTGTTGAATCAGTTCATTAAAAACACTATCTAACATTATTAAATACTATTTACATCGTCAAAAGTTAATAAAAATTATTTTTAAAGAACCATGAATTATACCGTATGTAGTAGTCGATTGCAATTCAAATGATGAAAATACATACACTCAATATAAAAGTTGTGTTACATGTTTAAACAATAGGGGTACGGGGTTTACAAAATTTGCATTAAAATTTTTAAAACTTATTACTTTGTTGTAAATCTCAGACAGACAGTATCTTTTCAGCGCTGTTTCCACAAAATATATTTTTGTGCTGATTGCCTTCATTGGACGATTTATTCATCTTCATGTAAATCTACACAATAACCCGCAAGCCGCTTAAAAGTGTGTGGAAGGGGGTGTTATGACACCAGCCATTTGCACATGAAAAGGAATTTGGATAATGGAAAGGAAATTGGTGCAATGATTCAATTTGATGGCATTTGGCACCTTTTTCTTTTTTGTTCCCGTGGAGATATGGCTGTTGGATTTGGAGACGTGTAAATAAATTGATACATGCTATCCATCATATCTACTCCCGCTTTGTTTTTATTATGAAATAGGATGGTCTCTGGTATTCTTTTATTCGTTCGGAAATAGTGTCGTCTGAGATCATGCTGCCGAATGAAAGTACATTATTGTTCTAGTTTGCCTGATTTTACGGAAGAGTATGGCCTAAGGTATTTTTGAACACTCGCGTTGAATGGATTACATGGCTATTTTAGGGTTCATGGATATTTGTGCGTCACGCCTGTTTTTATCAGATCGTCCATGCGAGAGAAGTTTTCCATTTTTTTTTATGACTTCCTGCCGGCTGGATGGATGGAAAATAATTGTGACAAGTTACATTTATTCTTGAATTCTTATATGTTACGGTCACTTTAGTAACTATTTATTTCCCCAAAGCTAGATTTGATAGCCAATCATCATCTTTGCCACAATATGGAAATTCATTTAGGCTGTATTTTCATTTCACATCTGTCAAAACCCAGTACTCGATTCCAAATTTATCTGGTTTATTTGGGATTTACCTCATAAAAGGACAGCTGCATTTTGTTGGATAGAGCTGTGAATTTGCTATCACGGCAAAGTCACCATCGGATTCACTATCTTAGACTTCGTCCCTTCCATCACGCAAAGATGTTGATGGATTGGTCAGAATGTCCTTCAACTGATGTTTACGATTCACTTCCAGACTGATCTTCATTATTCCCTACAGCTATTTGAATCGCGACAATTCTCTTCTCTTGATATATTTCTCGACTTCTTACTTTCTTCCTCAACTCGCTACTGATATGCATGCAAAAAAATCTACAAACGAAAGCGCATTATGGTAGAATCTTCTCTAGTTGCATTGGAGGTATAGAGAGCTGGAGAGCATTAGAAATTCATACAAAAGGACAAAATTTTCAGAAGTAACGCTAATTGCCGTTCGAAAGGCAGGGACTCAACCGCCAACCGTATCCTGACTCGTATCCTCCAGGAACTTGCAGTAATGCTTCTTCTCCGACCTACATGCGGATTCCAAGGGTAGGATTTACAGTAGAATTTTACAGTCCACCCAATTCCTCCGCTCTCTCAAAAAGAGACAGGATTTTTCTCCAGGACGCAGCGTGCAGTCAACCCGCCCCAAACTCCGACGGGGTCAGGCGGCACTAATCCTGGACACTCGGCAAAGGGGCTTAGGTCAAATGACAGTGCCACCAGGCCAGAAAAATGAAAGTTATTCGTAAACCTGATGAGTCGACATTGAAAATAATGTCTCTAAGAGCTCTGAACCTTGGACGACGGAAAACAATTCTTGGGATACGTTACGATTTTCCGGTGTGGGTAATACAATAATCATTGAACAATAAATAAAACAAAATTAAAATATCATAATTACATGAATTTACGCAAATCAAGGATTGAAAAGGTTTTATTTCCCTTTGCTGCTAAAAAAATATCGAAAGATTGTTCACAACAAGTCGCTATGCCTAGGTTTTCGAATACAGATAGGAGCCCTTGGGACGAAACTGGCATTGAACCGGGTACTTCCACATTCAAAATGAAGCAAATCATCTACCACACTAGCCTCTTGCTGATTATATGATATACATGGCACTAAAGTGCCAACGGGCAAGAAAATAGCGCGAAAACCAATAATGGGTCAAATGACCCCTAGCCGTCCTTCTAGGTATAACACGTCATAAAAGTTTAAAACAAAACATTATTGATAAATTTTTACTAATTTATCAAAATATAGACCAAAATGAACAAAGTCAAAAAGTTTCAAAATAAAAAAAAAAAAATTAATAAGAGGAAAGTACATTTGAATTCTGAAAATGGGTCAAATGACCCCTGCCGTCCTTCTAGTGTTAATTACTCGCTAACAATAGAAGCCCTAAATAAGCTGGAATCAGTGCCGTTGGTGAGGTGAAGAGGCACAGTTATAAAATACCTCAAACGCTGTACATTTCAGAACCGAAATGACGAAAAATCCTTTGATTGTAATATTTTTTCATTAGACATCATTTACAATACTTTTATTTGATTAAAATGTGCAGAGTGCACATAAGAAATATTTCAATAACATATGGGTGTATATTAATATTAGGAACGGATTTCTGGCTCGGTATTTTTAAAATTCGGAGCACAAGTGTGAAGTTGGGAAGCATATTGCCGTTTTCCAGGGAGAAATAGATTATAAATTTGATAACTAAAGCATCGGGGAAAATCGGACGGAACTCGATGGGACCATTGGCGATGTAGTCATTTGCGCGCGTGCCAATTTATTCTTGGCGACTCGGCGCTCCTGGATAATGCTTGACACTTGAACCGAGCGGACGGAATTTTCCGATACGTGTGCCGGGAAATGAATGGACCAGGGGATTACGTAATGCTCGCGGTCTCGAACCTGCCTCGCCTCTCCTCCTGCTAACCTATATTCCACCTTTCTGTGTCATCTGC
This sequence comes from Ischnura elegans, assembly GCF_921293095.1. Taxonomy (NCBI): domain Eukaryota; kingdom Metazoa; phylum Arthropoda; class Insecta; order Odonata; family Coenagrionidae; genus Ischnura; species Ischnura elegans. The sequence continues at coordinate 107,998,361 of NC_060254.1, read as the reverse complement.
TATGTGTCATGCCCTATTTCCCTCAATTCGATATTTTTTCGTGTAGAAACGTTCACTCGTTACACCCTGTCCCAGGAGGCGTTGACGTTATTTTTTGAGTCTACTTTGTAATCTCTTCTGGATTATCCAAAATTAAAACATATTTCTTAGGTAGCTGTAGTAATTTTGGTATTTTTGTCAGTTTTAGACAATAAGGAGCAATCATATGACCTTTGGGATTCTTGTGGCAGTATAATTTGTTGGTACCTATACGTGACGTTTTTCTGACCGTTTGGTGTGCATCTAGGAGTCCAATTGCTGGTGATTAATCACCCCCCTGCCATCACCCAAGAGGTGGTTCGCAGGGTATTATGTAGATGTAGATATAATTGATTGCGACATGAATTAGCTTCGGCAAGAAATCCATTGCTTGACGATTCTAATATTGGATGATTCTTTATTAATAGAGTTTCTTTTGATGGTGACCGATACTATTTTGTTAAAAATACATGATTCTATAGCAAACACTATGGAATAAACATGGATGTGTAGGCAGTATATAGCTCAACAACTAACAATTTCGCCAAAAACTCTTCGTATTTTTAGTTGATCTCATATTCACGAGACGGCCTTGGTGTATTACTAAATTCCTGCTCAGACTCAAGCATTAGTTATGAAATAAAAATAGGATGTTCTAATATATTTTGCTTGCTATAACTTCATACTACGATAGAAATCCAAGTTGGTGAGATGATAATATTGATATATTCAATTTACTCATGTGTTAAGTCTCAGCTTTCGCCTTACTCCTCCTCCTGACTGACAAAACTAGCGACACGTGAATACTTTCACCCTCCCGTATATGTAGAGGGAATACATCTTCGCTGAAATATTGTAGGATTGAATGCCCACATCTCATTTTTGAGGCTCGTTCGTTGTTGTGACGCATTTTCTGTTCTCTAATCGTGACGGTGAGCGTATTCGTGTAGTGGGCAGACACCCTGGATAGGGAGGATGGGTAAATTTGTTCTCCCCTCCCCCCAAGAAATATTATCTCTTCCACCAAGGAGGCCGCTCAGCAAAAGGCACCTCCGCTTCGGCACTCCATTTATAGATATAAATATTTCTCTATAATCCGAATTTCTTCCAATTACTTCGAGGAAACAAATTCATAGTTTAATCTCTGTTGTAATTGGTGCTCCATTGCGAGGAGTCCACTGTCTGTGGTAGATAGTATCAGATAATTAAATGCAGGAATGAAAATCGCAGAGAATTATATCTCCATTGCCTTTACAGCGAAGACGAGTCAGATGAATGGTTGTAGTCAATACTTGGCATGTGGGCAGGTAGTTTAACGGCGGATTTCGGGAACAAACTTCAGCCTGCACGTTTTAGCTATGATCAAAATATGGAGACGGATACTTAGAGAAATAGCCTACTAATAATTCTAGTCTCTTTAATTATAGATCGAAAAGAAAAATGTTTCTATAAAATTCTCAACTTAGTGCTCACGATTTTGCCCCTCGCTTCCTCTAACCCCCCATCTATTTCACGCCCTATCCTCGAGAAAATCTTACAATCCGGCCACGCCTCACAGTGACTACGAAGCGCACCTCCCATACATATGAGGCCATCGCGATCTATCCATTTAACTCGTATGAGCAGGAAAGAAAGCGCTGCGGATACAGCCAACCCCAATGCATTGGTGGTAAGGGCCGTTGGCTAAGGGCCGTGATTGTTAAATTGTTTAAAGAGGAGCCAAAGTCAAGGAAAAAAACCTCAAGCGGGCAAACATAATTTATTATAAAATAAAATGATACGTTTTACAAAAATCATGTGTTTAATGCTATAATAAGTCCTATTAAGTCCTATATAGGCTTAACTTACTTAGGAAATTCGAAGAAGATATTTTCTCAGACGGCGTGAACCATATCCTTCGTTTACCATCGCACTAGAGTAGACGTGATGATGAGAATAAAATAAATGAAATAGACTGCAAAACAGAGAGATTTAAAATCTCATTCTTCCCTCGTACTATTAAGGATAGCGATGTTGTCTCAATTGATATAATTAGTGGCGTTGCTCGCTGGGATCACTCATTGCTTGTTTTTTTTCATGGTTCTAACCTTGCATGTATTTGCTCTAGGAATTACTACCCTTTAGCAAGATTTTTTTATGAATAAGCATGTATATTTTGCTAGTATGCGTAATATTTCTATGACCGTGCGGTGTGTATGTGGCGGTCCTCTTGTATGCTTCATGTTGGTGATTGGTCACCCCCTGCCAAACACCCTAAAAGTGGCTCGCAGTGTATTATTTAGATGTAGACGTAGATTAATGGCGGAAAAATTTTAAAGGGGAATGTTGTAAATGTAACGGACAGAATTTTTAGATTTCTTTGCCAATACTCGAACACACTCTTTCACAAATTCAATGCAAAGGTTGGTTTGTATTTGTGAGGATCGAGCTCACCGCGAATTAAGCCACAGGAGTGTGAATTTCACACATTCAGTGTATGAGGTAAGTTCCACCTCGCGCTTCGAAGATTTTTGTTTGGAGTGTCGGAGGGGTTAACCCGGGATGCGAACCCAGGACTCCTCGGCCAGCAGTCAGGCGCTCTACCCACTCGAGTACCATACTTCCCTGATTATCATAATAAGGCTCATTTTTCTTACAGCCCGTATTATTTGTTACTCGTCAGGGTAAAAATGGTGTCGCGCGGGCCGGTATTTCAGTATCTGGCTAGCGAGTCGAGGTGAGCGATACGATATGAAAAGTAAATATATGAATGCGTGCAGGGATGCCGACTTACGAAAAATATTGGGGGGCCCAAACCGGGGATCTTGCCCCGGAAATTTTATAAGTAGTGAGTTTTAAGTTTTTTAAGCATTTTAGAAGAGTCATATGATCAACATTAGAACCCTGATAACTCGGATCTCGATATCTGGACACACCGGAGAAAATTGATAAGCCTGACACATTTTTTCCTCACACCCATTACGAATTTCCGAGGGGTCTCGCACCCCCTCAGGCCACATGGAGTCGGCGCCACTGTATGCGTGATAAGAAGGGGTTAAAAGAAGAAAACGATATACGAAAATGAATTCTTACCTTTTTGTAGATCGAACTCGGGCACGCTGACGGATGTTACACCTCTAGGCACGAAGCAGCGGTGGTCAATTCTTCCGGTGCAGCTTGCAAGAATCGGCTCACATGCGAACAAAAGTCAGGCCACTCTACAAAAGACAGTCCACGAGCAGCTCACGACAGTATTGCACATCACTGGACTAAGGTGTCCGCGCCATTAGACAAGGTCTTTTTGCACTTGGTTCGCGAACTGAGCGGTCGCTCGACGTTGCGTAACCTTGCTTCGCGATACTTCGCACCTGGACATTGTTCACGGTGGAGGGGGAGTTGGGATTAGGCCTGGCTTTTACGCTTTGTAGTTGACTCATCATAGTCTAGCTTTTTGATTGGACACATGAAGGCCACTCCTCCTTCTCTGCTCCTGTCTTCCTAATTTTCGTCATTTCGTTCGGAGTATTGGTCGGGGTAAGACGTTCTGCAATTTCGCGAGCTACTGGTGGACTTTCTTTCGCTTATCTTTTGTTTGCGATTGTCCCGGTTTTGCAAGTTCGACGAGAGGACTTGGTTGACCATCGTTGCTTCGTGACTACGGACTACGTGAGATACATCCTTCAGCAAAAAGGTAAGAATTCATTTAAAAATATTGCATTCTTATTTTAGCTCCATGTTACCACGCATGGGATTTACTTTGCATATCGTGTTATTTTCTCGCATACTTTATTTTGCCTGGTCGTAAATGGCCTGGTAACAAAAGGTACTATTGAAATTACTTTTCGATGTTTTTTTAAATTTTTTTATGTGCTAATATGCCCGATCACAGGTATGATTCGCTCGATAACAGTTTCTATGATATCCCTCCTGTTCCATTCTAATCCCCAAGTAATAGGCTAAACATTATGGCATACCAAAATATTTTATGAAGATAGCGTGAGTTTTAAACAAGTAATGCGTCACGAAAAGAGATCTTCGAATGGGACTGATATAAATGACCTATTAAACCGGGCGGAATGGCTGATGTAGATTACCAGCATAAGAACGTTATTGTTTATGCGCTGAATGTGCTCAATAATTTGTGACCTGAATTTTCTTCCGTTGTAAACTATATTAGGTATTCTTTCTATCTTTTCACTTTGCCTTCGTTTTCAATCAGAATATTTCTATCCTGGTCCCTTATAATATTAAATATTCTACTTTGTTCCTGGAAGTGGTTCCTCACTATTCAACAGGCCGCTTCCTCTTTCGCTTGCACCATTTTATTTTGCACGTCCTCACATATGATCATCAACCACGCTTCTTTGGCTTTCCTCACTTTGCGGCAAATCTCGCTTCCCATTCTTTTGTGGCAATCTTGTGCATCCTCTCTTTACGCACTTTTTTACCTACTCCGTTCTTCAACGAGGTCTAGGAATTAATTCATTATCCATGCTTTGTTCTTAATTACTGTTCACATCTTATAGCTTCCTTTCAGGCCTCTTGAAGTCCGATTTCAATATTTTTCCAGATATCCTCCACTGTATTCCCGCTCAGATCTAATCCTATTTTACTCTCCGATCCCATTTGACTGCTTAAAATGCACGCAAATTGTGTGACTCTTTAGTATGTTTGATTGCAATGTGCTCTTTGCTGATTCTTTTTTTAATTTCCAGGATTTCAGGTGGTATTTTATCGTCACAAGATTGTGATCACACTCGATATCTACCCCCGTACAGCTTTTGCACTCCTTAACATGGTTCATAAACCTCAGCTTCACTAAAATATTGTCTAGGTGGAATATTTTTTGTCTCCTGGCATTTTCCATGTATATCTTATCCGCTTGTGATTCTTAACCCTAATACGGGCAACAATTATTTCTGACGTAATCGGGCAATGTGAGTCCAATGGACTCTTTCAACTTAAGCTTTTAATTTAAACTAGTTAACAATGAATAATATTACTTTTCACATCAATATGTATATATTGTGCACTATAGAATCATTTAACATAAAATTTATTATTTTAATGTTTAACAAAAGTTTTACATTACTTATTAAATTCGTACATAGTCAAACAGCGAGTACAGTAGACTCTTTTGACTAATTCTTTCTGTATTCACTACATAAAAACACAAAATATTTGTCGCAGTGCATTTGCAACCACAAAGTTCTGCCCTGTGCTGAATTCCAGTAGCCTGTTTCATATTGATTTCCTATCACATATTTTCTGGTAATTATTCCATCCTGACCTACGCAGACGACATCGTCCCATTTACCTAAAACAATATTATCTCCTTTAACCCTTGCCTGTTTTATTTCTTCCATGATATCTTCGTAGACGTCTTCAACTTCTTCATCCTGTTGTCAGTCATGGTAGATTATTGCTTTGGAATTGAATTTTCTCTTTTTCGGCCCATGCCTACGAAATATTTTAAGAGGATAGTTCTTATACGTGTCTCTTGGCTAGGAATTCTATTACTCATTGTTTGTATCATCATCTTAAGTCAATTATCCTAGCATAGCTCCGCTCTCCCATCTGCTAGATTTTTCATAGAGACGCATTTCTTCTCCTTTAGATCCTATATAACTCATTGTCCCATGTAACTCATTCGGGGCCGTCCCTTGCCCTCCTTCCCTTCCACCTGTCCTTCTACGATTGTCTTCATCAGGCCATCATGCCTCAGAATGTGGCCAATTAAGTTGTCCTGTCTTCTGCTCAAGGCTTTTAGGAGGCTTCTCTTCTCCTTTATCCTACTCTTCTAGGCACTTCCTCTTTACTTACTCGGTCGATTCATTTAACCTTCATCATTCTTCGATAACACCACATTTGCAATTTTCCACTCTTGACTTCTCTGCTGCTGTCATCGTCAAAGTCTGGCTTCCATGGAGAAAAATGCTCTATATGTAGCATCTGATGAATATTTTAACTACTCCCTTGCTTGTATTCCAGGTAGTCTGTAGATTCTTAATTTTTTGTGGGATACCGTCTTCGGCTACACTATTCTACTGACTTCCTTGCTTCCTCCATCGCTAATTATTCGCCTTTCTTGACAAATCTATTTCACATCTTCAAGCTTTTGTTTCCCTCGCTTAATGCTTGTCATTGCTACTTTGTTGTTTCTATCAAGATTTTATTTACACCTGATTATTTATAGCCCATGCTTTATTGTGCACAATACAACAAATTGCAATTGCAATAAATTACAATATGGACATTCTTTTGATTCTAAAACATCCTTTTATGCTAGTGCCACATGGTACTCGATGATCTTTCATGGAGTAAATAGTTCAAAAGACCTCCTGGTCATCTTATGGGAAAAGTTATGGATGAGCGTGGAAAATTTAGTCAGTTCTATCAACGCTCTTCTCAAATATAATTTCCTACCTCCGGTAATTGTTGCCGATGGGCTGTGAACATTTATTCACAATCAGTCTTGGAAACGAGAGAATTTTTCAAGTATATATTTGTAATCGCCCGTGGTTTCATAATTTTTTCAAGGCCTTTGGAGCGGTCAATTCGAAACGGCTTGCGTTTGCAGCGAACATTGGCTGGCGGGTGAATGAAAAAACGTTCCGCTTCCACGCGACGTTGTAAGATATGCGTTGCATGCACGAAGTAATTCCGTGGAGGACGAACTTTTAAGTACCGGCAGCGTTTCGTCGTTGTGTTCTTCCAGCCTGGTGTGCAGTTATCCCGCTCAACGAACCAATCCCTCTCCCTTACCCTGCGATTCTTTTAAGCCCTTATTATGATGCTTTCCATTGGCGTATACCTGCAGTTTTGGGCTTCTCTCTGGTTATGAGCCAAGGTGCGTGTAATAGGTCAGATTACGGTCTTCAATCTTATCTCCGTCTTATCAGAGGATATTTATTTTTCGGCCAAAATGATAGTTGTGATACATATTTAGATTACATGTAAATGTTTTATCTTGATGGCAATAGAATTCCATTTGCAATTTTGAAGTGATAACAAATCTGCAGTTGTGGTTTTCAGTTTAAATTTTAAAGCAGGAAATACTTAAATCAAATAAACGTGTTTGCCTATTTTTTACGGTAGCTTATTCCTCTTGTGAGTTTAAAATTTCAAATAGCATGATCATTACGATATTTTACGGGTGAAACTATAGGATGTAGAATACGATAATTCTGCTTACTTTGCTGGTCTTATGATGCGATTAAAAAGGAAACAGGGTCATTCCGGAAGAGCACACAACATATTCTGATGGCTAATAACGATATTTTTGTTGTAACTCGTAAGAATTTGATTTGGAAAGGCGATATAACGACCCTTGTCCTGCTTGTTATTCCCTGGCATACGTCTACGTTAGGAACTCCGTGACGTCACGCCCGCACGGCAGTTTCAGCTGAGACCACCTCGTATTATACGCACCTTGTTCTGAGCTTACCGACTCCTGAGCGTACCGTTCCTTATGGGAGCAGCGCCCATCTAGCTGTTTGGCGTTCTGTGGGATAAAAAAGTCCGTTTCTCTGCAAAATGTGTCGCACGAGGCTATACTACTGTCTTTAATATTGCCTTTGAAATAAGATGTTTCAATCATGTGAATAATCATTACGTTGCTAGAGCAAACCATTGGTACCGATAACAAAATTCTAAATACGGAGTGATGGAGAATGAGCCTGCCTTCTTTTCTTTACGTCACACTCGTCAAAGCGGCGATACCCGAAACAACTGTCCTCAAACCATGGAAACAATAGACTTCTTTGATGAAATCATAAATATTACGTCGCTGTGGTCCTGGTCGTTACTGCCTCAATCGCTAAGTGTTGAAAAATTTGTATGTTAATTTATATGATCGATGAAAAATAATTATTCATAACGTGATGCATTTACAAAAATCCATGGCGACCCGATTTCTAGTGAAAATTTGCTGCCGTCAAGGGTTTATTAATTATAGTGAACGATTTTAATTTTTCCAGGTTAATAATATCGAGAAATTCTTTTCGGATTTTACACAAGGTTAATTCAGTCGTCTTGTCTAAAGGCGTGGACAATACGGCTGAATTAACCTGGTGTTGAGAAGCCGAGAAGAATCCCTCGAGGCAATTACAGCATTTTTTGAGTTTTCGTAGTGATGGATTGGCAACGCTTTCCTCCTGGTCTCCTGCTAGAGGACTAAAGATTTTGAAAATTGCTTTTTATTTGTATCTGCATTTTTTTTAATGCCTCACTCGAAAAATGGCAACCTCGTCGCTTTTTAAAGAATAGTGGCTATGTAATGTGAGTGTGGTCAGAATGCGAAGATTTCAACAGAAACATTATTTCAAATGTGAAATTGGTTTACGAAACGGAATGCTAAGCTCAAGAACGTGGGTTGGGCTCATTTGGATCCCTCTATCGTACTTTTTTAGTTCCCTTTTAGGCAGACTCTGAAGTTTCTTCCTCATGGAAGAAATTTCAATAGGCAGTTTTCTTTTGCCAAAATAAATTAGCAATGTTTTGATGGAAATGACTTTTTTCCGATTTTATGTTTTTCCTTTCAAAGGGAAAATAATTTCAAAGTGTACCTTTGATGTTGTTTATGATATGTCCCCCATTTTATCGTCAATCGTGTGTAAGTTATTTATATTTCAAAGGTAATCCTAAATGTCCCGTAAAAGTTTTGCCTGCAGGTACTACCTGTTATTTGAGCAGGACCTTTGTTTGCTGCCGCGTGTTACCGTTAAATTTACCCTTTTAGGAGTAATCCGGTAAGTTTGCCACAACAGGTTTTGCTTGCCGGTGAAATTGTGATTTCGTGGTCTTTAATCTTCCACGAAGGAGAATGAAGTACCTAAGCGATATTGTTTTGGATAGACATGCGATCAAATTGTCTCTAAAGCCATTAAAGTCCAAGTTACTTTTAAACACTGCGCTTGGGAGCAATTGGTTGGTAAACTTTGATATCCTTCGCCAGCTGGAAAACTTTCATTTGCTTTATTTTACGCCCCCCCCCCCCAACTCTCAAAATGGTCTCCCAAGTTTCGAGGCGTCCATATTTTATTTTTACCACCGCTCCATGTTCCTGTTTTATGACCTAATTTTTTTCCAAGACTTGACAGCCGAGCGTAGTAAAGTTCTCCCGTGGCAGAACTTTCTTTTGAGATATGCTCTGTGGAATCAAGGCGAAAAAAGAAATCCCGGAGGAAATTTCCATTCAAACTAACTTCGTGGTCACATGCGTGCGCGTCATGTATCAATGACACGTCCTTACTAATTCTGTTTTTATCACTTTGTCATTTAAGCAAGTCATATCCCTTATCCCTCCGCATTTCCATGACACTGGGGGATAAATTTCCCTGCTTTTGCGATTTTTTTGAATAAATTTCTGCCTGACTTTGGGGTGGAAATGATTTATTTTACGGAGAAGATTAGCTGTTTGATGGTGTCCTTTACCTCATTTGTCTTACCAGCTCAAAATTTAAATGAGATGCATAAAATTCAGATTATTCACCATTGATAACTCCTTTTTTATGGAATCTCATGCATTCTGGCACGAATTCGTCTCTTAACCTCAGGGATTTTATTGAGGAATCTCTGTTATCTACAGGTTTTGTAGTGTTGGGTTGGCAATATAGTAATGTAGATTTCATGATCTAGATGGGAAGGTGTTTACTGAGAAGCGGTATTGATGCATTCCGCATTAGTTTTGAATGCTATTGGTGCAAAACATTCCTAAGGCTAGTCTCCGAATAAAGCTGTTTTGGCCAGACTATCTAGCTTCTACTCGTCGCACATTCTGAAAGTTTCTTTTGTAAAGATGACTTGTTTGTGGAATTCTATTTTTTATGCTTCGACTGGCATCTTACGTTGACATTTAAATTTTAATTGTGATATTCGTGACGTGATATTTAAGAATGTTTCAAATAACTGGCACCAGCTGTTAATATCAAGTATGTCATTCTCTCGCTCGAAAACATTTTATTAATATGTTTATCCAGCAAAAAATGTTATCGGCGTTTGTCATATCCTCTCTTTGAATTTTGTAGCTTTATCGATATTGTTCTACCAGGTGTGTTTCACTTCCTTAGTTATCTCAGTTACCGGTAGTCCGGGGGTAATCTTGATTTGAGCGTACAAGCTTGTATCTCGCTTCCGGAAATAGAGAACGTGGGTAACATAGGGCTTAATCGTTTCCTCTGATCAGTTCTTGCGTGTCTTATAAGAACGTTTCTCTCCAGTTTGAGAGAATGAAGTATTGAGTGAACGTTTTCCGTTTTAATTTTTTTTTTTTTGGTAATTTTTCGTGTAGGTAGATGTGAATTTGATTCACCAAGTATATTTAAGTGAATGGAATTCCAAACTTTTCTATGAATAATCCTTGATAGATTATTATTATTTTTTATTATAATTTGCTATGCTTCAAAACAAATTCTTGTATCGTCGAAAAACCCTGAATTTTTATCGATGCCATGTTTTTTTTTTAAGAAATATTTTTTTATTTTCTCTGAAGGAAGAGAGACCATTTTGCCTTAAAGCCTTGCGCGCCCCCCATCTCTCGCCCGTGTACTACTCGTTCTCTTCCCTCTCGCATCCGAAGAGGAGCGGCGCGCTTTGCAATAGTTTTGTTCCCACGACCCCTTTTTTTTGTTTGGCCAACCATCGCCGCCAATTTATTTTCCTCCCAACTTCTCCTCGTTTTCGAACCCCTCCGAGGGAACTCCAACCTTTGCCCCCTCTCTGCGTTGCGTCTTCAAAGCATCTCTACTTTAATCTTCATCCCGACTCACTTGCATTACTTTTAGCCTTTTCTGCCTTTGGAATTTTCCGGACCTTCCTACCAACCTATCTTTCATATCAGTGGAAATGGTAATCATCGCTGTGGTTCATGATTGAGGGAATTGGATTCGGTTTATATTTATTTTATGATGAAGATGGCTATATTTGGCCAATTTGTCCCATGTCAGCATAAATATTTTAATGAGAACATTATAAGGAAGGCAATTCAATTCCTTTTTCTTCTTCAAAATTTTCTTCAAAAATTTTTATTTATATTTTAAGAGCTTGAAATGTTTTGGTAGAATTATACCTGTATAACTTTTTAAATGTAATTATTATTTTCATTTAATTATATGTACTTTTCCACCAAAATCAAAGGCAACTTCAGGTACACTAGCATCCACTAAACTTCAGGTACATTTACGCTTCAGAACTCTGTAACTTAAATTTACGTGATGATGCCACTAAAGGGTGAAACGTTTTACAAGCATTAAAGGTAAGTAGAAAAGATCAAATAAAATTATGAATGTAAGTAAATCTACGAAGTGGAGCGTAGCGGTGCTAAATATATCTTTAAAAAAATAAATAATAAAACTTTAGCCAATACGATAGTGGTAACGAAAACGTGATAATCTTATTATAATGTATAATATTATAATGGTAACATGATAATCTTCAGATTGATACCTCAAGGTGATGACTAACTCTTAAGCCAAGCGTGTCTTTATTTAAGTTTGGGAAATCTTTGTCATTGTCCTTGTTACCGATACTTGATCTTGAACTGGTGGTAACTTTTCTTCCACCGATATTGGCTTCACCATCTCCTTCCCAAGTTTTCCCCATCCCATTCCCAAGCTGACTCTCCTATACATCCCATGTAGTCTTTTTCTTTTTCTTCATTTTTGCAACCCCTCTTATCTTAGCCCATTGAACATGCAATTAGCACATTTTTTAGTAATTCTGTTCCTCTCTTTTATATTTCTCATTGGTCAACGCAGCATCTTTATCTTTTTATATGATATTTGGCCGAAAATGGTTTTGTTCGTGCTATTTTCCATTTCATGCCTTTGATACTAGTGTACTCATCACAACGGTGCCAATTTGTTTCATTACGCTTTCAGCCTGAGACAGTTCGTACATATTTGTAAATACAGCCTAGTCCGATCTTGTGGCTCTTGTTAAAAAAATATATTCCGGCCGATCAACTACGGCCATCCAACGGCAAATGTCTTTAAAATGGTAGCCCATAAAACTGTAGCGTTATGAAGCTAAATTGAGTAGTGTATAATGACGCTGAATGCCACGATAAAGCAATTGGGGATTGTGTTGGTAGTCAGTGTGTTTGGTTCCTGGGTTCATTCAAGTTTATCTCCACCCTTCCTTGCTTAAGTTGCCTTCATGATCTTTTATAATTTCGTGTTTTCCTCAAAAAATTCCAAATTGCACCCTGGCCATTCATCATGCGACGTACATATCGGTTTCTGTCTAACACCTGCGCCAAATATCGATTCCAAAATTAAAAGCATCAATGAAAATTTCATAGTTTTATTGTATCAATTATTTTTTCACTGTTTGGGTGAGTTTTAATTGCATATTGTTAAACATTGTGTTCATTTGTTGGCAGTCTCTTTTGCGAGTCATATCTGTGCATTAAGAAATTATGGTATTTAACTTTAACTCGCTTTTTGCCTAGACGTATTCTCGTCTCAGATTCGATTATCTCATTGCCAAAGAGTTTTATACCAATTTTCTCAGTAATCATGGATGTCTTTAGGTTTGTTTGATGAAAGCCATTTTTATGCAAATACATATGCTTAGTCCTTGCTTCAATTTTGAATTTTTTCTTGCCTTTATACATACAGCGGCTTTCCTTACTTTCTGTAAATTAATATACTTTTAATCGCCGACGCGTTGCGGTCTTATCTTGTTTTTCAATTAATACTTTAATTCTCCACGCCCCTCTCCGTTTCTCACGCTTCCTCTCCGAAATTCAATTTTCTCAGCGGCCTCACTTATATACTGACCCTATCTTTTAAGCCCCAGAAAGTATGTCATAAAGGCATTTTCAGCGTCTAGTTCAAATTTTTAACGATAAATAAATACATTTTATTTGCTTCAGGAAATTCCTTTGGAGCCTATACAGGCACAGACACTGTAAAGACTGTAAAGTTACAGCATAAAAAAGTCATAAAACACTCGGTATAATTTGGTGAACAGGATATCTAAGATTATAAATATCTTTTCTAATTTACATATCAGATTTCATAAAAAAATGAAAAAAGCAGTTGTCAGATTTCGAAAATCATACCATAATCACTTTTTCAACTTTCAAAAGCGATCACTGAAGACAGTACTGTACATTATGGTTAGCACATTCAAAGGCTTTAAAAATTTCGGAATGTAGGACTATTTCCTGCTTATCTTTTGAATGTCTTATGTCATCTGTTATTTTAATCAATGCTCTTTGAGTACCAGAGTGAGCTAAACATGTGTAAGGATGAAGATACTCTCATAGTACTCATCATATATAACACCCCATGGATGTGAAATGCATGCTCGAATTAAGTTTTTTTATGACGTAAAACAGGAAATTATGAAAGTGTTAGTTTTTTAACGGGTAGTAATTAATATTCCGTAAGAATTTTACGTGGGGCCAGAGTTAAGGGTTTTTGCCGTGGTTATGAAAAAAAAAGTTAGCGTAGGATATGAAGCCATGATTTCTAAAACAGCTCAAGTCCATTCAGAAAAGTATTGCAACACAACTTCCTCTCATTACACACACTAAGTAGCTTCGACTTTTTCCTTTGCATGGACGTTTTACTCTGCATAATTTTCAATTGTACGGAAAATTAATGCATATCCTGACTGTAGTAGTTCCAAAAATATATTTAAAAACTGTAATTCCCAAATATTTTCCAAGTTCACTTGTACCGTCTTGGAATGCTTGGCTTCAGACATTGTTGAATAAAAAAGGGAAATAATTATGAGTGATATTCTAAAAGCAATTATTGACGTTAATTTCTTCATAAAAACGTCTGCAATACTTCCGTAGCAAACAAAGCTGTTGAGAAATATAGCTCAAAATGGCTCTTAAAAAAGCTTCAGGTTTTTGATAATTTCACTTTAAGCCAAATATTTCTCTCCCTCTGATGAGGTTGTGTGTGATGTTTTGAAACAAAATGCACTGTAAGACCTTCATTATCGCTTAAGTCACATTAATCCGATAATTAAAGCTGTCGTGGCTAACGCAGCAGTGCTGTGTCTGCATTGAGCGTAGAAATCGCATGCTGGACGTGTGTTCTGTTGCTATCTGTGATCCCTTCTCTTTCAATGCGTCCTTTGTATCGCCTCCTTTAATCTTCCGTCTTTCATCGCTTCCCTTTTCTTCCAATTTCAGTCAGCTGTCCTCCTCCCTATACACAGCACCACCCTGTGGGATTTTTATTTAAAGCAGCGGTTAAATCTTCAGGTTTGTTTGGAAACGTCAGCGTAGGTGAACGTTAGTTGAATAAGAATGCAGCAAGTTTAAACAGTGTAAATAAAAAACTAATGCACGATTAAAAGTGTGTACAGTCTAGGAAAATTTTCACTACTCGCACCTCACAGGGGTTGAAAAATATATCTAAGGGATGACTGTGCAATATTATCTTTCCTTTGCTATCAGCATTTTTAGAAACTACTTAGGAATTTGGAATATGCATTTATCGTTAATATTTGATTTATTGGTTATATTTGCCATATTATTTAGTATAATTGGCAGTAACATCTTATGTGTTTTGTTGCAAGTACTAAGCAAGTAATTTTGGTCAAAATTTCAATAAAATAAGCGTTCGAGGATATGTATCAAGGAAATAGCACTGATATCACCAGAACTGCACAAAGGAACTCCTTCCTTCCAAATTCACGTCGAGTGCACTTCATATCGTTTTGGAAATCATGGCTTCGATTCTTATGGAAGCTAAATCACCTCAGTTACATAAAGATAATGCTTTGGGTGGTTTCGAATGTTGAAAAAGCATCAGTTTAAAAAATAATAGATATTGAATTATCTGTACCTTCCATTTTTCCTTTGTTCTGCTTATTCACATCAATTAATGCCAAATATGAGAAAATAACCTCAAGAAAAGCATTCAAAATGAAATTCATCTAGCAAAGTTGTCCAGTCTCGATATAACCTCATGTACGCAGCACGTATGCAGAAGCAATTCAAAAAAACAGAGACGCCTTTGGAAAAAAAGAAATCTTCAAGCAGATGCACGTGTACTAGGGAAGAAAATAAAAATGAATAAAGGTAGGTAGTCGGGGGAATATGGGTGGGTGGGCGGTATCTTTCGCTTGCCTCCCTCCCTCCCCCCGTTGTGGTCGTACGCAGTAGATAGCGTAATGGGGGTTTGGCGTGAAGCACGTCCCTTGCGGAGAAGATCTTAGCATGAGGATAGGAAAAAATTGCTTCCGAAGGAGCGAGACTGTGTTGGTGATCATGCATGGGTTGCGCGTGACACAAGGCTTGTTCGATCCCCGCTCTTCTTTTGTTCTTTTTTTCCTTTTTCACAGCAGCATGCGGCGGTCGTTAAGGGATGACCTTCTTTCAGAGAAATATTCTCGCTTTGCCATGGGGTACGGGTGGTTTTTTTTAATTATTGAAATA
Source organism: Ischnura elegans (assembly GCF_921293095.1). Taxonomy (NCBI): domain Eukaryota; kingdom Metazoa; phylum Arthropoda; class Insecta; order Odonata; family Coenagrionidae; genus Ischnura; species Ischnura elegans. Next base: position 107,982,958 of record NC_060254.1, on the reverse strand, counting down.
TTTTTTGATGTATTTATCTGTCTTATACCGAGAATCTTACGCCTCAGCCCTAACTTGATGTTTGAGGGACGGAGGCAACTGCTATCCTCAATTTAGCCAAAAGAAGAGCGTTTTCATCGATTATATTTTTATCTTACTCCATTTTTAAATCCATTTTTTTTGGTGCTTGAAACCGTTGTCCTGCTTCCGCCATTTCATCCCAAAATAATTATGATGATCTTTCTACATCATTTAACTTCATTCCTTGCAAGTACTTAAAACTTATTTATATTCTAAAATAATTCGATGGTGAAGCAGAATACACCCAAAAGGTGAAAATAGAAGGCGTGAGTGCCCGGGTGAACTAGTCGTCAGGATACGTAGTTTCCAACCGAATGGATGGACATTATTCTAAAAATCATTTTTTTACGTTTTATTTAACGTCTCGCGTGGAAAGGCCCTATTAACCCTATCTTAGCCCTTTAACTCTTGCCATTCTTCCCCATAGCTCTCTTGCACAGTATTCCACAATTCAAGTGGGATCAAATAGTGCCTTAGCTAGGTTTTTGGATATTATTTGGAGATTTTTTATCTCCGATTGATTCAATCTTATGTAGTATATCTCCTATCTCAGTATGTAGATAGGCCGGAGTTTTAATTTTAACCGTCAAACCATTTATAGCATCCAATACACTGTCTCTCACAATCGAAACAGTCGTATTTTTTGGACCTTAAATGTAGGTTTTTAGCACACGTGCGTTAATCATTCCATTTACATGAAGTTATATTCAAGATATATGTTTTGACAAATCATTTTTATGCTAGAAAGATTGCGAAGTATCTTAAAATTATTATTGAAAAAATAGATAAAACTCGCTGTTATTATATAAGGTGATACCATTATTACTACATGCTTGAAGTATACCCTTGGTTGATAGTAAAATTAACTATTCAATTGCCTCTCAATTCTCTCGATGTCATACATGACTCTTTTTCCATTCTTGCCCACGCCAATTCTCGGGTTCGTTATGTACCTCATTATCTCAGTCCAACAATTATTTGCCATATAAACTGGGATGGCAAGTGAAACGAAACGAAAATGTTCAGTGTCGCCCAGGAGGGAAACGACAATACGAGGCCTGGGTTTAGTTTCGTTTCCGCACGAAAATAAAATCACCAAGTTTAGTTATGACCCGGGACGAAACTAAATGAATCGAAACTCCGCTACTCATAGTGAAGTTTCGATCCCAGAAGTTGACAGGAGGGAGATAAGATGGAATAGTTTCGACCCATTTCATAACAGAATGTAGAGAGGTTAAAGCAATCGGCTTCGTCATATCGCGACTGAATACTGCGTAGCGCGTTAGGAGTGGAAAAGTGTCCCATGCATCTAGTGGCGTGACCTCATTCAACCATACTTTGTACTCGGTGTGTGGGTAGAAACTGAACTGTTGGAAGGTGAAGCACTTGGTCCTTCCGTTGCGAAACATAATCTGTGTTTCTTTCCGTCCCATAGGTTAGGTTTAGTTTCGACCCGAAGTAGTTTTGACTCCGATTTCGTTTCGACCCTCAGCTTTTTAGTTCCCTGGGTTTAATTCTCTTTCGCTTCGTTTCTACATTTCGCTCCTGAAAACGAAGCTATTGAAATTTTACTGATTTGTATTTTCATTTAGTTTCCATTGACATCCCTGCCTATGCAGCTAAAGTTTGCCACAAATTCCCATGTTCATATCTCGGTATTCTAAATTTTTTCGTATTGAAAATATTTGTATCTCGTGAAACACAGGGAATTCGCGGGAACTGTATTCTTTTCTAAGGACGCGAATTTTCTGGTAACTTAATGTGATAAGAGACTTCATTAAAGCAACTTGTCTGTGAGCTCACATTGAGCTATTTTGGTTTATTTTTATTTGCATATCAAAAATCAATGTTGAAGTTGAACTGGAATATTGAGTTTTTGTTTTAAATATCACGGAGCTGTTAAAATGCTTGTGATTTCCAAACTTAAGTTTTTTAACGAGTTTATTTTAGAGAGATTTTCTTTTGTAAATTTCCTCCTCCTCTCCGCTTTTATTCTGATGCACTTTTTGGGAAAGAGATGCTTGAAATTTGAAATGCACCCCGCGGTGCATTTTCTTTCGGTTTAGATTCATTCAAAACAAAAGTATGATCGACGCGCCATCTCTGCACTCCCGCAGGTAAACAGAGCGCTGCTCCCAGTGGTGTATTTGCTCGTTGCGCCTTTATTGGCGTGATGTGATTCTCTCCATGAAGTTCACCGCGCTCTCTGTACATATCTCTTGCTGCCTGTTTATTCATACTGCGGCGAGTTTCTATCAGTTCTATTTTTTTCGTTCCAAGCATCGCGGTAATATACTTACTACCGTCGACATGCTTGGAATACTCCTTTCCATGCCAATATTTCCTTTGGCTCTTTGTATATGCTTGAAATCATTCACTCACAGCTGTGTTTCTTTTTAATTAGTTTATTGACTGAGAATTCTAAAGTACGTAAATTCATTCAAGAATTACCTTTTAAGTATCGCTGAAATGGACTCCTTTCACTCGTTTAGTGTGGTCTAGTCCAAGTGACCATTGACAAAAACGGTAGTGTAATTTTATGCATGTAAGCACATGCATTATTTGTAACATGGCTGACATTGAGCTGTTAGGCAAAAGAACGATCAATAAAAGCGTTTTTGAAACAAGGGCACCAATGAAAATTAAAATAGGTATTAGAATTCGAGAATGAAATTGCGTCCCTAAGAAGACAGTCAGTTTGCGCCATTTGCGTCGCACTGAATGCCTAATTGATTACACTCCATTGCTTCTTCCTTTTTTCTCGTTCATATCTCCCTCCTGTCTCGCATACATCTGATTCATCATTCGTAGCGTTTTACTCGACTTTGAATATATATTGGATTGGACGTAAAATATTTTTACAGATGGAACAAACTTTGGAAAGGAGATTTATCGCACCGCAGTTGAAGGAAACTCATGAAACGGGAGTGCAAAACGGAGTTTAGATTCCTTTTGTACGCTCTTTTCTTTACTTGAGATCTATATTTTAAAATAGAATTGTAGTTTCTCATAATTGCAGACCGTAGGCATTTCCTTTCTGTGAGTACATATGTAATATCGAATGCCTTATTTGACCAAACGTCGAGACAATAATTATTATAATATAAGGTAAACCGGTAAGGGTATGTTTGCAAAGCTACATCATGTTGTAGAAAGATTTAGCTGAAGAATGCAGATAGGTAATCTCATAGCTGCTTGCATGGTGAAATAGAATCAACTACTGCAGGATTTTCTTGTCAAAATCCGGGATTACAAATGTATATCGTTTATTTTCTCTCCTACTGACGTTTCCTTTCGCATTTGCCGCGCGTCACAATGATCCTTAAGCACCTCCTTCACACGTTTCTCTTCAGTCCACTTCTCAAAATCATCCTCCATCGTTTACCCCTGTCGTCCGCATGTCCTCTCACACCCCCATCCCTCTGACGTATGTATCACCATCCCCTCTCCCCGTCCTCCTGCATAAACCAAACATCATCCTTTTTTTGTCCGCTACACGTGGCAATGCCCAGCAATCGCTTCAATCCCTCCCGCGAGAGTCCACACCCTCACTTCTAATCCTTGCCTCCCCATCCCACGCGCTTACGAGAGATTTTTCTCAAATGAAACGTCGGAGCTACTGTAGGGACACACGATTATACTCTTATATCTCGCCGAGATTCTCACACGGCTATTTCAGACACTTATTGCTTACACTACTTTTCTTTCAGGGGATAATATTCCCATAATAATGGCGGTGTGTGCAAAGCACTAGGTCGACGTATATGAAAATAAATTCATTTCCCCTTCAGAACTTTTCAAATCAGATATTAATTCAAATTGCAATTTAGAAGAAAGCTGATATTTTGAAAAATTCAATGTTGAATAACGATCGTTAAAGGTAGTAAAATTATCTTCCATTACTTGTCATACAACGTATAAGTTATGAATTCCTAATATTCCTATCGAGAGTTTCAAATATAAGTAAACACATTTTTGGCTTATTGGCCGATAACATGTTTAAATAACTTAAGTCGGGGCATTTTAAAGCTCTTTGCATGGATATTGTGGAATACGTTGATTTATTTTATCATTTGATCACTATAATGCTTTTTTTAAGTGTATCGTCATATATGGTATTTTTCAAAGTACAATTATGAAAGATTTTGATTTACTATACTTATATTTTCAGGGTAAAAAGTATATTTTTATTTTAGATCTTCAGGAATATAAGCTTCTTACATCTCTCATGTGAAACATTGGTTGAAGTTGAGATAGCGATGTTGTTTTCAAATGTGAAGCTAGCTTTCTTGCTTCACGTACGTGGATGATACAATTTGTTCGATTTCTTATTTCTTGAATTACGTGGAGAGATGATCAATGAACACAGGAGCCCTCCCGCTTATATCCTCCAAATTAAAAATAGTGATAATATTTGGAAGAGGTTGAACCTTATCCAAAAGCACCCACATGCCATGCTCTCAAATTCTCCGTATTACACAAACAAATGCTATTAAAATGAGCCGCGAAGTTAGTTAGCGACGTAAAGATGGAATCGCACATCTGTCCTAACTATGCATAGCGCACTTTTCCGCTGAATTAGCTTTCGGCACAGAACCTTCCAATCAAATCTCAATACGCTCTTTTTAGTATGGTGCTGGTTCCTTTACCAGTTGAGGATTTAGTGTTTCCCTCTTATGTACGAGGACAGAGCAATATATCATTTTGTTCTCTCTGTCGTGGATTCAGCGCGGAATGCACGTTTTTCTGCAACCACCCCCATACCATGTGGTAATCGTAAATCCTCCCTCCTTTCCCCCTTCGCAAAAATAAGCACACAAAACTGTCAAAGGGGCCGCAGAATCAGTCAGAGACTCCCTCTCGCCTCGTCTTCAAGAACCTACCCCACCCTCCTTCCGTATGTTTCAATCCACCCTCTCTAGGTACCATCTCTCTTTCTCATCCGAGCCACCAACCAACCCCCTTCGCCCCCTTTTTTTCCATCTCCCTCCCTTTATCTGGCTTCCTCCCTTTATGACATCCTACCATTTGTGTAAACCTCCACCCCCGCTGTGCCGCGCGTCCCCTCATCCCGAAACTCTTTTCTATTCAGCCGAAAAAAGCATTCGTCCCCGGCCACTCTACCCCTGCATTGGTCTCTTTACCTTATGGCGCCGTCCAAATGCACCCCTCCTCCCCCTTTATATATCCAGAAACAAGCGCGCTTACCCCTCGGCCCGTTCCCACACATCTCCAACGGGCTCTCACGGTCTTTATCCTTCGACCACACCCTTCATTTCCATCCCCCTCAGCGCTGGAGACGGGTCAGTATCCTGTTTATCCTCCAGGAGGGATGCTACCCCTCCTTGAAACACACTTGGAATCCCAGAAAACGACCTAGAATCTAGCTCCTACTTGGCCCAATAGAAATAGTTCTTTCCTTGATATTGTAGCGATTATGTTATCATTCACAATTCGGAGTTAATAAACATCTTGATACCTACCAACCTTGTTTAAAATGCTTAATCAGAGAATTCCAGAGAATGATTTTTTCCTAATTTTCTGGTTTTCAATAAATATTAAATTGGAGTCTAATTTTTCCACATTCAAGTGTATAGCATTTGCGCTTAAGGTGCATGGAATACCTATTTCGAAGTATTTTTAAGAGTAGTATATTTTTCAATGCAGCCCTCTCCCCCCTTTATCTCAAAAACCACGCCGTTGCCTGTGTGTCCGTTTTCACCGATTCTCTATAGGGATCATCTTACAGTCTTCACTCCCCTCTACTTCAGCCCAAAAGACAGGTTAGTATTCTGTTAATCCTCTAAGGGACGTAACCGTTCATTGAAACCCTTGAAATACGTGGAAGCCTAATAGAGCCTAGTGCCTATTTGAAAACGACGTTTTCTTTGTGAGGTAGTATATTTCTTATCGTTAATAGGTCCGAGTCACTGTGCCTCGTAATATTTTCTATTTCTAAGTTTTATTTTAAATGGAGTAAGTTTTAGTATATTTTTTAATGTGGTGCCGTAAAATAATGAACTCTTTCATTTTGGTGGAACCGTATTTATTAAAAAATGTCCAGAGCATATTATTTTTTTGAATTTTTCATGCTCCTTAGCGAATTTAAATTGGTCATCTGATTTGAACAGTGTAAATTCAATATTATTAATGAGTATAGTAATTACACTTTCGCTGTATTGAATACTCGGTGTTGGAATAATAACATTACAATATGCTTGTCAAATGCAGTTCCCCCTCCGTAAACATCCCTGTAAGGGTCTTTATCCTTTGACCCTGCCCCTCGTTTTCCTCTCCCTCACCACATCACAGCATACTGCGCACAGCTTTTTTTTATCCTTTCAAAATCGCCAACCCTTCTTGAACAACTTATAAACCGGAGAAAGCCCGCAGAAACAAGCTACCACTTGTCATGAAAACTAAATCTTTTCGTGGAATCATTTAGGACGGCGTTCCTTCGTTAGTTTCCTTTCTGCTCGGAATCACTGTGCAACATGTTACATTGTTTCAATAATCAGAGCATTGTTCTGTTATACGGTAACCTAAAATGATAAGTCGTAATGCAAAAAAGGATTGAAACCATGTGGAAAAGTTTATAATGATATAAACTTAGCTCACCACAATCCATATTTATTTTTTCCTAAAGTATTACTATCCACTTTGATTCTTATCTACTGACGTTGTGGATACGAGAGGAGAGGTTTCTTTTCCCGTTCATCGATTTCACGAATAGGGTGGTTTCCTTCATCAAAGAAAACGAAAGGCATTGATTGCGATTCGTTACCCACCATTAGTGTATTCATAATATACAAATTATTTTTTTTTTAGAAATACCGGTTTAGACGAATGGCATTGGTCCATTTTTATCCTCATTTGAAAAGGACCAGATTTGCGCCCATGCGATGCCACTCCACGTGACGTCACAGGGACCTAGTTTCTATAGGAGAAGGTAGGAGTTTTACATCGTCTGAGGTTACCAATGCATGCATGAGGCGCAGAGCTCAGGGAAACATGTCTTAATAATCACTTATTAAAACTGGCTAAGGTCGGAAAGTTTTCCTCGTTTGATAAGTTATTAATAATCCTTATTTAAGCCAAGCGCTACCAGCCAGCAGGGTACTAGGCTACCCGCTAGCAGCCTGCGTCGTATCAGCGCTAAGCCTCGCCTCAAGGTCACCTCACAGGGTGGCAACGGGAACCAGAAATACGTCACGCCGAGAGACTTCCCGGCATTCATACTTAAGCGTCGCGTTTTCGCGCGCTTGAAAATTTTCACTTTTCATTTAATCGCGAAAAATAGATATCGTCATTTAAAAATCTAAAAGCGAGAAATACGTACTCCAGGAGTAATAATCTTTCGATTTAGGCAATAAAAAAATAATAGGGAACCACCCTATTAAGACTGTAACCTTGATGTTAGCTGCTTAATCGATGTTAAGTGTCCACGTTGGTTGTGTGAGATGTTTCAAAAGATTTTGCCATAACAATGCATGCGAGGCTCCATCCCCTCCTTACTCCATTCCGAACCTCCTTCCTATCCTCCCGTTTCCTCCATATCTCTCGTGGACTCTGGAGTGTCTTTTTCTTTTGGCCACACGTCACATCCACGTACATCCGAGAGCACAGTGTTAGCTGCAACTGCTTCTGCTTTCGCGCTTTCCTCGGAGCACTTGAATACGAAGAAGCCCATGGAACTGCCATCTACTTGAGATGAGCGATGCTTCTTTTTTCCTGAAAACGTAGAATTTTGGGTTATTTTTTAATATTATCAAAATGCTCGTAATCACTTTCAGCGACTGTGTGACTGTCAATTTATTACGTAATTCGAGTGGAGCATTCTCATTTTAGTAGGATAGATATCATTTGCTGCCATGCTATTGATTTTTCCAATTGAATATGGCTAAAATAATAGTAATTTTTATTTTACACACTGATAAACTTATTTTAATAAGGGAAGAACCTGATGAGATTCCGCGCTTTCCATAAATAACTGTGAGTACCACGTGCACGTAGGTAATTAAGAATGACGTAAAAGATTTCAGAATATTCATACACATATTTGCATCCTGCCGCTCAATCCTCTCTTTATTCCAAACAAGATCGCTGTTCACCTTTTATCCCTCGCGGGCTTTTACGGTCTTCATCGCTGCGAGGGTAACACCCTCCCTTCCCACCCTCCTCAGTGCAAGAGGCAGCGCGTCGTCATGCCAACCTTTCACGAATTTTCTCACCTTCGGAAACCATGAGACAAGCGTAAAGGTCCGCATAATGGATCACCTTCTTAAAAAAATAGTTCTCTTTTTCGTACGTTGACTATAGATATATCGTACATTCGATTAAGGGTTAACGTGATTCCTTTGTTTTGTGGCCTAAGTGCTGTTAAGATTATTAAGATACGTTGTGAATTTATTCCAGTCCGTATTTGATAATGGGGAAACATTCCTAAAAATTATAAGGCTATAAAACTGATTTGTTTATAAAAATTTTAAAGCATGTAATCGAATCAGAATTTTGGACCGATTTCATCGGTCGGGTAAATTTATTTGCTTCATGTTTTTATTCCAAGTAAACAATTTTCCATTTATTGTAGGGAGCTGAAAACGTAGTTACTCTCGCTGAAAAATGTAGTGGTATAATGTTTGGAGAAGCTAGCCAATATGTCGCTATTTTTAGGGATAAATGAGGACTTGCGCAAATATAAGCGTATAAATAGGTAGATGTGTGTGAGTTGAAATACTCCCAGGTTCAAATCCCGCTTGTTGCCTTCGTAAACCCCGAAAGAAAATCCTAGGAAGTGTGAGCTGGCCCATGAAAATGAACTTGTCCATGAACCTATGATACTCTAACGCATGTAGTTTAACCTAGGGTAAGCTCTGCCCTCACCTACCTAGAAAAATGTAAAATAGTTGTTCTTGAACAGGACCATGTAGGACTGGAGCGATTTACCAGGAAAATATTTGAGCCCTGCCCGAAGAAGTTACTTATTTAAAAAAAAAGTAGTTTCTTAGCGTTTTTATATATTTTTTTAAATTCTTTCCATCTTATGCTAATATTACCTCCTGCCTAGTGGCCTACTTACAAACATTTTATAATAATAATAGTAATAATAATAAGCAGCCACAGACAGAGTGAGAATTTATCGCGAGGATGATGTCGGCCGATGCAGAAAATCACATCCAAAATCATAAAAAACCAGTGCTCCCCGTAGGTATGCGTCCGCCTATTGCATCTCTGAATCCCCCCGTGTGTCGCTCCATCCCCTGCGGACCATCCAAAGCCACCGCCGCCTAAGTGTGTTTGTCCCCTTACTCACCCGCCCTCCCCAAGAGAACACCCACCCCAACCAGCGCACCCCCCTTGTGTCTAAAAGCCGCTCATCAAGCCTCTCCTGTTCTACCCTTTCCACCCCCTTCCGGTCCCAGAGTGTATTTGTCCAAGGAAAGGGGCGCCCATATGTGGATACCACTCTCTTGAGCACATGCTCCTTCCACCCCCTCATTCCTTTACACACTCCATCCCTTCTACGCAGATATCCTTCACTGCACATAACCTAATTCTCTCTGCCGTGAGAAGGTTGACCCAAGATACAAAAGAACTGTAATTTTCGCAAACATTTCAAAGTACACTCTGCTGAGTAGTGCCTCATGGTCGAATGACCATAAAAACAGTCATCTTGTGCAATATTTTCTGGATTTCACACATTAAATCCCGAAATTAGCGAATGGGAAATGTAAGACTCGGGAAGAAAGCGTTGCTGTTGATCGCAGTGACGGAGAGGCAGGCCAAGAAAGGCTGGTGGCATGGGGTGCGAAAAGAAATTGAGAGGATTGGATGATGAACTGTGGAAGAATTTTTATTCGAAAATAAAACTGATAAAAGGTTCGCTTATCATAAGAAGCAATGGAAAATCATTTTTTCTCTTTATCGGTCAACTTATTCTATTATTAGTGAATGATTGCTGCAATATAAATCAATCACGCAACTTGTAAATGGCGCTAAAAGCTGAGTGTGTTTGCTTTTGAGGACTAATGAATAATTCTAGTTATTTTTGCACTTATTTTGGTTACTAACCTCGACGGATGTCTTCCATGGCGTAAAAAAATTAGTAAACATTTTCGAAAAGTGTGTGATTTGAATGACACATTCATGGCTCATTCTACTGTAGACAGGGCATGCTTTCCTTGAGCGAAGTACTCGGTTGCGGCGGGGTAAAGTCCTCGCCTGCCAAACAAGAGGTCGCGGGTTCGAGTCCCGCCTGGGTAGGTTTTCGCTATCCACGGCATGGTAGTTCGTGAACGTGTATTTGTTAAAAAGCCCTGATGTAAAGGCCAACACGAGCTGTTTTCGGTGGTATGAAAGTAATAAAAAAAAAAATAATAAAATATACACATGTGATGGATGATTCATTTGCTTGATTAGTAATTTGGAAATATATGGGTTATTTTTTGAACATTTTCCACTTTATACGCCAGAAAATGAGGCATTTCGTCGCTGGCGCAAATACTCGAAATTCTAAAACACATGTGCACCCGACCAAGAATTTTTTATATTTTCACTCCGAGAAGCAATTAGGAAAGATATCATCAATTGGACGCTCAAACGTCGTGTAACAATTGAGTGAAGTAATTTCGCACGGCCGTGCGATTTAGTATGCGAGGGAATGAGCTGTTTATAAAAATGGGTTGAATAGGGAAAGCAAAGGAGAGATTGAAATACGAAGGGCAAAAGTTACGATGGGAAGAAAAGAGAGTGACATGATCAGGAGAGATAGACGATGAGGAAATTGGAGCAAACCCGCAGTGAGATAAAGTTTCCAACGATATATCGGCAGAAGGTCCTACCCAATGGGCTGAGTACTACCCGCGCTGTACCTAGGGCTTAATGTGAATATCTCGGCCTCCTAACGGCTTAAACGCAATTTTCAGACGTTTCTGTGGGATGACCCACTATTCTCACTGGAAGAGAAACATTATTTTTACGCAGGATTCCCATGTGTGACAGACATGCACGATTACTTATGTAATATATTTTTTCGCAAGTAATTAATATCCTAATACATATATGACAGTGGATATTCCCTCAGACTTCTTATTCTATGAATGTATGTAGTGCTAAAAATACTGACTGCTAATAAGTATGCGAAAGGAATTATCTCTAGGGAGATATTAGGGCTGCGGTATGCCAGCTACACTTAAACTAACTAAAATACTTCTATTGTATCGACCATTTTTTGATATCTTCTCTCCGCAAACACAGGATGCATGTGTATATGCAGGATTTTTGTCCTGTAAAGCCATCGTTTAGATGTCATTCAATTAGATCACATCAGTGGTATTGGGGTTATATTTAATTAGTTTAGGATGCATAGCTAAGTTTAAATGGTAACCAATCGGTTTTATCCAATTACTATTGATTTGTATGCCTTTCCGCTTCATTCCATGGCGTTCTTCAAATCCAAAGTGTATTTTTCAACGATATTTAAGTTCTATTCAATTAATTTCCCTAAGTGTCATTTATTGATGTTGTACACGATCAGAGCAATGTATTGTAATCAGCTTAACGTTCGTATTAACAAGAGTCATGCATTTTATGTGTTTTATGGGCATATCTTGCATCAATAATTGCATTTTATGATCAGAATTAGTCATTGATATACACTTTGCTCTCTCCATCATTCATTACACACACAATAATCAAGTAATTATCATTTAACCATTACATTTGCGTTAGCGCTATCGATCTCAGTAGCTGTGATAAACTTCTGTTGATATTTTATGATTCCGCGTATTAATTAATTAAGACTCGTTTATTTTGTCGCTTAATTTTTATCGCTGAGAACTAATTCCGGTTTCGAAGTTTTACCGACTTTTAATACAACTCAATATTTTTCAACGTGTATTTTTTTCAACTGAATTGCATTAGGAACCCATTGAAATTCAGAGAAAAGTAATGAATAGTATTTTTTTATATTTAAATTGTGATTCATAAAGTGAACTTTTTTATAATGAAGTAGCATAGCATAGTGTTGCTCAATAGTGGTTTATCCATCATAGGTTTTAATGTATGGAATGCTTGAATATTTCTAAAGTGATAGAGCTGATCATTCTTAGCTCAAAATAATGTACGCTGGAGGTTAAAACTATGGCGTACATTAAAATCAAACGCGGAATTGAGAAAAGATTAAGCTGATAATAAAGAGTTGAAAATATATATATTAAGTTGTCTCATCTAATTACAAAATGCCCTTATGTGTTTGTGATATACGCACTTATATATCTAAATTCACTTAACAGGTTTGTACACTAAATTTTGATTGCCAGTCTATTAGGAATATGACGCAAAATATCTCTTTTTGAATACTCTTTGTCAAGCTTCTCTTTTCCGTTGCCTGAGCACCGTCTCCGAAATACGTGCACAACCAGCGTCGCGTCGCATCTCCGCCTAGATGCGCAGTTTGTTTATTTTGGAGTGGGAATATGGCATGGTGTGTGGTGTCGGGTACTGTGCCTCGTTCTGCGCTCATTCTGCGTTTATTAAAAGATCCGGCGTCGGTGAATAATGGCTGTACTGCGAGCGCACTGGGAGCTAATTATATCCGCAGCGTGTTTAATCAAACCGTACGGCTACGTGAGCACGACGAAATAATAATATCGTGTATCCTGCCTTCCGTGGTCGTGCGCGCTAGATAGAAGCGAACACCAGGCTATTCCTTCCTCTATCATTCCACGGTATCTGCGGTCATTTCATGGTATTTTTCTATCCTCATTTGTTCATTACTTTTCCAAGCGCCTCCCAAACTGAGGCATCATGATTGTAGACACAGAGAGAAGGATTTGTTTGGCGGGTGAATAATATCTTTTTTAGCTTGAAAGTAAAATGGATTACCGAAACCGTTGGATTTTATCTAGAGAGTACTCGAAAATTTTCTGTCCCAAATTCACAAAGCTGCCGAATGACACCTCCACTTCAGAGAACTGCGAACCCTCCACAAATTTTTGAGGGAGGGCATTTTCTTCCGTGCAGTCGAAAAGGAGAATCGCGGTCACTGAGGACGGGAATTTGACCAGCATAGTGATTTTCATGACGGGGTGCATACAAATCGTGGCCTCCTAGGGAGCTTGAATTCCCCAAGGAGTTAACAAGTATTCTGTCAGCGTCATTTCCTCTGCGGAAAGCATTCTTATACGTATCCCTGAGTAGAACACGTCAAAATAATGAATTACTCAATAAAAACGAATAGTTATTTTGGCACAACCATCATATGTGTCGGAAATGGCGGTATAAGAAAAGGCCCTCGCTTCCGACTGAAAGAATTCGACACACATTTCACTTCAGGCGTGGTAACATTTACTTAAACGGCTGTAGCACTGCGATGTGGAAGGCAAGGGGAAACCTCCACATCATTATCCCGAGGAGTCGCAGCTACTCCATCTTTAAATTATTTGATATCTATTATTCCTCCTAGGGTACTATACAAGATTTTTTTATTCTGAGAATCATGCCGCACAAGGGTGGAGCAGAGGCTTTTAATTCATTTGTTTCAAGGGTACAACTTGGAATCAGCGCAAGCAAACAGGATCTCTCATCAGACCCTGTCCGCAAATGTATCTCATATGCCGATTTCAATTTCCCTACTATAGGTCAGAGGTCACGTTAATGCCACGCATGACCTTGCATGCCTAAAGAGAGCCCTCATCACCCGGCATTATATCCTTAACGCTTTTTGTTAGATTGCACCAAATAAAATGATGCATTTAATTGAGTAAATGAATTTTTGTCTCCAACAATAGCAAGGAGAGCCCATCGAAAGTAAACTATATTCTGACTTAATGCGAAAATATTATATCGAAGCAAAAATAGAATTACACATTTTCCCATCTGAAATAAGGCATTTTCCAGCAGGGAAAAAAGGTACCTCGTTTCAGTAAATCTGGATTTCGCAACCGTTGGGGCTCGATAGGTGTGCGCAGAGTGACATCGCATCGACACTCGCAGCATGGTGGAAATGGCGCTTGATGATGAGGAGGGCTCAAGGGCCGTGATTAAACCCTTCGTTTGACTCCTTTTGCACGCGCTTTCACGCCCGTGCATGTATTATTCATCCCATGGGAGCAGAGGCTGGCATTCCGGTCGATCGAATTGACGCCACCGGGGTGAGGACCAAGCGAGGACCCTAGGCGTCCAACAAGGGGATGTCAAACTCGATGCCATAGACACGAATAGCGAAACCTCAATTTCCGAAACAAAATGATAAAATCATTTTTAATGCGCAGTGATGTAAATATTGCGGAACAAATACTCATCAATTCCCAATAAATACGTAAAACTGTCACTTTGAGCGAATAATTAAGTTTGGTGAATCAATCATCATAAAAATCAATTATTTTGGTTTGTTAAGTCACAATTTTAGCAAATTTGCATACAAATAATCTTTATTCTAATAGGAGCAATGCATAAACTAACTGGAAAACAGTACTTTTGAACCAAAAAAGTGACAAAAAAGATTTCGAAAATATAAATGAAACGACATATACTCCAACCTTGTTTTGGACGTAGTTACTTTAATCTTAGTAGCAGCAATGTTTTCCCTCTACATATGTGTTAACTAGACGTTGCTGTTCATCCGTTTAGATTATTCGCGGAGCGAAAGAAAGATGGAGCACGTTAAAATAAACAAACCCCTTATCCCTTCATTCCCTTCAACTGCCCTGATGACGATGCTCGAGTCAAGCATCGAAACGTCGGCCATGGAAAGCCTCAACCGGTGGAAAACCCGAGAAGAATTCCTTCAAACCCCTTATCACTTGCACTTGAATTCATCAAAAACCTTCAAAGAGTTTCTAAATATATTTATCTGTTTTGAAGCATAGGCTAAAATGAATGAATAAATATTTCATATCAATTATCATATCTATTAAAAGACAGCACGAACGGAAAGAAAAAGTTTTCGTGATTTTGACTTTAAACTCGAAATTCCTCGGAAAATTTTAATTGCAGAATCAAACTGAGTGTAAGGCTAAGACACTTCTTTTTTCATCTGCCTAACAGTGTAAATGACAAGCCGAAATTGACATGCCCGGAAATACATTTTGGCACTTAAATGCACGTTAGTTTTAAATATATATTTTTTTAGTTACGCCTCTGGCTAAATGTATCGTAGAAGCTAGCCAAGCGTTACTTAGATTCTTCTAATTGAGAAAATAACAAGCATTATGCGTCCGAAAGTTTCACAAATGCAGTCGCATTGCCTTTGCGCAGAAGCAGCAGGTGCACCAATATTGAAACCCCAAATATCCTTTAACCATAGGAAATAGAAGAAAATTCGGACATTCATCCATGGGATGCAAATCATAGCAAAATGAGTAATGATAGCAACTTTAAGTGGTTAACATTTAAAGAAATTTTAATTTGAGAGAGTGAAACTCGATGTAAAATTTAAAAAAAATACGTAAGAGTAATGGAAAAATTGGAAACATATGCCGCAGTAATACTCATCCAATAAGACCAATCATGTGAACTCGCATTTTGCCGATTCAATCTTTGTCTCGTGAGTGTCCATTTCGCAAATGTTTACTCTCAGTACTCGAGTGAACGATGCGATGCGTGCAGCTAACTTCAAATGGAGCATAGCCAAGACGTAACGCCATCGAGCTGCTATGCCGCCGAAGTGGACCCTGTTGTTCGCGGCGACCCACAGAAATTCACGGACTACATGAGCTAAATCAGCCCTAGGGAAGGATTCCACATGTTCTGCCATGTCCTTGAGCGAGAAGGCCTCTTTCGACACATAAAAACCACGCTTCTGTTCTTGGTACTAGGGCCCCGCTGCCACTGCCCTCCCTCTCCTCGTCGCTGACGAGTCCAGACAAAACACGCTCGGAAGCGCATTCATGACCGTATTCTCGTCCGGGTCACCGTTACACCCACCCACCCACGCCGCCACTAGAAACATTAGGGAGAGGGAGGGAGAGAGGGCGGGCCCCAGGTGTAATTGGCGCACGAGTGCCCATCAATCTCGGCAGTTACGTTCGCTCGCTCGCGTTTAATGCCTTCGCTGCCGCTGCTGATGCAAGTAGTTCGCCTTTGGAGGAGGAAGCCTCGCCTGCATTCTGGCCGCTCCCGTGACAACGGAGATACTTCAGTTTTTGCATTGGGCACGAAGGAGGCCCACAGCGGCACGAGGGCTATTATGGAGTTGAATTCAATGGACACGATGGAAAGGAGATGTTTTTACTAAAAGGAGCGGTTAATTGAGCGGCAACACGGTGACTGCGGTATCCGAGAAAGTTGGACGTAAGGAGGAAAAATAAGAAAAGCGAAGAGAGGGTGATTTTGAGGTCATTTTGCGATGAATTTTGTGCACAAAATACAGCATAAACAGTTACATGTTACCATAGATATAGTGGATAAAACTTTATTAAGGAAACAATCTTATTAGTGATTATCGAGATGTAGCTTGGGCTTGGAACGATATCTTACTGAAATAGTCGATGGAGAATAACATATGGATTAAACATACACTTTCGGGCTGCATAAAATGGAAAGGAAAACCATTAATAATGAGAGATGGATTGGAATTTTAGTGAATGGATGAGGAAAGGCATTAGAATATGACATATCGACTGTTGAGAACCACAATTAAGTCTCTGATCCTTTCATCTTCTAATTTTCCACTAAATTTTCCCTCGCCTCCTAAGTATTCTTTAAATTCCTTTTTTAATTAAAATTTCTCGCCATCAAAATGTATTAGTGACGCATAAAAACTTTATCATGACTGGCATAATTAAAGTACAGCAGACTTGATGATATGAAGAGGTATGAGATAACCATTGAGGAGAGAAGAAAGCAAAATACAATGGGTAATATTATGTTCAGCGTATCTGGATGGATTTTTCCCCGTATTACATGATAATTAGAGACTAGTGAAATAGCGTTTATAACGTCGCAATGTCCTAAGCAGTGTGTTACATTCAAGTAACGATTCCTAAGTTTTAATATCTTATATATAAAAATGAATCGCAAAATGTGTTGGTAAGCGCATAACTCAACAACGCCTGGACCAATTTGGCCAATTCTTTTTTTTAAATGTTCGTTGAAGTCCAAGGATGGTTCTTACGGCGAGAAAAAATCGAATAATTGCCGGGAAAACCCTAAAAACAGCCCTTTTCTTTTTCACATACAAACGTTTTCTAACTAAAACGTAGAATCAATTTGAGCTTTATTGCTATTATATAAAGTTCATATTAAATTACAAGCACTCACCGTTATCTAAGAAATGTAGGTGTGTTCCTAACGTCAAAAAGTAAATTTGCACTTTCTTACCGCTATACAAAGTTCAAATTCAATCATATCTATCAAAACAGTGTGCGTGTGTGCGTTGGAGCACAGAATACGTCGTTGGAGGATTTAATGTCGCGTTCCGAAACTAAAAAAAAGTGATCGCGGAACCGACCAAATTGAATAGTCACAAAATATAATAATAACAACTTGGTTGGCTTCGCGATATTATTTCTTTTGTTTTACTTTCGGCAGGCGACAAAAAAAATAAAACATTGGTATGGCTTTAAAGGATTTGACTTCAAGTCATATCAGATTTAAAAAAAAACAAATTAAAAAAACAACTGTCAATGTCGGTGAATTCTTCTCGGGTTTCCATCCGGGTGAGCTCCATCTCCATCGATCATCGGCCCTGATGACGATAGAAAATGATTCTATCAAAACGTCGGCAGCGATGGAGATGGAGCTCACCCGGATGGAAACCCGAGAAGAATTCACCGCCATCATACGCCGGGAAAAAGTGAAATCTTACACAACTGTCAATGTCGATTTGCCGCCTTTGCCGGTGTTGTTTTTCTTGGATTTTCTGTTATACCTACTCTACTGAGTGTGCTTTTGTTTTGTTTGCAGTGTTTTGTTATCTACCTATGAAAAAAAAGTTATTGCAAGTGACACAATATTTTAATTATGCCTCCTATAAGACGAGGCAATTTAAGTAGAAGAACACGAAATGCTACAAACCAAGCTAATTACCGATCTAATCGTACTGCACAAGAACGTGACGACCGAAATGAACATGAAAGAATTAGGATATCACAAACACGTGAAGCGCGAGCACGACTTTCAACTAATAATCGCGCAAATTGGAATCGAGCTGCTTTCAGTTACGATGTGTCAATTGACTACAGTAACTACCAATGTGTTGTTATTGGTTCTATGAACTCGGTTTGCTCACATTGTAAAGCATTAAAATACAAAAACGAAGCCAATGGATTGTGTTGCGCAAATGATAAAGTGAAATTAATACCATTGAATCCACCACCAGAGCCATTGTACTCATTGGTTTCAGGAATAGGAACAGATTCCATACAATCAGAACCGATTTGGTGGTGCAATGATTTTATTAGCAGGAGATTTTCGTCAAACATTGACAGTGATTCCACGATCAACGCCAGCTGATGAACTCAACGCATGTCTAAAGTCATCCAATTTGTGGAAATATGTCAAAGTACTTCATTTAAGCAAGAATATGCGTGTTGAGTTGCAAAATGACCAATCTGGAAACATATTCTCTAAACAACTCATTGACATTGGTAATGGCAATTTTCCTATTGACATGTTGACTGGATGCATTAACTTTCCTCAAAGTTTTTGTCATTTAACTCAATCAAAAGAAGAACTCATTCAGAAGGTATTTCCAGATGTTGCTCAAAATTACAGAAACCATGATTGGTTAAGCGAACGAGCTATATTGGCAGCCAAAAACATTGATGTAAATGAATTAAATTTCAAAATTCAAGAACAAATTACAGGCGAATCGAGGATATATAAATCAGTTGATTCGGCAACTAACCAAGACGATGTAGTTAACTATCCACCGGAATTTTTAAACTCGCTGGATTTGCCAGGATTGCCACCTCACAATCTTCAATTAAAGGTTGGATCGGTAATTATAATGTTGCGAAATATCAACCAACCGCGCCTTTGCAACGGCACACGGTTAGCGATAAAAAAACTACTAAACAACGTGATAGAAGCAACTATATTGAAAGGAAAGTATAAAGGAGAAGATGTTCTCATACCGCGCATCCCAATGATTCCGACTGATGTGCCATTTGAGTTTAAACGACTACAGTTTCCAGTGCGGCTTGCTTTTGCTATGACCATAAACAAGTCCCAGGGGCAATCATTAAGTGTTTGTGGTATTAATTTGGAAAACCCATGTTTCTCACATGGTCAATTGTATGTTGCCTGTTCCCGTATTGGAAAACCATCAGATTTGTTTGTCTATGCGCCAGGTAATCAAACAAAAAACATCGTTTATCACAAAGCACTACAATGAAAATAGAACTGATATTTTTTTGTTAATAATTATGATTTACATGATTAAAATTACTTTAAATGCTTATAGTGTTTTATTTAATTATTTTTAATTCACACCGAATTATTACCAGGGTGACGGTTCTGTTCAGGATAATTTTTTGCAAAGAATATAAAAAAGGTAGGAACAAAACACTGCCACATTACAAATTTTTTTGACAGGACGAAGTCTGTCGGGTCAGCTAGTTAGATATAATAAACAAAGAGAAAATCCATCACACCAATATGAAACCCGACTCATCTTAATCAATCCACAAACCACATACCATTAAGTATTTACCCAACCATCATGCATTCATTCACATCAATTACCTTAAATAGTCCTAATCAAAGATTGCTTACACGCAAAAACTTAAGTAATTTCGCGAACTGACCTATTTTGCCGGGTCATAGGCCTTCGAATCCTTTGGACTTGACATAAAGTAAGTGAATTTTACACATTCACACCATCTATCGAATCAATTGATATTATCCTGTTGAAATGGACTTTGAGCTGAAAAAAACCTAAATTCATGCCTTTTTTTATTTACCTTTTAAATCTTCGACATGAGACATTCCTTTATTTCACACCATTTTGTTTGACTGTGCGACCCATATCCAATTTTACGGCCCTTTGTAAATGTGCTAAACTTGAATCGCAATTTATCTTCAAATATTACCTATGGCATCACTCATGTCTGCCAGGATCACCTAACTTGATCAAGGGTTTAACATCGTATCACTGCAAGAATGAGGGTCGCAGAAAGAAATGGTGCTAGCAGCAATAAGAACGCCCCCTCTAGCGCAAGTATTTTCGTTTCTCTGTATCAACCGTTGCACTCTGCGTTGGATGACTAGAAGATCTAACAAAGGGCAGAGGAGTGATTTCACCCCGGCGTTTTCCACCCCTGCTTTACATGGTGTACCTACTGTGGATGGATATGAACCAAGTCCCGGTGATAATCGTCACAATATCGTATATTTCATGCACATGAGCTGCTTCCAAGCACAACAGCCAGACGTAGATAGGCAAGGCTACTCCTCCAACAGCTCCTCCTTAGCACACGGCAGTAGCCATGCGTCGCTTCATTCGCCGTCAGCAGTGTCATCAAATGCAACGCGGATTTCTAATGAGCGGAATATTTCTACCCCCAAGGCGAATGAGACATCCCCAGTTAAGGTTAAATACTCTAGATCACAAGATCCACTTTAAATGCTCAAAGTAATTCTCCAGAGTTAATATTCACCAACTCAGGTTTTACAGAGATAACATCGGCATTAAAAATGGAAAACCAATTTCGCGGGGAAAAAGAAAAGAAAGACGAATTGTAACTTTTACCACATAGGGGGTCATTATAAACTAAGATCCTAATTTTACAAATTCATCTCGCATATTTTCAGAAATTATTATTATTTTTTATTATTATTCCCCGCTCTTGGAGATTCCCCTGAAGCTGAGTGACGCTCCAACCCCAACGCAACCCTCCCCTACCAACGTAATAGCAACCAGATAAACAAGAACAAAATAACTGTTTTTATAACGGTTTCTGTACCTGATGATGTCGCCTCTGCGACGAAACCGGTCGTATTAATTAAATCGTGTGGAAAAGTACAATAGCGTTTTATCATTAAGAATGGATTTTCACAAAGTAAAGCCAGAAACAATCAAGTTTATTATTTTTCCAGATAAACACAACACTGTCTGTCAGTTCTGAAAACATTTCATGCCAAGATTAAAATGTGTTGCACTAAAATATCATTAATTATAATGAAATTAAAAGGAAAACACAGAAAAAGGTCAGATTATAAGTATTTCCCATGGCTCAAATAATAATACGAGAGGATAAGCCGGTAAAAACATTTCAATTATTCAGTTATGGAAACATCCAATTGCTGATTTCGAATAAATATTGAATACTATTCCAGTCTGGGCAAGGAAACTGTTTGTATGAGAAAAATACCGCGAGAGACGAAAAAAACAAACACCAAACGATATTTTAGCTCACAAAATGGCTCAGTGATTCATTTACTGAAGCAATAAAAGTTCGTCAAGACATGCAAATTAAAGGCACAGACAGTATGGGAGACTCTTTCTTGGAATAAAAGCAATGAGAACGACAGTCAATATTTTCTATACACTTTCCTTTCGTGGAAAATACATCAGACAGCATGAAGTGCACACTTGAAAGAGCTCGAATACCACTGCAAGCGTAAGAAAGCGACAAGAAAATATCTGTGTATGAAGCGAGCTAAATGCCCGCCCCTATTTGAATAGACATCGTGAGAGAGGGTGGAGGATAAAACAAGCAAAACGACTTTGCGAAGCAAATATCTTGTGTACGCAGCGAGAGAAGGCCGGAGGGGGATGTGCAGGGTTAAAAGCGAGTGCAGGGAGGGAGGGGGAGGCCCAAAAAGGTTGAAAGCACTACAAGGAGTGAGAATGTGGCTGCTGGAGATAAATTTGGAGTATAATCGTGAGAGTAAGTTCGAGAGAAAATGAGGAAATTATGAGGGAAAAAGCGGATGACAGGTTTAAGAGAAAACATGCATATTTCAAGCCACTGAATTGTTGTCAGAAAACCATATGATAATGGAAGAAACCTATTCATTTGTTCCGTTTACAAGAATGCCACAGGAGAGCCATTATTTTCTAACGTCTTCTTGAAGTATGGGTCAAAGGGCTCGTATTTCTCTTTATATCGTTTCAGGGATTTACAGATAAACATAGTGTATGAAATTGCTTTTTGTCCATTGTCTCGTTATTCGAACGTTTCGCAGAAAATAATTTATTTAAATCCACCCTACGAATAACTCTTTCAAATCCACCTGAGGAAGTACACGAAGAGCAAGTGACTGAGCAAAACTAAAAATGACATAAAAAAACTTAGTTTTCTATGAATTCATGATATGCAAAATGACAGATAAATACAAAATAAATTAATTAGGATTTTGGTTCGAGTTCTTGGGGAAAGAATGGTCTTTCAACCCTGGAATACATTTAACGCAGAATTGATCACGCAGTGAACAACCGGAGATACTTTTCAGGCTGTTTCAGAACACCCCATGCAATAGGTACATGAATACTCAAATTAATGAAAAAAATATCCTTGTTATGTTTTTGAGCAACATTTGATTCTAAATTTATGGCTATCACACACTTTATTCCTTCTTTAATTAAACAACAATAATTTTTTCAATGCAACGAAAGCTCACTCTATGTGACGCAAATTCCATAGAATTTCACGAAAAATAAATGGCAGAATAATCTAAGGTATGGCATATTGGAGTAAAAGGCAGTTGCACTTTTACACTAGTATTTAATGCGTACGACGCGTTTCAGCTCCTGGAGCCATCATCTGGTACAGTACTCTTCAAGTTGTCGAGACCAGTCTTGTGCTAGATGGTTTATTGAGCCGAAATGCGTCGTACGCATTAAATAATACATACTCATAAGCGGATCTAAGGGGGGGGGGGGGGACGGGGGCACGTGCACCCCCAGAACCTTAAAAAATATGGAAGATTTTAATAAAGTCCCATTATCATTGCGTTCGTCATTAGGTATCCTTGTGCCCCCCCCCCCCCCCCCCCCCGTCCCAGAAAAAAATCCTGGACACGGCCTTGCTTGTGCCCTCCCTAGAAAAAACTCTGGACCCGCCCCTGTGCATACTTATGTAAATGTACACTAATTTTTATTCCAATACGTAGAACTTTCGCTATATCACGCCTGAATTGTATGACCCTAAAGGAATGGCAGTTGCATGCCTACTCGACAGGCTAAAAACATTCTTTTCAACAGCAATGCCCGAAAATAGCAATTTTACTATGGCATTTTGATTAAACTTGATTGTTTCTGGCTTTAATCTGTGAAAATACATCCTTAATAATAAAACGTTATTGTACTTTTCCACACGGTTTAATTAATACGACCGGTTTCGTCGCAGAGGCGACATCATCAGGTACAGAAACCTTTATAAAAACAGTTATTTTGTTCTTGTTCATCTGGTTGCTATTACGTTGGTAGGGGGTTACCGTTAACCGTGTGGAAAAGTACAATAACGTTTTATTATTAAGTATGGTATTTTGAGTTAAAAATGGAAATTGGGAAAGCAGAAGCTTCCAATTTCTTTGAACACCCTGTAAGCGAACTCTATACAACGAGAAACGGAAGAGCCAAAGAATACCACTTTATTTCAATGAAAACCTGACAACTGATTCACTTTTTTTAGCTTAATTTTCGCAAAAAACAAGCTTATGGAGCCTTTTAATGCATAGCATAATGATTGCTGGCGGTCATTAGCGAAAAATGATTTCAGCAGAGCAAATCAGTCATGCATAAACGACAGAAGGTCTGAAAGAAAGAAATGAAAATTATTTTTTGCGTGTTCTCTTCACTTAGGCCGTCATTACGACAAATCGAATGATTAATGAGAGGCGGCAGAGGAAATAAACGCGTATTGTGTTCACTCCGTCGTTTCAAAAGCAAATTGATAGGACATCGACTTTTCATGAGGAGAGACAGATGACAAATTTCCAATTAAGAACATCATTAACCATTGTAAAGTGAAACCAAAACCAACTATATTAATTAATCATAATTTTTACCAAAGTATCAAATCCGTTGTTCAAATGTTTATCGTGGAGGGATTAATTATCATTTAAAAACCACCCAAGGATAAAATGACCTCGGTATTAATCAGCGTTTCACCAAAGAATACTTAATTTCATATTTACTTTTTCAAAATCATCGATGAGAGAAAGGATATGTCATGATGAATATGAATATGAAATGACGTAGGAATTAGACGAATATAATTATTGAGGAAAAATAAAAGTACAAAGGAAAACTAAAGAAAGACCACGCTAATAGTTCAGAGCCTACATTATATTTTCTCAATATTTCAGTTCCACTAAAAATTTAAAAAAATATTTTAAGTCATACGTACGTGGATGTAACCGAGAACTCTGACGGACAGGGAAAGAAACTACTTTTCATGTGGCCTAGTAATGCTATTTCTCTAACTTACAGCCATAAGTATACAAATGAAAGCTGCTGGATATCGAAAATAAAATTCTATGAGAGATTCAAAATTATGTCTTCACATTAAGAACTTATGTTCCACCTTTTTTTTTTTGAAATTGTATTGTGTTTATAAAATAGAATGTTCCGAAAATAGTTAAGAGCTAATAAGAATCATGGAGGTTATTGAATCCATCAATGCACTTTTTAAGATATAACAAGCATTCTATGATAACGATACCTTTATGACATTGATCGTTAATAATTTATACTGTAAATGGGTAGCCTCGTATGTGAAAGTACAGAGTTAGGAACTAAAATTTAAATTGAAAAAAAAATGCGAAGCGAAACGGAAAATGAAAATACGGCACTACGATAAAAATAATGAAACCGAGGAAACAGAAAACAAGAAATTTTCTCTGTTTCTTCTCTTAATTATATTCGTATGCCTTAAATCCTTTTAGCGGGTACGCACCACTTAAAATTGTGCTTAAACATGGATACGGAGTCAAATAATGCATAAGGTCATTATTTTAGGCATCGCTGAACTGAGAAGCAACATTCCCGTTCAAAACTAGCCAATATCGAGTACACCTTGACCTGTGAAGTATTAGAAAAATTAAAAATAGAATGTACTAGAAGGTCAACTTTTCAATGCAGCGATTTTTTAAAAAGTTGTGGAGGAAATGATTAGAACGTAGGCCGAGGAAAATAGGTGTCAACGCAAAACATTTCATTTTACATGGTAATGGAAAAGCTTAACTATAATTGGTATCACGGTCACTGTCACTGCATTCATTGCATCAGCTTTAAAATCGGAAATAGCTATAATTGAGGAGTAAGACGCCAAAGAGAGCATTTCCGTTTATATCCAATTAGACTTGACTCTTCGCAATGCATCCACGAACTCTTCTTACTCTGGAATGAAGCCTCTTTGTCTCCTCCATGAGCAAAGAGATACAACAAAGGAAAGACGTCATTTCCGCGAAGCCATTTTGCGGGCTAGAACAAAGGTTACCGGAATAGAGGGTTCGCTGCGAATTATCAGAGACTCTCCACAATAGGTAACACACCGCAGAGACAAATGATGAGAAAATTAACAGGATACACCTTACTTGGGGTTGTCACGGCGTACATAAAGATGGAGAAGGTAAAATTGTCACCATTGTTCGCAGGGCAACCTGCCAGAGCTAATGTAGTTTTAACAATCGAGAAATCGGAGACTAGATTCTTCTTGTCTCTCACCCCGTTACCATACTGGCAATTTTATTTCATTATACTAGACCCTATACGCTAAATGAAGTTCAAATGTGATACCATCGTGAAGATGAAATATAATGTGTATCTTTCAATTTGAAAATAATTATATATTTATAAACACAGATATATTGAAGTAAAATCTGATGCTATCCCAGCGAATACATTCGAAAAAGGCTATTCGGGCAAATGTGTCTCAAGGACAAACTTGGTAGAAGCCGAAGGACATAGAGACAAAAGAATATCTACTTCTGCTCCATTTAAGTGAAGGTTGGTGTAATTTTCGGCACTTTAGAGAGTAAATATATTTACTTTTCGTTTATATAATTTATTTTGTAGTAACTAAATTGAAATTTGATGCTTACGTAAATTATTGAATGGAGCTTTACGTAAAATTTTTCCAAGCTAACGTTACTAATTTCCTAAATTCATGGGTCATTTAATTTTAAGTCATTTTATTAAAACCGTCGCTGTACCGACCAGTATGGTCTCCACCTTCGCACATGTGAAGAATAGCTGTTGCCCTCTCCCCTGGGTGATGTGAGGCATAATTGTTGGCGGCCTCTCATCGCCAAGTCACGGTATCTTCGCACGTTTAATGTATCATTTAGATAGCCTATTTTACCCTGGGATAGACCCATAATACCTCGTAATGCCGCCGCGTTTTGTCCACGACGGCTTATTCGACAAGTAAACTCGCTCATATCGCAGCTAACCTCTAAATCGAGAGGTTGACCCACCATCCGCAACAAGGTGGGTGCATTCGGTGGATTAAAGCTGAGCCGCGAGGAAAACTACGAGAAAATAGAATGAATACGTCCCAATGAAAAGGATAGCAGATAGGAGAGAGAAACAGGAGAGCTGCGTCAAACCAATCTTAGGAATGTTGACTAATGATGATGCTGAATAGATATCAGTTAGGTGGAATACGAAAGGGAGTCCTTGAAAGGCATGGAATTTGAAAAGATACAAGGTACTGTTTTCAACACTGCTAAAGGTAGACCATTCTTTTGGAGGTATCAGTTGAGTAGTTGAACTTTAAACCCAGAAATACGTTAATACTGTATCATTGCTGCAAAAATCAGATCTTTTACGGATATTAAGGGTTGAATTCTTGGATCTTAGAGAATACCAAATCCTTCTGAACTCGGTGCATCGGTTTTTGCCGCGCGATTTTTCTAGTGTCGAACTTAAACTCATGAGGATGCGCTCAGCAACGGCCGCGAAAGCCAGAGTGACATCGCACTGGAACTGGGACCAAAATTTTTAACCCCCATCAAATCTTTTTGTTCCCTTAATTATAGTAAAACATCTGCATTACTTGAGATGAGGGTGGATTGGAGGACGATCCTAGGATTGGCTTCACGCAGCTCACTCAAATCTCCTGTAAGCTAATCTTTCTAGGTCTTTGTATGTCTTCTCTTTCACATTCTCATTGGCATGTTCCAAGTATTTAGTCGAGGTTTTCCTTTTCTATTATTGCCATCTTCTTCTCCATCGACGATTGTCTTCGTCAGGCCATCATGTCTTTAGATACGGCCAATTAGCTTGATTTTCCATCTCATTAAGGTATTACTGAGGCTTCTCCTCTCTCCAACTCTCCTTATGCCTTCTTAATTGCTTACTCGGTCGATCCATTTGATTTTCATATTTATTCAGTTGCAATACATTCAAAAAGTCTCCACACTTGATTTCTCTGCTGCTTTAATTGTCCATATCTCACTCCCGTAGAGAAGAGTACACCAAATACGAGTTGTGATAGTAATTTTTTCCCAATCATCTATACTTAAATTCTCCGCTGTGAGTGGATATTTTTATTGCTGGAATGCTCTCTTTTGTTTGGACTATTCTGATGATATTTTCTTCCTTGCTTGCCCCTTCGTTAGTTATAACTCTTCCCGAATAACTGAATTCATTCATCTCTTCCAGTTAAAAATGTAATAACCCGCTAAAATTGTGTTATTGTTATTTCATTTTTCTCTTTTCTTAAAATTCTAATTAATGTTTCTAGGTTGTGCCAGGGTGTCAATGGCATTTTTGTGTCGTAGGTATGAACTTCAGAGTGTCGACCTCGCGGCCCTCGAAAGTCTCGCCCATCTCAAAATTGCATTAATTTTCCTGCTCAAGCACATTCATATGCTAGCAATCATGTTAGGACCGTAGTAATCATGCGTCAACTGAATCTAGTATATCAGCAAATAATGTTAGTGCAAATTCAATTAAAAATGTGCTGAACTAAAGCATCTTGACAAAGAAACCGAGTAGGTAAAGCCGATTCTGTGTAGCTATGGCCCAAAGTAAATCTTTAAAATCTTTGCAATTGCTGCACGCATGTTTAAAGGTAAACATGCTGGATAATTAATTTTTTAAATCAGAAGTTATTATAGCCTGGATATAGGTCCACCCTCAAGGATTTTTACTGTCATTCCTCTGTGGCTGCTGCAGTTAAAAAAATACAATAGCAGGTTGAAACGTTCAGCGTTGAATTAAACACCAAAATATTTGATTGGTGATTTTAAAAGAGCATATAAGTACCCTATCAAACATTAACGCAGAGCAAAATATTGACGAAGTACCTAGGCTCCTGGTAGCAATTATAAGGGCAGGCATAAAATTGTTTGCGAACTCGATACCAATTTAATGGCGCTGACGTACGTCTGGGGATGTTGGTAAGGTTAACTTATGTGTCGAAAAATGCTTGTAAGAAAAAAAAATAAACGGGGAACTACGACGACACAGACGAATAAAAAGGCCATTATCTCCAGGGGCTGCAGAAGAAAAAAAAGGACACCATAGCTGCACACTCAATTTTATGTCCCGGTGGCCGGTATATTTCTTGCTCTGCCAACAAAAATGCCATTTCCCATTAGCCGTGTACTTAACTTGATTCATGGCCGGCGAAGAGCGTGCCCAAAGCATCGCGAGCCCTCGAAAAAACATTCGCCCTTTACGATCGCATATTCCGTTCTGATCGGAACGGTTCGTTAGCCGTCGTTGGCGTGCCCGCCGCAATTGCCACGCTCACGATTATCAGGACGGAATGGAGAGAAATGAAAACTTAGGCCTAACGATTAGGTTTACACACAGCACGACGAGCTCAAATTAAAAAGCTGCGAATGCAGGCATTTTAATGCTTAGGTTTGCGCAGTAGCATACATTTCACCACGTTTATTATGATGAGGAGCAGTGGCTAAGTAGGTTGAGCTCTTGGCTATTGATTTGGTCTTGAGTTCGAATCCCAGGTGACACCCCCACAAAAATACCTCGCATGGTATTCGAGGCGGCACAAGGAGAGGACTAATTTAAGTATACCGGGACTAGCCACGGTGATGTTTTGGGAATTCGTTTTTCCCCCGAACCATAAATGACTTTAATAAACGCTAGTCCCGACTTCGTTAGATTTTTTTAGCTGTAATCGGCTGGTGTCCTAACACCCCCTGCCACACGCCTTTTAGGTGGCTTGCGGGGTATTATATTGATGTATTTGCGGAGTCACCCGTAATGCACAAATTGTGCAAAAAATCCTCAGAGAAAAGTTCGAATGTCAAACGGTCAAAGTTCGGGATTCGTTCCCCAGCCTTGGCGCTGTGCTCACGATTTGGACTACTTGTTAGGGCGGATCGGAAAAATCGATTTTTTCCGTATCCATCTGGCCCAGGGAAGAAAAGTTGTGGGGTGGTTCACTGGGCCAGATGGATTCGAAAAAAATCGATTTTTCCGATCCGCCCCACTGCTTGTGGCATCATACACTCAGAAGTCCATACCACTGTTTCCGTTATAGTCCACAGGAGAGAATGACGTCTCGGTAGCTTAATGAAACTCTTGACCGGAAATCGGGGAATCCGGGTTCGAATCTCGGTCGAGTCGAATGAATTTTTTTCTGTGGAGTTTTCGCACCAAGAAACGGAATTGGCCCTTACAACATGAATGCGTGACATTCTCACGCATATTCCTTAGCCGGAGTGAGCTCTTTCTTCACGTTTCCGATTCTGCCCTCAGGTTGAGTCATTTATCAAATCTGTGAGACTTTTCTACAGAATTATAATGTACCTATTCTACCGTTTAAGCTAGGTTTACATGGAGCATTTGAGAATCACTCTTGTGGGAATACCCTTTTCGAAGCACAATGAATAGGGTAGTTTCCTTCATCAAAGAAAACGAAAGGCATTGATTGCGATTCGTTACCCACCATTAGTGTATTTATAATATACCAATTATTTGGTTTTAGAAATCCCAGTTTAGCAGAATGGCAATGCTCAATTTTAACCTCATTTGAAAGAGGCCAGATTGGCGCCCATGCGATACCACTCCAGGGACCTAGTTTCTATACGAGTAGATAGGAGTTTTACATCGTCTGAGATTAATAATGCACGCATGAGGCACAGAGCTCAGGGAAACGTCTCTTATTAATCACTTATTGAAATTGTCTAAGGTCGGAAAGTTTCCTTCGTTTGATAAGGCAGTAATAATCCATATTTAAGCCAAGCGCTACCAGCTAGCAGGGCACTACTAGGTACGGACGCAGGATGCTAGCAGGGTGCTACCTGCTAGCATCTTGCGTCGTATCAGCGCTCAATACCTCGCCCCAAGGTCACCTCACTTGCGGCAGCGGGAACCAGAACGACGTCACACGGAGTTTTCCCAGCATTCATACTTAGCCGTCGCGTTTTCGCGCTCTTGAAAATTTTCAGTTTTCATTTAATCGCGAAAAATAGATATCGCCATTTAAAAATCTGAATGCGTGAAATACGTACTCCAGGAGTAATAATCTTTCGATTTAGGCAGTAAAAAAATATTAGGAAACCACCCTATTCTCTTCCTTGCCCACTCAACTAACGTGCTTCCTTCACTCGCTGTTTTCAAAAGCCCCTCTCCTCTTGATATGCACTGACAATGAGTAGGTACTCTTACATTGTACCTACTCGCTCCTCTCACGCCTTCTATCTCATCTAAAGGCTGCCTTTCCTCGCCCACCACGTCCTGCACCTTGTCGTTCCTCCTCCTTTCCTTTTCCATTCCTCTTCGCGCCCCTATTTTGAACCCCTCTACCTATTCTCTCAAAACCAGGCTCTTCATTTGTATTTTCTACAAATTCTTGCATAATTAGCGTCTCATCGGGTCCTTTCGATTCATGTCTCATTCGCTAACGCAATTATTCTCCAGATATCTTTAATGCTGTGTTCTGCAGTATACCTTATATTTGAAAGGCACGTGTCGTTGTTTTATAGCAACGTGAATTACTCGAAAATCTATCAATTGTGTTCCGTTATCAAATGAAGGTGATACTCAGGAAAAACACATCTTATTAATTTTTCTAAATTATTACTTCATTACTTTTGCTTCTCATGTGATTCATTTTAGCTCGTATGGATCTTAAATCCCGTGAGGTACTACCTGTGTTTAGTTTACGTAAACGTTTTAAATAATGAATTTTACATTTGCATTTATTTCCTTGGAATTCGTTCATCAGATCTGAACTTAGAGTCATGCATGTGAACTTAAAATTCCTTTTCGGTATACATCACTTGGAAAAGATGTGCTTGGTATTGATTTGATTAGATCCATAATTCATGCTGCAAGCAGCCTTTGTATACCATGCAAAGCAATTAGCAAGAAGCATTGGCGAGTTGAAGAAACTGAACGTGAAAATATAAGTTAGCCTTTTGGCGATGGAGCAAATGTTTATTTTTCTGACCAGACCGGATGACCATAGCAAATGCGGTGCTAATGGAATGCATACACAGGTGAGAGTCTATTTGGTAAGAATAGAGATCTGAGGGAATGCAGAAAATGTAAATGCTGGAATATTGCTGATGCAAACCTTTGCTGGAGAAAAGGCTGCGCTTTTCGGGAGTTGGCGAGCTCCAGTTTCCGCGGAAGATGTGGCGAGACGAGATGGGTGTGTTTGGGGGGGGGGGGGGATTCTCAACTCAAATATTAGCGTTTCCGTGCGCAGATGGGTACGAGATAATTGTTCCTTGTATTTGATATCTGGGAGCCCTCGAAGGAAACGCAACTTTTTTACGTGGCTAAGCACTCGCGTTTTTCGTTCCTTAAATTTTACCGAATCGGATGGGCTGGTCCTTTTTCTTAAGAGCGGAGTTAATGGTGAAGTTGATGGCATTGTAAATGTTTGCGAAGGTGTTGGCTGTGCCATAGCGATCTAAATCGTTGCTCTTTTGAAAATATATGCAGGATAATTACCGCGATATCATACTGCGGATGAAAACTAAAGTTTTGATTCAAGAGGAGGGTGCTCAAAGTTTAGATATAAGATAAATTATACGAGGGCTCCCTGGCTGAGTTAATTTTTCCGTAAAATTTTTCTTATTCTGTACTATGAGAAAAAAATGCAACCTTGATCGTTTGTTACTTTTGGCATGCAGCCATAGTGTAATATTCTTTCCTAATTTTTATTTTTATTGCTTCGTGGAACTGAGGCGGAAGTTAATCTTTGGGAATGATTCTTTCTTGATGAGTGCACGTTACCCAATGGTATAGTTTAATTACTTCATACGAGGCGATGTTTTTGCTTTCTAGGTCTCCGAATGGGTGCTTTTTTAGATCATGGCATCCATTTTTTTTATTTATGCTGAATATCATGTTCGAGTTCTTTTTCCATGCGAGGAGATGTATTCCATCCGTGTTTCGTTGGAATTTTTTTCGCGAACATCTGTGTGTGTCTATGCTTTGTTTACCTCTTTCGTCCGAATATTCTGAACCGATACATTTCTTTATTACTCGTAGCAATGGTGGTGGTCATTACAGGGAGGACCCCGTCATCGCTTAAATGAGGAATGTTTTTAGATTGGGGCTGTTTGCCGCTCGCCACAATACCCGTTGTAGCACTTTCTACATTTCTGCTGATACTACCGTGCTTTTTCTGTTTATCGCATTAATTTAAACACGTCATATCATACAGTGTCCTCGTTTAAATTTTATTAACCTTAACTGACGTTCATTTCGCCCCCGTACCTATATAAACTGTGCAAGCTGCCTATTGCTGGCATTACTCGCTTCTTTCTACAAGTGTGGGAGGTAAAATTGTTTCTGAGAAGCGCAAAGGCTTCTGGACGATAAGCATGGCTGTCCGTTGATGAGGAGACATTTCATCGCATTAGAACGCAATCTTTTGTACAGCGGTCAATCGAGCGTAACCATACACACACATTTCCTAGGTGACGTTTGAGCGTGTTTCCATTGAGGAGTATGTAGATGAAGGCATGTAGAGTTGCGAGGGTGGTGCAGATAGATTTAAAGTGAATTATGACCCACGTTGCCACTTGTAACGAGAGGTTACGAGCTGCAATAAAATCCATGCAATGGTCAGCTCCGGAATAAGTGTAGGATTGAATGATTTATGCCGCTGGTGGCCAGCTTTTATTTCATGCTGACCGTTTTGTTGGTTTACTCGCATGACGAAAGTCAGCCAATGGACGACGACCGAGGTTATTCCTCGCGTTTTATTCCCTTGCCTAATGACTACTGCTTCTTTTACTTCGTATCTGAATGTGTCATTTGGATCCATATTTATGGTTTGTTGGCTTCGAAGGATAGGATTTATTCGTACCTTTGTGCGCTGAAAATGAATCATGAATATTTTACTTATTTAAACGTCTGGTGGAGAGTAGCCATTTAGATTTCGATGAGTTATAAATGTAGCAGTCATTGCTATCCACAGCATATTTACTTTCTTTTCTTTGGCGTGTTATCATATCTTTATTTCGCATGCCTCCTTCATGAACTAAATCGCTACTTTGAGGGGCATTCACGATTTCTAATGCTATTCACTGACGTTTAGGAAAATCGTCAAATAGGCGTTAACTGTTTCTACTTAATAATTGTCGCTGGATATGTCCTTAAAAGATGTTTGTAAGTAGCTTATTTTCATTAAATTATTAACCTGGGAAATAGAAACAACATTCTCTTCCCAATTGAAACGTAGCCCCCATTTTTTAATTAATCTTCTTTTCTTTCTTCATTAATTTTTACTGTTCAGAGCTCCTATTTCTATTTCTTCTTACTGATTTTTGTTCTTGCTTTAAACCCATTACATGTGTTGTATCATTCTCGAGGTACAACTTCTTACTGTTCTGAACTATTTCTTTCGTATTTATTATATTTCCCTATCTTTCAATATTTCATAATCTCCTCTTGGGTATTAATTCGCCTGTCGGTTCAATATGCACCCTTCAAAATCCTCTAGTTCTTCTAATGGATAAGGCTCCTTTTATATCTAGATCGCAATTTCAACGATTCAACGCTTGATTGTTTTTCATGAATCATAATCATCTATCATGTAGCCATTAAGAAAAATGTGGCTCTTTTTGTGGCTCTGGTAGGTAATTTATACAGTTGGGGAGGATAGGAGGATTACAATACAGACACTCACATGGAATATTCGCGGTTACTAAGGCATACTGCAAAGCGTGAGTTTATTTTGAATCTATGTGGTGCAGCAATATCATCTTTGGCTTAAAACTCAAGAGACAAACTCTTAATTCTTAAGCTATATCAAATATATCAGCGTTTTTTCGCTCTCTCAAATGCATAAAATTGCAAATCGGCGAAAATTCCAGTATTCCTGGATCGAGATGTAATGGACAAGCAAGGGAGGCTACGAAATATTCACTTGAAAAATTAAGTTATTTTGATGGATGGACATGAAATTTGATAAATAATAAGTGTGTCGGTGCGTTGTTGTCTGTGACATTCTGGACTGGACCGGACACGGCGGTCAGGCTTTCCCGACGTGCGTCGTTCGTGAAACATCTAAACCCGAGGGCACCCGAAAATGCTTTACGTGCGTCGCCTCTAATTTTTAAGTTCACTTATCTCTAGAGTAAATGAGGATAGCTTAAGAGTTATATTGGCTAAAGCTTTCCTTTACATTTAGTGGATACTGGTTAAAATCTAGTGCATAGTAATGGGGTTTTTCCCCAATTTTGTTCAGTATTTTGCTTGTTTATTTTGCTCAATTAATTAATATTTGATGAATCTTTAGTCGTACAATAAGTAATTAAAAGCTAGAGTGTGATTATTAACCTTATCAAAAATGTATTGCTGACCGGATTTAATGCTATTTTAGAATCGTTATCATTCGGTAATCATAGAAAATGAGTCAAACGACCTAGGCAATCAAAAGATCAGAATTAATTCTCAGTGAGGATTTTTTATTCTAGAATGTAAATGAGAAGTATTGGCTCTGAATCCAGTTCCCAATTGTGCTATGATGATGACCTCTTATTAGTAAATTCATGCATTTTCGTATTGCGGCACTGAATTCAAAATTGCGAGAGGGTTAGGTTTCGAACTTGAGTACATATTTTGCTAGTCGAAATTCATCTGGCGCACAGTTTTCGCATAAAAAATTTATCATCGCGTTATTTGACGCATTACTGAAAAATACGTGATACATCAACTCAACGCTTTGGAGCTTCGGCGAGTGATGGGAGGCTCGACAAAAAATGCATATGAAATACTTAGCAGAGTAGAAATTGCATCGCTAGCGTTGCGCTAAAGGATCCCAGAGTAGGATGGAGAGTCTTGGTAAAAAATAAAAGAATCGTAGATAGATATGAATTGGTGTGCAGTAGATACGTGAGGTTGCAATTACGTTGCTCGTATGTAAGAGGAGTGCTGAGGACGAAGAGGAAATAATTGAGGAGCGCGAAAGTGGATTAGGTCCACTCTTGTGCGTGCTTGAGAGCCGTGGGTGGTGTCCATGACGAATATCTCCTCTGATGTGAAAATAATCTGCTCTCGAGAAATTCCTTTCACTCCTTTAATCAGAAAGTAGCATGTAGCTATACCTGAATGAGGTTGTCCATAAAATATCAAGCATAAAATCGCCACTTTTACAATTTTGTATTTTTATCGATTATGATAGGCTGTGGAAAATAAATAGACCTGTCCCGTTTTTCGATCCTTCTCTCTATAATCAGTTTGTAGCGTGTCTGCATTTTGGGTAGTCACACTTATGGGTCTATCTTAGTCGTACCAAGTGCTACAGGGATGGGGTTTGATACGTTCGACGCAAAATTCATGCTCGCACATTTAAGACTTCCCAGATTCCAGTGCTGTAGCTCGACGTTTTGCGAAGTTGCGAGCAAAAAAACGTGCAAAAACAGCCGGCCCTAAAAACGGGAGACTAACGGTGGCAAAAATCACAATTATTTCCTGTCTCTAGCAGTGCCTGTCCCGATTGCTGGCGGATAGAGCTAACCAATATGCGAGTTACGCGTCCAATAATACTCTGAGAGCGCAACGATATAATCATGCATATTACGGAGAACACAGCTCCAGCTAACTTTCGAATGGCTTTGTCTCACAAACGGTGTATCTTAGAGAACAAATTATCATGGCAATTTTTTAGATAATTTTCTGATAGATAATTTTGGTCTGGGCAATTTTTATCATAAAACTAACCGTTTGGCCAAAAAAAGGCAAAAAACCCATTTTTGTGACCTTTGATGTTGAATAAAATGTTTTGCACACACGGGATCGATGAGGACTTTTCAGTATTTCGTTAAAGAGGTATCCTTAACATTCATGCAAATTTTCAGCTTGTTGGGAATTTATGCAAAGGTACCCCTACCTCTACCCTTTTTTTGGGCTAATTTGGCTGGGCTAGAATCGGAGCTCATATGGCGTCACCCACTCACGAAAGTGGGTCTGTTGAATAATAACAACGTTAGCGCTGTATGTGTTGGCATCACTGTATCAAATCCCTCTCTCTCCTTACGTATCCTCATTATTCTCTGTTTTATTCGCCTATGCCACGCATGTCAAAAAGGTGTCTCCCTTTTCTTTAAACTGTCATAATTTCACCACCGATGAATACTCCGTAAAAAAAATAAATCAAGACTGTAAGGAAGGAAAAATATTCGGAAAAAATTAGTAAATGCACTCTTCATTTTTTTCCTTTCGTATCTTGTCCCTTGCCTCTAGGAGATTTAGTGTTGGAGTTTGATGAGAGTTTTTATTTTCAGCAGCCGGCCGAGAGTACGGCGGAGATATTTTTTACTTGACCAACCATGATGTCGTTTGTTTTTTTTTTTTTTTGGTGGAGTGGAGCAAGGGTTGGTTGATGTTATTTGACGGGATGCCGGGTGATGATTCAGCCAGGGGGAGCTTCGTTGTACTCGACGTTTTGACGTGAGCGAGGGGAGCTTGTTATGAGATACCTATTGGGGGAAGGCAGTGGGATATTGTCCGCTGGGGGGAAAAAAATGGGAAGGTGCACTGTTCCAA
Organism: Ischnura elegans; assembly: GCF_921293095.1. Classification (NCBI taxonomy): domain Eukaryota; kingdom Metazoa; phylum Arthropoda; class Insecta; order Odonata; family Coenagrionidae; genus Ischnura; species Ischnura elegans. The sequence continues at coordinate 107,946,015 of NC_060254.1, read as the reverse complement.
AAAATGGCAGATGCGATGGGTAAAAGTAGGATGGGAAGGGGATGGGATGTTATCTTTATGCCCAAGAACTCCGATTTGTTTTCACGCGGTGGACGAAAAAGAGGAAAAACAAAAAATGGTTTCCATTCTGAGTGTGTTTTTAAAATACGACCGAATATTTTTCTCCTGCCTTATTGTTGAACTCGATAGATTCGAAATTTTTGAAATAATAAATTTGTTTACTTATAATCACCGGGAGGTCCCAGGGAAGTGTTATTGTTTCCCTATCCATGAATTTGAACATTCGTTCCTGCGTTCTCTTGTTTTTTCATTCTCAGGCCTAGGCGTGGGTAATTGTATCTTGCGGCTATTCGCTCACTTCCTCATTCCGTCTCCATTTGAATCCGTTGATGGAAAAATTGGGTTTATTAGTGCTATTCCTACGCCGAGAAGGCATATTTGAAATGCTGGTGGAGAAAAGAATACTTATCGAGAATCGCTAATCATTCTTTCCCGTATAGCGTCGCAGGCGTTAGATCCACGGCTGTTTCAGTGAAGAAACTGCGCATGACTTTGAAATGAAGGGAGTGTGTTTTACTTATGACCCATTTCTTAAGGCCTCTTCACACGATAAATTAACACGTACGAGTTAATGTACGTTTGCGTGAATGACTTTTGTGGACCGGAACATGAACGAATGCATGAACCAAATTAGAACAGGTTCTATTTTCTGTGCATGCATTCGCACAAGTTGGGTGGTTACACGGTGCATTTTGGCGTTCATTCCCGCGTTCATACATTTAGACATTAACCCTTACGTGTTAATGTACCATGTAAACAGGCCTTTACCTCAGATTTTGATCTGGTTATTTGATTCCTTGTCCTGCGGTGATTTCTTTCAGCATGTGTAGCATATTAGAAATTATATTTTCTCCTCTTGTTTTTCTTGATGCAATACGAAAATGGCTTTACACACTTCCACCGTAATCCAATAATATTTTTTTCCTTTTCTTCTAATTGAGCATTCACCGGAAAAGTCTTCCTTGCGATACGTTTGGCTACAATTGACGTCTGCCTTCATCATGCGTAGTTTGTCATTTCCATCATGAAACAGCTGTAAATTGCAGGAAATAAACGGTAATGAAGGCGTCATGTTACGCATCCATAAGCTAATCTGTAGTTGTGATGAATGCTCCAGAGAATGGCAATGTAGCCAACAGATTCAGCTATAAACTATGAACGCCGCCAATACTTTTTATCTAAATTATCAGCAATATGCTTTCGAAGAGGCTTATGCGAGACTCAGCTATACTGGAGATTTATATCTGACAACCACCTAGCAAGACAGAATTTCACGTTTAATCATACTGTAATGGCTAAGTTTGGTATTTTTTATTGCTTCGCAGGTATGAGATTTTTTTTATTTTTGGCATCATCAAAACTAAACATAGGGTGAAAAGTACCCATTTCATTTCTATATTGGCCTAGATCATTTTCGTGGGAAGTAAGCGTTAGTTCGACATTTTAAAATGCAAATATAAAGTAACTATCTATATTATATCATCCAATGGATTTGTATACTAATTGTAAGACTTCTTATTTGATATAACGCGAAGTCAGGAGATCAAAGGTGAGCTTGTTAAGCGAGCGAAACCCATCAGTCCTACTCGGCCACTTTTCTTCGTGGCACATTAATAACTTATGCTATCACATCAATATTTTCGGGGGAGCTCAATAGACTTCAGTCACGATTTTACTGTCATTCGGATATAAAATTCTAGCCTCGATCTTTTCAATTGTGCGTATTTTATGTATTTGAAATCCATATGTTGTTAACTCCCACTTTGTTTGCTCGAAAAACTTCAACTTAATAAAATGGGAGTTAAACCTAATAAAAAACGACCTTCAGCCTACTACGAAAAATAGGCAATATACGACCAGTCGTGTAGGATTCGTTGGTCATATTTTAATCATTAACTTTTCCTCTTTCTCACTTGCATTACAGTTTTCCTGGAGAGGTTAATCCCCTCCGTCGTCTAGTGGACAACTGCTGCGGGGGTGTTGAGTGTCTCTCCTCTTTGCAGACCGTGGTCGACTCAACTGCCTCCTGAAAAGACATCCTCGGCGGTGAAAATGACCCTCAGCCGACATCTCTGGTGAGTAAATCATTGTCTCCGTATTTCCATGCACACCGCAAAACCCTCACCTTGCCCATATCTTCTCTTACACCTAAAGTGGTTTTCTTTTCGAGATTTTTGAGCACACTCCCGCGAATGCTTTCAAGGGAGGTTTTTCTCATCCCGCCGGCGACCCCTTTCATCTCGACGTTAATAGCTAAGTGCTCCCTTGCCATGCCAGGACGGCTGGAGGACTTGTAGGGCCGGCTTTCGAGGCGGGGGAGACCATGAATCAGACCCTAGACACTTTCTGAGAGCTCTGCAGAGAACGCTTGCGTCGCCAGACGTAAAGTTAAGTGAGGCTAGAACGGCCTGGTGTTTTGGCGAAATGTTATTTCTAGAGATGGGAAATTACAGGAGTAATTCTTTGAGTCCGTCGCAAAAATTGAAGTATGGGCTTCATGAAATACGATAGATTCGAAAAATCAATACGACATTTTCAGCTTATAAATTGTTGACCTTTTTCAAAATTTGCGTTTCTCAGAACTAGTGGATTAACTTCGGTATTTTAAGTTTGAAATATCCTTATATATTTGAGACAAGTATGTGATATAGATTTACAAATACACATTGTTACCGATACACATTGTTTGTGATACACGATATTCATTTGAGACAAGGTTTGGTTAATGTTGGGAAAAGTTTTCTTCGTACAAACTTAAATGTCATTCTGATGAATCGAGTTTTTAATAATTAATTCGTTTTGAAAAATATTCAAAAGAACGTCCAACGCATCAAGCGGGAGTGATGCGATGCGGAAGATGACGTCATCGGCCCTTTCGGAATTCCCCGCTACGTCATCGCATCGCTTTGGTCGCCTTGGCACCGAGAAACAATTCATTTGATCCATTGGTATAAACTAATTTGACGTATTAACATGTGAGCATTGTTAATTGCTCTGGAAACACTGGAGGGCGGGAATTTGCACTTATTGCCCGCCGTCAGCAAACGTCATACGTCATATTGCATTTGCGCGCAAAAATAATTCACGTCAATGAATGGCATTATAGATAACTGAAGATAAAAGGCACAGTGTCCGGCGTGATACGGTGGAAATCTTCGATATTCAGCTTAGTAAAACTACTAGTCTGTTTCCACACACTTTTATTTAAACCGACCATGGCATACCTTGATAATGGTACGAGTTTCCGAAACCATGGTCGGTTTGAATGCAAGTGTGTGGAAACTGACAAGTGGTTTTACTTAGCTGAATAACTGAAGATGTTACACATCTCCAGTAATTTATAATCCCATAAAATGAATTTACTTGAAAAGATTTTGCTATGAGATTGAGTTTTCTGCTTAACTTACGTTCTGCTAATTTTGATAATAGTGACACTCTACCCTGAGGAGACTCACAGCATTGGAAACGAAATAAAGGTGGCACAACCACGAGAAGTCTAAATCACCCAGATACCTCGGGTGATTCCGTTGTTATGTTATGATGGGTTTGGCATTGTATAACATTTACCCAAATTTATTGATTATTTATTTAAGTTTTATTTTTAAATAGGCACCATAACGTTCATCAGTTAGACTCATGTACGGCTGAGGAAGGTGGAAAAAAATAAGAAATTCGGAATGCCATCGGATTGCAGAATCCCTCCCGATACGTTCTGCACGGTATTTTCTCCGGAACATGATGATAATTATAAGGCTATTTTCTTGGCGATTGAATAATATCATATCTTAAATAACAGAACTCAATGGTCAGAATTTATCCCCGATTTCGTTGATGTATATATCGCCGCGCAACTTGGTACACTTCGGTAGCCAACCGCCTTTAGCACACAATCCGTACAGGAATAAGCATATGGAGAAGATCTCCGTTTTTCAGGTATGGAAAAGAAAAAAAAAAATAATTTTGAGGGTGGGCTCTGATTAAAGCGAGAGCTGGGCAGGTCCTCAAATATTTGCTCATCTTCGTGGGTCGCTTCGCAGTTGTTTGTCGACTTCTCAATTATTCTTTTAATGACTTAATCTCGTTTATTACACTGCTCCGGGAAGAGGTTGAGTAGAAATCTGTGGTGCGCTTCCAAAGATTGGGGTTAAAAGAGGATAGCAGTGATATACGTCGTATATTTTCCCTCACACGTGTTGGTGGGGAGGGGGAGGTGGAGGAGGAGTGAGGGGTTGGGGAAGAATGCGAGCCCACCTAATCGAGTCTGACCCGAGGAAGGATTGCAAGTGGATGTGTTCACGGCCACCCATCCACCTGATCCCTATCTCTTCTTACGCCTTACCTTTAAAAGACGCCCAATTATATTGAGGAGGGAATCGCCCCTATAGCCACTAGATTCCCGAGGTTAATATAATTTGTGGCAATAACTTCATTTAGGTTTGTTTTGGATTTCAAAATAAGCTAACTGAACTTTAATGTAGCCAAACTACCTTTTTTTAGAATATCGCACACGAAATTCCGCTTCGATATGTGGCTGATTTCGAATGGAGTAAACGCTATGTCGGTTAAATGGTGCTTACAAGGGCAATGTTGGAAATAATCTGTGAATTAGGGACGGTTGTTTTCGAGATTAAAAACTAATTCAAACGGTTGATTTAATGTTTGTTCAATTTTTATTTTCTTTATTGACATTTATATTTCTTAACTTAATATTTATGTATACTATATTATATTGCTTTATTTTATAATTATATGTAAGATTTTTTTAAATTTTTATGTCCTGTTTGTGATTCATATTAACGTAATATTCGCACAAACGAATTCAAAATATAACGGCTTTTCGGTCAAAATGCTTCAGAAAATTCCCAAGTTTTTATTTACAGCTTTTTATTTAAGTGCTAAAAGCACGATGAGCAATGGTGTGGCGTAAATTGTGCCCCGTTGGTTTTCTTAGCAATATCCATTCGATACAAAAAAAACCTCAGCAAAGAAAAAATATGTTTCAAAGTCTGAGATAGGTCATGAAGATCAATAAAAGAAATGGAAATAATGAGCGCACCAAAAATTGCCTTATGCATACATTAACTCCTCCTTGATTCGAAATCTAGGATGTGGACTCGGGAGTTCTCTGTTGGTGGCAGAGGCGCCTAACCCCCAAGCCATCCTTCGCTATCCAGAAGTCGACTTTCTTTAATTTTTTGTTGATGCATATTAGAAATACTGAGACAAATTATCTTTTATAAAAATCTCATTCATACAGCTATAAGACCAGTTTGCAAACATTTGCTTTTAATTTTTCAAATTTCTCTCATAAGGCAGAGAGAGTTCTATGAGCGAATTACGTGAAAAATAAATAATATTGGGCGTGACTTTATTAAATCGCTTTCGTGTTGAAATGAAAGAGCTTCGCTGGTTCTTTAATAATGGAACGTAAGGATAGTGAAATAAGGTAATGCAAGGAAAGGGAAAAGGATATTCTTCGTAATAACTCTTCTTTATGACTAGTTAAGAAATTTTCTAAGAGTCTACGGTGGCCGCCTTATTCTTTTCCTCTAAATGTGGCTGGCCATGGGCGTTGAGATTGTGGCTTTGTCGGCAGGGGAATGAGGGGGGTGTCCTGTAAAGAGTGAAGCTAGATTGCTTTTCAATGTGTCCAAAGTTTTACATTTCTACATTTGAAAATGACCTGAGAAAGCAGAGCATGGATAAACCCACTTTGAGCGCAAGGATAAATCTCGGCGTGACGTGCCTTCTTCAACCCTTCTGGATTTCCTCTCTCAGAAGTCGTTTCTCCCTGCCTCGAGCGAAAAAAGAAAGCGCCCGGAGAAGAAGGTACGTTCTTAAAGTCGTTGATTGATCGCGGTGTATCTTGGGTCGTGAGCTCTCGCTCGGATCGCCTCCAGCGCAGTGGTGTGAAATCTCGAGATGGGAAATCGTAGAGACGCCGAGCAGATATCATTAATGCATGTGAATGGTGCGATTTTTAATCCCACAAATCTCCCGTTGCTGCAGTCACGTTTCTCCGCCATCTTTGATTGCGAATTACGTATCTCGTTGAGCACTTCTGTACGTGAGCTTCGATCTACCCTTACATCGCTCCTGTACTGAGTGTCCAGTTCAATTCTGTGGAAATTGAAGTGGATTTACATTTTGTGGGAAACGACGAAGGTCAAAGACTTTGACATATTAACTGATTTGATTAGTTTTTAGCGAAATATGTATATGTTAACATTTGTACACTCACCTATCATTATAGTGAGTACCCAATATTGATGATCCTTCAAGCATGATGATTATTTATTATTATCCTCTGTCTGGTTACGGTGTAACCAGACAGAGGATACCTTGATAGCCATTATTACAGTGCTGGCTATACTCTGCCATGCACTCATGTGCAGCATTCTGGACCCGATAATCGTGAGTAAGGAGCGTAAACCCCTATTGCGTAACAGATGTATTACCCTGCGTAAACGCCCTCACCCTCTCGCCATTGCCATTTGTAGGTTTCTCCCATAGTTGGCATCTATATGTTTACGTTAGAAGTTAAAGCCGAAAGCTACATTAAATATACCCGCCTTGCGTATGCTGCCACTCCGACTTCCAAAAGCCCATAGACTTGGAACGGGGCGATATCGAGCCATGCTAAGACAAGAGCATGATTTACCACAAAGATTCGCAACTGAATATTGCGTTGCAACGTATTAAGCAAGTGTGTCGATTCCCGATGCAGCAAGACTTCTAATCTTCACTGAATTACGTTATTAACTAATAACCCTTTTCCGGTCCTTTTTCTTCCTCTATCGTGAGGAGGCAGAAGTGAAAACACAAAAGAAATGCCTTTGGCGAAAAATTAATTTTTCCTCAGTATGGAATTGGAAAATAGTAATCTGCCCCGCATTCTTCATCTGCTTATTAAAATCAATTTGTCCACATGCGATGCATCAATATTGCGATGTATCGTAGGTTCCTAAAAAGTTAGACTGCTTCCGATTCGCTAATATATCGAACCAATTCATCGAGCGTCTTAAAAAGATTCATGATTTATTCGCATTCAATGTCCATACGTGCGGGCCCTGTGCAGTAGTTGTTCATTGTCGACTGCTATATCAATCGACATCGAGGTGTAATACCAGCTGTAATGAACTGGAAAATTCTCCGAAATAACTATTCTTGATAATGAAATGTGTATTTTGCGATGTTTATTTGCCAATTTCGATGCATGATCACAATTTCGGTAGAAGCATTCATGGCTCGCATCGATGCTGATTCCCTCGCTGGATTTCCGCAGTCCTGTGCAGAATAGCTTCCTTGTGTTCGTCCTCGAGCCCTGGTGGCAGAGGAGTTATTGTGGGTGGACCGGCGCGGCGTGGTAATCCCTTGCAAAATGTGCGCTCCCTCCCTCACCATCAATCATTTCCCTCCTCCGCCGCCCCTTGGACTCCTTGTCTCTCGCGCTCCGCTACTTGCCCTGCAAAATGGATGCTAATAAATTAGATTCCAAAGACTGCTCGCATTATAAGGCACGGGTTGGCCTTTCAGGCAACAACCGCGGAGCGATTCCAATATATCTTTCGCGGCCGCAAGTTCAAAGTTGCTCTTTAAAAAACCGAGACAGTGTATAGTTACTCTGCCGCTCAAATTGGTTAGAGGATTCGCAAGAGGCAGTTTTGGGTGAGTTCGGCGAGATCTAGACCGCCATTGGAAGGAAGTGTGGGATAACTGTTTTCCACAAATCCTGACCCAGTGTAACATTTTTTCCTAGTGTAATTTTAGGTGCTAACTGAAACTTGCAGTATTACAAATGCATTTCTTTACGGCGAAGGAGCTGAAACAGACAGTGAAATTGCAACAAAAATGGGAAAGTTACCTAATATTTTCGCTCAGACAACTCTAACTTCCATTCATAAGCTGCAGGTAATGAAATACGTCACATAGCGATATGCACTTGTACCGAGATGTAGCGCATCGTTATCGTAAGAAATAGTTGCTACAATCTGTTCCCTAGATATATCTTTGCAGTATCTAGAAGCCCATTTCACAGCTCGTTTAATCAAATTGCTGGAGGTAAATTATTAGTAGCTGAGTACGGAAAAGTATCAATCGGCGTTTGGAGGAAAGGAGTTTTTGAAAATCAAATTTATCAAATAAACCAGATAGTTGATATTTTTCCGGAATGAATCAAATGATGATAGAAGAGAAAATGTAAAATGATTTAATTTTTATAAAAATCCATGGTTAAACTTCCTGATATGAAATATTTGCAATTTATCCTCATAAACTTCAAGTCATTTTGGCTTCAAATGTATGATTTTTCACTCTAATTCTGTAAGGTGTTTGCTAAAATCGTGCAAAATAAATTTGAGAAATGTGGTGATAATTTATTTAAAAACGGAATAGGATGGTCCTAATACCTGTATCACTGTCTTACATGTATTAAAGCACGCAAGAAGCTTTCTGAAGCGCTCCCATTATCAGGAGAAGGCGTTCGTCGGAAGTCACATGTTTGAGCGAATAAAGTTGAGATAGTCAACAGAATCGCTTTTTCCAGCAATACTTCCTTTTTTTCCTTCGCTTCCTCGCGGATAAGGGTGTCTGCGAGGGATGTCTGTGTTGGGCCCTTAGAAAGCCCTTGCTTAGCCAAAGAATTCCAGCGTTCGGCGCTGAACTGAATAAAAATATTTCCTGACGATAGAGGGAACACGCGTTATTTCTTTTGTTAGCGGGACTGCCAGCAATTTGTTAGCGCCTTATCGATCAGAAGTCTTCAATGCAATACCCTCTTCATCCTCCGCGGAACGAGTAGCTCTCTCCTCAGGGTAAACATATCCAGAACGGCTTTTGCGAATAGCACCAAGCAAAGGAGCCTTCATGGAAGAAGAGTCTGTCCCGAACGAGGTTGATTTATGCTACCACTTCCCTCTCTTTTTAAACGCTCAAATTTTTGTTTTTGAAGGTATTTACACTCTTGAGATATAGCGCTGGAGTGTTCCTGAGTTGGATAGATTATATTTATTGAATATAAATTTCTTTGAATAGCCGCAGTTATAGTTTATTTTCCGCTGAAATTCGACCCACTCTCTCGTCATTTTTGCAATGAACCCATTTAATAGTATGCCTTAATTCGGGCGAGGGCCTTCACTTAGGTGCTAGGTGAGTGGGAACACTACAAGAATCATCTGTTGTAGTATTCTAGGGACCGGAAGATTGAAATGGCAAAATCTGAGATCACATATTGCATTTGATTGCTATGATGGCAATGTTTTGTCATGTTGTTTATTATTGTTGTTATTTATCTTGGGTATTCCCAATAAATATGACGCTCACGTTGTTGGATAAGCTCAGGATGTCAATAAAATCTATTCAAAGGTATTTCATACGGTAACTTATTTCCAGTTCCCAGAATAGTATTTACATGTTAATAAAAGCAATGAGCCGGGGTTCCAATACTAGCCCCAAGTTATGGTTGCTTCGAGCCAAAATTTTGCATTCTCGAAAATGTTTACACTCTAGGTCTGCTTGAAGTACAGGACATAGTTTGTGAAGCTGCCGTCAAACTTCAACCCTCTCAACAATACCACCGCCAGTTAACTCTTTCGCCGCCAGAAAAGGCAGCACCTCTTCCCACTCGCATCCGCTAAAGCTTGCCGCGTTTGCTATGTATCAATTTTCTTCTTTGTCCGAGGGTTTCGAAGACGCGGCAGCAGAAAGGCCACGGCAAGTGGGAGAGAATCATTACGGCCGCCTCGGCATCCGCTCCCTCCTTTGTGACCGTGTGCTTAGGCTGGGAATTGGGGCATAGGGGATTATCGTCCTTCCATTGTTCTCCGGGGGCCTTGTATCCACCGCCGCACCCCATTCCACTCCTCCCCCCGCGCTCTACCCTCGCCTACCCCACTCGCTACCGCCGCGTCTCCAGTAAGCTGAAAGCTGTGCGCAATTTCCCAACCCAACCCATTCCAGCACTTCGATTCGCCAAAAGCGACACACGGAATTGGGCCGGAACGATATCCAGCCATGCATCGACCTGTGTATGATACATCTCCAAAATTCTCCAATAAATACTACATTTACATGAAAACCCTCATCATCAGACAGTCAGTAATCCGCACATTGATTTGATCGTACTTCTTCGTCAATTTTTCTTTGAATCAGCCTTAAAACATTGCTCTTTTTTTTACATGAAAACAGTCACTCACTAAAAGATTCAAGACGAAGATGGTTTGGATAGATGATGGCAGAGCTCATCTCGTATTAAAGCAACCGATGTGGGAGTTTCACGCGCTCAGGGGTCATTTCCTTTTTTTTTGCTTCCACGCACCCTGATGGTTTTTTTTACCCTGGATTCAAAACACAAACACAATAATTTGTTCTTAAACCACAAATATTTTTGCAGAGGTCAGATTACTCGCAAGCTTCTGACCTTTTCTCACGACGATATTCTTTTAATAATATACTTTTAATTGATTGAATACCTTGAAATTCTCAGTGTATTTACAGTGGACCGTTTTCGAAATTTTGCCTATCTTAGATGTAAAAAGAGAGAATATTGGAGAATATACCAAGGATTTTTAATTTAATATGCAGGCAAATGTTGAGTGAAATGTAACTCATATTTTCTGAAATGAATAGGATAATACCTTTAGCTTTAAAGCGAGTGTTCCGTCACAAAGAAGACCGGCGGAGGAGGAGGGAGGAATCTTCTCAAGACCTGCTGAAGTTATCTCATAGTCACTAAAATGTGGAAATGAATCGGAGTACGAACGAGCAGATACCTACCTTCTTCCCAACTTAATTCATTTGCCTTTGCTATGGAAACTATAGAGGTCATAGGTATTTCCCTTTTGTCCTACTATCTTGTATAGTTTCTATTAGAGACGCAGTAATCTATGAATTATGAATTTGAGGGTGTTTTGCTCTGTAGGTCTCATTGCTTCGAAAACTCACCTGAGACCCTTCCTTGATGTGAGAATAATCTAGTCTACTCTTCGGAGATGCACGTATGAATGCGTTGTTAGTTCTTCGTGGGCCATTTCATGGAACAATGCTTGGATTGATTAAATTCACCTCTCAATAGGGTAGTTTCCTTCATCAAAGAAAACGAAATGCATTGATTGCGATTCGCTACCCACCATTAGTGTATTCATAATATACAAATTATTTGGATTTAGAAATCCCAGTTTAGACGAATGGCAATGGTAAATTTTTAAAGAAAGTTTTCTTCGTTTGATAAGGTATTAATAATCCTTATTTAAGCCACGCGCTACCTGATAGCAGGGTACTCTACAACTAGATAGCAGCCTGCATCGTAGCGGCGCCCAATACTCTCGCCCCAATGTCACCTCACACGGCGGAAGCGGGAAACAGAATGACGTCACACGGGTTTTTCCCATCATTCATGCTTAGCCGTCGCGTTTTCGCGCGCTTGAAAATTTTCACTTTTCATTTAATCGCGAAAAATAGATATGGTCATTTAAAAATCTAAAAGCGTGAAATGCGGAGTAATAGCCTAAATCAAAAGGTTATTTCTCCAGGAGTAATTATCTTTTGATTTAGGCAATAAAAATGTTAGGAAACCACCCTATTCTATCCAACGCCAAGTTTTTTCCTAATGTTATTTCCTTCTTGACGTTCCTTAATAGGCACATAATCCCGCCTGTATTTTATTTCCTGCCACCGTATTTTACTTCTTTAAAACCCGCGAAAGTATCTCTCGTTCTATAAATTGAACGCTTTTAGCAAGCAGTTCACTACGAAGCAATGGCGGTCGAGCGCGTGTGAGACATCATAGTTCTGTATCAAATGTATCTTGGTGGTCTTAAGTGCTGCGATTTTTTCCCACCTCGTTTTTACCACGTCAGTGAGTTTAATTTTCTCGCTACGTGGCCAACCCCCTTTCATCTACATCTACATAATAACCTGCGAGCCACCTCTAAAGTGTTTGGCAGGGGGTGATCAATCACCAGCATGCGATTGGACTCCCACATGCACACCACACAGTCCGAAATACGTCACGCATACAAACAAAACTACCATATGCTTTTAGAAATAATAATAAAAATAAGAAACATGCATTAAGTTTTACGTAGGTTAGTAGGCTACACTACAAGTCATCTATTTATGAGTTCATACCCACTCCAGACTTTAATTGTTTATCTCGTAATGTTTTATCCTGGTATCTATCTAGGCATGTCGTCATAAAAAAGACTACAATAATCAAATGAAAGGAATACCATGGTGTAATATTATATGTGTGGAAATAGGAGGAAAGTCCTTATGAGATTTTAGCTTATAGAGAAGGGTACTAAGTTTATTGCATGTATCGTAACATGATGTTCCAATACAGATTTTTTGTGAGGGTCTGTCCAAGAGCGCGAACTGAGTCCCGGAGTGGTTTTTGATGGCCACCGACTCCAGCTGAAAGACGGTGATTTTTATCTATTGAGAATCCTAGCGTTCCCGATGATGGCAGCTTTCGTCTTAATAGAGTTCAGAATATGGAAATTCTCGCCCAATCATTTTGTGATTTCTCTTATATCTTGATTCATTAGATAAATATTACCAGCTATTTTTTTCAATCGAATAATGGGTGTATATTTGAAGATCATTTGTATACATAATATACTTATAATAATACTTACTTATAATATTGTTATTTGCGATATAAATGTCATTGACGAGTATAGAAAATAGTAGGTGACCCAGGACAGATCCCTGGGGAACTCCGCAAGATATAGGAATCCAAACGGATAAATTATTATCAGGTTCCACGGCTGCTTATGACCTCTTGCCTAAGTAGGAGCAAAAACAGTTTAAAACTGAACACGAGAGACCAAGCTTCACCATTTTAAGGATGAGAAGTTTATTATCCACTCGTTAGAAGTATGCAGTGAAACTGAAAAGGAATAGCATCGCATTCATTGCCCTATTAAAGGCAAGTCGCGTGTCGTCGGTAATACTTCGCAGGGCAGTCTACGTTCTGAATACATACCGATAACTTGATAGCAGAGAGTCAAGTTTGTCATATTAAGTTAAGTTTTATCCAGCTCTTAGGCATTTCATTATAAAGAAGGCCGCAGTAAACATAGGAAGGGAATGCGAAGGAGGAGTTAAATTATTTTAGGGGTGGAAATAGGAGCTTAGAGAGCTTTTCTCCAGTTTTCCTCATTATATAATTTGTTTCAACTCTTTGTGCAACCTTCAGATACACGATTTATTTAAATGCGGAAAGTTACACCATAAATTTCGTGTACTGAAACTGATCGTCGATCAAGAGTCTTAAGAAAGAATTGACACAGCTCTCCCATTGATACTCCTTTCAGTCATTCTTTTCTAGCTGATGTCTCCATGTTCCTGGGTTTCACCGCGTGGATTTTCTTTGTGACGACAGTTTCGCCGGTATTCCAACCGGGGTCTTCAGATCGAAATTGTCGTCACAAAGAAAATCCACGCGGTGAAACCCAGGAACATGGAGACATCATCTAGACAACGCCGCGGAAAACTACGCATCAAATTATTTTCTAGCTATTTTGTTTTTTTTTTCCTTTTTAACGTCCGATATCATCTGTTCCATTGATGGTGTCCACGGCTTTATTTTACCCTTTTCCGGTCCTGAATTGAGTACTCGTAAAATATAACGTTCATATATGAGTATTTTCTTCTGCATCCAGTCTGAGTATGTGGATGTATTTTTACTTTTGCGGTATAATAACGGTAGCTGGAAATTTTGAAACCCTTCTTTGTACCATAAATAAGGGTGGAAGACTACAGGGCCTCTTATTTACCTCTAGTATAACTCCTACAATGCGAATACACCAGCGCTTGGCTTTATCTTATAAGCTCATTTCCTTGGCTCTTTTTCTTCACTTGTCGTATCGCTCCCGCTCGCTGCGTGGGTGATGAGAAGGCCTGTTTGGTGATTGACGTACGTGGAGCGCAACACCCGCCTCCGTTCCCACCCAAGTTTACTTTGGAAGTGTTTTTTCGCGGCGGCGTGTACAGAAAGAAAGAGCCCTTTGAATCTTCCTCAGTCTCCTCCGACATAGAATCTTCCTCGCCTTTCAACGGCGTCAAAGTCGGCTCAAAAGATATTCTTCTATCGCAAAGACTTTGTCTCACTTCGACCGAAAGCTCTCCTCGCGAAAAAGTTCTCCCACCCAGGCTCTCTCCTTTCATTCTTCACCTTCCCGCCATGCAGCGCGGAGGCCGTCGCAAGCAATCGCTCCTTTTCCCCTTTGAAGCGCCAAAAGGAAAATAAACAAATGACTAGGACAGGCGCAGGTCATTACTCACGGCTAGATTTTCTTTCGTCGCCTGCGTTTGATAGATTGCCCACCTTTGGAGCGCCCTCTTTCGTCGGAACAATCGACCCCTTGATGGGAAATTTAATCTCTCTTAAAAATTATTTTCACCGAGTCTCCCATATTTATATTGCATTTTAGAGTTATCATACTCTTCTATTTTACTCCATGCACTAAGGCACCAAGTCGGATTTCATTGGAAAGTATGTATAAGTTCGTGGCTTTGAGAAGATGCGTGTTGGTGTATTTTTTAAAATAACCGATCACCTCTTGTGAACTCTTTCTCCTGTGCTTCGGCCTGTCTTCCGTGGCAGTGCAGCCTAGCCTTCGCCATCAGCGGTTTCTTCCTCTTTTCAATCCTCCCTCCCCCCCCTGGCTCTATTTCTCCAACACCCTCCATCACTCGGTATTTTATACGTTTGCAAAATATTACCTGACAATGAAAATTGTTTCCAAAGTTCGGTTCGGTGAAATGGTTTAATTTATGTGGATGTTTAACGTTGGTAGGTATTCAATTTTCACATGAATATACGAATCTCGCAGACTTATTCCTAATAAACATACCTACATTTGGTGCCTACTTTGGAACTATCGATTACTTCTTTTAAATATTACTCACGTTTTCCTATGAACTGGATCTGACGATGACTCACAATGCCGAAACTATGACTGCTCTGCGCTAAAACTGTGGGAAACGAACCAGAACCGTTTTTATTGGAAATGCCATTGATTTCCTCCCAGTGGGACCGTAAAAATTGTTGGATAGTCTTTGAAAATAAAGTTGAAGCTCTTTTTACGTGCGGAGGGAAAAACAATATTTCGTTACTGTGAGCCATACAATCATTAGATTTATTTTTTATATCGAAAATTTATTATAATTTTTTTTCTGTTATCAGGTACTTTCATTACTCATTGCAGATTTATTACATTCTTCCAATTTCAATTTTTTGTGTACATTATAGATACATATTTACATATAGAAACATGAAAAGCCTGCCTTTACATTTTCAGGAAATATAGAGGATATAAAATTAGCTCGTAGCCTAGCCTCTTTCGTACCAGTTTTATATTCAGCAGAAAAATACATTCTTGTCTTTTTCTTTTAACATGTTTGTATTTTCTGTATACTTCCAATTTCCAGGCTTTTATTTTTTCATTTTTTCCATTAATTGACCACATTTATTACTAAATGAATTAAAAAAATATGTATAAATGAATTGGTCCACGAAACTTCGGCATAGGCAAAACCAATGCGGAATGATGTGCATGAAATTCGTTTGAATAGCATGATTTATTTTTGTGTTTAGCGGAAACTTGCTCAAAATGCAGTGAGGGAGAAGCGAGACGGATTGAATGCAGTGGGTAGTGATTCTCGCTCCAGGTTCCAGCCGCTCCGAGATTTCTCCCAATCCCTCGCAATCTGCCTTGTCGCATATCCGCTCAGCCCCACGAGAGAACCTGCAAACACGGCAGCATGCCTCGGCGGTATGCCCCGCGCCTGGCGCCCCTCATTTGTCCCTCAAAGCGTGAATCTGCACCGATCCAGCGCAAACAATCCGGCCTGCACTTCGGATTGGCCCTGAAACGGCTGAGCCTTTCAGTAAATGGCTAGTTTAGAGTGGTCCTAACCAGGGGACGACTATCGACAGTTTATGTTCTTGCGTTGTTGTTCCGTATTTCTCTACTGCTTTCCTCGTTGTCGGCATGGGTTCGGTGAGTTGGCGGAGGAAAATAATGCAAATCTGCATTAGCCTAACAATCATTATGTTTTGATTTGTTCCATAGCTTCACTGAAATTTTGTCTTCATCCAGAAGGCAAAGCTTTGGAAGATGATGGTAATGAATTAATCTTAAGCACTCCTGAAAAGAAACAGAATTCAGCGGTTGCTTTTTAACTTCTGCAATATTTATCTCTCAACAAGTTATCCATTTACCACTTAACTTTCAAATTTTGTTTTCCTCGCTTAGTAATAAATCGATTTCACAGGATTCTCATAAATTTCTACGCTCGCATAAAGTTTGAGGAAAAAAAAGCCGCTTCGAACTACAAAATGGCCTTCTCAAATTCTGTATCGGTCGATTTAAATTCTGAATATTATTTTATATTAAGTAAATATTGCTCTCGTGAACACCAAGCTACTGCATTAAAGTAAATTCAATTAATTTCCAACACAAAATGCATATTGACGCAATTGTAGGAGGGGACATAGATATTTTGTTGGGGTTAAAATTTATGAAGTTTAACTTTGATATAATCCATACTTGATTCCGCTTTAAAGGAAATGAAGTTTTATGAGTATTTCAACCATAAACAG
Organism: Ischnura elegans; assembly: GCF_921293095.1. Classification (NCBI taxonomy): domain Eukaryota; kingdom Metazoa; phylum Arthropoda; class Insecta; order Odonata; family Coenagrionidae; genus Ischnura; species Ischnura elegans. Next base: position 107,929,346 of record NC_060254.1, on the reverse strand, counting down.
AAGAAAATGAGGGAAGTGAACCAAATATTTGCAGTTTTGCGCATCAATAAGTAGCACTAAGTAAGACGCCAAACATGTCCTTAAAAATATATATGAGGGAGCGTCTGTATTCCTTCTTTGTGCTTAGAAATCTAAATTACTTGGAATGCTTACTGGAATTATAAGATATTTTGCAGATATTTGCTCGGTATTATCGACAGAGCTCAAAATATTCGCTGGAATATTACAAATTATTAACTTTTTATTTTATCCGAATTATGCCATGCTTATTTTGGGTATCATTTTCTGCATTTTCGAAGGCAGGGATAAAAAAAAGTGCGACCTTTTCAGGGAATCCTTGATTTTTGAATTGGCATTTATGAAAAATTAAATAAAAATTAAATAAAAATTAACAGCTTTTTTCTAGAATTACACCACACATACGTGTAATTTCGGCCCCGAAAATGGAAATATCACTTAATAGCTGCAGTTATTCGTTCATTATCGTCGAATAAAGACTTCGCGCTGGGCTTAGATTGCTCGAACAATTGAGAATGGACATTTCTAAGGGCGAAACAGAGAACATTACATTTGAGCCACACTATAATTCCAGGTCCGATAGAAGCGATAAATTAAGAGAGATTTTTTACCGAACGGATAGATAGTGGAATTCGTTTTCCCCCGAACCATAAAGGACTTTAATAAACGCTAGTCCCAACTTCGTTAGAGCACTTAATTTTTTTTTTTTTTTTTTTACTGTAAACGGTTGGTGTCCTAACACCCCCTGCCACACGCCTTTTAGGCGACTTGCGGGGTATTATGTAGATGTAGATGAACGTAAACAATGTCCATTCTTTCATTTATGATTTAAAGGCTATATTACATGAAATGCTTAAGCTCATTTCGAGATTTTTCACTGATGAGAGACAATACTCAAAATATGCAAATAACAAATTTAGCAGATAGTGCACTTCGCATCGTGCATCATGTGTGTAAATGCTGCGTTGCCGTGACTTTTTGTACAAGAACAGGAAATCGTGGATATTACTTTTAGAGCGTCGAGATTTCCGTGAAAGGTAGTTGGTTCCCTTAAGCGGTCGTCTTATCCGACAGAACACAAACCCGCTCCACTTCTCTTCCGCTGCACTTACGCTGCAGAATTATGCCTCCCTCTCTCTCTCTCTCTCTCTGTGCGAATTAGGCCGAGTTTAACATCGATCTCCTCGGCCGAACCGCCCATACACACACATACGTACAGCACTCCCATCCCTCTCTTTCTCTCAGTTTCCTCCTCGCCGTCTCATCGCAACCAACACGGGTAAACCTCGGCACGCTGAAATTTCCTGCACATGCTCCGCGCCGCGCATCGGCTTATATTTCATTGGGTGCGGCGGGCACTCCCCGACAATTGCCGCACGAGGGTGCCGGTGGACTGATCTAAAATTCAGGCCGCACGTGCTGCAGTGGGGAATGGAGTGTTTTTGGGTTCGAGGCTACGTGCGGGGATTCGATTGTTTGCTCCGCTGACGACTAAATTGATAATTTTCGAAAATGTTTTTCGAGTTTATATCGGCACGAGGAGACATCAATTCTGCTCCGTCGGTCTTTTTTCTCTACTTATTGCACATTTATTGCAAACTTTTGCTCTCACCTTTTTTCCTGAAATTTCCATGGCACACGCAACTGATTCTGATCACCATGATTGTTTCTTAAGTAACAAAATTTTACCATGGTATTTTATAATGTGAGAGATTTTTACATTTTGTAGAAGGGGAAATATTTAAAAATGTCTGTTCCATATAATCTGGCAAATTCAAAAAACTTATGGGAGTTGGAATCAAGTTGTGAGACGCATAAATGGCCAAAATCCACCTGTCGAGGTAGAGTTAGGCATCGCCTTAAAGGCGCCTAAAGTGTTGGTTGGAGCGTAAAATAAATGATGAAAGATGAAGACATGATTAAGTAAACAAGAGACATTCTCATGAGATCTGATTTGCGTCTGCGCCGAAATAACTGGCCAAACTTAACTGGGATCTATCTCATGGTATGAAGTTAACTGCTTATGCTAGCGTGATGAGAATATTTACACTAAAATTTGGGAATAACTTTTGGTTGCATTAAACGCTACTTTGCTCATATATTTTTGGTAAACTCAATTATATCAAACTCCCATTTTAATTTAATTTATAAATGTTCACTAGTTTAATCTACCCTGTTCAAATCCCGGTCGATGTGCGAGGTGGCACAACGAAAAGATTATGCTATTGGCGAGCTTTACCCACACCTATACACACCATATTTTGCGTTAAATTTTAAGTAAAGGTATTTCGAATCGATACGTCGAAAAACCACAGGAATGCTGCCCAACTTCAAAAACCACCGAACACGCAAGCTTTCCTTGACATCCACCCTTGGAGCTTTATCGCCTCGCAACGAGTCGTCCCACATAACTCTCGCCTCGCTACGATTCTCGCTCGCTCAGAAAGAAGTGCCCTCATCTCCCGAAACCTCACCCCCATCTGGAGGAAGCTCCGAAAGAGATAAATGCGGTACTTGAGCGGTAGGGGGAGGGGATGAAAGGTGGTGTGGTGGAATGGGGTTGAAAACGTACAAAAGGAGGGCAGGCCAACTTCATTCCAACGATTCGATTCATGCGATTTTGCATCATTCAGTCCAGAAGTCTCCAAGGTCGTACAAATCTCATATAAAATATACAAATAAGTATTCGGTTTCTAAGAACTCAGCATTCTTGTTTATAATTCTTAGGATTCTCAAACGAATAACGAGACATAGTCCATTCAGTTCATCGAAATGAGTCTTTCGTCGTGAACGATTCACTCATGCAGGTCACAGCTCAAAGTTGAGGGTGTTCGGAGTGGGTCACAGAGAGAGAGAGAGAGAGAGAGCGAGTGCGATAAGGAAGGTGATGTGGTGGTCGTGGGGAGGAATTCTCATTTCGGAATGCCAGACGCCCGTGTCATGCCCAAAAAACGTCGCACCCGAACCCCTTCTGGTTCTTTTTCTTCTTGCACGCAAGAGGGCTATTCCGCGAAGAGTTCATCTGACGTTTCGCCCGGATGATGGCGGGCTTATTGTTCTGAAATAAAGAAATAATTTTAAGTGTCACTCCACCCCATCCCTCGTCAACCTAACTAAAGCTAAATAACCTTCATCTCTTCATGTTCTTTCTCCAGGCTACGCATTACCGCGTTCAACCAATCTCCTTAAAATCATTTTGTGTCAAGAATAGACCGTATTTATCATTATAATGTTTTTAAAATCTGAAAATACTCACCCCAATATTCTCTCGAATGAATTTTTTTTTGTTTTCGAAGCATTAAGAATTGTTTAAGTGGATGGTCTTGACACCTTAAAAATTTCAATGGTTTAGCATAATTTTCATAGGAGCGTACGCAGTGAAAAAAGACAGAAATCTATCGATCGGGTGTGATGGGTCTCCTTAAACGTATATTTCACACAGTTGTCTTATTTCTTATGCCTGACGATTATACATTAATTTTTGGCTGAAAGCATCACTTTATGACAGGTAGAAATAGAAAAAAATAACTTAGTACATAACTCTCGTCAACTCCTGGTTACAGTTTTAGCCACCAACAGCGCTGGCTACAATTTCCAACACAAAATGCAACTAGCGGCTAGATTCCATTGACTATGATCGCGTAACGTGGCATAAGTGAATCTTTTCTAATGTCCAGCTCTTTTTTCCTCTCCCTCTCTCAAATTTTCACGTATGTCAATCGCGCAAGAGGCTTTGCCAGTGCCAGCGCAGTGCCATGGAGACAAAGGTGAAAAGTGAGAATCAAAGGAGGGAGTGAGCCGTGTGTTGGGTCTGGAATCGCGATAGTTTGAATTCGGATCGGTTTGAGCATGCAAACCAGTTTTCCCTCTTCCACATTCCTGCTTCTGAGGCACTAATACACTTTTTGACGTCTGGTATTCTAACGCCGTCGCATACCGTCGTGATTGACTATCGATGATTAGAATGCTCCATTAATTGAATCAGTTAGTTGAAAGTATGCCCACAAAACTTTTGTAAATTATAGTACATATGTTTCAATTGTTTAAACGCAATTAGTTGCAGACCTCCAAGGAAATTTAAAAAAAGGTCGTGTATGATAGCCAAAAACGGAGGCAAACTATGAGCCCCCGACTTCCATATTACAATGGGGAATATAAAAAGTTCGCCAATGAGTAGAATATGTTAATAGCATCATTAAAAAATCTCGATAAATATCGTTCTACGTGGATATCAGATTTGGAGGAAATAAATTTTCAGAATGAAATAAGCATGGCGAAAGCAAAAGCTGTAAACCTTGTCAGCCAATCAGACTTGTAGGTGTTATTTCAATCGCACGGTCGTGAACTAAGCCATTTCAGTTTCGGCGCGAAAGACCTTGTCTGATGAGCTGTCAATGATACGTTGACATAGGTAAGAAATCGGGAGGCGATGAAGGTTCCGTGTCTAATTCATTCGGAAGACATTGAGGAGAAAGCGACTGGAGATATGGGGACATAGAGATGTGAGGTGGAAAGAGTTTGCAGTTGGAGACAGTAAGGGGATTGTGTCCCCTCTTCTACGCCGCAGGGAGGGGTTTAACGGATGACTGAATGCAGCGCGACACGAGAATGATGAATGTGAGTCATCGAAATTTGAATCAAGGGCAGAAGCGGGTCGGGAATGTATGATGGGCACAGGGATTCAACCAGAGCTGGTCTCTTTTGTTAGTGGTGGAGGGAGATGAGGCGGTTTGAAGCGATGAGTTTCAGGATAGGGGCTTAAATAGCGTATGACAATACACGTGGCTCACGAAAATAATGGGAGGTGCGAGGTAAACGTCCAAACGTTTATATTTTTCTGACGATTTTTCGATACGGATAGCATATCCGTAAATGATTGTAGACCTGTAAATGATTATAGGTAAATGTTTATAGATTATTATGTAAATCCGTAAATGATTATAGGTTTATTTAATGATTATCTTTATTTCGGGACAATTTTGGACAATAATCTATCATGAATGAAATTTTCTATAAGTTTTTAATCCTCCAAGCGGGATTCACGCGGGAATCCATCCAAGCGCGGAATGTATATTGTAAATGGTTCATAATAGAACTACGTCAAAATACAATCCGCATTCAAATAAATCCGTCGTAATGCACTGACTATCAACTTCATGTATGATCCAGACTTTCCTTTCGTAACCGATATATTATTGATGATGCTTTCAAAAGTGTGGAGAAGAGAGAGCTTGAGTTCTATTGCAAATGTAATATTTCGCAATTAATTTTCCGCAGTAATAATCTTTGATAGACATATGGGGTCTTCTTATTGGATTTTAATGTATTCATTGAAATAGCCAGTATCGTAATCATTCTTATCGCTGTAGCGATAAGTTCATAAAATATATCGAAGAAGCAAGTCATCCCGTGTTCGGGGTTTCAAAGTAATGTTGAAGAAAATAGTAAATACTTTTAAAATAACTAAAAAGTAAAACGGAAATTTTTAATATTCCATCAACAAAATGCAGAGACAATGAATCACACGATCGTCTGATGAAGACAAAGAGTCGAAGGGAAATTTAGCTGTAAAGAAAGTATTCACATGCATGAAACCAATTGCGAAGGATTTAAAAGAGAAGACATACTTAGGTGTCAGTAGGATATTTGCTAAAAGAGACGGTGGGAGTGAAAGGTGTTGGTTTCAAACTCTCCATAGTAATGGAGGACCACGGCCTAACGACCACGATCTGGCAACAGTGTGCTGAACTTAAAATCATTGTAGTAGGCATCGACAAACTCTGAATTATATCTGCCATCCTGAATTTGATCCTGAGCCCTCGGGGTGGGAGGTCAACAGTCTAAGACACCACAACAATACGATCATATTGAGTGGAATGTTTTTTCAAACCAATCTTAAGATGCTTCAACGAATATGTCAATGCATCGATGCTGATGTCAACGTATCTTATATTGAATCATTTGCTTCGAAAAGTATCGTCAAAAGGTGGTTTTAGGCCAACGATTTCTTGCGAAACGCTAAGGATTGGCGTGTCGGAAGTGGATGGGAAGTTGAATGGAATGAGAGCAGGAGTCAATTATGAGTGAAATAGAGATAAGGGAGGTCTGATCACTGAATATTCTCCACCGAATACTCTGCTTGGCTGGATGAGCTTTGCAGAGCATCTCGAAAGGAAGGAAATATTGATAACGACTTGGCTCCCTGGAGCGTAGAAAGAAATGAAATAAATTAGCTTTTGGGAGTGTATATGACAAGAAATGAGTTTCCGCGGTGGTTAATATTAAAAAGAAGTTTTCGAAGTTTTAAAAGGGAAGAAAATTGGAGATTTCTGGTGAGGTACGATTTGATGAAAACCTACTGTGTGTTGTGTAGTCATTTCGTGCGCTAAAAGGAATTTTATTACCTACCATTTCCTTGCTCGTGACATTATCCGAACTCTCATCAACTCTTTGTAGTAGACGTATAATGAGCATTTCAATTACCTTCCCAGTGTGCGCTACTCCTGTTTTCTCTTACGTATGTTACCCAAAGCTCTTTCATGCATTTGATATGGATAGAAGGTACTTATGATTGTTATCGCATTTGCTTTATTGATCTGCTTTGTAAGTCCAGCATTGATCTCGTCTTAGACATTTTATTTTGCTCCGCATTAAAATTTTTGTTTTCCTTTGTGATTTTTTGTTAATTTTCCCGCTGTAATAGTTGCGCAATTATCTCTTTAGCGAAAAGATAACTTTCTTGTAATATTTTTAAATTAATATTTTAGTCAGTTCTGGAAATAATTAAATGTTATTAATCAGGGCTAACTATCGTTGGAAATATTATTGCCGTTGTAATATAATCTTCATGTCTGTCATATAGTGAAAAACCTTGCATGCGATTTACTCAGTTACGCAGCATCAAATCCATTGCTGAATATTGGTTAAAGAACATTGGAGGACATATTATTGAGTAAGAATTCTTTAAATACACTAAATTTTAAAGGAGACAGGTGCAATTACTTGAATTTGTACCTAAAATGTTGTATTTGTAATGCCGAAAATAGAAAATTCAATCTCTGTCATTAATTTTTCTCACAACCTACCCTGTAAACCTTTTCGTTATTGTTGTAACTCCACATGCCTTGCACTCTGTGGTAATACTTAGGTGTTACTACTCTGAAGATGCTTATAAACCCCCGCCGTTTGTTCCAAGAGCCATCTTCGCTCCTTCGCTATGCCATACGAAACCTGTAACCATGCTGGGCTCACCTTAGAAATCCTCCGTTGATAACAGCATATGGAATGTTCTAAGTGGAGCGATCCGTCCAACTTGGGTGTTTGAGATAAGGCCGAGGCAGAGTTGATGATGACTGATGAGTGAAATGCCGTCCGCGCTGAATTGGACCCGAGAGATCTCTCGTTTCCCCGAATTCATTCGCGTGCCTTTCTCACTCATTCCTCCTTTTCTAACCGATTGCCACTCACGTCCGCTTTCTCGGGAATCTGTTTAGGAGGCGATAACGCTCGGAACGGGAGAGGAATGAAAACGATACGGACGAATAAGATTCTCCATGCATAGGGATGGTGCGAATTGGATTTTTCATTAGCGTAAGACTCGCGTGAGAATCTCCAAACTCAAAATTAAACCGGGCGATCCTTTCGTGCGGCTTCTCACGTTTCCGTTTTCACATTCAAGTGTTTTGCTCGTCTTACGGAATACTTTCTTGGAGTGATATTTATAGGTGTGGAAGATACATACCTACTCTCTAATATACCATAATTTCGAGCATCATGAGCGAATAAACTTCACTGAATGATATTGATCTTAAGAAGTTGAAACATAGCAGTGGGAATCATTCAGCGTTTTTTATTAAAATCTTGTTTCTATTTAGTAAGTTTATCTTGTTGAAAAATACTGTCTATACTCTTTACTTCTGTAAGGAGTTTTCTTAATTTCTGCCTACGTAATGGACAATAGGTAATGCGTAGTTGTATTCAAATGAAGCCGCACAGTACTGTCTGATGCTCTTGTCGTCAAGTAGGCATGCTGATGATTTTTCATACCGACATTTAATAAAGTGATTCTTGTAATTGTTCTTTTGAACTAAGGCCAAATGTCTGAATTCCGCATTAATGAAAAGTAGTTTTAAAAAAGGGTATAGGCCGTAAAATAGTTTTAATGAATGACTACTTGTGTACTTATAAGTCTGCACGAATATTTTTTATCTACATGTTTAAATATCCAATAAAGTTTACGCAAAAACATGTGGTAAAACCTTTAAATGCTCATACACCTTTACTTATGTGCTTAGGTGTAAGTGTGCTTTTACTGGGACGTAGAGTATTGATTACATTGTGAAGCGTTTTTAGTGTGACACGGAGAATACAGATGAATAAATACGGGTATGATTTCATGTTTATGATCCAAGTAATGGGCATCAGTTGCTGCCAGTTACTTCCTTAAATTGATATTTTCCTCATCGCAATAATGGATTCCTCGAAACAATTTGCAAAATTTTCCTTGAATTTAACTTCGATTCGTAAAAATTGAATCCTTGGTCGCAGATTCTTGAATAAACTCGAGGCTGAAAAGAGGAATTTGAATTTGAGCTGTAGAAAAAGACGCAGAGAGGAGATTCTGAGAACAATTTTGAATTGAGGGATTTGAAACGGAAGTGTATACATGCATATGAAGGATTGGAAGGAGAGAGGAAGCGGCAATTTGAGTGGCGTCGCTTGTTCCTTAAGTAGGGGATAAGAGTTGCCAAAGCCTTCTTTATTAAGACTCGCTGTCCCATGAATGTTACGACATGGATAGACGAGCGCCGAGGAAGAGAGGCGGATATGAAATGGCTTTGATTCCGCAGAGGGAAAGAAAATGGGGAAAGGAGAGAACATTCTGTTGGTGAGGACGAAGCAGAGGAAGCTGAAAATATTGGAAAGAGGATGAAAGACTCGGTTTACTATGAGAATAGTGCTCTAATTGTAAGTACCTCTTACTTTCCACAAGTCACCTACGTTGATTTTACGTTGCCATGCAATGCGTAATAATGCGGAATTGTACAATTGGATTGATTATTGGCAATAATGCTCAATTGTTTCTTTTTACGTGTAAATGTTTTCACTCAATAAAGCGCATTAATGTTTGTAATTTGGTGATATTTCGGTGAAAACGTTTGAGAAGTTAAGTCAAAGACTAACTTATGATAGTATCGCTTTACGTGCATCTCTTCACCCGGATATGGAGGTCCACCCGCCCCGTTAATCTTCAATGTTGAAGGCATAACTTATCGATCAAAATTTTATGTGTTTGAATTGTTTTTTATTCCTGTGGTAGGTAAGATACCTCAACCTTACATGAATTGATATTCCTTCTGAGTAATGCGTGTTCGTTAAATATAGTAAAAATTTTCCGTTTCTTTGAGGTTGAAGTAATATTAATGATATGAGCCCCTATAACTAGCAATTCTATCATACCTATTAAAGTTACTTAGTAATTTGACGCCCGTTGCAATATGTTGCAGTTGCTGTAGCTGTCAAAATTTGCTGTTAGAAAATTTAAGTAAGAGCAGTTACTTACTGTATCAGAACTGATTCAGTACGTAATTGAGAATAGATTCTTGGCGGACGATGCTCTATCACACGCAAAGCTGTAGCGCTTAGATTTAGGGGAGAAAGTCGCACTTTTTCGAAGCATCAGAATATTTTATGTCTTTCAAAATTGTGTTAGAGCTGCAATAGAGGATAGACTTGTTATTCTTCCAAAGTGCGGGTCTTGAAATGGATTTGAAATAACCATTACGTGCATGATATAGATTCAAACTTAATTTGGCGTATTTCTAACGTACTGCATATTAAAAATTACCAGTAGTTTTAAAACAATTTCATTCACACGACCGTTTTTAATTTTTGGTGTATTATCGTCGGGTGACTTGTTGCCACGGTACGACTTAAACAATAGTATGCGAACTGTAGTTAATACCGGCCGGGGCCGTGTGAGAAAATTTGCTCAAGGAAAATTAATAGTACTTTTTAATATACATTTATAATTATTACCTAATAATTGTTCTGCCTCTGTAGTGTATTATTATATTAATATGATTGTGCTTCGTACTTGTAAATCGAACACTTGATCACCACTTTAACCACCAGAGAATAGACCACCGTGTGGCACATGCATTAATTTGAGACGGAAACTTATGTGAGCGCCCGCTAGTGTGTAGGGATTAGATTTGGGGGAAAGGGGTTGGAAGGTACTGGATGTGTGGCAGCAGGGGACGCGGGCGACAGCCCAAACTTCTGGCACTTGGAATGGATTCGGATTATTGGGTGCGCCAAGAAAAATGGTCAGCGGGGGTGGAAGGAAGGGCGCGATATCACTTCGGGTGTGGCGCTGAAATCGAGGGTAAAGGCCTTAACAGACCCTGGGCCCTTTGCGGGACTTAGCCATGTTGGCGGGACAGTTGCCGGAATAATCCTTTGTGTCGCGCTGTGAAGACAAAGGAGGGAGCAAGTTGTGTCACTCTCTCTGGAGTTCAATATCCATCTGTCGGGTATGAAGTGGGATGCTGGCGGTGGCCGCCATAATCGTCGTCCTCATCATTGAACGTCAATCGTCGGATGTGTTTTAGGATGGTTCCATTCCTTGTCGTGTCGCCCTGTGTACTCTCATCTACTTGTGTGCTGCCTTGGTGACTTCTTTTGCACCAGAAATTATGTAAGACCCGAATGCATTTTATAGCAGATAGTAATTGCTGAGGGAGGTAACGGCCTCACCAAATACCTTATGTTAAAAAACGCTAAGTTATTTTTTTCCTCATTTAACCCTTTGATTTGCTTTGGTCCCCAAGTGCATTTAACATAAAGTCTTACTTTACTTAAAACTTCACAAGAATATCGGCACCACTCTTAACTCAAAATTCCTCCAGAGCTTCTACATTGCCTCGTTGTATCTTAAATTTGTGATGCTAATATTTTAAAGGAACAAAGTTTTATAATAATACCCGTATGCGATATCTGGTATTTTATACTTTTATCGATTCCCTTTACTGAACTATTATCCCGACTAACATTTTATGAAAAATTGTATTGCTTTGAATGAAATCATTTCTGCGAAGAGGAATTATTTTTTTCCTCCATCAGGCCCTGGTGAATATACGGAATTGCTTTTTGGCGTTATAGATATTGAAAGAAACTTTGTCCATTGTAATGGATTCTGGAATCAGTTGGTGATATAGGGGTATAAGTTTAATTATTCTTTTCATCTCTTAGTGTAGGTTTCTGGTTTTAATTTGATTCCCGCAGTCCAGTTTCTCTTAGCCATTAAAAGATTGCTCACATTTCTGAATGATTTGAGGCACCTTAAGACGGTTACATTGCTCAGAGATTTTTCATTTTGATTTGCAACTTCCCGCTGTTCTAGTGGCAACTACTTTTCGTATTCGTACTTGGTATTTTGAAGTAAATATTTACCTTAGTTTGATAACATTTCTGTCAAATGATTTTCATCAATTTTTATTCTAATGTTCATTCATTCATTTACTAATGTTCATCTTTTTGAAAATCTAGTCATAATCCGCCCATTTTTGTATTGATTAACATTTAACATAATTTCTTTTTAGCACAGGAAATTTAAAGATGAAACTTAATATTTTTTCTTATTATATGAATATCTTCTCCCTTGGGCCACAACCAAAAGTCTTGTCGCGGTGGAAAGTCTTGCTTGTTCCCATGACCCATAGAGATTATTTCTAAATTATTTCCGGTAGAGTCACACATGCAAGATAGGTCGAAGGGTAGGAGACAGACGAAAGTTAGCCCACGTGATGGTGTCACGTAAAAAGCACTTTCGGAATGGAAGTGGGAAACCCTACCAACTCTCTTCCCTGAAAACATGGAGTACAACCAAATGAGCCTCGGAATCTCATCGAACGGGACCCGTCCGCAAAGGGCGGATGTCGTTCACGGCAGCGAGGTCGGCAAGGTCCTCGGGGTCGTCAACATTCGCAGAGAGATCATTATCAGCTCCATCAGCAATGAAGAAAAGAAGACCACCAAGAAGATAGAGAAGACATCAATAAATGTAGGGACGTGGAATGCGAGGACAATGATGATGGCGGAGAAGCTAGAAAATATCAAAAGGAAAATGGATGAAGGGAGGATGGATATCTTAGGACTATGCGAAGTGAGGTGGAAGAATTGAAGTATTTAAGGACGTGATGGGTATAGGGCTATTTATAGTGGTGGGGAGAAAAGTCAGCAAGGGGTAGCTTTAGTATTAAACGGGAAGATGAGTAAGCGTGTGATAGGTATCAACCAGGTAAGCGATAAGATTCTGGTGGTAGAAATCGAGGCGCGGCCCACCAACCTTGTGGCGGTTCAAGTTTACATGCCCACTAGCAATCATAGGGAGGAAGAAGTACATGAGGTGTATGAACAACTCGAGGAAATAGTTAGAGAAACTCCGGGTAAGAAAAATATAATTGTGATATGCGACTGGAAAACCTCAGTCGGGTAAGGAAGGGGTGTAGTATGAAAATGTTTTCACAACTAGTACGCAGAATTTACGAGGAGGGATGTTGGCCGGAGAATTTCGTGAAGATTATGTTTTATTCCGCTACCGAAAAAGGAGACAGCGGAAGAATGTGGAGATTATATGACTATTAGCCTAAGTAATATTGCACGCGGCGAAAGTGGTACTGAGGATATTGAACAGACAAATGGAGGCTAGGGCAAACGAGTGTTTGGGCGAAGTTCAATTGGTATCGAAAAAGGGAGGTCAACTGGGGATGCAATAGCAAAAATGAGGTCCCTCGTGGACAGGGCCGAATTTACCCAAAGTTACGCTGTAGACACCTCTCCATAGAGCGCCCCCCCCCCCCCTCCTCACTTGAGCCCCCGATTTTTACGATAAAGCATTGCCACTCGCATGAGGTAAGGTTAAGAAAAAAGGAATAAACAGGTATACGGCTGGCAGCATAAGTTTTTGCTGGAACTTTTACGCATGAAAAACATAGATCTTCAAGAGCTTCTGAACAATACAGCCTCGCGCGTTATAGCATCAATTCCGTTTCAACCAGTTTTTACGTACAGTTAAATTTTTTTATCAGCACATCATCTGAGTTAGAAGGGTTCTAATTGCTCTTGATGTGTTTACATTTTTTTCCTTGACTTTGCTAATTTATGTATAATTCTTTGAAACGCAGGTTTCGGCTCTCCCACAGAATTTTTTCATCGTGTTTTGTTTTATTGTTTCTCTTCATCGGTGTTAATATAAAAAATATTTTAGCTGTAATTTTGGTAACCATTGCTTTTCGCAGCCAAGTGTGAATTTCACGCAATCTAGCCGCCATTTCTTATTATTATTTTATTAATAATTTAATAGTAATTAATAATTAATTCCGTCAGAATAACATCATCAACCAAAATTCAATTCTGAAGTTGCTATTGATGACGCGATGTCTGCTTACATAATGAAGATAACATCGTTGGTAATTTCAGAGAACTGCCAACAGATTCAGAAACTGACCTCCGCACTCACTGGCCTATTTTTTTCAGCGCATGAGAGATGAAAAAGACCCACACAAGTTTACACTTCATTTAACACTAGAACCGCGGACGGGACTTTTTTGTCCCATCGCCCTTTGCAAATGTTTGCCATTCATGTACTAGTGGTTTGATCCCTTTGAAATTTTTACTGACTTTGACTCATTTTTTATGCTCTTTCGAACGGTCATATCGAGCATATTGTACGATGGTTGGTTCGCGAGAAAAACTACGATTTACCTAGAACCGCGGGATGGGACTTTTTTGTCCCATATGGGGAAAGCATACAATTTCAGTTTTTTTGTACACTTATTTTGTATTTAGCATAATAACAGTTTATTACGAAGGGGATCGATGCACAGATACCGTTATTCTGCCAGTTAGGAGCGCAGAAGGGAATAATCTGTGCACTGCGCCGGCCGCCTACTCACGCAGCGCCGGCCGTGTCACCTCTGCCCGGCGCGTCTGCAGATCTGAGCTTGCTGTCAACAACACTTTTGCTGTCAAAATAAGTTTACTGTATTCCTAGTTATACTTAATAAAACGTTTTAAGCATTACCTAAACACGTGTTTTGTTCACGAAAACCACAAAAAAAACGTCAATTATACTTAAACACGACAGGATCAACGTATTTTGTCAATGGGACAAAAAAGCCCCATGCCGCGGTTTTGGTGGGGTTGGAAAGCTCGGCGGTTCTAGTGTTAATTGGCTCGCCACCATTTAGGTATCACATATCAATTCCTACTGCGACCCTTTTTCAGGCGACCCGTATCAAATTTATTAAGAGTATCAAATTTCTCCTCGGAGTTGTCGCGGGCGAAGTTGAGAGGGGAGTTGCCTTTTTCTCCCCTTCTTTCTCTCCCTCGTCGGCGCTTCCATGTCCCGGCGCTGCGGCTAGGGGGTCTCGAGAAACGTTAAATTGGGAAATTCAAACGCCATTGCGCCCCCTTACTTCATGCAACGAAAAAGAAAAGTAACTTCAAAAATGAAAACATAACGTACTGCTGCCACTGAATGAACTTCCGCCTTTGAAGGCGCCCTTTGGACTGCGACGCTCCTTAACGCGTGCCTATTTTGCCTTACGGTAAATCCGGCCCTGCTAGTGGAGAGGAACCTAGAATATCATCAGGACGTGTATGCCTGTTTCGTGGATTTTGAAAAAGCATTTGATAGAGTGAACTGGGTGAATTTAATGGATATGCTAGTGAAATTAGGTGTAGATTAAAGGAATAGGCGACTGATTAGTCATCTGTAAATGGCCTAGACTTCGCAAGTGAGGATAGCAGACGGAAAATCTGGGGGGTCAGCCATTGGCCGAGGAGTGAGACACGGTTGTCCTATATCACCGCTGCTTTTTAACCTAGATACTGTGAAGATAGTAAGAGAAGTGTGGGACGAGCTGGAATCTGGAGTAAAAGTGGGAGGAATGATGTTCAAATCAGTGAGGTTCGTAGATGAACAGGCGTCTATTAGCCAGTCAGCGAGGAGGATTAATCACAAGAAGACCAATTATGCGGTTTTGTTATGTAAAGAATAGCGAGCGAGGAATGTGATACTTAAGTAGGTGGAGCAATTCAATTATTTAGGAACTTACTGGAGGAAAATATATGCAGTAGTAAGGGCATCAGGAAGACAATTGCATTAGAAAAGGAGGCATGTATGAACAGGACGGAACTTATGAGAGGATCGTTATGTGAGAAAAGGATTTTAGGAAAACGTTAGGTTGTCTAAGTAAACGTGCGGAAACGCGGACAGGAAGTAGGACGAGAGAAGATTGGAGGCATTCGAGGTGTGGGTGTGGCAAAGAATGGTGAGGAATGGAGACGGAGAGAGAAATAACAAAAATCTGGACGTGGTGGGTGAGGAGAGGCAGCTTTTAGATGAGATACGGGGGAGACAGAAGGTATGGATGGAGCGAGTACTTTACGGGGGTGGGGAATTTGAAAACGGTCTTAGAGGGTAGAATGTCAGGTAAACGAGGGAGGGGAAGGAAAAGAATAGGATTTTTCGTTAGATAGAAAGGAGTAGTCCTTACTGTGAACTGAAGATTGCAATGCTCGAAGGAAAGGGAGGCTCCCAGAATACTTTTTAATACTCCATGGAAACCAACCTTAATCGGTAGAATTCTGTAATTATAATAAACAATATGAAAATAACTCGGTTGCGAACGCAAAATATGAGAAGAACATTTGGATTTTTTCTGTTCCGCGAATAGTTTTAAATTTTCGTACCGCACCGTTAATTCCTGGAAAAAAAATTCATTCAGAACTATTACGTCATAGCGAAAAGACATACGTATTTTTCATAACTCAAGCTTTTGGCTTTATGTATCGTTTTATCGGCTCTCCCCAAATTTTTCGCCCACAAATTTAATTATGCTTCTCTGAACGAATACCTCGTGTAAATGTGGACATCAATTTCTGAAATTAGCTCGCGAAGTCCCACAAGTAAATGACTCGCTCCACTTCTTTTCCGTAAACTCGTCTAATTTTTTTTCACTGGGTGTTTCTTCGCACTAGCTCTTTGGCATTATTTCGTGTGACTTTTATGAGAACGCGCTCTTATGCATGTGAATCTTGCCGTCGGAGACTCGCGAAGGTGCTTTCTAGGAGAACATCTCTGGGCGGGGCGGCGGAATGAGTTCCTTTCTCAACGAATGCCTCGTGGAAATTTAAAGTGCGAGTTAAGGGAACGGTGTCATTTGCGACTCTTCCCGTGGGAGCGTTCGCGGGGGGCGGAAGAAATGACGGACGCAGCACGAGGAGCGGCACACGTGTCGAGACGGTTCTTGAGAGGGAATGGGAATTAGAATAGTTGAGCTGCGGGAATGGTGACCGTGGGTCGGCCGAAATTTGACTGGAATGGAAATGAATCTAGAACTCCTGAATTAGAAAGTTTGACGTGGAATTAATGGGCATGTGTATATAACTAATAACTTTAGGCTTTACTTTGTGAAACCTTTCCATATTAGAAATAAAGAAATAAAAACTTTGTAAGGTTCACTGTTGTTTAATTATGGGCACGACCCGGGTTTCGTAACTTGGTTACATCGTCAGGTGACTGATCTTGCATGCATCATACATTTATACACAAAGTACACAAGTGACAGTGAGGACATCTATCGGAAACGAAAAGGACTGGTTGAAAGGGCGGGGGTGAGGGTTAAGCAAGGAATGGAATGGGGAGAGGGGGGGTAAGGGGGAAAAGGGGCAGCCTTGATTTGGGACGAGGGTTTTTCCTGTGAAGATAGGTATCTGACCAGCAAGGGGAGGGCGGGGTTAAAATGGGGATCAGCCACTCATCAAGTTTCACATAATGTTTGGGCCTAGTCCATGTACGCTCTTCAATGGCTGAGAGTCACCGATACCTCTTCTTTGCATCCTACTGATGTTCCTCTTCCAACTAATTCTCCTGTCAGCATGTCTAGAGCGCTCCTTTCGTCTGCCTAGTAAAGCAACCGCCATAGCTGCATTCCACTCAGCACTTACCCTTCCTCTAATATTCATGCATCTACCTTGTCTTGATTGTTATCACCCTAGGCAGTATATTAGAGGTCGCTAGGCAGGTATTTCTCGTTTTACGTTCGGTCTTTAGAGTGAGTTAATTTCCCACAGTAGTTGTTGACAGTAGGAAAAAAAATCTTGCCAACCTATTGCCAACAGTCACTGCTTGGAGTGGAGAAAAACGAAAGTAGCGGGGCAGCAGGGTCGGGGGTTCTAAATTATATGTGAATTTGTAATTTATAAAAATATTTTAGTTGATAGAAGGGACAGATAAGTTACGAATAAAAACTAGTCCTCCTAATTCAGCCCCTTTTTAATGAGCTGGTGACGTCATTAGAGTTTCGGTTCATCAAATTCGGTTTGCGTAAAAAAAATGACGAAAGGAATTCCTATTATTCCTTAACTGCGGTTTAAAATGACCTTAGCCGTCAACGCACCCTTTCCATAGTAATACTACTAGTGCGAAAGTAATCGCTCATTAGAGGGTAATCATATGCAAACTTATAAACAAACATTTTAAACAAAATTCTAGCCTTTTATGATCCAGATGGATAAGCGAACTTCGTTTAGGGAAGTATTTCTGGATAAAGGAAATCGATATAAATAAGAAACAATGCCCTTTGTATTGAAAACAAAATAATAATGAATCACTGATGGCGCAAGCAACTTTTGAATTCAATGAGACGCTGCTTTTCAATAATGTCAAGAATAAGAAAGTTTAGTTGACGGGGATTTGTTAAGACCTGTGAGGATGAAGTATATTTTATTCTTTTTCTAAGAAATGTTTCGATTCAACGAAAAACAACTGTCTATAAAATTCGAGATGAAAAGAAATGCCTGACAGTGAAAGAGTTCAGTTTTGGAATTGAAGTGAATAGAAAATACGAGGAACCTTCTGCTTCAGGCGACGTGACCAGTGTGAAATATCATTTCCATTTATCAAATGGATAAAGACAAAATGATTGCAATTTCAGAAATAAATGAAAGAAGAATATGGAACGACTCTTGTAATACTAACGTGGCAACCGTGGCAAGTTTTGAGTCTGGATCAAGGCTTACGTGACGTTATGGATTACGGCCCTTCTTACTTTCTTACGGGGTGCTCTTAACACTTTGATAGCCGGCCGTAAATTTTAAAGCCCTACTGCAAAATCCGGCCATTTTTACTAAATTCGCAATTTTTTTTAAACATTATCATCCAAAATATATTTATATCGATGTGCATTTCAATAAAAATGGACTTTGCTCTTCTTTATGAATGAGTTGAATAACATTTGTTGCTAAATTTCAAATATATATTTTAACGATGAAAACCTAACGTTTTTTAAAATAAAAAAGTAACAAATGATGTACCGCCATAAAATGCACAGTATTTTTATTACGCTCAATTTGAACTTTTTTTGCGAACAATTTGAATCATAAAAAAGCATTGTTCCAAGCAAAGCATTCAAAATCCTGGATGACAAAAAGGGTCACTGCACATTAGGCCGGCCCTTATTTTTCAGAATTGAGAAAAGTTATGTTTTCCTAGTCTCAAAATGATCCAAATGAGGTTCATATTCACGTGTTAAAATTTGGTTACTTTAAAATAACGGCAACCCGTGCCCCAAGGGCCCTAAGTACTGAGGACCCTCAATTGAGATTTTTGGGGCCGAAAAAGTGCTATTTCTATGTAAAACGTAAAAGTAAAGCCCTTTAGGGCCGAGTTTTTGTTTGTTTTGACCTATCTCTAAGCGTTTACGAGATATTGTCCGTCGTAATGCAATCCACCCCCAAGGGCGCTACCCCGCACCGTGGCGCCGCTGAGGTACGGCCCGCACCACTTACTAGAGACTTCCCCTCCACCCCCTCCCTCCCTCGGCAAAGACTTTGCTCCTGATGGCAAGATGTAGTCTTTGAAGAAATGTGCTTACGTTAAAAAGAATTTAATTGCCATGACAATGCTTCCAATCAAAGTGATCAATTTACTCGTATTTTCACTTGTCCATGAATTTCGGTACATATTAGCCAAAACAAAATACATTTTCGTATTTCTAATCTTTCATATTTGGCATTTAAAGTGTATTTGCGCACGTTAGGGGCTGTGCTACGATGAAAATTCACATTTATTGTTAGTAATTAATTTTGAAAGCTCTCTTTCTTCTACGTGACTGACTTAAAATCTTGTATTAGTTTCACCCCTCTCTCTGCACAATCATCTACCGCTTGAAGGCCCCGAATAATTTGCAAATCGTTCTTGTAATCAGGATGTTCATACCATTCTTGCGTGGGCACATCAAAGAATGCAGTTCATATTTCCAATGCATTAAATAGCATTCTTGAATTAGTAGTGACAACATTCGATATAGATACCGTCTTCAGGTCTTTACGTTTATAGAATGCCATCTTTGGTGGATCATATTTTCCCTCACGTGTTCTCATATGGCGTACCACATTTTCCTTTTCACACCCAGAAAAGGATCCGTCAAAGAATGACAGGCCTATGAACTCCTCATTCAGGTACCACAAGTGGTTTGAAAACCTCTTTTGTACCCCTTTCGCTATGTCCAGGTTAACACTTTCGTAATTTTATGATCTGAAAGTCACTGTTGGGAGCAGATGCAGCACAAGGAGCGGGGAATCACAACTTTTTCTTTTTTCTTGAGCATATTGAAATCTATTCCACCAATAACTGCATTTCGTGCTCCTATTTGACTGCATAAGAATTTTACTTCTTCATCCCACGCACATTTATCTGAGAGATTAACTGCGAGCGTCAAAACTTCAATGGCACCGCCCCTTGCAATATCAAACAAATCATAATATCGAAATATTCTCTTCTCTAAATCTCCACGGTAGTTCCCACTCTCTCTTTATGTCGTCGCACCTTCATCCATTCATTGTGTAATGTTTCTAACATTTCAGTCACCTTATTTTCTGTAATAACAGGAATTCTCATTTTGTTCCATGGATGAAACGCATTTCTTACTGTTTTTCTCGCACTAAGTCTGATACATTTCAAACCCATTAGGTTATAGAGAAACACACAGCACTTCTCTCACTGTAAGTAACTTTGAGCCAAGTATTTCTTCACTTTCTTTTCCCACCACTTCAATGTGTGAATTTAGTCTTGATTTCATAATTTTTCTTGTTGGCCTATTCTTAAAATGAACGCCACGTGTGTTCATGATAAACTAGTTTTTTCACCACTTTTCTCCGTATATCCTTAAAAACCTTAGCACATTCTATCCTTTGCGCACTATACATAAGAACTAACTATCTCTCCACATTGATCTACAAATGTGACTGACTGCCACGTTTCTTCTTCATAGAATATTTCTATCAACTGTTATGGCCCTGGAAGCCCTGCTCATTTCCTTCATTCCTTTATAATTCACAAACACAATTGTATCAAATACTTATAAAATTTTGTACATAAAGAGCAGTTTTGAACAAAGCATGCGGTAATTGTGCGCGGTCGTATGGTGGCAACAAACTAAGGTTTAAGGGGTCGGTGCACAGTACATAGGACGGCGCTGAAGGGTTAAGATTGACATTGTATGCTTTAAAAACATTAATCATGACACAAGAGGAACTTTTCAATTCTGTACCACTAGCATGCAAATATTGCCAGCAGGAGCAAAGTCTGTGCCAAGGGAGGGGAGGGGGTGGAGGGGAAGTCTCTAGTAAGTGGTGCGAGCCGTACCTCAGCGGCGCCGCGGTGCGGGGTAGCGCCCTTGGGGGTGGATTGCATTACGACGGACAATATCTCGTAAACGCTTAGAGATAGGTCAAAACAAACAAAAACTCGGCCCTAAAGGGCTTTACTTTTACGTTTTACATAGAAATAGCACTTTTTCGGCCCCAAAAATCTCAATTGAGGGTCCTCAGTACTTAGGGCCCTTGGGGCACGGGTTGCCGTTATTTTAAAGTAACCAAATTTTAACACGTGAATATGAACCTCATTTGGATCATTTTGAGACTAGGAAAACATAACTTTTCTCAATTCTGAAAAATAAGGGCCGGCCTACTGCACATGCAACGAACGGTTCTTTCATCCAAAGAATTTTCACACAAAGTAGGCTGAGATAAGGGTGCCGGTAGCTACAGAGGACTTTTCGTCCTCAAGACATTAAAAGAATCGGTCTTTTTCCATCAAGCAGCTGATTTTTAAAATAACAAAACCACTAAGCATTGTACTGGAACAGTACCACGGGCGAAATATTACGCCTTCACGCAAACAAGGTCAATGAAATAGAAAGACGTAATATTACGTCCATGGAAATCTTCAGAAAGATTAAGAGGACGTAATATTACGTCCATGGCACGCAAAGTGTTAAACGGGTGCGGTTTACATTGACATGTACGCTACTCCTCAGTTTCAGACGGTCAGAAAAATACAGGATACGGCTTATACTCAGAGCATTACTGTAACGGGTGCAATTATTTCCTGAAAAAAAAGAGACATGGTGGAACGAGGAACCCGAATGTCATCAATGGCTGACTTTCTTTGGCATGGAAACGGTGGGACAGGAGGAATTGTGGAAAAGGGGGTTGAAGTGAGTGAGAACAGGATGAAGAGGGCGCAGGAGGGAGGTGGGCGTGTCGTGCGAGGCTGAATGGGAGGCATTGGGGTCGAAGTTAAGAGTGCGGAATTCGCTAGTTAGTGGGCCATCTTGCGTGAAAGGCGTCGGGAATGAGGAGAGCCTGTTGAGGCGCATGTGAGGGGGTAGTATTGTCGAGGGAGGGATGAGGAGCAGGGCAAGCGATTGGAAGGGCCATTTTAGAATGATTTCGCTCGAGGAAGGGCGGTGGAGCTTCGGAGAGGGTAAAACGAATTCTAAGGGGAAATAAAAACTAATCGGGCTTAAGAAGTAAAACGTCATTTGGAATGGGTAGTGGTCTGTAGCGTATACAAGGAATGTTTTTAAATAGCTGCTTTTTACTCAGACTCTTCACTTGCTTTCTCAATTGGTTTTCCGTGGAGTGTTTAGAGAATTAGCTTCTTAGTTTGAAAGTAAATTCATAGCGTGTGAAAATTTCTAATTAATCAAACGCACTATGTTTTTATAATGAGAATAACGTTGGTATCAGTTCACCAAATGGCAATCGAGTTACTCCGATATGCATTCATAGTTAACGAAAAAAACTGCATTTTTATAAACTGTATGTTAGTTTCGGATGGTTACCGCGAATATTGCGTCATTTCCAAGACGCAAATTTTGTTTTTGTTGGGAATGACGCACTATTCGTCGAAAGTAGTCGACGATAATGAAGCTTGCGGTTTCGCTTCTAGTTGTGTACCTAGTGTATTGCTTAATCTCCAACGCAACGCCAAATACAGTCGACCTGGTTCTAGTTCCCATTGTCTCTCAGTTTAATCCATTTACTGAATTCTTAATGTTTACTCTCTGCCAATCGAAATGCGGATAAGTTTCGATTTTAAGGCTTGAATATTTGTAAAAGAAATGAAAGCTTATTGCTTAGGCAACGTGGCATTAAACTCGCGGAGTCTGCAGCCGAAGTAGCCAAAGTATTGAAGACTCGAGATTAATGTTTGGATAAGATATAGTAATTAAACATTGGGTCGTTCGCAATTTCCAATTATACTTCAATCCTTAAATTCAATCGGTTGTAGACAACTACTCATTCCATACGTTTAAATTTGGGTTATTATAGGCTCTCTCTACGTCAAAATGGACTTAAATTTTCTACCACCTGAGCTTATTTTTCGCGCTCTGTTCAAAATTTCATATTCGCAGATTTTGTTTCCACTCCCAGAGTGGGTATGTCATCAATTATGCAATTGCGTGCGTTTATGATCTTTAAGCGGATTCCTAGTAGGGAAACAATGCCGATTCAACGTAAGATGGTAATCGATGCACAACTTGTCCAGCGGAACGGATACATATGGTAAGGCGAGGGTCTACTTTACCCGTATTCTGAAAGTCGTAGCTGCATATTCTGTCTACAGTCTTTGTGTAAGCGGTTATCGTTACGTGGAAATCAGTGATAAATGAAATAAATGACAACTCACCTCTTCGTTTCTTTTCTTTACGGTGGCCAGTAAAACCTCCCTTTCCTATAACACAGAGCATTAGGCTGGTGACGGATGCGATATGTCCTCAAAACCTTTGTGCTAGAATTTAGTGCTCCTGAATGGGGCAACCGATGTTTCACCAGATCAAACAAGGGCCGTGTGCAACACCAAGCGGCCGAACCAAGAACACGGCGTTCCGACATTTCGGGAGTGCCTCGCTTGGGGTGGATGAAAGAAAGAGAAGAATTTATTTGATGAGACGAGGGTCACATCTGCGCCCGTGAGGCATTCCTTGCAGCCAGCCAGTTCATAAGGGTAGCGAATGGAAGCATATAACACGTTTGGAGGAGTAGGGTTCTGTTGGGGAGAGGCACAGCCGGCGGGGAAGGAAAAAATGGAGTAGTGTATCCGCCGCAGGGTGCGCTTGTTCTGCGTCCCTCGATCGAAAGAAAAATTGAGTTTAAAGCGAGGGATGACGAAGGCGGAGAAGCGAGAGACGGTGGAGTGGTCGGGAAATGCAGTTGGCTGGTGAGCCACCCTATCCATGTCAGTCATGCTTTCAACCAGAAGTTATTGTCGGTCCTTCCTTAGATTTGGTTGTAGTTAGCCAACTCTTGTGGTACGTTTTGATTCTTTCGGAAGCGCGTTAGCGATTTATTTTGTCCTCTTCAGTTGAAAAATTGTCGATCCCCGGAAAACATTTTTATGGATATTCGAAATTATACCTAAACTATGTTATATAAGCATTTATCCTTACATAATTTCATTTATTCTGAATCATTAAGCCCTAGTTAAAATTTCAGCCATCTATAAATCACTTAACAAATAAAAGTTTACTTCCATATGCAATTTTCAACTACTTTCTATTCAAAACGGTTCCACAATCATCGAGTTTGACCTAAAATCTATGTCACAGTTTATGTGACTATGAGTTTAAGATTGATGAAAACGATACTGGCTTTGCTTTATACGGAATGTGGTTCTAGTACTGCGAAAGGTAGTTTACTTTGACTCTGTGGATTCTACATTCTATGATTCACTTCATTTTAGTGAAGACTTGAAGAGTGATAGAGATGATTCGCTATCTCTACGTCCTTTGTATTTTATTTAAATGCATTCAATATAATAACAATTTTTCAACTGAAGAGGACGAAGAAATAGTCAAATCTAGGATGTGCGATAGATTCGAGTAGAATCTCTAAAATTCATCAGAATTTGTCGCAAATGGGTATGGCGTTCATTGAAATTAATTCCTATCAGAGGAAGTTATTCCTCCCGCTGTTTGCATACTCCCCTTTCTGTATTCTTTTTTATTGAGAAGGACATAATATTATTCGCTTGATTCACCAAAAGGACCCGCCCTAATTTGAATTATTTTCTCTCGTGTTTCGACGCAAACTAATGGCCTAAAATGGGTTTATAAAATGACTATAAATGTAGGATATGTTTTCATTTTTTTATTACCTTATATTTAATGCAACAAAAATCCGTAAGTTTCTCGTATTTCATTGAAGTATAATGCAAACGTACCTTACCACGGAGTAGTTTATTTGTGGGGTAAAAAGGAGGAACAGGGAGTGGGGTGGAAATTGCGTATCAGCCGGAGTAAGGGGTGTGTGTGGGCATTTGGTCATACGCGCTTTTCCTCGGTGTCGAGGAAAATTGAGTGTCGAACGAATGTGCCGTGTGAAAGGGGCGAAGGAGAAATTGTGTGAAGCTGGGAAAGGCGAGGCGGTTGAAGGTCGTTGGACACATCAGTACTCGCCATGTGTTCAGCCAAAATTTACTGTAGGGGCGGGTAAGTTGCTACATTCTTTGATTCCTTGATTGATAAATCTATGGTTGTAACACATTTTTGGTTTTATAATATCAATAATTCGTAGTGACGTCATTTTCATGCAACATTATTTTAGTAAAACTGAATAAGGCAAGCTTCATTATTATCGAAATATTATAAACGTTTTAGAGATTTAATCCTCTTAGTGCCGCGGGCCGATGTATTGGCTTTTGATTCTCAGCCGAATAGTGCTATGAGCCGAAATATCGGCCTTGAGGTAATTAATTATTCAAATTAATAATTAGTCGGCAACCAAACACTTGAATAAAAAATCGGGATTTATTATTGTGTTTAATTAATATGATATGAGTAATATATTAAAAACAGCATGTTAATAAACCAAAAAAAGTGGCATAAAAGTAATGTTTTCTCGAAGATGTCACATTTAATGTATTAACATACCTTAGGCATTTCTCGCAAGTGTAACCCCGAAACTTACAGAATTAATGTATTTTGTTCCCATTCGATCAGTCCACCCCCCTCCGAGGAAGGAAGAAGTAGATGCCCATTTTTTCATGTATATTCATATTAAAAAAATCAGCTTTCTACCATCTTTTAAAAAAATATGGCAATATTCATATTAGGTAATGGTTAAATTTTTATTATAGAATTGACGTTATTTACCAATTTCAGAAAGTTTTAACCACTGATATGAACCGTTTCAGGTGCTGACCACTTAGAATAGGATGATTCATAGTTATAATGCCGTAGAGAAAGTAGTTTGGATCTTTAAGATTTAGTGGTACACTAGTTTGCATACAATTATGTCCCACAGTTTTCTTTTATGCCTATCTTAGGTACTTGTCCATACACTGTGCAAATGAGTGGGTAGGTACATTAAATAAGCTAGTACTGTGTAGCAGGATAGGGCACAAGTGCTGGTGATAAAAGTGAATGTGGAGGCCCGATATCCGTGTGGGAGGATAGGCGTGTCTTTAATGAGAAGTGCTGGATTTGGGATGATGGGTGAGTCTGAATAAGGATTTCATATCCCAGGGCGATAAGACGGGAAATTGGCCCATCCCTGTTCGGGGGAGGGTGTAGATTGGAGCTCTCTGTTGGGTTGAATGGAGGTGACTTAAAGCCTTCGCAGGGGAAAAGAGAGGCTAGAGCTCATCCCGAATACTTTGTACAAACCGAGAATTGGGAAAGGGATGACAGTAATTTGATCCTGAATGACGGTCTGGTTGCTTTTAATTGTAGTTAATCTTTCTCTACGTAGGTAAAATCCAATTTTGGGCGTTTTAATGGCATTTGCTGCATTCAAACCCCAATATAACTCCCAAAAAGTATTTTATATGAAGTCGGGGAAAAGTCGGTTTTTTTTCCTTCATGGATATGATCTATCATAATGCTCCGAATGATTGCGTTACGTACGCATTTATTTTTCCGTATATTTTCCAAGAAACAATCAGTATTCAATCTTATATCTACCAGAAATGTTTTTCACGCTGGTGATCAAATTTAAGCACTCTAAATGAATCTTAGGTACTACAACATAAAAAAGCTCAGGATTTTTGACGCTCTCCAAAACGAAATTCTCGGATACCTTTAGAGGTCCTGGAATTAATTAGTTTCCTAAGGAAATATAATAATGTGGCTACAACGTATTTGATGACATTTTGAATTTTAACTCCTTTACTTGACGCTCAACATTATTTTTAAAAGCGGGAAAGTGTGCATGTTGTTATAATTCATGGCTCAGTCAAATTCCTGTATGTATCCCTTATAATATTGCTGGAAATCGTGCAAGGTCATTAATTACGAAGTCGTGAGCAGTTACACTTAAAACCAGTGGATAGAATGAAGATGTATCGCACACCTTAATTTCATGCATGTTCCGTAGTTCGCGGATACAATGAGGGAATGACGGTATCGAAGAGAGAAACAAGAGGTTGAATGAACGGGGAGAAGTAAAAACGCGGAAAAGTGAACGTAACTAGTTGTAGCAGGGAATATCTTTTTTGGAGTTGAGGGAAAAAGGAGGCTTCGAAATACTATAGACTTCATTAGATGGTGATGCGGCATTTCTGAGTTTAAAGAGGATGGGCTCTCCTCTGTTTACTTGTTATCCTTTCACACAGGTTGTCTACGTCCTGCCAATTCCCACCGGAATTTAATTTAACCGCGAGCGAAAAGAACATGATGGATTAACAAGATACTATTTATTTATTTTGTAGTTATTTTGGTCAATTGGGATCGTATTATCTTTCAGGAGAAATCGATTTGAAATACATTAGCAAATTTAAAAGGGCAAAATCTGCGTATATTATTGCGATATACGCCATTACTCCTTTTATTTTAATGTTGGAAAAGTTGTCCGGATAAACTCCGTGCCTGCCTCATAACTTTTCTACGTGGTATGCTAACGCTGAAGGGTAGCATTGTTTCGAAATACAGCTAATATAATTAGTTCACTGAATATCAGTGGAAAATCATAAAAGTGATACTGGCTTGAATCTTTTATAAACTTCTTTCTGTTATGTGCCAGTAATGAAAATACTATGTTAAGTTGAGACTTAAGATTACTTAGGATTAATTGCATTCAGCAGCAGTTCATTCATCCATTTTCACCTATCGTAAAAGGGTTATGCATTTATGTATACTACTGTGGGACCTGCAGAGTTACTATTTTTTTTATTAATTCATGATTCTAACGACTAACGACCTAGTACCGAATAAATAGAATGCATTGATGTCTGCTGAAATGATGGACGGCGGTATGGCAAATGCGAGATAAATACAAAGTGAATCACATGAATCGGGACTTGACAAGGAAAATTATTTCCATGGAAGTGTTGGTTCACCATTGAGGGATGTGCGCAGGAAAGGGAATAATTAATGTCTCACTAGTGATAGTTCCATTCTCCTGAAATAATCCTTTCGACCGACTTCCAGTCCAATTTTGACCGTCTACTAACGCCCCACTCTTCCGCCGTTTTTCCAAACATTCTCCAGGTGAAGAATATGAGGGCATTGACAAATATCTTCTTTTTTTCTTTCTTCAATGCATAGAGTGTAATTTTACCAAACGTGTTTACATGGTAAATGATAAAAATCCATGTTAACCTGAGTGCAGACCATATGGTAGGTGGGTTATTGGATGAATACCCTGAAAGTGGTTTGAAAACGGGGTGAAAGGGGTGTTGTTGTGAGGTTAAATTTACGATGTGTTATCTGGATGGATTGACAGCAAGAGAATGGGGAGTGCAAGTGTGCGAAAGTGCCGTGGATGTCATGGTTCTGCTCTTCAACAATCCATTCTTCTCCAATATCCTACACTTTCGACGCGAGCAATCATTAAATTTTCCACGCATGGGAAATGTTCTTGGTAGAAATCGCGTAACAAGACTAAATGTGAGTTGAAGTATGTGAAAAATATCAATAAAAGAAATTTAAAAGCAAGTAACCGTTAAAATACCGATAACTGAATGTGGAGCTATCGAATTTTCTTCTTCTTCTTTTGTCGTCGATCCGTATAATGCAGGCATGAGTACATTCCTTTCAAAGCACAGAGCGTTGTGCAGTAGACGATTGTGGAACTGGAGGAGTCTATTTCCCAAAAACTATATCTTCTTTTGCCTTCAATCACTGCTTTGTAAAAATGTAGTTAGCGTGGTAAATAAAAAAATACGTGTGAACTTGAATGCGGACAAAGGTTTGGGGTGGTAATTGGGCGAATGAACGGAAGAAGGGCTGGGAGAAATTAGAAATGCTCTTAAAAAAGTACTTCTCCAATACGTGCTATCATTCTTTCTGACATGGAATCCCTCTCTGATCTCGAATTGATAATAAATGTAATGATTATAACTTTTATTGATCCATGCAGCAAATTACCTTTCAGTTATAGTTCTTTCGATAATTTTACAATACCTTCGCTCCGCGGACTTATTGGAGCTTGGAACGTTTTGGAATGGATATTCCCCAATTAAAGAATTTGATTGTTGCTTGCATTATCTATAAATTGGCTATCCTGATAATATTACGAGCGTTATAAGTCTTCTGCTTCTTCATGCCTCGTGTGTAGCAACACTTTCTGTGACTTGTGATGCTGCTATTATATTCTTATAATCAATTTAAAACTTGTGTAATCGTGGAAATATTGATGGAAAGAGTATAAATGTGTTGAGTAGATATTTCATTTTTCTTCTGTCTTCAATCGGTAGATTACAATTATTTATAACTTTATTTAAAATGGTGAAACCATAGAATTAATAATGATAACCTTTAGTAAACTACCAGTTTATGCGTTAAATTTGTAATGTGCCCGTGCGTGGTACTTGAGGTAGTGGAGGTTAATGGGTGGATGAACTACAAGTGAGTTCAAAATGGAAATATAGGGCGATACTCTCGTAGGTTACGCGCTCATGCACTACGATCTCGTATTCTCTCGCGCCGCGATGTCATAAAATTATCCTTGGTTGAAGCCTCGAATATTTCTGCTCCATAACTCTAATAGTTTCCTCCAATAGCCATCTAGAGGTTTCGAGCATCGTATGAATTATCTGCCTTGATAGCAAGAGCGCGGGAGGACATCCCATATGGCCTTAAAGCTGTGAAATTACAATCCTCATAATAAGTAATCGGAAGACCGCCGACGGGAGGGGAATGGAGGTGCGGAAAAGGTGGCTTATTTTGATGATAAATTTCTCGGGATTCCCACCGGGTGTGGTATTGGGTTAATTCTCCCAACGTTCCAATGGCTGAGTCTGCCATCGTCTTCAGGGGTTTACTCTTAATGGTACTTTTTTACGGTACTTATTTATTTTCTTTAGGTGATTTATTTTTCTTCCACCTCCAATCTGAAGAGTGTTAGGATTATTGGCATTCAGTTTACATGGTGAGTTTTTAAAATTAACGATGAAAACTTGCATTTAATATGTCCAATAATACGTTAAATACCTACTAACCGATGTGCGGGCGTAATGTATTGGAATTTCTTGGTCGAATGAACAAGAGGATTGGAAAATGCAAGTTTACACGCGGAGGTAATACCTGATGGTAATACCTGAGACGTGTCTCCACCCCTCATGGCCTCCTTAGTGTCACATTCCGAATTCTTCCGCTCCGCGGATTCATAAAATTCCCAGTTCCCGTCGGCTCGCATGCTAAGGTTCTTCGTTTCGCGGGAAGATGGCGGTGGGGCGGGGCGCACGTGTTTCGCGAAGGCTGCCGGTGGAATGGGTTTGGGGGTGCTTCACCGCCGGGGAGACCCTGGGCTTTAATGGGTATTCCATTACGGGGCGAGGGGTGAGGGTGGGATTTCTTATGCCGCTCGCTCCCTCCGGAGGGAAGATGTAAAGAAGGTCCACGCTAAGACGAGGGGAGCAGGATGTCAGACACGGGGTAGAAATGATGCATTATGGGCCGGAAATTCCTGTGTTTGTGCGTGTGTGAGAGAGGGAGAGTTGTTCCGGTATGCCATCTCATGAATGAACGTTGAATATATGCTGCACATATATATGGCAGTCCGGGGCTTATATGACAACTCCCATTCAATGAGCACTTTTTGAAGTTTTTGAACAAAAATGCTTAGGGCTTCATATTGTTTCGTATTTTTTTAGACGATTTCCAGTATTCATGATGCTATGTACCATTTTTTCCCCAATTGTGGTAGATGATCGGACCCTACCACCACTTGAAAAAAACTGCAAGCAGTAATGAGGTCGGGAAAATACGCATTCACGAAAATGAGCGATTCCACCCGGAAAGTCGCGCTCGTGTATGGAAAGTGACACGCACCGAAGTTGGAATTTAAAGTGAAAAAACATCATATATGTTGTCCGGGAGTCAAACGCGGATATCTTCCAATAGTCATTCAGGTTTGCTACCGGATACACTGCCCAGTAAATGTGACATAGATGTAATTTATCTGAACGGAGTAAATGAATAAGAACTCGTATGAAGTCACCAACTCATGAAAATTTGGAGAGACAACTTTCGCGGCTTTTTATAAAAATTAGGAGACTGAGCGTGTGACTGAATGGAAGATTAATCGTTTTTACAATCTTCCTAATCTTCTTTTAAGTTTTAAATTGAATTTGATTTCATGTCTAAGTGTGTGACTTCATTATCTTCTACAGCAATGGCCGAGCAGATGATGCGATTGCTCTGGGGACATTCCAAAGTAATATAACGACATTTTGATAGCGAGATATCACGAGAGAGCGTGATTGCGTGCTTTAAATCAAAGTCAGGCAATTCATTCATTTTTTCATTTTGATTTCCATTTATGCATGCGAAATAGTTCACACCACATAAGTTTTGCCCGCATTTGCAACCAGGAGAAAAATATCTCCTTGGATAGAGCTTTGAACCAGTGAGTGACGTGTGAATTTCGGGTCTAAATCCAAGTGAAGCTGTTTGATCTCATAACTGTGCTAAAATCTTCATAAGTGCAATATCTCTGTTGCCAGAACTGCATTGCAGTGAATGAGAACGTGTATAATTTCGCGGGGGTATAGAAAGAATTATAATTTTTATCCGTAGACACTATTTATTGGTCTCACACACTGTGGAGCAACAGTGTTTGTTGGGCAGGATGACGAGGAAATTATGTCGGATGGTGGGAAAGCATCGTGTAACGATTCGTAACCATTGGAATACTTATTTTTTCTGGATTGAAGATTTTAAGGTTATCGGCACTAAGATAAGAAGAAAAATTCGTCAGAGAAGCCATAAAGGTAGTTTATGGATGGAGATGAAGAATTCAGATATGTTTCGTTGAACTGAATTATTCCGGTAGTTTCATTAAACTGACTTATTCTCAGGAAAACTACGCAGGTTTCTCTGCGCAATGTTTTTGCAGATTGTATGCCTAAACGATAAATCCAATGGTGTAGCGCTGATAGCTATTCAATTTCGGCTTTGTCAAATAGAAAAGAGTCAAATTCGGTGCAGTCATCAGGGCACATATACTGAATGGAGATTCTCTAGTAGTTCACCGATAGACTTTTGGTGAGGTGGGCTTAGTCTACAGGTAGGAATTTTGTTATGAATAGGATAATCATTTAAATAAGAAGGAAAAAATCTTAATTGATATTTTAATGGCGTTTTGAATGCATGATATTTTTGCAATACTTAACTGTATCTTAAATTCGGTTCAAGCCTCAAGATGTACCTACCTAATGTCTTCGGGAGCTAAACCAATGCGGCCTTCATAATTGATTTAATTTATTTGAAGTGAGGTATTCAATTGTAAATGAGAAATCTAATTTTTAAAGCTTAGGGAATACGTTATTTAAATAACATTTAATAGCCTCGTTGAAATTATTTTCATGTTGTAATTCAAGTATTTCCTTATCCGTAAAATGAGACTTATGTTAATTAAATAGTTAATAATCGAATTATAAATCGTTTCCATGGGTAAATATTATGTCTATTTATAATTACCTCGTCCTATGTGAATTCACTCCATGAGTAGGTGGGATCCATTGTGCCTTCATGAATATTGATTGGATTCCTTGGATATCGTTCTTTCCCGCGAGAATACGAAGAGGGGAGGTCTACATTGAAGTGAGAGGGGGTCGTATGCCAGCCGGGCCAGAAATGATGCATGATGGGCCGCCGAAGATCCAAGTTTTTTGTGCTCGTGCCCCATACGGAGAAAAGATGTGGAATGGCAGAAAATGGAGGGTTATTCTCGGTCGCATTTGATGTGCTACTCACACACACACACACACCCCGAATCACGCTATCTGATGGCTTTGTTCACATCATCAGCGGAAGTAATGTTCGGTCGGGTTTCTCCGACCAGGTAGGCCAAGGTCGTTCCGCTGAGGTGATATTTGTGATGACTCGCAGGATGCTGTGACGCTTGGAGAGGGATTTGCCGATGGAAAGACGAGGTGTGCTCCACATTTCTCCGAGACGAAGAGATGGTCTCATCGCCGCCGTTTTCTTACGGAATATTTTTCTCTTTCCGCGAAAATACTACTTTTTTTCTTCTTTCTGCCCGTCCTTCGAGATAATTCCAGAAATTCGAGATGAGAATGATATGATACGGTGACATTTCTCAGTGGTAAGAAGGATGGCCGAGAGTACGCAGGCATATAGTCTTATGTTTTTGTTCCAAATATTTCCGCTGGTCGACTTTCATATATTGATTGTGAGGAGAAATTGCCATACATGGCTAAATTTGACTCAGATTGTATACTATCTGTGAAATGATTTAATATACTATGTTATTAGGAGTTTTAAACAGATTTATTCCTCATGAAAGGGAATTTGGAATTTATTTATTAAGTTTTTTATTGTAAGAAAATGATGTATAGATTCATGCAAGTTGGAAAAAATAGCTTCACTTGAGCCTCAGAATAAAGAGTGGCTCTGAGTGTGTACCCTATCATTCCTGGTTGCGAAAACTACCATCGAAGGTTTTCCATTACGAAACCAACTGAAAAAGAATACCGACTTCCTATCTAAAAATGTATAGAGATTATCTGCAAATTATTATTTTCATCTGTGTGCCCATCTAATCATAAAGTATGAACATTTATTTGAAATAAATTTGGCCGTTACGGTCGTTTATCTTTCGATAGTTATCTTTCTTTCTTCAAACCGTCTTCACTTAGACAATTGGACGAGACACAGTTACGACTGCTTCGGTGGCTTTTAATCATATATAGGTACGCATGAAAAGGGTAGGCTTTTCAATTTCATTTCATACTGGGAGTGAGCAATCATGAAAAGCACACCGTAGTATATTTTTCATTCCTTAGGCGTCGAAGTCACCATCAGCGCTAAATGAGGGGATTGTGGCAATGCACGGCCTATGTGTTTTGGGGAATCAGTCGCTAACGGCGCTGTAAATATCCGTAAGGACAACAAACAGCCAATTTTTCAGGGAAAATGAGTATCTTCTGTTATCCACACCTAGTGCTTCACCCGTAGGTACGATTTCTGCAGCTAAATTTCTATCAAAATTAAACCAATTTAAGAATTGGTATTTTTCATGTGTTAATTTTATGCATTATTAATGTAATTTTTCTCTCCATATTGTCAGCCGTTAGATATTTTCATGCATGCACTCTTAAAATAATATGTTTCATTGAAAATGTTCCTCACACTTCAATTCTGGAAGAAATGTTTAAATTTCATTCTCTAGTGAAATAGGCTTCGTCTTGCTGTGGGGAAATCGTTAGCATCTGCATCCATCTCCACTTCCTTTGTCGGCGTGCACTGCACCGTAGCCAAAGAACATCCATCCCGCGTGCACAATGTTTGCTTCTCATTTGCCTTTAAGTCAACCCTTCTCCACTTTGGCAAATTGACGTGAGTCGGAAAATTGTTTCTTTAAGTTTTGTTTGAATCATTTACGCTCTAAAAAGGAAAGGTTTCCGAATCACCCGAAAAGAGCACCCGTGACATCGCGGCAAAATGACTTCTCTCCGTGTCACTCTGTACAAGGCCTTTGCTTTTGGCAACAGTCGACGGGAGCGGCGATTATCTTGGCGTGCCTCTTAACTTTCAGCATTTAAGACAATACCTTCTTTCATCTATCTTGAGACCTAAAAACACTAAAACGAATTCCTCTCTTGAATGGATCGCGAAGTGAATCCTATTTAAGTACGGTCAAAAACTAAATTGATTAGTAGTGCTTTGCTCTTCCCAATGTCAGCTGTTAACTATTAATTATATGTTAGTGTAACTCTAAAATATCATTACTCATAAAGATATTCTTAAACTCTCGATATAAGGGAGTATTTTACATGCAAACTCTGACGCAACTGTGAGTGGTGGCTTTGTGCATCCATTTATCGCTTCCTTGAGCACTTCCCTTGACAGGTCTGCAACAATCGTCTATTCAACCCTCGTTCTATTTGTTTCTCTTCTGCCTCAGTCAAACATTCTCCACTTCGACATATTTACATGCCGTAGCCGAAGGATAGGTAATTGTTAGGTTGGTTTTTTAATCGTTTACACTCATAAAGACGGGAAGCTTTCTGAATCACCCAAAGAGTTCAAAGCGGTTGAGAAAAGCACCCGTGGCTCATGTTCAAATTTCTCATCCACCTATGGCGTCAAAACCCACGTCAACTCGAAATGACTACGACGCGGTTTTATGCATAGGTATGGCCTTTGAGTGTGGTGACAGTCAACGCGAACGGCGCTTAACCAGACGTACCCGCTAACTGCCAATATTTCAGCGAAAATAATTACGCTTCTCTGTCGGGGCTCTGACGCCCTTCCTTGAAGTGTGTGTGTGACGAGGCCCATGTTTGTTCTCCGGGAGAGCCCTGGCACAAGTGGCAATTACTCCAAGTCGAGGTGCGATCTAAAAGTTTACGGAGGAGTTTTTTTTTTGGGTTGGATGAAGGAATGGTGTCGGAGGCGAGGGTTTGAAAGTGGGGTCGTTGGAGAGGGTGAGGGGGGTGGTGGGGTACGGGGTTGGAGACGAGTTGGAAGGGGTGATTGGCATGGAATGGTTAGGAGCGAATGAAACGAGTCGGGCCCTTTAGACGGTGCGACTGTTTCAAAATTAAAGTATTTTTCGGAGGGGTTGGAATTATTTAAGAAGTTCCCTCTCTTAAATCGCAAGAATTGTACTGGATTCTTTTTTCGAAATTTTATAGTTCGTACGAATTTTATCAGTCATTTTGTATTTATATCGGCATCGATTTGTCAATAAATAAAAAATTAAATCCAGAATAAATCATCACTAATTATCCGAATTGTTCATTGTCTTCTGAATTTTAACAAATATACTTAACCGGAAATTACTTTTTACACTTAAAAATAAACTCAATTGAAGTTAGCCTAGAGTATACCTAATTTCCGGATTACCTCCCATTGGTTTTTGTGGAATTTAATCGTCTAGGTGAGTGGATAAGGCGAATACCATTTGTGCTACATTAAATGGTCTGGATATAACTCGATTCCATGATCATTCCTTGATGATGAAATATGATTTGACGATTTTTTTACGCTCAATCTTAGTTTTGACAACAAAATGCCATCTTTTGTTCAGCCAAAAATATTTTTCTTTGGTCAATTGGCGCACATTTATCCCTTATGGTGGAGCGAAGAAAAATAGGCACCTCTCTAAACATTTCTCTTTGGGATTGGACTTATTTTATAAAGATTTGCGCTAAATGTATCATATCCAGTTTCTTTTTGCAGTTTTGCCGTTTATAGATTTTACTTACGTTTGATGTTCACTCTCTTTACCAGCAATTTAAGGAAACAGTGATGCTTTTTTTCATGTGACTAGCGTCATTTGACTTCAAGTACAGCATTCATTTTCAAATATCTGAAATAACTATTCCGATGACAATCCCATAATTTCTTCTTGCCATAATTCTTGTAGCATAACCAAAGTTAAATCAGCTTTTTCGTTTTAAAGACGAACATATTAAAGCTCAAAATTTTCATGCATTGACAAGTTTTTTATCACTTACTATGTAATTCAATCCAACAAGTAATCTGTAAAGGTGAGGATAGAGCTCACCCCAGACACACTTAGGGTGGGGGGATATCCTTTTTTCCTAATTTTTTCAGCTAACACTTGTAGGATTTTGTTCCCGAATGTTTCAGCCGGTATTCGAACCCGGCACCCTTAGATAATTAGTCAAGTATTAAACTTGTTATTATAAGGGCCAAAGCAAGTATTTAAGTGCAATATCAAGTAAATGATCTACGGTAGCCTAATATTGTGTGAAATGTGATTCATTGTAGATATGAGACTAAAGATAGATAGATAATATGATTATAGATATGAGTTAACCCTATTGTTGTGTGGCCGTCTTACAATGAGGATCTTCCAGAGGAGCATTTTTTTATTTTCATTAAAATTATATGTGCTCCGATTGTCTTGCTGAACTCCTTACGTTGGATATACGCATGTGCCCGTCGGGGCAATGTGGGGCGAGGTGAGAGGTGGGAATGAGGGCGATGTACGCGAGGGAAGAATATTGGGGGTGAGGGTGTGAATATAGGGGCGGGGGAAAGGGGAGTGGATGAAAAAAGAGGAGAGGCGTAAGTATTAAAGAGAGGGGAGATGGGGGGTTCGTGTTATTTGTGAGGAGGGAAAGATAATGGGTGGGAAGCGTCATCGGATTTTCCTTCTTTTGCAGGGGGCGAAGAGAATGCATTCTTTAAATAAGAGAAGCTGGGGTCAGAAAGATGGCGGGGAATATTTTAAGAATATTGGTTTAAGGGTGGGAATGAAGAGAGCGGTTGGGATGAGGGCGGGGCTGGAGGGGGTCAGGAAATGAAGGCATCTTAGCAGAAGGCCTTTCTCGGGTGATCAACCGGGTGAGTATACCAACATGATGGAATTGGTTAACTGGACGAAGAGTGGCGTTGGAGATTGGGGACAAGCGAAATGAATGGTAGTGCTCTGCATGTTGGAAGCCCTCAATGGTTTTTCGAGTGAATATCCATGTGATTCTGCCCATCGTCAAGGTTACACCTCGGTATATATATCGTTAACTGAACGAAGAGCCCCTTTTATGTGCGAAATTAAAGAAGTAATCTGACAATGAGTAGAAAGCCTTAAATGAGTTTTCGGATGAGTTCTTCCAAGTGCCTCATTTAGCCATGGTGGGGGTGGTCAGATGGACGAAGAACTTGGCTTCAAATAAATCTCTCGTGGTCTATGAGTATAAGACATCTACATCTACATAATACCCTGCGAGCCACTTCCAGGGTGTTTGGCAGGGGGTGATCAATCACCAGCATGCAATTGGACTACCGCATGCACACCACACGGTCCAAAAAGCGTCACGTATACTAACAAATTATACAACCATATGCCGTTAGAAATAATAATAATATTAAGAAACATGCATTAATTTTTACATGGGTTAGTAGGCTACAATACAAGTCATGCAATCTATTTATGAGTTCTATCGCTGCCATTATAATCTTTTATTGATCGTGGAAAAAAAGACATTCAGAATCTGTCTGTTCTACAATCTATTATCTTCTGAAGACAATACTTCTCGGGTTCTCTTTCGGGTGCGTGGACTCGTGAGCAGCGTTTTGGCTTGGGTGCGGTTGGTGATTGGACGAGGAGCAGAGTTTGAGATTAAAGAGCCATGAAGTGAAAATACAGTTACTTATAGATAGGCTTCGTTCGTATATAGGCTTCTTGAGTTTACATCCGGGTGAGTGGGTTCATCACTTTGGTGTGCTTCCAATTATAGGGTCAAAGAGTGAATATGAGTGGAATTCTGTATTTATTACCGATCGCTATGCCGGTAATACAGAGTTCATACCGATTAGGCAAAATGAACCAACTGAAGCAAATCATCGTGAAATAAAAAACGGGACTGAATATTGGGAAAATTGGATTACCTACGCCTAGAGGGCGTATCTTGCCACAGAGGAAGCTGCAAAAACAGGTGTTGACTATGATCTGATTGTAGCATGACGGCAGGCCAAGGACCAGTTTCAATTTTTTTCGTTCACAAGTGCAATTTTTAGTAATCAGAGCATTGTTTTAAGCAAAGTTTGCGTGAGTTTACAGTTTCTACATCGCCTGGAATATGTTACACCCCCGAAAAAAATAAATTAATTTCACAGTGGAGTGTAATTTGACGCATTTTTCTTGTTAGTCCTAACGTACGAGTGCTTTACCGAAGTTAGGGAAATAAGGAAATCTGAAATGGAAACAGCTTTAAACGAAGTTTAATTCTGAAATTGAAAAAGTCACATGACTTCGCATACATAAAACATAGTCACACGTCACGTGCCCAATTTTTGATTCGCGAATTGAAGGGAAAATTTTGGTATGCTATTTTCTGAGGAGTATATTTGAATGTATTGTGTGTTATGTAAAATTTTGGTGGTTTTATCTTGCAGCTAATGAGCAGAATATAAAAAGCAATTCAATGAATTTGATGACGCGAGCGAACGCAGTAACCATTTGTGGTAGGGGCGCGAACAAATACAGGTTTGAGTAAATGAAAACGCGTCACGAAGGAGTGAAGCGGATATGAAATATATCTGGAAAGATTTAAGGCGTTGGCAATGGTAGGTACTCACAAGAACATCTACAAGATTTCAAAGGAAGCTCTTTTTTGTTATTTCTTAATAACACGGAGCGAGTGGATTTCTCGTGGCTGGCATATTGTTCTTGGTCACGCACGCTTCGCATTTGGGAGTTTTTCCGAGTCTGAAATCGCAATTGGGTCTGCTGCATTAGGCGGAAGCGAAAGAAAAGAGTGGAATGAAAGTGGGTGTAATGGGCATAAATATGAATTTTTTGCTGGAGCAGATGTTTATTCTGGGAGATGGGAAAAATGCTTGTTTCGCTTTTGGAGTCCATAAAAAATCAATGCGACTGTGTTCTATTTTTCTCATCATTGAAGGTTTGAATCGTAATTTTCCATCATTTTTCATTTTCAAAAAGGTGCCGTGGAAGATTTATTGCAATGAATAATGTTCTAATTTTAGGTGCTTCTTCTATTGATGCATTTTGCAGTGATAGAAGTTACGAGAAAATTTTGTTTTTTAAATTTTACTTAGCTTGGTAAGAAAGTTTCATAGGTCAGCCCTAAGTAATACGGCAGAAGTTATGGCAGATTGATTCAATTCTATACATTCTCGACATTAAAAATGATCTGTCATGGGTAGCTTCTATTTGAAATTGTTACTTTGCTGGTGGTTTCAAATGGTTACCACTTTTTTCTCACTTAGATATTGTCGAAACACTTTTTATCTGTTATTCGAGATTTAAAGCCAATGTAGAAATGCTTGTTCAAGGTTTTAGGGATAGTCTTCAACCAATCCATATGGTTGTTAATGTAATTTATCCTGGTTTATGTTCTATTGAAAAATTTTTTTAACATGGTTCAAAATGATTCATGATTCCCTCAACATAATTATCTTCCGTTGCTCCATTTTATGATCGAAAATCGTATTATTATATGCTAAATAATGAATGGAAACATTATTCGCTGCAACCCTTAAAAAGAGTTGTGCCTTCGAAGTTTGTTCACTTGTAGACCTGTTAACAATGCAAGTGTGCAAAGATAGTAAATAAACAATTAAGGCGTTGACGGCAATCATGTAAATTATAATGATATCGCAGAATTTATCCGTGCAAAAAAACGTTATAACTAACGTCATAACGTTGAGGTAACTCATTGATTCAACCCCAAGGTTGGTTTGGACACGAGAGGGTAGAGCTCTCCCTAAACTGAGCCAGAGGCGTGTGAAGTTAATACATTCATGGTTGTGGTGGGGGCAATTCCTTTCCCTCGGTCACCTCACACTCCGAGGATATGGTTTGGGGGCGTCCGATGACTTCTCTCGGGGTTTGAACCCGGGACCCCTCGATGAGCAGTCAAGGCCTCTCTCCACCCACTGGGCTCCATCACACTGACACTTATCTCTCAACTACCCAGTTTTATTTTATTTTTGTGATAGGAAGGGGCAATGTACCATTATTTCATTTATGCCCGTGCCTTTATTCAATTTCTCAGGTGAATAATAAATGCAACGAAGGAAAGAATTCAATTTAATAAGAATGATGTAGTCTCATATATTCGTCTACAGCTTCTCTGAATAGGCTCGTTCTATCAATTTCTTTTATTTTTTATCGTGATGAAAAGGCGCGTATATTTTATGTTTTCCGATCTTTTCACTGCATCTGTTGCATTTCGAACTCCATACGATGAAAACTGGTCGACCTTAACACTTTAAAATAGAAGTTGTTGACGTCTCGAACTCGTGTCAAGCATGTCTCTTTTACCGCACGGCTCCTTTGCTTTGGTTTCGTTCGGTTTGTTTCCGCACACGCTGTTGCTAGAGTGTTTGCTAGAGTTTCTAATCCGGAGTAAATGGGTATTCCTGATGAGCCAAAACGAAACACCTCACTAACTCATGAATAGTGAGCAGATTTTCTTTTCTTTTTACTATTATATAATGCGTGTATGGCTGAATGAGGAAGGTTTTTTTCGCAGCAACGTATCATGCCTTTCCATGTTCCAAATTCATTTGAGTAAAAGCGATTCCGGGCGTGAATGAAGGACGACCTGACTCAACACCCAACAACCGGCCCTTCCTGGATCACCACGGTGGCACCTCGCACGTACGCGCCCAATAGGGTAGTTACCTTCATCAAAGAAAACGAAAGGCATTGATTGTGATTCATTACCCACCATCAGCGTATTGATAATATACAAATTATTTGGTTTTACAAATCCCAGTTTAGACGAATGGCAATGGTCAATTTTAACTGCATTTGAAAAAAGCCAGATTGGCGCCCAAGCGATTCCACTCCACGTGATGTCACAGGGACCTAGATTCTATACGAGTAGATAGGAGTTTTACATCGCCAGAGATTACCAATGCATGCATGAGGCACAGAGCTCAGGGAAACATCTCTTAATAATCACCTATTAAAACTGCCTATGGTCGGAAAATTTCCTTCGTTTGATAAGGTATTAATAATCCTTATTTAAGCCAAGCGCTACCTGATATCAGGGTACTCAGTTACCTCCTAGCAGCCTGCATCGCAGCGAAGCACATATTCTCGCCCCAAGGTCACCTCACACGGCGGCAGAGGGAACCAGAATGACGTCACACGGGGTTTTCCCACCATTCATACTTAGCCGTCGCGTTTTCGCGCGCTTGAAATTTTTCACTTTTCATTTAATCGCGAAATATAGATATCGTCATTTAAAAATCTAAAAGCGTGAAATTCGTACTCCAGGAGTAATAATCTTTCGATTTAGGAAGTAAAAAAAATAATAGGAAACCACCCAATTGCTCCCCCCTCCCCAGTGTTCCCCGCGCGCCCTTCCATCACTCGATAACGCCCTCTGCCTCTCTTCCCTCGCGACCACTCCCCACATTCCACCTCGTCTCATCGCTCCGGAATTCGCAGTGCAGTCTCTCACACGGAGAGGTCGCCCCGCTTGGAAATCGAGCAGATGTCTTGGTGTTCTCCCCCTGGGGAAAATTCGTGTCTTGTCGTGAACCGAATTCAAAATTATTTGTTCTGCATATCTTCATTGTTTAAAATGATTTTTTCATCTTCGATTAGTGAGCGACTGGTGATAAATTGATAAAAATTTGCTGCAACGAAATGTCTTTGTGCCTTTAAAACATCTGTGACGACGCAGAGTGCGCCCTCGGGGGAAGAAAAACCATTTTAATTCTTAATCCACCTTGATTATCAAGGATTTTTATTTATTTTCGTGTATTATTACCATAAAATCTGGAGATATTTATTGGACTGACGTAGTGCATCAATTGGTAGGTTGGTGAGGACAGGTGAGGATAGAGCTTACCCGAAACTAAAGCATTGGCGCGTGATTTGAAATCCTAAGGATCTAGGGACCGTTTCCTTTTCTTGCAACACCTCGAACTTAAAAAATCTTATTTTTTCAAATTATCACTTTTATTACTTGATTTATTTTGCTCGGGATTTATTTCAACAAAGCCTTAAACACATTCTCAACCCATAGCGTAGTACTGTCACGGCTAATAATGTTTATATGAGATGGAGATCATTACATTATAAATAATTTTATGAATATAATAAGCTGGCCAGCGGTGATATACCTTGTACATCGCATAAAACTATTTCCTTAGGATGAAGTACAAGTTCCTGATTCTATTAAAATTATTTTTGATGATATAATCAGGTGGTTAGCGATCTTCCCAGTCACGAGATGGGAATGGGAATCTAAATGGTGGGTCAGTTCGTTTCGGATTTTTAGCATAAGGCGCGCGCGCATTCACTAGAAATCACTCTGTCCTATCCGCGCAATAGAGGTTTACCGACCCCATTCCAGCCAACCTTTCCTCGTCCCTTTCATCCGACACTTCTTTCTTGCTGGCTGATTCCTCCTCCGTCCCATAAACATAGTTCCTCTCTCTCCATCCACTCGGGATTCCCTCCTATCCCTCGCTCTTTCTTTCTGCTCTCACCACCACTCTCCACGGTCGTTCATCACCCACGCTTTATCTCCCCGCGTTCCTTGTCACACGCTTCCTTTGCTTTCCCAACTCATTCTCCCCCTCCCGCCCACCCAAGCTCTGTAAATCCATCTCTCACCTTACAGTAGTTTCTGTTTCGAGGGATAGCTGGGATAATTTGTTCTTTTTTCCAACACATTACTAATTTTTCTTAGGAATCATCCACTAATGTTTATATGCGAAGTAAGGGTATAGTTCTTGCCAAAAGGTTGCGCTATCAAAGATGCAGAACTAATGGGGTAGAGGTGGTCTGGAAGAGGGTTTTAAGGTAAATTGAATGGAATGCGAGAAGATGGCTGATTGAACGAACGAATCAGCGTCTCTGGTTGCTATAAACATAACTGATAGCTGTAAATGCTCTCTTTGCTACTTCATTTCCCATCAATACTTTTATTACATAGGGTCTTTGAATCAGTTTTTTCCACGAAGATGTTTCAATTCTAGCTTGCAGTTAACGAGACTTTGCATGGGCCACCATAGCCGTGAGATTGTATCTCTCATCATCTCAAAGTTATTATTTCCAAATTCAACATGCAGAAAATATTTGGAAAGCCCAAAATTTTTATTCGACATTCGCATGAGTACGTCGGGATGATAAAGTAACATTTCGTTTTTTTTAAATCTTGAAAGCGCATTCCTCTGATGGAAGCTGAGTTCTCATTTGTGTCGTTTTGTGGTGAAGATTCTCTCCAGAAATCGACAAATCAAAGATTCGAACGTTCGACATCAACACTTGCGTCTCCATTCCATTCGAGGATCCGAGCTCCATCGGTCCTCGATGGCAGATATTCCACCGCGCGCCAAATGGCCTCGTTCTCATCGCTTGCTCCTCCGTCTTCTCCTCCCTCTCTGCACGCAGCCTCCATCATGTATCATCATCGTCAAGATCTCGAGGCGCTAGGTTTCCAGATTAGACCTTCACCATCTGCCTCTGATGCTCCTTCGTGATGTCGTTTTTACCAATGGATACTTACGAGGCCTCGGGGACGTTCAATTTTGGCCTCAATACCCTCCTAAGGTCATGCTGTTAGAGAAAAGATGAATGCGCTGCAAATATTTGTACTTAAAGTACATATTAACGTTGAAAGGGATAATTTATGCTACTTTGTTTCAATATTTGTCTTGAATTCAATTTTTGGTCACGTCATACTTTACTGGAAATTTCATTTTGATTTTAAAAAATTACCAAGGCATTAACGAAGAATTCCTCATGGATTGTGCTTTGTCTTGATGGAGCGATTCTTGCTTTCGAATAACTCTCGTAGCTACGAAAATTTGTATTTCATGGGAGTTGGACGAGAGAAGACTGGAAGTATTTGAGATATGGGTATGAGAGGGAAGGGAAGGAGATGAGATGGATAATCGGGAAAGAAGCGAGGGTTTTTATGGAGGGGTGAGGAGTGGAAGTGGTTTTTGTTGTTGTTGTTGTTGAGTTAGAGGGTGAAGAGAAAAATGCGAATGTATTCCATGGATAGAATAAAAGCTTCAATGTGATTAAAAGAGGTAATTTTAATTTGAATTTGGACTGTTGGAGTGGTGCTTTTTGCAAACCTACCTAAACCATGGAATACATTGGAAAATGAATGCGAGAATAAATTACCACCTTCAATCCTTTATAGAATATTGGTATTATTTTGATCTGCAACGTCATTGATCTATCTTTATGCTATCTCTCTCTTATATATAGAAGTCTGTACTCATTCAGCTTGCTATGAATGTAATCTCATGGAATATCGAGGGGATGACGCGACCTGAAAATTGAATGCTTCTCCACTCATCATGGTGGTCAAAACCATCATCACTCTGATTGATTTGCGAACTTATCTGCAGGAAAAATCCCGCCCGAAGATTCAGTTTCTGTGGCGCCTCTGTGCTAAGGATTGAGGTTTGAAGATGGAGTGGGAGATTCGGGTGGCATTCGAGAGAACAGTTGAAGGAACTCCACGCCGCCGACGCGACGGTCAA
The DNA here is from genome assembly GCF_921293095.1 of Ischnura elegans. Lineage (NCBI taxonomy): Eukaryota > Metazoa > Arthropoda > Insecta > Odonata > Coenagrionidae > Ischnura > Ischnura elegans. The sequence goes on along the minus strand of NC_060254.1, from coordinate 107,884,542 downwards.
ATTTGATCGGAATACAATCAACGTCTAGGACAAATTTTGGTGGACTGCTTCGGGCCAAGTTGACGGCGCGAAGGAGAGGGGGAGGGGAATTTTAATCGAGTTAAATGCTGGACCAGCCCAATTCCGAGAGTGCTGGATGTTCCATTGAGAGATTTTTGGCAGCGCTCCAAAAGAGTATTAAACCCACGCGCTCGGAGGAAATTAAGTTCTCCCATATGTCGGCTGGCGTATTGGATTCTCCAAGAGCTCCATAACGTGTCTATTACTTCGAACTTGTCTTAAATAACACCTAGCTTGGTACTTAAGTATCTCTCTTCCACGCTCTTTTTTGTTGGTAAAGGGTGAGAAGTTTGAATTAGAGAGAATACATTAGAAAGTGCAGGTAAATATAATGTACTCGTAATTAAATGAGTGAGAAGTAGCCATTATTGCGGAAATGAATTAAAATATTTGATGTTTCATTTATGTGTACTTTTAGGTTTGATTTCCGTTTCAAAATTATTGAGCTTATCTTTCCTGTGACAGCAGAAATTCATCTTAGTGTACCTTAACGTATTTGTATTCGATGATTAGAGTTAACTGATTATTCATCCCATAAAACTGTCACCTACATGAAGATATGTAATTTCAAAGTATAAACACCTAAAACTGCTGCCATAAATGATGCGTTATTTTTAGCACGATGCTATTTATTCAAGTAACATGCATGTTTCGGTGATTAAATTAGGTATAATGACACCGCGGTGCACCGTGAGTATAGGGCAGCAACATGCTACAATAACCTCAGTGAACTCAGCTCTAATCATGGCGATAGGTAATTGTTAAACTCTGGCGTCCTTTCTCGATGGGAAAATGGGTATTGGCGCTAGGTGATGTAACTCCTTGTGAAGTTGAAAGCAATGCCTTTGTGCTCTTACATTTAAGTCTCCCTCTCAACGAACGCCTTCAGTCCTCGCGAAAGATTCTTCAATAAGATTTGCGGTGTTTGCGGTGGATGCCACGTTCTCAAAACTATCGTCTGCACGATCGTACAAATCATGCGCGCATTCACACTACGATAGTAACAATAAAAGCATTTGTAGCTCCAATTGACGCTACAGCACGTTCCATAAATGTTATAGTCGCCCTGTAATTATTTGATGGTATTCTTGTGTAAATCTCTGGGAAAATGGTTATGCAGTGGCTGATCTTATTTTTTACGATTTTTTTTTAATTTTCGCTTCCACTTCTGGCACCACAGTGCATTAAAATCATGAAGTGGCAGGGAACTGAACTGCGTATTATGACTTTGCGGACGTGCGTGCACCATAAAGATTTGGGCTTACCGTTATGCGAATGATCCCATGAAGTAATGGATGTGGTGGAGGTGAAGTGTGACGGGTGAGAAAGAGGAGAGGGAAGCAGAGCGAACGGACAGCACAGCGTCTCATTCTGGAAATGAAATTCCGAGCCTCATTCGACAACTCCACTTGTCGTGGGATCAGCTCTCAGGAAAGGACAAGGTCTCCTCCGAACTTCGCTGCGGCGAATTGCTGGAGGCATTCAAAATCATTAAAGGCATAGTGGTACGAATTCCCTCGTCCGTCCAAGGGGAGCTCGTTTCCCGCTGCAAACATTTAAAACCTTTACAAAAATGTTCACCTCGCGGCGATGAACACTTTCTTCATTAATTCGATGTATTATACCATTGCTAATACAAATTTCGGTTAGGAGACCAAATTAAAGCTTCTTTCTCTGTAGAATTTGGATCGCTCAGCCGTCAGATGCGACTTATGGAGACTCTTTTAAATGCACGATAGGCGAAATTCTACTGGCCCCGTGAATAATCCTCCTTTGTATTAGAAAGGGCACGCGCAATATGAATTTCAAAGTTTTGACTGAAAATCGTTAACATTTTCCTCAAGGTACTGGCCTTCTATCCGAGTCTTAAACCTTTCAAATAACGCATTTACTCTAGCAGTCCCTAGATCATCTAATGCGCTTCACCAGAAGCTTTCATTTGGACGGTAACAGGTTAAACTTTTGCGCTCGTAGTCCACAGGGAGCTTTTTCGCCCGGTTTTCCCCCTCGTGGCATTGGTATGCCGCACATGGCACCACCCTCGTAGTGCGCGTCGTAAAAGTGGTCTTGAGTGGTTGGAGGGTTGAAAAGTAGGGGGGGGGGGAATTGGTGGAAGAGCATTCATGGGCATACCTCCCAATTTTATCCGTCTTCCCTTCTCAACGTGGCCTCACCATCCACGATGCACTTGCCAGATGCCCACCAACAAAGGCGGGGTACGCGGAAATCAGCTCAAGGGCCAGTGTTGCTCATCCGAAAGTGCAACTGGATGGATGGATGAGGGTGAATAATGTGAGTCCTTTCGCACGATTGGCCTTCTTGGTGACCCCGAGCGGAGGGAGCTGCACGAGCGAGAGTGGCACGCTAAGGAAAGACCCGGCAATGGTTTTAAGTAAGCTGAAGAGGACCCATATCTATCTCCCGATCGGTCGTACGTTGATTTTTTTGGTCATCTATTGCTTCCACATGGAAATCTGCAGAGCATACAGAGCTGCCCTTTACCAATATTTTCTTAAATCCCATGTAAACAAAAGTGACACATACCGAGGTAAAAATCGAGATACCGGCAATCGATGGCCAGAGTGTACTCCACGCGCCCTTAATATGTGTGTGTGTGCAATAGAATACATTTCTTGTTCCGCCGAAGGAACTTAGTTTCGTACATTTCACTCTTCACTTTTATTGACCCTAATAAAAAAACTATCGTTATCAGGGTGCTGAATATTTTTGTCCATTTCCTTTAAAAATTGAGGAGGGATGGGAATAGGATATAAATGTTTGGAAGTTAGTAATTAGGGGAGGAAGGGGGGATGACTGACATTGCTTTCGATTAGAATGAGTTGAAGTAGGGGGGATGAGAAAACATAGTTAATGCTTCAGTATCCCTGACGATAAGAGGACTTTCCGCCCTCTACACACGCTCGCGGGTCACAGTTAAACAATTTTGGTCACGTTGCACTTAGAGACCTACCTTTAGCATCCCTCCTCTTCTTAACCAATTTCATAAACTAGTGGTTCGATGAGGGTTTTTCTGAAATCTACTTCTTTATGATGACATATTTAGCTGATGTTTTCATTGAGGATTTGAAAGTTCACCATAATTTCTTTACCCATATTTCGTCACTTCGAGAGTTTCTGTGTCTAAAGCCACAATCCTATTCGCAATTTTCACTTAGATTCTCTATGTTTTTACATCTTGAGAAAAAATCATCTCTTTTATTGTACTTATCCCCCTTTTTTAATCATAATTCTTTGCCTTAATTTTGGTACTCCATAATAACGGTCATTGCTATATTTTGCTCTATTCTGAATGTTTACATTCACAACTGTTGTAAAACGCCTCTTATCAATTAATATATGGTCTGTTTGGTTTTCGTTTCCACCATTTGGCGACCTCCATGTTTCTTTATGAATGCCTTCATGAGGAAACTTGGGACTTGCAATAAAAAGATTCGTTGAGGCAGCGAAATTTTGTAATCTCTCTCCATTGCTGTTTGAATTATTTTGCAAAGTGTCTTTTCCTGTTACACCCTTTCAAAAATCTAAAATATAATAATCTTGTATTAGAGAAATTAATGGTATAAAATTTGATACACAAGCAGATGTCGACAATCAACTTCTTCTAGTGCCTTTTAAATTTCAAGATTGCAGCATTAGGCTGTAGACAAGTAATGCGTAACGAGGAAAGACAGGATGTGGAGAAGTCGTGAGTGGTGGTGAAGGCGAATGACAGTCAGCAAGTATAATTTCCGTACTCTATATCAGCATTACTATTTCTTTTTCATGGTTTTAATCTTCAAATTTTTCAACGGGATCTAATTTCCTTCCATATTTGGTAACATATGTCTGTCCTGGTATTCCAACCTGTTTTCCATCCCAAACCGTCTCACCAAAAGTAATACGTAATTCATCTCTCTCCCATCTTCTCACTCATCTCCTACCCTCCCCTCTCAGTCGCCTAATATATAAGTTAATTAATTCTAATTTTTGTGATACTTAATTATAATAACTTAATATTTGATGAAATGACGAAATTAAAACAAACGCACTTTGTGTTAAATAACACAGTGTTAAAAAAATGGCCAGGAAAGAAAGGGGCGTGGAATGGAAGAGTCGAATTCTCTTTTCTCATTTAACGATTCCAAATGCCAAGCGCGAAACCACAATGAGTGATATCTCTTCCCCAGCGTACACTCTAATCGCTGGATTCGGTCGAATTTCAGTATTTTTTTGATTAACAGACGAAGTTTTGCGACCTGGTGAAAACGGAACGGATTGCAGTGAATATCCATGGAGAGGCTTTTGAACTATTTTAGCGTGATATCCTCGGAATGCAATTGCAATATTTCATTTCTATTCTCTAGTGCTGCCACGAATCGAACTGGAGACTTTAAGGAAGGGACAAGCTCAATATTGTTAGAAACTGCGTGTAGTGCTCCTTTATAGCATTCATAATACTCGATTTTCCGTGGGGTCGTTTGAGCGAGAGGATGGCCACGATAAGGCTGCCCTCTCGTGGACAGCCTGCATCTTCTTGCCTCTCGCCCGAAAGACCATCGTTTGGGAGGCGAGGGAAAGTCTGGCAGGTCCAATATCGCCCCGCATCAAAATTAAGGAGGTGGCGACACGTTGAGCAGAAGGTTTTGATTGCGACCTCAATCACCAATGGAAATGGGCGACCCCTTGCCTACCCAAAGAAATGACACGCGCTAATATCGGCCGAAATTGCCCACGGACCAACAATCCCTGGAACTCTTAAAATGGGAATTATATCTTGGGTTATGATCCTTTAGTTTGGGTAATCATAAATCTTCGTTGATTGCGGGGGTTTCAACGCATCCGCAATGCTCAAATTGGGGTTGAGAGATCGCCTCAAAGTTTAAATCCGAGTATGTATCCCTCTCTCCACAGTAGTTTACTGTTTCCAGAACCCTTTTGTTGGCATTGCAGATATGTTTATAGATAAGGTTAACCATTTTGCCAGTACTAACATCGAAAATTTCGAACACATCCATGATGTTATTTAGCTTATTTTTCTCCTCATTATTGAGTACTAACCTTTTGAATTGAATTATGGTTTTCACCTAGATAACGTAATAATTAAATGTTGGTGAAATACAAAATAGATTGCATTAAGTATTATTTTGACGCAAAAGTAAATTGCTTATGGTAGGGAACCTTGGTAATCGCATGAAGGTTTGGCATTTCTTTGATACTTGATGATGGAAATTGCGTATTCCTGTTGGTTTACTGAAATGTCGAGTAATATTCATAATTTGCGAATCTTTTGCCATTTAGAGATCAATAGTTAACTTTTAAACAATGTAAATTGTTCCGAGGAATAAAAATCCCATTTATTTTTCGGTAGCCAACCGATATTTAGTCATATTCCACTTTGAACCATAGAAGTGATATTCCACTTTGAACCATAGGTAGTAAAGTGATATTAGCACGAGAGAACTGCACTCTTTAGGTACTATAATAAAACGTTGGAAAAACTGTGATGCTGAGAATTTTCTTTGGAAGTATTAACTTGTTAATGGAAGTTAATGGTGAAGACTGATCGGTATTTAAAGTGTTTTAGTTTATTCTCATGTTGAAATTCATTGAAGATGATGGAAATCCTGTAATCATATATTTAAACCGTTCACTCCTGTTGCTTTTCTGCCTCTGCAACTACCCAACCTTGGCTTTATTTTATTTTATTCACATGTCATTCACGCAGTGATGCTAGATCGGAACCTAACCTTTTTTCTGTTAAAACGTTGGGAAATGTGTGATGGCGTAGCATTTCGTTGGAGGCATTCTATATGGTGCGAGTTGGAGGATGGCGTGCTGTCGAAAAGCGAGCACTTTCTGCAGCGAAATGAGGGATACAAAAAGAGTAAGAGAGAGGAGGAGCAGATGTGGGAGAGATAGCGGGCCTCCACTTCACTCTCCGCTCTTTTTGAGCACTTTTACGAGTGGGCATTGTGAGGGGGATTTTGGCGACAGCGTTCGCTCGTGTTCATGGAGACGAGGGAGAGAGGATCCGACGGCAGGCAGCTCCTCCCCCTCAGCGGTGGTCAGCCAGGAAACATATGTCGACCCATTTGCAGAGCGATATCATGCCAGCGTATCATCGGTGATTCATTCATTTCTCCCATGCCATTTTCATTCCTTTTCGCTCCTCCCATTTCGCTTCATATTGCCTCTTCGACGGCCCTCCATGCTCGCTTCCTTTCTCATCATCCTCCCTCCCGTTGTATGTCCCCGCTTATGTCCGGCAGTATTCCCTGCCTCATGCAATGGGATGGGTTTTGAGGAGCTCTCACCTCTGTTGCGACTTGTGGGAGCACTGAAAAATATCTGATTACCGAGTTGATGGGGGGATACATGTGGTTACATTTGGTAAAGATAACCCTAATGACGAATATGCTCGTAAATTATGATGTTACCTTCAAGCGATTTAGTTCAAATTTTAATGTTTTCTCGACGTGTGCTGTACCGATTGAAATGTTATGCGTGGAAATGCATTACGTGGCAATACCTCCTCCTTTTTTCTTCCTCCTCCTCAGATATCCCTTTCTATGCCTCCCTTTGTCCAGTGGTATGGGCACACGTGTCCAATGGGTACACACGTGGCTTTTGCGTGTGAAAAAAAGCTTACCGATACAACTAAAATATTTGGAAAACCCAGTCCTTAAGTAGAGATTGTGCCTTAAGTTACGTATATCTTTTGGCTTTTATATTCATCATTAATCAACAATCCTAAATTTGGTTTGACGCATCTCTGCATTTTTTTCTCCCACCTATATTACAATTTCAATTCTTAAGAAATTCACGTTGAAAGTTGAGAAAATCAACGTTGTAAACACAACTGGAGAGATTTACACTCTTGTCCTCGACCCTTTTTGTGTTATGGATCCGCAGAACTTTTAGTCTTACGTAAAGTTTTATAACCTAATCATCTTAGAACCTCACTGCAAGTCCAACAGAAACGATAGATAATGAGAAATATATAGCCAAGGATAATTATATAGTAAAGGGAAGTATAGGAATCCATTTTTCTCCCGATTGAAATGAAAGACTTTCATAAATGCTAAACGGGATTTCGTTACAGCATTTACTTTTTTCTCTGAGTTGAATGAACCCTTAACCTTGTAGAATACCAATTTAAGTTAAGAAAAATTAGGAGAGTAGGGAAGCAAATTTGTTGTATTATCTCCTTAGATTTCCTTTTCTTTTTTTTTGTCAACGGTTAGTGTCCTGACATTCCCCGTCACACGCCGATTTATGCGACGTGTGCGGTTGTGCTTAGATGTAAACATTCCCTCACCGGTAGGAAAAATACCCCTATTAATTATTCTAATCATAATTATAAAATAATAATAAATAAATAATAATAATAACTCTGCAGTCCATAGACATGCCAGATGGTAACCGACATGGTGATAGTGATACACTATGGCTAGTTACAGATTGTCCCAGGACAAGTAAAACAAACATTTTCTCGTGTGTAAACACATTATTCCTCTTCTGCTGTGTCCGTGGACGTATATATCATGTCCGTGGACAGTACAAAAGTATTAATTAAAAAAAGCATTGTAAATATTACTTACGACCTCTGCCACTTACGCAATTAAATTGTATGACTGAAAAATTGTAATTGCACAATATTGGTTCTTGTATTTAAACAAAAATAAATTTTATTATTATTATTATTTATGAGTCCTAGCTTCCCTATACTACAGAATTTATTTATAAACCCTTAAGATATCAGAGAGACATATACAATCGAATCTTGTCTTACATGAATGATGATGATTGAAATGACAACATCTGGATTCACGTATGGTATTGATGGGTGTGTTGGGCCGAGTAGCACGATAGCATTCGTAAACACGTTGTTTATTTTAATTCGGAATTTTATTTCTCAGACATTTACCACTCACGAAGGAGGATAAGTGTCGGGGTGTAAATGTAATCGATTTATAATTATTTTATATTTATAATTATTATCATAATTATTTTATGATTATCATTTTCCTCGACTGGATTTGTTATTGCCAAACGATGTGGTCTTAGAATCATTCCCTCTGTTACTGTGAAATAATCGTCCACACAAACTTCACCATGTTACTGGGGCTCGTGGTTCTGATGTTTTGCAGCGGATGGCGCATCTGCCCTACCAAACAGACACGACTGTTCTCTCTCTCACGTGCTTTAACACTGTCGCCCGGCGCGGGAACCGTCCACTCCCTTAAATCCACGCTCACCCACTTGATGGGGTGCGGGAGGGTGCGGGAGAATTTGGCATGGTCTGCGGTTGGCATGACGAGACACGGAGCGCCAGCGCGGAGTCCATATATGTATGGTGGAGCGTGAGTGAGGGATTGGGTCGTGTGTGGGAGGGGGGGCGGGAATGTGTGAAATGGAAAGGGGAGGAAGGGGGTGCGATGACGTCCCCCACCCCTCCACTCTCAACGGCGAAAGAGAGGGAGGGATATGGATGCGGGGAAGACGCCGAAAGATAACTCTAGGGAGGTTTTTTAAAAGAGACGGTGCCGCTGAAGAGAGTGCTGGGCAAATTCGAAAAATATCGATGGGCACAGATATATCGAGGGTTCGATGTATGGACGATATAGATTCATGGAAGGTGCCGAAGGTAAATGACCTGGTGGTTTTTTTTTAAGAAGTTCGAGGGTGGCTCTGACAGAGGTATGGTAGATAGGCATGGTTATACCCAGAGATGAGTGTTGTGTTGCGTCGACGATATGTGTGAAAGACGCGTGAGATGAGAAGGAATCTTCTGATCTTCTTCAAATGCCATTCTTCCCTCGTACTATTGAGGATAGCAACGTAGTCTCAATTGATAGGATTAATGGCGTCACTCACTAGGATCACTCATTGCATGTTTATTTCCATAGTTCTAACCTTGCATGTATTTGCTCTAGCAATTACTAACCATTAGCAAGTTTTTTTATGAATAAGCATGTATATTTTGCTAGCATGCGTAATATTTCTATAACCGTGCGGTGTGTATGTGGCGGTCCCCTTGCATGCTGCATGTTGGTGATTGGTCACCCCGTGCCAAACACCGTTGAGGTGGCTCGCAGGGCATTATGTAGATGTAGATGAAAGAAGTGCCAGTATGTCTTTGAGAGATTTGGAAGGTACATCGACAGCTAGGGTCATATCCAGGATTTTTATTACGCTGCCTTGGCTACTGTATAATGCCACTTAGTGATTAGTTTTATCACAAATATGCGAGATTGCGATGAAGACAGGGATTTCGATGCTTTCTTGCATTTAAATGATAGGGGGATGTTTGAGGGCGCATGGCGTCTGATGGAATCTTTCACCGTCCGCTCCCGATTGTAAGCGATGGCGAAAGCGATGAAGAATTGGGTGAGTGGCCAAAGATGACGTGGATATTTTTATGAGGGAGTGTTGGAGTGGCTGGGAGAGGATTGGGGCGTCAAAGGGAAGAATGCTAGTGAGCGGGATTTTATCGTTGGCACGACATCACGATCTGTTTCTCTAGATTTGAAATTCTGATCACATTTGAATGGAAATTCCAACATCTCCTTTCTCTATGGTGCAAATTCTAAAGCGCTAACAAACGCTAAAAAATCGAGTTTCAGGCATTGAGGAGCTAAAAATATACGATTATATATCGAGTATGTATCCTATTTGCTAGTCAATTATGAATCCTAACTAGAATCTTAACCATATATTCAGCCAAAGTAACTGCACGATTAGTCAAAAACCGATACGAGTGTACAGAAATCTCTACATTGATGTTAAACGACCTAGGCTGGGATCTGCTGGAGACTCGGGAGTGTGTGTGCTAGGCTTAGCTTTCTGGAGCGATTGGGAAAAGATATCTTTCAGAAAGACATGAAGAACATCATATTAGCACCCCACTATATTTTGGTCCGACAGAAATGATAAATCAATAGAGCTATTTGGCCGAACAGATAGATATAGGAAAATCGTAATTCCCGTATTCGTATGTTCGGCGGAACTTTGTTTGAGCATCTCATTTTTATTTGCTGACGGGCGGCGTCCTAACAGCCCCCGCTACACGTCTATTGAGGCACCTTGCGGGGTAATAAGTATTTGTAGTTTTGAGCGTATTTACGGAGGTTTATCCTACGATCTCCTATTCACCAGAATCAGTCTTGATTGTGCGGCGTGGACTAGTTTGCGATGGCGCGGCAGCTATCGCCTGTAGAGGTATCTAGGTCCGTCCTCTGCGTTCCTCAGTTCTATCGCATAGTTTATATTCGGGAAGGGAGGAAGATGATGGTGGGGCGAGGGAGGAGTGATTTTTGACTGAATTGAGGGGTGAGTTGAAGGGAAGTGGCTGAGGGGGTCGTGCACTGGGAGGATCTGCGTTCGTTTTTCTTTCCACGCGGTTGACAGGGGTTGTGAACTCGCCCACCCTCGGATCGGAGCGACTTTTTCAGTGCGAGAGAGAGAGTGTTATTTCCTCTCGTGCATCCCCTTCCGTTCCCATCTCTTCTTCCGCTTTGGCGACCTGGGCTGTGTGGGGAAAGTGTCGCCCCGCGAAGGAATCGCCAAGCTAACCGTCTCAAGAGTACCGAGGATTCGCTGCGTGGTTTCGTATCGCTGTAGGCAGAGAAAATTCATTTCTTCACATCTTGTAGAAGCGTGTAAGATGACAAGATAACTGGAGCGGAAGATATGTCCTAGATATTCTTAAGCTCTGCTCTTGCTTAGGTATATTACGCTTCGCTGACGGCAGTCGTTCCTTATATTTCCTAAGATTACGTCTCGATGATGAAATGCTGCAGCTGATACTTATCTTAAGGTAGGAAAAGAAACTAGGTGAATTTTATTACATATGTGCAATTTATTGCACAGTGTGACATTCAAACCTTAATTTATTGTCTGTCAATAAAAAACGGGATTTTATTTGGAAAAGAGTTGGATTTCCCTGCTTCAAATACAATAGTGATAGAGATTTTTTTCCTGCTGGAGACCACATAAGAGCTAATATGTTCGGATGTTCCGCATCATTTTATTCTCTGTAAACGGCTGTGCGAGTGAACTTGGAATATTCCGGATGATATTTCTCCATCTAGACATAACTGGAAGCCACATGAATGTAATTTTTTGTCGATTATCTCTGTTAAATAGTATTTGTGATTATTTACTTCTATAGTTTTTCTATGCATTCTGTAAACCGAAAACCTCAATATTCTCGAAGGAGACAAGTATTACAGAACAATATATTTTTTACGCTAGCGTGATTCTGGCGCCCAAACATTCCTCCACTAGAGCTTATAATGGATGTTGTGCGTGGCTCCAGGATGAGATCTCTTCAGAGAAAAGCCCAATACAGATGATTTTCTCACGTCGTTGTGTGACTCACGGCGACGAAATCAACTGCGCGATGAAAAATTATTCCGTCATTTCCCGCTCGTTTGCGCCCGAGAATTCGCATCGAACTTCCGCTACCTCCCAGACTTAGGCTCGCTTGTCACTCACACTCTCTGGATCAGTGGCGCAGCGAGGGGGGGGGGGATAAACCCCCCCCTCCCCCAGAGCTCAGAGAAATTTTAAATTTTAATCTAATTTACTAAATTGAATATCCCTCAGAAAGCCGTAAAACTCACCATTTTGAACCATTTTTCTGAAATATTTTCTGGGGCAGGGACCCCGCACCTCCCGCTTACCCGAGCGGGTATGCCACACCCCAGTATCAGTTTTGCTTAAAACCCCCTAGACTTAATTCCTAGCTGCGCCCCTGCTCTGGAAGATCATCGATCGTTGCCGTGTAAGATATTCGCTCCTCTGATCATCAATTTAAAGATTTTGCCCTATTACCTTAAGATACTTTTGGCCAAATGCGCGCACAAGACTTTTACAATATTCATGTTAATATTAGAAATGTTCTTTTTCACATTTCCTTTGTCCCAACATCATATTGTGTGATCACAATTTGCAAAAAATTTACTGCTAAATTTGCCCTGCATTATCCTTTTTTTGATTCAAGATTGCTTTCGTTAGGAGTGTGGATGGGTAAAAAGCCACAAGCGTGTAAATTTCACACATTCAGGGTAAAGCGTGCGCACACCCCTCGCAAACAATTCTCCGTGCGCGAGGCTGTCCAGAGTGAGGAAAAGGTCCCCTATCCTAATTGTGTTATGCACTAGCCAGGGGGTTAGCCTGGGGCGAGCTCTGCCCTTATCTAGCCAAACTAGGTAAGGGATTGAATCACTGAGATAAAGTGTGATAGCTAAAAATGAAGGTTTCCGATGAGTATTTACTTCCCATGTCACGTTTGCTTGATATTTTTTTCTGATATATTTATTAATACCACAAGAAAATTAAAAATAGGAAGTTAAAGCAATCAGCATCTGAATTGCGGTGCGCTTCAGCCTAAGACCAGAACCACCGAAGGATGTTAAGGAGTCTTTGCGCAACGCATCTTTGGAAATGATTAAATATTTTATTAAATTGATTTGATTAAATATTGAAAATTCATGCATTTTAAACCAACACGCGGAAACGATATTACATGAGAGGAAATAAATGATTCTCGTAGGGCCATGATTGGTGGTTTTACCCATGTCTATAAAAAAAGGTCAGAATATACTGAGGAGCCTGCTCTTTCTTCAACACGTTTCTACGTTTCATCATGCATTTTAACTTCGATTAAATTGTGTCGTGTGATTTTTTTTCTTGGCCCATATATATTCTTAACATCACAGTTTTCCTCGGAATGAAATCGCTCGAATCGTAGGTGTTAATGAAGTAAAGGCAATAAATGAAGGGACGGGATTTTTGTGGTGATTCCAGATGTCGCAATTCACAAAATAATTTTTCCTTTCCATTCCTTTCCCCTGTCAATGAGGCGACTGATTTTTTGCGCACGGGCGTCGTGAAATTGGAGCCAATGAGAGGAAGTGAAGATCGAATAAATTACCGCGAATCCTTGAAGTTATGAATGAGTTCATGGAGAGCCCGCACTTGGATTGCATAGCGCTGATAGGCAGGAGGTTTGGTGACGTCAGTTCCAAACGCCTCGGGTGGACTGGGAGCGTGGTTGTGCTTTCGGTGTGATTTGGGTGAAATTGCGCCTCGGCGAAGCAGAGTGGGGCAGATGTCAGGGGAGGACATACTCGTGGTTACTTTGCTTACGGTTGGGGGCACTTGGAGAGAAGTCGGAGAACTAAATCCGTATAGGGGATCCCCGTAGGACTGAAATTTTGAAGTACTGGGTGTTAGAAGGACTGGGTTTTAAATATGAAGGCTTTTTTAGCCTAGAATAAGGCTCATAATGATAAATGCATATCTCATGTACCCTTCAACAATGTTATAGTGAAATGTGATGGGTAAAAGCTTCGGTGTTCGTACTTAGGAACTACCTTGACAGAATGTTTTATTTAAATCAATAATAATGTTTCAATCCAAAAGTATGTAGAAAAAATAACATTGAAGAATATACTGAGGTCGGTTCTGGGTCATTTTTGTATCAATCTCAACACTAAAAAGGTGCTTAGTAATTAAGCTTACAAAATCCAGATAATATCAATTAAGTAGTTATACAAGCCTCTGATAGCCAGATAATAACCGATTAAATGTATATTTGTAGCAGTTATTTATTTTATACATGAATCCATTCAAGGTTCACTGTAGCCCTGATATTTAGTTTAATGCTTTAAAAGCATATTCCATTAGATGCCATATATTAAAACCATCAAAATGCTTCGATAATAATGTAATTAAATTTTGAAGAGTAAAATGTAAGTCTCATTGAGGACCTTTTACTTGCACATAACGTTTTCCATCACATTTTTGGTCTGAAAATTCCGCTGCGCAACGTGAATTTGAATTCTATTTTCCCATTAATAAGACGTAATTTACTTGAAAATGCAATATTGCCTTTGTTGTACATCAATTTTGTGAATGCGCTGAAAAATTGGAAGAGCTAAATGCTGTTTCTTGAACCATACTTCTAATTTTTTCGCATAAATGTATCCTTGCCTATACAAGGGCTATGTCAACCCATAAAGCCTGTAAGGTTTTGTCTTTTCATTCGTGAATATTACGTGTTGTCGAGGCCTTTCTTTATCATAAGGCAAGAAGATGACGATGCTGTTATAGGGGTTGGGGGTGCGAATAGGATAGAGAGGGGTAAGTTACAGAAAGTTGGAATGGATATGCGAGATGTTGGTTAGGTGTCTCGCTTTGATTTGATTAATTATGCGTCCCTGGAGTGGAATTCGCGAGATCATCTTCCTTGTCAGGCGAGGAGAATAGAAGTCATTATAGGGCATTGTGTTTTCGGAGGCAAAGCAGCAGGTAATCGAAGGAGGAGTTGAAATCGAGTTTAACAAGACTACGTAAAGCAGTTCATTGAAGTTTATATTAGTAAAGATACCTGTCTCGAAGTTTAGTTGTTGCCTTGTTGGATTTATACTTCACATTGTGGTGTACTGCGGCTGTAAGCTTTGAAAGTTGAATGTTAAGGCAATAATGAAGTTTAGTCCTATTGTTCATAGACTCAAGAAGAAATAATGTCGAATAGGTAGTTTCCACCGTCTTGATTCACACAACGTGAAACATTTATGCTGGAAAGGGCTGCGTTCTAGAATAAGCGTAATATAATTGCGGCATATTGTTAGTCGTGTAGCCTTTTCTCGGTGTGAAAATGTGTATATTTTCATCATTTGCATTTTTGTTAATTCCCCATCCAATCTCCAGTTATACTCCACCAGTTATACGAACATGATTTTTAGCTTACATTTAGTTTAAAAAATACTTTTCCATGATTAAAACGGAAGCTTAAATCAACATATGATCCACTCATTCCTTCTTTATCTTCGTCGTATACCATGATTGCTTTTTCTTGTGGTTTGACGTCATGATGTCATAATTGTTTGCGCTGTGGTATTGAAGATACAGCAATTTAAGTGGCAGTTTACGATTGTTTTATCCCAGTAAATCATGAGAAAACTTCTCAATCGCTCGTATCTCTGGAGTTACATCCATTTTTACGGCATGGTAGTTTCCGAGATTTGGAACGTGGGTGTTTGGAAGAGTATCTTTTGAATTAGAGCCCATAAGCATTTACAGAAAATAGTGGAACATGAAACAGCCAACCATAAGCGCCAATTCTAATGGCTTCGAGAAGCCCGCAATTGCTGAGATTACTGTTCAATTTTATTTTAAGAGAGAATCGGACGAGGAGTAATGTCCCATACATTACCGATATGTTTTTTTTTCAGTTCAACTTCCTCGCTTTTATTGACGAAGTTCCTGCCGTCATCATTCATGCTCTGCTGCAGCCCGTTGATTCAGCGAGTTAATATCTGAGGCCCCCGTGTAGATGCACTCTAGATCAGGGCGGACTTAAGTATAAAATAAAACAGAAAATACCTTTGTGAGTAAGTCGCACTGCAAGTACTTGTATCTGGTCTTCCTTCCCATTGGCAATTATTCTAATAATTCTAACATTTATTCCATCGGGTTAGATAGAATAATTTAACCAATTAACCTTCCTTTCAGATATTCACCATCGAAAGCTAGGCTGCTACCAAAAGAAAACCTCTACATATCTGAAACTTAAATTCAGTAATGGTAATAAATTGGATATACCGTAATAAATTTAACAGATGAATACATATCTTGAAAATGGATGTACTAATTTCTCTTGCGTTTGTACTAATTGTTTTCTTTAAATGGTGTCACTGTATCTCAAAATTGCACGATATCCGTTTTTCTTCCTTTATTAACGTGGAAATTATTAACTTGAGAGTCCATTGGAATGGAATACCTCTCAAACGGAATAAATTAATGGTGTATGATGCATTTACTTCTCTCAAAATTAATTTCAATGTGCTACCTCGGGCATTAACTGTGTAATTATTGTCCAAACTTCAATTCTCTCATGATATGGTTGTGTAGAAATGTAAGCAAATTTAAGTGCATAAGTGGATTTTTTAAACGTTCAAATATTTATTAAAATTAAGCTAATGACTTATAATCGAATACTTTCGCCCAGCGTTTGTCACTTTCTATTTTCACTTTACGGTAGTTTCTTTGCAGCCAGTGGAAAAAATGTCACCTCTGTTTATTGGCGTTGTCGATTGAGTACTTTCCAAAGTTCACAGCATTTAACAAGGTTTAGATATGACATGACAGTGTTGCACAGCTATAAGTAACGCATGGAGTTAGCTAACCCTGCGCCCGACGACGGAAAATCTGCTGTCGCTTAATGCTACTAGAAAATGTAGAACTTTACCTACTACAAAATTTGAAATGAACGATCTACGAAACCAAGCAGGAAACAGTAGCTAACAACGGGAACATGAAACTTTATTTCCGTAATTTTGGCCAATACAACTGATACAACCGCGCATTGTGGTGTTGAAGGAGGAACTTTTTAAAATGAGGACGAATTTTTGATTTCTACTAACAACCGGTCCAATAATGCAAAATGCATAATACTATTCCGTTATCGCTTTTCTCTTTTATAAGTAATTGAAGTATATTATTTGGAACATATTCCAAAATACATTGCCATGACCTGACCGGCCCCTTCCACCATCTTCGCCTGCTTTGATGCCTTTCTACCCTCGTAATTCTATTGTTTTCACTATTTTTGTCTCTGTGGTGTAGTGATAAGTCCAAATTTCATAAAAAATTCTTTTATCGTCGGGGAAAATCCTCAGAACTTCGGTGGAAAAGCGCCAAAACAACCTCGGAGTTGACCACACGATTTCGTTTATTCTCCACGGCGAGCAAACGCGGCAGCCATATTGCCGAGATTTTTTTCACACCCAATTTTTCGTGCAAACTTGAAGCGATTGTGCGTCGCGATAT
This sequence comes from Ischnura elegans, assembly GCF_921293095.1. Lineage (NCBI taxonomy): Eukaryota > Metazoa > Arthropoda > Insecta > Odonata > Coenagrionidae > Ischnura > Ischnura elegans. Next base: position 107,867,640 of record NC_060254.1, on the reverse strand, counting down.
GCCAATGGCCTCAAATATATCGCGCGCTTTGATTTGGGTATGACTAAGAACCATATCGTGGATGTTGTCAATCATTTCGGAGGGTAGAAACTTCCGAAGGGCGCTCTGAACCATGTTCATTGTTCTGGATGCACGGCCACGTTTAAATTAACTTAAGCATTTGTAAATAGTTGCAGACACAAGGGCACATGTGATATGAATATCATATAGCTCAGCTTTGATTTCTTTCGGCATTAACCCTTTTTAAAACAAGTATTAGATTAACGCACGAAACTCAGTTTCATCCATTTTTATGAACAAATGAAAGTTGTTCACTACAATCGGCAGCAACAATGAAACTATGTCATGGATGCAGCGAAAACCTCTAATGTCTGACTAGTCAAGAGAGCTGCTTTCTGGGAAAAATTAATGTTTGTAATTAAGAGTGCAATCTCTCAGAAATTCGAAGAACTTATTGAACGAATCCCGTGTTATATTTTTGTATGCACTCCTTCCAAACTCTATTCCACATATGTACTCCTGCTTGAATATTATAGTGGTCCTGTCTCAAGATGGCTTCTTCCCTATCTCCCCCTCCCAATCTATTACCATATTCTCATCATCCTGCTCCTTGGACCGAACCTGTCATGGAAGCGGTTGTGTCTCCCGCACGCGGGAAAGCAAACAAGTGCGTTCCTCCGCCATAAAAATTTCCACTTTAAATCCATTAGCCATATCTCTCCCCGTCATCCCCCTTCCGCAGATATATATTCACCCTCCACCCCCCTACTATTCCCTCCACCTCCCCACCAACTCCAGTTTTAAAAAGTTCGTCGTATTCTCGCTCACTTCATCGTCCTATCCGGATGCCTCTTCCTGTTCTGCACTCGCCTATGTGGTCTCCATCCTCCCACTCCCTCTTTCATGCCGGTGTTTTTCTTTTCCCTTCGGTTTAACTTGTGTCTTACAGTGTGATTTGAAGATATGGCGACCTCATCCTTAGGGAAGTGTGTAGTTTTGTTGTGTAAATAAGGTCAAAATTGTATTCCCAAATAGCTATTACGCGGATATAGTGCGATGAGCGAACATATGAAACAGAAAGGAAACATTTTTCAAATTTTACGATAAAGGCCGATCGCGCTGAAGTTCGAAAATTTGGAAATTTTCAGATGGCTCGGATTTTTAATGGCTCGAACGTTTAAGAAACATTGCCATCATACTGCAAAAAAACTCTCTACACCAAAACCTATGGCACGAATTTCTCAAAAGTTACGAAGAAAAGCAATATTTCTAAATATTTAAACTTTTTATGGAAGGAAATATTAGTAACAGTTAGAAAGGTCACGCAATGGTCGTAAGGCAGTATATGGCTAAAATATGATTCTATTTTGAGATAAAGATTCATTACCTTATGTCGGTTAGTTTCCACCGTTAATCGAGATGACTCTCCCTCCAAAAGGCAGTACGGCTCTAAATTTGGTGGGTTTGGGAGGGAGCAGCTGCTGCAATATCGTATGCAATGGCGTTTCGTTTGTGCCGCTACGAAATTTCTCGCGATGCATGATGTATCTGTCGTTTTGCTTACACCCGTGCCCAATAGTATGCCTTCAAGACGTGGTTGACTCGTCCTCAGAGAAGTTTGAAGGGGTGGAGAGCGTTAACTCAAGTGCATGTGGCCAAGATTGCAAAACGTGATCAGCACCTGCATCGGACATTTGATGGACATTTAAATTCGCTGTTTATACTTCAGTTGGCCGCTGCCGCTTCGCCGGGATCACACGGTGTCACCCACGGCGAGACTGCTTAACGTGAGGTGATAAATATATAATCCCGCAATATACCCATTACGAGGATAAATACAAGATATATGAATTTAGTTTTGTGTTTCTCAATTCTCGGAACTCAATTTGTGATCGTTCTTCACCAATTAACGCCCTGAAGACCATCTGCTTGGATGCTGGCGCGTATCATTCGCCATAAAAAAATTCCCAGACTCCACTGATCGCTATTGAATTTATTTTTGGCGCATATGTCTGTTAAATGTATGACTATTTATTTTTTTACGCCGTGGTTTTGTCACCGACAAAATTTAGCATCAATATAGTCGAAACAGCCTTGAAGGACTCCTTTCAAACTGTACTGGGATAAAAAAATATTCCACCAAATTCCGGCTACTGCCATTTATTTCCCTGGCTGTGATGACCGCTGATAATATTTTCTTTACTTATAGTATGTGTTACTTTTGATTGGAAATACTTTTCATTTGTTTATGAATCATAAAGAGGAGCGATGTTAGATCGTGACTATTCTGGCTGCCTAAATGTACTTTGCTGAACTAAAACTATTACTTCATGGAACTGTTAAAATATTTTAGCGCATAAAATCATCGTATTGTCTGCAAATTTGAACCAATTCCATTCGTTTCGCGAACCACCCAATGTTGGAGGGAATTTGAATTTTGGTCTCTGTATGCGGAATATAGTTACTGTTAACTAAGTAAAACCTAAAAATAATGCTCCCTTATTTTTCAAGGGAGAATTATTTATTTCGAGACCTATTCATATCAAACTACATGATGCATTTGACTGTTTTGTCCGCACTTTATCTCGTTAATTCCCCAATGCAGAAGTTTTCATGTACAAGTGATCAAAAAACAGAATACGCAACATTTTCATGGGCATTGTTTGTTCTTGTTTATAGCATTAAAGCCTTTACTTTTTTGAATTTATACTTCAAATATTGTACCATTTACTTAATTGCATTTGGATAAGATAACGTGATAGGGCAAATTGTATTGATATAAGTCTTCGATTAGAAACGATAAGTGATGAGGAATACCTTAGTTGGCAATGATCCTATCTGCTACAAATTGTGATGAATTATGATTAGCATCCCGCTGTAATAATTCGCGCGGAAGCAGGAGTAACTTCATTTTGAGTCTTAGAACGACGCCAACTGTCAGGTATCCATGGAGGATTACATGTCGGAAACCTTGGCTATTGCTGCTACTCACTTCAAATGCACACACTCTATCATGACGAAGCATAGACGTTTGCTGCGGACATTCTGGCCTTGGGTGGTAATTTGACCTCTCCTCTCTTTGATCCTATTATCCCTTTATTTTCCTCGCGACACCATCCTTCTCCACGTTTGACGGTAAGTCATCGATCTAGCTGCCTATTCAAGTGGATTGCAAATCATCTGTCCTATGCCTTTCTCCATGTCCTGAGGACTTTTTCCTGCCAAACATGACGAGATCGAACTGAATTTAGTGTAATAGGGATATATACGAATGAAAAAGAATTTTATGGGAATAGGGTGGTTTTCTTCTATTTTTTATTACCTAAATCGAAAGATTATTACTCCTGGAGCACGAATTTCACGCTTTTTGATTTCTTAGTGACGATATCTATTTTTTGCGATTAAATGAAAAGATAAAATTTTCAAGCGCGCGAAAACGCGACGGCTATCTATGAATGCTGGGAAAATCTCGTTGGACGTCAATCTGGTTCCCGCTGTCGCAAAGTGAGGTGACCTTGGGGCGAGGATGTGTGCGCCGCTGAGATGCAGACTGCTAGCAGGTAGCAGAGTGCCCTGATATCAGGTAGCGCTTGGCTTAAATAAAGATTATTAATACCCTATCAAACGAAGGAAACTTTCCGACCACTGGCAGTTAGGTAATTATTAAAGATATTTCCCTGAGCTCTGTGCCTCATGCATGCATTGGTAATCTCAGACGAAGTAAAACTCCTATCTACTCGTATAGAAACTAGGTCCCTGTGACGTCACGTGGAGTGGCATCGCATGGGCGCCAAACTGGTATTTTTCAAATGCAGTGAAAATTGACCATTGCCATACGTCTAAACGGGGATTTCTAAAACCATATAATTTGTATATTATGAATACACTTATGTTGGGTAACGAATCGTAATCAATGCCTTTCGTTTTCTTTGATGAAGGAAACTACCCTATTGTTTTGAAATAGTCTAGGTACACACCAAGAATATGCAATATTGGCTATTTGGTGTTAATGGTCTACACTGCACCGCAGTTGTCTGTGTTTCATTTCAACGAAGATTAATTTTTTAATCAAATTAAAATTTCATTAGATATATGAATAATTTTGTCTGTTAAAACACGAAAAAAATAAACTTTTTCTGGACAAGTTTAACGCTTTAAATCTTTTTTTAGTATATAAAAAAAACACATGAAAGAACATTTAATGTAGATCTTACGGTGTCTTTCTCGACCGTAAATCTACGAGGCAGTTAACAGTGGGTTTTTATGCATGAAATAAGTTATTATCAAGACATGGTGAGGAAAAATTCCTTGGCTTAAAGTATAGAAGGAAGGGAAATTATTTACTACCAAACGAATGCAAACTTGATGCGATATTCAAGAATATCTTTTGAACTAGTGCTTGTCAAACTATCTTTAAAAAAAACCGTGCAATGATGGAAGAAATTTGGCCATTTGAAGGGAAAAAAAGACTCGCCTTCATATGTTTTCTGAAATATTTTAGATGAAAAATAGTTGTGGGACTATGTCACAGCGTCATCATATCTTTTAACAATGGCTGTATATCATCAATGATTTTTCCACCTCATTATTTCATTTCCAGCTTCTGAAATATATCTAAGCATTAAAGCGACACCCATAGGCATCCTAGTGTTGAATAAACTATAGTTTAATGGAAGAGGAGGTAAAACAATATTTATTTTTGATACATATATTTGTATTGGGACCACTGCTAAATGCCAAGTAAAATTACCGGCACTGCGGAATTATATGGTTTTTATCCACGATGAAAGATCACATGTGTTGCGTTCTGGATTGCATGGATATATCGAGCTTCGACCAAATCAATCCAGAAATGATTTTATACGGTTTTTCGAAGAATTCACCAAGTTCTAATTGAACTTTGATATTTTGAACTTCTGAATTATCTAATTTTTAATTCGTGTCTAGAATTTCAAAACGTCTTTTAAATTTTCCGACGTGTTTTCTTTTATCGAGTAAAAAATGCGAATTTCATCTGTAATGTTATTCGTACCTGCTAAGAAGTAACCCCGTGATAAACAATCCCTATTGGATTCTTCGCATTACAAATCGCTCGCTTAGTATCTTTGTATTTGTATCGTAGCATCCGGTCTCCATTCAATGCTTTCCCTCGTCGCCATTTTCAGACTCAATCAGCAAGGCAATGTTTCTTCATACTTTCTCTCTTTCTCCAGTTTTTCCAGATTTCAGTTTAATGCATGATTATCATTTAATAGAGATCTCCCTAGGCTGATCCTCCCCACGAGGCTGTTTACATTGTGTCTCCATGTGAGAAATAAGTTTTCCGAAAGAGGGTGAGTTTGCAAGGCCTTTTTTTCAGGTAAGGGGGCGTATCGGAGGCAGGAAATCAATCTATCTGTACTTCTTATTTGTTTACCCTTCCCTCGTCTTTCCATCCCCTTTCTCTCTTTGAATTCCGTGCGCCGTGCCTTTCACCGCCCCCCCACTATCCCTTCCTTTGCTGCTTCGTTCATTTCCTGTCCACATCCCTCCTCAAACTGCTTCCCTGCCCTCCCCTGTAGATCTGACCTTTGACTCCGTCCTATATTTTCCTTTTTCCATGCGTTGCTCATGCGGAATTTTAGTGGCTTAAAGCGATTGACGGGGATGAGTACTGTCGTCCATAATCTTAAGTATTATTTTCTCCGAAATTCAAATTTTTCGTGGAATGGTTTTCTTATAAATGTTATTTTAGTGAGACCAATTTGAGCTGTGGTTCCTCCTCCCAGCCATTTTTTATAAGTTTCCCCAAGGTTTGCCCCTTTTCCCCCACTGCTAACATCCTATTGGGAACGCAGATGAGTTCAGCAAGAATGCCTTGGATCACCAATGGAGTTATTAATGACGTATTTTGGAATTTAGAATGCCCCGAGTATAAAAGGAATGCACGGTACACAATGTTGAAAATCAGGATTAATGAGTTCGGCGAAAGTACTTACGTGGCCTGAGTGATATATTTTGGAAAGCTGTAGTAGAATAAAATCTTGAGGTTGTCAAAAACTGTGTAATAATTATCATTTCATGGAGTTGTTGATGCTATTATTATTTGAATCGTTAATATTTATTTCCATTACAATTTCTTTGCCTACTTGCGTTCAAGTGCGTGTCCACTTATATATATATTTCCTTTACTTCACATTTCTCATGGGATTATAGCATTTTCACTTTGGTCCCAATTTCTTCAATTCAATTTTTACCAATTAGCCTTTTGAATAGAAAGAATGTAGGACGGAAAACCTAGTGAATATTCATTTACAGCGATAGAAAGGGAATTATAATGCGTCGTTGAGGATGAATAATAATAGAATAAGACAGATTCTGAATAAGCACATAATCAAAAGACGATGCTATTCTCTTTATAGATGAATCCTGTTGATCAAGAGGGATTACGGGGTGCCCGTGTGTAAATATGACGAACTATGATGCGTAAATCTTCGGCTGAAAAGAGTGTGATGTTGATGCATCCCCACCTATGGATAGATGACTCTTGATGATGCCATTCGTATGGGTATAAAGCCTTTCCGTCCATTCTTATGCACCCCAAGCCTCTCTCTGTCCAGGGGGTGTCGTTCTTTTAAGCCAATCTCTCCCTTTCCCCTAGCCCACCCGCCAAGCATGAGTCACAAGTCTTCTTCCACTTCTCCTTCTCCTCTTATCTTGCACCAGCCATTTCCTCCGTATCCCCTCGCCCTTTTGCACACTCTCTATTATCATTCTAAAAATGTGGACTCACGATGACTCAAGGCGGTGGAACATATATATGCTTGCCCTGGGTGGTGTTGAAAAATGATCCGTCCCTCGCGCCATCTTTGAACGAGTTCGCTCACCTCTCCCTCAGCGTCAGATTGGATGGATGGCTACGAGTCAGGCCTTGAGGAAAAGAGTGCAGCCCCCTCCCTTCGCTTGCGCCCCTGCATATTTTGATGCATCGCACGCTCTCTGCCATATACTCTGCATTTGTGATGCTGTTTGGAACTGTATGGGTAATGTTCGAATAGTATGCTTGAATAGCACCGCAGAGGTAATGACGTGTTTCTTGACACATGACCCAAAAGTTTGTTTAAGAACGATGCTGATGGTGTGGTGATCATTTAAGGCACATCACCTTGGACTGAGAAAGTATCTTGTAGACATTTGTGTTTATAAGTGCACCTAACGTCGTAAACGAAAGTCATTGTTGAATTTTTGAAACTGATTAAGTTTTCATCAAGTGTAACTGAAAATTATGAAGTGGTCGATTTCTCCCAAAGCAAATAACGGTATTATTAGCGGCGTATTCTTAGCGTTCTTTTTCTAAAAACGACTTTTTTACATCCTTTCACGATATTTCACTCATCTGTAGTCCCAAAAAGCCTTTTGATTGATTTTCCAGAAACGCGACCCAACTTTCAGTACTTATTATTAAATGATTTATTTCGAATGCCCATCTTTTATTGCCATTTTATGACTGCCACTTTTTATAATGTTCTGTCTCTGAAATTTCAAATTTAATGTTTGTTCAAAACTTCCCAGGCAAACTGAATAAGCAAATCTTCTCTCGCTTACGTTTGGATCAATAAACGAAGGTTTTTCTGTGAGAAGCATGCTTTCACATGGAGACTGGTTTAAATTCCGAAAAGACTTTACTGGTGGATTAAATGTGTCTCATTACAAATTCATAGTCGACTCTGGTGAAAAAGTTTTTATCTCTGATTTTGATTGAAGTTTTCAAATAAATTCCACCGAGTGGTTTTCTTTGCGCCTGATTCTTGAAATAAATTTCGCTCTTCAATATTTCATGGACGCGTCATGTTTCGGGTGCCAATAACTGTCGAATTACGGCGGAAATTTGTCTGCTTTTGATCACTAGCCGTCTTTAATGCCATTCATTATTCCTTCGGCGTCGCTACCATTCCGGTATGAGTTTTACCGCGTTTCACGATCGTGTTATGATTTAAGTTCCGGATGTATTGGCCGTCAGTAATTAATGTTTTCCAATTCCTTCCACTTACCCTGACCCACCACCCATGGCGTCTCTAGAAATTAATTACCTTCTATCCCTGGGCATGGACTTCAGCATAGTCCCATGTCCTTACTGGTAATTGGCGATCCGTATTACTCATTAGTGTGCAGCGTAGTGTTCCTCAAAAATGATACTTAAAAAAATATATTTAATTTTCAAACAATAAAAAGGCATGGTAATTTTTCACACAATATATTTAAGACGACCGGTTTCGTCGCAGAGGCGACATCTTCAAGCTCAGAAATCGTTATTTTTATAGTTATTTTAAAATAAAAAAAACTAATAAATAAATAATTTTATTTATTTAAATAACAATTTCTGTACCTGAAGATGTCGCCTCTGCGACGAAACCGGTCGTCTTAAATAAATCGTGTGAAAATGTGCCAAGCCTTTTTATTGTTTACAATGGATTTTCACAAAGTTACGCCTGAAACAATCGAGTTTATATTTTATATCCAATTCAAATAAAATATTTTGTCAAGGATATTACTAATGAGAACCTTTTTATATATCTTATACGTAGTCAGTTTACAAATCTTTCTTTCATACTTTTCTTACATGTGAACTTATTACATGAAAAGATGAATGAGAGAGCAATTCGTACACATACACCACTGGATTCTAGGAATTAAGGTGATGTTACATTTTCTTAAGAAATGAAATGCAGCACACCGGTGTAAGATTAGACGCCTTAGTAAAATGACAGGAAGGTTTTCGTACGTCCATTTAATTCACATCCTTGAGCAGTGGCAGTGACTCTATTTCACTGTGTTAATACCTACTATGAAACAATTGGTTATCACAATATTTGTTAATTTGCAATTTGGGTTATTATAATTTACAGCATGCTAAATGAGTTCTTAAAAATGGGAAAATATGCTCAGGTAATTTGTTTAAACATTGATACGTTTTGGACCTTGTCGTCAAATAATGGTTTATTTTATTTAATCATAACTTCCACAATGGCGCACCCCGTAGTACACTCATTCTTAATCCCTTTGCCAATTATTCTATGATCATCATTGGGTTTATGTAATATGCTTATCCATATTTAAAAGAATGAAAATATAATACAAAAAATGTATACCAGAACGATGCAATCATCTGTTGCTGAAAATGACCGAATTGCCGTTGAAAATCTACGTCCGAATCGAAGTAATCCCGTAGAAAGTTGTTTGGTTTGGTGATATTCCTACGTATCGTTAAGGGTGTGTCGCTGTCCCCTGGGTGGGCTGACCTCGCCTTGGGCCATCCCCATCGCCATTCCAGGAGCTTCATCCGTCCCCCAGGATATTGGCCGGCCACCCCTTCACGTATTCCCTTTGCGCCTCCTCCCAATCCTCCCTGACGTCGCGCAAAATCTCATTAAAACGTCAACCCTTCCGTTGAAAAATTGACTCTTCGGTCCCCAAGATTAAGAGGGGAGAAAATTGTGATCCAAGAGTTGCCCTCTCTCGGCTCCGATAAAAGGTAATCCTTATCAATCAATCAATCAATCATGTGATATCATCGACATCGACCCCTTTCCAACCCTTGGAACTTATCACCTTTCATCACATGACTGACTACTCCCCTATCATCGCATATCGTTTGCAACCGGCTATTCAGTTGTGAGTGGATAGGCTTAATACGTTTACTGCTTGTTTTTCATTTTAGAATGAATCATCTCTCCGCTCGTCATGTCTTTTTTTGCGACAGATTATTCATTTGAAACGAATGCTATTATGTAGAAAATTTCATAGTTCCTCCTTCCATTCATTCTGTGGACTTCTTTTTTTCTCCTGATCCAACCGCGGTGTAATTGTCTTCTATCATTTCCTCTGTAATAATTGTCACTTAATGGCTGTGTTTCATTGCAAATAATCGGGTTATTCCAGTTCATGTGAAGGTGTTTCACCGTACCCTTTTGTCTCCTACTCAACTGTCAATCTCCCAGAATATCTCTTTAGATGTAGAAAAAGTATTTGAAATCTCTGATCTGAAATTTGAAAGGATAGTTTTAATCTTAGAGTGATGATAAACAAGAGTAATATCAGCCTCTGCTCATGCGGCCAAGATTGCGCCTTTGATAACATTGTCTTGAATCTTAAATGCATATTTCTCTCTTTGCTTTCTCGGATACATATGATTTCAATACAGACAAATACTGAATAATCTACATTTCAAAAACTCTGAAACGCCCAATTCATCTGTTTAAACGAGCGATTCTTCATGAAATAGGCAAAATTCGACCGGTTGAGAGATTTTGATGAGTCCGCTTGAGTTCATGCGCGTAGATATCCAGCATTTGAGGCGATAATTAATCTATGGATTAGAATAAACCATTGTAACTCCCATATTATTTATTAATTTCATGAATTCGTGCCATTGCAATCCTAGGATACTGTGGACCTCTTTTTCCCCCATTCCAAAGCTACATTATTATCTTTCCAGCGGTAATTTCCCTCGTGTTAATGTATTATATACATTGACTGCACAAGGCTCTAGTTTTCTAACTCATACTTTGGTGATTTAGGATAAAATTACAGAGCCTGAAAGTGTTTCATGTAAATATATCAGTTCTTCCAAGTAATATCCCAGGTAATTCTATTTTCTCGTCTGAATAACCAGTATCAAATACGCTACTCATTGGGACTTCTATTGCCCCTCATTATCATCTTATCCTCATCTCTTCAATACACGGTCCTCATCCTCATCCTCCTCACAGAGCTAATCCGTTTTGTGTTCTTAAAAATAGCTTCAAACGTCTTGCGTCTCTGAGGCTAAAAATCGCCAAAGGTCATAAAATATTAAATACCTTAACGTATATATGTTACTTGACTATGCCTAAATAGTGCAGTAAATTGTTATTGAAGTATTTCACATATCTATACATAGTTTAAGTTTGTCGGCACAGCTTTCTACAATTGAGGAGGCATTTTCAGAACTTAAAAATCTTTCCAATAATGCAATGCCACCAAGTTACAAACTAGGCATATCCGTGTTCTCTTATAATACACAATTACCCTGCCCGTAATATCTATTATGTCTCCTTGTATATAGCACCCATAGTCACCTGCGTCTTCAATTGGCCTACATCACCATTCAAACCCCCGGCACACACCCTCATCTTCCCTTTTCCTCAATACCCCTATTTTTGATTAAAAATACCTTCGCATTCCCTGTGGAGACAAACGAGCGTAAAATAATTACTCCGTGCCATTAATCAATCCTTTTGATCGGTACCTCTTTCTTTCGCTCCCTCTCATTCCCCATTCGCCCCCCCCCTCTATTCTATCTTCCCGTACGACCCCTCCTCCCCCTCTGAAGTCAGTCGAGGGAACGACGTTGATGAGCTATGATCATCAGGCAAACATTGTTAATCCATGTCCTATCCTCCCTTGAACCCCTATACAGCAATCGATCTTTCGAGCGCGTGCTGCTTTTTATTTTCGCGTGAGGGACATCAATGAGAACTTCGGATGCGAATAACAAATGCGAATTTCAGGCGAGAAGAGCCTTCAAAAGGTTAATATCTCCGTCATTTCATTTTTCCTGTGATATAGGATGCGTGACGCGTTATTTGAGAGTCGTGACTCAAATTTTGCCGACAGATCGATTGGCCGTGGACTGATATTAAATCTCTCCGTCAAATGAACGGAAAATGTGGTTCCAGGGAAGAATTTAAGGCTTGGCGTAACGGAATATCAATTTGTAACTCTAGTCAATTTCATTAATGTCGCCTAAGTTGTTTCTGCAATTCCTCAATTTAAGACAATGTCCCTGATGGTGTGGCAGCTATTATATTATTATTTCGGGCGTTATTAGAAAGAAAATAAGCTCTTGAATTTTTAATGATATAATATTTGTCTTAGACAGCCTTGATCAAAGAATCCTATGCACCTGAAAGTCATCTTCGATAAATATAAAACTTGGATGATACTAGCATTAAAACTACGAACGTTGCAATTGTTAATTGTTGTAATAGAATTGTCGCAGTTTCTGTGGAATTTGGATGGTATCACTGACTCTAATATGACGTGCTAATAGCTCATGATTGCCAATCTGTGGTAGTCTCCATTTTCCTACATAATTCTTCGAGAAGAAACCTTTATAACCGATTTTATTCTCCTTTTGAAAATGTGGTAAACACCATCCAAATATCCCTATCCAGGTATCTCTTTACTTTTTTTCTTTCAGTTCCTCGTTGTATTCTGCCAAACGCTTTTACTTCCCTGTTGTTTTTAGTCAATTTTTATGTACCTAATTGGAAATAATTTTTTCTTTCTTGAGTATTCACTACAGTTTATGTGGAAAACTCAATAGTTATACAATTCACAAATATTTTAGCCTTTGCTAAAATGAGTTATTTTTGCTGCAGTGGAGGTTGCGGATTTTAAATTCCAATAGCACTGTCTCATTTCAGTTCCTCTCTTTGGCACCTCTGCCATCTAAAATCTCCTTTACAGCCTCTAAAGCATTCAGAAGAGAATATGGTACACTTACAGATCTCGTGTGTTGCTTTTTTTTAAGGAATCGAATTTAGAATGTAATTTATCCTTTCCTGTTTTGAGTTTGAGTCAGTATTTGCTCTTGATTCTAATGGCACCCCAGTGTAATACGAGTTCCAGTATAGGCATCTAATGATCATATTTTGCTGCAGTACAATGATGGTAGATATTTAGGTAGAATTTTGACTTTGAGGGTTTAAATTCAATGTAAGTGTATTTACTCATTCATTCCAAATAATGCTCCTCTATGTTAGTTGATTTCATATTTTTTCATTTTAATTTCAATAAAAGATAATTTTATGTTGTCCCAATGTGGTCTTATAAGAGTTTGTGAGAAAAAATTTTTTTTCAGAAATTTTATATCCTTTCATCATAAAAGTTTAATTCGCGTTCTTCCATAAATGGTACTGTTATCGCTTTAAAAGCAGGAATCAGCGGATGAAAACCAGCAAACGAGGTGATGAGTTGAAGTGGCATTATCTCTAGATACAAAAATATCCCATTCACTCCGCTGAGTCGTATTAATCCGGATTCAAGCTCTTCTTATCGCCTGTGGCACATAATGTTTTTATCTTTTCGTTAAATCGAAAATGCCGACGTTAAGTATTAGGGTCCAAATCAATGTGGGCTTGAGAATTAATTACGCTGATATTAATGCGAGCAAAGGTGGTGATGTTTTTTTATCGATCGATAGTGTTATAGCGATCGTATCAAGGGGAGAGGGTAGATAATTGCCAAGATCTGAAGTTGGGGGGGGGGGGAGGGGATTGAAAGATAAAAAGAGCGGAATTTTTTCGTGTCAAGTGGCCCCTTCCGTAATCATACACCCCTTCCTTCAGCTTGCCCGTGGTTATCCGCTCTTCAACGCCATATCCAGGCAGCGACGTGGGCTTGGAGAGATGAATAAATTCCTCGGCGTTCCGAACGTGTCCTCGTTCCCCTAGTCCCCGTTACCCTTTTTATTGAATACCCTGACGAAAAAAGGGTTGCACCCCTGCCTCTCTCTCTCCCCTGATCAAAAAATTCCTCCGCGTGGCGATGGGTGCGACTCACATTTAAACGTGCGGAATTAACATATAGATTAGGTTTATTGATCAACAGACTGTCTTTTGTTTCCCCCAATTCTCCCGGAAGAGCACTTGCTGCGTAACGGATTAATATTGCGGTCTACGCTCGCCATACTAACATGAAAGATAGCGGTGTGGCTCTATTCTGTGTGATCTGAAAATCACAGTGTCATTTGAGGCCTCTTACCTGTTCATGACTTTTATCTTTTATTCGTTGTTTTCATTCCCTTATTTTATTATTAGAAAGTATTGAAATATCGAACCCATGCCTCCATTTCATTCCCTGTAAATATGCATAGTGTTTTGACGGTTAAATGTCATTCATGCGTGATTACCGCAGATGCTTCAGAATAATTTTTTGTGCACGAGAGTGAGTAAGGCATTTTCATATGGTGTACTTACGATCAATCCGTGGTAAACCAATTTTGAGCAGTTCATGGTGAAACAAAACCCTATACAGTTCCACAAACTTTTTATTATTAGCTGTCAACTAGTCTCGACGTTTATACCGTCATTGTCAAGGCTAAATAAGATGTGTCTTGATAATGACGGTATAGACGTCGAAACTAGTTGACAGCTAATAATAAAAAGTTTGTGGAAAAGTACTGAGTTATGTTTCGCCATTAGCATTTCATCGTTCCACAAAGTAACGCCCAAAGTAGTTGATTTTATTCAATGTTGAACATATTTCAGTGGAGCGCGATTTCAATCGCATTCATCTTGATGCTTTTACTTCGGCATTTCAAGTTCATGGCATGTTTCCACCCGTAACCTCCATCAATTTATTGTGTTGCCTTCTGATATTTTACTTTTTCTCAGTCGGTTTTATCGATCATTTTCGTGATACTATTAAACTTAACGTGTGCACATAGAGAATGATATATCTTCGAGAAAGTGTTTAGTGATGCATGTGTAACAGTGCAGCCACTACCCCCGGCATCTACTTTAACTTTGCTTTGTATGAGAGTGATCAATATCTTAACTAGAATAGAATTCGAAATCTTGGGACAGAAAGTAATAGTTGCAAACAGAAGAGCAGATGTGACATGAACTTCATACTGCTCAGCTTTGATTCCTTACGGCGTTAACACTTTTAAAAACAAGTGTTTGCACTCCACACGAAGCTCACTTTTATCAATTTTCATACACAAATGAGAATTGTTCACTGCAATCGGCAGCAAAGATGAAACTATGGCATGGATAAAGCTGTAACTGTAACAGCTTACTAGTCACGAGTGCTGCTTGTAAATTCTAACGACTTATCGAACGACCCTCGTATCTTCGTATTATATTTTTAGAGGGTGCTTCCCGCTATTGAACTAACTTTATTATGTTGTACAAATGCATCGCTACCTAGAGATTTCACGCTTAAACAGACGCTTAAATCGCTGCAAATCCTTCCTGCTTTCCTCTAAAGCACTCTCTCCCCCCTTACCCCTCCTTCCCCCTCCACTTCTTTTTCTTATCCCCCTCTCGAGCACCTGCGCGTGTTTTCTTTTTTCTCCGTGAGATGGAGTGATGATGTTTGTAAGAAAGAAAATAAGGGTCGAGTTAAGCGTTTAATGGGTGATGGGGGTGAGAGAGAGAGGGAAGAAATCTCTCTCTCTTTGTCTCCCAAGAGAGAGGAGCGGTCTGCTCTAAGTGGAGTGAGGTGGAAATGGAAGAAGGGTTGAAAGTGGCGCAGGCCGTGTTTGCAGTGCGAATGGAAGCGAGTTCGTGAAGGGAAGGTGAGCTCACTCAAAGACTACAGGAGGAGACTGGAGAATTACTCTTCGGTCTCGATTACACCTAGTCCGTGTGAGTAGCGATCAGTTACGACTACATTTTACTCGCGATTCCTAGCTGTATGTGCGAGCAGGCTTGGTACTGGCAGTGATGTAAGAACAAAGTTCACCTGAAATGGCGAAAATGACAAAAATCCTGCTTTATATTTGTGATTTGTAATCGAACCATTCTCAACGCATTGGATTACAATATGACCGTAATATTCCCAATAATGAGATTTACGTTCCAACCGTTTTATTCATCTGACTTAATCTTAATCGGAGCAGTTGATTGATGAATCACTGATTTATATTACATGAATACCAATCCAGGCTGTCTCACGGAACTATTCTATTAAGGGTGTTAGATTGGCTTTCGATATTTGGGTTTGAAATGAATATACTTCTTTATGAATCGAATACGTCGATCAAGTGCTAGTAAGAGTCAAAAATGAGTGATTGAGTTTATTATTTATTATTTACATGCCGTATGTGCATCATATCAAGATCTAATGTACGTGAAGAAGTCTTTGATGAATCTGAGTGACCTACGTGGAGTGCGTAGTCGTATGCACACGAAAACTCAAATGGAAAGGATCAAAGTATTGAAACGAAAGTAAAAAGAGAAACACGTCGGCGCAATGAGCGAATTCGTCTAAAAGTCCGCGGCGTGTTAAGAAACAAAGTCTTGACACTTGTTGACGCATTCATTGTATAAGAGTGAATATAGGAATTATCCTTTCAGAACTGAGGTATTTTGTAATCCCGATGTAACATGGAAATAAATGTATAGCAGATACTTGCAGGAACTTCGATAATGAATAAACGTTATTTAGTCTAAGATTATTTTAGCTCCACATTTGTATCGCGGAAAAATTTATGTCGAATTGATTCATCTAAATTTGTATTCAAGTTTATTCTCGGACGAAATGGTCGGAAAAATATCAGGCCTCTTTTAAGTCGAGAAAATTTTCTTATGAATCGGGGTGTTGCTGTTTCCATACACTTGAGTTATTATGCACACAATGTTTTTGAGAAAAGGAATTTGGAGTTTAATAAGGTAAAACTAAGTGTTTTATCTCATGTACCTGTGAAAATAATTGTGTTAGGTCAAAGTCATGCGGTATCAAATTCAACGTTAAATTCTGAAGAAATGTCGTGGAAATGCATCTCCTGAAGTTGAGGAAATTGCGCTGGCGAATCAAAATGTTGCTTTCTTAGACGTGATTTTGTAATAGTTGAGTGGCTTATATTTGCATGCATCATAAGTGGACCCGATCTAAACTTTGTCCCATCTTAAGGTTTCGTAGAATTCGAAGAACAACACCGATTATCCTTGATATTTTGCAAACGTTAATAAGTATCATTTAAGCATTTGTAATGTCGAGATTGTTTTAATACTATCGAAAATTTTCAAAGTCTCTGCCGAAAACGTTTTCAATATTTAAAAATTAAACTGTATATATTTATCTTTAAAAAAATCTTTGCGGTCGTGGTTTACAATAAACAAGCTTACAAAAAATCGACCCGGTATGGAAATATATTGGATATTCTGTCTTTATTACAAGGTATAGGTTAATTATCTGTAAAAAATGAAAGCCTTATTCGTTATTATATTTAATGAAAATAATATTAACCCGTAATGCTTGTTCAATAGCTATCTTCAATTTTTTTCACGATTCGTTCTTTTCCAGTATTACAGCGCCGATGAATTTTGTTCGACCAATGTGCCATGGCAAGATTGCATTGGATTTAAGTCACCCGCATTCACATCCAGCGTCATTCGAGGGAGAAATGGCCGGAAAAATATAACATGCTGCTTGATATGAGGGAAAAGCTCAGCGTTTTCGGTCGAGCTCCCTCGGGAAGAAGTTGCGTTTGATGAAGCGGAAACGCAAGGATATTCAAACAAAGGAGCTGAGGAGAGCGGCAGGGCGGAGAGAGCGAATGGTTGGGAAAATTTGCGATAGAGAATAAGAAGCGGAGAGAGTGGTGGGGTGTGAGGAAGAGAAAGTGCGACAGCTTACGCTCCGAAGCGAGAGAAAGAGAAAAGGAGAGAAAAGGAGGAAGCAGTGAATGTGGAAGAGTTTTTTGAGTGTTTGGAATGGCGCCCGAGATTATAGGAGATGTTGAGGGCGGGTGTCGTGAATCGGATGTCGGAGCGAGGGACGGAGTGGAAGGCGAGGGAAGCGCCTTAAAGGGACGCGAAGGAAAGTTCTCGGAAAGTCGTATGCAGAGGTCGAGGCGTTGCAGGATGAGAGATGGCGTCAAGGAGCGAGAATTGGCGCGGTGCTTTGTGCTTTCACTTTCGAGTGTTACTGTCATGATTAGCTAGGTACCTACCCAGAGTTATGAAGTCACTCTGAAGAGATTAAATGGTTTCTGTACATTTTTGGAGATTAAAAAAAACTTTAAATTATTTGCCACTATGTTCATTAATTCAAAGCTTCTAAAACTTACACATCGAATAAACGTATTTTTATATCATCGGTCTGTTCTAATTGATAATGCACTCCGTAGCCTGTGAAATATCCCTTAACTATCTTAAATAAATAAATTGGATGCATGAGGCAGATACTTTATGGAGATCCATTATGAGATATGAAGTGAAACACTGCACTTTTCCACATAAAAATTTATTAAACTACAGTCCTTATGTTTCGCTGCACTGCAGCATTGTCAGGACTAAACATCTCGAAACTCATGTCATGAAGCGAAACATATCGATTGTAGTTTCATAAAGTTTTATGTGGAAAGTGCAAAACGTTTCACTTCATATCTCATATCTGAAATAAACTTTTAAGGTGATTAACCATTTGCACTGTAATGACAAGTCTATCTCGTCATGAACTCTCGATGCCAAACCGCGCAATGACTAGTGTATCTCGTCATCGGATTTTCATAATTTTAGCACTACTTGTTAGTGGAACAATATAATTATTTTGAAAGCTTAACAATGTTAAAACATTCATATTATATATGAATAATTCATATTTCATGACACATGATGCATTGTAAGGAATAAAATGATTTTATTCGAGTAGCGATAGCTATGTTCTCCATGTTTAATAATCACATTTATTTCACGGTTATACGTTTATTACAAATTACAAAATATTATTGAACTACATACCATTTAAAAGAGAACCACAGAAAAAAAAGATAGAGAATAGGAGCACGATATTCGGAAAATTAATCGAATTGGAAGGGGTTGATGCTTGAAAATGTCATTAAAGTTCCAAGATAGTTGAATAAAGTGCCTTCGACTAAAAATCTCTCGACATGGTGGTGGATAGCAGGCCATTCTGCTGATGCTGAGGGGCATTAGCAGCTTTCGCGTGCCCTTGGGGCAGAGGGGGCCGCGTCACGACTCGAACACCAGCGCCCCCCAGCGTCAGGCGCCCGGCCACCCTCCTCTTGCGAGGCCCCACTTAGCGCCCCTTAGAGTAAGGTGTCGATGTTGGAGAGCGCGGAAGTTGTCGGGAGGTTTGCCTTGGAAATGGGAAACGTGGTTGGGACGAGAGAGAACCGCTCTTCTTGGAAGTGAAGACGCACTTACGGCCGAGTGAGAGAGAGAGATATGGAAGTGGGAAGGAGGCTGACGCAGAAGTACATCTGCATAATGCCTTTTGAGACGATCATAGGGTGTATGGCGGGTACTGCAAGATACATGTAGTCAAGTAAAAGTGAGGAAGATGTTCATTTGCGTAGTTCCTTTTGTGGAGCTCAATGGGTGTATGTCTCATTGTGTCGGTCATGTAAATTTAATGTTATGTATATTACCCCAATTTAAGTATGAAAGATTAGGAAGTCACGTTGGACTTCAGAGGCGTTTGAGACGGAGTACATCTGCATAATACCCTTTGAGGTGATTGTTAAGTGTACGACGGTTAGAGTAGGGTGTATGTGGTCCAGTAAAATGTCGGGGTATGTGTTTGAAGTGTGTGAAAGTTTTGTGGGAGTGAGGAAATCATTCATTTTACAATTAACTTGTTTCATTGATCGAGTGCGTGGCAAATTGTGCCTTTATTTAATTGGCATGGCGCAGATATCTATTTGAAGGATTGAATATATCTACATAATGCCTTTTTGGGAGCTTTGGCAGGCAGTATAGGGTAAAATTTGTAAAGTAAAATATCAGGACATAAAAGTATAAAATATGTGACAGTCTGACCGTTTTGAGGAAGGCTTTTACGAATCTGTCTCTTTCCTCTACTTCTTAAATGATAGTCACTGAAAATTACGTTACGTTAAATAGGATGTAATTGGAATTTCGATCGCTGTCAAGTGCATGACTCTTATTTTGCAACAATACGGAGGGCAGACACAAGGCTTTGCGGCAATAAGAGTAAGTTTTGAGGCCTCCGCTGACTGTAGATTAATTAATCCTGAAGAGAGGACGTTCATTGCTTGCATGGAGAAATTCTCACTTAGAACTGCTAATAACTAAAATATAGCCGTCGGTTTCGTAAGGTATGGAATTATAGGGTGATATTAGAAATGGAAATGTGAATCGGAGTGTGATGTAGGAATAATGTGGTTATTTATTTTATTGTTAGTGAAATATGCTGCCAGAAAGAATAGTTCTGTTGGTGTTCTAATGGACCACACTTTGAAACTGTCGTAAAAAATGTTTAAAAAGTAAGGATAGATTTTATAGTTTCCGAGACGATACGTGCGAATATTATATTTTTTTCCCTGGCTATCGCAATAATTTGGCTATTTCAAAGTATGCGCATGGATTATATGTGATGAACTATCGCCTTAGTGTACCGATAAGTCAAGCCAAATATGCTGATTTTGCTACAGAAATGAATGCGTATTTGAAAATCATTGCCGATACCAATTTTATTGTGGCCATTGTTTCTGTCCTGAATATTTTCATCCCGTCGAAAAAATGGGCAGTTATATCTTAAAATGATGTTTTACGTCATTGTTACGCATAAAATATGTGCACAATGATAAACCGTCTTTTTTTATTTGCACGGTTGAAAGCTTATTCGTAAGCATGGTATTTGCATGGATAAGGGTGTACGCATGGGTAAGCTCGATGGTTTGTTTGTAATTCATGATAGTTCCGTCTGCGAAGAACAGGAACCTTTCCTTTAATATAAATTCTGCATTCCTTATTACAAAGGCACGGAGTGCTTTCACGTACGTATTTAAACTTCGCCTGTCGTGTTACTTATTTATCTCATTCAAAAGTTTCATTTTTGACCTTCGTGTACGCTTGTGGCCCCTTACAAGTTTCGCACGAGATGAAAAAAGGCAGCTTTTCTGCCGAACCTGTTTAAAACTTTTTTTTCTGTGGGACGTGTTGCTGCTCATGGGGAAAGTACGCTGCTTTGTGAACTGCGAGCAAGGGTCGGGCGTCCGCTGACTCCGAGGATATCTTCCCGAGAATATTATAATAAAGTGGAGTTCGCACGCAGTTCATTTGTGAGGAGGGGTAGGGAAAATGGGATATGAATGATAAAAAATACCACGAGGGAGGTGAGAAATGTACGTGCGTGGTCGGAAGGACAGCGAGAAATAAGTTATCTACGTAGGAGAGAAGGGGAGAGGAGTGGAGTTCTAATTTTTGCAGCGAACAAGGAATTGGAGTTGCGGACATTTGATGTGGTTTAGAGATAGAGAAACTATCAGTGGTTGCCAGGAGAATCTTTGAATTAAGATAAATGAAAATTTTGCTGCATCCATCTTATCATTAAGTTGTGACAATACTTCGTTGTTCAACATGAACATCATTTGCTTAATTGAACTGCGTTTAGAAGTAAAACTTGGTGAGGATACTTCGAAACCCAGGTCACATGAATAACATAATCTTTTGTCGAACAAATAATTTAGCATAGTGAATCGTTACCAAATCATATGAATCATGATGAATCGTTACCAAAATGTCACACCTCAGACCCTCAGTTTTTGCAATTTAATATTCTTATTACGGATGGTATTCTATCTCCCTCCCCAGAAAACGTTTTCCTTTTTTAGCTAAAGCATTGGGCTTTTTAATTTTTAGCAGGTCGAGATCTTGGTAAAATGTAGTTACTTTTCTTGTGATATGATGTTGACTAGAATTATTTCATAAAGAAATAAACGCGATGAATATTTGGTCAACAAAAAATCGTTAGTGTTTAGCAAATGACGTGTGTTTAAAGTGTGTTTGTTGACAAAGTTACGTTTTTTAACGAAAGGAGTGCAGCGAAGCCCCTTACATCAAAATTAAATCGTCTTCATGCCGCATTCCATGACTCTCCTTCGAAGAAAGCGGATAATGAGTCAATGGGTGCGTCGTGCAATACGAGCAGCGCAAGGTACGGAGTGAGATTGAGTCGCTTAGTTTGGAACCAGTCCGGAAGGTGGTGTGGTGGTAAAGGGTAGAACGAGGATCGATGAGAGGAATTCCGGGAGAGGAGAAAGAAAACGTAGAAAGGTGTGGCGATAAATTACGGGATGCAAACAAGGATTTTCGGGACACGAAGGGAGGGGGAGAAAAAAAAGATGGCGCCTCGGAATAAATGTCCCCGGCAGTCATGTTTTTTCGTTTCTTTGGCGGGGGGGGGGCGAGGGGGTGGGATTTCGGGTGAGGGAATTTCTCATGTTGCGTACGTAGCCCGAGGGTCTGGAAGGAAAGGAGCAGGCGGCAGATGAGTTAACTCTCCTTGTCCCCATTGTCCGACCGAGGTTGCACGAGAGGAATCTCTTCGTCTGCTTATGTATGCTAATTGAGTTAAATGTAGATTTCCTGTGCCACAGCCACGCGCAGCGTATAGGGGCCTCCGGGAGAGAAAGAGCAGTCCTCAAGGATATACACGCGGCGTGATATCTGTGTGCGGCGTGTTTTTTTTATTTGCCTGCTCTCCTGTTACGTGGGAGGGCTCGCATTTAATCTCAGGGAATCCGCCCGAGTTTTTTTTTCAGAAGGGCATTTTTCTTTTTTAAGGAGGACACAAATTTTTCGTCTTTGGAAAAGAGCGCATATGAAGGAGCACGAGGACTACCCGAAGATTGTCCGTCCAATCCGATGAGAATAAATGTTTTTCTTGGAATACGAAACCTGTGGAAACGTGTTTTGCTTCATGATGAAACCTGTTGGACAGCTTTCCGAAGCCAGAAAAAGTTTTAATTTCCCGATGCAATGTCGAAAGTAAAGGAGGCCTATATCTAAATCGGGGGGCCTCGTTTTCCGGCTGGCTTATTACTATGCACATTTATTGTTTCTTCCAAGCCAATTATTGGGGATGTTTATTATATTGCACGAAGCTCTAGAAAATTCAGAATAAAAACGCGTCTTTAAATTTTATCGGTTAAATGACGAAATACATGTTTTTATGCATGCATATTTTTACAATAAAATAGCTATCATCATATTTTGAAAAGAAATTAGATAATCCATTTCAAAGAGTTGAAACCGCTAGATTTTCTGGCAGGGAAAATGATATTTTCCAATGAGATGAAGACAGAGGGAGAGGCTGCGCGAAAATCGCTATTCGTATCTTGGGTGAGATCATTAAAAGTATTCTTTTCGTATAGAGTTGCAGAAGTATTTTAAAACCTTAATATTTCGATAAAAATATTTTATTGCATAATTTCCTCAAGATTAACGGCATACTACGCAAGTTTGCCTAATAATAAAGGTACGCAATAAATTCGTAGAGACAGCCATTTTTTTCTTAGTGAGAACATTAGACACCGAAAGGGGATTTCACCAATTTTGTGCTACCTACTACGCTTAGATCCCATTCAATTCATTCAATTTGTCTGCTTCACTAGCTGTAGTGCAGTTCACCGGGAAGAACTGCACTGCAACGGGTTCTCAGTCATTTGCTTTTCTTCTAACATGCAATGCTGGCCAAGGCGGCCGTTTGTTTGTGTCGTGGTGCTTCGCAAGTAATTTAAAATTTTCTTTATCTGCACAGCCATTCACTAAATACTTAATGAGCTAATTCCATGTCATTTGCCAATTCAGATAAAGGACTATTAGCACGTCTATTTATAAATAATTGACGCTGAGTCATTTGATTGTGCCTATGCTTTTTTGCTCCTTTAAATCTCTGTAAATAAATGCGTAACACTTGTGTTTCGCACTGGCGAACTTTAAATCTGGGTGTGATGGATGTTGTCGGCTTAATTACTGTTTAATGTGAGCGTCTTTAAAACACCTTCGCCTTTGAAAAAGTGCTCTTATGAAAGCAGAAACGCTAATCATTTTGAAAGCCTTTAAAACTGAAGTTTAATTTCCCGCGCCGTAAATAATATTTTTTTCATAAAAACTACTCCTTTCTCTTCTAAGCTTTCGTTGTACGTTCCTTTCCCCACGACGCACGTCGAAAATCTTTTCAGAGTTTAGTGTTCCTGAGGGATGGGAAGAGCCTTATCGCGTCTCAAGCGAAGCTCTTTTGCGGAGAAAAGAAGAGGAAGCGAGGGTACGCCAGGGAAACACCCCAAGATTGTTTACTTCCTTATTTCTCACACTTTCCTTCCCTTCCAAGACGCTCCCTTTTGTCTCTCGGGATGAATGAGTCTTGATATTATGCTAAAAAATAAAAGCAAAGGATGAGATTTAACCGCTGAGGCATTATGTGGGCTTAAGTCGATCGTAAAAGTGTGGCCTGATAAAAAGTTTGTGTTTGCAATGATTTTGTTGCGTTCCAAGAGCTTGATTATTAAATTATACACGCATTAAGTTTCATAAGTCTCACATCGACCGTTATATCGTGAAAACTTAAAAAGACTGTGTTTACACTGGCGATAACACTCATTTATTTATTCATGGAACTAAGCTTAGTTAATGACGTGGACCGCTAGAGACCGAAGGCTGAGACTTAAGTTTCTTTGTAGAGTTTAACTTTGTTTCCCGTGAGTTTTTGAGATACTTATATTTTATATTCGCTGTTAAACTAATAATCTTCGAACTTTTTACAAACACATATGTGATAAATACGGCGATGGATAGCGGTAAATTGTGGGTATAATCATTTATTTGTATCAGTCGAAAATTAAACTATTGATGTGAGAAATTTTGTCGTCATGTATCTAACTTTTGCCTGAACATTATACTCATATACCTACACGATTGAACCAAACAGCCTGAAAAATTCGCTGATTATATGCTGCATCTTCATAATACTGAATAATTTTTACTTTTCTCTTGAAGTTTCTTAACCAGTCAAATTTGAATTTTTGGTTTCACAAAAAAAAGCCTCTGACGTACACGCTCCATTTGATAAAACTTTATTAATCATTGTATTATATTGATGCACAAAGGTTAAGAAAAGACTTAGCTGTTTCACAAAATATTTTATGTTTATTTTGTGAAACAGCTAAGTCTTTTCTTAACCTTTGTGCATCATGAAGGAGTTTCATCATGTTACGCCAACCACCATCGCATGTATTATATTGACTAAGGAAAAATACTGTTAATAGGCGTTGTGTATCTCGTTCTAGCAAATTTCAAACCATTCTCTCCTGTCTTATAATCTCTCTTAGCTCTCATGGTAGTTTTCGTCATCATTTATCGTTTGATATCCTCAGAGTAAATATAGTGAACTCTCTCGGACATTTCTCCATTCCTAAAAAATAAGAAACTTTCTTACAAGGAAGTGCTGAGGTAAAGTTTTATTAGGCACGTAAGTCTCATGAAATTTTAAATTTTCGGTGTCCCTTAAGAATAGCCGAACAAATAAGTGCTCCTTTTTCCTGACCCTCATTTATTAACTCATTGTATGGTTTCACCCTTAACTGTATAAATTTTAATTACGTACTATTTTTTTCCTTATGAAACATATCCAGAAAAACTTCAATTACTACATTTTTAACTTTTTTTTGCTATTTTATAATTTTTAGTGAGACATTTTCTTATGCGTGACATATGAAACATTATGGTTGTAGAGACTACGTTTCCATTAAATGGATTTGTGTGACAAATTTGGAAATTTTCGGCAAAATGTTTTCATTTCACGTACTAATTGGAAACTTCTCGTTGGCGCCCGTCTTTTACTAATGACATGTACAGATATCACTCGGGTAAATTCTCTTACATGTTTCTCATGTGGGGAGCTGACTTCCTTCAACATAATTAGAAACTGGTCAACTTTGGCACCTACTGTCTGCTTCCAAAACCATATAGAAATAAGACGGGTTGTATTATATCTGCGTAGTGCCCTTCGGAAATAACTGGCAATGAGTACAGTGTATCATATAATTTTGGTACAAAATGCAGTGAAGGGTTAATGAAAATGCTGATTAACGTCAAAACCTTTAACCTATGGACAACAATAATATTTCGATCATAATATATTAAAAAAAAAGAGTGCATAACGAGAGGAGAGGAACTGAGTGGAAGCGATAGGTACTCTTGTTAAAGAAAAACAATTTTTTTTGGGATAGGAAATATTGAGCTCTTTCGCTTTATCACAATTTTTTCAATTGAAACACATTAAAAGTATTACAACACAGCATAACACGTGGTGCACACGCCTCATATTCTATTTTCGGAGTCATTATCAATCAGTTATTTCCTTTAGTTTTTAGTTTAGATACGATATAATTGTTTTTTTTTTGCGAAAACAATTCCCGAATTGCATTTTGCTCCTTTTTTGTTTCAACCCGAATGTTGTTCTTTATAGGAGAGGGTTTAGGCTCGTGTGTATCACAGTTTGAGGGTGGGAGGGGGCCACTTTGAATTTCGAGGACTTTGCATGTAGGATGTCAAAAGGTTCACCAGGGGCTCGAACCCGGCACCCATCGTTGATCGGTCTCTTTCAACTGTGGATTACGTGGGTAGGCAACCGGAGTCTTCACAAGTAATCCGTGACTTTATCCTGAGACTTATGTGGAGTGAATTTTCACTGATGATGAACGGGTAGTCTTGCGTCACGGCGCCAACACCTGGTGAATAGGGTGGGTTAGTCCTACCGTCTTAGTAGCTATCGTGATTCAAGCGAGTGAAACGGACTCTGAGGAGTGGTAGAATGGTTAACGTTCTGCTGGAAGTTGAGGAAATAAGTGGCTTAACGACAACGTCTTGAGAATCCGTAATAATAAAAAACTCGACGTGTGGGAAATTGGAAAAAGATCTCTCCGGAAATTAGGGCGCATAAAACAAATGGAAGCCGACCGACCTTTGGGAGGGTATGCTGCGTGATGAGAAGGCGTCTGTCAATGGAAAATATGCAGTGTTTCAATCGTATGAGAGGAAGGGAAACCAAGGCAATCAAATCGAATATTGGACAGGTGGTGTTCGATTGAAATGAAGTAGCATTGCAATCACTGCAACTAAATTCAGTTCAGTATGAAGATACGTCTCTTTCGGGTAATACACCGCGTGGGTCCATTGTTCTCGGACGACAGTTTCGCCGGCGTTACAGTCGGCTCCGAGAACAATGGACCCACTTGGTGTATTACCCGAAAGAGACGTATCTTCATACTCATCGACCCGCGGAAGCCTGCATAAGTAATAAATTCAGTTCAGTTGATGATTGAGTTCGATGTGGTATTTTTGTTATACCTAATATTAAACCTGACTCCAATTAGACTTTTTAATCACTAAGAAGGTTGGAATTTCAAGTTCAACCAATGATTTCGCATTACTTCAGGGGGATAATTTTAACAAAAGAGAAATTCATCAGAGCGAAGAAAATGCGTGGTGATCAAGTGTATGATGGACTCAGAGTTAGGATACACCTCCATAGTATAAACAAACTATAATTTGCTTCGTGTGACTTAGAATATCGTCAAACAAAACTTAGCTTCATCGAACCGTAAAAACTTAATTTTCACACGTTATTACTGATTTATACGTATTGTTATATGTCATTCAAAACCTAGGCTTCATCTTTGGGTATATCAAGATCCTACTGCGGTGGATATGTTACAAGTACATACATATTTATCAAAATGCATCATAGCCATCAACGATAGTCTTTCATAGACTTAATTGCTACATGCATTGATAGGAGATTGCCACAAATTTCCTTTTATTTACCAGAAAATGATTTTCAACGTTGAAGACTTAGTCCACCCGGCATTTATTTTTATCCATTATTAAATAGTTTGCGTTCTGCTAGATTTCAAATAGTCTACCTTAACTATTAACACATAAAGGCCGAAAAAATCTATTTATTGGCTAATAAAATAGCCTTTTTACAGGTTCTAATTTCGCAAAGTTCGTTAGTGAAAACGTTTTCGTATGACGTTCATTTAATAATTCGGGTGTGTAGATGAGTGTAACCCCACTCAGAGGCAGTGTTTAATTTGTTCGTAGATTGATTACCCACTTCTCGGCCAAGGTTTTATTTTTGCCTTCCACTTTCTGAGGAAAATGTGTGCTAAATATACTATGGTCTTGTCAAGTCGCTTATCCGATTCATCAGATATGAACCTCAAAATGATTAATGGCTTAAATATCATGATTCATGACCAGAGATACCCAGGCTACGCCCATCTTATAAACTGGAGTGCAGTCACCCAAAAAATTAAGATTGTGGTCTTATGAGTTCTATTTTATGGCTGACGGTTATGCGCGTCTTCGATTTGTTATCAGGGTAAACTACCTCAGACGGTGTTTTCTTTGAAGTTTTGGCAAACTCAATCGTGCGTCCGTTGGATAGCCTTCGTTGCATGTCGTAAAAACCGTTGTGGGGCGATTCGTGTTTTGCCACCTCAGAACTTTATTCTGATAACTTTTAACTTCCTATCTGATGTTTTATGCTAAACAGCGAGGCCAACCGAGCAAAAGTGAATTTTTATCAACTAAATTATCTCTTGCGAATATTTTAAGAATTTCATCCTTCAGGGAGGTTCTTTCTTTCGGTGGATATACGAGAAGACGGCCACAGAAACTTGTCAGAATTAAATCGTGAGTTTGTTCATCGAGTTCAAGTTAATTTTATTATTAGATCTAATGGGCAGGATTTTCCTCTTGAAAATTATTCATTAAACGTTTCCATAAAATATGCCTATTGTTACCAACCAATTTCCTTATTTTACATTCATTATTTGCTAAATAAAAAATATTATGTAGATTAATTAATTATGGACTCTTCAAAAGATTTAGCGATGAAGTTGATGAGTGATAGATTTGTTTTTGCTTTAGTAAAAAATCCTTTAGAAATCGGCTATTTAATCCTTTTAAAAGTAAAGGATAAGCGTACAAATAGATTTTCTAATTGGTTTGCGGTGAATAAATAACTGACACTTAAAATTTATTTTGTATAAAATTTATTATTTGAAATTTAATTTTTTCTATAAAAATAGTCCCAAGCTGTAATAAAGTTGTAAATTGGAATTGAATCTCTGTCCATAGTTCTTAGTACGATATAAATTCGTGTGCATTGGTGATTCATTTTCAAAAATGCATTGAAAAAATACACATCCAGTACACTGATACCGTTTATGACCGTTCTCGCTCCCAATTGCAGCGTCGAAGCGAAATTCCATCAGCTTGGGGACCCATGAGTAAAAAGTAATTGTGGATCCGTAGTTCACCATACTCCATTATTAATCTTCGAGCTTAACCGTTAACCATTAATGTCACGTGGAAAATGACCCCCCTTTCATACATGAATAATTCAAAGTGCTCGCTTGCGATCGAGCGAGGATGAAAAATATTTCTCTCATTGCGAAGTCCAATCATTAATCTCGAGCACGCAGGAAAGGGTAACGCCCCCTTTTTTTCTCCCAACAATAATCGCAACTCCACCTTGCTTCTCCTTTCCCTTCGACTCTCTCCTCGCTCGCTATCTCATCTCATTCTCTCTGCTTCCTTCGTTAATTCGCCAAAGCGTTCGCGTCTCACTCACAACATCCTAAAACCAGGACACTAATTGCTTGTTTCGCTGCCGCACCTTTTTGTCTCCGTATCCCCATGGTAACACATGCCACTCCCCGCTCTGCGCCCGTTTTTTGTCCGAATTCGCTAGGGAAACCGCCGCCGCCTCCCAAGGTTAGCGGATCACTCTTGCGACGTCTCTTTTGCGTTGCTCCCACAACACGTTTCTTGCCTTCCTCTTTCTTTCCTCTCTCTTTCTCTATTCCAGACTCCACGAGAACGTTTTTTGCTCGAGTTTAGCGCCCTCATCCACGCACACGATCACGCAAGATGTTGTGCAAAAAGCATAGGAAGGTATTAATGGCGGCAGGGTCTCCATTTGATTTATCGTATGTTGTTTGAGGTCATCTGGCGATCGGTTTACCTTACCCCTGTCTGAGGTGTAATTCGGAGGAGTTTGCTCGCCGGGCTTTGAAGGGATGTTAACCATTTGGCAGCGGATTATTCGCTGGAAACCAGCTCCTTGATTGTGGAGAATGTAGATTAATACGTCGCCAAGACGCCGAAACCGATGACCATTCCACGGAGCGATGCCGACGCTGAGTCAGCTCAAAAATAATAGCGTGGTTCTTAAGAAAATTATGCAGTCACGACTATATAATCCTTCGTAAATAATTTCTGTAGCATCAAGTACGATTGAAATTTATTTTCTAGTTCACAGAGGGCGATTTGCATCAGACCGTCGGTGTCGAAGCCGCCTCACGATGTTGACCTGACCAGCATCAGACATGTATCAAATCTCGTATATTCATTGCTTGTTTATTCTTCCCGTGCCTTTACATCGAATGTTAACAACTTATCTTGTAAGCACAGAAGTTCCACCATTGTGTCTTTTTGTAAAGTTCACCTTAAAATTCATTTTAACTTATTTCACTCAATGCTTAGGTATTTTTGTCAATTAGCTAACTGTACCTACCTAACTTTTTGTATATTTAAAAGTATTACTGCCAAGTAGTGAATACTCAATTGATGGCAGCCTCAGCATGAGGTTTCTTCTGAGGTGAATAATTTCAAAAAACCGCTTTTAATTAATTTTTTACCTATTTTGAAAATTTGCGTGGTTTTTTAATGTAGGGGAGTGAGGGGCAAAAGTCCGCATGGGGTAAGAATCCTTTTCCGAAATATTTCTCTAAATACCTGGATGATGCCAGTTGTAGTCAATCACTTTCATTAACTTGACCAAATGTAACACAGGGGTACGTTTAGTGGAAGACAACGAACGACAGAACGTGTGTCTATCTTATTTTTCAGTTTTAGGCAACGTTTATCTAATTTGTAGGGCCGCGTAATTTTTATATGTGCTTTGGGTATTTATTTAATTGCTACGTTTCTCTAGCATTCCTTTATGCGTATTCTTTATCTCAAAAATTCATGCAGTCAGCAGATTCGCAGTCCACTATGTGTTTGTCCAATGGCGTATTAGGTGTAGCAAGTGCTGTTGCGGCAAGAGTCCTGGGGCAAGTGTCCGCATGCCCCACGGGCGCTGACTCCTGTCCCACTTTATAGAATTGCTTTTTCTATGACTTCATAGTTTCTGCCATTAATATTATATTTACTTTTTTTAATAATCGTATTGAAAGAAAATGCGGAAACTGTAAGAGAAAAACATGTTGGGAAGCATTAGGATAACAAATTTTGGAGATTGTCTCTGCGTACACGTCTTAATACAGTATGTGCAATAGAAGATATAGCATGCAATGATTGGGAATC
Source organism: Ischnura elegans (assembly GCF_921293095.1). Taxonomy (NCBI): domain Eukaryota; kingdom Metazoa; phylum Arthropoda; class Insecta; order Odonata; family Coenagrionidae; genus Ischnura; species Ischnura elegans. The sequence continues at coordinate 107,836,738 of NC_060254.1, read as the reverse complement.
CGAAAAATATTACCTATTTCCAGAATTTTAAATGCGTTGAATTCGTAGATATGGTACATACTGCCTGTTGTTGTCCGACCTACCCAAGAACAGGCATGAGTGTACATTCCCCCAGTCCTTATTTTTCCGAGAAAGAGATTGAAAATAAGCTTGCAGTTGGAGCGCCTCCAGGAACTCTTCTGTTAACGACAGATTCGGTATTCATTAATTTAGACATTTATAATGACTGGCTGAAACATTTTAAGGGAGATCGAGAACTCACTGCTGATCTAGTTTTGTCATGTAAGGCGGAGAAGCTTTTCTATTCTCTAATATTCCTTCCTTATTCTCCATTACCAAATTCATGTCCATACAACCTTCTACCTTGAGTACTTTACTCTGCTTACTATTTATTGCTTACAACTTACAAAAATACTTTACCTAGCAGACATCGGGAGGCACATGTCTCTCTTGAGGGCATTAGACCATATCCAAAAGCATTGCAAGCGTAAAATCGGCGCAAAAAATTTAAAGTGGTGTGAAATTCTTACGAGTTCCCCCAACACTTAGACACTAAACGTGAAGATATCTAAAAATAAAGTGAAGGGTTGTAGTACTAAGCGGAGGTTTCTGAGGGAAAACAGGGCATTCACTTCACAGGAAAACTAATAATGACTATGTAGGTTGTGGAGAATTGTACTCAAATCCACCAATTGTTAATTGGATAATGTGTTATGAATGTGGAACATGGAGGAAAGAATCTTGCACCTCATTTTATGGAAAGGGAAAGTTCAAATGTGAAAACTGTGATTAGGACTCTTGCCCCATAGTGGGAGGACTCTTGCCCCACGTGAGGGGCAAGTTTTCTATTTGTTTTTCTATTACATTTTGCTGAATAACTCCAGTTATTAATGTATTCTGCAGCAATGGAAGATAATTATTGTAGTACATGAAACAGGGAAAAATTTGTGAAACAATAAGAATAATAGCTTGAACTTGAATGCATTATTTTTATAATTGTTCCTTAGATGCGTACTCTTGCCCCTCCGTGATTTTAATTCTTATCGTTACCTCAGCATGCCACCACCATCAAGTTCAGCAGTCGGTGCGTCGGCCTAGTTGGATATGTGAGATACTTCTATCTTTTAAACCTTCATACTTCCCTACCTCGTATTGATATACGATCAGGTCAGCTATCATTTTTTATGCCGCCCTTCCCTCAATTACTTCGTCAGCTAGTCGTTGCACACGTGCTTCGTTTACATCTTTTAAACACCACAACACCTTCTACATATGCTTAATCCGATGCCTATGGTATGTGTATAATACGATGATATGGTTTAAGTATGGGCCTTAATGACTTGTATTTATGTTGGATGTCATTCGTACCCATGATGTATACCCCGGATACTTACCAGAAAATGCTTTAACCCATAGAGGCCCTGGTGTTTAAATGGTACATTTATTCACCACCCGTGGTATTCCTAACGACAGTATTTTAATGAATGCAATTAGTGGTGCAATGTATATCAATGAAAATTTCAAGAGTAAGGATTCGGAGAGTGCGTGGAATTAGCGGGAGTGCAATATTTCTTCGCCTAATTTTCAAATTATCTGATATATTTTTATTTAATCACACAAGTCTCTTTGATTCCATTATTCAATATGTCGTCATGACTATGCATACACTAACGCTCATTATTATGATTCATCTCCTTGTTCTGAGATAGATGCATATTCCGGGGGATAGGTTTTTAATATTCTTCCGTTATAAAAATACAGCTCGCAGCTGGGCGTAGTGTATACTGGCATTCCATTCAATGCCCTTATTGCTTGTGCAATTCTAACATCCACAGAGGGGCTTACATACAGTCTCCTCTTTCCAAGTGCTCTCTCCAAGTCATTTTGTCATTATAGCTCATTTTCATCCAAGCTCGTACGTTAATGACAAATGAAGCCTGATAGTTATACTATGCATCGGTTCATTTGATCTCAAAGGACATTTTCCACGTCGCCAGGTAATTAACAGGCAATGAAATGCATGCTTGCTAAGCCTGAGATGGACTTGAAAATCGGGAAGGCTCTGGTCATTGGTCGTAAGAGGGAGGGTAAGGGAGGCGGACATGTCATGGAGAAACTAAGTGGCGAAACTTCTTCAGATGCAGGGTGGCGAGGGTTGTTTCAGTGGTCAGAGGGAAAGGGAGGGTCGCAAACGGCCAGCGGCTGCTAAAAGCACTCATCTCCCCTCATCAACATTGAATTTGTTGGCGGAGAATTCATGTTATTGTAACTTTATAAAAATACTAGCATACTTTCGCCGCCATGATAGTAAGTAATATGTAAATGAAGATAGTGCAAATTATCTGTAAGTATTGGTATTTTTTTCTTTTCTTGACCTTATTTAATATATACTATGGTATTTCCTGGAGTATAGGTCATTTATACAAAAGTTAGCAGCCAACGTTTCGATTTATTTTCTTAAATCATCTTCAGGGCTATGTTAGAAAAAGTGTGAAACAATATAAAATACAGAGAATTAGACGATACACAATATTTATACATAAAGAAGGAACAATTGGGGTTTTTTTATATATATAATACAATATAATTTAAAGAAATATGTATATATAAACATATATATAAGAACATAATGGAATATACAAAAAATTGACATACCTCTAAACTTTGAACATATTTATTTATGTTTTGTTTCTAAGGTATTGCCACAACCTAGGTTACCATTAATTTTGATGCATTAAATAAAAATAAATTTTGCTGAGGTTATCGATGTCTGCTTTTTTATCGTTGGCTGCTAACTTTTGTATAAATGACCTATACTCCAGGTAATACCATATTATGTAAGTATTGGATTTAAAATCTTCCTGAGAGTATGTTAATACCTCTCCTATCTGTTTATTAAAGTATCAGATAGCCTAAATATGATAGAAATTGTGTATAATATTTTTCATGCAATATATATTGCCAGCATGTTTGGGAATGTAATACTAAAGTAATCAAAAATAACTTGGGAATATAGAAATGTACATAAGTTACTAATTGTTAGCTGAACTTAAATTTAATCTTCAGCTTCTTATTTAATTATAATTGGGGGTAATTGAAGTTTGGAATCCTTCTAAAAAAGTAGTTTAACTCAATTAATCTACAGAAAAATAAGGTTGATTTGAATATTTTTATCCTAAAAACTTGGCTATAGTAATTATTCCTATGATAGCGAAATGTTTCTCTCTCAAATATAAGCCTTTTGAAGGTCTATTTGTAATCTTTATTTTTTTCTCGGATTCTGTAGCTTGCAGTACAGACTTTGTGCTACCATCATAGGATGATGCATAGAAAGGATTGCTCGCTCCGCTTGCTCGCTCCTTTTGAACTGACCGAGTATTGAAAACCGCCGTCAAGGCCACAAGCTTATGACCTCCCGCATGCTTTAAATTCTGACTCTATTTGAATAGATTTCAGCACGATCCGAAGCGCAAGTCCATGAAGCAAGAAGTGGGTTAAGAGGGTATTGAGGTGGTATTGAAATGAAGGATTCAAAGTATCCGTAGAGTAAACTGAAATTTATGTTTCAATGAAAAATTTAGTAGTAGTGAGCATAAGTAGAATGTTTCAGCGATGAACAAAATATTTATTACCAGCTATCAAGGTACATTATTGATTTATTTTCAGCAAGGTATAGTTTAAAAATGCAATCGAGTAATAATGCCTGGAGTTTTCCAGATTAAAAGTTATATTTCAGAAATTAATTTAATTTAGTCTTCGAAAAAGGTACTTGTCACGACCATTTTTCTCGATACATTCATTCAATGATTTCAACGCAAAAAATGTGACAGATGTCGCGATGGAAGCAAACAAATATGGATAAGAGTTTGATAAGATTAATTTCGCAGGGGGGCCAGTTAATCCTGTGCGCTAGTGACATTCCCAATGAAATTAAGACAGTGAAATACAGGTAGTGACGAAACGCACCCATAACTCAATTTCAGCATTCAGACTTAATGTCCAACGGTCTTCTCGGTTTTTCTGTTAGAGGGCAACTTTGCAAGGTAAAAAGAGAGAGGAATTCTAGAAGTTTATGTCATGGCGGAGATAGGCGGAGTAATAACTCGAATATGTATGAGAATAAACAGATCCCAATTTGCACCTGATGATGGCGTCTATTCACTGAAACCCGGTTCGCTCACTTTAAAATAAAATTGCCTTTGGTGTATTTTTTGCGTAAAAACTTCTTAATAGAATACCACCCATTAAAGTAGAATTAGTGAATTAATATTTGAAATTGTCTGTATTAGGAAGATTTCCTTTTCATTATCTTTCCAATCTCTTTCCATCGACCGAACTATGCTTTCCTGTTCCGCCGCATTCCTCTTAATTCACTATGAGTATATTTAAGAAACAGGAGCGATGGTGCGAGAGGAGGAGGAGGAACCAAACGCCGCACTTAAGTCCACCAACTGGGACTCAAATGGTGTGAAGTCAGTTTGTCAAATAATTAATTCTTCGCAATCAGAGAACGCGCCACTTAGGAGATTTTAGAAAAAAAGGCTTGTCTTGTCTTTGTACGGTCAACGGGCATAGGCGCCGACTCCATGGGGCCTGAGGAGGCTCGAGCCCCCTCAATAATTCGTTTGGGGGGGCGGAGCCCCCCCAATAATTCAAGAAATTAATTAAGTTATGTTATGCTTTGTAAAATCACAAAAATATGTTGGTATTTTTTATTTTCCTTGTTTGACGATAGTTACCTTTTAAAATAAATTCAGTGATGATATAAAACAAATAATTATTACGGTATTAAACAGGTTAACTGAAAAAAGTGGTGTGAATCGTGATAGTGTTTCGGGGCTGTGACACACTTTGAACTTTTCCCGGTGCGTGAACCTTCGGGTACAAACTGGCGGGCCAAGAGGGATGTAAGCTGCCTCCCGGTTGATTTAAATGGAAGAATGACTAATTTTATAAGAATGGAAGAATGACATAAAAATGTGTCAGGCTTGTAGAGTTTCCCGAAGTGTCGAGTTATAGAGAGTCGAGTTTTCGGGGTTCTAATATTGATCATATGACCCCTCGAAAAGGCTTTTAAAAAACTTTAAAACTCACTATTTTTCATCTAAAATTTAGAAAATTTCCCGAGGCAAGACCCGCGGTATGGGCCCCCCCCAATATTTTTTATAAGTCGGCGCCCCTGTCAACGGGTAAGAAATAGCATACTACAGGGTAACCAGGGTTTTTTTTGTGGGAGGAAGGAACTTTGGAGAAAGAGGCAGGATCACCAAAAATTTACTCAAACGAGGTCACACTAGTCTCAAGGAAAAATACATTTAGTGTACGTTCCTCTGATAAGATATTTTAACACTACGGTCTTGTAATTATAATTTGCCTCTCATGTAATACTTCAATTAAAAATGTTATACTTTAGAAGTTGTCGGAAAACTAGGAAATTTTAGAATGTATCGAGTGATTTTTTTCTACTTCTTCCATAAAATCCTTTGATAAGGTCATATAATACTCAACTTATCTATCATATTTGAATGTTAGCTTTCATTCCCTGAAACCATAATTTATAATCCAATCTTATTCTCATTTCGGCTTGGTATTTTGGCGATGATAATATCGGTGTTGGCTTTGAGAATGGCCCCTCGGTTTTTTCTGCTTGTGTTTCCAAGTTTCTTTAGGTTTTCTCCAGCATGAGCAATGAAGAGGGAGCGATTTCATGGCATCTATATCCGGCTTAATGACAGCTGGCGATGACGTAATTGGCGCAGTGTTTGTAAAAAGGCATGCTCGCTCTCTTCGCATTCAGAGAACGTATACTGTATTGGAATCGGCGAGGGTAAGGAGGGGGCCCGCTGTAACCGTTACCCCATACGCTCCAATGGGAAAGAATGGCATTCTAAGGGGTCATCAAGGTTTCTGTGTGCGGGGGGGGGGGGGAGAGAAGGAAGGGACATGTGGCGCCATTTGGTGGGTGGGGCGGACTAGGGTCCAAGTTAGAGCGTCCAGGGTCCAGGAAGTCATCAAGCTCCATCTCTCTCTTTGTATGTTTCCCTGCTCTCTCTCTCCAGTGGCCCTTCTCTTTGTGAGAGGCAGACTGGGAGGCTGGCCACGGGGCTGACCCAAGTGGACTGTGCGAATCTGGATGATTTCTGAAGGGAGGAAGTCTGGGCAGGGAGGCCAACTTTAAACGCCTGTCACTACCCATAGCATCCAAAATACGCATTCTCCTCTGAGTTGTGAAGTCCCAGAGATAGTTTATTCTTCTCAAATTCCACGTTATTAAAAAATATTCCCTCAATGCTTCTGTAATATCTCTCAGTCACTTAGGGATTCAACCTGAAGATAAGTTTGCACATATGAAGGTAGAGTTCATCCCGGAGGAAGCCACAGGCGTGTGAATGTCTTATGGTTAGGGCATCTTGGTGCTTATATTGCATTTGCCTCCCACTCAGTGACTTTAATCTAGATTAGATATGGTTATAAGGGATAGGTCTCCCCTATTGATGCTCAAAACACAGTTTTGTGAATTGCTTACGTTCAAGGCTCGGGGCCTGTTAATGTACTTGGCTAAATTACCCAGAGAAGATATTTCCAGTTGATGTGTGAAATTTCTAAGCGGATCTCCTTTCCGTCCCTGAAGCCCAGCACCATAGTTCCCAATAGACCACCGCGCTCTAGTTTCGGAAGCTGATATTTTACACCTCTATGTAAGTCTCTATGAACTATATCTCCTTCTTCGTAAATCTTTTTTTCCAGTGGGTCTTACTTTGTGAAAGGAAAGACAGGGAGGTGGTCATGGGGTGAAGATATCGTAGCATAAATGAAGTGAGGGAAGGGGGATGATCTGAACAATCCTTCCCGTCGTAGAAGGAAGCCAAATTTAGTCTTAAAATGTCCAAAATAACTCCTAGAAAGCGAGTTCTAAATTGAGATCGCTTTGGAATATTCAATTTCGTCAAATTTCCTTCCTTTCATGGGTGAAAAGGGATGTTATGATAATTTTTTTAAAGGTAGGAAGGTCAGGGTTTACTCCGTTAGAAGTTCTCTTGGCTTTTCTCGTTAAAGAATTTACAAATACGTTTAGAAGACGTTTATGTCACTTTTTTGTTTTTGTACTTTAAACACTCATTGCCTCTGTCTTCATTGTTCTTTCTCGAAGTTTCGCTCGATCTTGTCTTTTCTCTTCTTTGGGTCTTTCATTTATAAACTAGAAATGTAGCTGTAATGCAAGCCCTTGAAGTCTAGCTGGCAGACGAATGCTAATAGGTGAACTAGAGAGGTGGAATTCTGCTAAGGTTTATCTCTACCTAATTCATTAATTAGGATATTGGTATGTTATTTGTCTCTTCAACTTTTGTTTTATCAACTTTTACTCATACTGTAGTCCTAAACGGAAATTAATATAACGTATACGATGATTTAAGTAAAAGCAAGGATTATCTTGTTTGAAGTACTGTTACCTTTTGTTAAAAAAAAACTAATCGAAGACTGATTGGACGTAGTAACTGGCATTTGTATACTTTTTTCTTTTCGTCTTACTGTTTGGTCGCCAACACTTTGACAATCCTGGGCGTTCAGCGGATTATTTCTTTCTCGGCGTTTTGGTAATAAACCACTCACTCTTAGATTTGTAGACTAGAGATGTAGTTGTCACCCTGTGGGGAGGGCCCCTTAATGGCTGGCTGGCGGAGGAACGGGCGGGAGGGAAACTCTGTTGAGTGCTGAATACAGTTGCGCTGGGAGTTGTGTGCCGAAGTGAGGGAGATGGATCCAGGAGCGGAGAAAGTTGCGAGAGAGGGAAGTGCTTTACAACTGTTGGGAGTGTTCCCCTTTCAGTGGGGCCATCTGAGGAGGGCGGGCCGCCGGAGATGCGGAGGGAAGATTGGGAAGGGGGTGCCCAATTGAGCGGAGACTTGAGATAAAGGAAACGTGGGTTTTGTGCTGATGTCGGGACCCGGGCGGGAGGGGTGGGGGTTGTCTCCGAAGGGTGGTTCTCGCCCGACATGTGGGTTGGGGTCTGTGTGAAAAGGAAGAGTAGTTTTATGAGAGAATGAGGTTGGGTTTGGAGCATAGCTTGCGACTGAGTGGGTCCTTTGCCCTGCTGCATGACTACTGGCGAGTGGACAAAGAGCTGTTTGGACTCGGTTTTGGACGGGGGGTAATGGTCTCTTACGTCGAGACTTTGTCCGTAATTACACGAGAAATGTCGGCCTCGGCGTGGTGGGAATGCAATGTTTCTTTTGGGGGGGAATGATTAGCCAGGGAAGGTTTGTCTGTGTGGGCTTGTTCGTTGATGGAGGGATTAAACTCCCACTTGTCTCGGATCGTGTCCTCTTCCAAGTTCTGCTTGCAAATGCGCGTCATTTAACTCTGCGCCTTTGTTTTGAGAAGGGATGAAGGATCGGCCAGCCCGAGATGAATGGGAGTCTTTGAGGATGTCTTATGAGGAAGTCGGGAAGCTCAACGAGAGATGATTACTATAATCTGCGCTATGACGACACTTCCTTCCCGGAGAAGTTGGTCCGCGTTGCGGTCGGGAGGTTTTTATAGGAGGATAATTACGGAGAACAAGTTCCGCACTTTACCGTACCCTCCTAATGATAAATATACAAGTTTAGTGACCGTAAAGATAGAAGTGATTCCTGTATTTTTTTTGCGTTTCCTATACTTGATCAAATAATTAGAAACTTAATTGATATATTTAATGAAATAAGGCTTTGTTTAATGCCGCAAGCTTTCAACTCAATTTTATAATGTTCATAGACTCTGTATTTTAGCATAGCTTGGCTAACCTTATAATTTTCTGCAAGTCAAAATATCCGGGGAGTGTTAATTAAATATCTCGGGCAAATAATAATGCTTGAGTGGCAACTAAGGAGTACGTGGTGAATGGAGTAGGTGGCTGGCAAGCGTTCTGGTTTAAAGTTCCCGATCTCGAATATATTTTAAACCAATGGACACTTTTAAACAAAAGCTTCGCCCAGAAAAGAGGCCCAAGGAGTTGGATATTCTCCCTCTTGAAGTGATTGTATGAAACTCACTGGTCTGAAAGTAATTGTATGAACCTTACCACCAGTAAACACGGTCTAACCTCGGATACGAGGGAGGAAATAAAGGAAGAACTTAGATTTTCGTTGCATCCATTTTCGAACTCAGTCGAGTCGAACATCAGTTTAAAAAATTCAGCTCTATGGCTAACAATAGGGTGGTTTCCTATTATTTTTTTAATGCCCAAATCGATAGATTATTACTCCTGGAGTACGCATTTTACGCTCTTAGATTTTTGAATAACGATATCTATTTTTCGCGATTAAACGAAAATTGAAAATTTTCAAGCGCGCGGAAACGCGACAGCTAAGAAGGAATGCTGGGAAAAATCCGTGTTACGTATTTCTGGTTCCAGCTGTCGGCGTGTGAGGTGACCTTGGGGCGAGGCTTTAGCGCTGATACGACGCAGGCTGCTAGCAGATAGCTGAGTACCCTGCTAGCAGGTAGGGCTTGGCTTAAATAAGGATTATTCTTCCTCTATCACACGAAAGAAACTTTCCGAACTTAGGTATTTTTGATGTGTGATTATTAAGAGATGTTTCCCTGAGCTCTGTACCTCGCGCATGCTTTAGTAGTCTCAGGCAATGTAAAACTCCTATCTACTTGTATAGAAACTAGGTCCCTGTGACGTCACGTGGAGTGGAATCGCATGGGCGCCAATCTGGCCTTTTTCAAATGAGGTTAAAATTGACCGTTGCCATTCGTCTAAACTGGGATTTCTAAAAGCAAATAATTTGTATACTATGAATACACTAATCGTGGGTAACGAATCGCAATCAATGCATTTAGTTTTCTTTGATGAAGGAAACTACCCTATTATTGAATAATTAACATCTCCAATTGCTGATGCTTTAAAATGATTTCAACTCTTAGCAATATTTCTCATCGCAGTGCAATCACAACTTCATTTTAATAGAAATGAAATATCTTTCTGGTAATTCGTATCTATTCCGATATTTTTTTTATACTTCCATTTAAAGTGGAGTAGAGTGATCAAAGGAGGATAACTTGATTACTTTTAGTTAAGGTTTTAGGTGGTCCTTTGGTAGGATACAATCTCATCATCTAGCAATCATTCAACATATGCAAAGAGTTGGAGGTATGCCTAGGCACCCAGTGAATATATTGTGCTTTGTTTCTAGCTTCCTCTGAGCTGACCGATGTTCTCACTAAAGGCCTGCGGACTCTTTGCCCGGAAAGCCGCCACACCACTCACTCCCTTCGCACGACGGAGTTCGGAAAAGAGAAAAGAGGATGTTGGTGGAGATTTGAATAAAGAGGTTGGGGCCCGGGGATTTTCGGGATGGAGGGGCAAATGTTTCCTAAAATTTTCACTTTCACTCGAGAGAGAATCATCAAAGGGGATGATGGCGCTTCGATATCGGAGGCCTTGAACAGCGGCGGCCAATGTGTGAGTGTGTGTGTGGGGCGGGAGAAGGAAACGGACGGCTTCTGAAGAGAGAGATCGCCGCTTTTGCTCGCCTTCATCTCTTTCACTGCCTTCCTCATCTCATCTACATCTACAGGCTACCCTTTAAGCCACCTTGATAGGGCAATAGGATATCGGCCATAATGATTAAAGTCACTAATTGTCCAGGAAAAAAGGAATTCCTTCACCTCATTGTTCGGAAAAATGTCTCTCTTAATTTATCGTTTCTGATGGACATAGAAATGTAGCATAACGTACGTATTCGTTCAAACGTCGATTCGATTGCAGTTCGGGAGAGTAGCGTATGAGAGTATCCATAAGGATTTACAGATGAATATATACAGATAGTCATAAGAATCATGAGGCTGATATCTTTTCACGTACCGCAGCTTGCGTACCATCAACTGACACTCGTTAAGTTCTTGTAACTTTGGGTAACCTAAAACAAATAATCTAAAGAAAATACAAAAAAAAGTAACATCGGTTACGTTTCTAGGGAGATAGTCGAAGAGAAGTTATGAGCCAATACATACCAATGACATCAATTGTGTACAACTCATAGTAATTTTAATTTTTTTTGCTGCCTCTAATTTGTTCACAACTAATATTAATGTCATTTTTTTATCTTAATGAAGAAGCAGGAGCAATATTCACAATTTTAAATGCATTGGTATTATGTCGCGTTTCCACTCCATCTCGCCTCAAACCTCAGATTTTTTAATCTTTATAATTCACGTGTAGTCCTTTGATTTCTCTTTGGATGCACTGTTTAAATACTCTAAAGAACATTTATTTCTATCATTTCCCTTTCATTTCTCGAGTAGCTATCCTCAGCACCTGTTTTAACTCGCGAGCGTTACTGTAAAATATGTCTAATCCATTCGGATGAAATTCAGCAACTTCCTATGTCAGTATATTGCCTAAGACGTATTCGGGAGATCGCTAATAATAGGTTTTACATGTCTTTCTAATCGCCACAGTGGTACCTTTCGATACATTTGTCCTCTATAGAATGATTTAAATATGTGTAAATGCAACTCGATGGAATATCGGTTAATTATGCGGTGCTAGAGGTCATCGGGAAGTAGGATTGAATTATTACTGATAACTTCAGGCTTTACTTAGTGAAACTTCTCCATATTGGAGATAAAGAAAGAAAACTTTGTAAGGTTCACTATTATTTAATCATGGGCACGACCCTGGTTTCGTAACTTGGTTACATCGTCAGGTGACTGATCTTACGTGCATCTTATATTTGTACAATTTTGTCTGCTCTGCCGTACGATGTGACCAAGTTACGAAACCCGGGTCGTGCCCATAATTAAATAATAGTGAACCTTACAAAGTATTTAATTAGTTTTTACAAGATTAGAAATGTCTGCTGTGAACTGCGGAGGTTATTTTTGAAATCCTTCGAACTTGTAATTTGCATTGCACAAATCAATTTCTATGAATTCATAAATCCTCGTCATCTCTCTCTTTTTTTCACTTTACCGTACCCTCCTAATGGTAAATATACAAGTTTAGTGACCGTAAAGATAGAGGTGACTCCTGTATTTTTTTGCGTTTCCTTTACTTGATCGAATTATTAGAACCTTCATTGTTATCATTTCTGAAATAAGGCTCAGCGATTCTACATCGTACTGCGTCACACTGTAGAATCGCTGAGCTTGCAAAGACTGAGTTGCTGAAAAACCTTCGAAGGACGTTTCTATCTCGTTCGTCTCTTCCCGCATATGCTAATATTTCTTCGCGGCCTTTATTCTCCGTTTCAACCGCTTTTTCTTCATCCGACTCAACTTTTGCTTCAATTCCGCTTATCCGGATCTCTTCGCGGCCTGCACACTTTTCCCACGCTCTCCCTTGATATTATACTCCCGCTTTCGCCATTCATCTTCTATCGCGCAGTCGGGATCTCTTTTCTCCGCTGCCTTTATCCTCGCTCGCAGCTGAAGCGGTCCCAAGTCTTTCCCTCCACACCTGTAATTAAAGGCAAACAAAACGGCGGCGTTTCATTTGGCCACGCGTGGTGCCTTCAAATGGCCACCTCTTTCCCGTCGTCGTTTTGAGCTTATCAAAGGGCCCCGCGCCGCAAAAGAGTTGGAAGCGACGTGTTTCGGACGGGTGGTTGAAGGGATTGGAATGGTTGGTGGCCTCGATTCAGCGGAGATGCCAGATAAAGGGGTAGAACCCATTCAAGTGTTGCGCTGCAAAGATCTTTCCGACATTCTTCTGCCTTTACCCGTGCGAGAAAATGCAATAACTCCTCCGTACACCTTTTTCAGTTCTACGCCATGTACCTATCATAGATTTGTCTACGTAAGAATAATGCATATCATATGGATCGATTGTATTTTATAAAAAACATTAAACCTATAATTCTATGAATTCTGTGTCTGCTTTCTGCAGCAGTTATAATTGATAAGAAGAACCATGTCCAACGGTAAATGCTACGAATACTGGGAGAGATTTATTTTGAGTTCCGTAAGGACATTTTCGGAAAGTATGTCGTTCCTCAGAACAACCTAAAAAAAGTTGCGTTTCCAAATAAATTATGTTTAAAATTGCATAATCTAATCGAGATCACGAATTAAAAATGATTTGGCATCCTATCAGGTTTTTCTTCTGATTAAAACTAACAAAGACAAGTTCTGAGAAATTGAAGCTCAGCACAACTTTAAAAAATTGTCTTAAAACCACTCTGATTGCATGGCTACTGGTAACTCAATACCAATGTGACTTCCGTGAATGCATTGCAGTTGAAACGTTTTTTGGAATAGATTGAATTTTTACTTGCTTAAAAGAAAAAAAAACAACACCAGGTTCTGCACCCGATACTTGGGAATATTGAATTATAGTATGAATTACGACTGTGAATTAATGTTATGAATGAAGTATATTCGAGTCATCGTTGGCCCAATTTATAATATGGTTGAAACAAATAGAATAAAAGCTAAGCTTTGTATTTTCCATCCCTCCAAGGAGATCAGCCTACAATTTTCTACACGCAGATAACGGTCACCTGAAATGCCTCTATGAAATGATAGCATTAGAGGTTGTTTTACGAAGTGGTCTCTCTTTGCAAGGCAAAATGCGTTTCTAAGCCCGTCGTTAAACTTTGGTTACCATGATTCCGTTTTCCAACGACGGATTTATAATGACGCGAGATTTCTCTCCGCGTTGCCGTAATTTTGACTTAGTGATATTGTCATTAGGAAAGCAAATGACGTTGACCGTCGGTTGCCTTTACTAAATATACAAGAAATAATTAATCGGCCGGCGTAGGCGACAAAACCAAGGGCCGCCTGCGCCCAGCGGGTGGGCGTTTCGCAGCCTGTTGTATTTAACATCGAGCAAAACTGGTGGCCGATGTATTTTTTGGTTATGAGCGACCCTTAGGGGAACTATTAACCTAGCTATATTCTCGATAAGCTTTCAAAGTATAGAAGGCTCTTAGCTTCACTTAGGGTTTTCAAAGCATAGGTAAATTGAAATGTTTCTTCTTACCTCTGGTCCTCGGGACCTTGGTCCCACCTTTGGGCGAAATGAATTTGGTCGGCGCTTTGAGGTTGAACTTTTTGCGGAGACCCTTCAAGCAAAACTTGGGATTGACTAGGTTTTCTTCGCTAAACTCTGAAGAAAAAGGTTTGCAGAATGTATCATCATCGTTTGTATGATCAGAACTTGGGCTGAAGAACCACATTATCGATAATCGTGCTATTATTACGCTTTTTTTAGCTTTGAGTTTTTTTCCCCATTTCTAAGTTGAATTTTCTTTCTGACAAAATTGTGCGATTGATATGTAACCTCATTTCTTCCCACCGAGTTGCAATTTGGCAGGCGCCATTTTGATAGGAGTCACAGAGGAAGAAGAACAACGCAGTGAGGGGTGAAGGAACAGCTTATTTGTTAGTTGAAGTTCGGGAGGGGAGTTCGGTGATTCATAATGTGCTTCTTGTGAACTTAAATAAACTGGTCGAATAACATTCATGGTAATAAATAGACTTGACGATAAAGCAATTGCGTCTTAAAGAAATTGTTTGAATTGCTCCATTGGATTACTTTAGTATTCCAATCTCCTGAAATAGAAGTGCTGTTATTTTATTTGATCATGGAGAACTATCAAAATTGCGAATATATTTGTTTTGTTCTTCTGCTAACAAAAGGTGTATAAATCTAGAGAGTAAATCTTTGAAGATATTTATGATATTCACCTAATAAACTGGCGTTAACGCTCACTTAAGCATGTATTTTTTTAAATAATGGTAGCCAATACAAATCAAGTACAATATATTCGGTTTTAGTTCTATAAGCTACTTTACTTGAATATTAAATACCTTCTTCTGAATAATAGTTTACTAACTTAAAATATTTATAAACCAATTCATTAACCAATAAGGTAACCAATTTATATCTTAAGGCTGCTATTTAAATATGTTTGAAGAGTACTATGTCAAAGAAATTAAAAACATTTTTGCAGCATAATTAAAGTTAATAAAATAATTTTTGTTCCGCTACTTCGATTGGAAATGGCCAAGAAAGAGGGGATAATTATATTCCTGCCTTGTGTTTATCTAACCGTCATTGGAATTCGAAAGGAAAGGTCGAAAGTAGGAGAGGTGCAATGAGTGGAAAAATTCGAGGCCTGGAGAATAGAGAGAGAGAGAATGGAATACTATTATGGAACTATTCGGGACGCTGCTGTGGAGGTGGGCGTTGAGCTTTGATCTCTATGGATGGGCGAGAAGGAGAGAGCACCCATCAGGTGATCTAATACGAACGATAGGGTGAAAGGCTTTCCTTCAAATTTCTTTACTTTCCGCATGCCTCATTCTTCCTTTTACCTTCCCGGTACTTTGAGTTAATTTGTTGCCGATGATTCTATTTTGATGATTAACTATGGCTGAATTACTGAATCTGTAATTTTGAAAAAGCCCATCAGATTTTCCTTGTAGTCTATTTTCTTGTGGTTCGACATGTTTTAGAATTGACTCGTGTATTCGATATTAAAGTTTTTATAATTCCTCTCGTTGTGGAGTTCTTCATGGATTTGGTCCTTGCGCTCATCTTGCATAGAGGTCATAAGGTTCACTTTCGTCTATTGGCTCATTAACATATGTAATGAAATCATGAATTAGTGGTTGAAAATTTAACAAATTATTTAAACCAACCTTACGGTTGAAGGAATTTGGAGTGTACGCTTTGCAGACTAACGGCTTGAATAACAATGAATACTTCTTTCGCTTCTTTCACTATTAATTGTTAGCTCTTTAATAGTTTGTGGTCTTGGTTTTTTCTTAGATTTCATTGAAAAATGCCAATTGTTAGTTAATGTGGGCGTAAGTCACAAGACGAATTTACATTGAGCAAGTACATCAGTGGGAGGGAAAAAGTTATTTCAGATTATATATTAAATTTCAATAATTTTTTAGCAATATTTTGCAGTGCCGAGTATTTTATTGTGATGAAAACTTAAGAGCTATTTTTACCTACCTAAATATTAGGAAATGGAAGTTTTTGGTCCGATTCTTTAAAATTGTACTCATGATTTCGTTCACTTGGACCTGGTGTTGCAATTAATGGAAAGAATTTGTTGAATGGAGAATGGGGAAGCTGAATTTAAGCGAAAAAAAGAAAAGAGCTCAATTCCGATGAGGTCATTGGTGCATTTGTTGGAAGAAAGGGAAAAAACTTGAAAGTTGCCACCCGCTTCTTTCTCACCCTTCGTTGACGCCATTAGTTATGGTTGGATTATCGAATACAATCCATGGATTCGGGGACAGAATCAGTACATGAGTGCATCTTGATGACTTTCATTTATTTTATCTATGACTATGGTATTAAAACGTTAACACTACCTACTGTTTATTACTTCGTCACTGTTATTGCTTCATTCCAAACTCTTAAATACTGAACAATGTAACTTATTTTTTTACTGTTTTTCTAGTAATTGGTCTATTTAATTGTGAATGAAGCAATGTAATCATAATTTTTCAATTTATCCACATTTTAGTTAATCAGAAGTCAAGAAGTAAAATATTTAAACCTGTCTTTTAACAATATTTCTTTTCTTTGCAGGTAAGCACCTTTTGCTGTCGTTCAAATGTAGGAGTCACAGCCCAACGAAGTGAGTGTTGATTCCCCTGTTTTTGATAAATTCGTTTTTGTTGATATTCATGGATATTGATTAAACGGGCGATTTTTGAACCGAGTATTATTGCTACAATTATTTTACCATCAGCCGGCATCTTATATCTAGAATAGTCGAATGTTTATTCTGTTACTACATGGCACTAAATCAATTCCTTATGTATCGATGAATATTATAATTATTAAAAGTTTTACTTCCTATATTTATAAAATAATTGCAATGTTTTTAATGGGCTCAGATGCGTTTAGAAGATTCGTTAAAGAGAAAGAATTGTTTTTTTCGAGTCAATATATTTCGTTTTGTATCCGATTTCTGGGTCTGTCATTGCAAGTTTTCGTGCAACTAAGAGTGGGGGACATACCTATTCAAAATATGTCGTCATACATTATATTTATACCATTTTAGAAAATTGATTTGTTACCGACACATTGCTTACTACGCTGCTTTTCTTCATTGAACCGTGTGGTATCGCTTTTGGGTGCAGACACAAGAGCGCGGTGGGAATAGGATGAGAATGGGTTCGAAATTCGGGTGTGGAGGAGTGTGTAGAGAAAGTATGAAGTTCTCGATATGGTGGTCGAGGAGGGTTAACTTCGGCAGGGGATAAGGAGGAGACAGGTGGTTTGAAAGATGCGGGCACTAAGCTGTAGGCGGGAGTTAACACGAGCATGCACGACCAATCCTTACACCTTATAATGCATGAGTGGTTCATTTTGACCCAATATCAACATGTTTGCACATTTAACCCATAATACTTAATTCCTTCCCAGTTTATGTATAAACATTGCTTATAAAGCATTTGGGAGGTTTGTAGGAAATATAATTAGGATAAAAATATTAAAATTATAGTTGCTCTACAATTTCTATGTTGTTATGGGAAACTAGCTCCCACAAATTTGTGAATACCTATCACTTTTCATCTGATGGGTTTGGGAGGTACAATGAATTTCAATGGCATATGGTTAAAAAAAATTACAATAAAATTTTAACAATAAATCAGTATAAATCACGCATTTACATAGAATACAATGGAAAAGTAGAAAGGCTTCAAATGGATTTGATAGTCTGGGTCAAAATCCTGGATAGTCTGGGACAATGCCGGCATGGAGGTAAAAGTGATGAGAAAAAACGGAAAAATAATAATATCAGGCCTAACTTTTGTAAAGTAGTAAACCGAACTAAATAGTTAAAAGTCATGAAATAAGAGTCTTAAATTTTTTCTTCCTTTCAAACTAATCAATCTTTTTTAGGTCAAATTGACCCAGCCGGGCATTCTAGTGTTAAGAAATAAATAGAAGTGAATATTTTTGGGAAGCGTGGAAGGCATTCGAATGAAATAGGGATGAGTTTGCAGAGATTGAAAGGGAAGAATGACAAAATGGAAAATTGAAGTAGGATTTGCGACTTGGAGATTGGAAGAAGTCGGGGTAATATGCTAACTTCTTCGATAGGCAGACCATATATGGAAAATCGTAGGGTTTCTCTTCCTCATAGGCAAATCTTTCATTTATTTAGGCACAGCAAATCATGATTTCACTGATAGTGACTCACGCCGACCCAATGACGGCGTTGGGATTTCTCTATCCTTTCTCTTCCATCTGTATCCCTATCCCTGGAGGCGTCATCGGGCTCTCATCGCGGCGGCGTTTCCCATCCTTCCTCAGTCCTTCCTCTTCCGAGGCGCAGCGGTGAAAAGCGAACGCTCATAGGCCCTGCCGTCGGGAGAGTAACCCCGCTCAGGGTCCCCATTTAACCTGCTACGAGCAGAACTTCCACAGCCGGTAGAATAATACTTAATTATTCCTAATGTCAATTGACGCCCAATTGTATGAGACCATGTGAATAGGGTAGTTTCCTTCATCAAAGAAAACGAAAGGCATTGATTGCGATTCGTTAGCCACCATTCGTGTATACATAATATACTAATTATTTGGTTTTAGAAATCCCAGTTTAGGCGAATGGCAATGGTCAATTTTAACCGCATTTGAAAAAGGCCAGATTGGCGCCCATGCGATACCACTCCGCGTGACGTCACAGGGACCTAGTTTCTATACGAACAGTCAGGAGTTTTACATCGTCTGAGATTACCAATGCATGCATGAGGCACAGAGCTTAGGGTAACATCTCAAATAATCACACACTAAAAATACCTAAGTTCGGAAAGTTTCTTTCGTTTGATAGGGGAATAATAATCCTTATTTAAGCCAAGCGCTACCTGCTAGCAAGGTACTTAGCTACCTGCTAGCAGTCTGCATCGTATCAGCGCTCAAAGCCTCGCTCCAAGGTCACCTCACATGGCGACAGCTGGAACAAGGAATACGTCACATGGGCTTTTCCGAGCATTCCTACTTAGCCGTCGCGTTTTCGCGCGCTTGAAAATTTTCAATTTTCATATAAATGCGAAAAATAGATATCGCCATTTAAAAATCTAAAATAGTAGATAATAATATTTCGATTTAGGCAATAGAAAAATAATAAAAATAGGTTGTACAAATTTTATCAACTATTTTTGGATTTTTCGTGGTTTATGCTGTGCAAAATCCGAAATAATAACATGAATTTCTTAGGCTTTGCTCGAAGTGTTTGATGTGTCCTCAAGTGGGTCTCAAATCTCAGCTGGAATGTCGTAATGTCTATTGCTTGCGGTTCCTTCGCATTGTGCGGGATGTCCATGTTGAGGGATGTTGATAACACGGAGTCAGAGGTGGAGAGCTGCTCATACTTCTCTATCATACACTCTCACTTGTTGGAAATATCGATCGCATCAAGAAGTTCTTCATTTGTTATTTTTTTTATTTTGCTCGGCCTCTAGGACCCTCTCACCTCTGTTTCAAGTGATGAAAAAAATATTTGCGATGCGGCAGACCGATTCAGGTCACTGACCACCACAGTGCATGCGCGAGTTATTTGGTCTTATTTTCAATGAAACAAATGAAGTCGTGAAATATTTCCGTCTTTTTTCTCGTGGACTCTATCTCTTGCATGACTATCTGCTGATATTCACTCAAAATATAAAAAAAAAGCTTTTGAATTGATTTTCATGCTGGTGGCGCTTAAACTTAAACTTAAAGCAGTACTAATTTTTGGGTGACTCATTTTTTTTCAGTGTTTTTTCGGCTGCAGATCCTATTTATAAGTTTTACGATAGCTTCTACGAAAATGTCAATTTCGGGAATTATTTTTCTTAATTTTATTTTTCTATATGCTTTTGCTATCACATATAAGCTGCACAATCATTACATAATTTGATAAAATAAAGCCTCAGTCTTTATGAAATATTTTTGCACATAATAAAGCATGTTTTTTTCATTACGAGAGTTTATTATGTGGCTAGTTTTGTCGTAATTTTACCAAAATGTTTCCCGAGTTTCAAACTAATCCATATATTTAGATGATTCTTGCGTTGTAGTTAATAGATGTAGAAATTTATATTAATGAAAAAAAATATGATGCCGAAAAGCTTCTTCAATCTTTTGTGGGAATATTAGAATCAATAACACCCAATGAATTGTTCAGTTTCCTACTGCTACCTTTATTTCGTTGAGCATAATTATCGCCCGAGTTCTTACTGCCCTTTGTTGGCTGCAAAAGCTCTAATGCCCTATCTGCGTTCTCTGTCCCTGGTGGATGATTTTCTTCATTCCGAGGTGTACCTATGTTTTACTCCTCGAGATTACTCTCGAATTGTCTCCCCCACGAGTGTTAAATGAAACTGCTATAAAACAAATGAATCAACCGAAGATCAGACAGTTATTGCAGAGCTTTCCCCACTGAAGTGGGATCGAATATTATTTTTATCTTCCTCCCCTTTGAGACTTGAAAGTCCCGACTTAAATAACAATTCCTACCCCAACTCGTTGTTTGAATATTATTAACTTTTGCATATTTCTTAGGCAAAATTATAATCTTTCTCTTTACGTAAAGGAAGTTTCCTATTCAACATTGCCTCCTTGATTGTTGTTTGGTTGGCTAAACGTTGAAGCTTCACGATTTGTTCGTGCGATCTTTATTTTCTAGAGAAGAATTATTTTCTTATCTCTGTTAGTTGCTTAAGTGATTCAGTAACCTCTTTCAGCATCCTGTCGAATTTCTTCCTCCTTTCTGTCTCTCACAGTCAGTTGCGTAAGGTAGTTGATAGAGGATAGTAGTGCTCTCTCAGGCGCTGGATCTATTTCTCGATTTGATAATTACTCTTTTCCACTCTTTGCCCACCCAAATGGCGTACTCATCTACTGTAAGTAAAACAGCAGGCAAGTAAAAACCGAATGAGTGACAAGTATTGAGATTTCTCCACCAAAGATATGTTGAGAATTACATTCCTCTCTCCATTTCTGGTGCATTGAACTTTACGGACTAAACGGAGAAGTCATGCCTGTATTGCCTAATTGACTAATTTCATTGGTGTGAGCTTCACAAAGTTTCTTAGACAGTATTGCAAGTCTAATTTTGTCCTTAATTCTAAAGAGATTTTATTGCTTAAAGTTTCGTTGTCTTATAGCCTAGCTGTAAGGTTTCGCGAGCTACTAGGTATGATCCATAAGCTGCTTGAGCCTGTTATTCTCAGAGGATAATCATTTCCTAACTTCCCGGTACGCTAACTAGATACAAATTCGGTTTTTAGCCTTACTAATATCCCCATACTTTAGCTGGCTATAAATGCTCTCTAATTCTACAAATGTATGATGACTGGAAATACTTTGTGTATTACAGCATATGTAGCCTTTAGTACAAGATATCGTTTACAATGAAGTACTACTAATTTTTACGACAAGCACGCCCTTAAATAATGATGATTGAGTGAAAAAAAATGAAAGTAGACAATTAACCAAATGGTTGTCAAGTATCGAGTATTGTTCACCAAATAGGCATGGACAATTCTTTTCCTCCCACTATCTCATGGTGTCTGTGTTTTTCGGGTGAAATTTGAATGCATAGCCCGGGATATTTTTAGTGTGCGTAACTTATGATTATTTATTGAGGAAAACTTTCCCAGAAACAATCGTGAGTTGTTTATTGTCCTGTTCTTGACTGACGAGGCCAAGCCTTGTATTTCAACCCTGCTGCCTGGTTGTTCTTTGATTCTGAAATAATGTTATATAATAATAAAATATTATATAACATTTTATGCAACAAAAATGTTACCTAATGTTGATAATGTATAAAAGAAATGTTGTAAATGATTTTCTGCAGCGGTCTGCATGACGGAGATAATAATCATCTACGCATCACTTGTTCGAGCTGAGCATATTTAATAATTTATAAAACCATAATAATCTCCGAGTTAATCAGCTGCACGCATTTCTCCTGTTTTGTTTGCAGAGTGAAGAGTATCTATTTTTCACCTAGATACGCCATGTCTCTGTTTACTATTGGTATGATTTAATTTATTGCCGAATGTTTCACTGCTATCCTGAGGCAATTTAATTATCCTGCTCTTAGTTTAAGGGAATGTTTTTCGTTCAATTTTTTCTCTTTTCCAGTTATTGTTTGGCTAAAATTGGGAGTTCAGAGAAGCGAAATTATCTGAATTTGCGACTGCAGTATTTGTTTGGTGAGTAAAATAATATCCCTTCGCCTCAGTTGCTCAGGAATGCGAATAAAGCTCTCACTAGCCCAAGATCTCGTTAGCAGTAAGGTATACCTTTTTTCCTCCATGTCTTCTCATCGAGTACCTATGTGGAATGGAAATAAAATAAAGAAAAGAGGAAGAAATGAAAGGAGCGACAAATGTTGGGCACTCCTCATCAAAGTGGGACCGGAAGTTACTTTTCCTTTCGCATCGATAGATTGTTAAACCTCCCTTGAGTGTAGTGTAAGTCATACTGGTATATTTGGGGAGCGGTGGCTTATTAATATTTTCAGGCAATACCTATTACAAGTGTTATTCTGGTCTTTATTCTGGAGAAATCTAGCCATTTTACGTTAGCTACTTGATTTTTGTTTCATTTACCAATGCCAATTTTCAAAAGCTATCACGAGAAATTTTGGAGCATTATCTTTCCGTTACCAGTCAGTTCACTGGATGCCTACAGAATTACACCCGCAAATCATAGTTTCGTACTAGTAAGCTGTGAATGCTCTATCGCACTTCCAGCCTCGCCCTCTCAATAGCGCAGGCTCTCATTGGCACTGAGATACACTTACTTTTTTGCCCCTAGCATGCCCTCCAACTGTCTCATCATCGAGCGGAAACAAAAAAGCAGACGAAAAAACGAAGGGCAGACAAATATTGGGCATTCCCCACCGGAGGGAATTATTTTTCCCTTCCCACAGCGTGAGCATTGAACCTTGGGGGCTTGTGGGCGAAGATCGATTGCAATAGCTTTCGAAAACAAGGTTCCGTGGAGCACTCGACTTTCCGCTCGCTCCGCTGCCCTTCTCCGTCTTCGGTTTGGTGGAGCGATTTGTGGGGATTTCAGTGTATTACCATAGCATCATCTCCAGTCACTGTGAGCAGCGGCGGAAAATGAGGCTAGTGAGATGGAATTCAGACCCCTAGACCCAGAAACGCGGAGGGAAAAGGGGAGATTTTCATTTTTAGCGAGGGAAGAGAGAAAGGAAGGCAAGATACGAGCAATGAGGTTGAACTGTGTACCTTCCCGCTGAGTGATCCCTCTCGTCAATTTCCGTCTCATCACGCCGCGCCGAAGTCAAGGGGTCAGTTGGTCGCTTGCGATTGCTATAAAAAATAGAATGCTTCTCACTTACTTGTGGAATTGCCCATTAAATAGTCAAAGTTTTTAAATTATACACAAAAACATTATACTGTTGCCTTCCTAAGAAATTAATCCATCTAATCTCCTGAAATTGGTGAATTAATAACTGCCAAATGTGTAAAATTGTCTGAAAGTGATGTATTGGTTGAAAGTCATAAATTAAATTGGGCATGTAAGACATCGTAGGGCAGCATTTATGCGGTTTTTGTAAAAATACTGTTCAGGTGACGTTCGGGGCTCTACGAAGCATAGTGGGAAAATAGAAAATATTAGATAATAAACTGCATATTTTTACCATTTTACCTAAGCGTGGGTAATCACCACGTTAAATACAGTGGATGCAAACCTATCATCACTAGTCCCCCTTACTCTTTACTTTTATCCATGCGTTAAATTTCCCTCTCCTCTATCTCAAATTTCTTTTCTTTTCCGGGAAACCCATCCCACGGCGGCGGATGGAAGGGGGGGCCAAATGTCTTTATAGATTAGAGGCGGGATTTTGGGCGGAAAGTGAAGTGAAGGGATGGAGTGGAAGAGTGGGGGGGGGGGGTAGAGGGGTGGGAGGAGGTTTGGTTGGGCGCAGAACAGGGAGAGCGAGCGACTGTGCTTTTTTTATTGGCAGAGGATTTGAGCGATGATGGGTGTGGGAAGAGGATCTACGTCTATCATGCGCCGCAAATTCCCCCGTAAGTGTGCGTGGCAAGGGTTGCGTCAGACCGCAGTGATTTTTTATTCACTTGATATGAGGCGGTGAAGGGAATATTCGGTATAAATCTATCGAATTCATGGAATGATTCGGTGTAGGTATTAGATATTCGGCTCAGTGCATGGGATAAACAGAGTGCGATACCGCGTAGGTTATTGTTTCTTAACATTATTTACTATTCTAACAACTCATTCCAATATTTTTCCATTATATATCAAAATTACCCTTTACCCTTAGCTTCAGTTTGTTTGATGTTTATTCCCACAAACATGCGAAAATAACAATCAATAGCTATAAGATTTACATTCATTGCTATTACTATTAAAATCTCGCTCTTTCATTTCATAGTGACCTTAATTATTTTAACCAAACTCTTATTCCAAATATAAAAAAACGTAAAAACATTAGAAATATAATTATCAAAGTAAAAATTCGGATCGCAACTATAATATAGCTTCTATCATTACGATGGCTGAATTCTCTTTTCAAATGGCTGAAATTAGTTCTAGTTTTCAATGCTATTTGAATGAATTCTCCCGTCCAGAGGAGGAAAGTGTGCAATTGAAAGAAAAGTTCAAGATTTGTTCCTTGAAATTTAAAATCCTGAAAGTCAGACAAAAGTGCGAATGATTGCAATAACCGCGGTTAAAAGTGATAGTTAAGTAAATGAATTCAACTTTACAAAAAAACCGGATTGAAGCCAGGCCCGTGCTAGACCGCTTCTTTGGGCAGTGGACGGCCACGGACTGACGGCGTTTGGGGGTGATGACAGTTCCAAGTAGAGAAGACACAGTGGGTGAAATAATCTATTGAATCCTATTGAAAGCATGGCTTCCAGGTTTCATTGAATTCTACGCTGAGCAAAAACCGCATTTAGTGAGTCAACTTTTTGAGAATAGCCGGATAATAACAGGCTTTGTTTGTGATTACTTACCGTAGCGGAAGAACTAGATTACTCTCATTTCTTGTGTCCGATATTTAATCAGGGGTTTCGTCATTATTATGATCCTGATCTATTGAAACAATTTAAAGAAAGTTTAAAGTCCAAAGTTGGACGGAAACGTTGATTGGCTGCGAAGGAAAGCAGGGCCTCTTAAAGGGATATGAGAACCCTACAACATTAGCACCTCTCCTTGACTTTTTGTTTTCGCGCTCGGCATAAGCAAGGGAGTAAAAAAGGGGCAGCATGGCGGGGAAAGTGGCCTCCTTACCACGAAGTGCCCACCCCTCCAGACCTTCGTTCGGGTCGGTAGTTATAATCGAGAGGAGTCCCGCAAAGGCCTCGCGGTCGGCCGCACGCGTCAGACGAATTTGTCCCCTTCCAATCTTCCCCCCCAACAGCTGGGCGTCCATCTTTTCGTCCAGCATTCAGCGGTCGGGATCCGATACAGACAGGAGGTCCTGTGCTAGGCTTAGGAGGAATCGAGAACAGATGCCTTTCTGTAACTTCAAAAAACCAGGCTGCGGTCAAAATAACCTTCGAGAGCGCAGTACAAATTGTTGATTCAATACATTTAATTGAGATATGAAAGGGAATGGCTGGTGTCCTAGCACCTTCCCTGCAAAACCTTGTTTTGGCCTCAGCCTTATTTAATTATTTTGTAGCCTTATGTCGTGTTTTCCTCTTTCAGTTTATTCCCTCCATGGATTAAGCTAGTATTTATTCAGTCATCATAGGCTCTTTGGATTTCAGTTTCCTTTGCCCAGAATCTACTTAACCCATTGCTTCAATGCACTCAATAAATAAATGTCTTGATAATCCATTTCGGTGTTTTGCTATTTTGATGAACTATGTTAATGGATCAAAGGTCATGTGTGTGTGTGTGGACGTAGTTCAATCATTCAAATATCCATTCTCATTTATAGTTCTCTTGATTATTTTAAAATTAACTTTCGGATAGCCTAAGTGTACGATCACTATCCACGTTTGGATCAGAGTGATATTATTTGATTTCTGTTTCTTTTCTTCGCTGTTAATTGATCTAATTGTAAGAAATATTCAGTTTCTTAGTGCCTCTCATGCATGATTTCTCGTAGGTGAAACTTCAAGTAGTTTGTATGTAATTATTATATCATTTTTATTTCGGACATTACCAAATATTCACCTCCTTTGTAGGATAGTATAGGGCATAGTTCTCCTCTGACTGACCTATTATTTGAATAGGATCTCTTTATCTCATACAATTGGAACTATCATTATTGGAATATTATCTCTCTATGTATTCCACTTAACTCTTTACCAACATTTGAACGCAGTACCATGGTAGGTCATTATTATTTAGCATACTTACTTACTCTGAAAATTGTCCTCATTTTTTACAGTATGAAGCACCATTAATGCAAGTGACTCATATCCAAAATATATCAAATAACTAGCATTGATCGACTCCTTGCCTCTTTTTCGTATTCTTGAGAATTCCTTCTCCAAATTTCAACGCATATCTTTCCATGGATCATTTCTGCCCTCATATTGCCATCAGTGGCGGCGCGAATAGTCTTTCATTCTGGGAGGACTACCATTCTTTCTTCGCCGCAGGGAACCCATCATCAATCTAACACAGCTGTCACATTTGCTCGAATCAGCCGAATGCAACAGTTCTTGCCTCCATGCGCAGCTATCTATCCGCTCTCCTGAACCATCTTTCTCCCCATCCCCACCCATCCTTCCACCAACCACGTCCCACCAATCATATCCCTCTTCAATTCTTCCCCAGCTGACCCTCAGATGGTGTTGGCGACGCAGCCGCGAGGCTAAGCCTTGAGTCGTGAGGAGCATAGCCAATAGAATAGTGAAGAATTGTGCTGACGTGAACTATATGAATTTCCGTGGTTCAATGGGTAATTGAGCCAACAATTTTTATTACTTATTATTATTAAGTAAGAAATATATGAAGTACTTAAGAATTAGTTGGTCCTCGCATGGAAACCAAAATTTCAACTTTGTCATTAGCAGCTTGATCTTCACCAACCAATCTTGAAATTCTCACAATTTCAAGTTCAATTGTGGATCAGAGTGACGTTGAAATTTAATTTATTCTAGCACAATAGGATATTTTCTTAAATTAATAATTCCATTAGTAATTAAGTTATGTAAATGAAATGAAGATATTTGTTTGTTTATTTATTGAGTCTAAGAATAAATATGTTGTTTTTTGTGTGTATTTATTTTCACCAATAAGCTTGTTTTTGTTAAAAATTATTACATTATTATATAATATGCCTTTAGAAATGCTATGATGAAATATAGGTTTCTTTTCTGCTGACAGTGACGCGAATCATGTAAAATAACTGATGAAATTGTATTCTATCATGAAAATTAATTCGTTACCTCTTTAAAGTGACATCACTCAATTTTGACAGCTGCATAAGGTTTTGACTGTGGAATTAAAATTCAGAATATACGAGAATTTCATCGATAACAATTGGAAATCAAATGTCGGAAAAACATTCCATTCCGTCATCAAAACTTATTTCCGCGTTAGGCCTAGATCTTTTTATTAGCAATAGCAAATGTCAATGTTAAATTGCAGATGTGACATAATGTTGAAGCACCTGGATCAAAACGCTTATGTTTATGTACTTGACCAAACCTGTTAGTATCATAGTCATACGATTACTTCACTCCACCCCTATGTTTCTCCGTATTCGATATCATACTATAATTTTGCTCTCTTCTAATATACCCTTCTCAGTATTTGTCTTTTAGTCCTCCCCTAAAGGCACTCCTATGTTTTTCTCATTATTTTTCTCTGGCATGAATTTCATCACCTCATAATTTCGAAGTATGACCAACCGACTTCGTATCCGTTTGCTTGAGGTTCTCGGCACTGCATTACTTTTTTCACATGTCTCTGTTTTCTTCTTCATTTTTAACTCTTCTTACGGATTTTGTCTTCTTTATCCCTTCCCAGCAATTTTTCTTAATATTTTTTCTTTGATAGTGGAACCAACGATAACTGCTCCATCATTTTTGGTGTTTGCACTTGCTTTGCCTTCATCAAGCTCTTGCTTTATTAAACATAACAGGCTTGCTGTATAGTAAGTTCTCTTAGGGATACCTAGATTTTGTTTTGAATTCATCATATTTTGTCTTATACTCCTTGCTTATGCTTCGGTTACAATAATGAAAAGATAATAAATAGTTTTTGAGAGGCTTTACTTAAGCATCTTTCAGGCAATGCCTTGAACAAGGAATATGTAACAAGTCTTCTTGAAGACTAATATGAGATTCAAGACCATTGGAGACGGTCTTTCAAGAGCAATTGTTTGACATGTTTTTAATCGAGTTGAACGCGCTGTTTTAAAAACCTTTAATTGACTTGAATAACGTAAGACGTGACCGAGACGATTATAATCATTATTTTTCTAACAGGCAACAAATTTGTGGAAATTTATTGCAGTGCCGAACTTCTCTTCTGCTTAATGTGGTAGTCTTGGGAGCTCCTTGTATAAATGCATTCACTTGCTCCTCGTCAAATTCAATGAGGGCTTCAAAGGCGTTTACCTCCAAGAGGCCATGATGTCGATACTTAACTTATCTCCGAGGGAACGCCGGGAAGGCTAGAAAACCCTCATTGATGGGTCGAAATGCTTAAATGCCATTTGAGATTCAGTAGAAATTAGAGCCTTGAAGCACAAGGCGAGTTAAATCGAAACGGAGGAATTCGAGGCCATTGAAGACCGCAGTCATGGCGATTGACATGATGTAATATATTGGAGAAAGCTTATTGAATAGGTCTTGAACGGAAATTTACATGAACTTGACAGAGTTAAATCTTCTTTAGAATCGAACCTAGGACTGAGGATACCAAGCACTATAATTTTTCAGCACTTTGCGTAGGCATATTTTTGTCTATGCAGTAATGGAATTTGTTTCAATTTTGTAGAATGTGTTCACTCAAAATAAATAGAAGCCCTCATGCTCAAAATCCCGGTCACAGTGAAACTGCACGTGCTCCATTTAAAGCGAATTAGGCATGCAATCCAGATTATATGAACATGACGAGATGTCGTAACCGCTAAAGGCTTGATCACGAGTAAACTATTCCAGTAATGTTATCTGTGCTTTCGTCACGAAATGCATGTGTAACGAAAACCCAAGAGAAACAAATAGTGTTTCCTTTTAGGCTCAGTCATGTCTGATCACGTGACTGTGATCTAAGGGTTTTTTATATCCTTTTTCTTGTACTACGCCGTGTCGCCAGCTCTCTGTTTACGACAATGACGTGATGTGTGCTGTCATAGGCTTTACTTTACGACACACCATAACATGCCCCTTATATTCACGGTGTTGTGAGTCATCGTCCAACCTCTTGAGACTATTGAGATAATGTCTTTATTTAATCATTCCAGTAATTATCCATCAGAGCCATGTTGACGTGCAATGAATTCTCTTTCTGATTTCCGCCGTATATTTTGATACCTGCGCTCAAATATTCTGAACCATAATTTTCGGTTTCGTGGGGGTAATTTGCTATACTGGATATAACGTTAAGGTAGTTGTTCTTAATAACACGTCACTACTTGGATCGTTTCTATCGCACGAAATTACGCCTCTGAACACACCATACATTCCCATTTTTGTTGGTTTCGTGTTTTTCAGAGATGCAATTCGTGTCTGGCTCTAGTTCCAAACTTCTCATAAAATCAAAGTCGTCATTTTTACTGAGTTTTTATAAAATACGTTTCGATTTATGCATGAAAAGTGTATAGGTATATTTACATCAAATTACCCACTAACTATTTATCTTTAAAACATCATAATTTATGTCCAGTTTTTTATCTATCTTGTATCATGTTCATGCGACCAGCCATTTCCCTTGAATCTTGAGCTGTGCGCTTTTAGAGTTCAAGCAGTTGCTTTTAATTAATTAACGGTCATCTAATTGCTTCAGTAATTTAGAAGTTTATTTATATTAGAGGGTTAACGGAAATTCGTATATTAATCCTTTTTCTCTGAGTACAGAAAACTCTAATTAGGCTGTGCACCTGCCCAGGAGCAGATTGAATGAATAAATATTTTATTTTTAGAGCTTAGAAAACTCTTAATTTGATGTTCGCTCCGTTTTTTGCGATTTTTGATGCCCGTGAATAGCAATGAAAAGAAAATGAAATGGAAATAATCTGTTGGTCAGTATTTGCGAGCTCAGGTGAATTCCGTTTAAAACGTGAACAGTATATTGTAATTTCTCTTAAGTTACATTTTCAATCTGATAGCGCTGTCGTTTTAATTCGTATTTTCAATACTCGCTCCGCACGGTGTGTGTTTTTCATTTACCGCACATAATTTGCTCGCCGCAGCCTCCCATCCACCGGTGGTGTTGCCCTGGCGATATCTTTGCGTCGTATTCGGAGTTACCTTCGCCCCGCCTAAGTGTACCCCGACAAAAATACAAAAAAAACGAGAATCTTATTATTTATTTTAATTTACATATTTTATTTTCTGTTTGTGGCTCTGTCTTCCCGTTTTCCGCTGTTGTGGGGTGAGTCAAGCGTGTGGGGACAAAAAACGGTCTGTTTAGCTTGAATTACCCTTCTTTATCTTCCACTCTGCCCCTCTGCACACAAACCCAAACTTTGAAACCTCACGCCCGCCTTACATTCACCTTGTACTTCCATCCCAGTGACTGTGCAGCCAGGAATTCTACATGCACAGCATGTCTCTGAAGGCTCTCTCCAGATAGAAGAAATGAGATTGGATATCAGGTGTTTTAATAAGATGATCACCAGCTTACCCTAAATTATATTCGAGATACTGCAATCAAGTGAAAGAATATTTCGTAAATATTTTAGCCACAGAATTGGAAGCAGAAGTTTGATAATGATGGAAGGCGATAAAGTTAAAAATGGAAAATGGGATATTCGGCCACGGAAGTAAAATGACTTAAGTCATTAGGCCATATATGTTTGCTCACGTCCCTGTTACTGTGTTACTGGAGCATTGGCAGTCTGTCTTAAATAATGAGTGCGTTCACCAGAAATGAGATGATCGTGACTTGAAATGAAAATACACAACCTTGGTAACTTTTCACTGGAAAACTATTGGCTGAAAAAGGTTGTGTATTTTCATTTCAACATGGATTTTCACAAGTTAAAAGCCGAATCAATTGAACTGATCGTGACTTATTTGACTCCAAGTGTGGCGTGCATATTTATAGGATAGCCATCAAGGGTATCATCTTATCCTAGATGACCCAACCAAGTGAAGGAATGTTTTGTTAAGATTGGATTAACTAAGCGGGAAGCGAAAGCTCGATTACGATAGAGGGAGTTTGGCTATGAAGGCTAACGAAATACATACGTGCTTTGTACAGAAGCCTTTTTTATTCATTTTCCCCTTACTTTGGTCAGAAGGCAATGGGAAACACAACTGGAAGTTGAATACCGTCAAATTTCTTTGTTATTTCATGATCTTTAGATATATAAATATAAGTTTACTATAAAGTGCATCTGTCAACATTGTTGTTTTTCGAACTTCTCAATGTCTAACAATTATTATAATTGCTAATGAACATGTATGACAACGATAATGTTGGTAGATGATCTCTGCATTCTCTTCGGGTTTTCACCGCGTCCGTTGTGTTTTGGCGACAGCAGTTTCGCTGACATTGCAGTCAGCGTCTTCAGGTCGAAGGAACTGAAACTGTTGTCGCCAAAGCCAAACGGACGCGGTGAAAACCCGAAGAGAATATAAAGATCATCTAATCAACGCCGCGAAAATCTTCGAACCTACGATAATGTTGGTACTTGGGTGGGAAAAATTTGATAGGAAATATTTGACTTGCATGTAATTAGATGAGAGTGACATGTTAAAGTTACGATTGAAGAATGACCAAGGTCCGCAGCCATGGTAATGATACTTGCAAACTCTTGACGCAAGAGATCAAGGGGAATTAATTTTCCATTCGAGAAATATTGCTCTTATGAATTCACCAGAAAATACTAATAGGGCGTGAGTACCTCTGATAAATGTTCTAACTTCAGCGGGATTTCTTCTCGTGCAATTTGGTTGGAACCATTATTACCTTAGACACCAAAAGTCTGCCACCAATTGTAAGTTGTAAATGCGATCAGGAATGAAATCTTTGTCCTCGCCTTTGTCATCTTTATTAAGTAACGTGTTTACTAGCGAAGGCTTTTAAATGGTAAATGTTCAAGGTTCATCGATAATTCTCTGGCCGCATTAAACTATAACTGTTTTACAGGCTTCTATAAGAAAATGGTCCCTCGATCCTGAGTGAAAGGTTTACAATGGCTCTCTCGGATTTAAATCCGTTTCCCAGTCTAGTTCATTACACTACTCACGTGTCCACCGCATATCTATTGATGCGCCTTTTGAGAACTCATGTCCTTTCGTCCTGTGGAATTGCTTCTTCGAAGGTATTTTTATTATGAATCGTGAAAACATGTCGTATTTTACCGTCATCGGAGAATCAAATATTTTCCAATTACATAAAGATAACACACCATTTTCGTTGCTAAAAAGTCATTCTTGGTGGCTTTGAAAGCTTTGGATTCCCTACGAATTTGGATGTTATGTTTCCTCACCAGAACGCTTTACTCCCCTGATATTTTTAGCATGGTTATCGGCAAGCGAGATGCTCAGCATTGCATAAGTAGTTACAACATTATGAAATGTTACCATGTATTCACTTTTTGAACACAACAATCACAGGGTACTTTAGTTTCACTTCTCGCAAATATGGCATTTAGTAACCCTACAAGCAAATAGTACTGCTCTGCTGGTTATCTCCCATCTAGGAAGATAGAAAATAAAGCTTTACTTTTTAAACTGGGGGTTGGGTGGAGGGATGTCAATGCTATTCCTCCCAGGCTAACTTTCCAACTGACGCAGTAAACTTGCGCCGCCTGCCCCTCGGGCACACTCTCTTTGTGTCCCTCGTTTTGTTTCTTCCGTGCTCCCCCGCCCCCTTGCCATTTCTCGCCTTTCGGCAATTTGTGTTTCATACACACTGGATCTCTGCAGAGAATCTTCCTTCGGATCGTAAGTAAGGGTTTTTAATGCTTTCCATGGATTATAGAGCTATACAGGCACAGTAAGCACTCCTGCTTCAAAGACCACCACGCGGATGATGTAGTACCTTTTTGATTACTATCTTGATTTATACTAATATGAATGTTAAAATATTTCTTGGAGTATAGGTCAATAACTACACTCCAAGAAATATTTTAACATGTATTAAACGAGGTCAAGATAAGGAGAAAAAAAATAATTTACCAATATGAACTATTAATAATATTTTAATAAATATGAAAATTTAATATTCCTATAATAGGCCAAGAAATTATAAATACACATACACATTTTTTCATACTCGTAAGCATAGTCTAGTTCAGCTTTCTATCAGTAGATTTCCCTTAATTTTATAAACGGCTCCGGTCTTCTTGATATGGTATTGGGATGAAGAGTTTTCAAATTTTTGTAACTACTTAAGCTGAAGCTTCATAAATGCATAAAGGGATACTACATGCAGTAACATGTGTACATTGATTGAGTGAAGTGGAAGTGATGACTTTGGTAGTATACATATACAGAGAGAATTTTTTTGTCACAGTATTGCCTGAGTGGAATTGTGCTGTTTTGTAGTTCGTGTTGCGTTCCGTTGTTTAGATACACATTGACTTTTCGTGGGGTCATGCTTTTAAATTCCGTTAAATTAAGAAATTATTTTTCCTATTTACCTTTAATGATGACTTTATGATTATGTTGGCTTGAAATTCTGGCTTTTGCCATGTAGACATTTTTATCAAGTCAAATTTAAATGGGAAAGTCACATGGACATTGGCATATGAACATTTGGAAGATCCTGATAGTCATGCCAATTGTAATGGCTTTACGACTCCTTCCTCAGGGACGTGGAAATGTTTATTTACGCTATACTTAGATGTGAATGCTTTTCCTCTACTTTTAAACTGAA
This sequence comes from Ischnura elegans, assembly GCF_921293095.1. Lineage (NCBI taxonomy): Eukaryota > Metazoa > Arthropoda > Insecta > Odonata > Coenagrionidae > Ischnura > Ischnura elegans. The sequence continues at coordinate 107,802,759 of NC_060254.1, read as the reverse complement.
GCACCGCGCCCCAGGGCAACCCCATCCCGTATTCTTGGTTCCCTCGTCTGCCGTGATGCATCCTGACCGCTTCTTCCCTCACAATCTCTCCCTTCCGGCAATCCCTGGTCCAAATCTAGTGGCGAGGCAAGCCTAAAGGCCCCTCTCATGCCTTTATTCATGCTCCTGTGTACCTCAAGGGATTCAGTGGGAATCACATTACTTTCCGAGTCCGGCACATCTCCCAAGGCGCTCTCCTTTATGCTTCATATTCCCATCTTCCACTTTTAAAAAGCGACGGACCTTCTTCCGTTATTCATGTCTCCTGCAGCGAACAGTCGAAAGCATGCATTATATATCTGGGAGGCGGTCAAATCCTAGTGCATCGAATGCTGGAGAACACAGATAACGTAATGTTTAAAGTTGATTTTATTTTGGGTCTTCGCCCACCAGACTTAAGTTCTCGGGTTCGAGTCCCGCCTGGGTAGGTTGCCCCCTTGAGGAGGGCGTGGGTGTTTCTGATCGCCCTAAGTTTTTAGTTTGAGTTCCCTGTTGTATAGGCCTTTAATGCGCCATTTTATGGGCGGTGAATATAGATTCAAAATTTGGTTATGCTTTCTTCTACAAAAACTGACGTTCAAAATAGCTTATCATGGGAATTACTTTTGATGGCAAGTTCCATGGGATTTAACTGCTCTGACTTATGGAGTTGATAAACTTGAGAAATGTTTTTGTTCCACTATTCACCTGTCTTGCAGTAGGGAATGAAAACAATTCATATATTTTACATTTATGGGGAATAGGTACGATTCAAACCCTAGTGCATTATATGTGATTCAATCAAATACTATTATTTTTTCACATTGGTATTGTAAGTGCAACTGGATCGCATACACTCTGGAGACCCGCGCTCATTGGTCAGTCGCGAGTCTTGTTAAAGTCCTCAGGAAGAAGGCAAGCAGTCGCCACCGCCGTCGAAGTATATTGGAAAGGGATGGGGGAACTGATGTTAGGGGCCATGTGGACGTGAAAACTGTCTTTTCTGTCCCCATAAAAATGGAAGATGATTCATTCAATCAAGAGATTTGTCTGTTGATAAGTGTTATTTCGTATTGCCATTGTGATTGTGCTTGCCTATACGGCAACAAGCATATGGATAGAAAATATCAAAACTCGATGAAAACTCATTGACGCAATAAAAATAAATTCTTTATTGGCGATCGGAATGAAAAAATAAAGAATGTTATTGCGTACTTTTATAGGGAATACAGTAAAAAACTAATGTATCAAATGTGGCATAACCTACATTTTATAAGTTGAATTTTTAATTGCACATATAATTATGATTGCGCTTGCTTATGCGACACCAACTTGGTTTTAAAATGACGAGTTTAGTGTGTAGAACCGATAATTTTGAAAAATAAACTGTTGTTCCGCTAGTTATAGCTCATGCAGAAGGCATCCAAGACCATTCATTGTAGTACATTTGGAATGCGGTCGAATCGAAGCAAAGATCCTGCAGAACAACCTCGTAAATAGAATTTGTGCAGTGTATTTTCTCCTGAAGTCACGATAGTTGTCTCTTAAAATTCGGTAATCATACGAAATAACTTAGTTCAAATGTCACCAGCTAAAGGCATATATCCTTATTAACTTTTTATAGGCAGCAGGAGATACATTTTAGAGAACAGTGTCATATTTACTATAAGTTATTTAAAAAAAATTAACGGTAGGGATCCAATGATTATATCTGTATGTCACATTGTGAGGTTAAGGATAAAAATTAGTTGTTTTTAGACGCATTAAATTATACGAATAATTGTAATTAAATTGGAATGCTCAAATAAATATTCACTTTCATTATTTAGGCGGAAACGAAAGTTATATTAATATTGCTTTACGTTTCCTTCCATTATGGAAAATAATTTTGCGCGCCAAAGAATAAATTTTCATGACATAGCCCGTCCGTGTAGTAAGATTTTGTTTATGGAAAAGTTAGAATAGTTGAAATGGAAACTCGATTAAAGTAATTTTTCGAAACCATTCTCTTTTAGCCATTTAGAATTTTTGGAAATGTATGCGTCCAAATGAAAGGGCGTCGAATGAAGTTGTCTCTTCGAAATCTGCTGTCCAAACCCATGGTCCTCACTCAGCAAAAACGAGAAAAAATTTTAGTTTTTCTTTCATTATCTCGGCAAGAAAAATTAGTCTATTCAATATTTCTAGTATTTATGCACGTTTACGAGGCATTATTATATCAAATTCTTATTTTCTCATCCTTTGAAACTAGGTTTGACTCAGGGAAAATATTTGATATTTTCTTTGCACAATTGCTTCTCGGTCACGTTTGCGTCAAATATCAGTGGAAGCGGCGGTAAACGTTTGGGAGATGGAATGAGTGCGAGGATAAATGAGCGGAGGCAGAAGACGAAAGGGCGCTGCGATCGAACGGGGTGCGACGTGAATTTTCTACTCGCCCAAGCAAATATAAGATAAGGAAAGGTTTTCACCCTCGACCTCTTCGCCTCTTCCTTTCTCTCTTAGAGCGAAGGATATATATACACGCTAGAGGATAACCCACGTTAAATACGCTTTTTAAAAATATATATATCTAGTATGTTTTTCCTTTAGTGCACTGAGGTAAAATTACGTGCGTGACGTACAACTAGACTCTACTTCCTGTATAAGACACGGTCTCAGGCGTTATTTTGTGGAAAATATGATACACCAGATGTTGGAACCCGGGTAGTGCTATTTAAAATAAAGTTTGGAATAAAAAAAAGTTATTTTAATTCATTCAATAATCTACTTCCTGTGTTTCTACCCTAAATTGCTATTTTAAAATGCCGAAAAGTTCTAATTTAACTCTTTGAGTACCAACCTGTTTTCCAGGGACTATGCTGAAAGTGCCGAGGCATTTTTGCTGATTTTGCAGTAGGTTAGGAAAAAAAATTAGGTCTCAAAAACAACTAAATGTGTGCATGCAAAAACTTTAAGAAATCTTTATAACATGTGGTTTCACCTTTTTAATGTATTATGTGACGAATGTTTTGGTAAAATGAGTTAATTTTTTATAATTAAAAGAAAATTGTTAATATTAAAATAAAATGAATACTTACTATTGAATTATTAGTGAACTATCAGCATCTAAGAGAGACAGAGCAGGAGGAGCGCTATCCCGGGTTAAACTCCACTCTAAGGGTTAAATTCCCGTGCTCCTGTATGAAATGAATTTTCGCTCAATTAATTACATAGAGCACTGTTCTACAGTTTCCATGTGCGGAAATAGAGAAGATACCATCGCAAGAGCTTAGTAGTTTTCTAGAATTACAGCTTACATTTGGCATTGTATTTAGACGTGCATGTGAAATGCGCCCTTCATCTTCAATTTGTATATAGATGCCATACATTTCAATATTTGGTGGCATATCATGGTGAAAGATTACTCTAATTTATATTCTACACCTTGATAACAACAGAAATTAACAAGTGCGTAATGCTTCTAGGTTATTGAGTTTCACCATGCATCCAAGCGATCGTGTACCTGTTATAATGCTTTATTATTTTTAGTTTATTAATCGGGTAGATTAATTGAAAAATAGAAAAAGGTCGTAGAAAAAAGCAATTATTAGACTGGGGGAATTTAATAACAGCATCTTTGTATTTTTTGTAGTCAGATGAAGTATCATTGCATACTCAAACTAAAAGGAGAAAGAAGAAGATGATGGTTGTATGGGCGCATAGGTAAGAGAGGGCCAAATCCGATGGGATGAAGGAAGGAGTTAGTGAGATCTGAGGAGGGTCACCGGGAGAGGGATCGCGGGTTGAATGTAAGAGAGGGTCAAATTTGTGATGCGAGCGAGAGGGGTGGACGTGGGAGGGAGAGGGGTGGCTCTGGCAACAGCGGGGAGGAGATCAGGATGTCCGCCGCGAGCAGATAATACTACTCGACTGAGGCGCTCCACTGAGCAGGTGACAGGCCAAGGAAAAGGGAATATGGGGGTTATCGTACATATATATATATATATGAATAGAGAGGAGAGGGATATATGTCCATATAGAAGCGGGAAATAAAAGCGGAGAGGGCCTAAGTCGGCGCCTTGGGGTACCCCACGTGACTTGGCCGCGAGGGGAGTTATAAGGAGCGGCGACGAAGCGGCCATCCCGGCGGGCAATGTGGAATTGAAGGGAGTGGCCCTCTGTGAATGGGGAAAGGGTCGCCGCTCTTAGATAGGGTCAAGGGTCTTCGCCATATCTGCGGCTCCCCTCTGAGCCGTTAGGAATGCCCTGAGAGATCGAAAAGGGCTCGGGAAATAATCGAAATACCCGTGGGGATTTTTTTTTTTTCCTTTTTTCAATTTTTTTCCCTCTCAGACCGGGGTGTGGGAGAGGGGAAGGGACATTCAGGAGGCTGTGGAAGTGGCGCCGTCCATCGGAAAAGGATGAAAGAGAGGAAAAAAATTGAAAAATGAAATGCGGGCGGAAGAAAAGGTTTTTGTGGTGGTGTGCGTGATGTAGGTTCGAGGCGTGGTGAAGTTGGCGGTTTTGCCGTCAGGAGGCGTAGGAGAGTGGCTATCATTTATATCACACTGCCATTCTCCTCACTGTCTCTCTTCATACGCCGACTGGTCACGTCCATTCGACATTGCGTATCGACGATTTCAACGCCGTAGCTGAGAAATTAGTCCAGTGTATTTCATCCTCTAAATGTATTGTTGTGTTGACCCGCCGGATATACTATCGATAGAGATGCGTGAAAATCGCATATGCGATAAATGCGACATAGATGCGATGACTGGACTTTTGTGATACTTTTACGCAAATTTGCCTTTTCGACGGTAAAATTCGTGCATTTTGTGCCGAGCGCAGTTTAAATGCTCGGCTGACACTCGCCGCTTAAAGCATGTTATCGACTGGCCGGCTGCTAGTTGGCTGGGACTCTTCGTGGCCGCGAACTACAAGTGGGCGCTGGCAAGCTACACCTCCGTCACTATATGTGTTATTCCTTAAATTATTATTGTTCGACAACGTAATTATTTAAAATATTCTGTATTTTGTCATATGTAATATAATTTCACTACATTTATCGTCATCTACCTCATTATGACAATAAAAAATATACGCTACAAAATGCGATCAACTGTTATTGAAAGTGCGATAAAATAAAAATGAAAGTGCAATTTTCGCGTTTCTCTAACTATCGATATAAATGCCCGTTTCATGTAAATCTTCCTCGGGCACACTTTTCGCGGGAGTTCCACATGATGAGTGAGTTCATCTCTCTATCATCGAAGTTTTCACCTTCAGGAGGATCTAGTTATGGATTCGGTAAAAGTTTTCTCAACTAATGCGCTGGGAATGCAACAGAAATCCTTCTTAATTCTCTGGCACAGTAACTGCATTAGCATGTGTCACTTTGATGTGATGAAGTACATCGTGTCGAAATAAAATCAAGCAGAGACGTGAACTTAACCTAATAAATGCCATGGATGCAAAAACAGGCGAAATTATGGCACTGATTTCTAATTGCATGATTTGGAAATATTTCATGCCTCTAGATAGCTATGAAGTAGCTTAATTTTAGCCGGGGTCTTTTTTCTTATATGGCTTATTTTAGCTATCGGAGATTTCTTCATAATGAAGGCAAAGGGTTGTAAAATTAATGTCGTCGGTCTATTCGTCAGTGTCCTTCGAGTGCCCGAATTCAATGTAAAAGGTTCAAATTTTGGAAAATAATTTTGATGATTTTACACAAGTTTCCTTTTATATTGGAGTTGCTTAAATGGATTTTCACTACACGGAAAACATGCTCACTCAAATAATTTGATAATTGTCCTAGTATCTCCCTCACAAGCTTACGTTATTAATTTTTTATTTAATTATATAACCTATAATTAACCGGAATGCCTCCTTATGGTGGTATGATACTGTATTTTACAGGTGTTCTGTTTTCTTGATACAAAGAGGGAAATATTTTATTTTACTTTGAAAAAGTACTTTAATAATGTCTATAAATTTCTAAGTTGTCCCTTTTAGCTAATTGTGAGATTTTAGACGGTCTTTTTTCGTTGGATAACTGTTCAAAGGAAAATTAAATAAATAATATTAAATATGTTTCATGATCTTGCCAAGTTGTCTATTTTTATGGCCATCAAAGGAGAATTAATGCATTACCTTTATCTCGGAAAATTTTCTGTTTCTGTGCATGCTTTTGTTAGTTTTGTTTTTGTAGCCATCTGAACAATAATTTTTCCAGCAACATTACGAATTTTCGGACGTAAGCCGTGCATTACTCTTGGTCGTATATTTTATTCCGTCCTTCTATTTTGTTATTTGAACATATATCAATCCTCTCCCCTTCTTGCCGATCATGGAAGGCTAAAGAAGAATGACTAAAATAATACTTAGATGCAATGCAGAGCGGTAGCCATTGAGTTTTAGAAATGAGAATTTGGGGTGAGTAGCTAAGAAGTTTTTCTCGAACCACGTTTCTGTCCCTGGCGTACCCGAAAGACACGTTCCCTAAAAATTTTGTGGCCGGAAAGTAAGTTATCCGTGCCGTGCGGTTGACTCTTATAAACTCTCTCCCTCTCTCTCCCCACTTATTTGCTATTCTCTTTCCATCCACCTTTTTTTCGTTTCGCATTCTGTTCCTTTCTTCTTTCGTTCAAAACTCTGCGCAGACCTCACTCGCCTCTCTTCACACAATTCCCCCGCGACCGCTCCATTTATTCTTTCCTACCCTTTACACTCCCTCTTCCGAAACTTCTTTCGGCCAACTGTACTAAATTCCAAGTGAAAGACAAAAAATTCAACTTTTCCTCGCTCTATCTCCACCGCACTCTTGCGGACTTTTCCCTCACTCCTCTGCTCCTTTTTTCCACACACATCGCTGCCGCACCCACTCCTCCTCCTTATCCCTGCTCTCCTATCTTCCTCCTTCTCTTCCTTTCTTATTTCCATCCCAGGGGAACCATACTCCTGAATGACTGAGCAGAAAAGAGCGAAAGACAGACAGTCACACTTAACGTAGTAAGTATTCTACATTCATTTGTTGTCTGGGGAGTATCTACATCTGTAGCTCAAAGTAAAATGTAATAGCATAAAGAGTGGACGGAATTACTTTTGCGATAATTATAATGATTACCTTTTATCAGAGAGATTGGCAGGCTTTTGCTTTTAATGTTCTTGATTCCCTTGTAAATATCGCCTTATTTTTTATAAAAATACATAGAATAAACTCATCTTTATATCTCTCTTTGGAGGGTTAGCGTGGAATTGAATAAATAATGTTCGAAATGTTTTTCTTACTATGACTTCCTTTCGCCCATAAAAATGCATTTTGGAGTTATCAAAAATTTATCATTTCTAAACTCTACTGTAAAAATATTGAACTACATCCAAAGTGCGTTCTTAAAGAAAATGACATAATTTACGGTGAAGCAGTTTTTTTTTGTAATTAAAGCATGCATTTTTCATTGAAATGTGATATTTTGTAATATAATAATTTGGGTGGAATGCTTCCCTCATTCAATTGAATCGTTTTGAAAGAATAAACGTAGAAAGAGACTTAATTATTAATATTTGTAATGATTAGCAGAATTTTTCTCTGTTGAAGAAAGGAAATAGTAAAAAGAGGAACTTTGTTGCTTGTTCGTGCCTAGTTCTTCCTTAAATTCTCTCTCTTTTCCCATCACAATTCATCAATTACATTGGAGAGGGTATTGAGGAATGGTGGCCTTTTTCATTTATATAATAACTTCTCAACTGTTGTTCTAATATGTTAACAGTGATGGCGCATACGCATTAACGAATATTACGGATAAGGTGTTAATTACGATTGTTGAATAAGGTTTTGTAAGTATTTCGTTATTCAGATGCAATTACCGGCGACATGTTTGGTAGCTGTTTATTAGCAAAAGATAACTGCATGCCTTTCTCAATTATGTATGGATAGACATGTTGTTTGCGTGCATTTTGATGTCATCAGTAGGGGTCCATTGCCATGGTGATAGAAAACTTGTTCGACGAGATATTGTGAGTAGTGGATGAATGGAATTGGAAAGGAAATTTTCAGACCAATTTGTGCCTGGGGACGTGTTCTTTATTGTTGCTATCCCTCTTTTCCATCTTGAGTCCTGTTTCTTTATAATCCTCATCCTTCCTCTCGCAGCACTGCTTTCCTACAATTTCCCCTCCACGTCTTTTCATCCCCTACCCCCCTCGCTTCTTCCCTCTTCTCGAGAAAATTTCATTCCTTCCTCCTCCGTCTCGCTTTCCCAAAGTCCCTCCCCTCCTTTCTCTCCTCACATCTTTTCAATTTTCCAACTAAACGGGCCGAGAAAACTCACCACTCCCCCTCCCCTTTCGCGCACACTATTGATATAATAATATATACCTATACTCGCACGCATATATATATATATATATATTCTTCTCTCCTTCTTTGCGGGAAGGCATGGTTGGGACGTGTTCGGGCTGCCTTTATAAGACCCTTATTCTACACGGGAGGTCTGAGGGGAGAATTGTAAGGTGGTGGGCTCGAATAATGAGGTACGTGAAGGAAGACGAGGTTGCCATTATCATTGCTGAGGAAGTGGAATTGAGGAGGCTTCTTTTTAAACATCCGACCCTTGGGTTTTTGTTGCGCTGCGAATAAGTCAGCATCTTTCAGAAAGTCTTCCAAAATAAAATATTTTTTGTAACTCGTTTTATTTTTGCGTGCGTTGAAAGGCGGTTCATTTTTGTGAAGTGATACATTTCTCTGACGTGTCCCAATATTTTGCCTTCGTCTTAAAATTATTGAATCGTGGAGACCGTCTTTCAATATTTTTTCTCCACTCATTCTTCTTATAAATAAAATTATCTAGTCGGTTTCTCGGATCTTCTCATATTTCACACTACTTGGTCAATGGCAGCTGGTCTATAGATTTATTTTTATATAACTATTTACTTGGGTTTCCTTGATTTGAAATATTTCTCCGAATATAATAGAGTATATAAAAGAATAAAATAGAAGTATTTTGGATTTTACGATTTTTCGAGTCTGCGTATGAGAATTATATTTGACTTCAAAATGTTAACTATTCTTTGCTAGGCTAATGTAGCTAGTGGTAAGTTCGATATTTTTGTTGGTTGTGGGCCAATTGTTAACACGGCCTTTTTCGTATGGGAAAAGAAAATGTAATACCTCTTTCACTGGCTATGTAGCCAGGGTTATTTTCTGCTGAGTATGCATATGAACCTTGTCTGACTGTACATGAGGACGATGACGGGTTCTGCATTTTATGTTGTATTCCAGTTTTTGACTAATTCTCTAACCTACAAGATTAAATCACTAATATTTGGCTAAAAATTAACGTTTTCTTTTGATACACCATTAAAACTTAAAAAATGCATCATTCTTTAAAAAGTGGATTTTGGTCACATAGAAGACATGCTTTTTGGTTCGTAAAGTTTTGTAAATTTGTAGAAGTAATGAATACTTATGTAGAATATTACAAGATTTCATTTAAGATACAATAGACCGTAAATACAATTTGGATTAATCTTTGAATCTCGTTCAATGTCAATCAACTTTGTGAGATTTTGTATAGCTTGAGTTCTATGTTTCCATAAGATATTTATTGTATTTCCTACTGTAAGCCTGGTATGTATACACGATGTTATCTAAACCGTCGATTAGTTAGCGTCATTAACGTTAGAATGCGTTCGCAAGATTATCAAGTTGAACATAGTAAAGCGGTTATCCGATTCCTTGATCTTCTAGGAAATAAAAGCGAGTCCTTGGTTTGTGAAATAAAGTTACGAGCTCTCCTTCTCGGAGGGAAAACATTTCTCGATCCGCGCGCCCAGTCCAGGAACGTTTCTCCCGGCCATGGGTGTGACATTCATTGGCGTATTTATTGAGCGCCCTGCGGGAGAAAGCGAAAGGTCATAGTCTTTTCACGTTCCGCTTCATTGGGTTCTACGTATTATTTTTTTTCCTTGTTTGCTCTCTCTACGGGAAAAAAATTCCCTTCATATTGAGGGGCGCCGGGGCAGCGAGGTCGGGCGCTGGGGTGTTCATACGTGATCCGAGTCCTTTAATTTTTATTTATTTCATTTCCTCGTCTCTCCCCTTTACGCTCCTTCCCCCGTCGCTCCACTTACATCTCTTGCCTCTTTCCCATTTTTCACTCCATCTCTTCGCACTCCTTTGTAAGCGTGGAATTGATTGAGTAAGGGTTGTCACAGATCAGGGAAAAGCGAGGAGAATTGAAATGAGTCGGGGAAGTCCAGGAAAGGTGTGTGGCGTCAGGTATTATCATTACCCATACGAATGAGAGGAACCGCTATTGTCTATTGTCAGAGGGATCGGGTCTTTGACTGCGAAAGAATTCAAAAGACGCGAGTTTAAATTATCTTTAATGTGATTTAAAATTTTCCTTTTTGTCTGTAATTTTTTTGGCAATGTTAAACTTTTTTGTCATTACGGGCATGTGTTCATTTTGAGGCTTGATGTGATGCATATGTGATTTTAAATTCGATTGTAAACCTACATATTTGAAGAAGTTAATGGTGTGGCCTTTATACCGACGAGTCATTTATAGCTTTTTTACGTTTCGATAAGAATTTAAATATTTTTACATTTCAAATAATATAAATCGATTTATAATAAGCCGTTTTTGCCTGCGCAATATAAATAAATACGTTTTAGAAAGAATTAAAATATATCGTTAAAAGAATGTCTATTTTAATTGCTACTCAATTTAAAAAAAAAGTTTTTTGTTAGAAAGATTTTTTAAAAATGCTGGGGCACATTAAAATGTTTGCCCGGAAAACCCTGTGAGCTTAAATTCGTGAATCTTTTAACAACGCTGAAGTGATGTGAGTGCGTTAGTTGGGATGAAATGGTTTTAGGAGATGATGGATATAGATAATAATAGGGAGTAGCTGTGATGCGTGTTTTAAATCCTGAAAATGCAGAAATAAAATAAAATTCGCCCTGTAACTTCATCGGTCGAACGATGAGGCAGTTTTTCTGTTTGCAGTTTTCGCCCGCGTGTTGCTCAAACTCTTTGAGGTGAAAATTTCCGGGCGTTTGGGCCGCACGTTCATCATTCATTGAATATGAGCTTAATCCTTTTGAAATTTGTCAAGGACTTTTCACTCCGTTTCTTATTTTCATGCAGAACTAGTTCACGGAGCAGGTTAGCAATCCTGCGTGCAAGGTCAGTGTATATGTGGACTCTTATAATCTATTTGTGGACTATCATTCCCATTGTCATCTGGAAAAGCACGATTCATGGAAGAGCATATTTGCTAGATAGTTATCGAAGCAGTGGTAATCAATTCTCATCTATTGAAACACTAATGTATTGTGTTTTTTTTGTGTGAAGGGGAAGAAAATAAATCATGATAGCAATGCCTAGGAAAAATATCCTTGGTACTCTTCCACAATAATTTCTATTTCCGCGACCGGTTTTGGCACTTCTGTGGCATTTTCAAGGGAAGTTACGTTTGCTATTCAGAGGAGGTTATGATATTTATATTTGAAAGATTGGTAAAGAAGTGCTTAAACCGATTCAAGTCCTAGTACGTAATATATTCTTTCTTACTATGATGGACTTCCACAAAGTGATATCTGAAGTTGTCAATGTTTTCATAATAGTCACGAAAATGGTATTACATATGATAAACTCGTTAATATATCTCGCGGTTTCCATTAGTAAAAATTGTTGAACATGATAATAAAATATCGACGAGGCTGTTTATGAATTGAGCTCGTGGAGATGAGGGGTTTGCGAAAGTGAATGCTGTCAATCTCAACAGGCACAAATTTAAGAAATAAGAGTTCCGTAGAACTTCTGCATCCACTCGAATGTATTCTGTGGAATCATTATAGTACTTAAAAAATGTTTCAGTAAACTAAAATTCTTCTGAAATTTGGTTGAATTTTTTAAAGATATTTTAAAGGAAATTTCAGTTGGGATGAAATCAAAATTACTAGAAATAAAACTTAAAAAACCGCAACCTGACGGTTATCCATCGTTGTTTTATTTTCGACACAATACCCATTATCATGAAGTCCCACTGTTTCGCGTCCCTCAATTCTCTCTTCGCTGCCTTTGGTCGTGCGTTCATAAAGTTCGGAATAATTTCATTCCCCCGATCGACCGCCTCGAAAACGTTTCACTCGGCCCACTTTCTTTCCCACTTTCCGCTGAAAAGATTGGAGGGACGTGCGGATTGCGCGGATTGTCATTCCATTTCCTGCGACCGTTACGGAGGGCGCCAAGTGGGAGTTATAACGCAAGAGAGAATGAAAGTGGGGAAAGCGATGCCTCTCTCTAAACTGCGGAAGGAAAGGATGGTAACTGATTGAGGAATTCGAAAAAAGGGCGTTGTATTCATGGTGGAATGATTTTTTTAATGCATATATTGTCTGTTTTGGTGGTTTTCTTCTCACGTCCTTTGCATAACTCCTTGAACCTTTTTCTTTCTATTCATCGGTGCGTGGGACGTAATATTACACCACCTCAGATGCTTCTGCCAAAAGCGGTTCACTTGAAGACGTATTCTATTCGCCACCTGTTCTTTCTTTTCAAACTTTCAGTCCAGCGATGACTTTTATACTTTTCCATTTATTTTTCTCTCAACGCACGGTCTTTTTCCCAATTATTTTTCTCTTCGAATAACATTTTTCACCAGCTTGGTTGTCCATAGAGCCTTGTGAACAATTAGAGAAGCACTCAATGGTAAGGATATATTACATTTTGATGTTTCTTTTCTGTAGAAGATATTGTTTCCTTATAACTTGCTTCATGTATGCTGTTATCCTTGTTTCTTTATTCAACGGTCCATTGTTCGTTCCCCGATTCAGGGAAATCCTTATCTATGCCAATCGAGATGTTTTAATGCTCACGTATTTATGTGCTTCTCCAGGCCTTGGTACATTCTTATGCATTTGCTATTTATTTAAAAAAAAAATAGAGGAAATATAGAGATGACGATTTCTGTAGGTCGTTTGAGCTTTTTCTCGTGATGTCCACTCCCTTGGCTTTGTTTTTTAATCAAATACTTCAAATGAAAAGCAGTTAAATGCCTTCACATATTGATAAAGTATGGCTGTTTGCAAAGTAATATGTATTACCTTGCACGGTTGTAACTGGAATTCCATTATTACGGTTTCTTCACGCGATGAATGTCTGAACAGTCCCTGGAGCTTGCATTATCACCAGGGTCTCCAAATGACCGTAACTTTCACTTCTGCGCCCTCACAACTTAGCACTTTCCACTCCGCTCACGTGTCATTTCCAGGGGGTATTTTACGCTACACACCCTCCAGTTACCTATTTCCTCTTTGATATTGCGCGTCCATTTATGGGTTCCCCAGCGAAGTCGAGAAATTTGTCAAAATGAAGTTCGAGGGTATTGAATGATCAAATTTTCATTGGGCGGAAATGCACTCCCCCAACGGCTTGCCTTTGTGAATATTGGAGGAGGTTCCAAGTTTTATAAATTTAATTACGTATCTCAGCGTATTAAATCCTGACATATCTATACAAGAATTGCCATGAGAAAAAATTCCCCTGGACCGGGAATCGAACCACGGACCTTTGGCTTTCCGGGCCACTGCGCAGACCACTACGCTATCCAGGTTCTTTAATTCTCATGGCAATTATACCGAGGCTCATGGTACTAGGTGTTAGGCCCTCGCGGTCCATCAAGGATGGCAACGCGAGGGAGAAAGGACTTCCAAGAAGCCACAACCGGTTGAGAGCCTCAAACCTGCACTAAAGCCGCGCAAAGCCGTATGTGTAGTATTCCAAACCCTGCCGCGTGAACGGCGGTGAAATATACAAGAATTGCCATGAGAAAAAAAATTTTTTTTCTCATGGCAATTCTTGTATATTTCACCGCCGTTCACGCGGCAGGGTTTGGAATACTACCTGACATATCTATTTTGTTTTCTCCTGCTAGAGAATAAATTGATCAAATTTCAATTTCATTGGCCATTCTCATTTTTGAAGCTGCTAAAATCCTCAGCTCACATCACTAATCCAGGTTCAAGTTGTTAGCATTGACTTATAGTTTCAGTTTTTTTCCAGCCTTTATATCAACTCACCAACCTGTCTGTTTGTTTGTCTGTTTGTCTGGTACAAATCTTGTAACTCAAATTTGACTCACTTCCTGTGAAGCAAAAACGCTGAAATTTTGCACACTTCTTCATTTCCGATGACAATACATGAAAATATAACTTTTTCTCTCCAACCCCCCTTTAACCACCCCCCAGTCAACCTATAGCCCCCCAAAACATGTTTTTGATCTAAGAAGTTCCAAATGGTCGATTTTCGTGTTTTGCGACCACAGTAAAAGTTATCCACTTTAGGCATATCCACATAGTCGGCATTTAAAAGCATAGGGGTGGCATTTTGAAACATAGGGGGCTTACCATTCACTGAAAATTTAATAAATATAGTGACTTTTTTAATACGTCACTTTTGGTTTTTAGGGGTCACTGAGTTTTTTTTCTTTGTGTCATATATACACGTTGCTCATCCCCTGTAATCCAAATATAAAGGCTGGTTTTTTAAAAAAAATTTTTTATAAGAGCTTATTTTAATTATTGTGACCAAATTCGTCTACATCTCTCTGAACAATATAGCAGTCACTTATTTGATTGGGTCTAATTTCCACCCCGCATGCTTCGGATAGTTGATCTACTATTTAGGCCACCAATCCAAAGTCTTGCACGGTGAAATTAAACCTTGGACGTTAGACTTATGCCAGCTGCAATTTCAATTGCCGTGAATCTGAATCCCGGTCGAGTAAAATTATTTTCATTGTAACTTAAGTGTAAACCTTCATATTTGAAGAAGTTAACGGTGTGGCCTTTTTACCGATACTTTTCTCATAATATACGTTCTCGAAGGCATTGAATGGATTTTACAAATCTCTAGTTTTGCCATCCAATTTATTTCACGAAACACTAGTCTTCGACCCTCGTACAGACCAGGTTATAATCACTTATTTAAAAAATATTTTACTTTCCTTGATCAAGTGAAGCGTTTTATTGACTTTTAGCTAGTTGCATGATATTTAATTAGTTGAATAAAAAAAAAGAATTCTGAAAATTTTTCTGAATGCATTCGTGTAAAATATGATTTTAAAATGGCATTATTGCTTTATTTTGGGAGTTGCTTCAAATATTTAGTGATATTCTTAGATCTATCTATATGAATGCTTCTACGTGTTAAAAACAAA
Organism: Ischnura elegans; assembly: GCF_921293095.1. Taxonomy (NCBI): domain Eukaryota; kingdom Metazoa; phylum Arthropoda; class Insecta; order Odonata; family Coenagrionidae; genus Ischnura; species Ischnura elegans. The sequence continues at coordinate 107,787,531 of NC_060254.1, read as the reverse complement.
CATTTTTCATTATACTTTCATATGAGTAGTTAAATTATTAGTCTATGGTTTGACATAGAAGTATTACTACAAAGGTCGAATTTAAAGTTGGGGGCTATTTTTACGAAATCATATACGACTTCAGGAATGTAGAATAATAGCTCTACATCTAAGTAACAGGAGTTAACTTTAAATTGGCAGTTATTTTCGAGATATTTTTGTTTCAATCTGCTCTTACTTCTTTGACAAATATGATTCACACGAATAAACTTTTGCACTGCCCACATTATTGACAGTATCTTTCTGAAGATCATGCTGTTATACTTTGATAAAATCAAATAAACCCGCAACACGCGTTGAGTGTGAGTTGAGTTATTGGGATTGCAACGTAAATTAAAGATAGAGTCGACTACCTTTTGCTCGAAATAATGCCCATATTGATACACAGTAAGGCTTCAAAATCCGTAGAATTAGCCCAAGTTAACTTTCAGTTGGAAGAAATTTTCAATCATTTCATTTCACTGTTTCCTTCGATTCATATTGGAAATGATTAGCTTCGTTTATTAATGCATGTACTCTTTCATTCTTGCCAGGCTAATTCATGTAAGTATTTAATGAGTCAACCCATTGCTTGTGAATGCGTGAGTATTCATTTGGTAATCCTTGCTGTTAGTCATTGACTGTTCTACACTGTTTGAACCTCATTAGGAGGGTGCAAATTGGATCTAGATCGAGCTTATTCATTCCGTATTTATGTCACTCAAAAATGCAGATCTCCTACTCGTTTTTTACCTAAGTGGCGATTGTGTTGCAAAAAGAATTTTTAATGATTTTTTTTATAAAAATGGTTTAGAAATTAATTTCCATCGGTATATGACCCCTTTTTATAGAGTTGCATTGAGTGCGTAGATGAACAAGCTCCAAAGCAACCGCTAAGCAAGGCTTAAAAATATTTGGCGTATGCGGTAGGAAAGTTTCAACTGCTAACTATTTTTCGCTTCAGCGATTTCCTTGATTTCACCTGGAAGCAACTAACCGCGGAGGTAATGCCTTCTTTGGCTCGAACACCTTCAAAATAAATAGAATAATTCCCTGAATGAGGATCGGCGTCTAAAGATTTAGGATAAAATAAAATGAAATGCTTGGGCCGTCGATCAGATTTCCCTCGGGTGGTAAGACGCAATCATGCGGCGATATCTCATTTCGACTCGCTCCTCGAATCTTAAACCGGCAGAGAAGGATAAAATTTCGTGGTCGCCCGTGCTCGCTCGAAACCACCAATCAGAAAGCTATTCTCTCGCTCCAGAGTTAATCATGCAGGCAAGCGAGCGAGGTCTTTACTGAACAACTCCTGGCTTAAGCTCAGAGATGGCGGTGGGGATGAAACTTTGGTATGATGTGAATGCATGGTGGGAGGAAAAAGAATAATGCTATAAATTATCGGTGAAAAAATACTTTCGCTTAAAAATTTTTGTTTCACTTTCTGTTTGAACTAGAGTCATTACAACCATGAATAGAGTTTTCTCAGGTAATATTACAGGTAAATTTGATTTCTGAAGAAATATTTCGTGCTTTCCGGCGAATAGACTTAGTGAAGAATTTTCGGGATAGCCACCGGGTCACAGCCCTGAGGACGATGACCGAGTCGGACATCGAAACGTCGCACAGTGGGCTAGAATCGAAAAAAGCTGACCTAAACCTCAAAATCGATTTTTTTGAGCTAGGAAGTTGAAACTTCGCATACATATTCTCAAATAAATTTTGCATACCTCTCCAGATTATTTAATTCCTGTGTTTTCACGTTAATAATATATGTGAGGTCAAAGTTGAACAAATTTAGCGAAAAACGACGACCCTCGATTTTTTCTGAAAATTTTGTGTGTTTTATTAAAAAAAATGAACAATAAAAATACAAAGATGGCTGAGTCCTTCTGCGGGGCCAAAATGTTTTAGAAAGGAGAGGATTTCTTTTTGAAATTGCGGGTTGGGATCATTAGGGAGGGGAGAATAGGAGGTCGCTCAGTTGCCTTAAACCTTCCTCCTCATATTTCCGTTGTCATCTTTGTATTTTTATTGTTCATGTTTTTTCTTTCATAGCCCTGATGATGATTTAAAATAAATCGAAACGTTGGCTATAACTTGTTTTACATTGACCTAAACTCCATGAAATATGATAAAATTTCCTATTAATTTAATTTTATCAATTGAACTCTAGTCACATATTATGTGCATATAGTTATGCATAATGGTGAGAAGCTAATTTTCCCTTTATTTATATGTTTATGGAAACTTCGTTGTTTTGTTCAACTTGAATAAGTTCAGATAATATTCCTGCTGATTACATTTCACCTATTGATAGGAATAATGTTGTGCGTGTATCTAGACTTTCGCTTATTTTTTGTTTCTAGCGAAAGGATATGAAATTGACTCACACGGTTAGATTTCCCGCCACAGAAAATAGCGTTCGGTATTGTAGTTCACATTCATAGCTCGAGTAATGGCGTGTTTTGAGCCCGAGTGCGATGGGAGGTTTGTGTTCCAGTTATTCCCACAATCCCTTTCCCTCCAGGTCGTGATTGATTCAATCACCTTAGCTCTCCTCTTCTTGTCTTGGGGGATCCGATTGCGTCCGCCGATTCAAAACTCCCGGCGGCGGAGCGCGGCGTCGATTCCGATGAAGCGAACGAGCGATCGCGTCTCATCGCGCATTAATCTCTCCCTGGGGAATCGTCGTGCCGGAGTGAGTGTTGTCGTTCGCCTTCCCTCATCTGCATACGATCGGATCCACTCACACGAATGCAGCCTCGCCCAGGGGCCTCTACGCGTAAATCCCTCGCAATCGAGAAATGGGGCCCTCGCCTCAATACACTCCCTGCTTCAACTTAATCCTCCCTCGTTGTCTTCGCCATCTCCTCAACGATTCATCCCCGATAGAAAACTAATGTATTCCTCCAATTATCCACCCTCTCCTAATGTGTGCTCTCATGGGATACGTAGACATAGGTATCTGGGGCAATGAAACACCCACGAGTTCATGAGTCTGGATAATACCTAAAGTACAAATGTAATCGTGCTCTTCTTTCAAATTCTCAAGTCATCTTTGCTTATGGATTAAGATTTTTTCTCTCAATTATTTCTTTAATTTTTTATTTTTTATGGAGTTAGTCAAAGTGTGGATTAATACCATCCGTAAAATTTCAAGAAATCACCTAGCTTTTCATTTAAACCTATTTTATTAGTTAGATGAAAGTATCAGCATACTTCTAATTGCATTTCTTTGATTCTTCGCTTTTCGTTATAATTGTTATAGATATAAAATCTGGCTGTTAATGTCCTTTCAAAAGTTCAAAAAAATTTCATATTAAATTTCATTTCAAATTACATGTTTTCTGATTTGTTTGGAAATTCATTTTTCATTTTCAAGGATAATGATTAATGAAAAATGATTGGAACAAAATAAATGCAAAAGTTGGCCAACTACCAAACAGACAGAAAAGCTTTTATCAGTATCAGTGTAAATAAAAAATAAATAAACCCACTGAAAAAAGGCAAAACTTAAACAGTGAGAACATTCTGTCACTGGCAAATTCATTATCTTTTATTAATTATCATTAATTTTTTTGGCTTAGTAATGGCAATGCATCGATCCGTTATGAACCGTTCATCTTCCTAGCAGAAATAATATATTCCTACATTTTCAACCTTGAACTTTATACCCACCTATGTCGCTTATACCGGGCATTCATTGGTAAAAATTACTCAAGTAATGATAAATATTTTCCTCGTATTTCAACTATCAATCTCTTTATAATTTTGCACATGAATATAATATATTTTTCTCAATCAATTTTTTTGGTAATTATCGATTGAATTGGCAAAGTAATATGGAATGTAGTAGGCTGGCTCTTTACCATCATGACTGAAACCTCTGAAGCATTTACGCAATTGTTTGGCTTTACTAGTCTTTGCATCATCAGTAGGTTACGATGTCCAGTTTAGAGTTTAAAGCTCTTTCATTGAGATTTTTTGCCTCTCTTTGAAGTTGATAAATATGTCACAGGTTATGATCTGAATCAAACTTAAGTAAAATTGAAGATTCTCATATTCCGTAGCAAAAGATGAAAGTCCACATTTAAAATGAACATATTCTCTGCTCGAAAACTATGCCTTTTAATCTTATGTAATCATTTATAGCATTTTTCATAAGAGTTTATATCGTTTCCGAGAGTAAACTTTTAGTAATGAGGCACGTTCACTACCACGGATTCACAATAACCATGCCTTTCATCATTTCATATCATTCATCTACCTATCCCATTGAATCGTTTTCTCCAAATCATTCCAAACTACACTATCAATGTGCCTTTTACGCAAAAAACTTAGATTAAGAATAGCTGTTCTAAAGAAGCACTCTTCTACCTCTAGAGAATATTTTTTTTCCATTTTTATTGAAATTTGTCCATTTCCCATCGGTTTTATTACTATGCATTTTATATCAATTATTTTATTCCGATCGTATTTAATTATAACTATCATTGTACCCAAGAAAAGTTAAATAATATTTTCCGTATGTTATTTTCTTTTAACTTTAATTTCATTTTATTGCATTATCTTCCAAATAGTCTATCATTAATTTAATTTAGCTGAAGATATACCTACAATCTAAATACTTCATTTAGGCCTCCATTAAAATTTTGAATTGCTCATGGAATGTGAATTTTTTAGGCACTTACTATTAAAACTCGCATTAGGTATTTAGTTATTTATTATTGAATCAGGTATGCAGTTTGTAGCATATTGAATAGAATCTGAGTTAGCTCAACTAGTTAATTCTCCATTCGTATTGAAATAAATGGAGTCCTCACATCTTATTTTTTGCTCATTTTCTATTATTTCCTATACTTTACTAAAAGCTTTAGAAGAATCACTGCTCAAAAAGCAATCAATTTACTCGTAGTTGGAGGTTAATTTCACATAAAAGAAGCTGTTATGTATCGGCAATTAGAAGCTGCTTTTTGCAGTTTTACGCTCCATGACCTCTTTACATCCATTACTACATGGGATTTGACGACTCCCTTGCCTGCGATATGAATTCCAAAGTCAATTGCACATACTCCCATTTTCAAATGCGTTGCATAGATATTCGGAACTCGACATGAGTTTAGAGGAGAAAAAACTTTTCCGTATGAGATTTTTCATGATTGCCTTCTATTCTCTCACGATACATCCGATGACTCTCTTGCTTGAAGGGAAGCGAAGTAATTTTCAATTTGCAGCGCGTACGTGCCATATCGCATGTCCCCGGAGAGATACACTCGGCGATCAGTTTTACTTTAGCTCAGGACTCGTGACTTCATCAAGGCAAAGTGGCTTCGTTAAATTTCAACCGGTGAGGGATTAGCGCGCAAAACAGGTGAGTGATGGGCTGCATCGCCACGCGGCTGACTCCGAATCCCCCTGGGGAAGACGTCATAACCACGGCAGCGATCCGCCCCCCACTTCCACCCATTGCTTTCGCTAATTCCAATTCCCCTTGCGCCCACCCCCTCCGCTGCTTATCCAAATGCCTCTTTCGTTTTGTCCTCCTCACCCTCACGCTTTCAAATCACAGGCACCACACATTTTCAAAGGATCAGTGCCTCACCCAAGTCATTTCGAGAAAGGAAATGTTTCAACAATCTATGAGTCATGAGTAAATGTTCGAAATACGGGTATGGACTCATTTTTCTGAAGTTCAATGCTTCTCGGAGGATGGATTGAGAAGAATTTCATTTAGCCATTTATATATCTTCATCCGTATTCAATACAACTAGTTAACGACTCCTTTTCTCAAAGTGAAGTATTCGCAAACGCTTTACCGCTATGATTTCTGGGGTTCTATATTTTTTTTGTATATAGTTATATTCGCTTATATCCCGGAAAACTTTTAGTAAGCTTTTCATGAACCCCAAGAGGCCTTCATATATGTTATGCACCATGAAGGTAAAAATAATATTTATTAACCTAAGGCATAATTATTGGCATTAAATTTGAAAAACATTTCACCTAATATTGGTCGTTTATTAGTCAATTTGTTTCCTTTGTATTATTCTCATGCCCGGAATTCACGGCCAGGCACTCGTGAGTTCGGTGCGTTACGGAAATGTCTGCGAAGAGAGAATCGATAGCATAATTCTTGGCTCATCTCCACATTTAGATGCAACTTACGAGTGGCACTCGTTACCACATACCTACAGGGGGGTTTTGAAGTGAATTCCTAAAATCACCTAAACGTTCGATCTAACATACTTCATTAATTTTTCATTTTGACGAATCGATAAGAGGCCAAAATTAAACCATTTGTCATCGCTTTTGCGATATTTTTTCCATACGAACATAACATCAACTTCCTGATGTCTATCGGTTTCCTTTGTTTATTGCGCTTCATAGGAAGTTTTTTCGTGAATCATTTTCGTTCTCTTTGATATTAATTGTCATCAGGCAGCAAAATGATTGAAGAGTCGTGCATGTTTTGTGACCAAATATTTTCAAATTGGTATTCTCACTGATTTGCCACATTTTTACACAAATGAGAGAAAGGAGACGTTTTTGGGAATTTGGGGCTCAATAGAATTTGAAACAAAAATAATAAAAATATTTTTGGAATCGATTTAATGTGAAAACATTTTTCTCCCTTTTTTTAGTGTTTCATGCTCCAAGATATTCTGGGGCATCTTGACAATGGAGAAGATCTTTGATTTTTAATTAGGACGGCGGCCCTCTTGAAAGGATTTACACTCATAACAATTGCCCCAAAACTTTTGACCTATGTGAATCATTACTAGTCCATCGTCATTATTCTCGTTAGCAATTAGACTCCACAGACAGCAAAACGGTCGTTATTCGTTATCAAATGCTCTACATATTTTGCTTTAAACATGTGTATGATATTCTGTTAATATTTCCATTGTATAGTTGTGTATTTCATCTATCGTAAAAATAACTTCATGATAAAGTTCATTTTTACCTATGTTGAAATCAGTATATATTAGACATTCCATCCTCCTATCCTGGGGATTATTTTCAGAGGAACATGTCAATATCAGTTCAAATTATGTTGCTTTCCAGACTGCACTGAGTTCTACGTTATACTCTCCAGTATCATTTAAAATATTACATCCAAAATTTACTTCTTTTCAAGCCTTTCAATAACTATTATTGAAGAATTTACAGTGCTCTGAATCAGTGATAAATTTCATCAGCTCAAAGCTTTGGAGAAGCTGGTATTGCTCATCAGTATGAGGGAGGAACATACACTGTAGTCGTCAATACCACTAGTTGAAGTCAGTTCGTTAAGTATTCAAAAGGAAACAAATTTTACTCTACACTGTGTAAGTTTTCTTTTTATTATATCTTGCAAAGCAATTTCTTTGTTTTATTAACCCTTAATGTTTCAAATTCTATTTAGCACTTCATTATTTATTTTGAAACTGCTAAAACATAGTTACGTACGTCAATCTCCAGCCCCACATGCACGATTATTATCTAGAAGCATTCTATCACTCGTTTGAGAGCCAGCGAAGGAGAGTGATCCCTGGAGAGGCCGCATTTAAGTTGGAGAAATAGTACGTACTTCACTTCAAGGCGAATGGCATAGAGAGCTGTTTGATCGAGTGCCATCGAAGTCGCAGCTAGGAGAAACTTGCCCATTTCTAGTGCTTCTATGTGTCGCTCTTTGTGAACGTCACTTTCACTGGATCACGTTTAAGGAAATTTTCACGTGAAATGGTAAGATTGCGTGATTTTAATTGTTTATAATTAGAATATAAGGATATTTCAAAAAAAAATTTTCAACTGGCTCTAATGATTTTATTTTTCTCGTGAAAGTATTTATTTTTCTCTTGAAAATCGAAAGCACGATTCGTCGGTTATGCTTTTGTCAAAACGACGTTAATAATTTCAAATGTTTGTGGCCTCTTAAAATTTTCTTTTGTCAATTGTTTGGATTTTGTCATTTTTTAGATACAAAATAAAGATTAGATTAACTTAACCCATTAATATATTTATTAAAGAAAACATTAATAACCCGTATTAGTAACAGAAAACCTTTTTTGAAATATCATAGTTTAAATCATATTCGATGGATTATTTTTTATAAATAACGAACATGGTTAAGACTAATGCCTCAGTAATAGCTCATACTTATTCTTAGACTCTTGATGATAGTGGTTACTTTATTGCTTACCGAGTATATATATATTTTTACTCATTATATAGTAGAGTATATATATACTTTTCATTTTGCTTGATATGAGCGTGACGTTCAATCATTAAGCCTGATCCGCATGCTTTTTATTTTATTGGACATCGTGCTCCTTTCATAAGGCATGTTATTCCTGATGATGGTGGAAAATACACCATAAGGAAAGCCTCAAAACCATCACATGTACGGTTTTATTTCACAATGACCTACCCCTAAACACACTGAATGTCGGCGTGGACAACAAAAGGTTTCCAGGGTAATTACATCGAATCGCGTGGAAGTGTGAACGCCGGACATCGAGGGCTTGTGAAATGAGAAGCGCAATTTTGAGGTACTGCATAGCAATCATTGAGGAAGTGACCATCTTAACACTAAGAGTACTTCTAGGGAAATTTTAACGCGCAAAATATGAAGCACTGCGTGAAAAAGTGTTATCGTACGCTATCGCTCACACAGGTGCAAAATTCTCTTTATTTTTTTAATTTCTAATACTTTGACTTATATATCACTTGGGTTTACACTTACGTTGTATGACACTTGTTACTGCCTAGAGTAAATATTGTATATTTCACCCGGACGCGAACACAGATGGTGATTTTGTTGCCACAAACAAACGGATGGAGTTAGCTTCATAACTAGAAAGTAACATTATTCCACTGCAATGAAAATATTTACGATGATTAACGTAAGATATGAGCTAAGACGTTCATGTCACTCATTTTTTTCAGTCTTTTGGGATGAAGCTTCACAATTTAGGAGAATTGTTGGTTTTCGCAAGTTCCCCTCGGTGCGACAGCCAAGAAATTATTTTGAATGAAAAACAAAATTTCAAAATGTGGCCCTTACTTTACATCTACATCTACATAATACCCTGCGAGCCACCTCTAGGGTGATTGGCAGGGGGTGATCAATCACCAGCATGCAGTATGCGATTGGACTCCCACATGCACACCACACAGTCCAAAAATGTCACGTATACTAACAAATTATACTAATATATTGTTAGAAATAAAAATGAAATTAAGAAAAGAAATAAGAAGAAGAATAAAAAGAAAATTGAGTTTTATCGCTTCCGTTATAATCTTTTATTGATCGTGGAAAAAAAGACATTCTGAATCTGTCTGTGCTACAATCTATCTCTCTTATTTTATTTATATGTTCTGATCTTCCGTAGTATGTTGGTGTCTGTAAGATATGGTTATCATTCATTTAGGGTTGAAGATGGTCGTTGGTCCTCTCGAGGTACGGAATATTCCGCGAGTAGACACCCACCGCATTGCAGGATGAAGGATATTCGAGTAGGATGGGAGGGTGGTGGGAGGAGGAGGAGATGAGGAGAGGGGGGGGGGCAGACGGGGTGAAAGTTCCCTCGCGGTGTCTGCTATTTTGGGCAATCGTTACTACGGATTCTCAAAGGCCTTCGCGAAGGGAAGAGACGCCAATTATCGCAACATCGTCTGTGCAATACATTTCCACTTTTCTCTCATCCCCTCGAAGCAAAACTGATTCGACTACTATATCCGTTTACGTTGCGGTGGTGTTGGTTAATATTTAATGGTTGTAATCGTTTTTAGTGGTTTTGTTCCTTTTTATTCCCATGCATTCAGTATTGCGATTCTTCAAGCTTCGGCGTAAACCAGTGTTTCGATGTTTGTGCGTTTATTGCCAAATATTTATAATCAGATTTGAATTTCACTTTTTCTCTTCCTTTGTCATTTTCAATTTCATTAGTGTTGTCTCCGTAGCGCTTTGGTTACTATTTCATTCATACTGGGGATTATCATAAAAATTATTTTAAAAAATATCAAGTTGTACTTTTAAAAAAGATTCACGAAGTACGCGCATTTCGGTTAGCGTAATTGACTTTTACGATGGTTTGAATAGCACTCAATAATTTTGTGATGTGGATGTTGACCAGCTCTCCCCTTCTAGGAGAGTTGAATAAGGAGAGAACAATGCAAGTAATTGCCATTATTCATAGAAGCCACCCGTACTTGCTAGCTTCGTCGAGAGCGTGCGTATATGGATTCTGCCGAGAAACGTCAACCGAGTAGCTGAGATGGGACTAATGCCACCAGAGAGCAAATGTCAACCTCCGCATCCTGACCATTCTCAATATCGCCCCATCCACCGTGAAATTTGATACAGCGTCGGGTGTTTTTTTTCGGTCGGAGCGAAGCTCGACCCCTCCTTTTTCTCCTTCGAACAGCGACTACTCTCCTCCACCTAGGGAGGCTTCCCATTCCACTGGCCTTAGCGGCTGTCTTTGGAACTAAAAACTGGCGACCGTTAAATTTGGATTTTTGAATTAGGATAGAACAGCCTTAAAGGCCGTTTTACATGGGGCACGCAATTGCGCAGGTTAGAGGTGCATTAATTTCTAAAGTGGCGTGGAATTGCGTGAATGCATGAACGAAATTAGAACAGGGACTATTTTGCCGTCTCGTATCCATGCATCTCGTATTCTCGCATGTGTTCTAGCAATTCGCCGCTTTAAATGACGCAATTTTGATTGCGCCTTCGCACGTACGTCGGATTGCGCAATTCCGTGCACCGTGTAAAACGGCCTTAAGACCCAAATGCGGGCATTCCGATATTTCAGTACACATGCAGAATCCTATTCTTGGGCTCGCCTCCTCCTCTTACACCCTCTCCGCTCATTTCATCTTCAGCGCTCGCCAACAGCACCGCGTCTCAAAGTCTCTTCTGTTCACCTCCTCTGAATTTCCAAGGTTTTTTCATGAAGAGTGCAACAGCCCCCCGAATGCTTTCTTACACTCTCTCTCTCTCCAATCTAAGGCTGTTCGAGGAGAGTGGCGGTCTTTTCGCCATGAATTCCCTCGCAGCTAGGGCTACGCGTCGTTTTATTCGCGCGGTACGATTAATTAATTAAAGAAGGACAAGTTCAGCAAGAGAAAGACAGCGAACTGCCGACAAGGCCTCGGTCAGAGTTGTAATGAAGAGCAAGAAGCTCCCTGGTGTGTCAGCGCAGACGTTGTCTTCGAGCGAGTGGAATGTCTCGCGCGCTTTAAGACTTTAAGGAGGACCGATTAAAAGATAACTGCCCCCAGAGGGCGTGAATAACAACCACGTCCAAAAAGGCTGCTTCACAAAGATGTCCCAAGACTTTCAGGGTGGCTCCATTACTTATGAAAGGAACACATGGCCGTCTGCTGAGAAGGGAGTTATTTAACGAGGCAGGGGAGGAAAGGGTTCAGGGTCTCAAGGGTTGGGGGTGAGAGAGAGAGGGGGGAAGGGGTTGTCTGGAGGTGCAATAAAGAGGAGGAAGGAAAGCGCGCCTGAGCAAAGACAGAAGCAGAAAAAGTTTCCGTCTTAAGTCGCTGAACCCAAAAGGAGAGACGCAAACGTCTGTGGCGTAAGCGATGGTCTCCTGAAACATTACCGAATATGCGTTATATTTATGCACGAAAAAAATAATTAACTGGTCTGAAAAAGATTTCAAATAATATTTTAACATCCATGCAAATTCGTATTCATCGCATCATTGAGGCAGTTGATTTTTTTTATTCATTTATATCAAAACCCTGTCATCTCAATAAAACTTATTGATTGTGCCATAATGTTTACTTAATGGTTTCAAACAACAAATTGAGGGTTTAGAGGACGAAATCATTCTGAATTTTCATTGAATTTCAGCCGCCTCTATTTATGGCATGCATGGGTTGAGTATAGGCACGAGAGGCGGCAATGGGACTTTGCTGCTCCGATGAGTGCAAAGTAAGGCGTGAACAAACTCATGCAGCAGAGACGAAGTTTGAATTAGGAAGCTACCTAAGCGCTTGAACTGGATCATATAATTCTTCGTCCGCATTGCCACATAGATCGATTGGCCGGCCGGAAACCCCGGGCTTCAATAAGTTTGTTTTTAGATTCAAATGATTGACTGTCTGGAAAAATTGCACGTCTCGAGAATAATGGCATTTAAGTGTTAATGGACTGTTTTCATATGAAATAAAATAAAATTTTAGTTTCACAAATGCTCTGATTTCAACATGTATTTATTAATATTTATTTCGCCAAGTTCTGGAGTGTTTGGTTGAACAATTATGACACTTACCTGGCCAAAGTTACACTGTATTCATTTAGCATCCTTATGGATGACACAGAGGAAAATGTGGAATGAAATTGGTCAATGAATCTGAAACATATGTATCATAGGAATATATTTTATTTGATATTTACAATGTGATAATGTCTTTGAGGATAGTGCAGTTTCTCTTTCGATTTTTGCACTCTTTTTGGATTTAACAGAAGCATAACCGAACAATCCTTAAATCCTACCATGCCCCAGTGTGTCAATTTAATCCAATAAGACTAGATTTACATATTATACTCAAAACATATAATTTATTCCCAGAAGTTTTAATAATTTTGCTGAGAAAGTATTAGGGAAGACAGCAGAAAATTATTTTGTCGTAAAATATTAAAATTTTAACTGCTCAACAATTTTTACGGCTTTATGAGAAACTATTTTCCAGAGATTTGTGAATACCTATCACTTTTTCTTACGAGGGTCTGGGAAGTACAAATGGTCAACAGGTTCAAATCAAAAATGTACTGTAATATAAATTATGCAAAAATCATATAATGGTTTATTTTGGACAAAAGTTGAAAAGATGTTCTTCGGTAGCTGTGAATAAGTAGGTGCAGAGAATGTAATGTCTCATTTTTTTCCGGAATGGACTTTTACTGTTTTGGAATTTGAATTATTATTATTGGGTCATTTATGCTGGTTATCGTAGCTGTTATGTGACTGCCGTTTGTGGATGTAGTTCTCTTTACAGCAGAATAATTAATATATATAGTTTATCACACAAATTTGCTCAATCTCCATTCAAAATGGTGGTAAATGCAATTTAAAAGGATGGAAATTTTTTCAGAAAAAGAAGCGGTGTATCCCAGCATGTTATTCGCCAAAATATAATCATCTTGCTGAAATAAAACAACAAAATAAATTCTTTGCTTCATTATAAAGGCAGCTAATTTATTTTCTCAATCACTGAACGTGTCGTATCGGTAAAAAAAATGCTTCCGAATCATTGTTTTAAATACAGTCAATTATTATACGGCCGTATCGTAAATGCATTGAGTTTTTTCCAACTCGTGGTCATCCCTGTGGAATTTGTGGCTGAAATGAGGCTGTAATCAATGGCCTTCAATGAAAATTGCGAACGATTAGTAGAAAAAAGTAAAATGTCCGCGTGATCGTTTATAAAAAATATTTATTTTGCGTTTTCATTTGCATGAATTATGTTTAAAAGGTTTCCAATAAATATTAATTTTACAGTTCGAGCGTGGGTCGTTGAATATTTTTTTTTGTGTACTGGCCATTTACGTTTAATTTAATAACACCCATTTAACGAGAGCAGATAATATACTTAATCAAAATGTTGGATTTTGAATGATATCGAAGCAAAAATTTGCTTATAAGCACTAATCTACCCCAAATTGCATCATTCATTTTTGGTTGAAGTTTTAAAAAAATCCGCATCAAAGCGAGGATCACTGAATTTGGCGCTTTTTTACGCGGAGTTCTATAGCGTTCACCAACAATAGTTAACTTATGCGAGGGTTAAAAACATGAAATATTTTTTTTTTGGTTCTGTTATGAATTTTATCTCAGATAATTCTCGCTATAGCTACCAGAATGATAATTGAATCATTCCTGAGTTTGATTTCGGAATTTGTGCCTCAAGGTGCCTTGAAGGCATTCAAAGAACTGCGAATAGAAATAAGAAAACCGTTAGTTTTGTATGCTACTCAGCTGTTTGAAAGAACTTCTTCGTGGATGCGGCGATGTGCAGATCGTTTGTGAAAAACGAGATCAATTTTGATCCCAACGTATTAGCCAGTGAATCAAAGTAACGACCGATATCATTACGCACAAACATTTGTAGCGTTTTAGCCAGCATGTAAAGATTTGACGAGATTTGGTGCTTTCCCGGCGAATAAAACGCATTATTATTTTTAAGAAGACGTCTCGACGCATTGATTTCTCATACCTAGTTATTGACCAATATTTATGATATGATATTATTATCCAACCCAGCATAGAATTTCAAAATTATTCATTGGCTCTGATCTCGAAAAATATTCCTGAAAAAATAACCAACTCTCAATTATCTTCACTCTTCTGATGACTACACGGCACTCAGGAACGTTATGATAAAAACCAGGTTGAAAAACCTAAAAGAGTGTCATCGTAGTCCTATAAATGCAATTTTAGGGATAAAGTTAACTCTCTTTGTGACCCTGTAGTGACAAAGTGTTTGTACGTTAAATGGACCGTCGTCTGCTCCGTTGCGTCGCTCACTCTTCAGATGCACCCTGTGGAAGGTTGGGATAGGTAAGGCTATAGCTAACCCCATACTTAGCCACAGAACTGCGAGTTTTCACACACGCTCATTGTATGGGGTAAGTTCCATTTCCTGGGCAACCTTCTACCGCAATAGTGTTTTTATTTTGGGTGTCCGAAGTATTTATTCAGGGTTGGAACCAGGGACCCCCCGAACAGAAGCCAACGACTACAATGAAGGCGTAGTTGGTAAACGGACGGAGAACGAGCACTTCTAGAGAAAGAAAGGGATTGATAAAATCTTGCGAGCAAGGACAACGGGAGCGGTGGAGTGGACCCTTGCGATTTGGTCAAGGGGTCAAGGGGAGTGCCTACGTGGGCTCAGAAAAGAAAGAGTCGCAGCGGATTGCGAGATGCGGGCGAGAAGAGGAGTGAAGTCGTGGGTGGCGTAGGAGGAGACGCGAGGTGCTTGCTCTAAGGGAGTCATGGGTGGGTGGAGGGCTCGAGACGGGAGTTTTAAAAGAGAGATAAGAGGCGTGGAGGTAGCGAATGTGTTCTTCTGTTCATGTGCAAATGGACGGACACAAAAGGATGCGGAGGAGGGAGTGTGTGCATTCGAAGATGGAATAAGAAGTCGAGTGTTCGTGGCTGGAGAGGAGAGTGGTTAGCTTAGAATATAATAGAAAATGAAATTTATTATTCCGGGACCAGTTTGTCCCTTAGGAACATATATGGTTATAAATATAATAGAGTCAGACATATTACAAGAATAAGTAGATTTACATCATACATAGATTTTACAGAATGCGACTAAATATATGACAGGGTAGAACAAAAAATACATATGTATATATATAATTATCAGCACGACAAACGTATGAACTCATAAATACATCTGATTTTATTGACTTTAGCAACATCGCATGTTCATAATATGTGATGTCAAAAATATACCTTATGCAGGAATTTTGAATCCTCTGCAGTTTCAGATTTAGTTCATTTGTAAGGTCAGAATATACCACGCAGCAATAATCTATATGAGGGAAAATAAGAGTGTCAACTAATTTTTGGCGAAGAGGGACGGGGATAAGGTGTCTCAATTGTTTTAACTGATATAGAGTCTTTAAGACCCTATGCGAAATGGATTTTATGTGTTCATTCCATGATAATAAGGTTTTATATGGTGTAACTCATAAGTTAGTAACACTATCAGAAAAATCAATTTCGACACCTTTAACAATTATCTTTGGCAGGGTATCAAGTACAATTCTATTGACACAAATTTTACTACCAATGATGATACTTTTGGTCTTGCAGGGAAATTAGGGTAGATTCCCAGTTACTAGGCATGCAGACAAGATTTATGGGGTCAGGATTAGTGTGTAAGTCACTCACACCTGAATAATATTGAGCTATGAATCATACCATTTTGGCATTCGGGCAAGGTTTTCTATTGTATCATTAGCAAATGTATGCTTTGAATAAAGCAAAAAAACTTTACCGATTGAAAATGGCGACGTAGTGGACTTAAACTGCAGGATTAAGTTAATAGAAATATGTTTACTTACTAATGCGGATGGTATTTGGACTGAAATTTTTACGTCGAATGATGTCTAACCTATTTGCAATATTTTCTTCATGATTGTCTTTAAATTTAGGGATAGGTTGTCTGTTTTGGATCTGAAAAGTGCATTGTAAGTGGACGAATAGTGAGAAGTACAACAGGGATAGCGAAACCTTTAAGCCCATTGCAGTAGACGACTGGACTGTTTCGGTCTGGAAGTGTATTTTCTTACAAAACATTCGTCACAGGTAATGTATTTGCACATTGGTCTAATGTTTATGATTTTCGTAGACAACTTTGTAATTGGACCTACGTTTTCAATGAATTTGAGTACTTCCTGCTATTGGCGAACGGACGCGTTTCCCCGGCCTTGGTCGTGCCTCCAAGTCTCGAATATTTGCCTGAGTATAAGGTGGTGCTAGCCGACGGTATTAAGGTGGTGTTGTTGGTGATCTTCATCTGGTGGTTTTGGTGGTATTCTTTGGTGATCTTCATCATGCCTGCCTGTTCGCAATGCAGCCAAGTTCTTAAGCGCACGCAGAAAACTGTAACCTGCCGCACTTGTGAAAAAGTGTTCCACCCTGCTTGCGCCTCGCTCAACGCCGCGGATTTGCAGCTGCTGGAGGACACTAGTCGTGCCTGGAACTGCGCCACCTGCATAGCGAAGTGTCGCTCCACCCGCGGTGATGACACCCCGATCAAAGCCCTGGACCCTGGATCTCTCTATGACAAGAGTCAATGTGAGGTTTCCAATCCCATATTGAAGGAGTTATTGGATCGTGTCAAGGTAATCCAAGAAAACCAAAGTGAGTTTGTGAATTCTATAAAAAACGACATAAGTGAACTAAAGAAAATTATATCAACCTGGGAAAGCTTAATCAACGAACATAGCAAAACTATTTCTCTAATTAGCGAGTCACTATCAAATATAAGTGGTAAATTCGACGGTATGGTGGCTGAAAATGAAATTTTGTTGAAGCGAGTCGCTAACCTTGAAGCTCAGTTGAACACATGGGAGCAGGACTCTCTACGGAATGTCGTAGAAATTCACGGGATCCCATTTAAGTCTGATGAGGTATTGGAGACCCTTGTCTGTCAAGTTGGGCTGGGCCTTGGGGTCAAGTTAGATGCCAGTGATGTCGATTATGCATATAGACTGAAGGCCCGTTCAAACTTACCTAACAACAGACCCCCTTCCATCCGGGTTCGGTTCATGAGATCGAATTTAGCACGAGAAATACTGGAAGCTCGAAAAGCAAAAAGGAGTTTCTCAACAAGAGATGTTGGATTCAGTGATTCCCCTAACTACCCCATCTATGTCAATGAATCACTCAGTGCTTTGAATCGTAAAGTATATGCTAAGGCGAGAGAGCTTAAAAAGAACGGTAAACTTAAATACTTATGGATAAGAGGGGGGAAAATATTTGCAAGGGAATGTGATGGGAGTGAGCGAATTCTTTTACGCACCGAAGGCGATCTCCATGCCCTTCAATGACCACTTTGACCACTCGTAACCACTTTGTTTGTGGTGATTATCATGTGATAGCAATTTCTGAATCCTGGTTGAAACCATCTGTGCCCACTGAATATGTTAATTTGGATAATTATATATTGTTACGAAACGACAGGTTGGAACGAAGTGGTGGAGGTGTGTGTGTATATATCAAAGAGAATCTCAATGGAAAGATACTGTCCTGTGTCAATGAAAACTTCAAGCTTGAATTTATGTTTGTTGAAATAACATGTCCTCTTGGAAAGATTTTACTCGGTGTTGTTTACAGACCTCCTAAGGTTGGTTACTTGAGTGAATGTTTTGAATGTACGCTGGCAGGCTTCCTTCCGTCATATAATAACATACTTAATTTGTGGTGACTTTAACTCGGATCTTTTAAAGATTACGCATGACAGTAACTACATAAGAGACCTATGTTTCAGGTTCAATCTGTCTTTAGTACCATCTCATCCAACTCATCATCGGCTCACATCAAGTACTCTATTAGATAAATTTATTATAGATGACCTTTCTAAAATAAAGGAACATGGCCAATATCCAGTTCCTTTCTTATCTGATCATGATTTAATATACATAAAATTTAATCTTAAGGTGCCAAAAATGAAAGAGAAGGTAATTTGCTACCGCGATTTCAGTAAATTTGTTCTCCGTAATTTTCAAGAAGAATTTGATAATATGCCATGGGCAGACTTCATGTCCACCAATTCTGTAGATACCAAGGTATCAACCCTTATGATTAATTTAAATCAATTATTAGATATTCATGTCCCACTAAAAAGTTTTACTCCGAAACGAAACCAACTTCCATGGATAACCCCGGTAATAAAAATATTATCAATTAAAGGGACATAATTCGCCGCAGTTACACAAGGAGAAAATCTAAAAAACTTTTTCTGGAGTATAAAAAACCGAGAAATTAATTAATTAATTAATTAGTTAATCAATTCAAAATGAAAATGTTTGTTTATTTACTCGAAAAATAAGATTGTAATTAAAATACTGTAATATATTTGTCATTAATACTGTTAAATTGTATTTTCACTTTTTCTATGTTGTTCACTGTAGAGACTTGACTGTAAAATTTGATATGTTCCATAGGACAAGGTCCTAGAACAATAAATTTATTATTATTATTATTATTATTGGCCGCAGTCAGTGTTATATGGCTGGGATCCAATACATTCCTTCCTGTGAGTGGGTTGCTTAAATTATCTCCATTCCACGTCAAAAATATTTGTTCTGTTCGACTGGGAATTCCATTTCTGGGCTGAAGTCACTTTGTTTTTCGTTTCTTCGTATATTATCAAATGCGTTGTCCTATAGTGAGGGGACCACGAGTACAGAGTGCCGGGAAATCATGGAACGTCGGGGGTAAAACGTCTCGAAACGCCATGCATGGCAAAAGTCTGCATTAAATTATTTTCATAATGTCGCTCATAGATTTGTCTTAGATATATGAGAATTCAGTTCCCAAAGTGCCTTTCAAGTATTGCTATATTTGTGATAAAATATATTTTATATCATAATATACTCGTTTCGTCATTGGGTTGCCAATTAACTGCCCTTGGTCACATTTTTATTGCTAAGTTGATGAGTTTTCAATGCAATACATATTATCTAATCCTGGAAATTTTCGACACCAGCGCGTAAATTTTGGGAATTTAGGCTTGGTATTTCACCGACTTCTTAAAAGAATATCTATTTGATAGACAGCCCAGTTTTTGGTGCCGTTTTGTACACTAAATTGCAGCATTATCTAAAAACGCTTGTTTTCATGAAAGAAGCTGCATTGCCGTCCCAGCATTCGTTGCGATAATGTGTGAACTCGTGGCAATTCCATTCATTTCATTCTCAATGTTGTTAAAAAAAAGAGGTATTTCCTAATACCAGGTGTTCATAACTATCGTTCTGCTTGTGGGTAAGATAAATACTTATTTTCTCGCGCCACAGTTGACTTTTACACAATTTTTGAATTATAATGATGGAAAGAGTACTGTCAATGAAAATGTCTCCTAGTTGAAGTATAGAAGTATTTGGCGAATTGCGTAACTCGAATTTTGAACTCGAAACCAATAAACTACGTTCTTCAAATGCCGTAAATGCTATTATTTGAGAGAAATTCTATTTTCCGCTAAATTTCAATTATATCTTAGTACCAGCTCTGATTAACCTCGTGTTTTGATATCTTTTAACCCTAACTTCTTTTTAAACCAACCTGTTTGGATCATGAATTCAATTATACTTGAGCTTGGAAATATGATTCAAATCTTGCTTGAATATATATTTGAAGAGTATCTTTTTTCAATTGGATAAATATTAATCCTCCATCTTTAGTTTTCTCTTCGCACATCTTGAAGTTCATCGCATACCTGCCTCTCCATCATCGCCATCTCTTCACCCCAGCTTCTGGCCTTCTGCAAGCAGCGTTTGCCTCGATTCATCTTGTAGCGTGGTCATTTTCTTCCCACGGCCGGGATATTTTTCATCTTTGACCTTTGTAGACGGGCCCGGACGAAAGGTTTTCTATTTTGTGAGCAGAGGGGGCAAATTTCGGCCAATATCTCATTCCGCGGGGTGTGGGAGAGTTGTCGCTTCCGGTCGCCGGCCGTGTGAGCAAAAGCATTGGTCTCTTAGTGAGCTAACTGACGCCATTCCTCCGCCCTACGGAGAATTGGACCGCTATGAAAAATTGAAGGCACTTTACCTCGAAGCGACCCACATTTTCTTTCTTCTGTTCACCCAAAGGGCTTTGTACTTTTCCGTGAGCCGAAATTCCTGCCTTAAGACAGGGTAGCCAATGGTAATGTTAATGCTAAGCGAAGGGAGAAGAACAGTTTACATACCTGGATAGTAATTCTTAACGTATGCTGGTCAGTCCCTCCTATTATTTTACCAACGGTCAGCCTCCGTGTTCATTAGATTTAACGTGTAATTTGTGCTTCAGAGATTAAAAAAGCAAATCGATTAAAATAAAAAAAGGTTTTAAAATATGCTGTTGAAAGTTATCTTTACGCCAGCGCAGCTTAAGATATTCATATTGATCCAAACCTCTAAATCTAATGTGAGATTAGAAAAATTATTTATAAAAACGACTTGATTGGAACGAATTTGGTAGACACAATTTATTGCTTTAAATGTTATATTTTAACTGTCAAATGAATTAATGTATTTTTTCATATGTAAAATATTCAATTATTTTGTCATCCTGAAAAATGAACGTTTGAGAAAGGAAACAAAATTAATAAGTACGCGTCCATTATCGACGTTGCATAGTAAAATATCATTGTAAATATCTGATGGATCATACCAATTATATAAATTCAATTTTAATTAATGTTGAGGTGAAGTGCTAAAATTCGATGAGCGACAGTTTCGAAGTAGAGTCTGCGTCTCCATGAGTCTAATTCTAATTCAAATATTTCTATTATTTTTGCTTCGCGATTTTTTTTTCATTTGATAATCCATTTTCCTGTCAGCAGGTCCTTCTTTCCAATTATTTTCTTCGATCATGAATATTGAAAATACCAATGGTGGCAGCAATAAAGGCGTACTCGTCGATGCAATTGACTGTAGTGTATTGCCTATCGAACAAAACTATTTACGTCCACCAAAAATATGACATTATAGTGAGGAAGCTTATTACTATGATATGTTGCTATCGCTTAAGATCTTTTATAAAGTATTTGCTATTGATTAAGCCTTCTTATGAAATAATTAACGTCTTTTTGTTGTTCTTAGTGACTCTAATGGCATGCTGTTAAAAGAGGAGTTGAAATAATGCTTTTCTCCGACACCAATTTCACTTCGTCTAGCCAGGCTGCATACAGACTGCGTTGTTGTCATTGATCAATTTTCAAAATATATAAATGGCAAAGCTATGGAAATATTGAGTTGTTTACTTTCTCTCAATATACATTCCTCAATTTTTAAGATTATTTTTTTATTACGCAATGTCCTTGGGTCTTTGAAATTTACGCTCACCGAAAATATAGGCCAAAACAGCCGCAAACATTGTGCATCGTTGTTTTATATTTAATGTTATTGTGTTCAAATCCTACATTTGAACTTGCGCGAATACATTGAGATAAATAGTTTAAATTATATCCTTTGTATTAATGGCATCGTATAATTAAGTGCAGAACGTTCATTTGAACTTGTCTGAAATATAAATTACTTAATACTGGAAGAAAGGTTTAAGATTGAGCGCATTTGCTTATAATTTGGGAAAGAATTTAAGCGAGTCCTGCTAGGAGGACCGGAAAACCTAGCACTGATTGGAATGGTATTTTATCTGTCTAAATATATGTGCGGAATAACAGAAACCCATGAGAACCTCTAAGTACCTGATTAAAAACGACTGCGTGCCTACGAGGCCGTAGAAGAATGCCATCATCCCGGAGGCAAGCAGCCCCTTGTTGCCCCGCCGCGAAATCGCTAAATCCACCGAATATCGGGCAATATTAATTTCCCTACATGGCAGGATTTTTTCATGGAGAAATGATTCCGCAGAACGTTCGTTCCGACACGTGAAAAAGGAAAAGAAATGCTCGTGTAGTCGTGGAGATCACTCCATGGATTCGGAACTCACGAGAGCAGCTCACAGTCTCAGCAGAGTGTGTAGATTCATATGCCACGGGATCTATCTCTCCCTCCCGTTCCCCATCGTCCAATTTTTCATCCGACCGTGCTCGAAGCCCCCAGGGAGGGGCAGGGGGGGTAGCGGACGACCAGCAGAGGGCGCAACCCTTCCTGCCCCGCAGTGTTAATTTTTCGCCGTGGTGGGGAAAATAAAACAAATGAAAGAGGGGAGAAAAAAATAGTGACGCCGGAGTCGTCCGATGACCCAATTGTTTCCGCGCTCCACATTCATCACTCCCACCCCCCAATAAGGACGCGTCCACCTCCCCCCCACCCACCCTCGACCCCTACCTCCACCCCCCTTTACCCCCCGAGTCACCAAAAGGAAAAGCCAAACATGAACGGGTCGTAACTCAGCGCCGTCAAACCGCCAGACTATCCCTGTCAACCCTGCAGGGCAACGCCGCCATATTGACAGATCTCCATCCGCGGCGTAGTATCCAAAGAGAATGCCATTCGATACGTAGTCAGAGGCTGGAGTCTTAAGGGGACACATTACTCCCGATCGGCCCTTTTATTTGTCGCGAATTACTAGCTGATCATGCACAGTGTTTCCTTCGCTATTATTACTCCGCACATGAAAATTTTATGAGTAAGTGCTTTAAATGAAAGTAGCTTATTTAACATTTGTCCAAATGAAAAGTTTACCCCAGTTTTTCTCAGCAGAAATCTTTTTCTGCTGAGTTACAGGAAGATGCTGGCTAAGGACTAATCCGCATGCCTTGTAAATGTCACCTTGTAACCGTTTAAATCGAAAATATCTCGAAATATGATGGAATAAGGCCAATGCTGACGAGGGACTTGCGTTAGGCATTATTAAAAGCGGTATCTTACGGTTAACTTTCGCACGGTCAGCAGGAATAATGGTTGGAAGATGATAAATTATGTCTTATAGGAATATTATTAAACACTGCAGGAAATATATATTTATTGAGATAATTTTTCTTTTAAAATAATAATATAACTTTAAACTTAAGGGTAAGTGAGATCAAAGGTATTCGCAACAAATTTTGCTGTTTCAATCCAATAATTGAGACTCCTTTCAATATTATGTGAACAAACTTGACCTTTTTGACAAACCTAATTACTACTTTATATTTTCTTGAGTTAAATTAGCATATCTATTTAATTTATTATTCCAAAACATTATTGTTTTTTTTATTATTACGATACCATGTTGGTTTGTATTGACTTTTAACCCTATTTTTAGTTTACAGTAAATAGTATATGAAGGTCATGTATGATGTTGGGCACGATATGGCGGAAGTTCTTAATATTATTAAAATAAGGCATTGCAATATTTCCACTGAGTTTTATAATTACATAACGCAAAACGTGGAAATATGGCGTGGGTGACCTCTAACCTCACCTATCTCACCTGGCCTTTGGGTTGAATTATTGTGTGGAAGAGGTAAAGTTGCATTATTAAACTGATGGTGGTTGAATTATGCATTTTATCTCTTTCATATTCCCTCCATCACTAGCCACATTTCAAAAACACCACTACACCTTTTAGATGTTGTTCTTTGCTGAGGAATCTTAGTGCGGGCATTGGCATATTTTTTTAGTGTAATCCGATATCGAAGCTCAGATCCAGTGGCGTAACTGAGAATATGCTTTGGGGGTGGTGAGGGGTCTAGGGGGCGATTCCCCCCTCCAAGCAATCGGGATCCGAGAAAATTTTTGAAAAATGACATGCCTAGAAATGCATTTTAAATCATTTTGGTACTTTAAATTTAACTTATAGTAGATACATTTATTATAAATCAAAACTAGGCAATAGTTTTCAAATTTTTTTTTCTCTGAGGCTTTGTGGGGGAATCTATCCCCCTTATTCCCCCCCCCCATAGTTACGTCACTGCTCACATCACCATATTCCCCGCAAGTTGCAATATTTTCCTCTGGTTACCCACCGCCTAACGATGTTCACAACTTACGTTAGTTGTTACCCTTCCTCGAGCGTCAGCAATGCAAGAGCGCATACTGCAAGTCTTTTTTCTTCCTTTCTCTGTGGAACGTCATTACCATTGCCGTAAACCGAGTTTACTTCGTTACACGATAACGTATCATTAACAGGCTAATTATAATGTAATTTATAATTCTTGGTTACAAATAAAAGCACAATGTCGGAGGCCGAGAGGGGCCTTCCTTTATTCCAACACAATACCGTCTGGTTTTATGTGGAATTTTCTTGATTTATTGATTTGATGTGTGCGTAAATTCTCGCGAGAGGGAACCACGAGCTCGTAGAAAAGCTTGAAATAAAGAGGTCATTATAGTAATTTTTATCACCCGGATACCAAGTGTCACTGTTTAAGTAACATGTACTTAGTTAGAATCCTGAATACCCTGCTTTAAAGAAGTGTACATTGGTTGGAACATCAATAAAAAACCAGAGTGTGGGGTAGAGAAAAGCAGAGCTTAGCATCCCTCATCCTGCTCTCCCGTGGGTGTTGTCCGCTGCTTGCGAGGATTCATGGAACCTATCGCGATTCCGGTGGAATATTTTTCCGATGCTCACCGCGCCACAGTGTATCTATGCTGCTAAACTCCCTTGCTGCCCGACGGGCACATCCCCAGGGGTGGTCAAACTGCCCCTCACGACCATCCGTCAACCGACACCGTGTGCCCCCCTCCCTCACCCCCGAGGGCCAAGGCCCCTGACCCCCTGCGCCCTCGGGTGTCCCTGCGACGTGGACCGCTCTCAAATGACGCTCGCTGCCTCCCTCCCGGCCCCATTTGACGCCTCTCCGTCTTCGCGCCCCAGCCAGCGAGCGAGTCTTATTTTTCTGTCGCCTCGGCGAGTTCATCCTTCATCCCCACCTCCTCCCCCATTTGACGGAAACTCAACTCCGCTCCCTCTGACTCACCTCGTGATGAACGAATTTTATGGAATAAAGGAGCGTTAAGCGCGGCATCCTATTAATACGTTGCGAAAGTATCTAACGCAATCACTCATTATCATCCTCAAAATTTAAGGCCATATATTACTTTAAATTCATGCTTAAATTACGGCAAATTAGAGTTCCCGTGAGCAAGAGTGGCCATAGGTTGTCAGGAATGTTTGCTCTTGAAGAAGTTACGTTCGCGTCGTCGTGTATTCATTCGGGCAGTTTATCGTTTTTTCACGCGATGAGTTATTCCCTCATTGTGTAACTCTCATTTATTTGCATTTATTCGCAGCTATTACATTCAGTCCTGTAACCAATGAATGAAACAATCACGGCCTTCGCTAGAGGAGCGAGTTTAGGGTATGACTCCAGCGAAGAGTGAGGGATAATCTCTAGGCTGTCCCTCACTCCTTCAGTGAATCAAATTAGAGGCTGGTTTGGATAAGTGGCGGCAGAGGTCCTCCCGGGCTAATGCTATAATGCTGTGAAATGCTATATTTCTCCACTGCACAGCAATCGCAATTCCTCCGCAAAACCTCGTGCTTATTCATACCTTTAGTCTTTTCTTCTTGACGTCTGTGCTCTCAGTACTTCATATGTGTGTCAATACCCTGTTCTCGCCTTTAGCCGATCAATGCCGAATGTTTTTCTCTTTTTCTGCGCGTTAAATGTCGTTGTCTCTTCAGTGCCACACAGTGAGACATGCAATTACATGCTTTCAGAAAATAAATATTTAGATCGTAATATTTAATAATAAAGACGTCTCAACGGTCTGCGTGTTACTTGACTACAAGGTCCCGTCTTTCGTAATATTGAATCGCAGTATATGAAATCGAACTGATCAACGCTGCTGTCGCAAGGGGTAGGTAGAGAGCAAAAGAGTGGGACTCATTGTGAGATCATCCCTTTCGCCAGCGCTCTCATCCCTCCCTTTTGCATCCCTTCTTTGGTAGCAATTCGCCCTTCGCAAAGACCCCCGTACTTCCTACAAATGCAGGAGATTCGAATGAGGGGAGAATCCTCTCATTGACTTTGCCGGTCTGCGCCCTCGCAAGACCCGCGACTCCTCCTATTCCCGGCGACTTCCGCCGTGCTCTGAACATCATATTGCAATGTACGTACAATAAATATCGGCCAACCTATCAATGACTTTTATTCCTCCCTTAATTTCACGATGACAATGTGATTTTTGCAAAACTAAGCCAAACATTTCCATCTCAATTACTACTATTATTATTATTGGCATTTCTTCGTAAAGAGTGGCAAAAGTAACACTCTCCAGGCAGTGTTCTTCCATTAATTGTAATGCAAACACGACTTCTTTTCTGATCTTCAGGATTTTTATATCATATAATGCAATTTAAATAGAAATTTTAAAAGTATGTGCAGTGCATTTTTGTGAGACGTCATGTGAAATAGTTTGAACAAGAATTGTAAATTGCTATTTTTTTAAGATAAATTGTGGCCCGTTAAGAATTATAAATTTTATTTCATTGGTTCCCGTAATCGTCATTTATATGAATGAGCAAAAGAACACAACGAAAATTTAATCTTCGTTGTCGATGAGAAATTGTTTCTTCTACTGCCAGACATTTGAAAATTTAATAAGTGAAATGTTTGCGGAAAAATAAATCTTAATTCAGTGATAATTATTCTTTTGCAGAAAAAAAGTGATACGTTAAATTCAGAAAATATTGAGAAATAGACCGTGATTAATTTCCCAAACGAGAAGAAAGAGATTTAAAATTGATGTTGTAAATATGAATAGTAGAGTGCATATTTTTCAGTCATCGATTCAAGTTGTAAACGTTGATGCAGGCAACACTAGGATGTTTGAATTAGCATATTGAGATTGGTTTATATCATAGCGGCATCAAATCAATGGCTCTCCTTGTCGTGGTACTTTACCAAGCGAATAATCTAATTTTGATCAGTTTGTATGCACTCTTTCTACAGTCAAGGGGAATCCAATGCATGTTGAAATCAAAAAGAAGAATTTTTAGGTCACGGGGCCACTCGCAGTGCAGTTCTAGTGCTTCGTGATTCCTCTCTGGCGTTTCCTCTCGACTCCGCTGATCGTATCCAGCCGTAGAATCATCCACTCCATTGAAGGTGCTCCACCTTCAAACTGCTTGCTGAGCCGGGTCTTTCTTGGGCTCGCGCGAGTTCCCGGTACCACCGACCTACAATGCATCCCAGCGAAAGGATCCTGAGATCGAGGCAGTGCCGTTGGTTTTAGCCTTTCCATGCACCTTTGGATTCGTGCATCTGCACTGCATCGCCTCTTCGGCGGCCCTCGATAACGCAGGGAGATGTTCGAGCCCCTTCTCACTCTGCATTTCCAACAGCACTTGACCATTCCCGTTCCACTCCGTATCCACTCTCTCGTTTGCCCATTTCCGATTTCTTTCCCATCTAATCGGGTCTTTCTCCGTTGAGAAAGCACAACGGGAGATGAGACAAAAGCTCTCAATGAAGAAAATGACAATCGCGAAACGGCCATTACCCAGCCGGACATATTTTCCTTTTCATTATGATATACTTACTTCTCGTTTCGAGCTTACTTAGTACCTACGTGCTCGGTAATCAAGTTGGAGTGATTTTTTCAAAGAATAATCGATCAATACCCATGTTAGAGTGGAATGTTATAATTACTTCATATGACTCACTTAAGTTTATCTCTCGCATCAAAAAATTACACTAAAAACTTTTATTTTTATATTATTTTATTACAATTCTTTAGAAATAATATCGAAGTGGATTAATTTACCTTCGAATGAGCTAGTATTTGCACCATAACTTCTACAATTTATAAAATATTCATCTTTGACGTATTCAACTTGGAATTGAAAGTAAAAACAACGGTTACTGGTGATTCAGATTTCAGCTACGCCATACAGAGGCTGGGCGAAGCATGACATTTACAAGACGGTTAATATTGAAAATCAGGAATTTTATCCTCCTCCTCACGCAATCTTGAACTTTAACTGTAACACTTTCAGTCAACCGCTCGTGTTTTGTCTTTTTTCCTACAAATTACTCGTATATAGTTATACGATATTTTTTTTAATTTTCAAATAATGTGAGAGGTTGAAGTTTGCGAAAATTTGTATGCATGCTACATAAAAAACGTTTTTCAACCGAGAGTAAGAGGGGATGCTAACATCACGAGTACCCGCGAAAGTTTTAACGAAGAATTTCTATATGTTATCCATTATAAGTCTTAAACCAGTTCTAACTCCTTATAACATCACCATTCACGTTTACATTTTCAAAATTGGGCTCTGTTTGAAGGAAAACTCATTTCTAGATTAATATTCACCTAAGCCTTGGCTATCATGGCTACTGGAAGCTGCTAGACTTCTGTTGACGTATTTCCAATATTTGATAGGTAGCACTGTTCATCCACATTTGACAGGGAAAGTGGTGTATCTTTAATTTATTTTTACCTGTGAGTCTTTATGAATTGAGGGCGAGATTTCCAATGGGTTTTCTCTTTGCTAGGACGCGTGCGACCAATTTTAGGTTATAAATGGTCTTAATTATCTAGGATTTGAAATCGCTAGTCATTTTTTTATGAGTATGGAACTCGGAGTAAACTATGTCTTTTACTTTAAGATCACCTACTTTTTTCTTACCTTCCTTGGTTTATTTAAAATATTCTCAAGTTAAGTAAATGGCAGTACCACGTTCCAGTTTAGGCTAATTAGGCATTGTAAAACAGCCCATAGACACTCATTCCTCCTAGTGAATGGTTATTACGGACACTAACATCATATTTCTGTCTAAGAGGTGATAAATATTGTAAGGTGGAAACGGTTAAATGATCAACATTTAATGCTTTTTGTCCCATTGTCTGAGTTTTGGACCAAACTCCATTGGAATATAGGTTTAGCGCAATCATAAAGATTTTTTTTGCATGGACTAGGTGGCATAGTGTAAAGATGCGTATTCCTATGACAATAGGAAGCTTAATGAGGAGAAATTTATGTTCTCCTTTAGTTTCACTCCGAATTATGTTTAAAATATCAAATTAGTTTAAATTTCCTTTGCCGGAACGCGACTCAATTTTCCTTCTTTCCTCTCATGAATTCCAAATTTCCATTTCTCAGCGGTGCCCCCCCCCCCAACCCCCAATCCCCCCCAAACCTCCCTCACCTCCGTTGGGCAGAGAAAAGCCCGGCGCCGATGAATTTGCAGATGTCTTTATTCCCTACGCTCCATCCGAGTGAATTATTTTGTTCCATACTCTTCGCTTTAAATATTTAAATAAAAATTCCTCGCTTCTCGTTCTCTCCCAGGGGCCAAAATCGACCGCCCCCCCTCGTTCTGTTATATTCATGCCCCAAAGGCTGCGGGCGAATATTATTCTCTCCCATCGGCTTCAAGTTTGTTCTCCAGAAGTTTTTCCCATGTCACACGGTGTTTTCAAGTTTATGAAAAGGTTCACTATTTACATTATTGCTGAAACCGAAATCACACGAATCGTGGCTGGGTACGAGTCTCCATTTTCTAGCTAGGATTGGTTTCGTAGCAAGTGTCCTTCGGTAAGAAATTGGAAATATTATGTATTATCGCCAGAAACTAGCTAGCATGTCTTTTATATGTAAAATGTGAATAGTCTTGGTTTGAAAGCTGTGTTTCTGTGAAGTCTATGAGGGAAATTGATGAAAATTTGAATAGAATCCCTTAAAGATCCCTGCGTAACTTAGAGATGATCGATGGCAAAGTAACAAAATGCTTCAAAAAAGGCTATTCGGGCTTCCAGCCGGGTGGTCTCCCTCCATTCTGCCGACGTTTCGGAACCCGACTCGTGTTCCGAAACGTCGGCAGAATGGAGGGAGACCACCCGGCTGGAAGCCCGAATAGCCTTTTTTGAACATATTCGCCGGGAAAGCATCAGATTTTAATTAACAAAATGCTTCTTCACTTTCCATGAAAAAACGATGAATTTGACATGGTGGGTAATAGATTTTTTGTCGCCAAGTTTTGTCGTCCACCGTAGCTGTGTCATTGTATGAGGGGTCAAACTGTTATTACATACCTAAGAATTTTCCTTTGTTGTAATAGTTGATTTTTTTCTGATTTCAAATCGTTTCGAGGCAGTAGAAGTCATCCAGTCTCTGAATAATTTTCATACCATTCCAACCGAGAACTATCGTCGATTATTTCCATCGTTTAGTGTTTCTCCTTCTCTATTCTCTCCTCCTCCGTTTGCTACTTCTTAGTTTTTACTCCTCTCCATCATTCGTCTCCTCCGGTTTCTCTCTTCATATTGCCTTCCATTGCGCAATTCATCAGTATCCGGTTGCACCCGCCATATCGGCTCACATTTCTCCTGGAATCATTTCCCGGCGTGGAAAATTTGAAGGGCTGAGTTGAGTGTTAATTATCTGCCTCAGCAACGGTTACTGGGGGGATGTGGGAAGGGTTAAGAGAATCACGCCAGTGCGTCCTCACTTGTTATTTTTTTTAATTTCCAACACGGTTGGCCGTAGGGAGGACTAAGATTAAATTTAAAATGCCCTCGGGTGGAATGGGTAGAAAAGTGGGAAATGAAGCGTCGTGTTTTGTTTTTCATATTTATTTTACTCCTGAACTTCCGTGCAGCAGTGCGCGGGGGGCACTTGTTGTTTTGGCTTTAGATATCGAATAGAAATATCGTACTCCGCAGAATAACTGCTCTGGCCGCATAGGAATAGGGTGGTTTCCTATTATTTTTTATTGCCTAAGTCGAAAGATTATTACACCTGGAGTACGTTTTTCATGATTTTAGATTTTTAATGACGATATCTATTTTTCGCGATTAAATGAAAAGTGAAATTTTTCAAGCGCGCGATAACGCGACAGCTAAGTATGAATGCTGGAAAAACCCCGTGTGACGTCATTCTAGTTCCCGCTGTCGCCGTGTGAGGTGGCCTTTGAGCTAGGACATGGGCGCTGCTGCGATGCAGGCTGCTAGTAGGTAACAGAGTACCCGGCTAGTAGGTAGCGCTTGGCTTAAATAAGGATTATTATTGCCCTGTCAAGCGAAGGAAACTTTCCGACTATAGGCAGTTTTAATAGGTGATTATTAAGAGATTTTTCCCTGAGCTCTGTACCTCATGCATGCATTGGTAATCTCAGACGATGTAAAAATCCTATCTACTCGTATAGAAACTAGGTCCCTGTGACGTTATGTGGAGTGGCATCAGGCCTTTCTCAAATGAGGATAAAATTGGCCATTGCCATTCGTCTAAACTGGGATTTGTAAAACCAAATAATTTGTATATTATGAATACACAAATGGTGGGTAACGAATCGCAATCAATGCCTTGCGTTTTCTTTGATGAAGAAAACTACCTTAATGCGTGAACAAGAGTATT
This sequence comes from Ischnura elegans, assembly GCF_921293095.1. NCBI lineage: Eukaryota > Metazoa > Arthropoda > Insecta > Odonata > Coenagrionidae > Ischnura > Ischnura elegans. The sequence continues at coordinate 107,756,023 of NC_060254.1, read as the reverse complement.
CCATCTTGAGCGGGAACAATTTCTTGTTTTCTTTGGAAACCAATGCTTATGGTGCTTGATTGGTGCATGCTCATATTTCCATTGTTGCAAGTTTGTTGAATTACTGATGTGAGGCATCGCCATTTATGTGAGTACTAGCTGACCCGGCGAACTTCGTACCGCCTAACAATCAATGAACTTACAGTTTACTTACACCATTTATAAATCAAGAGCGGCTTTATCGTTTTTAATCATGTTTAATTTATTATAATAAAATAAGGATACAAATTATATAAAAATACGTAAATGAGTACTAAAATTGCTTGTCAGAAAGACATTTTCTTTATTGAATCTACAGAGGGTGAATCGGAGCACGTTTACGCGGATTTTTTTCAACAAATTTTCTTACGTTTTAGCTTAAGAAATTTTGGGCATTATGGTTTAATAAAGCAGTTCATGAAATAAAAATTATACGCATTCAGCTGTTGGCTATTTGCGTTATTAGCTGTAAAAAAATGTTTTTAGGTCCAAGTCTGTTGCATGCACTTGGCCCATTCAGGGGGCAGGTTGACACGACCCCAGACCGACGCTTGACTGATGCTCAAAATCATGCAAGAAAAGCCCCTATGAAGCAGCATTCGCATTAAATGACTTAAGGTGCGCCAGTTTTAGTATCTCTGTTTGGAAAAAATGCACTGCGTAAACGTACTGCATGCGTAAACGCACCACGGTGAGCCCTACACATTCGGATTTAATGTCTTGCGTCAAGCACCTTCTGAGAAACAACAGTTTTTGTTTTGTTATCAGGCGCAAGATGAAGCGGATGAAGCTAAATAAATATAGCGAAGCAAAGCAGTGACGCAGCGACCCCCCCCCCCCCCCCCCCCAAGAGCTTAGAGAATTTTTTTATGAAAGATTTTGTTATTAATATTAGGGGGACGGATGACTAACAAACAAAACATATTTAACTATTCACACAGCCACAAAACCCACTATTTTGAACCATTTATCTTAAAAAATGTCTGGGGGAAGTGCCCCCACACTTCCCGCTTACCTTAGCGAGTTTTCTATACCCTACAGACCCGTGGTATTAGCTGCGCCCAAAACCCCCTATCCTAGCTACGCACTTGAAGCGAAGGAAGAAATACAGAGGATGGTTTATCGACTCGTGAACATAGCACGCTAAATTGACCATGAGAAAATCATGGGTTTTCATTAGCACATGAGCACAAACAACACAAAAACTGAAAGAATGACCATGCAATTTTTTAATCGTTATCACGAATGCAACACGAATTGTAAATTGAATACGTTTAATCTCATAAAGGGCATATGAGTTGAGATCATGGAATCTACGGAATGAGGACTTCCTAACCTTTGAATTTTCCTTTGAGTAAAGTTGCGTGAATCACATTCATCACCAATTTTTTTAATGATCAAACACGTTCCGTTGGACAGTTATGGTTGGTTTAGGCTTCGAAAGATCATGAGCACAGAAACTACATTTTTCTGTAAATCGTGCCTTGGTAAGCCAGGTACGTCCAAGGACTTAAAATATTCAGATAGATAGTTGGTGATTTCGTCTTCGTTTGTTACACATTTAAAAGATTCGAATCCATGCAGAGTACGAACTATTTGAATTTACCTCGTTTTAGTCATCCACATCTTCGTTCTTGCTCGCTAAATCAACCATCTTTGATTCTTTTGGTGATCAATCATATTCTGGAACTCTTTGTTGATGAGCTCACTGAAACTAATTTGCAATCATTCCAAGGAAATAAGTTAAAACTACTCGATTCCTTGACAGGAACACGGACATTACCGTTTGTCAACAATTGCTTGGAGATTTGTTTACAAACACGGTAGTGAACTGTCAACTCGAGCTGGGCCACGGCTGGGCTTACAATCAGCTCGAATTAAATTTTAAAAATGTAATTTCAATTTAATTAATATTTTGAATATATTTAGTAATTAAAATGTTATATTGTTACAAAATGCAGTTATTAAAGTGGTAAAAACCAAACAAATTATTTAATTTGTAGTTTTGACCGACTTATCAATTGTTGTGTTACTATAACTCCTAAAAGCATGTCCATAGGAAAGAGATGAATTTTTTTTGTGAAATTATCCTTTTTTAATGGCCTATATGTTAACCCCGCCTGAGACGAATCCAAAGAACCAAATCTCATTGAAATCGGTGCAGCCGTTCTCGAGTTATAAGTGTTCTAACTAACACGATTTTCGACTTTCTTTTATATATATAGATATGGACGTGGAAATTGCTCTTTTTATGACCTTATATCGTTAAGGGTGGTCATTCAAAGTTTTTGCCATTTGAATTGACTTATCCTTAACCACTTCACTCAATGCTTCGCCAAAACAAAGAATCAAAATCATTACGTATCAGCCTTCATTTCAAATTTCATCTTTTGGCTCCCAATACTATTGTGAGAGTTATTCCAAATAACAAATTTACTGCATGCATTAAATGACTTTTCAGTGCAAGGTTTTGTATTTTTTCTAATGGTCTCGAATCAAAATTATGGTTCTCGTCGCTTCATGCTCTGTAGACTATTTTTCAAAGTTTTAATTCATGCCTCGCGGTGGCAGCAAATTCTTGGTTTTAGTTTCTTTAGTATTATTCTTCAGATTCAGCAGCATCTCCTTCATTTATTATCACGATTGAGGTGATTTCAATCGTTTCGTGGAATGCAGGCTAACGAGCTGAGGAAGAATACTAATTCTTAGAATATAGTTTTTTCTTCGTAACTTTCCCAAAACTTCAGAATTATTTTTTTAACGTGATGTCCTAGAATTTATTCTATAAATGTGTTATAACTCGACGAGGTATTCGTGAAGTGGTCATGACAAGAAGGGTGGAGGGGGGTGAATAAGTGGCTGTTACTCAGGGGTGGATTGAGCGTGCTCTATATGCCTTAACTCCATCACATCGCCTTCCCATCACACCATTGTCTCCAGATGATTTTTATCGTCCGCATGAGTGGTTTAAGTTATAAGAAGGGCCTTGGGTCGTTGGGGCGAGGTCTGGCCGAGGGAAGATACAGGATGGAGTGAAGGGGATTGAGTGAGGGGTCCGCTGTGGAGAGAGCGGTTGAGTCGGAGGGATTGATGGAGCCGACGTCCTAAAGATGGTGATAACGCGTATTTCGAGAGAAAAAAGTCGTTGTAGAGAGGAGTGACTCCGTCTGGTTAGGAGGAGGCTAGTGCGATAAAGAATAAAAGAGTGGCTATACCCACATTGGCGAGTTTGAAGTAAGAATCGGTGAAAAATACCTACCGATTGCATGACCAATTTCTTGAGTATTTACATTCGTTTGATCTGCTTCCAATTCACTCACAGCCCACTAATCGCACAGCAATAGCAACTTGCCAATTAACCAGAAGACAATTGCTTTTGAAATCATGTGGTGTGGCACCCAAATTAAAAATTAACACTTTGCATTCCATGGACGTAATATTACGTCTTTCTATTTAACTGGCTTTGTATGAGTGAAGCCGTGATATTTCGCCCGTGGTACTTTTCCAGTTTACTACTTAGTGGTTCTGTTATTTTAAAAATCAACTGCACGATGGAAAAAGAGTTCACTTTATGTCTTGAGGACGAAAAGTCCTCTGTAGCTCCTGGCACCCTTATCTTAGGCCACTTAGTGTGAAAATTCGTTGGGCCAATGAACCGTTCGTTTAGGGTGCAGTGACCCTTTTTGTCATCTAGGATTTATAATGCTTTGCTTGGAACAATACTTTTTTATGATTTCCATGCTTTAAATAGCTCAAATTGAGCGTTATAAAAAAATTATTATGCATGCTATGGCGGTACGTCATAAGTTGAAACTTTATTTATTTTTCAGAAACAGTAGGTTTTCATTGTTAATTATAAATTTAAAAATTAGCAATAAATGTCATTCCACTCATTCATAAAGAAGACCAAAGTCCATTTTTACTGAAATACACATCGATATAAATATATTTTTTATGCTAATGTTTTAAAAAATGTACTATTTTAGTGAAAATGTCTGGATTTTTCAATAGGTCTTTAAAATTAGCAGCCGGTACTCAAAGTGTTAAGTTCTACTCAAAGGAACCTTGCTGGGTTATACCACCATAGGACGTAATACTGCGGCGTGACCATTTTTGTCGTCAAATTGGTATGAAAGATAGATGAAAAGTCAATTTATTTGGAAAAAAGAACGCGAAGGCTATGCTAGCCAGAAATTTAGTGCCAGACTTAATGGCCGGGAGCATTAGCGTTTATTATGGGACAAATGGATCGCACTATTATGCACAGTGGTGGAGCTGAGCCTCACGAAAAATCCACCTAAAGCGCTGACTGCTGTCTAGGGGGATAGGGGTGTCATGGCCCCACCCCCTCAAACGGGACATTATTAATATGCATCTTGCGTAGCTTCAAAACTGTGATCTTCGGTGAAACGACGTACGAATTCAGCGTGAATAATTTTTTACATAAAAGATCGTTATCATTTTTTCTATTTCCGATGCAGAGGATGTTGAATTTAAAAAAATCTTACTGCAGTGGTAATGATTTCTTTCCGTATATATTTTCTCAATAGTTTTCACGAAAATTTGCCATTTTTAGTGTAAATGTTGTTATCAAACTGAAGTTATTGCGACGGAATGTCCACAGTTTCACCGTTGGGTTAATGATCGCAGAGAAAGTCGTCATTGGAAAGCCTGTATTTCTATAGTTCGATATTTTAAAGTTCTCACGACTCTAGGATTGATACGGCGAAATCATCAATCAATTTTATCTGCTGAAATGGATGATTGAACATGGTAAGTAGTGTCATTCCTATTGAAATGAAGTTAATGTGCAGTTCGTGTTTATGCAGGGATCGTGGTACTTTAATGGGTTGGTTTCTGATCGAAGGCTCCCAGGTTAAAATCCCGAGTGAGGCCATTAGGAAATACCCGAATAAGTTCTTCAAAGTAACTGGCCCTCTACCCCTGGCTAAATGAATGTTCACTACTCTTTGCCTTAGTGTGGGGTGAGCTTTACCCTCATTTATCCAAACCATCCTTCGGATTGCGCCTTTGTATCCCCATATGTCAGAAATTCCATAAAAATGTCAACGCACACCACGAATCATCCGCGTGTAACGGGTTTTGGTTTCATTCTTGGACATGATCTTGAAATGTGAAGCCAGTGTGATGAGCGGTGGAGGAGAGGTTAATTCCCTGTGGGAAGATTGATGAGGTAATGGAAGACATGGAGGCGGGAAATATGGTGAAGACTATTGCTCCACCAGCTATCGTTCCGCTCATACAGGAGTAATTAATCATATAGAAGCTCGTGTGGAATTAAGTAAAAGCCATTGATACGCATACTTTTCAATGACATCATATGAAGGGGAGAGAACATCTTCGCCATTAAAATATGTTTTATATATTGCCCTAGATGTAACTCACGTATTAAAGCTAAAACAAAAAGCCTTTTGGGTTAATGCTACTGAGTTAAGAAAGAATGTGTAATTTGAGTGTGCGTATGCATATACATGCATGCATATACGTATGCGAATGAAATTGACTATGAATATAATCTGTCGAAATAACAGACTGCATATTATTTGACAATGCCAAATTTAAGTTTCTTTTCAAGTGGCATATTTACCTATTTACTTTTGGTTTGTTCAGTTGATTTTTGAATCATTAGCTCGGCAAAATAAAGCGAACCATTTGTCACTTTAGCATCAATTATATTTGACCAAGGCCTCTAGAACTTCACATCGGGAATATGATCAAAGAAATGGCCAGCAAACCGGAAAAAAAAACAAAAGTAGCAGCCGCCGTCATGTTACCCACGTGTGGGACTGCCGTGTGTGGGTGTGTAGACGCAAAAGATCACGATGCACTAAATAAGGTATTTTCTTTGACATGTCCACTTCAGGGCGTGCTGCAGATGTGCGCGAGGCCTTGCGAGGAAGTTGCGGTGAAGTGAGCAAGGGCAGAAATGACTTAAAACGACAAACTAATGGAGGTGTCGCCACGAAGCATCGTGCCCATATCTTGCCGCAGCGCCGAGAAACACTCGCGGCGGAATAAACAAATGACGAAAACAAAAGCGAGGAGAAATCTCGTCGCTCTGATGACGACTGTTGTTTTCTGTATCGGTGGGGGCTCGCTGGAGTTAGTCATCTATGGCGAAGTCTGCGCTCTTGTTTCTCATGCTTTCCTGCTTTTGCTAGTGCCCTCTGGTGACGGTTTTAATTTATTTTTATTTCTGCCCACCGTTGATGCTCGTTTGTTCGTCTCGTAGCTCTTATTCCTTGACGTCATCTCTTTAGCTCACGCTTTGCGAGCCAAGTGATGTGAATGGCGAAGGAAAGCTGTAAAATGTGTCGGATGTGTGTAGTGGGCGAGGTAGGGCCCTCGAGCCAAGGGTTTGAAGGAGGAGTGGAGAGGACTAGATGGGGTCCGAGTCGAGAGAACTGGCAGTGTGCCCTAGAAACCCTCGTCGCAGTGAGCGCTATAAAAGGTGTCGCTCCTAACAGGTCGCTTTGTTCCACGGAGCATTTATATCTCCTCCTCTCCTGGGAGGCTATGATTTTAAATCTTAGTCGCCGCGCTCTTTGATGACCCCTCTTTCCATTCATAATTGCATTTACACGCGTGAAAAGAAAACCTCGCTTATTTCTTCCCCTCCGGAGCCTCACCCCTCGACTATATAAACTGTTTGCCTGCAAATGAAGACCTTTGACTCGTGTTAACAAGATTTGCATGATAATTTGTCGCTGAAGTTTTGCATTTCAAATCCCAATTTATCGGAGCCGAGTTTTATTTATTTTACAAGTTTTAATTTTTATTTCTTTATTTCAGTGCTCTTACAAATATTGCACTTTATCATCGAAATGCAATCCCATGGATTACGTTTCTTTCGATGAGAACTTAAGAGAGAAAAATTAGAAAATTTGAATGAAACGTGAAATTAATTTTTCTGGCAGCCATTTATTTTATTTAATGATAGTCCAAATGGGATAAGTATATTCGCTTTAGTTAGACTATTAATATATATCCTATATAAACAAGTATTTAAGGTTGGTTCCTTGGCCTCTAAATAAAGTGATGGGATGCACTGCCAGGTGAATTCATCATTCATCGCCATAGGATCATAGGCATGTCTTTAATTTGGTTATTGATATCATATTTATATTTTCTATTTTTAGTCAGTTGTGGTTTGAGTTTTGAAAATCCTGAAGTTGCGAACAGGGCAGTCCGTTTGATTTAAAAAATATTTTCACCAGTCTCCGCTCCGAAAAGTTTTCCATGTGCGTTAAAGATATTAATTATCTAAGACATTTATGAGCCTAGCTCGATATGAATGTATTTGGATGCTTACCAGTCAGTTAGAAGCGGCACGTTTATATTAATTCATTCAGTTTTATTAAGAATTTGCTGCATTGAATCTCTGATAACCCCTGATATTTAATGTAGAATTTATCTGCGGTAGTCTCAACTTGTCGCATCAATGTCAATTTTAACTATTCAATATATTTCAATCCTTCACTTACTTCATTATTTATTGCTACCATACAGGACTTCCTAAACAAAATGCCTACTTAATATTAATTTTAATGATCTTTTTTAACGCTCTAGTGGCTACACCTGGGAGGATTATTTGGATTAATTTGGATCTACGTACCAGGTGGTGAAAAATATTTCAATGAGCATATTAGTACCTAATTTATGTTTTATTACATGTATTCGCTCTAAATTTCAATTGAAATTTGCCTTGAATTGATTTTATTTAATTTTAAAATTGCCTTTTTTTAGTTTTAATTATACAATCGGTCCTCAGTCAAATAGAAAGTTTCATTTTTGGCATTTGAATTAATTTGCTCAACCGGTTAATAAGGAAAAGATTTTTTCCGATTATTATTTTATGCAAGCATTCGACCGTGTGTTTAAGGATTGGGAACTCCAATAAAGTTTGTGGCTTTATGTAAGGACTGGAGTTCACGAGTCCGGAGTCGGCGTTGCATCGACTTCCAAATCTGAGTGAGCGATAAAATAAGGTTTTTTTATGAGCCTCTTTCACTGCTCCACAATTTCTATGGCAACACGGTGAACCTACACCATATTTCTGCCTGCACCTACTATGGCGCATGCATTTAATTGAATGATATCTTTGACGCTTATTTTCTAACAGTACTAGAAATCCGTGGCAATATCCTCCTTCAAACTAACTTTTATGCCACATGCATGATCTTGCCCCGAAAATTTCCGCTCTGCCTGCTCCGTTATTTTCTTTTTCTCCGTACCTCCATAATTTCTGGATCTCGGCGTCGATTTCTGCATTTCTATCTACGGGATTCTGAAATCCGTCTGCACCCCTTTAAAATCACATTATATATTTTAACCATGAATTGTGAATAATTGGCTTCATCGAAGAGTTTCCATTGATGTTAAAAAATAACTTTTATATTTTATGCAAATACAATGTGAATATCATAAAGGAAAATCTATAGTTGTATCTATATCCGTATTGTAAATCATAAACTTTCGAATTGCTCTGTAAATTCTGAAGGTTACAACGCAGAACTTGATGCAATGATTTTTTTAAGATGTGGCATGATAGTTATGATTTAATGTACTTAGTATGTAATACTTCCAATGCGTCATTTCTCTCATTATTTCTCTCTCCCTTGTCTTTTGGTCTTGTACATCTTCTCGGTAATGTGCCCCAGTGCTTGCCATTTGCGTCAATAACGGGTCTGAGTGACCTATCTTAAAGTTCAATTACTTCCTTTAATAATGAGGCCAAAAATTCATTACAGAGGTATAATGCATTAATTCTGCTCATGGCATTATTGGCGATTCAGATCGACTATAAGGATTTATCCATGTGAATATCTTATAAAAAAATAATAAATGAGCGTGGATTAAACATTTTTTTAATTCATTGATAAATGTTTTTTTTCGCTGTTCCAAATTTACTGAAAGCTTCATCTTTCCTGAAGATGCATCAACTTGTGAAAACGGTGGTAAGAATCAACAACATTTGTGAATTTTGCATAATTTATTACTTGCTTTAATTTCAAAACCAAGACACACTTTCATTGACGTAAACCATTGGATTTTGCTTTCAATAACCAAATGACAATCTGAATTAATGTCAGAGATAGTCGAGTGAATACAGAATGCATTAAAAATGGTGCAAGATAGATCAAATGCTGGTGTCGCCTCAAAAATCTGAAATAAATACGTAATCATAACTGATAAATTGTAGCATTAAGAGTTGTATAGCATATGTCAACATGCATAATAATACATTTACTAGGGACATATTTTGTGGATTATGTAGTGCATTTGCAAAAGGTACGTTTTATAGCCCTCTATTACTTATTGAAATGTCTCAAAACATATTGATTTTATGCGCAGGTCGTTGCCTTGGAATATTTTGCCCACCATGCAGGGATGCTATGTTTTTATGCCTCGTGTGTTGTGCATGGCTTCAAATACTGCTGAAGAACTTTTCTTTTCCGCTCCATCACGTCCTCGCGATGTGTTACGGGCTCAGTGGCACGGATGCGAAGGGTCAGACAAGTGTAGAAATACGTTTTCTCGGATCGTAGTGCGGCGGAGTGGCTAGTACCATAGAGTAAGTATCTCTATGCTGGTACTCACCCACCTACTAGACGAAGGCAGTGCGTGTTGTACGTGAGAGTGGTATCGTTCCGCGAGGTCTTTCTTTTTTCTTTCTCCTCCGTCGAGTGTGGAGTGTGTGTGGGTGCCCATTCGATGGCTGGCGAGCATCTCTCTCTGATCTTCCACCGCTCCGATCATCCGAGGGCCTCTCGTCCAACTTCCAGGCTGAGGCCTCCAATGCACTCTATGCTCGAGCGTGCGGGGCACCTGTTCAAGATTTCGGAGGGGGGACGAGAGTGCGGGTTTTCGGAGGAATAGCTGAGCATGAAGCAGTCGGCCATTTGTGCCTTTCATTGCTCATGGCACGGATCTCACTCTTGGGCTTTGAAAAACCTTCCCTATTCCTACATTCCGCTACATAGGAAATAAAGATCATAAATTAAGTTAAAAAAACAGAAAACAGACATTTTGAAAAAATCCACAGAGAAATAAAGGAGTGAAACGACCTAACTGAAGTTATTTTTAAGATCTTTCCTTCAAATGCGAAAATTTCTAGGAAGAAGTGTACATCACTTACTGATTAATTACATAGTGGTTTAAATGGGAGAGTGTGAAATTGGGTCAATGTTCATTTTTTAGTTGTATCACATTAGAATTAATGTATTCAATGGATTGTTTGAAATTGGTTTACTGGGATAATGTTAAATTCTTAGTAGTATGAGATTAGAATTAGTGTATTATTGTTACCACGGGTGTCTATTCTGTTTCTAAAGTTTGTATTATACAGATAGAAACTAGGTATGTACACATTTGTTATTCATGTACATCTAATGCTGCCACCAGGCAATAGCCTACTTGCAGCAATGTACAATAATTAATTCCCCTATGTAAGCATCTCAGGTAATAATGTGGGCTATATGTAGTATTAGGGTATGCTACCTAATTAATACCGTGACTGCAACAGGGTTCCTGGGGCGGTTTTAGAAGAACATGGAGGGAGGACTATGAGCGTTGACACCAATAAATCTCGATACGAAAGTCTACGTTTCAAGCTGTGAGCTCTACCTGAGGTTTTCTTTTTTCCTTTCTATTTTTCACTCTTTGAAACCAAACAAGTGAGGCAAGAGTTACGAGAGCCTAATTCACCACCTTCTATTTTAAATCAATAATACGGAATGATTTTAGTGTAAGTTTTGGCCTTTAGAAGCCAGTTCATCCATGGCAATCTTAAGGATTGAATAATGATAACAGCGCCCACTCCCTTTGAAAACAATACTACCCATTGGCCAACACTTATTAGTGATTACCAACACTAAATCCTATTGATTCAGGAACTCTATAGTAGCAGATAAAAGCTAGGAACTTCGATATCTTACTTGTCCAACGAGAAGTTTTTCCCGCAGAAAGAATTAAAACCATTCTCATGGCACCTTTGCATTTCAGTGAGCGCACTGATAATGACCTTAATTGAAATAAAATGTATCACCAACAGTGAATCGGGCGATATTCATGAGAATAATCTAATCTGATTTTGAGGCCTTCTCATAAAAATAGGCGTGCGTTTGAGTTTCAATTGGACGTTACGCCCTCCTGCCTAGTACATAGCTCCATTACTCCCGAATCCATTTCCTCCGCATCGTCCTCGTCCAGATATCACCATTTCCCATCTCTCTGCTCGTGTCGGCAATCGCGTAAGTATTGTTGCAATCACCTCGCTTTTCCCTTTCGCATTTCCTTGTCCATTTCGTCCGCCCTTCCGCCATTTTCTTCCATCCTGTCACAGACCCCATTCACCTACCACCTCCATAGCACCCCTTGTGAGCATCTTAAGCCGCTCCTGTCTACTTTCTTCTGCTTTTCCTCTCCACACTTCTCCCTTTTCTCGTATTCAGCAACGCAAGTCACTGCAGCTTCAGCCTGGATGTTTGTATCGCGAGGATTTCGACCGATGATATTTCCTGCCGGCGAAATCGGGCTTATTGTGTTCCACCACTCAATAAAAAAGCAGTGGCAAAACATACGATATGAGGAGATCGGGTTAGCGTGGCATCCTGAGTGTTGGCTTCCAACTCAGTGGTCCTGTGTTCGAATTCAGTTGGTAGCAGGGCTTTTTTAATTAGCCTAATCGCTATGTGGACCAAAGTTCAGTGCTGCGTCCGTCGTATGGGACGTTAAGCCGTTTTCCCCTTGGCGCTTTTCGTTAAGAGCTGGGAAATTCCTTACCTATGGTAGGAATCGTCCTGAGCTGTCGAGTACCTCCAGCAAAACCTACATCATGCAATAATGGATTTGAATCGTCGCAAAATATTCACTCTTTCGGGGGAGGTGCTTGGTAATTTTCACATTCGAAATCAAATCAGTGGATTCATGGATAATAGTGAAGGAAATAAATAGCCATATTTTAATTCATAACCTCTTTTTGGCGTTCTCACTGCCTAGGTGTGTTGAGGTAGAACCGGGAATATATTCCGAAACTTGACCCACCCCAAAAATATCTTGTGAGAAATCTAAATGTGAGCACTTATATGGACACTATTGCTACTTTAGCTTCTCGTAGTATTGACCACAAAGAAAGGAAAAGCGTAGACAATAAAAATTATGTTAAATTTGTGCTTAAAAAGTTAATGGGTTTAAAAATTGCTTCGTTATTAATATAAGATATTAATATTACCGAGGCATAATACTGAATTAGGATATATCAATTATGTATTTACATATTTATGCTACCCAGATTGAGACTATAAAAGGCTAAATGCGTTCCAAATGGGAGCTTTAAGAGGAATGGAGAAGCTGAAGTTGACGGAGAGGAAAATTCTAGATGGGATACAAAGGAGAGAGCAGCAGAGCATGGATTTATAGGGTTTGGGAATCTATACACCAGGTCAAAAGGGAGACTGGGCCTTAAGCGAATAGAATAGAATGTACCTACTGATAGAATGAAAGGTAGAAGTCCTTTGTGGATTGGACAGGTTGTATTGTGGATTGCAACAGTGGAATCTATTGGCCGATAGTGTGAATGTTTCTTATTACAGAGGCAGACAGTCAACCCTCACTCAATTTTTTTCAACGGATGATGAAAATGATGATCTTATTTTCTGCACTGATATTGAAGGACTGAAGGGAATTAGCGATTAAGAATGATCCAGACTAATGGAGGCTATTCATCGACTCGTCGCAGACAAGTTTAATGGGTGTTTTACTGAAAAACGGCCACGATTTACCTTCGGTTCCTGTTGGATATACCACTGTTTTTAAAGAAACCCATATTCCAGACTTTTGTGGCAGCTCTACCATATATACCACCTTATACCACCTCCTAGACCCCCTCCTTTACCCTCTTCCCCTCAAATATTTATGTCATATTAATCCTTTAAAAATAGGGGGGGTGAACAGTGTATTCATCCCTTAAAAGCTTTTCCATTAGCTACCATATCATGTGTCATAAAAAACGAAGAAAATTGTTATTTTAATGTTTTTTAAAGTTTTTTTTTTTCAATTTTCACCCCCTAAATCTTTTCAACCCCAGTGAAGTTTGTCTCTCTCTTGACCCTGATAGCCTTAAAATGTCAGTTTTTTTCAATCAGAAGCAGATAACATTAGTAAACGTCCCTTGAAAAGCGATACGTTTAGAAAAGGGGTTGTTTTCCCCAATTTAGGGGTTGCTTGTAAAAATGGAGGGTGATAGAAAAAAGCGGAGGTCATTATCGGATTCAGCGACCCAAAAATAGCCAGAAATACCCTAAATTGTAGCGAGGCATTTTTTGAACTATTTTTTTGCGGAACAGCGGAAATCCATTTCGGGAGGGGTGGCAAGGAGGACTGATTCGCTAAACTTCAACCTACGTTGACCCGTGTAATACTTCGGCGATAATAATAATGATAATATGATGAAAAACGAAAGGATGCGCAAACTCCGTCTTTTGTTTTTTCCGTCCTCCACCTGGCGTGTCCTCGAGTGATACATCGAGGAATACTCGGCAGAGAGGCGGCACGGCAGGAGGAAAATGCAACGCCACCCGCGGACCAAAACTCAACCCTAAATCCAGTGGCTTCTTCTCCTACTTTGGGCGGTCTTCGTCTGTCTCCAGGTTACACACGGCTACAATTATGACATGCCTAATCGTGCGAAAGATCCACAGAGAAAAAATCATCCGCCTTGACCGGGATTCGAACCCGGATCCCCCGATTTCCGGTCGAATGCTTTAGCCAGTTAAGCTACCGAGGCGTCATTCTTCCCTGTGGATATTTTTGGACACTACCGGACAAGGTGTTGCTGGACTACTGAGCATATGATGCCACAACCAGTCCAAATCGTGCGCACAGCGCCACAGCCGGAGAGCAGGCCCGGACATAAAACACATAGAGGTGGTGTCCGCTCTTGTCTAGTTTAAAGTATACCGAGACTAGCCACGGTGAAACTTATACGCAATGCACAATCGTGCGAAAGATCCCAAAGATTGTGCATTGCGGGTGACTCCATATAAGTTATCACCGTGGCTAGTCCCGGTATACTTTAAACTAATTATATGCCTAGCTGCAACATAATACAGCCTGGCACAACTTTTGCAGCAACAATGCAACACCTAAGCAGGCTACATCAGCTGGAAGTTTTTTCTCATAATCCTTTCTTGCAAGAGACCACTAGAGCTGGGCGATAGCATACGCGCATGAAATGGATCCGACACACTTCATCATGCGCACGAATTGCCCAACCACAAAAATGGAATCTGACTTGACAGCATATCGTAAAATCGTATCGTATATTCGGAAAATTTTGTGGACACCGCAGTATCAAAATCAAATATTACTTGACTCCTGCCCGTCATTTCTAATGCTGCCGGAATACTAATTTTCTGAGATAAATGTAAATAAATGACTACAATTAATATTCTTTCATAGCATAGTAGGTACCTATACTCGATAAAATGGCTATTTAATGTTTTCTCTTGACGCATCTTACATGCCATCACTTCCATTCTAGAATGGAAATGATGGCATGTAAGCGTGTGTATTGCATCCCAATGTACCACTTCTGGCCATTGGTGGGGGTCATCTCATTTACGCTTTCAACGTATTCACTCTCATCGCCTCTGAAAAAAACTCTAACGCTAATTTTACATCTATTTTTGCATTGAATGAATAAATATATCTAGGTAATACCACTGAGGCCACATAATAAACGAGAGCATTTTAATTTATAATAACGATATTTATGCATCACCAATGTATCATATTATGATATAGTTTTATATAAACTTTATACAGTTTCTTTCAATTTTTCTGCCAGCATGCCGTATCTACTTCACTCTTTTCTTTCGTTGCTTGTGCTGTCTTTTCTCCACTTCTCCGTTCTTCCAAGTTCCCTCTTGCCATAAGGTTTTTCGAAGGGTGCGGAGATCAAGTGTCGTATTCATACTTTTCCAAGTCACATCTTCTCGTCTTCCCTTATTTTCCTTTCAACAACTTCCCTCCCATACACGACCGAATATCTTCCTCTTCCCGTGTTTTCATATTGCGCCACAAGTCAGCCCAAAGCTTGGTAATATCCTCGCCAGCACCCTGCTTCCCGGCTTTCGGCATTTTGAGCCCCTCTCTCTCCTCTTCGGATGTGTAAATAAGAATAAACATGCTGGGGGGCGCAAATGAACTCCCCACGCATGCGAGGGGGGAAGTTCTTTCCTCTTCCGTCGTCAAACATCATTGGGGGTGGGTTTCCACCCTCTTTCTCTCAATTTGTTTCGTAAGATTGCATTTAGGGAAGAGGACTCGACAATGATTTCCATTCATGGTGCGTCTTCACTTCAGTCTATTTGTTTGCAGCGGTCGCTGCTTTTCTAAGATCGAAAGCGTCTGGAACATTAGAATTGAATATTTCCTTTCCATACCTTTCCTGGAACCATGGCTACCGAGTACGCGAGAATTATTGCGGTAGATTCCTGCAAATGGTATTGAGTCATATTTCAAAGCTATCATTTTTTAAAGTAAATTAATCGTCAAACTTTTATTTGTCCCCTTTTAACAAGAATTTAGGCGAATTTAGAATATAGTGTCTCCCATTCATGGAAGCATTCTTTAGTTTTTTTTATCCTATTCAGTTATTATAATATATAAATATTTATGTCATTACTCATATTTGATTATTGTTTCCCATTGGTTTTTATGAAAGGGTTTTTTGTTCCATTCAAGACGCTTGGAAATTTATCTTTCGTGTTTGAAGTTTTTTAAGATCACATCACCAATATCATGTTTCATCCCATGATATTTTTTCTTCAATAAAATAATTATTCACGCATATTTATATTTTTCGAAAATCACTCCAGATGTAAGGGAAAACAAAATTTTACAACTCCTATTATTGAAAAACAGCATATTTTGACTTAATTAAGTGAATACTTGGTTATGGACTCATCGGCTTTGCCCTAAATCTAATGAGGAGCAATTTTGAGTTTAAAAATAAATATTATTTTCTAGCGGTAAATTAACTCTTAAAAAACAATTGCAAAAGAACAAAGTGGTTGTGTGTTGCAAAAGAAATCTAAATCTGGTAGTCAAATTTGGTAAGTACCGGCTAATACTTGCAGCATCAGTTACATCAGTAAGGCGGGACAATGTTTTATTACCACTGGGACGCAGGAAAAGAGTAAATAATTACATGTATTCAATATAGCATGCATTATTATTATTTCTTAGTAAAGGCTGTATGCTTAGACTTTAAATAATATTGAATTTTTGAAAATAGCGTATCGTAAGTGTCCTTTATGTCAAACAAAGGCCATATCTGGCTTTGAACGAGACATCGCCATAAATTGTGTTTTTTTCGACATTTATAGAGGTGGATGAAACTGATAGAGGTGGATGAATTCGGTTATTTGGGAAGCAAGATAACTAGTGACGGGAGAAGTAAGAAAGAAATTATCAACAGAATAGCTCAGGTGAACAGAGCATTCCACCAAAAGAGAGAAAAAGATTTCCTGCTTACAGCGGGAAACTTAAATATGGAAGTAAAGAAACAATTTATAAGAACCTACATCTGGAGTATGCTCTTATACGGAAGTGATGCATGGACAATGCCCGCAGCGGAGAAAGCAAGGATAGAGGCCTTTGAAATGTGGTGCTACAGAAGAATGATGATGATCAAATGGATCGACCGATTTAGTAACGAGGAAGTCCTAAGAAGAGTAGGAGAGAAGAGAAGCCTCATGAAAACCTCGACAAGAAGACGAAACAACCTTATAGGCCAGATCTTGAGGCATGATGGCCTGATGAAGACAATCGTCGAGGGACAAGTGGAAGGCAAGAACAGAAAAGGAAGACCTCGAACAAAATATATGGAATAAGTAAAGAAGGATGTGAAAGAGAAGAAATACGTAGGTGTGAAAAGATTAGCTGATAGGAGAACTGAGTGGATAGCTGCGTCAAACCAATCCTTGGATTGTTGACCAGTGATGATGATGATTCATTCTCTTGGCTCATGGAGGTGTAATTTGCACGCCAGTCTCGGAGCAGAGTATGGCAGGGGAGAAAAAATTCGGAGATGTTACTTAAGCCTTGCGCGGATTTCAATTAGGGAGCGCCTAGGTACTCGTCTGGCTGACGTCTTTTTCTCCCGTCCGTCTTTAACGTGACTCATTGAGAAAAGTTTTCTGGGCCGAGAGAGAGAGAGAGAGGGAGCTGGCTCACCACTCGTGTGCATGGGGCCGTGATGCTGCTAACACGCCGTTTCGCGAACTTGGCCGTGAAACAAAAAACACGCTTAAGATGTACCTCGAGGCCGAGCACTACGTCAACAAGCATAACACAGAGTTTGCGTGAGGCACAGTTCGCAAACTAGTTTCTACACAGGTGGAGTGTACTCACGTCTTCCAGGTTTTGTGACGTACTGTAAAAAGAAGACTGCACCAGTAGTTTCAAAATTGAAGCAAACCCAAAAAAAAGGCTATTTTCATTTTTTTCCTTGCTTTCTTTGTTAATTTCATTCTAAGATGTTAACTGCATGAAAAAAGGAATGTGTCATGGAAAAATGCTGACGAATAATCATTAATAATGATAATAAAAATTACTTTAATCTAGCCTGTCACGCAGCAGTGCATACTGTATATTTGGACCATATTTTGTAATTTTTTTCTGAATCACCACAATTCAAAGTATCAAGATTTGTTGTAGATTGCATGTATATGAATTTTTTTAAAGCTATGCGGAGGTTAGAGCCTGCAAATTTTTTGTGTGGTCGGAATCTTTTTTTTTTTGGAAGTCACTACCTATCAGTGAACTATAATTAACGTACAAATATAATGTTGCTAAAACATTTGCGGAAATGTTAATGCCTTTGAGATATTTATTTCTATTTAACTTAATATATTTGCTTATAGCTTAATAATGTTATTACTCAAGAGTGAAAATTTAATCTCTAGGAAAAAAATCTCTTATTTTTTGTTCGAATGAGTGGAAAAACATGAATGATGTACAGTTACACCGGAAAAATTAATTTATACAGTACTTACCCTTGTAGTAAATATATGGCTTTAAAACACAGTTTTTCAACATCAATGTCAAGGCGGAAATCATTTTTTTGAATCGTTTAACCATTGTTGGGATCTTTTGGAGTTGTTGCGCGAAAGAATTGTGGAGGCTTACCGTTGCCTTAAATGGCTTGATATCAACCGTTTTCCCATAGTTAAGAGAAATGAAAGATAAGTTGTCTGAATTTGTAGCTTAAATAGGTGCAAAATACGTTGTCAACTTCTCGAGGTTATTATTTCGCATATTTGTTTCTAAAAGAGTGGATTTTTTCAAATGAATTTGAATGACATTCTTCGGTTTCTCTGGGAGTAACGAGAATAGGTATTTATTCTATTCAATGATGCATTTCTAATTTCATGCTGTCTCGTTACACAGGACTCGGGAATTGTTCAATATCAGTTTTTCGTAAGTAATAATTGATGTTGTTTTTCTTCCAATGATTCATGATAACATTCGAAATCTAACTCATAGTAATGCATAATGTGACATTCGTGCGTGACACCTACCTATTTATATCACACAGCAGCGGCATTTTTGACTTAAATTATCATTGAGATTTTTTTTAAGAGCATGAAGTCGTAATTGCAAAACTTCTATGCTGAGACCAAAGTCGTACGAGTTGTTGTAAAACTGGAGTGGAGCCTCAGCAGTGCTTCGCAGCTGTCTTTTCACCTATCTAATTAAAAGTACGTTATCCCAACTACTTAACAGCGTCTCTAGGACGGCGTAGTACTTCGTTTTCTTAATTCTCATATGTTTTTAGCTCCTTTCCTAAACAATTTTTTCTTTATTTATTTATAATGTCATTTAACTCCTGTCATCTCTGTTATTACCTTACATTATTATTTCTAAGGTGAAAGGTTCAAAGATCCTAGCTTCTTGCAATTTAAGCTCACGTATTTTATGATACTAGTGGTATTACGCGTATTTAATCAGAACAGAATCTTATACAGTGGACAATTACCTCTTATATGTTTTGTCACACATTGGACAATGCAGTGTTTTAGATAAGTACATTTCTAATTTGAACGCATACGTTTTCTTCAAGATCGTCGAATGTAATTAATCTTTGTCTTTTTAAATGTCATTTATTTGCAAATATTAGGGTATGAAAATGAAAAAATTGCTATGAAATTTTACGCAGTTAATGTTTGAATGATCATTTTTCAAGATTCGCCTCATTCATCCTCGTCTCCGTAGCATAAAGATACCTTATGATTGCCATTTTTCAGTGTCGATGCTTTCCTGTTATTCATTTTACTTTATTCTTTTTGCAGGTGAGTTAAATCTTCAAGCCCTCACTGGTGGTTCGGAATGACGTCGTTGCGGTGGTCGTTAAATTAAAAGAGCTATGTGAGTAAATCGAACATCCATTGATGAATAATTAAGCATATTTATGTTGTTACGAGTCAAAAATTAGTCAATGTATGGTGGGCTAATGGACGATTTGAACAAATTATTGCATCGAATTAATGAAATTTTTTTCGTATTATGTGATTGCGTGTTGCATATAAAAGATCATATGACGTCAGAGAATTCCATTACGAACAGATCACATAAAATATATGCGAAATATTTTGAATTGGAAGCTAATTTTGGATCATTCCATTCATTTCTTGAGGAAATACTCGGTTATATATCCGTCTGATGTTACCAAATGGAAGTTTGCCTGTCCCACAGCACTGCGTTCCTTCCCGGAAACATACCTACTTGTCTTCCCACATCCAACTCGCCCCCTTCTCTGCGAATCGTCTGCCCACGCCTTCTGCTAAGCCTCTTCCTTTCCCTCTTCTTCCTCGTCCGCTTTGCTATGCGCATATTTGAGCCTCGCCGAGGTTGGTTTCCGAAGCGTTTAGCCTGCCTACCTCGTCCAAAGTGCTGTGTTTTTCTTTTCGCCCGAGAATGCGAACGAAGCCCGCTGGTTTAGACTCTGTGCCTGTGGATTCGGTGGGAGGCCTTTTGGATGGGTGGCGCAGGAAACTCTGCCGGGAATGTTCAGAGGGCGCTCCAGTCGGGCTGTTGAGTGAGGTCGAATCAGAACGGGGCAAAGATGGCGGAAAGTGAATAATTTGCTTGATTCACCTAAGAGAGTCTCGAGGGGTCGCAAGTATAACTGGTGGTATGCGCATCCATGTTTTTTCCGAAATTGCTCCGTCGTTGTCTATTTAGTCTCGAATCTAATGCGGGCCGCCTCTCCGGAGTATGATCTGAAATGTAAAGTTGGGGCCTTCATGTGAAGATACATGACTTGCATTGGCTACAAAAATTCTGATTCAGTATGCGACGTTGGAGCACTGTCCGAACAAATGTGGAAAAACACCACGATATGTTGATAACGAGGTTTCGTCACCAATTCAGGCCACTTTTTCAGGTATCAACCCGAAATATTATTGCAGTACCCGACTATCTGGATCTAAATTTAAGTTGTGGTCTGAATTAGCTTATAAATAGCATTAGCAAAATGCAAATGCGCAACATTGACAGGAAAAAAGGAAAATACCAGCACAACAGCTTGTAAGGCCTCAGGAAGAGTTGTGTATAGATGGCTAACAGTTTTTCGGTTTTTGGGAGCGTAGGTATTTATCTCGGAGGGGTTTTTATTTTATATTTTCTTTTCAGGCCCGTATTTGATAGTTTTCTAGCTCTCATAGTCTCTTCTCATGGTCTCACACTCATATTTAAGTGACTACGTTGTTCTTAAGGTCTTCAGGGTGAAGACACGCCGGACTCACATTTCCAAAATGGTTTTTCATTGTTTTGCTTCGCCCGCCATCGTGATGGTAAAATTGATTTGTTTGCTTTATCATGTCACCATATGTATGAGTATGTCGTTATCTCTATGAGTTTATCTAAAATTGAGTATAAAAATGTCAAAACGCAAACCTCTCTATTGTTCAAAGGGTATTAGAATGAAGAAATTGGCGACAAAAGAGCTGGAAGAGGATTTTATTTATTCCCTATGATATATAGGACATTGAAAATTTTAGCTCATCAAAATAAAGTTTGATTTTCAAAATGGTTTTGATAGAATAGGTACAATCCTACGTGTATTCAATGTAGATAGTTTTACGTAAATGCAGTTGATTTATGACACGTTTTAATTGAGGTTTTTGGTGGTGTATTTGTAGAAAAGATAGGGTCTCTGAGATTAATATAAATCGCTGCAATCAGCTAAAAGCAAAAACTGAACCTGTATCACAAAAATCCGAAAAATCGTATAAATATGCCGTGCGATATGGTACCATGTTAGAGCGATGCAGTTTTTATCCATAGGGTCTATTGCGAAGCAGATTCCTTCATCACCTCTTACCGGACTCTTCCCATCAATTTCATCTTTTATGAAGCCCTCACTGCGGGCAAACTTTGGCACTTGTTTTAACCGCTTTCCCTTCAAACAAAGGTTATTTTTGGCAGTGGTGCTTGGGGATTACAGATATGAGAGCAGGGATTCGTGATTGGTAAACCTAATTGCTGTGCCTCAGAAGGCACCTAATTGGCTCGGGATTAAGATTTCTTATCCCGTTCCCCGGACGTTGCTTTCCCGCATACCATGACGACCGTTCACCGCAAAAAAAGTCGATTTTTTTATTGCACCCAAACCCAAAAGGCTTTGAGCAGCACGAAAAGCATGATGGGATCGCCCGCAATCAGCTAACTGAATTATCCGCCGCCTGTTGTTATGCACCCAGCAAAGCTTTTTTTCTAGCAGGGAAACGCACAAAGTAGGAAAATAAAAAGAACTAGGTAGACGTGCTGCCGGAGGTAGAAACGAGTTTTTTCTATGCTTTCCACCCTAAATCTTACGACAAACTCGGTCCTTTTTTCAACTCGGGGCCCGATGCTAAAACACTGCGTCTACGACCTTGCGTATCTTTTGGAGGCAACGTGCTCTCCAGCTACTCGATGGGGCGCACAATGTAAGTTTTCTTCTTTTGAAATATATGTTACATGCGGTCTTCTGCGATGTTTTCATTACTCATGCAACATTCAGAATCACCACTCGTCATCATCAAGGAATTGATAACGTATGCATCATCAGAGTTGATTCCAATTTTGGTAACCTCATAGAAAATACCTTTACTCATATCGGCCAGATTGGCAGAAAAATTTCAGCCTTAATTAAATAAAACGGAAAAATTTTTAGAATTAATTATTCTGTTTCCCTTATTATCAAAACATATAGCAGATTACAAACATTCCAGTAACTTTTATCCCGAAATAACGGATATCCTTACAAAATCAACAAAAAAAGTTAAGCTTGAACAATTAGAAATCAACAGGCACTATGACAAAGACACTCTTCAATTTCCAATTATGCATTAACACATCTCTACCCATAGCAAACAAGTTGAAGTTAAAAGCGTATAATTTTTAGTACCACCTCCCCTTCGCAATAATTCAACTAATGCCTTGTTTCATATTCAAATGACAATGCAAAAAATTTTGGAAGTAAATTTATAATTATTCATTATTTATTTCGTTAATTTTTCAGTGTGATTTCTTTTTTTCTATTCTTGTAATTTTTCAAACCTTTTTATGGTCTTTTTTTTATACGACAGCCGTACAAAGGCAGCAATTACTTGCTTTTCATATCATCTAAAAATTTAAATAACTCTTGATGAGTCATGACAGTGACTCGCGTTCGGTGTAAGGTGGAAGACTACCATAGCAATTTTTAAGCGAATATTCACGATTTCTCTAAAGAGAAGCCTGAAGCTGTTGGATTCATTAGTAAAAATTATTATTAAAAACCTTGGTCATCACGAGGAAGTAAATAAAATTATGAGGGTGGTATTAATTGAGTAAGGAATTTTTGCTGCGAGGAAGCAGTTTAACCCTCAACCACCTGGCATGGGTCTCGAAAACTACTGTGAGCAGTAGATTTCATCATCCCACAATATTGTTCCCTCAAATTTTAGTCAAGACAGAGAGCTTTCATCAGAGGATAAAAATAATCTTTACCTCGCATTCGATGGAGACAGAGGAGGAAGAGTTATTTCAATAAGATTCGCTTTCGTTGGTCATCTGTCTCTCAGTACTCGCGATGAAGAACTTAAAAACATACTATATGAAGACAGATATTGAAATAGGGTTGATGTTTTTGAAGAAACAAGACTGAACAGTTGACAAGACTGCAAATAGAACGTCGTGAAAGTAATGTGAAATGGCGACGTGATATACGGATCAGTACACTACGCATTCTCCATGAAGACACGACAACACTATCAGTAGGTCCAAGGTGCAACAATGCTGAAGAAAAGTTGGCGGCTGTGAAAAATTGTTAAAGTTGCACATGAAGTCACAAAATATACTATAATACTACATGTGTTTCGAATCCCAAGCACCAATTTGTCTCAAATGCTCAAAAAAGCTGTTTTTTTGCCGCCGTGAAAAACTCTAAGTTGAGAGTTTGCAACTTTGTCGTTTATTTTATTTAATTTAAAATTATTTTTCTAGGTTTATTGTTCATTGAGCATTTTTAAAAAGTTGCAACGAAATTTGTGTGCTACTTACATGATAATTTTTTTTTTATTTCATTTATCAAATATGTGCGTATATACGCTAAAAATAAGTAATTTACACTTAAACAAAAAAATAAATTCCATTTTCATGTTTATTTATTTTTAATAGATAGTATAATATGCTCCGAAACTGATAATTAATAACCAAACTTTTCTGCGCATATTTTATAAAATTGAATTATTTTACTCTGAGGTCTGACAGACCCATGATAGGTGGTTGTGTCACAAAAATATATGCTAGGTGGCTAAGGGTTTATTATTTGGCATTTAAAAAAATCTTATTCCCTTATCTTTCTTTCCCTCTGCGTAAAAGATCTTCCAACTTTTCCGCACATGAAAATACCTGCTGACGGAGATAGCTAATTAATATTTTATAATGTGCTCAATTCCTTGGAATTGAAATCGTAGTGGAATTGATTCTTTTTGCCGAATATATAGTGATTAACTTTGATAAGGTTGTTTATGCTATCTTTTGATATTTGCTATCCTATGATAGGATAATAGCTGATACTACTGAATTATTTTAATAAGTGAGACATTAGTTTTAATTTTGACTCATTGATCTCTAAGTTTATCGCAATAATTTATAGCAAAAGAGATTGTTTGATTCACCGTGACATAAATTTTTCAAGTTATATGTAATCATCTAAATGTTAAATATTTTGGATTATTTTGGCATGATATCATCTTTTATCTTGAATAAATATTGTAAAAACATCAATTGGATTGCAAGTGAATTGATAATTCCCTCGTATTTCCTTAAAATGGAATGCATGCAGGTGTCCTTCAAGGTTTTCTTTTGTTTTCGAATAAGTCTAAATTTGAATCAACAGTCTGCTTGATGTATTTTAGGGTTTTGTTTTCTAAGATTCAATATCACGTTCTGATTATCTCCTTATACGCCTGTCACTTAGACGATAGCAATTGTTTTCATATTGTTTATTTCCATCGGAAATTTTATTCCTTGTAATAACCCGTTTACACTACGTACGTACCGACTTCGGTCCGTACCATCGCAGCCTCAAAACGTGGTGTAAACGCGCAGAGGTCTTACATCGTAGGTATTAGTACCTAACCCTGCCAACTTACGATTGTTAGCGCTAGTGCGCCGAGAAAAAGGAGTAGGGAAATGAGTATCGATGCATGTACTATTCTTTAGCGCCATTGCAATCTTGAAACGATCATAGATATTTCATAAATAAATCTAGTATATCAAGGATCTGTGGCACCGATTGAAGAAATTATTGAGCAGGTAATGGGAGGACTTAAGGGTAAAGTTTTTATGATGTTCTATTTAGCAAGTGATGGTGGATTTACTGGGAAAAAAACAATTTTATTTATTTCTTTACTGTCGGTTTAAGCCATTAGCCATATTATAACATATACATAACATATAATGGAAAGTAACATGCTCATGTGTTGTATAAGCTAACTCAAATCGTTAAATATGCAGAATGGTACGATACTCTTCGGCACAAATAACTGTTACATTTAGAAAATGACAGGGATAAATCAATGCTTGAACCTAGTTGATTAATCTATTCCTGTCCTACTTTAATAATATGAATTATATGTATCTGTATATGTATGCTTCTTATTATTCTTAATGCGTGAATACTGTTAAATTTTTGACATATTCTCTTGGTGATTCCTATACTCGATTTAAGGCTTCACGGACAGTTCGGTCTACTTTTACCTCATCATTCTAGATAGGTGGAAGTTGAAGGCATAATTTGTTCTATGGTAATTAACAATAAGCGGGTGAGGATTTCTAGAGCAATGACGGGGTCCATTAAAATTTGCTAATGAAAGGAGATAGGAACAATCTATATAGGAATTAATAATTATGTAGAGAAATAGGATATCGTTGGAAGATCGTCTCGTGTAAGGGTTTGAAATTTACAAGGGATAACAGATATGAAGTGTTGTAATCAGACAGAGATTGCTAACTACGTAATTATTAGATCTATGATATTTATTTTTGACACGTTCAAGTTGGTTTGAGTCTGTATTATAATTATTTGTGACCAGTTAACAATAGAGTATACTCTAATTTGGAACGTACCAGAGCGATATATCTACTGTCCGCCTGTAGTACTGCATATATATGCATACATACTACTGCATGAATATAGTTAAATTTTGGACAGTTTCTCTTATTGAATCCTATATTCTTAAAAGTTTTACAGACACTTCGGTGTTATGTTAGCTTTACCACATGAAAACGTTAATATCCTTTACGTACTTAAATTGCTGAATTTCAATTTCCTCACGCAGTCTCGTCGTCAGTTGTTAACTGACAAAATTCCACAGTGAAGGCAGCACTGAGTTACGATGGTAACTGTAGACGTATAAACGCGCGCATGGTTGCGACTGAGGTCGCTACGTTTGTAGTGTAAACGGGGTATAAATTTAATTCGTAGAAGGGCTAGAGAACTTAACATATTTCCTTTTCTGCGCTTTTCCCTTTCTCAAATTAAAGCCGAAGTTTGGAGTTTCCATTCTTGGTTTCGGATGATGTTGATAAATTGGGATGTCGCGTATTTTTGTCATGAACATCATTACGAACACTTACCGCCTTATTTTGAATATGCTGAGAGGCTAATCAAATTACAATATGCATATTTATGTGGTTTTCATACGATGGTCGATGGTATCAAAGTATACCAAGCACCAATTGCCCGGTTAAATGTTGCACCTTGCTACGTCTACCCTATCAAAATTACAATACCATATCACGGGTGGTAACTCGTGGGTTGGACGTAGTTGCCGGCAACTACGTCCTGTAGTCTTGAAAAACTGAAGATTTGTTGGACTTGATTGTAATACACCACTGTCACAAATGCTTATTCACAGTTGTATGAAAGCGTTGAGAATGCTATGTAATGTCCGATTTTCTCAAAATATTTTAGATGATTTAGCATTAGAGGATTCAAGAAAAAATCAATTGAGGCATCTTTTACGGAATTCCGGCACTATGAAAACGGCCTTAAGTGATATGTTTGGGAGTGACTTAAAACCGCATGTGAAAAAACCAGTACCCACTTTAGACAAGGCGTTTAGCTCAGTGTTTTTTCCACCGTCGCTGACCTCCCTACGCTGCTCCAATACCCAATCGAGTAAAGGGAAGAAGGCATTCGGGAATGAGGAGACTTGGTGGTGCTAGGGAGGACGATTCGAAGGAATATAAATGTTGAGGGTAAATAAAGGGAAAGCCCCGTGCGAGTCCACAGTCGAGGGGTTGGTGCTAGTTAAGGGTTGGTTGCTTAGGATTTCGGAGGGTGGGTGGAGAGGGAGGGTCGTTGGGAGTGCACAAAAAGTTGGGTTACGCGCGAAGGGCGGATGTTATCCAATCAAGAGGAAGGAGGAGGGAGTTGGGGTGAGGGGAAGAGCGGTGGAGGGGTCGCATAATTTTTCAGACCGAAGGGTTTCGTGCAAAAGAAAGAAAGGGTAGCGGAGGGTGCATGTGGTCGCTTGCGTGTGTGCATGTGTGCGACGGATTGGGAGAAATAGGATTCCCCTGGACCCATAAACAGCTGCAATACGCTCAACGTTTATTTTTATTTTATTTTCAAACCACCGAATACAGCTCATATTGACCATTTTATTTTGGGGTATTCAACAAATTTTTGACAAGTAAACGTACACGAACAACCATGCCCTGGATTGGGGAAACCTACCCAGGTGGGAACCCGCGACCTCTTGTTTGGGAGGCGAGGACGTTACCCCGCCGCCACCGAGGCCGGCAAACCAAACTTACCCTTAACTTATTCAAGTCTTTCATTTTTATTTCTTGAAATAGAAAACGTGTTCATTGTTGTGAGGTCCCTTGGAGCGTATAAATACACTTAAGCGATATCCAAATGGAATAGGAAGAAGAGACAACTTCACCAAATATTACATGCAATGTAACAGGCAGATGTCTAAGAAGCCGAAATAATAAATGAGTTTAACAAGGAAAAAATATATCAGATGGTCGAGGAAGAACAGAAGCCAAAACACAGAATAACAGATAGCTCATTCAAAATTCAGAAGGTATTATTTGATTTATTGGGGATGTTATAGATATAAACTCTCAGTGTGACATTTTACAGCAATATAAAAGGCCTAAACTAAAAAAAAACGCATGCTCTTAAAAAGTTATCCGACTCGGTTTTTCGCCTCAGAAATGAAATTCGCAATTTTATTTAGGTATTATCACCATAATTTACTCATTTTTTCCTTCAATCCTGTGAGTTTTCTGTGGATGATTATTTGTACAGGAACGAAATAAAGGAATTCAATCATTCTTAGCGGCCAAATGTCGTCGCTTCTCAAGTAAAGTTATTAAAAATGAATTCCATGAAGACGTTGATTTGGACTTGTTCTACGAATTCAGGAAGTGGATTACACTTAACGGAAGGAGACTTTTTTCAAAATGTCTGATATTAGCAGCACTACGAAAAAACTTTGCGCTTAACTTTTACAGAAGAGTTTTTATGCAAGAAAGCCAACTTTGTGAATTATATTATCGTGATGACGTTAAAAGTAAATTAAAAGAACGCAGAAGGGTACAGCAAATTATCAGTGAGTGTGGCATATCATATATAATGAAAATTAATCAGTTCCATTGGGATTGCGGGCTCCCACTTTTCACCACTACGTGCATAATGAATATGTAAATGCATTGCAGGATTTTATGGAATTCAACCCAGGTTAACATGGCCACTTAGGAAGCCAAAAAATAATGAAGTTTTAGTTCATGTATAGATTAAAATCTCATGTAGAGAAGATTTTCGGAAAGTAATATTAATTTATAATCCTCATATCAACAAATTTTTTTCTAGGTGATTGTTTTTCGGGTTCATTCTTCGTTGACTCATATTTTGCGGACCAATAAAAATAAATAAGCATGTCCACAAAATATGAGTCAACGCGGAATGAACCAGAAAAACAATCACCAATTAACTCACCGCGGAAGCCTCCGTAATAGAATTTTATTTATTTAATAATATAACTTTACGCATAAATTATGCGCCTATTTGTACTGCGAATACTTCTAAAGCAGATCTTTAATGTTTTTTTCGTGAAGTGTGGCATTCAAAATTTTTAAAGGTCTCTAATTTTTAATTTATATAGCATATTATGTTGCTAATACAACTTTCCCCATTAATGGATATCCCATAAACATCAGAATGACAATATCGTGATACCGCGAATTTCCTCTGGTTTTCTGTATTTATCTTCATTGTATTACGAGCGCTTAAGACTTTAGTCTGTTTTTTGGGATGAATACTGTTTCTGTTGTTTCTTTCCGCAATTTCTACATGTCTAGATCATTTTCGTTTTTCACTCGAATGACTGAGGTTCCGCTCATTTTTCCATCGCTCCTTTCTGATAATAATTGCACTCCAATTGATCATATTACCCGACATACACCTTGCTTCTCCTGCCCTACCCAGTTGTTGACCCGAGTCTTAATTTGCGTGTTTCTCCGTCAAACTGATGCCTTTGTGTTGCTGCACTTCCTGCCCGAGCGCAAAGTTGGCTTCATTAGTGTCGTAATGAAGAGCCCGCGAAGCGAAACAGGCGGGAAAATTAATGACTTCAGTGAAACATGCTATCACATGCGAGTCGTTGAGTAGGCAGGTCAGCGCAGGTTTGTATTTTTTTATCTCTTGCCGGATTTTTTATTGAAAAAATTGTATGACGTTGCCTTTTTTCATTTCATTTTCATCATATTTAGGCATTTTCAAAAACCTTATCCTAATTTTCGAACGTATTTCATAATTAATCTATTAAGAAGTAATATTTGAATAATCTGTCTTTATATTTGGAGTAACAGAATTTTTATCCTAAATGAGTTTACTCTTTATTACTCCCTGAACAATGAGTTTATTCGGGCATACGACTCACACTTAGCATTATGCCATTCACTCTCCCACAAGCGTTTTTATTCCTTCATCCGATGGTGATTGTTCCTCATGTGTAATTATTGTATGGACTGTAAAAAGTATGTCCCATGCAATTGGGCAACATGGTTTCTATTCAAATGAGATGAAACTACTTACGGCATTCCAATGCTTCTACTTCCTGCGAACAACATGGATCCATTAGTTCATATATTTCGATTTTAATTTTTCACGCCATCGCTATCACGACTGTGTTCAATCAAATTCTCTCTGCAGTGATTTTAATTACGCAACTAAATACCGACTAATCTACAATTTCATTTATTTGACAGAAATATATCCCACACTTACTTAGTTAAGGTCCAATATTGAGTTATTCATAGTTTTCTGCTGAAGATAATTCAGTGAAATAAAATCATATGTCTAAAGGTGTGAAATTGTATCATAAGTGATCCATTACTAATGGTTAATTTTATTTTTGGCAATAGGAGGAGTTAAGAAGTCTATTCGCATGTTAGTTGATGTATCTGGCATAATTTTCCAGTCCACTTATGCGTCAATATGACTGTGTGCGAATTGGGAATGAATATCTTTGTTTGCATCAGTGCTTATATATGAGCATAAATATCGATACATATGCAAAGACGAAACTTTTTAACCTGAAGATTAATCTAAGATCGTAAATAAATAACTCAATGGTGGTATTCAGTACAAATGGTGATTTTTTTTCGTTACTAAGCGGTACCACAAATTCAAGTCGAAAGCTAGGCCCTGTATCTGTTACAATATTTTATGATAATGATGAAAATCTAAAATTAATCGTTTGATACTGGGAATATTAACCAGCTAGACTTCGAAACTAACAGATAAGACCCCCTCGATGTAACTTTAACCAAGACGGGATACGTGTTGAGTTGAAATACCTATGGTTCCCTAAAACATACCTCAAAATGTTTCTGTTGGGTAGCCATAGCCATTAATATGACAGAATATAAATGCCCTCTAATAATATCGGTGAGAGTTTCTGCAAGAGTCGATATTTGATTAATCTATTCGCAAATTATCACTTATTAAATACTGTCCTCTTCCGCTCATTATGGTTGTTTTCAATTGGTGTTCACAAAAAATATCGGTACACGTAACTGTGTCAAATAAACATAATCCTCTGAAGGTATCACTATGCAATGAAACAGAGGTAGCGATTACAAAACTCGTGGACCGTTGCAACTTTTAAAAATTGATTTCCGTAAGGGTGAGACATCATAAATCACAGAGCGGAAGAAGTGCTCAAATTCTGAAGTTGGTGTTTCTCTCTGCAAGACTTTTTTACCGAGACCTTGATGAAGTTTCGACTCGAATGGTGAATTTGAAATGGAAAAGATTCCATTTTCCTCGTAATATTCGAGGTTCGGATAGGGTTATTTATGATAAAAATCGTTCGCCTCTCAAACTCTTAACCAATTTGAGTGTAGATGTGAGGCCTTGGGGCTAATCCGGCCCAAGGGAGAGGAATAGTCAGCAAGACGGCGTGATGAAGAGCGCACCATGATGAGAACAAACGGAATTAGCCGGGAGCAAGGCAGGCTTAATCTCGAACCCATAGGGTCGGAAACCCACTGCGAAAAGGAAAGGATTTATTATAGAAAAACACACATACCCACACACGCCCCTGTGCTGGGAGCGGTGATTAATTTCCTCCTCAAACTATAGGTGGGGCGCCAATCGATTCCTTTCGCAATTCCGAGGCGTGTGGGCTTCGCCGTTTACGTTCGCAGAGCACTCTCCTCATCTGAGCCTGCTCATCTGCTTCCAGTTGAAAAGATTCTTTTTTCTGTTACTTAACTTGCCAATACTTGGCTTCTCTTTTTATCTTAAAATTTATGGAAATCTTTCGGGCAGTGCGAATTTAATTACTCACGAATAAGTATTCACGCACAGTAAATCAATACCTCCGAGTTAAAACTGCCAACACCATAAATAATAGACTTAACTAATTCAGTTCTGTACACTGTTCGTAGTTTATGTGTCAAACGAAAACAATTGATCTCTTCTAATATTTCTATTAAATCCAGGGTACCTATTTTGTTCATTGCCTGCTTTTCATTCTTCCTTTATCAACTATTTTACCGCTCTCGTCTAATTTTAGTTCGAAAGGCACGCGTAATGAATCGCTAAAACCACATTAGCATCCGTGAGGACGTCGCTTGGGCTCTTGGGAGCACATGCTTAGCTGAAAGTTATTCATCAAAGTAATCCGAGTGGTTTTTATTCTTGTCACACTTTAATCTATGCATAAATATCAATTTCATTCTGAAGTTTTTAACTCTGGGGTGAATATGAATTATGAAGGCAGCAAAAATATAATACCCTTTCGTATTGCGTATTAAGCTGGGTGCTGAGTAAAAGAGCGGTTATGTCGTCGCCGAAATTCAGATACTTTATGTTTTTCCTTATTTCATTCAACATCAATTAAATATACCTACTGATAGAAATGAAGTCAATCAGAATCACTGCTGGCCATTCGCTAGCCAACGTTGGCTAGCAATTCTGATTCTTAGGTGCTTAGCATATTGATCCGCGGAGTCAAGTTTTTCATTGTGCATAATGTAGTACGCAATGCAGATGTGGAAGAACAGTGACTTTTATGTTTTATTGTGTGACGTAGGGGCGGGTTCTGCTCATTAGAAACTCGGTACTAAGTGCTCTATTGCGGTCCGCGGTACACCGATTTCTCAAGATATGTTCCGGAGTAATTGAGTGGAATTGTAACTTCGGCTTTAATGGAACATTTCAAGCAATGCACAGGCATTCCGTTGTCGTCTCGCGGTGTATTTGAAAAAAGGGAAAATTCTCATTAATAGTTCTCGTTAGTTTTTTGAGATGCGTCGCCGTAACGAGGACACTCAATTCGATTCGGAATTCATTGTTTTCTGCTGACGAGGCTTGCCGATGGTTTAGCATGACCTTTCGTTAAATTGCGCCTAAGATTGTATTTTTCTCAAAAGGCTGACTGTCATTTGTAAACCAATGGCTTTCGATTTACCGCTGGACTGAAATTCATCCACTGACTCCATATTCTTTTTTCTATTTTTATGAAAAAAAAATTAAAATGGGATAATTTGTATGCCGTTAATTTACACGAACGTCTGTTTAATACGAGTAGTAATGCTTGAAATAACCTTCATCTCGCATTTCTTTCCTTTGCAAGTGTATCTCACGCAATTATTGGAATAATTAACACTGCGATCGTTTCTCGTCAATGGGTGTTAAATGCCTTCATGAAGCATTTAGAATGTTGAAAAATACTATAGAATACCTGTATTTTGTATTTCATTGCTTACTTATCAGCGTTTAAATTCAAACGGTGGGAGATCATTTTCATATTTTTATAATCGTCAATATGTGATATTATGTACATATCTGTATAATTAGTTTGAATTTCAGATAAAGTCGTTTGATATATTATATTAACAACTAAAGATATAGCAGTATGTACTAACCTCCCCCTCTCTTTGTTACATGGGCTTATACGTTTACCATTTAAAAATATTAGTGGAATTGTATTTCTTGGGTCTTCTCTATTCATTATTTTTTATTAAAAAACCATTTAAGTTAAACTTTTCAGAAATGTATCATTCCATCACCACGGGTTTCTTTAAGAGATTTTTCGATGGCTAAAATGGCTAACCCTGAAGTACTCTTTTCATGAAAGCCTTGAATGCGGAGCAACAAAGTTCCGAGGTGTTGGGTTTATGTGTTTTGAAACTTTAAAAAGGAATAATTATAAATAATTTGGTTATTTTTTTAAAATGTGATTTTAGCTTTGTTTCATGTGCGGCATATTGCATCTGTCTCATATCTAGCCAGGATTGATATAGAAAAAATTGCTATTGCTAGCTCCATTGCTGTTTTATCGGACCTTCATAAATGTCTGGACATGTCCATTCGGATGGTGTCGTGGTTGTCACTCCGTAGGTCACACTGGGCGGGAGAATCGATGGAGGCAACCTTGTTACTGAGTGTTCTCTTCACCTTTAGCTGGCTACTTATGCTCGCAAATGGCCAAGTGGAAGTGTGAACGCCCCTTGCATTGCTCCTTGCACGTATATCGCATTTACTGTGATTTTCTGAGTGAACGGAGGTTGGAAAATAAAATAAATGCCCACGTATACCTACATAATATGTAAGACATCTGTACTAATGGTCATGGATATAGCTCATTCTTAATTCTGTTATAAATATTATTAAATCTAACGTTGTCGCCGCCTCCGTCCATACTTTTACTTCATTGAAGCAAGTAGTGAACTCAGCTAAATTATTAGAATGTTATGGTGTTCGTTGAAAGTTGCAAAACTATGCCGTATATTTTATCCCATTTTTGGAGTGATTTCAATACATTCTGCTAGCCTTTCGATCCATTTTACCTATATATACCGTCTTGACTTAAAATTAAAATCACTCCTAGATTGTGAGGTAGGATACTGTTCATAACCTTTGCCCCTGTAAAAAAAGGTAAAAAGATGTGAGCCATGGACTAAAGATAGAAACCATTTATTTCAAATAAGTACATACATCACTGAAAGTAAGATTTTCCATTTTTTATAATTTTTGAACTTTAAGTTGGATAATGTTCTCTGTGCGAATATATTATGCCAAGATTTTTATCACTTTTCAGCTGATTCCGTTCTCTTATTAGCATTGCTTCTAATAGAAGCTTGATTATACTCTTTCGGCCATTCCATTTTCCACCTAAATTCTGCCTCGCTCCATTCCCAAATCTCAATTTTCGTGTCCTTTCCTGTTAACCTCATTGTTAGCCGAATCAATTTCTTTTCTTTGTCGCTTCCGATCCTCTGGACATCCTGCCGCGCTCAAAGATGCTTCTTCTTCATTTGCTCCGCAATTTCCGTTCGGTGAAATTCTCATAGAACGGCTCAGTAAACCACATCAGGGGCATATTCGCGTTTCTGTGGACTTCTTATTCACCTTCCATCTCCGAAGCTTTGATCATCGTCTCCCATCTTTGTATTTTTCGCGCTTCAAACTCATAGGCTGCTATTATGGATAAGCGTTGCAAAAAATAGCATACGCTATTCTGCGGGTCATTATAGCAACGACCCCGTATTATGAATGAAGCGTAGTAATAATTTTGTTCGGAATAGCAGCATGCTATTTCTTGCGCGAGCTATTTGGAAGCTCCGCCTCTTCCCGTATGAAAAACTTTCTGAACAGTTTGCGTAACCAATGAGGGAGAAGATATTTTATATATTTTTCTGTATTTTACGGAATATTGACTTGAAATTATAAATAATTGCTTTATTTACATTTAAAAATTATATTAAACCTTGGAAATATATAATACGCTTTGAAAATCTCATTTAAGAAATCAGCTGTTTGTTGTGGTTGTGATAATTTCCCAATGGCTTCAGACAGGTGGGTTAGGTCATAATTTCGTTGTTATAATGATGATTTATCGGACATAAATATTCAATGATTTACCTATATCCGATCGGTCCTTTACCGTGAGATATATGCTATGCGAAATAATCATTGAAAGCTAAATATGTTTGATTTTCTTCGTAAATGTGTTAGGCTTCGAAGTCTGTTTGTTGCATATCAGAATTAATATGTATCAACTTTTATTGTATTGCTCGTGACGATATCGTTTTACTGTATGAACTAGAAGCTTTCGTTTCTAATGTTATCTATATATTATATGACTCCCTAATTTCAGTGTTCATTCTCTGTTTAGGAAATGAAGTAGGTGGCAACGTCACAGCTGTGCTTTCATGTATTATGATGGAATAGTATCGATATTTCAGCTGCATATTTGGAAAAAGCAGAGGGAGGTGATGGTGAATTTGAGGATGGATGGAACAGCTGTGAAAAAGTGAATCTAGCAATAGTGAATCGTGTGGAAAGTGCTGTTGTGTCAGTTATCATTGTTTTCGTATCAGCTGATTTTATTATGTGCTCACTGAAATTTTTGATAGACCCTGAACTGTGCCGATAAACTGAAACTTAATTGTGTGAATAACTTACTTGTCTATAGAGGAAACAATTTGTATTCAATTCCACATGATATATATTGCATTAATGATGTAGTGCATGGATATTCCATTAAACGTTTGTGGTGAATCATATTTGTTCGGAAACTTTATTGGTGTTCGGAGAAATCCTTTGTTTTCAAGCAAGTAATTCAAGTCGACCTCCCGTGTTTATAATTTAGTAAATTTTTAGTTTTAATTGTAGAAGGCAGCGAATAGTGGGGAAAACAATTTCGACTCGTTGCATGTATTTGTATATACTGTCCAATTGAGGAAATGAACGGCTGATCAAAGTATATGGTATTATTATGGTAATATATGGTTTTCATTGAAAGCTATAACTATTAATATATTTGGCGAGTTAGTGTGTTAACACAAGCTTGAAATTTTTCAAGAATCGACCTGATAGCCTACATTGAGGATATTTTTAGTAGCAAGTCAAGTGATGAAATAAAATTATGAATTGTAAATATGAATAAAACACGTAAAATTTGGGCTAATGGTAGTAATTCTTTGCATTAATTGTTATTGTTTTCGTACTGTCGATGAAGCAAGCTTGTGCTTCATATATTAAGCTCGAATGTTAATTCCTAACCAAATCACTTAACTAGTTAAATATTCATCACTAATGCTACTATTATTTAATTAAAATAAAGCTGATATCATTTTATTTTTGGCTATTATTCCATTTTTCAATGCTTGATTAGGTTACTTTAACCTCAGAAAAACAATTCGACATCGCAATGCGCACGTTTTCTGGTTGCAATACCGAATTGCTCGGCATCGAAGACCGCGTAATATTATAGCAAGCCTACCGGTTGCAATTCGCCGTTCATAATAGTAAATAGCAACGGGCCTATGCTATTCTGAGAATTACGTCTTCCGGTGTAGTAAAAACACGAATTGCAACCGTTCGTAATACCAAATAGCATAGGCGTTGCAATACGCTATATTATAGCAACATCGGTTGCAATAATGAAGAATAGCATAATGCTATTCCATCCATAATAGCAGCCATAGAGTAGGTACATGCAATCGATCCCTCAGGTCCACCTTACCTTGTTCGATCAAAGAGTTAAAGAGTATAAATAAATTTTGTAAATAGGCCAAAGATTGGTTGTTATCCCATGATAATATAAATGTTCTTTTTTGATGTGTTTGCGAATACATACATATTATTATATATTATTTTATACATTATTTTTATATTTTTAAGAAAGAAGAAAAAAGAAATTTATTCTTTTCTGTCCATATATTATACTTTGTTCTTGTTTATTGTAAGTTGTCACATATGTGTTTCATTAGGATAATGTTTAAAAAAATTATATATACTCTCTTTTGTTTTCTGGCCTGCCCTGAATTTAATTTTTAAGATGGTAGCTTCCATGCTGGTTTTTTATTTTAACCATTGAAGCTATCTAATGCTCCATTAATTTTATGTTGTTAAAAAAAGTGTACATTCAAGGTTGGAGTAATGAATTCATTCATTCTAAATCACAAGGCCGTCCGTCAGAGTGATAACTGTGCATGGGGTCCAAAAAAAGATCGCTCGATCCATCATTTTCCGAATTATATTCAGCCTTCCCTTTCTCCATTGTTTTTCCGTGTTGCTTTGCGTATCATTTCCTATTTACAAATGCCATTCCGTTAAAAACCTGGTGTTAAAATCGCTATTAGCGGCATTGCTTTCTGATTAGATGAAATTCAGTGTTAGCGATGGTTTCCGCTATTTCGGAAAAAAGGACGTGCTCACTGATGGAATAAAGGATGGGATATCCATCCCTGGAGCTATCGTGAAAAATTCTCGCCCAAAACGGTGATTTTTCTTCCAACATTGGGTCGATCGACTTAAGGTATCGCTCGTTTCAGTTTTTCATGCGGAACAATGTAATAAATAAAAAAATTAAAACTAATGAACTGTTCTCTTCCTCTTGAACTTGCTGTTAACTGTGGATAACGAGAACGGAAAACGAAGGCATCCCAAAAATATTTAGAACATTTAACAGTTGAGGTTGAGAAGTAATTGAACTCCGAGGAGAGTACAAGATGGTTTTGAAAAGGAGGACTACTATTAGTTCGTTAAATTTACAATTAATTTGAACAATATAACATATGAAATAACAAAGTAGCAGAAAATGATGATTGCGTGATTCTGTCTTTATGAAAATAATCTGCAACCCTTTCCGGGAAATTTTATTCTTGAGCAGGCACTGAGATAAAGTTTTGCATATCCAATAGTGAGGCAAAATTTTCATTTTTGAAAAATAACTGGTTCTTAAAAAGCATATATCCTGAATATTTGAAGATGATGGCGTACATTTAAAAAAAATAACACTCGGAAAATCAATAAAAATACGACCCGTTGAGCGGGAAGAACTCTTTTATTTAACCTGTGCCATTAATAGTGTAATTTTGTTTGATGGGTTGTTTTCCTGTGTCTTTCATCCGTCTTGGGGAGGGGAGGCCCGGATTGAGATTCGATGATGCAATCACTAGCACGAATGGAAAGGAAAGATAGTAGGTGGCCGCGCCCTCAAATATTCACCGCCATGCATTCGCACAAGGGCCGTGCTGTTTAATATCCAATTCACAGCCCAGTGCTCGCCTTGTTTGTGAGCATCATCCGCTGGATATTCCAGCACGCATGGACTGCCTCACGGAAAGGCAGCTGCCCGACCGGCCGGACATGCTCAAGGCCGGTGCATTCAGATGGAAGGGAAAAAAAGAAACAGCTGAAGAGCGCAGGAGCGCAGCAAAAGCCTTCCCCTCGACAAAGCTCGCGTTCCTAAGCTCGGCCGGAATGGTAATTGAAATTCGAAACGCAGCGAGTCTACTGAGGAGAACCAAAATTATTTTGCAATGTGGCCGCGTGCGCCTAGTGGCCTCTAGTGGTCCACATCATACTCGGCGCCTTTGCCTCGAAGAAGCATTCCTGGGTGTCTGAGGAAATTCTGTGGATTGCTCTTAATATAGTCTTCGTCTTCATTCTTTTCGGGGGTCTCTGTGGAAAAGGAAACCTTGTGGGTATCTCGGTTTTGATATCTTCATTACCCTACGAGTGAAGTTTGTAATACACAATGACGATGAGTTTATCCCCTCTCGCTGCACACATTATACACTAATTTTATCACATAAAGCAGATCGATATCTCCTGCAGGTAGGACTGCCTTTAGATTAGTCATTCAGTCCAAAAAGATATTACAGAGTGTAAGAAATATTTACGGATTGAATATAGCAACTTGAAACAATGGTCTTTGCAAAAAAATACACGAAATCCAAGTGTACCATTACCTTGTCAGTATAATTTCTTCGGTAGGATTATTTGTACGAAATGTAAAAAAACTAAATCAAAGATTTTCTTGTACATTATTGTACGTAGCCACAAAAATATATGAATTGAGTACATATAAAATCAGTTGCATTCACAATTATTAATAACCTTTTTAAATTGGCGCATTGTAGTACTTAATTCTGCTGCTGGATGGTGAATAAAAGAAAGATGTACTACTTTTTTATTTCATGCGTTATATTGTTCAAATTTATTGTAAATTTAACGAACTAATAGCAGTACTCCTTTCCAAAGCCATCTTGTACTCTCCTTGAAGTTCAATTACTACTCACTCTTCATTAACTGTTCCAAATATTTTATCTTCGTTTTCCTTTCTCGTTGTCCATAGTTAGCAGCTAGTTCAATAGGAAGTGAAAATTTCATTAGTATTTATTTTTTATTTGAAGCACTGTTCCGCATGAAAAACTGAAACGAAAAATATTGAAGGCAGCTTGGTGTGTGTTCAAATGAAACTCCAGTCGCGGGAAGACCAGTGATCAGAATGATCATCCCGAAAGCAATTGGCTTTGAGTCGATGTCTTTGGAAGGGATTCATTCGGTCGATTCCATTTCAGGAACAGAATCATCGTCCTCTTTAACTCGCCTAATTAAATACGAGGGTGACAGTCAATTAAATTGAGTCCCTTTTACTTAATAAGAATGTCTGTCACAGAGTCCAACCCTCCTTCAGGCTCCAATGCCGTCCTTTCACTGTCGTCGTAAAAGAAAGCCCTCGGCGCGGCGGGGGTTTTCGGCTATTGGGAAGTCCCGTCGAGAGGAAAGCCGAGAGGAAGAAAGAAGAAATCCTGAGCCATATTGAGGACAAAGAGCCAAGGGAATGGAGGTCAAGGAGACACTCTACCTCTACCATAACTTGTCGCGATTGATCCGCTAATTTTGCGTGAAAAAGTTATGTAATATTGTATTTACAATGTGAGGCTTAGAATACACGAATGAATGTTTTGAGTTAATCTGCCGATGATCTGAACTGTGAAAAATCTCAAAATTTCCGTTTGCATTTACCCCGAATGTGCGAAATAGTATGCCGTTGGTTCAGTGCGGGTCGAGCTCTACCCTCACCTAGTTAAATCATCCTCCTGGATGTATCGGTGGGAAATGCTCCTATATACGTTTCCGTCATGCAGCTTTTAATCGTTAAATTCAGTAATGCAAACAATCGTCGATACATGTGAAGAGATATTACATTTTAACTTTATTTTTTTGGTTGTACTAGCATGGAAATACGATGAAAAAATGAAGGAGGACTTTGGCTACTATTAATTTTTTCTTCCGTGTCAGAGCAAAAATGAACGAAGACTTGTACTGATTGCAAAAATTCATATTCTCCTCTGTGTGTATATCAATAAATGTAATTGTGCCATGGCCAAGATTAAGTTAATGGAAAATATTGGAAACTTTGATTGTCTGCTTCCGCGGGCCTGTTCACTACCACAATGTTCACACTGCATCGCTCGCAAACAAACCAAACAGTCGAATTTTATCCTTTATCTTTGACTGAAGACGCTATTCAGGACCGTAATTATTACATTAGTATACGGTGCAGAATTTACCATTGCGCATTTTGATTTGTATCGGATATATTTTGGAAACTTGGGTGGAAAAACTTGTGACATTATTTTTACTCGTAGCCGTAAATGCCTTAAGGCACTGCAAAAAAGTTTCTCGGATTTTCCACCGGTTTATGTCGTCCATGTCATCCGACGTTTCGATCCGCGACTTGCTGATCATTCTCTGGGGATCTTCCGAAGATTCGGAAAGATTCCGAAGATTCGCGGATCGAAACGTCGGGAGACATGGACGACATCAAGCGGTGGAAAACCCGAGAAACTTTTCTGTAACTGATACGCCGGGAAAGCCTAAGATCATACAGCCTTAAGGTACTATTTTCTTACGAAGATAATATATATCTACATCTACATCTACATAATACCCCGCAAGCCGCCTAAAAGGCGTGTGGCAGGGGGTGTTAGGACACCAGCCGTTTACAGCTATTAAAAAAAAAAAAAAAACGTGCTCTAACGAGGATGGGACAAGCGTTTATTAAATTCCTTTATTGTTCGGGGGAAAAACGAATTCCCATATCTATCCGTTCGGCAAAAAATCTCTCTTAATTTATCGCTTCTGTCGGACCTGGAAATATAGTGTGGCTCTAAGATTATGTTCTCTGTGTCGCACAGTGGGCTGAAATCGGAAAAAGCTGGACAAAACCTCGAAAATGGTTTTTTTGAGTATGGAAGTTGAAACTTTGCACAGCTGTTGCCAACACATTAGTGCATTTTTTGACGCAAAACATTTTTCATAAGCTAATTTTTTACATAAAATACGTAGCCTCAAAGTTGAACAAATTTGGCGCAAATTGCCCGCTTTGAATTTTTTTCGAAATTCAGCATGTTTAAACTAATGTCACACCTTTAGTAGTAATTCGATAGTAACAAAAAATTGTGACATTGTTAAACGGTTTGTTGTCATCGATTACTATGAACTTTCACGACTTAGTTGTTGTATTTGTGACCAATACGATACAAAATGGCGGACCCTGTTTTTCGCCGAATTTTTGAGTTTACGTAGGATTTTAAAAAAAGGATCACCGAGTTACCTCGAGATATTTACACCACATATACAACAAATTATATAGATTATGATAATCGGAAGTACAGCTGCGACCACCTGCGACGCCGAAATTAAGATCGATTTTTCGAACGTGCGGCACCGCCCGGAGCTGGCTGCTGGCCATGGGAATTGCCGTACTCGACGTATGTTGGATCGTGAATCATTTTAAGCAAATTTATTGAATAAAAGCTATGATATATTATTACTACATTTATTTTCATTTTGTTGTTACCCGATTTCTTTACTTTCTTGTAATATTTATCGTCGATGCAGTACAAAATGGCGGACGCTAATTTCTGTAACATTTTTGCCCGTGTGTGGCTGTATAAAAAGGAGGACACCGAGTTGCTCTCAGATATTTACATCGTAATTGCATCAAGCCTTTTAGAGTCTTCATCCCCAGAAATAATCCGCGACATTTGATAAATGGTTATCAATGAATATCTAATTAATTGTTGAACTTACCCTATGTACATGTAATAGCATCACTCCGAGTCGGTTGAAGAACTGTCGCTTTCACTTCCAGGCTGCAGGATTTCTGGCTCATCGTCATTTAGTAACAGTAAATTCCTCATTTCTATCGGCATTCTTCGGGATATCTTCATATTTAGGGATGCGGCGTTGGATATTACTGTATGCGAGGTCAGGAGGAGCCGGCGAAATAAGTCATCGTTGGTAGATATTCTTGAGTGCTTCCTGCTAAAGCTTTCTCGATATTTTCTGCTATCTTTCTTGCGTGCTTCAATTGCTTCTTCAGATAATTGACCTAGAGGAAGAATCATCTCTGAAGCTATACCTGCTCCGTGTATTAGGACCTTATGAACGGTCGGGGGCACCATAGAACTCATAAACAAATATTCCTCCGACCTAGGCTC
Organism: Ischnura elegans; assembly: GCF_921293095.1. Lineage (NCBI taxonomy): Eukaryota > Metazoa > Arthropoda > Insecta > Odonata > Coenagrionidae > Ischnura > Ischnura elegans. Next base: position 107,713,609 of record NC_060254.1, on the reverse strand, counting down.
TTGTTGCCAAACTTGCTTATACTGTGAATGCCCAGAGCTGCCGTCGAAACCATATTTACAAATCAGAGTGCACTTCAATTCACTTCTGGCATCAGGAAAAGTTGCCACGCAAGCTAGAATCCGTGAGGCAGTGTGCGAGAGGAGACTTTGTAGATTGACTTCGCACGATATTTCTATAATCTCTATGCCATCCGGGCACGCAGCATTTTTAGCAAACCTCACTCTTTCATAGTTCGGGTATAATTTATGACCATGGTTTCAGCTATTTTCCGAAGACCCTTGTACTGGTTTTTTGTTAGTTGCATCGATATGATAACAGAAAGAGTCTCGTCTTCTGACATCATGGAGGAACCTGAGATGGGTGTCTTCCATTTAGATAGGACTCTCCTTGCTCTGGTTGGAGTGGTCGTAATTTCCTTCACTAATTTGAAGGCCGCCTCATCTCCTTCCTCTCTTAATGTCATCGATGTTGCGAATGATAAAGTTGCCGCCGAGTAAGAAGATCTAAGACTTTCAGTCTTCCTCCTCTTAGTTCTTTCGCTAACTTTGTCGAATTTTTTTCCGGGCGTCCACCAGATTATAATGGGATCAAAATGAGTAAAAAATTGCCCTTAAATCCATTGAGATAATGCAACAACTCAGGTCACTTATTAGTCGCATATACTTACCCGAAGAATGTGCTTTCAGCCACTTAATATTTCTCCTCAAAAATCTTTCATTGTTTCTACTGCAGGCTTCCCGTTTTCTTTGGTAGCGAATCAAAAAATATCGTTTAAGAGATTCACTAAGGCCCTTCGTAGCTTCAATATTACCTTGCGCGTGAAATTTTTTCGTCAGATATTACATTAAAAATTCATATCTCTCCGCAAAGGATTTACATCCGGATTTGACAACTTTTTTATGAAGCAATAGAGGAGTTACCTCGAGACCAGACATTTTTATAAATTGCTCAAAATTTGTTGTTCAACTCAACACTGGTTCTATTTCAGGCGAACGAGTTACCAATAACAAGTAACATACATGAAAATTAAAGAAAGGGTCAATTCTAGAGGCGTTAATGGTAAATAAAAAAGGGAAATTGCTTATAGCAAGAGGCAAATATAAAGAACTACAAATGAAAATCTCTCACCAGTATGGATGATAGATGCCTGGTGAATGAGTGATTGACACCGCCGATGCAGTTTAAGCAGAAAACCGATGAGATTCCCCGGAGTTCTCAATATCCAAAGCGCGTGTATCCTAGTGCATCCAAAATCACCACAGCAAAACTAACCTATTTCACTGTATATTCAAAACTAAGTATGCAAATAATATATGCATTTCTTTCTGGAAACGGAATTTCCGAAAAAGGTAAAAAGGACCGCACACGAGCAACGTGGGGTCATAAAAAGACCCTTTTCGCGATTACCGCATGGGGTGGACGGGCAAATACCAACCAGCTGTGGGCTGGTCTGCTGGTTGTAAAATCTATTTTGTCTTTGAGGTTAGAAGCAGGCTAATAGAACCGTTTCACCCATCCAAGAGGTAAAATAAACGAGAGGAATCGTCAGAGTTTCAAGTCAACTAGTTTGCATTCGGGAATTTGGTAATTAGTCACTAGTCAGTAAAAATGGATAGAGGAATGAATTCATTTACCTAAAGCGACAACAAACCAAATTGAAATGAAATAGTAATAATTATGTTGGAATAAAACGCATCCACAGCAAAGACTTCATAGCGCTTTATGATGTACGCTGCGTCACGACATTCCATGAGCCCAGGGAGCAGCCGCGGACTACACGGCACGGTAAAAACATCGATTTTATTTAGTTTGTTGCGAACGGTCGCAGATTATTTCTGGGAATGAAGACTCTAAAAGGCTTGATGCAATTACGATGTAAATATCTGAGAGCAACTCGGTGTCCTCCTTTTTATACAGCCACACACGGGCAAAAATGTTACAGAAATTAGCGTCCGCCATTTTGTACTGCATCGACGATAAATATTACAAGAAAGTAAAGAAATCGGGTAACAACAAAATGAAAATAAATGTAGTAATAATATATCATAGCTTTTATTCAATAAATTTGCTTAAAATGATTCACGATCCAACATACGTCGAGTACGGCAATTCCCATGGCCAGCAGCCAGCTCCGGGCGGTGCCGCACGTTCGAAAAATCGATCTTAATTTCGGCGTCGCAGGTGGTCGCAGCTGTACTTCCGATTATCATAATCTATATAATTTGTTGTATATGTGGTGTAAATATCTCGAGGTAACTCGGTGATCCTTTTTTTAAAATCCTACGTAAACTCAAAAATTCGGCGAAAAACAGGGTCCGCCATTTTGTATCGTATTGGTCACAAATACAACAACTAAGTCGTGAAAGTTCATAGTAATCGATGACAACAAACCGTTTAACAATGTCACAATTTTTTGTTACTATCGAATTACTACTAAAGGTGTGACATTAGTTTAAACATGCTGAATTTCGAAAAAAATTCAAAGCGGGCAATTTGCGCCAAATTTGTTCAACTTTGAGGCTACGTATTTTATGTAAAAAATTAGCTTATGAAAAATGTTTTGCGTCAAAAAATGCACTAATGTGTTGGCAACAGCTGTGCAAAGTTTCAACTTCCATACTAAAAAAAACCATTTTCGAGGTTTTGTCCAGCTTTTTCCGATTTCAGCCCACTGTGTGTCGCTCTGAAAGATATACATTCTCAATTGTTCAAGCAATCTAAGCCTAGCGCGCAGCCTCCGAGTCTCCAACGGCTCCCAGCCTAATTCGCTTAACATCTGGGTAACACTGTCTGTACGCCCGTAGCGGTTTTTGACGAAACGCGCAGCCTTCCTTTGTATCTTATTCAGTTCGCGGATTAAGTCTTTGCGATATATATGCGAAGATAATAGAGCAGCTTTTCTGAATTGTAGATTGCATTTTCCATTTTAGGTCCCGAGACTGGATGCTGAAATAAGAAAAAAGTTCATTATTTGATTTTTGTCAATCTAAAAGGAATTCTTTTTCCCATTGACTCCTCGGGCCATCCTTTCCTTCAAATAAACTCGAAATTGTGAGTTCATATGCATAATCGTTTTCACCGAAATATTAGTTTACAGAATGGCACACTGCAAATTGTTACGTTAATATCATGTGTTTTTAATACTCAGCTGATTCTCTTTACATTGCCATTGACTTCGGGTAATTTTGTATGCATGGAAAGTTGCAAATATCTTTACCTACTAAAAATGACCAGTTTTTGCCGAATGTATAAAATGGGAGCAAAGCTTATCTACGTCCTTTTTATGTCTAAATGTTGTTGTAATTACAAATGTTGGACCAAACAAAAGATGAAATCATATTTTGCTGCTTGCTAACTAGCATCAAGTCTTTGATAAACTTGCGATGATTTTCAGTTTACTTTCTTACTGTTATTGAATTATAAAGTACTTTGTGTATGTTTTTAGAGCCAAGTAAACCGTTTTAATCAATGAATTCCTTCTATTATTAGTGACTAAGTACAGATGGATTAAAAGAAACACTAAAGAGGATTGTATTGTAGCCATTTTTTTGTGCTGAGGCATGATGATGCATGTTTTCTACGTAATATACCTTCCAATGAAATCTCTAGGGCCTCATTTCTAAGTTCAACATGAGTGAATTATCTGGATCACTGAGTGGAATACCATATTTATTTCATATTTCTATTGCAAAGAAAATTTTTTGCCGTAAATAATCAGATAATACTCCTTTCTCTTACTTATTTTTTCACAATAATAGGCCTATAGAAGTGAGGATGAAGATGCATGGATACCGTTGCAATGGCGTGCCATTGTTAGACCATTTCATTCGTTAGATTTTCATAACTCGTCAAGCGTCGGTAGCTATCCGAGAGGATTAAAGCAGCTCGCGGGTAGAAAATGATGAAGTTTTGGGGATGGTACACATCCATTTTCACGTTTTTGCCTATTTTATTTCGCAATTGAGTCGTGACGAGAATCCTGAGCCTGAGGCTTAGCGCAATCTTCTCCGGCGATTCATTCCATTTGTTTGCCTCACTCACGATCCATCCCTCCCTGAATTTTTCCCATTGCTTCGGGATGAGCTAGTCGGAAGTTAAAATTATCGATCTTTTCTCCAATTTCATGGATTTCCATGTCCACTTTACGCTTTCCGATAATCCGTGAGCGTATTCTATCGAGGAAATGGCGTCAGTGGCATCTCGTGGAAACTTTTTGCATGCGAATAAAATCTGGCCCACCATTTTTCGATGTATCCTTTCAATTTACAGGAAAACTTGCGACCAAAATTAGAGATATTTTTTTATCTCTTTGGGATAGGGATCTTTTAAAGGAATAGCGGAAAAACTTTTGATTTGCAAAATTAGTCTTGTTCGTTTATTTAGATTCCTCCCGTGTGATTTCTACCCTCACCCATCCATTGAAACCTCCTGGTTAAATGAGTAAGTGATGATTGCATGATTTTCCTTACGAAATGAAAGAAAAGGTCCTTGTTTGTTAATATTTGGTTTGAATGAGAGTGAAAAAAAAACATTGGAAATGGCGATCACCCCGCCAAGATGTCCTGAATCTTGTCCTGAATTAATGCCAATTTTCTCCGTGATGCCACCTGGAAAAACTATTTTGCGTGGTATTGATTTTGTATCCTATTTTCCCAACTTTCTCTTCGCTAAATTATATGGCATCTCCTTTGCCTAGTCTTCATATGTTCAGTAATAATTACGCTCCATTTACAGAGGAAATGGCGAATTACTTCACTTCGAATCGATCCCAACCTTAGCGAGAGCTGTCTATATAAATTCTTCTCCATTGGTACATTATCTCGGATTTCAAATATCCTATGCAATGTAGATAGTATTTCTGATTGAATTTGAGGATCACCTATTCTTCGTTCCTTGTGTTTTACCAATGGTATCATTAATGCTCTCCGTTCCATCATTACTGCTCATTATTGTTTTGTAACTGCAGGTTTGTCATAGGCTAAAACTTTGTTTAGTGGTAATTTTGTATTATATTTCTTTCTATTTTAAAGCTCGTGAGGATTTTTCTTAAGTTACATGTATAGCAAAAGAATAGGTAAATAATAGTACAATTTCACCTTATTATATTTTAGCAGTGTGCTAAGAATGCAATCGTCAATATGGAACGGTGGTTTAGGAAGCTTTAATTTGCAATAACATCTCCGAGAGAGAGTATGTTGATCCTTGCTGTTTCCATGGCAGTAGTGACGTAATAAACTGAGTAATGTTGGTGACCACTTAGATATTTCTCCACGTTTTCATAACTCACACAAATAATACTTCAGTGGACTGGACAAGTTTGGGAAAAGCAATGTGTTTGTTTTTCGAATGAAGCATTAGTCAGCAATGACTTTTATAAAAAATAATAATGCACATAGCGTGAGTTTCGGTAATATATCAAAGTTGAGTCGTCATTCTTGGGCAAAAAATAGCAGGTACTTTCTCATTGCCAGAATAAAAGCAAACGTATCCATGCCACAAATTTCCCTCGGCTTAATGAGAAGTCGTGTTTTTGATAAAAAGGCTTATTTATCAGGTGTCAAAAAGTGTAATACAATGTTTAGTGCATGCCTTATGGTGGTGTTCCACGAATAATTGTCCATGCTTGCCTATGCACTGTTTATTTTGTCACGCTATGAATATCGCCTCAAAGATTCACGTTTGCGTCATGCTTAAAATGTGCGTATTCACTTCAAGAGTTTCCTTGATAATATTTGTGTGGACAAATCTGTGATGAACAGAAATTGAACGTGCTTCGAATGCTATCGCGTGCTTATGAGATAATATTTTACGCAATTATGACTGAATTTCCTAATGTTTTGAACGTAGTAGTTGTTTTTTTTTTTAAGAAAAACCAAGTATTCAATAATGGGGCTATATTTTCAGCCATTTTTATCGATGATTGTGACAACTTTCAAATTCTCTGACTGAATTCTCCCGTTAAAATTTAGACGGGTACGTTGAAATTTATAATCTCACCAAATATTGATGCAGCAACTTTCCCTATTTATCACCTTGTAGTGCCTTGATGCTCTCAGTATTGATAGCATGTCTTTTTTTCATTACCCTCATCTGTTATTTTAAAAAAACGTGTAAAAAGCAACGGGTCTCATTCATAATAATTTCTCAGGTGTTAACGTTCAAATAAACTCTATAATTACCGAAAATATACTTCGAGTTAAGTTCAAATAGATCGCTACCTCATCATGCCGGAGTAATTAGTGAAGTACGCTCGGTAATGTCTGACTAAATTTCCTCGTCTTGTGTTGGTGGAGTAATCTTATGGAATGTTTTCTTTTTTAGTTAGCTGGGAATTTCTCGCATGCTGTGCGGAGTTAAAAAGAGATTAGTATTAGGGTTCAGAAAATGAGGCTGGTGACGGAAGGCATGCATAATGCATATGGCGTACGGCTCTTTCTTAAGAAATTAAGGTGCGTGCCAGGTTATGCATAAAGATTTGGTCGCAGTGGCGGTCCCTCTCTGCCATCCTCTTTTCACCACTACATTTTCACTTCATCATACAACAAAATGTAATGAATGCCGTCTTTTATTGCAATTGAAGGAATAATAACTCCACAGTCGTTATGTATTTTAACTGAGGGTAATTGGTTTAAATTAAAAAGAAAGAGTTGAAAGATTGAATTAAAAAGATTGGGTTTCATTTCGCAAACATTTTCATGTGAAATTTGAAACCTAGGCGCGTTGCATTTCATACTGAATTGGTGGGTGGGAAATTCATCCATTTAAAAGGTGTAATATCATAGGAATATGTATAATGTTTGACCTCCATAGTATGAATTCCTCCGTTTCAACGGGAATTTTGAAGCGCATATCGCATCACCTCTAGATTGCTTTATCCAAGCATCGCATTGCATGAATATAAAAGATATTGTGACGTCTATTGATGAAAATGCTTTTTTCATTGAGGGAAACAGTGACTTGATACCGGAAGGAAGATAGGTTAACATGTTGTGAGGTAATTTGATATTTCATTACTAATGTGGAACTAAATATTTATTGCTTTCCGATATATTTACGGTAGGCATGACTATTGTTGATCATGATGCTTATCTTGGGTAGCCCAGAAAGCAGAGTCCATGGTTACTAATCGGGGGGCCCTTGGTTCAATTCCAGGGGCATTTCCTGGGGACATCGGGCATCCTTAATGAGGATCTTCTAGTTGCGACAAGTCCCAGGGAAAGGAACTTGGGCGTGCACCTCTGAATGCGTGATATTCACGCGCTTGTAGCTTAGTTCGGGGTCAGCTCTACCTTCACCTATCCATTGAAACAACCTGGTTGAATAGGGTAGTTTCCTTCAAAAAAGAAAACGAAATGCATTGATTGCGATTCTTTACCCACCATTAGTGTATTCATAATATACAAATTATTTGGTTTTAGAAATCCTAGTTTAGATTAAAGCCCTGTACACACGGCGACATTTCTGGCACCATAGATGGCGTGAAATACTGTGCCAAATCTTGCCGGATGGCCTGGCGGCAATCGATGGCGCAGTGCCTGCAAGCAATGTGTACACACGAAGCCCTCACCTGTGCCAGTGGTGGAAACAGTTGAGCCCGAGTGACCGCAGTTCTTCCAAAATGGCTGATATTCGAGACGTTCAGGATGTGTTAGGAGTAATAGCAGTGGTCGAAGCAGTGAGAGTGGTTAGGAGAGAAAGAAATAAAAGGTGGAGGAATAGAAGGTGGTGGACGAGGCCGTGGATACAGCGGAGAGATGAGGGTGGAAATGAGATTCACAGTATGCTGTGCAATGAGTTGCGAGTGGAGGACCCTGAATCGTACCGACAATATTTAAGAATGGACGAAGGGACTTTCAGGAAACTTTTAGCACTCGTGGAAACTGCGATATCAAAGCGGAGCACTAATATGCGAGAGAGCATATCCGCTGAAAGAAGGTAAGGGAAATAATTTTTTATTTATGGTTATCATATTGTACATAATGGTTCAACCGAATGCAGCAAAATACATATTAATCATGTGACTTCTTTTTTACAATAATTTTCTTTAATATTTTAGGCTTGTATTAACACTGCGGTTTCTGGCCACTGGGGAGAATTACCGCAGCCTAACATTCGCGTTTAGAATCCCAACTTCTACAATTGCGCATCCCCGAAGTTTGCACAGCTATTTATCTTCAAAGACTTCGTGACCGTGTTTTTATGCATAGTCTAATCAAGATTTGCAATAATTTGTTTGTCTATAACAAAAAATAGGTGCTTTACACTTACCTGAAGGTCCTTTTGATGTATAAACTTTAATCTTTAAGTATTCTGTCCTCCCAACTTCTCTCTTCTCAAACAAAACACAGCGGAATTTCGCCAGATATTGCTGCCAGATCGCTTGGAAAATAGAACGTGTTCTAATCCTTACCAGGGCCAGCAAATTGTATGCGATTATCTCGCATACCAGCAGATGGCATGCGATGTCATTGTACACACGGAGAAATGTTCACCTTGCCACCACTTGCGCCATTTCCGGCGCCAGAAATGTCGCCGTGTGTACAGGGCTTAGTGGCAATGGTCAATTTTATCCTCATTTGAAAAAGGCCAGATTGGCGCCCAAGCGATGCCATTCCACGTGACGTCACAGGGACCTAATTTCTATACGAGTAGATAGGAGTTTTATATCGTCTGAGATTACCAGTGCATGCATGAGGCACAGACTTCAGGGAAACATCTCTTAATAATCACCTATTAAAACTGCCTATGGTCGGAAAGTTTCCCTCCTCTGATTATTATTATAGTATTCTACCGATTAAGGTAGGTTTCCATGGAGTACTAAAGAGGTGATCTGGGAGCCTCCCTTTCCTTCCAGCACTGCCTTCTTTAATTCACTGTAAGGCCTACTCTCTTTCAATCTATCTAAAAATCCTATTCTTTTCCTTCCCCTCCCTCGTTTCCCCAAATTTCTACCCTCTAGCACCATTTTCAACATCCCCTCACCGCTAACTGTAAGCACTAACTCCATCCATACCTTCTGTCTCCTCCGTATCTCATCTAAAAGCTGCCTCTCCTCGCCAACCATATCCAGCACTTCGTCGTTCCTTTTCCTCTCCGTCCATTTCACCCTCTCCATTCTTCTCCATACCCACATCTCGAATGCCTCCAATCTTCTCTCGTCTTCTTTCCTCAGTGTCCACGTTTCCGCACCGTAGAGAGCTACACTCCAAATCAAACTCTTCACTAACAAATATAGCAACAATTTTTTCAATGTTCGCAAAATTGCCTATTTTCAAGCGGCAAAATGTTTAAACAACGCCTCGGAATTGTTATAAACTAATTTTGCAATGTTTTAAACAATAGCTTTTTTTTTAAACAAATATAGCAACAATTGTTTTCAATGTTCGCAAAACTGCCTATTTTTAGCGGCAAAATGTTTGAACAACGCCTCGGAATTGTGATAAACAAATAAGGTATTAATAATCCTTATTTCAGCCAAGCAATACCAGTTAGCAGGGTACTCGGCTACCTGCTAGCATCCTGCGTCGTAGCAGCGCTCAAAGCCTCTCCCCAAGGTCGCCTCACTTTGCGGCAGCGGAAACCAGAACGACCTAACAGCGAGTTTTCCCAGCATTCATACTTAGCCATCGCGTTTTCGCGCGCTTGAAAATTTTCAGTTTTCATTTAACCGCGAAAAATAGATATCGTTATTGAAAAATCTAAAAGCGTGAAATTCGTACTCCAGGAGTAATAATCCTTCGATTTAGGCAATTAAAGAATTAATAGGAAACCACCCTATGAGTGAGTGATGATTGCATGATTATCCTTCATTCCTCCACCCTCCCATTTTCCCCGTCGTGAGTGCAGGGCGCCACCTGTGGTTTCCACAGTGAGCCTTCGTGGACTATATCTCCGGTGACTTCCTCAAAGGGAATGCGGAATCAACGGCTCTGGAAATGAACCTTTGCTCCGAAGAATCTTGCCTTCCCCCTCCGCCATCTCATCTCGGCCTTCAGTCACGGTGTCTCCCTGGCTACGACCCTTATCGAGTATTGAAGTGCTGTAAAATCTCGAATCGGTTTTTTCATTCACTTTTTTATTGCATTCGAATTTAAACGAGAGCACCGAATATCTATATGAAGTTAGAAACGTGCATATACGTTCTTATAAAATGAGCGTTTATAGTTTGCGGTTTTTACAAAGCTTCGAAGAAAATATATTTGATATCCATATGTAGATATATATAACATTTTAATAATAACGAATGAAGCATTTCGACTTGACGATATTCCGGCAGAGCTAATTAAAAATGCAGCAGAAACGACGTTGAGCCAGCCGAGAAAAATCATTAGTGAAATGTATTCTACTGGTGAGATACCAAAGGACGTCGACAGGAACATTATAATCCCAATTCCTGAGAGGAAAAGAGCGGAGAACTGCGAATATTTTAGGGCCGTAAGCCTTACTACAAATGTGTCCGAGATACTGACAAGGATTATCTATAGAAGAATAGAACGAAGAGCAGAATAGTAGTTGGATGAGGACCAAATTGGATTCAGAAAAAGCAAAAGCACCAGTGAGACTTAAGAACTAACGTTCTTGTTATTAAAAATATCGCATAGAAACTAACAATAGCTTCTAAATTAAATCCCATAATTATCCCCATTGCATCCAGCTTATCATTTTAAGCTAACTTTAACTTCATGCATTACATTGCTTCAGTTAACTTCTCATTTAAGCTCTGGTCGGTAATATTTGTTGGAGTCAATTATTTTTTCATAAATCTCTTTTCAAAATCCTCAGGTGGGACAGGTGATAATATTGAGGGTTAAAATACAGGGGGAAACCGTGTACAGTCGTTCTGTGCAACAGCTATTTTGTATAATGTATATTTTAATCTGTTAATGGTGTTCATGGATCCAATCGCTTTGAGGGCCATTTCCACCAGTTTATACTACTAGTTCCTCTTAAAATTAATTCAGAATACCGAGAAAGGTGTTGTTTTGAAATCAAGTGGAAAGGCAGAGATGCATATACACATAAACACTTTACTCTGTTTCTGGATATAATATAGGCTAGGCTTAGATTGCTTGAACAATTGAGAATGGATATATTTAGGAGCGACACAGAGAACATAATATTAGAGCCACACTATATATCCAGGTCCGATAGAAGCGATAAATTAAGAGAGATGTTTTGCCGAACGGATAGATATGGGAATTCGTTTTTCCCCCGAACCATAAAGGATTTGATGCACTGAATAGTAGAGGCCTTCACGTTGTAGAAATCCATCTTACTGATTTGTGAATGAAAAACTTTGCTGTTTCTACAATTTGGAACTTTATTTTCATGACTAGTTTCGATACACTGTATCATATTCATAGGACTATGAATATGATATAGTGTATCGAAACTAGTCAGGAAAATAAAGTTCCAAATTGTAGAAACAGCAAAGTTTTTCATTCACAAATCAGCATAATGGATTTAAATAAATGCTAGTCCCAACGTCTTTCGAGCACTTCATTTTTCTTTTTAGCTGTAAACGGCTGGTGTCCTAACACCCCCTGCCACACGCCTTTTAGGCGGATTGCGGGGTATGATGTCGATGTAGATGAATATAAATACTACTTTTTGGGCTCTCTCGTCGCAAATACAATGGGATAGCGAAGGAAGCGAGTGGACAAAGGAATCGGATGAGTGCAAGGGAAGAGGGTGAAGAAGAAGCGCCACACTCGGTGGCTTCGGGTAAAACACGTGACTACGCAGGGCGCAAGCGAACTCTGGCGAATTAAAATTGCAGCGAAATCCATTAACAGCCATTTTGCGCGGAAGCGGTGGCTCACGGGAAAAAATCTGCGGACCAGCCTCATCCAAGCCCAAAACCTTTCTCTACCAACGAAATATTTTTTTTTCCTCGTTGGTTCATGAAAATTTACCCAAGAGTCCACCGTGATGCGATTCCATTGTTGGCCAACACAGTTTATTATTGTTATTTTGCAACAGAAAAGGGCTTTGTTGTATCTTCCCTCGGACAGGGCCTGGATTTTAAAATAAAAAACAAAGTGCACGTGTGTTTTTTTATGCGTATAGAGGGAAGAAAGGTGTCTATAAAGCAAACAAAAGCACCTCCGCGTCAATCAACAGAGGCCTGCGGGGAATACTGGGCGCAGGTAGCGGAAAAATTATTTTGAAAATATTTGTTAAAAAAAACTAAGTTTCCTTCAATAAAATCTTTTTATGTTTGGATACAAGCCCCGTGTCAAATTCAGTGTGCTTATGTATTTAAGAAATGAAGGCAATGATTTTTATTTATAAACGTCGCGGCTTCCATTATTAAGTTATTTCAGGTTGGTGTGCTTTCTGCACCAAAGAATTCGAATGCTCGGGTTTTATTCACGTTCCATATTCTAATGCCGGGCTTTAATTATACACAGAGCTGTTCAATTTTTCTCTACATAATTATTCGCATGCATTTCCTGAGAACTCAAAGTAACCAGGCGTAAATAATTAAGTTACTGCGTATGAAACTGTGTTTATAACTTATGTGTATGCATTGTTGACACCGGCGATGTATGTCTTAATATTTGTATCCTTGGTCCATATTTTGAACTTCTGTGATCCCTAAGTTACTCCACTAACGTATTTTAGATGAGGCTAATGATTGGTATGATCCAACAATCACATCACAAACCACGCATCAGTTGTGAAATTGATGTTAGAGGAACTTCGCCAACGAGTCCTACCTCTCAATAGAAAAAACGTTCATGAATTTACATCAATACAGATGAAGGAGTTGATATACGGTTAGAAGTGGAGTGAACTCGCAATCGCACCTGCCACAGAAATTCTTTATCCGCTCTCTATTACTACTATTATAAAAGTTTCCAAGAGTCTAGTGAAACAGTTGATCTAGTGTGGAAGGACCTCAAATGAAAATTGAAGGAGAGGTGTTTGTTCGCACTCGTCTGGCCGTATCTTAAATACGCAGCGACTCTATTGAATTCAGCGCATAAAGATGGAATCGATGAACGAAAGCGTGAACGAGATTACAACCATCAAATCCTCCCTTATCATGTGCTTATGCGTCTGGTTGATGCTTAGCGAAAGATAAACTGCTCTGAGGAGGTGTATAGCAAGGTTGAGACGCGTCGGTAAAGGATTGAAAATGACGGAAATATTACTTAAAAACTTCACTAGTTATGCATAATTAAGAAAATATTTCAGTAGTGTAAGAAAAACTAAAATAAAAAATCATAGTAATGATTCTTCAATGCCAAAATTGCGAGTTATTCTTCCCTTTAGATTATAAAATTAATTTGAAACTTTATTAGGAATTACTTATCTTAAATTTAATGATCTGAATAGCCACTTAGGGGATTAGAATCGCCTTCTCATTTAGGAAATTTGAAAATTTCCTATATCGCATCGCACTTCAGGCAAAATTTCATGAGAATTAATAGTTTTCCAAGCCACTCCGCCGTAAACCATGTTTAGGTTAAAATATGGTGCAAATCAATAGTTCTCTAGAAGTACTTCAATTCTTGGTAATGCAAAATTACAGTAATAAATCCGAAATATTGGTGTAACCTATTTATGTGTAAGTCCACCTCGCAGCGTGCTTTTTCCTGGTGCACACCGTTACGCTTTGTAAAAAAATTGGCTGGCATCCACGATAGATAGGATAATCACGCGCGTGCCCGTGTTCTTTCGCTAATTCGTAGGCACGTGACGTGCTCGCCGTGCACGAAATGCACGCGAGTGAAGCGCCGCCGCCGTCCACGAGGAAATGAATCCGAACGGTGAAAAAAATGAAGTACGCGCCTCGTTAGGTTCCGGAGTCGCGGCGCGTCAGTCTGCCTCTGTCCTTCGCTAATGACGTTCGCTTTGCATGCCCGAGACTCGGGTCCCCTCGTCCCGGGGACGTCCACGCGCCCCGCCCGCCAAAATGCATAGCTACGCGTGCTTCCCCTTTTACCCGCCTCTTCGGTTTCATTAGCGACGCGTGACCGAAAACATTACCGTGTGGCTCCAGTTTCTTATTTAGGATAACCCTAATTATGCGTAAATAGATAAAATATCGCTGAAATAGCTGCGCGAAGCCAAAACCTCATACTAACATTGAAGCTCTAGCATCAGTATCTGCTATTACGAGAAATAGATTTTATGATCAAATGTTATTTAGTATTCATATACAGACATTTCTCATTTCTCGTGAACATTCATTTCAATGGAAATGAAATTTCCAAAGGATATTAAATTGAAAATAAACAATACTCAGCGTCGTCAGTCAATTAGACCACATGAGTTTGAAGTTTTCAGTTTCATATCTTCGTTTCATTTTCGCTCCTTGGACATTGGATTCAATTGCTCATTCACTCCAAGGACTCGACGTATGTACGGTGATCTTATTTCTATGTTTACTCCGAAATCGACGCTCTCCATTAGAAATTTTCCCTCTTGGTGACTTCATCAGTCAGTTATGGGAGTGAGAAGTTCAAAAAGTAAAACTCAAAGACAAAATAACATAAGAAATAAAAGAACATAAATGTTTGATCTTTATTTCCTTGATAGACTTGATGGATACAATTAATTTAAAATGATGCAGAAAAAGTATTTTTGATTCCACAGGAGAATACTAGGTAATAATAGGAGTTTATACATCTGGAAAATCGAACAAACATTTTATTTCCATCGGTACAAAGATGCATACTTCTCTGTGCTGTTGCATTGTGAAAGTCACCGTTTTCTTCCAATCGAATGATTTAGGTAAGTAGATTTGAAGAGGTCCTTGCCGCCGAATACGTGACTGCGCGTTCCCTGTTCGGTTTCATTTGCGAAGTGTGGCCAACAAAATGCACCATTTTGCAGGGGTGCCTCTTTGGCGGGGACGTGGCCTCAGAGTAAATACCGTGAATATCGACATGAATGGACGACATGTATATAATACGTTTCAAATAAGCCTTAAACGTGATGCCAATAACTGTGCATGATGTCCACTATGCGGAGAGAGACGGAACCGTTGTTGCTTGGTCATGATCGTTGGTTGTAAACCCACGAATAATTCGAAGGAGGACTCTTCATTCGGTCGCTGAAAGAGCTGACACCCACCACGCATAGAAATTAGTCTTAATAGAAATTTCCACGCGCGACGCGGATGGTAGGTAGAATTTTACCGTGGATTACGCTATGAATTACATCTACAAACTTATATTTACATTCACGGTAACATCCATCTAAGCATCGTCTTCGTAAATTTAGGAAATTATTGCAAAGTTAGGGAATAAGTGGATCTCTGCCGTTCAAACGGCGCGAGTGAAGTGTCAGCATCAATCAAGGTTCAACCTTCTCTCCCTGCAATGCCCTTGACCATCCTGTCATTACTTTCTTCGCTTGTGATCGGAAGAGCAGCATTTGAAACGATAGTGACGTTCCACCGGGCGGCGAGCCGATCGGTTGGCTCGCGGCGGAATCTTTGAGTTCTCAGTGTAACGACTCGCTTACTGTCGGATTTCTACATTCGCTGGTATATATACACACGAACACTCGAGTTGGCTGCGTTGTTACCCAAAGTGAAAGCCCACAGTTAAGCCGTCAGCGTCGAAACTATTATGACGTGTGGAAAAAGTTAGCAAATGAGTTATTATTGAAGTATTCTGCAACTGTGGTTAAGGTTGGTTTCATGGAGAATTTTTCCGACCTCCCAAGCGTGTATCTCCTCCAACTTACAAATAGAGTTAACTCTTCAATAAGGTCCTGAATAAGGAATACTTTCCACTAAAAGCATCTACATCTACATAATACCCTGCGAGCCACCTCTTCGGCAGGGAGTGACAAATCACCAACATGCAGCATGCAAGAAGACCGCCATATGCACACTGCACGGTCATAAAAGTATTACGCACACTAGAAAAATATACATGCTTATTCACAAAAAATTGCTAATGGTTAGTAATTCCTAGAGCAAATACATGCTAGGTTAGAACTATGAATAAACATGCAATGAGTGATCCTAGCGAGCGGCGCCATTAATCCTATCAATTGAGACAACGTTGCTATCTTTAATAGTACGAGGGAAGAATGACATTTTAAAAGGTAAAGCATATCAGGTACCTTTCATTATTAATGAGTATTCAACCTAATGGAAGTGAAAAATCAAGTAAATAACAGGAAAACAAACAATTTCGTCAATCAGCTCGTCAAGTGATCTCGCATTTTGCTACTTGTATCTTGGTCGAATGCGCAGAAGGCGAAAACCATTATTGTTTGCGTTCACATCGAGTATGCGATTTCCGCACCATGCGATATTGCTTCACTTTATCGAGGGTCTTGTACGGTGCAAGTTTGAGTCAATGATCATCAATGCGAATGTGAGAGTTAATTTCTTGTAGTAGAAGCACCATATGAAAAGGAGTAGATTCTACGGTAATATTAATGAATTTGATTCATTTAAATTAGTTAATGTTAAATAAATGAATGATGACCATCCGTGGTATTTAAGTGAACAGCTTACCCTGAATAAATTTTTTTTTAAATATTTGCTCAATCATTCTTAAAAATCGATGCTAAAATGTAATGAATCTTGTTAGAATGATTTCTCCAAATTCCTGTATTCCAACCCGAAACGTAATGATTTTTTTACTTAGAATGGCAAAGAAATTCTTTATCTTGTTCTGTTACCCTCTACACAGTTTCATGAACGGCAATATCACAATATTGGTATTATAGTGTGATTGCACATAAATGTGAACATACCTTAATTATTGTTTTTATTAACGTGGTTGAGGAAATAAGGCTATTTTTACGTGTTTTTGGTACATATATTGTTCAGGAATTTTTCGTTCAAAACAATGGTGTGTCCAAGTTCAAATTCCCAGGAAACATCTCTTCTGGCCTTCGTTCTCGGATGGTGAGTGACGTCATCGTAAAACATTTGTCGCCCTGACAATTTGGGATGGCAAAAACCTAAATACTCATCTGTGTTCATTAAATCGCTGCTTAAAAATATTGGCGAGCTAGGAAAAGGGTCGCGAATCGAATTCCCTCTCTATTTGATATTCACGGCGGCCTTAGAATACCTCTTACTTACCTTCCTCTCTCTCTCTCTCTTCATGCGAGCCGCGCAAATATTTACGTTCTCTTAATTGGCGGTCATACGATGAGCAAACATTTCCCTAAAGAGGCAATTCATCTCGATCTAGGGGAGGCAAACATTGCGACCTCATTGCGCGTAATGAATTCCGAATTTTTCTGACCTTCGATCACCGATTCAATAGCAAATAATAGTGTTCCCAATCAGCTTGATTGGATATATTCGAATAGCGTTCTAACAATTGTAATAACGGAAGTAATTTCGTATTTAGACCCACGCATTCCATTTTGTCGTAAATTTGTGCCCAAAAGTTATTGGAAGGCTGATTGTCGAGAACGAAACATTTAAGCACTGGGGAGGCTGAGACATAAGAAGTGACAGATTATGCCCAAAAAAGAGAGATTTTCTAGCAAGTGTAACTTTGTTGCCGTGTCCATGTTTTGACTATCCATGTTCACACAAACCACCACTTATTTTTTAATTTGGCCGTGTTTTAACAATCGTGCTTCACCTTTCACAAAACTCGAATTCCGTGAAAATGGCACAGGTCAAAAAAAATTTTTAGTTGAAAACGTTTTTATTTTAATAGCTGATCTTTATAAATTTTGATGTGCCGAATCCAAACCTGGCCTTAGTTTTTTTGTATCACCCATAGTTTCCAAGCAATATGTATTTAATATTTAGTCTAATTTACCCTATACGGCATACAGAGAAATCAATGAAACACTGTGTTACATCATAAAACTGTTTGTATTTACTGTTCACTACATCGAGATAGAATTGTTTGTATTTACTACAGCGTGATGATACAGGGTTCACTTGTCAACTGGAATTAGTCTACATTTTCTTTCCCTATTTTCCTTGAAGCTTCTTGTGTCGCTTTTTCTGCGATGAATCGCTTGCTGAACCTCTCGGTGAAGTACCAACAGTAATCCCCATTATATTCGTTCATTACACCTACTTTTTCAATTTTATTATAACTATAAAAAAGCTGTTAAATTCTAAAAATATTGCTTGATTTCATAAATGTAACTGTAAAATGTGAATAAATGGTGGGTGATACAACTTTAAAACCATCATATTTGGATTCAGCAGCTCTAAAAACATGAGATAAAGGTATTTTCAGCAAAAAAAGTTTTTTTCATTTTTGGCCTGTGTTATCGGCAGAAGATTGGCGAGAGCCTTAGCTAAGATCAAATGATCAATCGCGTATTTTTGCCGAAATTGGAAAATCAAATGCTTCCGTCGTTCTTCCGTGACCTCAAAACAATCCGTGTGTTTATTCTCTTCTCTTTGGATTGGCGTTTGACCTCCGGTCGCTAAGAGAGGGCGCTGTCATTCTCATCCCTCTTGATTATAAAAAATGCCGTTTTCACCCAAGTTCGCCATCCGCTGGTCGCCACCATCCGCCATGTTTCTTCCACATCCCCTCTGTTGAAGGGAACGACTCTTTTCGGATTCCAATGACGCGTCGCGATTCACCTTTTTTAGCGCTAGTATTCCGTGAAAATTATGGATAAAAGAATAATAAAGGCGTGATTTAAGATAAATCATTACGTATCCATGGTCAAAAGGGAAATTCGTACTTTTCCATCGGGTCATGATGTCGCTGTTTCGGCAACTCAAGCCAATCCGAGTGTTTGTATCACGATTTGAATTTCACCTTGAATGCTATTGGCCAGATACTTGTGAAGGAATGGGTAAATAACCAGTGCATACGGTATTGGTAGGAAGAAATCCACCACAATATATAATAATTACCTAAATGATGGCTTTTTTCTGAGTTCGGTCATTTTCTCCTAGTTCAACCTTATGTGTACATGGATAACAGAAAAATTTGACGCATGAAAACTCAAAGAATTAGAAGGTCATTTTTGTCGCCTGAATGAAGATATTATCTTTTTTTTTAAGGAATAAATATTTGTGAACATCATCGGCATCCAAGACAATTTCCAACAAAGTACCTGTCACCGTTGCAGAGCTAGAATTGATAAATCATTGATTGAATAACCGTATCCGTCATTAATGCACCAGCCTTCATTCATGTTAAGATTCTAATGTAATTGTCTCATTGCATTAGTCCTGTGCTGCAAATAAACGGACGCAAAGGTACAAAACAATGAAACTAAGTAGATGAGGACCAGGTCCGTCTCGTTGAGCCATGACGTCGCCACTTTTCGCGCGTTTTTATCTGTTTTCAAAAATGTTTGCAGCGTGAACATGAGTGACCCGTTTTTTTCAATATTTTCAGCACAGTATTTGCAATCATTGAACAGTAATGAAAAGACAAGAACTATGTGCAATGTACCATCACGGAAGTTCATTTCGGTCAGCTGCACGGATTATAGATCGTTCTCCATGACATTAGGATCGCTTTGCCAGTCAGCGAATGTCGACTTTCGTAAACCTATTGAAATACAAGAGGGTAGTTGCCTTCACCAAAGAAAACGAAAAGCATTGATTGCGATTCGTTACCCACCATTAGTGTATTCATTATATACAAAGTATTTGGTTTTAGAAATCCCAGTTTAGACGTATGGCAATGGTCAATTTTTAGCCGCATTTGAAAAAGGCCAGATTGGCGCCCATGCAATGCCTCTCCACGTGACGTCACAGGGACCTAGTTTCTATGCGAGTAGATAGGAGTTTTAAATTGTCTGAGATTACCAATGCATGCATGAGGCACAGAGCTCAGGGAAACATCTCTTAATAATCACCAATTAAAACTGCCAATGGTCAGAAAGTTCCCTTCGTTTGATAGGGGAATAATAATCCTTATTTAAGCCAAGCGCTACCTGCTAACAGGGTACTCCGCTACCTGCTAGCAGCCTGCATCTCAGCGGCACACATATTCTAACCCCAAGGTCACCTCACTCGGCGGCAACGGGAACCAGAATGTCGTCACACGGGATTTTCCCATCATTCATACTTAGCCGTCGCGTTTTCGCGCGCTTGAAAATGTTCACTTTTCATTTAATCGCGAAAAATAGATATCGTCATTTAAAAATCTAAAAGCGTGAAATGCGTGCTCCAGGAGTAATACTCTTTCGATGTAGGCAACAAAAAAATAATAGAAAACCACCCTATTGTGATGGCCTACCGGAGTATTATGTTTTGTAGTGTTCGTCGTGCGAGGCCTCATGGAAATTATTCCTCGAAGGCGAGTCTAGAAGTTTCCTCTCGTCCCCTACCGATCAGCTATTAGTGGTACACAAAGCACGAATAGCGGAGGGGGTCATTCGGTTGGATCCGAACCCGCATTCTGATTCGCTTGCATCGCATCACTTCGGTGGCAAAGGGATTCACCCCGTTTATTTCGAATCACTCCACAACTGCAGTGTCGAAGGAGGATAAAAAAATTGAACGAAGCAAAAGTGGAGAGAGATAGGGAGTGGCGCGTGCATTTCGGTCTGGTTCGAGCACTAATTAGCAGTCGTAATCCGCGGGAGTGATCCATTCAAAAGCCTCTCGAGTGTTTTTTAGGCGGGAGTGCAGCGGTCGAACTGTGGAGACGCATTCCCACGATGCAGACTGCAGGGCGGCGGGTTGTTGTGGGGGAATTGGCGGGGCATCCACGAGAACGCTTTCAATGCCAGCGATTGTGAGAGCGGCAGACTGCGCGGCGACAGATCGAACGTGAAAGCACTCGTATCGATCGATGCATCGTATCGAAGAGTGAGATGTCTTGATGCCATGGATTTGAGAAGACTCGAGATCGCTACGCTATGCGCTAAAATTTTAGACATTTTAATGCATTAGACCTTTTAATGGGTTCTATTGTGATGAGTCTGAATCATGATTGATTTATCTTGGATGCTATTTTCGTAATAATTAGTACGATTTAAAATATGGAAGATCGATGGTATTAGTATTTCCAATGGGCCAATATCTGAGAAGTCTTAATAAAAAACGCGAATCAAGAGGCCTGTAATTCTATACGGCAGGTGACAATTGACATAAGCTGTTGATAGTAAAAGTCAGGGGCGCAGCTAAGAACTAAGGCTGGGGAGGTTTCATACGCAACTAATACTTAGGTGTGGGGGGTTATGCATACCCGCCAGGGTAATCGGGATTTGCGGGGGCCCTCCTCCAAAAAATTTTAGAGATTAATGGTTCAAAATGGCGAGTTTTACGGTTTTCTGAGGGATATTAGATTAATCCTAACACTATTCTATAAGTAATCCTAATCCAATTAAGAAAAATGGACTAAACATAAATATTTCTCTGACCTCTGGGGGTGGGGGGGGTTTATCCCCCAAACTCCCCCCCCACTCGCTGCGCCATTGGTAAAAGTGAATAAAGGTTTCGGTACCATGTAGACCCTAAGGACACCTAAATGCAGTACTTAAAGTTATCAGTTATAGTTGCTGTATTATATATATATTGAGGTTACATATGGTGGAAATAGAGAGGCAGAGAGTTTAGCGGAATACTATGGAGTGCTATTTGACTGAGGCAGACTGTACTGGTTTGCTATTGGGCGCTTTGATGTGAACTGGAGTTGGCATCAACGAAGTGGGATCTCGCCTTCGACTGTGGGGGAGTAGAATGAAGCGGTGTGGCGATAGATGGAACTTGTAATGGCGTGTATTGTTGGATACATCTTTTCACGGGACGAGACAAATGTGATGCGTTTAAAGAATGGGAGATCGATATAATTGGTGGAGTTTTATATAGATTTTCAGTTAAATAAATGGGCAATATGACATGTGGACTTATGAATGTAAGATTTTAAAAGATTAAATAAAACTCTACGAAAGGAAAAGTCATTCAACGAGGTTTGGTTGGGTATTAGTGGAGGTTGAGCCACCTTGTGAATGAAACAAATTGAGAGTAGGGGGGGGGGGGGAGCTGTTCTATTCGATGAACCGCCTCACAACTAGGGGTTCTTTCTTAAGGGTGCTCAAAGCCATCCAGCGTTTGAACCCCGGATACTCAGGTAAGCGCATATTAAGCGCTTTTATCCTATATGGTTTTAAGTGGCACAAACTAGAAAGCATTGCAAAACGATTAAAATCTATGGGGTACTTTGGGATTATTTTGCGATATTTCTTGTGTGAAATTCATCTCTTTTCAGCCTAGCTCTGGGAAACATACGTGGTTGATACATCACCACAACAAAATGGAGGGCTGCCGAATGCCAACATTGGAATTGCAGGACAACAAATGAATGAGCATCACCGCTTAGTCGATGTTCAGAACTTCACGGAAAAGTTTCACCTCCGTATTATCTTTTAATCAACGTGCAGAGTAACTTATTCATAGACATCTCCATAGTCTATTCCCTTGTTGGCCAGGTCTCATCTGCATTTTGAAACGCTGTAATCAGTTCTAAGGGACGAGTTTTCTGTTCCATCGCATTTCGCCTCTTCCCTTTGATTATCTTTCAAGGCCTCGCGTACATTCATTGGCAGACTTTCTCCGTCTCGTCGGGAAACTTTTCGAATCCAGCGGAATTGAAAGAGTAATTTCGCCTCCATGCAGGGACCCAACTAGGAGGGAAGGCGAACGGAATATAAGCATTGATTTGTAGTTTCACTGCTATCCGTCTTTATCTTACGCTTTGGCGTCTACTTACCTGCAACACGCTTTCTTTCTTTCGTTCATTCTTACCTACTGCTCAGCATATCTGACTTAACTTCGTGGAACCGAGGTATGGGATAAAAACATTTACTTTGTTCGTTCCGCACTGACAATTTATTACTGGCCATGGATTCAATACTTGTTCCACTGTCAAGGGTAGGAATATGGTTTTATGGATATCTTAGATTTATATAGATATATACGATAGAAAAACATTGAAAATTGTTTGTGCGCGAAATCAAGGCCTTAGCAAATTGCCAATGTACGTAGGACGAAGAACCGTAAGTAATTGTATATTATAATTTTCATTTGCTTACCAATTTTAAACGATCCTCATGAGTGCCTTTCAGATATGCCGCAACATTTTATTGTAATAGTATTTTAATGAGGAGCATTTCGATAATTCACTGATTACAAAATACAATAATATAAACTTTTTAGCAATAATTTAACAGAATGTGTGAATTTCACTCGTCTTTGAGTTGATATGAGTTGAGCGCTTCCCACACCTTTTTTAAATAAATATTGTGGTTGAGTCACTGAGTGATCGAATATTATTAAAGGTATTTGAAGGATTTTTGAGTCAACCTTGTTTTTTTTTGTAATTTGTCTTCACATTATATCAGTGCAAGAAATGGAATTTTTGCAAGAGTTACTCTCTCAAATTTACCATCGAAAATGTACAAAATGTATGCATATCAATTGTTGTGTTGATCCCTTAGGAAGTCATACTCGTCATTTCAATTCTACATTGCGCACAACTTATTTCGTTGTATTGAAAGAAAATGTATTAATTTTATTTGCTTTAGACCAATATCTTCTATTTCAATGCATTTGCGATCGGCCGATCCCCAAGGTGAATAATTACTCCGGCATGGACATTTAAAGGGTGTTTATAAACGTCCTCTGGAGGCTAAATAAAGATGCTTTTTGAGTGACTCTTGTAGGCGTACTGAAGCACTTTATTTCCAGCGCCAGGAGGTGTGCATGTTGTACGCGTGAACGCCCGCTTTGGGAGGGAGAGGAAGCGCACCGCAAGACTTGTTGAAACGCTTTACTAGCAAGGAAGAAGGCGAATTGAAGAGCCTATTCCCCTTACTGGAGTGTACTCAATCGCTTTGTGAGACAGGACAATAATATCGTTTTAATTCCCCTTAAATACGCATTACAGCACCTTCTTAATGGCACCGATTCAAGACCTTTTACGTTTCACCTTGCCGCATCTTGCAAAGATTAACATTTAAAGGCGAATTATTTCAGTAATTCGCCATTTAAGACGCCATTGATCCTTTGTTTGATAAAAAGACTTTAACGTCCCTTAATATTAATCAACTATTTCTAAAGTTTCCAAGTTGAAGGTTTTCAAAATTTCCTGTTCTTTTGCGATTTATTATTGGGTAGGAATCCGAGTGGAGGCTTTCTTTTTTTATAGCTTAGGAAAAAATGGGGTAAAATCCACAACAACGTATTAATATAATTTAGGGAGCCTCCTATGAGTCTCGTCGACGTTTCTGAAATCGTGAAGTCAGACTGAATCTAACTTTGTGAGAGTAGCAATCCTTTGTGGTCGAGCTGCGATTATGAGGCGTCCGTCCATTTCTCTCTCACATCAAGTTTCAACGACCCTTTCAAGCGAGAGAATTGAGTGGCAGAATTGGAATGCTGGAAGGATATGAAACAACCCGTAAACGTGGCGAACACGGGAACTCAAGGAGATATATATATATATATATATATATGTGTGTGTGTAAGTGTGCTCTCGCACTGTGGGACCTCAAAGAAGGTGAGCCTCGGAAACACAAGAGCAGTGCACGCCATAGCCCCACACCACACCATAATATTATTCCCCTTCCATTCTGAAATAACGCGCCACGTTCAAAAGAACACTTCGATGTGGTGTGAGCCGTCTTCTGAAAAATATGAGAGCCCAGGAACGAGAGGTACCCACGCGGTGTAAAAGGAGTAATTTCTTCGAGGAAAAAGTTGCAATTTCACCAGGTGTGTGTTCCGGAGGAAAAGGCCGTATAAGAGGGGACAAAGAGGAAGTGGCCACCGTAATTTTGGAGGAATTTGTAAAAAGGATTCGTGCAGCACTTTCGGGACGCTTGGTGTACAAAGGGAATGGAAGAGTAATTTTGGAAATGACGTCAGGGGGCGCCTTGAAGAAATGGGAGCGACGTAATGACGAGGGAAAGGTAACAAATCATGCGACGCTCGGGAGAGTGAGGAAATGCTGGCACAGCGAAAACTATTTTACTGTGGATGGCAGTTCTGCCGAAAAGAAAGACATCGTGCAACGCACTTCAGCAGGTCCAAGGGGAGGTAATTATACCACTCATACTCCTTCTAGGCTCCAATTGTTTTTTATAATATCGTAACGAACTGATATTTAAGAAACCTTTTTAATTCATGTAGCTTAAAAAAATTCATAAATTTTGTTTCAGAGAAGATATACATTCGAACCCATATTTGGTGATATAGTGGTTTATTAAGTGATAACCTACCTGACGCAAGTTAAGAAATTCAAAAGAAGGGGAAGCGTGGTGGAAGGATGGTGGATTGTTTACCAAGTGTTGTAGGTTTATGTGGTTTTAGGAAATATCAATGTGGCACAGGTGTACACTAAAGGGTGGTGTATACTATAAGGTGTATACTAAAACCGGGACTAATTCGCAAATTATCGATTTCAAAACCTTCGTTATTTTTTCAGGTTCATGATTTTAGAAGCATCTCCAAAGTTGTCTCCATATATTATTCGGATTTAAAGGAATAACTTAATATATTTGATTATTTAAGTCGTAAGAGAGTGTACCAAATTGTATAGCAAAGTTGTGAATTTAATTCATGCAGCAGAAATTAAATTGATTAATTCCAATTAGATTTATTCTCTCATATGAAATATTCACGTGAAATCATTATACATTTAATAAATATTCTTATGAAATTTCATTATAAAATCTACTGTTGTTACGAATATGAAATGCTAGTTTTACGCATCTGACGTGAGTGCAATGGGTGCATTTCTACACTTTCTCCGTATTGATTGTGCATTTCATATCGGTTGCTTTAAGTCAAAGAAAAGACGTCAACGGAGTCAACTCCTTTCCACGAGCGTACGATCTGTTTCTCAGCCAGAATTCGTGGCTCAGATGGAACGATCGCTTGGACGAAGTATTTTTTCGATAAAGGACGCGATAGAAGGGACGCGGTTGTTTTCGGGATAGGAAAGATATATGTTTGCGGTGCGGTTTAAATTTGATGCATGGACGAAATAGCAATCTTT
The DNA here is from genome assembly GCF_921293095.1 of Ischnura elegans. Taxonomy (NCBI): domain Eukaryota; kingdom Metazoa; phylum Arthropoda; class Insecta; order Odonata; family Coenagrionidae; genus Ischnura; species Ischnura elegans. Next base: position 107,687,674 of record NC_060254.1, on the reverse strand, counting down.
CAGGAGTTAGAGGACGTTGGATGAAAAAAAACTATAAACGGAGAAATTTCGTTCTTGCGTGCTCTGCGTCAAATGTCGCATGCGAAATGGAATTTGTCGCCAGAATTGAAAGCTAGTTTTTGAGCGTAGCGATTTGAAAGGGATGAGAGATAGATGGAATATGTGAACGGTCGGAGGAATCGAGCAACATTCCCTCTGACGTCCTAGTTTTTATAATTTTTTTGGAGTGATAAAACTTTCAAAGTTTGCCAGGACAGATGTGATGGTAGGGGTGGGGGTGGTCTCGGAAGGAGTCCATGGGAATTTCGGCGAATCGTGGAAGGGGAAACAAGAGGTGCGTGCGATCAGTGGGCTTAGATATTTCGGGGAAAGAACAGAATAGACTGCGGTGATAAAGAAATAAAAATAACTAAGAAATACATTAAAAGCGGAAAATCCTAACGCTAAAACAGATAGGAATTAATTTTCCAACAAAAGTTTTTGCAAGAATTTGTGTCCCTACTTCCGACTAACTCTTATTATCATTGCGTTGCTCAAGAACGGTTTCCATGCAAACGAGCCAGATACTTTATGCGTGGTCTATTCTATCATATCTATAATTCTTATTTCTATTTATGTCCAAAAATAAACCGTAGAGATATATTTAAAAAATCGTGATTAGTGGGCGGCAGATTTTTTATTTTATTTTTCCGCCAGGAAGGCGCGATATTACTGCTAAGTCCATTGGAAATTTGTTTACTTTAATTTTTAACTTGATTATCTATTTGAATTTCACTCGCCCGGAGCTTAGTTTTGTTGAGCTCTGCCTGAAACCATCATGCTAAGCTTCAAGTTGATTCACAGGGAGAATTCATTAAATGCTCGTAATGAATGCCGTACTTTTTCACTCAAACGCTGAAAAAATTGTGTTTTTTTCCTTTATATTTTATGATATTTAATGACCTTACAGCCAAATTAGAGAAACTCTCATACCTGCCGCAATAGGTATTTGCTATCATCCCTTCCGTAAATGTACTCAATTCATACTTTCTATCCCTTTCATACTTAGTTCATAGTTATTTTAGGCTCACTCAATCGCTACCAAAATCCCCAACTACGTTTTAGCATCGCCTTGATCGCTTGCATTTGTTTATTCACTCATGAATGGACAAAGTAAACTGAGAATGAAGGTAAATTTCAGCGTTATGACAAGACTGAATAAATGAAGACGGAAACTTCCCGACAAGGGTTTTGATATGTCCTCCTGCGTTTTTTCTCGCTCACATTTCCAGTTTGAGGCCTTAAAGCAGAAGTGCAGGATAAAGTGGGCCTCAACGATGGCATAAAAAAATAAGAGGCGAAGCAGATGTGACAGACTTGGGAGTTCTCTCTTCCGGGTAAAAACCGTTGACCACGCACCTTGGAGGGAGAAAAGCCAGCAGCATGAGCGAAGGCCCCTCGGGAGAGGGAGAGTGCAAGAAGGGTTTTTGGAGGAGGAAAGGAAGAAAGGCTTGGATGGAAGTGGATGGAAGCAAATAAATGAGAGAAAGAGAGGAAAACATGCGGTAAAGGATGGGAAGGATGGTGAAATGTTGCCCAGAAGTGGAGAATGAGTTTCTCCTACTCCTCCATCATTCCTTCACTGTTTTTTTCTTTTCTTTGCCCTACCACTCTAGCGCGGAACGTGAGAATACGAAAGTAAGCCCAACTTACGGTTCTCAAGACTCGTGAAAGCTCTAAGGTGCATGGATGAAGATAAAGCGATGAAATTGTTTTGCATGTTATATACCGTGTAGGTATCGTTTTGGTGGCTGAAGAATATGTCTCACTGTACATGTATTGTAGAATTCTCTGATAGTCAAGCGCATTGTAGGAATATTTTCGGATGAGAAAGTAAAAGAAAGGTGCTATTTCGCTCTCGTCCGACCGCACCTTGAATATGCAGCGAGCGTATGGGATCCGGTGCAGAAAGACAATCCGCGAACTGAACAAAATACAAAGGAAGGCTGCGCGTTTCGTCAAAAACTGCTACGGGCGTATAGACAGTGTTTCCCAGATGTTAAGCGAATTAGGCTGGTAGCCGCTGGAGACTCGGAGGCTGCGCGCTAGGCTTAGATTGCTTGAACAATTGAGAATGGATATCTTTAAGAGCGACACAGAGAACATAATATTAGAGCCACACTATATTTCCAGGTCCGATAGAAGCGATAAATTAAGAGAGATGTTTTGCCGAACGGATAGATATGGTAATTCGTTTTTCCCCCGAACCATAAAGAACTATAATAAACGCTAGTCCCAACCTCGTTAGAGCACTTCATTTTATGTGTAAACGGCTGGTGTCCTAACACCCCCTGCCACACGCCTTTTAGGCTGGCTTGAGAATTAGGCTGGGTATTATGTAGATGTAGATGATAGTATGGCCTGCATCGAATAAGGAGGGCATTCATGCATCAATGTGGTGGTTTTAGTAATCATGTGCCTCACCTTAGTATGAGACTGTCCACGATTCCGTTGACGAGCTACAATTCACTTTGAAGATAGATTTAATATTTGAGAGAACTTTCCAATCCAATAGAAAAATATTATGTCCACTCTTTCCTTGCGCTCTCCAACGTATTTTGGAGAAAATAATTTGAATTTATCTGCCTTAAGTTCCTTTCGGGAAATTCTGCGTAGGTAACATTTTCTGCTCGACATTTCACTCCTCCGATTGGGAGCATCTTCAAGAGAATTGATTTATTTGAATTTTATGAAGAGGTGGAGATGGTGTTTGACTGAATGTAAAGAAGAAGGAGGCCGATTCCGGGCTAAAGCGTCTGCGTTTAGAGAAGTGAATGGTGAGAGAAGCACGACACCTCAAGGCGTCCCTTCTAAGAGGACCAAGAGTACAAAATATGTAAAAAAAAATCACCGGTCATGAAAACGATTTTGTCCAAGATAGTATCCGATTGAAGGTATGTCTCGTCGTATTTATGTGTACTCCTTCAATTCTGTTCACCGGACTTCATTGAAGGCTCAACCTGTTTAAGGGGCGGTGGAAGAGCCTAGTAAATGGAGAACAGTTCATATTTCTTCGTGGATGAAGCACCATGTTGTGACCTAACTATCAAAAATATTTTAGCTGAGGCAATGCAGTGAAACTCCTCAAATTGTTATAGAATCGGGGATTTTGTCAACTGGGGTGATACGTAATACTTTATGTTATGAGAAACCATTGGTGCATAGATAGGCAGAAATACATTATTTTTCTCCTTTTTACACCGTCAGTCAGGTATTTAATTTCACCGTCTCAATTCATCTTAACCTTGATCTTGTGCTCTGCATTAGATGAGTTTATTAATGATATAATAATGACTAAAATCATCATGTATGCTTAATTGGATTGGCATAGTGGCGATATATTGGTTTGGGGGAATATCGAATAAACTTAAGCCTTAATCTCACTGCTATTTTTGTAGCTGAAATTACAGTTTAATCTATTACACTATCCTGTGTCTCCGCTTCTATTGCCTTTAACATGGGAGCTGAAGGTTTTTGTTTCAAACTTCTCTTTCATGGATTCACTTAACTCAAAGTGCATTATTCTTGTTTCCTTAATTTTGTTGTAAAAATTTACAATTCATGTGGATTTGAGGAGATTATGAGTCGATTATGAGAGTCAATTATGATTAAAAGGAAGGCCTGGGTTGCAACAGCTGGGCATTGATGACCAGTATAATAATTATATATTTAATGCGATTGTAAATGCACTGTGGGAAAAAACACGACTTTTTATGCTTACATTGGTGTCCCTTTTAATTTCTCATACTATCTTTAAGATTGAGAAATGTTTTGTACAAAGCATGAGCTGACACAGTAAAAATTTTCTGACTGTTTCTAACCTGCCGGATGTTTGTACTCGCCCGGCTGCTCCATCTGCTGGAGGCACGAAGGACTGAAGTACTCCGTGCGAAAAGACAGCAACTTAAAGAGTAGAAAGGAACGAGGAAAGGATTCCTTGGAAGAGGCCTCGGTGGCAATGAAGTAAGAAGGACGAGGAATTGGGAAATTTAACAAGAGGGGATCCGAGGAATGAGATGAGAAAGAAAATAGGGAAAGTTGTGCCTCGTAATATGGAAAGTTGAGAGAATGGAGTATAAAAGAAGGCACAGGAGACAAATGCTTATACGCTGTGGCCCCCAGCCTGAGGGACGCTCTGTAACGACAATGCTGCTTCGATCCCAGAGGGCCTGTGGCTTGAAGAGTAGAACAACGTATGCTAACTCTCACAGAGGCACAAGTATGTTATCAAATTTAAGGATAGTAAACTTGCAATAAATTTACTGGGTACGGAATGATATAATTAATGAAGATGCACAAATTTCGAGAAGCAATGAAAGCCGAGCACTTGAAGTGACTGGAAAATTTTAGATTCAGCTGGCTATGCTGTAAATCTATTAAAACTTCGGTGTGGGCAAATTACAGGCAGTGTAAGGATTGCAGGCGTAGGAAAAACTAAAAATATACATTACATGGATGTGAATCGTCGGTGATGAAGTGTTTCGATGATTTAGCATCACCACCAATTTTTAGTGACATCTTCGTTTAATAATTGACGTATTTTTTAAAATGCTAGTCAACTTTTTCTGCAGTTCTATTATTTTCCTAAACAGGGCGCATTTCAATTATTTTATAGATTTTATAATTTATCGATGGATGGTCATTAGTAATTTCATTAGTCGTATTATTAGTTGTGCTTATTGCGTCTACGGCTGAAATCGTCAGCGAATCGAATCGTCAGTCAGGTGTTCTTATATTTTATATTATTTGATTTTCTTGTTACATGTTATAGTTATGCTGATATATTTCTGTGAAGAAGGCCAAGTGAGACTAATGAAATGTCGATTCGACCAGCCTTCCCCTAAGTTTTGCAGATAAAGAAATGAACACTCGAGTTTACGAAAGTTGAGCTGTATGCGACTGGTGGTAAAGGCGGACGAATTAGATATTATTATGCGAAGAAAATGCATTCAGAATTAAATTGTAAATGGAGAATGAGGGCAATATATGGAAATAAAAGAGCGAGTTTCAATAGAGAGTGCTGCTAAATGAGATGTTGAAGGAATCTTTGAAGAAATATATGTACTTTCCCGAAGAAACGAACAGAATTGGAGCTGAGGTAGGTAAATTGTGGAGTGAGATATATTTGAAGAGAGAATTAGAAATGAGAAAAGGCTTAATGAAATCCATTGGAGTGGGAAAGGAGGAAAAGCGTGCAAGAGGGACGAATGGGATGGAGAGGAAAAAGTGGGTGCACGAGGGTGCATTGGGTGGTTGAAGAAGTGGGCCAAGGAAATAGGAAGGGCCAAGGGAGCAACCCTGCGGGACGCGTTAAAACGGTGGAATGGGAGTGGGCGCGCGCCGTGTGGTTGGCATGAAGCAGCCCCCCGGAACTTGGGCTTTAGGCATGTTCCTATTTTGAAGCCAGTTCAGGGCTGTGGCCAGTAGAGGCGCCACTAGTCGAAGAGCCCATCGGGGGCATTACGTTGCTTGGCTCAACATTGGATTTTTTCGGTAATAGATACGGAATATAATGTGAATACCGTCTATGTAATACGTTATTTTTAATTCAAATAACATCCAAATCAAATGCTCGAGTTAAGGTGTATCTTAAGGAACACAATTATTTAACTAGGTGGAGTAAAGGGATAGCTGTTAGGGCGATGAAACCGTGAATGAAATTATTATATTTGCTTCAGCACTGTGGTGAATTAGGAGCCAAAATAAATTGAGAAAAGAAAGGAAAACGTACCATCTTTAACTGTGGACGAAATGGGACAATTGCTCCGTTAACCAATAAAATTATACCAGGTACAGGCACTTCTTAAAATTTTTATTAAGGAAATAAGCAACCATGAATCATGGGCGTAACCAGAAGGGAGCAGCCCCCAGCCCCCCCCCCCCCCAGGAACAAAAATAGCAAATTTTTTAAAGGAAAATCAGGACTGAATTGAAACGAAAATTTTGAACAAATTTTCTTTTAACATACGACAAATGATATTAGAGTAAGACATGCCACTAAAATAAAAATAATTTGTTTTCATGCAAATAATTTAAAAAACTAATGAACCGCTATTATAATTTTCTTTAAATATTGGTTTCATTCACTCTATCCGTGCATCTCAGTGGTGGATATGGATGGGAGCGCCCCCCCCCCCTTTGCGGGGCCACCCGTATTGTCAGACATTGCAAAACCACAATTCTAAGCTTTTTTGTATCATAAGATGGCATTGTCTTGAATATGTGTATAATAACTTTAATTAAAAATTTCTGAAGCTTTGCATGTGACTTCATTATTTTTTATTTCGATAAAAGTAAAGGTAACTCGGCAAGATATCTTTTGTGCTCCCCCCCCCTTTTTTGTGTTTTCTGCGATGAAAACTCAAGGGGGGCGGGTAAGATTGGTTTTCTCTCTTCCCCAAATGCACCAGTAGCGTATACATCTGTATCCGCTACTGATGCATCTTGAACGATCATAGGTTGCCACCACCCCCTAGTTTTGATCTTGGGTAAGCCCTTGGCATGAATTCAGTTAATATTACTACCATCTAATTGCAAATTATTAGCCCAAATCGATTGGCAATAAGAAGCTATTGTCAATTACTAAATCGGGCCTTAGGAATAGTGGTAAGGAGGTGGAAAAATGTGAAAATTTTAAGAAGTGATACAACCCAGACTCGTTTAAAAGGAATGAGCCAAAAGGAAAGTCCTAGTATAAAAATCACAGCAAGGAATCAAAAGATATCATCCATCTATTCAATAGGAAAGCAAACAAAATCCTAGGAACATAGAAAAGAAAATACATTGCAGTTACAATGGCAGAGCAAGACTGCACCCTAGACAATTAAAGATACATTTAAATAAAATTAAGACCCTTTTAAGAAGGCTTTTACACAGTAGGGGTGAAGAACAAGTATGAAATTGTTATCAGTGAACCAGCCCAAGTTTTGAAAACTTGGAAAGAAAACTTAACTGAGCTCTTAAACTGCGAAGAAAGTATAGATAGGGAAGAAAATGAAAAGGAGAAGATATAAATGTTTAAGTTATGATGCATGGGCGTACCCAGGATCATAACTAGGGGGGGGGGGCAAGCCATGGTCTAGCGGGGGAGGGGGGGGCAAGCCAACTTGTGACATTTTAGCACGTAAAAGATGAATGTAACCAAAATTTTAAGAAAATTATAACAGTGCTTTATTAGTAATGCAATTATAATTCCTTGATTAATAGATTCGAGATTAATCCTTCTAGATTATTTCCTTGAAAAATAGTTTTATTTTAGTTACATATCTTATACTATTACATATCATTATTCGTGGGTTTAAAGAAAATTTGTCGAAAACTTTCGTTTCAATTCAGTACTGATTTTGCTTAAAGACTTCTGCGATTTTTGCTTCTGGGGGGGGGGACCCATGGATGATAGTTACCCACGCTCTGAGCCAACAAAGATGAAATAAAATCCGTATTACAGATTTCTGTTTCAAAAGCGGCAAAGCTGTTGGTAAAGATGCAATGATGCTATTTTAATAAAAATTGTCACAAGAGTATGGCCAAAAGACAGAACGGGAGGAATATAGAGGGATACTTTATCAAAAGAGGATAAAAAAGTCGGTTTAAAAGTCAATGAAGACAGAAAAAATGACCTGAATATTATCAGAAATGAACACGAAGACAATTCTATACCAGCGTTACATCATTAATTTAATCAAAACACCAATTTAAATATCCAGCGGAACGACCGTAGTGAATTAGACTGTAGAGATCAGTTAGAAATTATGTGAATTATGGAAAACCAGGACAGCACTCTGATAAACGAATATCTTTTATCCATCTTTTTCCCCTGTTCTGGCGTTCGACGGCACTTCAAATATACAATATTCCGTCTTCGAACTGCCATAGCCGGTGGAACAATTCGGCACAACATACGACCACGGCATCCCTCCGAAAGAGATTAATAGTAGGAATTTTTACTAAATAAAAATGATTTTTAGGTTCAATAGAACAAACGAATCATACTACAGCAGTAAATAACCTCAGTAGCTCGCTCAATCTTCAAATAAGAGTGTTAAACACGTGTCCTCTCAAGAGAAATTCAGGCTGAATCATATGCTCAGGGCTCTTAAGCTTGGGCTTTTCTACAGGTGGCGCCACCCCCAAACCAAAGCGGATAACGCAGGAACTGGCTTCAAAAAAGGAACATGGATTCCAATGGGCAGGGATAGGGAGTTCTAGGGGGCTGGCATGAAGCGAGGCGGCGTGGCCGCGAGGCACACTTGAGGGCTGATGGGAAGTAACAGCGGCGGGGGGGAGGGGGGTAGAGGAGGGGGCATTTTCATGCGGGTTGCATAGCCTCTGGGGTTGCGCATCTCATGATTCGAGGGTGAGTACTGGCCTGAGGAATGATCTGCGTCATTCCTCCCTCCTTAGTGCCCTACTTTTTGTTTGATGTAGTAAATCCTTATCTTGATGTAATTCTACCGTCATTCACTGAGTTTGTGTCTAATTTCATCCATTTTATCCCTACTCCTAACAAAAATCCATTAAATGCGTGGTAATGTATTTTGGCTATTATTGGTTTATCGTAAACTAGTTTTAAAAGTTTTTTTGAAGCTATTAAGTTGTTTTTTGTTCTTTGTCGTCTATGAGACGATCAAAAACTTTTGTAGAACTCTTTCAGTAATTTTCTTTCTCACTTGTTGGTAACGGTTTCTAGTGTTTACTACAGTGTAGAAATGTGCCTTCATGAACGAACATGCTAGTTGCTAAAACGTCAATGAACTTTTAAACGCTATTCTTTTCGATGAAACGCATAGTATTTTTAACACTTTCCTGTTTGACCTAAATGTGCACCCTATCATGTTGTTATTTCAGGGAGACTCTTCATTTCACTTGCGGTGAAGTGTAATGCCAGATAATTACTTTAAATTTTACTAAGGAATCTACACAAAGAGAATTTTACGATAATTTCAGCGTTGTAAAATAGGAGAAAAAAATAAAAGAATGCACAGATGTCTATTGCAGTCCTCCGAAACATTCGGAAAAACTCTTCAGTTTCGTTAACGGAGCGTGATCTTTTGCCGGAATGCATTGAACGCACTCCCAGCTGGAAGGGGAAAAGTCAGACCCAGGGAAACGAATCAATTTTGCAGAAAAGCGAGGGGAAAACCTGTTCCGCGGTTTGCATGCGATGTAACGATGCAGTGTCGTTTCCTTTTTTTTAATTAAGGCCACATTACGACGCGAATGGTGAAATTAGGTTAACGGTTATGCACCTATTTTGTGCACTCCCCTTTCCTCGTTTGGCACGGACAGAAAAAGGTTTGTTTGCCTCAAATGAGAGCGGTATAGTTGGCTCTCGACCTTCTCCAAAGTGAAAAGCATGAGCGAGCAACGCTCGAAGCGGAGTGAGTTCGAAGCAGGGCCGCTGACATCCATCCACGCGAAAGGTTGCACCACTCTGCCGTCTCCACTTTTAGGATGCTCCGTTGTTAACCACTGCACCAGCACCGTTCTGACTCCACCCTACACCACCGGAGAACTTCGATCCACGTGTGATTGTAGTCATTAATCTGGAGAATTGGGGGGCAGGCATTGGCCAATCGGTTAAGCTGCGCGAGTCATCGAAATTCATTCCTAAGGCGATGGATCTTGTGTTGTCGAAAATTTAAGGCCAGGCTTTCTTCATTTGAAGGTATTTCTGAATGAAAATTCCGGAAAATATTTGTCCCTGGATTCATTCCCCATTCACGACTATCGTGGACGATTATCGTAGCGTTCCTTAACCTTGTTGACCATTAAAAGTCTTGAAATTTTGTTATATGGACATCAGGGTGCAAGGAATTCTGATTCATATTATCGTTTGTACGATACATATCTCTGGTAAAAAGGTAAATCACCTTTACTTGGACCTCTCAAATGCTTAAGTCTTTAAAATTAAAATCTACTGCGGGTTATTGGATGAAAGAAAAATCTATATGAGTAAAAGAATTAAGCGTTGCTCAGGTGAATATTTTCAGAGAAAAAGTAGAAATATTTATAGCCGACAAAACACGTTGACACATAGTAAAAGAGATATTTGTCAAAAAAATCAAGATTCTTGAGAATTCGAATCAATAATTAGTGCAATACGAAGTTACATTGCGTGGTAATAGCGCAAAGGAATAAATTGACAACCATATAAATTCGTTCGTGGGTAAAAAGTACAACGAGGAATGTGTAAATGAGGTGCAAAATCTGCCAAGCGGTGGAAACGTATAAGCAATAATATAATTCCAAAGTACAACTTTGAATGGTGCGGAAAAAAATAACGAAATGTCATGGAGGCGTCTGCTCTATACACTTCGGCGAAAACTTGCCATTATATTTTTGCCGTAACCCTTTGGCGAGAAGGAAAGCATACAAATTCCGCAATTGCAGAACAAGAAACAGGAGCCATACATTTGTTTAGAAAGAAAGTTTTACATCCACCGCCAGAAAACTAACAATAACAATCGATAAGGTATTTTGGAGTGCAATGAGGAATAGCACTCATCGTTTCAAGACAATATGAGATCCATGCGAATCTCCAGCCGTAGTTATCTTTTGAACCATTATTTTTATTACTTTGATTGCTTATAATATCGAAGTGAAGGTGAAACACCCTGTTTACATATCAATAATATATTTTGTCTGATTCAAAGCAATCCAATCCCCTTCTAAGATATTTCTGATGTACCCGCCGAATTGTGCATTACTTTTTATTGTGTGTCGATTATATCAAATTACCCACGCCTGGGTAATTGATATGTTTATTAATAAATCAAATTAATTGTGAGAATTTTATCTCACAAACTCCTAAAACCACTAATTTTCAAACTTGGAATAAAACTTGCCCAAGAAATTAAATTCACATTAATTGGTGGCTTTCTCACGTATGCAAATGGCTTACAGAATTAAGTTATGAGTTGACTTTGGGAGATATTAGATTGCTGTAACTACTCTGGATAACATAAGGGTTGTTTCATAGGATTATGTGAAAATGGAATGTGCTGTCATGAATAATTTGACATTGAAAATAACTGAATTTAATGGTAATCAACTACATGTTTATTATATTAAAATCAAATCAAATCAGTGCTATTTAGTTTCTTGATGACTTAAAAATATAATGGAGATAAAAAATTGTAGTTTCTATCCGTTCTTAGTTTGTGTCATTCATTCGCTTTGTGTTGATAATATTATTAGCATTAACTGATTTTCTTTTCTGAACACGGTACACCTTTGCTGCTTTGCACGTAGGTATCTAGATGTTTTCCATTGAATATTATAATCATAAAATGCCGTTTTAAATGAGTATCAATTCTGAAGACCCTGAGGCATCAAACAGTTGATGGTTGTTCTGAGGCTTTAAGATTTTGACGAGTTCAGCTTTGTATTTAATTTTGCCCTTTGTGCTGCGTATATGATGATTGTAAAGGAAGGCTACTTACTAATTCCATTTTTATAGGATTTTTTTCGCGTGTGTCTTCATTAAGGCAGTGGATCCTTTGTACTTTTCGCTTTTGGGTCTATCTTCTCCGCATTAATCAATTAACCTTCACCATTCACAATTTGCTATTGAGCTTTGAGACAATGCACTAGAGAAATGTTCTAATCAGGGATGAAAGCATAAATTTAGGTGGGGTTTTGGCAATGCAATTAATGGAAATATCTTCTCACAAATCGTTCATATTTTTTTATCTCCTCTGCTAAAGTAACATAAATGTGCCTGAATCATCAATGTCTTTGTCTTTGGATAGGTCTTCAGTTGCCAAAATAAGTTAAAGGCTTGAATAAAAATTGGAATCTTTAAGTTTACATTCGTGATTGGTCGCGTGGACATGAAATTAGGATGCGCTGAAACATAGATTTACCAAAAGATATGAAACGAATATTTTTTTCATTTTAATTGCCTCTGTCATTTTATATATCCGAAGCAAATAAGTTTTTTCTTAGCTTTATCATACATGTACATACACATTTGAACATGCACCTTTGAAATAAGTTTTCAGTTGCGAGAGATTGACAAAACATTTGATTAATTCTCATTGAATTTATTAATACTCTTTTCATTCCATTTATTTTTCGGCATCGTGGACTTTTTCCTGTCAAAATAATAATGACCAATATTCAATGCTGTAAAAGGATAAATGGAGTGAGAAATACTGCTTCAATATTTCAGTAAATATATATGTATTAAAAATTAAAATGCATATATTTTGATTGCTTGAAATCACAAGGAGTGTGTAGTCTAAACGATGCTGACACATAATTCTCTCCATTAGCTTTGGCACTCGGCTAATTGGGGCATGGGTGTAAGACGTCTATGTTTTTTATTGCAGTGCCAAATCCACGCTCCGATTTTTGATTCCCCTCTATTGGTATTCTCACATTTGCGTCTGGAAAAGTTTAGAAAAACTTAGTCATTATTAATTACTTAATTATGCTCTCATTTATCTGGGTAAAATTTAAATTAGATATTATATATTCATTTAATTCATCTTTACGAAGAAAATTAGCTGAGAGAATAGGTTACCCTACCAATTATACATTAGGGATAGTAAAATTAAGTCAATACATTTTGAATATCATGAATTATTTCATTAATATAATAAATCTGTCTCTCCTACACCTGTGTATCTGAGCACACCGTAACTGGCAAAGCGGTGGTGCCCGAGTTATTGGTTATTCAAATGATTAAATGTGATCTTCGTTTCTTCTTAGTCTTCGGAAATATACTCATGACGAGAAAGTCCTTGATTTACACTCTGAAATGGACCCATCCTACTGCCGGTTGAGGGTGGAGAGAGACCTTTATTTCATTCGTTCGTGCCAGCCATGTTGGTTGGCTCCGGCCAAGGCCTTCGAAGTCGACTCGATCGGAAGGGTTTGCCTCCACCCTCCCAGGGGAATTGAAGCTCATCTAATTACCGCCGCCATCGAATCCGCCTTTCCTGCAAATCCTCTTTTCTCCATTCGGAATTTCCCATTGCCTGCCGAACAATGCCGCGCCTGGAACACCAACCCTCCCTCCCCCCCGCCACTCCGCTCCATATTCTGCGCGTTATCCGCCCTCCCTCGGATCGCGCGCAAATTAATTCCTCTTTCTCGCCCGAGTCTTTTTTTTTTAGTTTCAGTCACCCAAAGAGGAGGTGCTCCATTGAAAGATTCGCGCTCGTGTTCTAGAAATGACCTTTTTTATTCTCAAAGTCTGAATAGCGGATGTACTTGAAAGGCGTTTTTCTCAAAAGGTTGGTCTTTGGTAATCCTTGATCTCAACTGTGTGCACTAATTGCCCCCTTAGATGTTTTTATTTTTGTGTAGATTTTAAAGGATCGTTGCATTCTTAACGTGGGGTTGAGCTGTACCTGCTGGTATTCAATGAAGACAAGTATTGACGAAAAAAACTTTTATTACAAAATTGATTTGACTAATGAATAATTAATAATCTGAGCCTGAAGTATTTACGTATAAATTTAAAATTTTAATGAAGTACTTATTTCGATATTACACAGAACTTCCGGGGTAATTGCACCAAAGCGTATTAATGATTTCTTTCATTGCTCGCGTTTATTGTCCATGGTATTGAAGGATACCTTTCACCAAAAGCACAACTTCAAAATAAAAATTACCCAAGCTGTTACAGCATAGGCAAATATGTATGTAAAAGTTTACCGATTTTATAACATTGCAGTATGTGAAGGATGCCCGTAAAAATGCCCGTAAAAATGCCCCAGTTTCCCGAGGAGCTGCAGTCGCGAGGAACGCCTTTTAAGCGACATTACCTTGTACATACCTGGGTTTCTCGTCCAAGTGAACCGTGTGCAACAATCAGTGTAGACTTGGCAGCCGCTACCGATGAAGTTCTCTCTAGCTTCCTTTGAAAAATTACGCTCTATGGTTATGAGCAAAAAAACTCTCCGCCAGCGGATATTCATCCCCAACTTTATGAAGTCAAAGTAGCTTGAACGCACAGGACGAGCGAAAATGTTGCTATGAATTGAAACACAGATCACAGATTTCCATGGCAAGGAACGTTCTGGATGGCCTTCAGTTTCGAGAAAACGATTGCAGAAGTTGAAGATACAATTCTGAAATATCGAATTTTGATGTTTCAAGTTCTGTGAGAGATGACTCTTGATGCTAGCAAGAAGTGTATTTCCAAAATGTTGAGAGACCATTTTGGGTGTGTTGAGCCTTGTGCTCTCGAGATTGCGTACGTAAGACTACAGGATAACTGTCGATCTCAACAGCAAATTTGGATGGAATACCTACAGCCACACAACAGTCCTGTGGCGCAGTCACACAGCATCAGTGGCCAACATGCCTTCCCTGACTTGAGGAAGCATCTGGATTGGACGCATTTCAAAACCGGAAGTGGAGCTGGAAGGAGAGATTTGAAGCTATCTTGGCGCATCACGGTGGTCCATATTTCTGAAAAGTGCGGCATGGTAACCTACTGAAACCAAAGTAGGGTATTGTTAAGTTTTGGATGTCGCTGATTACGAATTTGACCACCGAACGTTTAAAGAAAATTAAAATTTTGCGAGCACTCAAATTATTTAATTATGCTCGGCTATTCAAGAAATAATGCCTAAGTTATACTTTGTTTTTTATAAGGTTTTTTTAATATATTTTTGTTGTGCTCACAAACGATGCCTGATTAATATTGAACACGATATCAATGTTTTCCCGGAAAAACAGATGCATGTTTTAAACTCCTAAACTCTTTTTTCTTAGTTACTTGCACGCTCTAGGTACGTGATAAGCAGAATGAGATTTTCAGGTTACTTTCATTTTACAAGTTTAACCATCGCATTTTGGAAACATTTTCCTGGTATCGAACTTTCATTTTAAAACCTGAACTTTGTTAATAACGTAAATTAGGTGTTTTAGCGAAGGAATACGTTGGGAAAACCGTACGGAACCTTTTTCCAACAGATCAAAATTTCACTTTCGAAACTATAGGTAATCGTTTCTTAGTAAAACTTTACTTAAAATGCGAAAATTACATGCCACATTACATTAGAAATAATTGCATAATAGTTCTATTTCCATCTTACAAATCTCGTATCGGAGAAGTTGCCCATTAAAATGGCATTGTTTGGACAGAAAGTTCATTTTTGGGTCTTTGGATGGCCTTCGGTTTTGGGATATTCGCGTTCTCTGGACTATTATGCCGTCATAGTTCTACGATTCCGGCTTATGAACTCGATAAACTCTACGCTAAAATGTATTGGTCTCAACAATCATGTTGATAAGTACAAAAAAAGCCTAAGATTTCCAAGATTGTAATCTTTCATTCAAAATATACGAAATATACGATTGATTATTCGTAACATGCGGGCAATCGCATATTTCTGGACAAGAGACTGCATAGTAATTAGCATTATTTTCTTGATGAAGAGAGCGCGGAGCCTTAAACGATATTCATTTTTCTCATTTCTCTATTGAATATTATAACTAATGTGCTTGATAAACTTTAGATGCAATTCAATAATTATAGGTGTTCCTCTGATAAAAAACTGTATGTCGAGTAGTAAACATTTAACTCTAGCAAAGGAAGAACTGTTACGTAATTTCCTAATTTCTTTTTAATACTTCCCGAGTTCTCATTTCGAATGCAAGATTTTCTCGACATATTTCGACAAAACCTCCCATCTGGTAAGTAATTATTTGTGTATCTTCCTATGATTATTTTGTCGTCTGCGTAAACATACTTCTCATGAAAGCGTAATACATGCACCTGCAAAGTACTTTTTCCTGTAATTTTCCTTGGATGTCTCTTAGATATCATCCATAATGCACTTTTAATCGCTCCCTGGAACTCTTTGTTGTCTCATATACACACTCTTTTCCAAGTTTTCTCTGCATGCAATGTTCTCCGAATTAGTTTTTCGTCATTAGCATGGGGAAATTATGGACACGCAATTTCTCGGGTCGACCTTTTTTCCCACTATCCCTCTCATTGAGGACAGTGAATTTCACATCGAGTCAAAACCGACAACTAATATTCCGTATTTCAAAGTAGTACACTTTAGATTCATTTTGAAGTCAACGTAAGCAGTTTTTTCTTCCTAGGTATCTAAGCTCTATCGTAACGGTGCAGATTCAATAATTTGCGAGAGGCATTTCTAAAAAAAGGTTTACACGTCCACTTAGTTTCTTACATGGCAATATCTGCCATTAGGATTTCATAAATATAGGATATCGTGTTAGTCTAGTGAGAAAAATGGTTGGCTTCCGACAGAAGGTTGAGGCCTTAGTGCGCCTCCAAGCAAAAATCCTCGAAGTTCGAGATGGGCAGCTCTAAGGCTTTGTCAGCTGTGAATTTTACCCTCAAATATCCAAATTATCCATAGGTTTGAGACACTAGGTGAGTCAGAGCGGGCAATATTGCTAAATTTAGTATCATTTTTACGGTATTCGATGGTATAATCGATTGGGATTCTCATGAAAATTCTCGCAAAATGTAACATGAAAGTCGTTAAATTTATAATCTACAATTTACTCTGGAATTGGATAAGATATGCTCTTAATACATAGGCTTTTATTTATGTTCTAATAAACTATGCAATAGGTACGCCTATAATAACAGACTGCTCAAATGAAAACCCGAATGGAAGAGATCACACGAACTGGGATCACACGCACTCTCCAAAGCTTAAAAATATATGAAAATGTATCCTTTTTGCCTTGTAGATGGCTGAGGATTCGCTTTTACATACATAATGTACTTGTTAGACCTGAATAATCTCTGTGACAACTCAGGAGTTCTTAAGCATGCGTGAGAGATTCACGCGATTTTCCCCCCCCTGCCCCATTCTGTAAGGGCGCTGTCGTTCAAGAGGAAAGGGCAGATGGTCGAGGCAAGCTTCGCGAAAATTGAAACAAGAATGCTAGGGAAGGTTTAAGTGGTAAAAAAAACAAATTAAGTAAAATACATGGTAAATTTTTTTGATCCTATATTTTTTTTAATTTTTTCCTTGTATAGGCGTTAGTTGAGGCTGTGAGAAAGTGTCGACCTTTTTTTAGTGTCCGTTATCCGATTGGAATAAAACATTGAAATAACAAAAAGAAGACCTTTTCAGAGCTCATCGACTGTTGTTTGATATACCTGACGACGTATTTTTGAGAGAATATCGGCTTGTCTGACTGACGGGGTAGCACCAAAAGAATTTGAAAAAATATTTTCTTTTTACATGAAAGACTTTTTAAATAATACTGTTTCCACTGGATACCAGAATACCAGACGAACTCAAGGGAATGCAAAGAGATTCGTAGTTAAAATGGGTAGTAATCTTGCAGCAAGGGATAACGGCAGTAGAATTTAATTTGCAGTGATATCTTTCCGTGAAACAACTTTGAATTTTTGACCTAATTTCCAACCATCGATGCCTGCGATTTTTGTGACTTTGGCTACTGAGAAGTAACTACTCTGCCCTTTTGCTATTTCATGCGAGGTACCTAGTAAGTATTTTGTTTAGTGATCCAGTGTGCACTGGTCCACCCAATGTTCTTTGAGAGTCACTCATTGCAGTGCGAATGATTTCATTGAAACCGATTGAATATCGACAAACGTTAAAGGAAATTATTTAAGACAGCAAAGAGGTAATTTTAATGTGTTTCGGCTAGTGGTGAAATGTTTCTGTCGATGACGAAATAAAAGCAGTTTTTCCGTTCGCTTATTGATATTTGCAAATCGGTATTTTTTCTATTTTTTTCTTTTCATTTTAAAGGGAAAAATATTGTCTTTAGATGAGGTGAATGCACATTTTTAAATCATTTAGTCATGTATAAAAACTCTGCTAACTCGGAAAAATTCATAGTTGCATTTGATATCTTTAAACTCTTTAGTAGAAACTTTATTTTAACAGAGTCGACATGTTTCACAATTCACTCAGCTACCCAGTTCCAGCTGCGTGACCAGTTTAATTCTTTGGTTCCCTTACTTTGGCTTTTAATTATCTTCGAGAAATTCTCTCGGCATGCGGCTACCATGGAAACATAATTTATAATCTATGCAACATTTTTCACAAAACTTACTCCTTACCTTTTATCCTGACTAACGCATCGCTCTACTTGAAAGTCGTGAAATTAATTATAACATTAACATTAGTGCAAGCAAAACGTTAAAATTACGTCATTTGTCTCAACCACTTTCTTTTCAAAATTCACCTTCTTACTTGGCTAATAAAATTACTGAAGAGTTTCCAAATTTTCAAATCTATTAATTCTATTCAAACTATTTGTGTTTCTTCCTTAAATGGGAAATTAGAAGGCTGTGTATGGAGACAGTGCAGTGTAGCAAAAGCCAAGGCGTTTAACGTGCCGGGATAGAAGTTGCCATTACTGGATAGAAATTTCCACTCACAACCTGAAGCTTCACCTAAATTTTGATATCGATAGGTGACGTTATGAGAAATACCACTTTCGTTGCTACGTTTGAATTCACGGCGCCTGTCGCCATTGATAAATTTTTAGTTAACGTGCGGGCGGTGATTGTTACGTCATCAATATTTCTTTCTAAAATGGCTTGTCAACAGACGATGATATTCATTTGACGATACTTAGACCGCGAAAACCTGGAAAAAACCGTGAATTTTATAATTTCATTGGATTGGGAACCCTGATTGACAAAATCCAAGATATAGTTTTGAATTATAGACAAATCATAGTGCGCGATATAGTTGAGGCCACAGGCATATTGCAGTGCACAATTTATTCAAGTTTGCACGAAAAAGTGGGCGTGAGAACAATCTCGGCAATATGGCTTGCCATGGAGAATAAAAGAAATCGTGCGGTCAATCTCGCGGCTGTTTCGGCGCTTCCGTCGCAATCCTGAGGACTTAACACATCAACACATAACTGTTGATGAAATATAGATTCGTTCCTACTCTAGAGAGGCAAAAACAGCCGTAATGGAATTCTGAAGATGAACAGGCTCCTAGACATGTGAAGACGGTTAAATGGGCCGGTCAGGTCATGGCAACGATATTCTGGGATGCATGCGAAATAATCTACATTGATTGGTACTTAGAAAGGACGAAAGCAAGTGAGTATTATGCATCGTTATTGGACTGGTTGTGGGTAGAAATCAAGAAAAGTACCCTCATTTGAAAAAGTCAGCAAGACAATGCATGGTTGCACACCTATGCAGAGGTATTGGACTAAATTACGAAGTTGAAGTTCCAATTGCTGTTAAATACTCCGTATTTGCAAGATTTCACCCCCAGTGACTTTGTATCTTTTCTCAAATCGAATAAATAGCTTTGCAAACAAACTTTTACGTCTAAGAAGTAGGCCAGCGCCCAAAAAAAATGCCTATATTGAGGAGATCTCAAAATTTTACATTTTGGGTGGCTTAAATGCTTAGAAAAATGCCACTAAAATTTACAGAGCTGAAAGGAGATAAAGTTGAATAATATGAAAATAAGTAAGCCAAAACAGTTTTTTTTACCTCTTTAAATACTTATTGAACGGCCCTCATAATAGGTAATAATAATAACATATTTAATCTTAACTTTTTTGGATTTTTTATCTTTCCTTGAAATGTATTTATTTTAAGTTCCATTCAAAGGTATTTTTTCTTTCAATATTATTACTTTGGTGATTCGTTTATAATTTTCGCTGGAAGATCCATTCAATCGCCTGTTTACTCATATTTCTTAGTTTATGGATAATAGGTCAATTGAAACTTTTTCGTATGGCTTTCTCCATCATTCAGCCACTTCCATAGCATTACGATTAGAAAAATAGTTTTAGAATAATGACAATTTTAAGCCATTACCGTGGGCAATTAGAGCATACTTTGTCAGCCTATCATTTTTTCGGAGAAAAAAAGGGATTATATTTGAGCAATATGAACTCATATAGCCAGATAACTTCATTTATAGGTAGAAAACGCTTCAATGAATCCGTGGTAGTGGTTGTATGTTTAATCAAGATCGTTTGGCATCTGTGATCATCAATCACATCTCTGGGTTTTAATTAATCCCCATTTAATGAAGTATAGAACGCCATTTGAAATGCATCAATTCAATGGCCCTCCTGGGATTAAGTTCTTTATTGATACGTTGGTTAATCGTCTTAAAATTGAGGGTAAAAATAAGTTAATCCTGCATATTTCATTTCTTTACTACTAAATGTTTGTGAAAATGATATTTACTCAACTGCCATTGTGCTTCTACCAAATGGAAAGATCTACCATTGGATGTAATGCCATTGGACCGCAATTCGCGTCAGTCCTATTTTCAGCCAAAGAGCGTTAATTCCGATATGCGCGTCCTCTTACTCAGCTCCTATTTATTTCAAATTCCACGCCGAACGGCGCACCAAGGGCCTGACGTTAAATAAATCTTGTTAATTAAGCATTCCGTTTGCAGCGAACGGACAAATAGATTAGCCGTGTGCTAAACTGCAGAATATCGAGCATATTTGGTTGAAGGAAACTATGTAACGATTGAACGGTCCAGTTGAGAATAAAATTCGCTTCAAACGCTCTCCCTAGGGGTCTCTTGTTTACAAATTAGCAAAGAGTAGGTACACAGTTTTAGAATCCGAATCTCCATTATATACAGCGCTTCGGGTAACTGACTGACTGATGGATACAAATTCCCGACCACTTCTAGAAGTGCTGGAGAGCTGAAATTTGGCACGCGTGCGGGGAATCCGAAATGATTCGGAGGAAAAATCCGAAAACCGGAAGTTTCCGCCACGTGTCGTCGCTAGGACGACAAAATGGCCGAAATCGCGCCTTTTCCGGGGACCGTCTCTCGGTTTTTATTTTACTGCGCGCGAATGGTGTGTGCCACACGGATTGCTAATGCATTTCCTGAAAGCTGATAAACGTGGGCACGTAACCACGTAATGTTGTTAATTTCATTTTAAGAAAATTGCAGCAAAAATGGCGTCCACAAATTCGTTTTTCGAATAAAATTTCATAACTTCCGCTCCCTTCGACTTAATTTAAGGTGTAGGATAACGAAAATGATTATTATATATGCTTATAACATCCTCTACGAAATGTTGGTAACAATTTTCTTTCGTCGTCCTTGGTTACTCAGAAAAAAATTAAAATATTACGAAAATCACCGAAAATTACGATTTCCAAAAGATTAACACAAGATTTTGTCAATTTTAACCTGACCGATTTCTTTCAAACTTTGTACTTACATGCTGTTATGCATTGTCTTTCAGAAAACATGAACTTTTAATAAATGATTCAATGGATTTAACCGCGAAAAAATAAAAATGGCGGGCACTACTCACTTTTTTCGGGGACTGGTTTGCTTTGTATTGTATTACTCTCGAAATATGGATGTCATAGGGCACACTTCTGTTAGATATGACAGTAAATGAATGTGACCATATAATTTCGTCATCTTTAAACCCCCCGAAACCCCCTTAAAAATAAAAATTTGCACATAAGTAGCTTTTTAGGGTACTTCACGTCACAATTCCGCCGCTTTTCTAAGCCTTACCACTCATCGCTACGGAATTAATGTGGACGATTGATGACCCCGGGCAGTACAAACCTATAAACCCCCTGTTAACCCACATACACCCCCCAATAAATAAAAAATTTCATAAAAGTCTACTTTTTTGGTACTTTTCGTGACTAAACAATCGCCCCCAACGACTCATCCCCACGGAATTTATGTGAACGGTTGGTAACCGCCAGGAGTACACGCATATAAACCCCCGGTATCCCCCTGAAATCCCCGTAAGTGTGAAATGTGCCATTATGTCTCTCCTATTTGGGAACTTCTCGCAAACAATACGCCGCACTACCCGTACCCTCTGAGCTCTAGATCCGGAATATTTGATGAGGGCGGGCCAACGTAAACCATACGGGAAAATATACCAGAAAACCTCCGGAGGAAAAATCCGAAAACCGGACGTTTCCGCCACGTGTCGTGGCTAGGACTACAAAATGGCCGAAATCGCGCCTTTCCCGGGGACGGTATTTCGGTTTTTATTTTACTGCGCGTGAACGGTGTGTGCCACGCGGATAGTTCATGTACGTATTGAAAGCTAATGAATGTAGTCACGTAAATATGTAAAGGTCTTAGATAATTTTAAAATAAATTGCCGCACAAATGGCGTCCGAAAATGTTTTTTTCGAAACAAATTTCATAACTCCCTCTCCCCTCGTCGTAATAGCTCTTGTAGGATACTGAAAATGATTATTATATATGCTTATAACATCGTCTACGATATGTAGGTAACAATTTTCTTTCGTCGTCCATGGTTTTCCAGAAAAAAATAAAAACGTTCCCAAAATCACCGAAAATTACAATTTTCAAAAGATTGACACAAGATTTCTTCAATGTTTTCCCGACCGATGTCTTTTAAACTCCACAATTACATACATCTATGCATCAGGTTTCCGAAAATGTAAGAATTTAATAAATGTTTCAGTCGATATAACAGCGACAAAATAAAAATGGCGGACACTACTAATTTTTTCCGGGGAGAAGTTTACTTTTTATTGTACTACTATCGAAATATGGATGTCATAGGGGCAACTTCTCTTAGATATGTTAATAAATGCATGTGACCATATGATAAAGTCATCCTTAAACCCCCTGAAACCCCCTAAAAAATTGAAATTTGCATATAAGTAGCCTTTTCGGGTACTTTTCATCACAATTCCGCCGCTTTTTCAAGCCTTACCACTCATCGCAACGGAATTGATGTGGACAATTGATGACCCCTGGTAGTCATAAAACCTATAAACCCCCGGTAAACCCACATACAGCCCCCAAAAAATAAAGTTTTGCCAATAAGTCTACTTTTTCGGTACTTTCCGTGACTATTCCACCGCTGGTACTTACCCCAACGACTCATCCCTACGGAATTTAAGTTAACGGATGGTGACCGCCACACATATAAACCCCCGGTATCCCCCTGAAATCCCCCCCAAATGTAAAATGTGCCATTAAGTCTCCTGTTTGGGAACTTCTCGCAAACATTACGCCGCACTACCCGTCCCCTCTGAGCTCTAGATCTGGAATATTTGTTGAGGGCGGGCCACCGTAAACCATACGGGAAAATATACCAGAAAACCCCCGATCAACTCCTGGAACCTCGCCGAAAAAAAAAATAAAAATATTTTAAAGTCGCTTTTCCGAGTAGTTTTCGTCACAATTTAGCCGGTGCCTCTACTACTTATTAAAACCCCCGATATCCCCGTGAAACCTCCCAGAAAATTTTTGTAATAAATGGCCTCTCCGGGTAAAAGAATCGTCAGAATTCCGCCACTGTTCCGGACCCCTAGGACTTATCGGCACGGAATTTATGAGAACGATTTGTGTCCACTGGTTTAACACAAGTAAACACCCCCGGTATTCCGTTGGAACCCCCCGCAAAAAAATGAAAAACTTGCCATTAAGTCTTCTTTTATGGGTACTTGTCGCCACTATTACTCCGCATTGCACTGCCCTTTACAATCAACGCTACGTGATCACTGTGGACGATTAGTGACCGCATGCATAACACATTAAAACCCCCGAATCCCCCTGGGCACCCCTCTCGGTGGAGAAGAGCATTAATGAGGACTAAGCGGAGCAGCCGCGGGGGGGCTCCTCGACCCCAAGGCGGCGAAGCCGCCCCACAACGAGGAACGGCGAAGCCGTTCCGAGGAGTAACTGGCGTAGGCGAGGGGGAGCTTCAGTAACCCTCGGGCGGCGAAGCCGCCCCGATGTTCAAGCGGCAGAGCCGCTGTAGACTCCACCCATCTCAACTCACACTCAACCCCTGGGCGGCAAAGCCGCCCTCCTGCGATGAACGGCGAAGCCGTTTCGAGGAATGAGTGGGGCGCCTCCCTACCCCCTGGCCGGCGAAGCCGGCCCCTAGCTGAGGTGAGATTATTCGAACTTTAAAAGTCTCCGAGCGACCAGAAATGTAGACGGCGAAGCCGGAACCGGGGTTTTTAAGGGGCGGAGCCCCTTAACGAGCGCGCGGAGCGTGCGAGTCTCCATTATATACAGCGCTTCGGGTAACTGACTGACTGATGGATACAAATTCCCGACCACTTCTAGAAGTGCTGGAGAGCTGAAATTTGGCACGCGTGCGGGGAATCCGAAATGATTCGGAGGAAAAATCCGAAAACCGGAAGTTTCCGCCACGTGTCGTCGCTAGGACGACAAAATGGCCGAAATCGCGCCTTTTCCGGGGACCGTCTCTCGGTTTTTATTTTACTGCGCGCGAATGGTGTGTGCCACACGGATTGCTAATGCATTTCCTGAAAGCTGATAAACGTGGGCACGTAACCACGTAATGTTGTTAATTTCATTTTAAGAAAATTGCAGCAAAAATGGCGTCCACAAATTCGTTTTTCGAATAAAATTTCATAACTTCCGCTCCCTTCGACTTAATTTAAGGTGTAGGATAACGAAAATGATTATTATATATGCTTATAACATCCTCTACGAAATGTTGGTAACAATTTTCTTTCGTCGTCCTTGGTTACTCAGAAAAAAATTAAAATATTACGAAAATCACCGAAAATTACGATTTCCAAAAGATTAACACAAGATTTTGTCAATTTTAACCTGACCGATTTCTTTCAAACTTTGTACTTACATGCTGTTATGCATTGTCTTTCAGAAAACATGAACTTTTAATAAATGATTCAATGGATTTAACCGCGAAAAAATAAAAATGGCGGGCACTACTCACTTTTTTCGGGGACTGGTTTGCTTTGTATTGTATTACTCTCGAAATATGGATGTCATAGGGCACACTTCTGTTAGATATGACAGTAAATGAATGTGACCATATAATTTCGTCATCTTTAAACCCCCCGAAACCCCCTTAAAAATAAAAATTTGCACATAAGTAGCTTTTTAGGGTACTTCACGTCACAATTCCGCCGCTTTTCTAAGCCTTACCACTCATCGCTACGGAATTAATGTGGACGATTGATGACCCCGGGCAGTACAAACCTATAAACCCCCTGTTAACCCACATACACCCCCCAATAAATAAAAAATTTCATAAAAGTCTACTTTTTTGGTACTTTTCGTGACTAAACAATCGCCCCCAACGACTCATCCCCACGGAATTTATGTGAACGGTTGGTAACCGCCAGGAGTACACGCATATAAACCCCCGGTATCCCCCTGAAATCCCCGTAAGTGTGAAATGTGCCATTATGTCTCTCCTATTTGGGAACTTCTCGCAAACAATACGCCGCACTACCCGTACCCTCTGAGCTCTAGATCCGGAATATTTGATGAGGGCGGGCCAACGTAAACCATACGGGAAAATATACCAGAAAACCTCCGGAGGAAAAATCCGAAAACCGGACGTTTCCGCCACGTGTCGTGGCTAGGACTACAAAATGGCCGAAATCGCGCCTTTCCCGGGGACGGTATTTCGGTTTTTATTTTACTGCGCGTGAACGGTGTGTGCCACGCGGATAGTTCATGTACGTATTGAAAGCTAATGAATGTAGTCACGTAAATATGTAAAGGTCTTAGATAATTTTAAAATAAATTGCCGCACAAATGGCGTCCGAAAATGTTTTTTTCGAAACAAATTTCATAACTCCCTCTCCCCTCGTCGTAATAGCTCTTGTAGGATACTGAAAATGATTATTATATATGCTTATAACATCGTCTACGATATGTAGGTAACAATTTTCTTTCGTCGTCCATGGTTTTCCAGAAAAAAATAAAAACGTTCCCAAAATCACCGAAAATTACAATTTTCAAAAGATTGACACAAGATTTCTTCAATGTTTTCCCGACCGATGTCTTTTAAACTCCACAATTACATACATCTATGCATCAGGTTTCCGAAAATGTAAGAATTTAATAAATGTTTCAGTCGATATAACAGCGACAAAATAAAAATGGCGGACACTACTAATTTTTTCCGGGGAGAAGTTTACTTTTTATTGTACTACTATCGAAATATGGATGTCATAGGGGCAACTTCTCTTAGATATGTTAATAAATGCATGTGACCATATGATAAAGTCATCCTTAAACCCCCTGAAACCCCCTAAAAAATTGAAATTTGCATATAAGTAGCCTTTTCGGGTACTTTTCATCACAATTCCGCCGCTTTTTCAAGCCTTACCACTCATCGCAACGGAATTGATGTGGACAATTGATGACCCCTGGTAGTCATAAAACCTATAAACCCCCGGTAAACCCACATACAGCCCCCAAAAAATAAAGTTTTGCCAATAAGTCTACTTTTTCGGTACTTTCCGTGACTATTCCACCGCTGGTACTTACCCCAACGACTCATCCCTACGGAATTTAAGTTAACGGATGGTGACCGCCACACATATAAACCCCCGGTATCCCCCTGAAATCCCCCCCAAATGTAAAATGTGCCATTAAGTCTCCTGTTTGGGAACTTCTCGCAAACATTACGCCGCACTACCCGTCCCCTCTGAGCTCTAGATCTGGAATATTTGTTGAGGGCGGGCCACCGTAAACCATACGGGAAAATATACCAGAAAACCCCCGATCAACTCCTGGAACCTCGCCGAAAAAAAAAATAAAAATATTTTAAAGTCGCTTTTCCGAGTAGTTTTCGTCACAATTTAGCCGGTGCCTCTACTACTTATTAAAACCCCCGATATCCCCGTGAAACCTCCCAGAAAATTTTTGTAATAAATGGCCTCTCCGGGTAAAAGAATCGTCAGAATTCCGCCACTGTTCCGGACCCCTAGGACTTATCGGCACGGAATTTATGAGAACGATTTGTGTCCACTGGTTTAACACAAGTAAACACCCCCGGTATTCCGTTGGAACCCCCCGCAAAAAAATGAAAAACTTGCCATTAAGTCTTCTTTTATGGGTACTTGTCGCCACTATTACTCCGCATTGCACTGCCCTTTACAATCAACGCTACGTGATCACTGTGGACGATTAGTGACCGCATGCATAACACATTAAAACCCCCGAATCCCCCTGGGCACCCCTCTCGGTGGAGAAGAGCATTAATGAGGACTAAGCGGAGCAGCCGCGGGGGGGCTCCTCGACCCCAAGGCGGCGAAGCCGCCCCACAACGAGGAACGGCGAAGCCGTTCCGAGGAGTAACTGGCGTAGGCGAGGGGGAGCTTCAGTAACCCTCGGGCGGCGAAGCCGCCCCGATGTTCAAGCGGCAGAGCCGCTGTAGACTCCACCCATCTCAACTCACACTCAACCCCTGGGCGGCAAAGCCGCCCTCCTGCGATGAACGGCGAAGCCGTTTCGAGGAATGAGTGGGGCGCCTCCCTACCCCCTGGCCGGCGAAGCCGGCCCCTAGCTGAGGTGAGATTATTCGAACTTTAAAAGTCTCCGAGCGACCAGAAATGTAGACGGCGAAGCCGGAACCGGGGTTTTTAAGGGGCGGAGCCCCTTAACGAGCGCGCGGAGCGTGCGAGTTGAAATTAACCCTCGGCTGGCATATTGAAATTCCGCACCAACTCTTATTACGTATTGCAGTTTCAAGCGTTATTTTCGGGCCAATGCACGTGAAAGTGCGAACGCGCATCCTTTCCACCTCTTGTCATTCTTTGGGAGCTTTTTTTGCGCAAAGGCCTTCGGCTACAATATGAAATCAATAGCTAATATTCAAAGGAACTGCTTTTGTGCGTCGATGCTTACTGTAACATGATTTCATCTTTGGATTTATCATGTATGCATTGAGAGGGGAACACACGTGAGTTTTTATTTCAACATCAATATCAAATATTGCTGTTATAATCAGAGAAGGTGAAGTGCAATAGATTGAATAGTGCTGATGATATGGATATGTCTTTCGGTTACTGGACAGGAAATATCGGGCTCGGCTTCCGTTTGAATCCGCTGCACTCGACTTCTCGCAATGGAAAAATCATGTTATTATTTGGCCTCATATTATTATGAAGTTCTGCCTTTTTTTAATGAACATCTCAACATGTTGCAACTCCGTCTTGAATTGTGGTAGAGTTTTTTATTAATGCGGTGGAATTATTGCCACAAACTCTGACGGTGGGATAAATATTTCTCAGCAATCTGCTGAGAACATTGTTACGGGTATGTGGAGGCAGAGCTCACCCCGGACTAAGGCACAGGTGAGTGACTTGAAAGGCCATTTTACACGGGGCACGTACTTGCACAATCTGACGTGTGCACGAAGGCGCAGTCAAAATTGCGTCGTGTAAAGCGGTGAAATGCTAGAAGACATGCGAGAATGCGTGGACGTGAGATGGCAAAATGGCCCCTGATCTAATTTCGTTCATGCATTAGCGCAATTCCACGCAATTTTAGAAATTAATGAAGTTCTATCAGCCTGCGCAATTCCGTGCCCCGTGTGAAACGGCCTTCACACATTCTGGGTATCGCTGCCGCCGCTTCCATTGAATGCGTGTGCCATTTCGTACTCAACGGAGTTCTGCTTGGAGTTGTCTCAATGCTTCATCCGGGACACGAACCCAGGAACACCGACAACATGCCCACTTGGATAACACGCTCCCCATTTGACTAGGGTCCTTGCTTTGTGAGTCCGGAGCATTAAAAAGTGATTCCGTTTGGTACAATAAAGTAATATGCGATGCATCCTTTTTTATATCAACTTTAATTAAAGCCAAATAAATTATTTCACCAACACTTTTCATTTAGCAAAAAGCAAACTGTGATATTTGATCAAAGATTGCGAAAATCAGCGGAGTTGATTGATACCGTAAGTCATAAAAAGTTGCATCCTCCGAAAACTGAGTAAGATTCCGCTTGGCCTATATATTTTTTTCAAATATTTTTTAAATCCAATTGGAAGTAGAGAAAATAACATTTAAAAAAAAATTAACTTAAGAGGATAGACAAATGCATAGTGTGAAAAATCTGCGGATCCCACCCGTGGAGTTACGCGAGATATTCGGGAGAGTTCACAATAGGGTAGTTTCCTTCATCAAAGAAAACGAAATAAATTGATTGCATTTCCTTACCCACCATTAGTGTATTCATGATGTACAAATTATTTGATTTTATAAATCCCAGATTAGACGAATGGCTATGGACAATTTTAACCGCATTTGAAAAAGGCCAGATTGGCGCCCATGCGATGCCACTCCACGTGACGTCACAGGATCCTAGTTTCTATACGAGTAGATAGGAGTTTTGCATCGTCTGAGAATACCAATGCATGCATGAGGCACAGAGCTCAGGGAAACATCTCTTAATAATCACCAATTAAAACTGCCTATGGTCGGAAAGTTTTCTTCGTTTGATAAGGTATTAATAATCCTTTTTTAAGCCAAGCGCTACCTGACAGAAGGGTACTCTGCTACTTGCTAGTAGCCTGCGCGGCAGCGGCACACATACCGTCGACCCAAGGTCACCTCACATGGCGACAGCGGGAACCATTATGACGTCACACGGGGTTTTCCCAGCATTCACACTTAGCCGTCGCGTTTTCGCGCGCTTCAAAATTTTCACTTTTCATTTGATCGCAAAAAATAGATCGTCATTTAAAAATCTAAGAGCGTGAAATGCGTACTCCAGAAGTAATAATCTTCCGATTTAGGCAATAAAAAAATAATAGGAAACCACCCTATTGTGCCCTTTCGTATGATTGTGGCATCGCGAGGGAGGGATTCGAGTCGTTGAAAAGGACGGAGCGAGGTCCAGCGGGTAGCCAACGGCCCGTGTCCCCTTTTGTTGCCGCTCACGGTGTCGTCGGAGCGTGGGAGCGGCTATCTCCGCGCCCATCCCTCTCCTCCGTGCGACCCTGCAAACACTCCGAACAGCGCTGCACCCGGGAGCAGAAAGCTCACACATCGTACTCACGTCACATGTACCATGATGGCGGATTAAGAGTTTTGTTTTCCATTTCTATTGCCATGGTTTCCTTTCAGGAATGTGTGATTTGAAACTCATCAAATTGTGGTGATCAAGAAGCGACCGTAAAGCTTATTCACAATATAAGGTTTCCAGGGCTAAGTATAGAATGGTCGAAACCGCCTTTGCTTGAATTACACAACACTAGGACTTTAGCGATAAATATCTGGGTTTTTTGTTGTTTTTACAATGGAAGTTTTTTTTGCTGAATGGAATTGAAAGTTGATGTAATCAAGAATATTGCGACATGCATAAGGAACACGCGCAAAGCTCCAAAAATATTCTTATATTTAAATGGTTCAACATCGCAATGCAGACTTTAGAAAGAGAATGAAACTACGATCGCAGCATACATGAGAACGTGCATGCCACCATGGCATGGACTTTTAAGGGGTGTGTCAACCGCCTCCCCATCCTCGATTTTCAACACTTAAGCTGTGTATCGCCCGCCGCTTAAAGTCATATTAGTACTTCTTACCCATCTGCTAGTTCTCTCGTGATTTCCTAATTTTATGAATTGCACATTTATTTCAAACATGAAACATGTCAGTGTGTGCTTATTAAAAATCACCTTGCGTAACTTTGCATTGATATTGCCTCTCCCCATCATCTCCTTTGAATGAATAAAATAGATATATTACTGAGCTAGAAATTCACCAATGATGACAGATTACTAATTTCGTGGATGCTTGACCGCGAATTAAGCCCATGAATACTCGCTAGTTTCCTGGGACAAGATCAGGTATTGTGTGTATAAGCGTTTAGGATGGAGCTTAATTGAAAATTTACTCTCAAATACAAAGGGTCTAATGGCGAATAATGTCCAAGAGTTTTTCTAGTGCTGCTGCTGAAGAAAGATGCTTTTCTAGTGAATGCTGCATTCTCTCCGACATTGCTACCTTTGTGCCGTTCATCAAAGCCTAAATGTTCGACGATAGATGGCGCATTAGTCGATGCATCGCCAGAAATTAAGTGGGTGGCTCCGTAACAAATAAAAATACAATTTTTGAGCTTCTTTAGTGTCACGAAACATTGTAACTTAATTGCTGTATATTGGCCTGATATTGATGCGAACTGAATAGTTTGATTATACTTCCGTGGTGAAAAGGGAGGCGTCAATTGTTGGTTCCCAGGCCTCACTTCAATGTTCATCTCATGGAAGTATTTATTAGCGATTAATATGGTCGCTCACTACATTTCAGCATGTATTTAAATGTATTATAATATTGATTTTTCATTTTAAATTGTCACCTTGAGCCTTTGAAATTTGACTTGGTTACGATTATTACAACAGTTTTGGTACACGTAGCATATACACAAAACATTTTTCGAGCTATGAATGACTTCCTCTGCTTTATGTAGCCCGGTACCCTTCTTCGCAATTGTAGTGTGGATTGTCTTGAATGGCGACCATGTATGCTTAACAGAATCTGCGTCAATCTTCATAAAGCGAGGAGATTTTATCTAAGTCAATTAAAAAATTTTTATTTATTTAAGTTACAAGTTATTTTTCATAAATAGGTACATATTTATATCTTTTATTGGTTAATAGCATGGAATTAGTTCTCCTGGAATATCAATTCTGAAAACTTACCGTAGAATTTGTGACACCTGAGAAGGTAGCTATGTTTGTGTCTATTTTCGTGTTGGCTATGTTTTAGTTGTTACTCTGACGTGGGTGGAGGACAAAAGCAAGACATAAATCGTCTCTCGCGCAGTGTTACAAGGCATCTTCTCCGTCCGTGTGGCTTGAGCCATAATGTCCACCACCTCGAGGTCTAATTTAGGGAGCACTGCGAATGCTATAGTAGTGCGTCTGCTCCCAAACCACCCTTTCGACACCCCGCACACGGCGGGTGAGTCCCCCTTTTCCCTCGCCAAACACTTTCAGCCTCGCTGCTCTCAGTCCGCCGACTCGACATCCGTCTAAGAGCCATCGCTCGCCCCTCTCCTCTTGCCGTCGCCAACACCGGTGGCTCTGGGGAGAGCGGGAGAGCAGAGAGAGCAAAGGAACTTCACCCACCATAGTGTATCAACATTTCAGGAACAATTTGTTCGTAGTGCCGCAACCTTAAGATAAGCGTAAAAAAAACAGCCCTCTCTTTCTTCCTTTCTCAATCGATTTCTTCAATAGGGTGGTTTCCTATTATTTTTTCATTGTCTAAATAGAAAGATTATTACTCCTGGAGTACGTATTTCACACTTTTAGATTTTTAAATGACGATATCGATTTTTCGCTATTAAATGAAAAGTGAACATTTTCAAGTGCGCGAAAACGCGACGGCTAAGTATGAATGCTGGGAAAATTCCATGTGACGTCGTTATGGTTCCCGCTGCCGCAAGTGAGGTGACCTTGGGTCGAGGCTATGAGCGCTGATACCATGCAGGCTGCTAGCAGGTAGCAGGGTACCCTGCTATCAGGCAGCGCTTTGCTTAAATAAGGATTATTAATACCCTATCAAACGAAGAAAAACTCCTATCTACTCGTATAGAAACTAGGTCCTGTGACGTCATGTGGAGTGATATCGCATGGGCGCCAATCTGGCCCTTTTCAAATGAGGTTAAAATTGACCATTACCAATAGTCTAAACTGGGATTTCTAAAAGCAAATAATTTGTATATTATGAATACACTAATGGTGGGTAACGAATCGCAATCAATACCTTTCGTTTCTTTCATGAAGTAAACACCCTATTCCCTGGTGCTCCTTTTCCTTGTTTCCTCCTTTATTCACTTTGAATGATCGCTTTATTCACTGATTCACTGTTCGATCCGAATGCTCGCTTGAATACCTCTCGGAATACCTCTACTCGATTTCATGTGGCAACCTCTAATACTCAATTGAATACTCATGGCACAACGAATTCTGAAGCAATGCACATCAATATATGGTATTTGCAGTGAAAAAAAATGATTTTTTGGACCAGATGCTGGCTTGGTTCTTCAAATTTCATTGTCATATTCAGCAAATATTTAATCTAATTGCTTGATTTTTCTGTCCTTAACCAGCCGTCGAAATACGTCGGAAGAATTCATTTCTTAGTACCTCGTACAACCGACCACTTCATACTTAAAATGGCGCTGTTTCAGTTTGAGTTGCTGGTTTCTGCATTTGCCACCTGTCATTTTAACTGCAGTTCCATTGTTATTCCAAAGCGTCATGTGTTTTCCTTACTAGCCTTTAAAAACATTCTGTACCTAATTCCCTGTTTAACTCGGTAGGAAATAACACTAAATAAAATTAACCTCATCGTAAAAATCAGCTACGAGCCCTCTGAATTGGCTGCTGCGATATGTTTCATGGATTGATGTTATACTATGAAAAATTGCATCCTTGGAGCTTATTTCAAAAATGTTGTTAAATGTGATGGTTGATTTTTTAGCATGAGAAAATCTATGTCTGTAAAGTGAATGCATTTTAAACTGCATTCACAAAATATATGCTTGCTTTTCGAGCATACTCAAAATTTGTACGTAGCTCAAATCAGTTATTAGCGTTCTACTTCAGTGACGCATGTCCTTATGCTCTGTGAATTTCAATTAAACACGTGCCTTCGCTGAAACTGCAATAAAATTTAGAGATTGGTTTCCGAGTTCAAAAAAAAAAAAAATACGAGGTTCATAAAAAATTCCATTTCATCGATTCCGAGTATTTCCATTCATTTAATTAATTGAGCAAATATCCAACTCGTTGAAATAGCTTTATAGAATGGGCTTGTTTACCGGGTTGGCCTCGATGACCATCTGTCACTTGAACTCTTTTGAACCCTGCAGAGCGGATTTTCGCGATCAATGTGTACGGGCAACCGCGCGGCGGCGGGTCGTCATCTGCACGCCTCATAACCAACCTCAATACTGTGCAGCGTCGCGCTCATTGGCTGAGGATCGCCCTCTGTCACCCCTTCGCTCTTTTTCGCTATTATCTGTCCATCAGAGAGGCACCAGTCCATCGCGCAACAACAGGGAGTCTGGCTAGTGGTGCACTCAATACTTGTCGTCGCGTCTGACATTTCACAGGGGGTTGCATGAGATATTGCTTCGATAGAGATGGAAAACGCGATCGGGAGTGGACGAGTTCGATTCTTAAACTCGATTTCGTATCAGAGAAAACTATTGTGTTTGTTGTGAGTTTAATGGGAGGCATGATAGATGTGTCTGTTTTGCAAGAGAAAGCGTTTGATTCAACCAGCCCGAAGAAATGGGTTTACAAATGCACTGGAGTGCATGAAACCCTATATTTTATCCAGCATGTGATAATCACTCAGATTTTAATTGCTCGATCAGTTTTAGAGGTGAAATATCTAGTAATCCCATTTTATTTTAGAACATAGAAACAAATTAACGATTACCTCCCATCATATTGCTCACAATATACTTGTGGAGAAGTCGTGACAAAACTTTCGGAATATTGACATCAATATTTAAATTGCAAAATGTGACAACTTATGCCAAAAAATAACAATAAAGTGGTAGTTATCATAATAATCCAATATTCTTGTTGAAAATAAGACAATGCTAATATATTTTATATTTTTTATTAATGTATGGTACCGAGTATTTTGCATTTGCGTCAACACTGACATTTCATGTTATTAGTGCGACGATTATGTTAATTGTGACATAAAAACTATTTTCTGATGATATTTTACTCAAAAATATCCTATGGATTAATCGTGACACGCATATTACACAACATTCTCTGTTTTAGAGTACAAACCATTGAAAAACATGAATTATTGGATTGGATTCCCATGTCAACGTAGTGGAATCATTTTTTATCTGTTAGTGATTGAAATTTGTAAAATTATATTTTATTCGCCATTAGTAAACATTTATTACGCCAAAATTGTGATATGTTAGTTATTATTTTATCACGGTACTTGACTACTAAGGTAATGTTCTCTGAATATTTTTCATTACTAGGTTATAATAAAAATCTTGGTGATTTTTAGTGTGGTTATCATTTTGTTATTTAACTATTATCTTATTTTTATTTTTAACTGTATTTTTCGATCACATTTACTCATAAAGTACGGAATAATCTTGAAACGAATTCGACAACTTGATCATCATTGAGGGAATGTACTCTCTCATCATCAGTTGGTTAGTTCATTAATGGAAATTTTCGTTCTATTCTCCAGGAGTACTTTATACTGTCAAATAATCACATGTTCATGGCATAAGGCTCAACTATGTGGAAGTTAGTTGGTATTAACAATTAAAAATAAGGCTTCGTTTCCTTCCATTGATTTATTTATTTTGTTTGATATGTGAAAATAAATCAGTGGAAGTCTACGAAGCCTTCCTTTCATTTGTGAATCTCATGTAGCTTATTATTGTATGGAATCAATGGCGGCAGCTGATAACTACGAATATATTGCATTAATATGCACCATTCTCTTCTGTCCACAGTTCCCGGAGCCTTCCTGCTGGGCAGTAATCATCGGTGTTCCGCTCTTGTGAACATCGACTGAGTCGTGAAAGGGGTCGAGGTGTTCTCTTGATCGATATGCGGGCGATTCCTCGCGTCGAGATGACCACTGGAGAACGGCGCTGGCGGTGGTGTCGGCTGGCCGCCGCTCTATTCGTGGCGACCGCAGTGTTGACCTGCTGCGATGCCCGAACCACCGACTCCAACAAAGAGGCCGACGAGGCCCGATCCCCCGGCGTGGTGGGCCCGGAGTCTTACAAGGGGCCCCACGGCAGTCGGGCCGCCTTGACACGAGGCGGAAAGCGGTTCTTGTGGAAGACAGGTGAGGAAATGAAGTGCATCTTCAGCACAGACATTTTTATTGCATCCCTTGCAAGTCACTACGCAAGCTTATCTAGGAGCGTAGTATTCTAATTGGCAAAGTTATTTGCTGCTTATAAAGGGTTCAAACCCTGGTCGAAGTCTTGGCACACCCCTCAGAAAAAAACCTTGAAATGCGAGGAGGCACAGGGAGGTTGTACTTGGCACAGAGAGGATTTATTGCGATTGGTTGTCATTGAAAGCACCTCGACAGATATTCGTATAACATGTTTTCATTCCGACGACTCACAACGGATGTTCACCTTTAAGTTGGAATGAAATTTTTTCTTCCTCTATTACATCATTTCAATGAGTGTCAAGCACATCTGTCCTATTACAACAAAGAGATATTAATAATCTCTCTGATTAGGCCACAACTTGTATTTTTTTAAGAAATATCCTTGACGTTGAACATGTACTTTTCGTAGAGATCTGCATGAATTAGGATGTAAATGCCATGAAAAATTTAATTTTAAATTTAATGGAACGTAGAATTCAAGTCGCCAAAAGTTACTTCCGTCGATCTGTCATAGAGAATACACTGATACACCGACACCGACATTTAAAATTGTAATGGACTGGATAATTGAAATGAATATTTTAATTCGGAACTCGATCAAAAACATATGTTAACGTGAACGACAGTCTCAACCAATCACACCAATTTTTCTTCGTTATTTTATTCGGTATTTTAATTATTATTAATAATTATTAATTAAAATTCAGAATATTATTGAATCAGATATTGTTATATTAGGTGCAGTATAAATTGTCTCTTAAAATTAGTGTTTGATTTAATGTAAGGTTTCATAATTAATTGAAGAATGTATTGGGAATTCCGATGAACTCGATGGAATCGCTGAGGATTAGCATCCAAACCCACTTGACTTCGTAATTGTGCGCTCATTACAAAATAAGCCGCTCATTAATTCCTATTTCATGATGAAGCTCTCCTCGAAAAATTTAAAGACCTCCCAGCAAATAGATTAAATCTAATTTGGCTAGGGATTACTTGTTTAATTAAATTGTAATTAATTCATTCTATTAGGAGTGTACCATTATTTTATTTTTTTTTGCTTGTGGTTCAATTTTTCGTATTTTTTATTTTGGTGGAAACATAGCTTCGCAGTCATTATGTTATCATGTTTGATTTGTCAAATAGTGTTCAAATATGTATTGATCCCAGTTTAGAAAACATTCTTGATCCGATGTAAAGTTTTGTAACAGCCAATTTCTTCCTATAATCACTTAATATTCACGTGTATCATCACTCTTTATTCAAAATTACTTGCTTTTAATCATAAAGTCGCAGTGAAAAATCCCTAATTATAACGTTGCATCAATGCAATTTGCACCTTAATGCATGAAATATTTCGAGCACTTCTTGTTGCCTTTTCTATTACTGTGTTCTCCAAGGAAACGCCTCTCCTCTCCACCCTACATCATTTGATCGGCTCAGATTAAAGCGACTCCCGCCCTATTTACGTTCAACCCAATGGATATCAATTTCATTTTCGAACAGATCTCTGCCGACAATGGTCAGATTTATCCTAAAAATTAACATGACTTCTTTGAAGTAAGCACTTTTCAAGAAAGTGTATGAATACTTTGGATTACATTCTGCTATGAAGCTCTTCACCGATATCACCGCGCTGCTACTGAAAGTGTTTCTCCCTTGTACCCCTCCACCCTTTTGGTTGGTCACGTAGCTCATTTTGGACCCTATTCCTGTGTGTGCATCCGATTACTCTTTGTTTCAACTGAAAAGGCTGAGTCGGATTGGTGAGGGTAGATTTAGGGGTATAGGCACAGCACACATTCAGGGTTAGAGCGGGTTTCTTTCCCTCTGTCACTTCGCATCCAATGGATTTTTTATGATCCGAGGGGGTCACCCAGGATCTGAACCCAGTCTTCTTCTTGTGGTGTTCTGCTCGTCGGCGGGTCCCGCGCGCCAATGCTGTCTCCATTCCCTCCTGTCTCCGGCCATCTCCTTCAAGTCTCCACATCTTCCAATTTTTATGTTGTCGATAAACTTCAGCCTTCTCCTTCCCCTTCTTCTGACCCCTTCCACCGTTCCCTCCAAAGCTACTTTCAAAATTCCATTCCCTCTCATCAAATGTCCCAGCCACTAACCCTTCCTTTTATTTATTTTGTCCATCAACATTCTTTTCTCATCTATCCTATTTAACACTTGCTCATTCCTAACTCGATCCGTCCACCGTATTCCCTCCATCTTCCTCCAAACCCACATGTCAAACGGCCCAATCCTGTCCCTGTCTCTCTTCCCCATCGTCCAAGTCTCACATCCATACATAAATACACCCCATGCATAGCATTTCACCGATCTCTTCCTCAATTTTAATTCCAGTGCCTTGTTACACAAGGCTCTTTTCTTCTTCTTGAAAACTTCTTTCGCCATTCCTATCCTTCTTTTTATTTCTCCTATACTTTTCCAGTCTTCAGTTAACAAATTTCCCAAGTAGCTGTAGCTTCTCATCTTCTGTATTTCACCTTCAAGCCATTCAAATAATCTCAAACCATTTACTTGTCCCAGTAATACTGGATGAGCGGATTTGATTCGGTGGGGGATTGTTGAGCGGTGCAGTGGAAGTATCGATATCTCTATGGGTTCTACCCTTAAGGCCACCAGGCTCCGTTTTTTTTAATACACTTTTTTGCTCTACGATGGCATGTTTATTTCGTCATAATATCGTCGTAATTATAACAATTTTGTCATCAATAAAGTCTCAAAGCAAAACAAGTAACTTTTTTAAGGGATATAGTTTTTAAACTAGTTTAAAATGGTTGAAAATGACTTTTTAAATAATTGATATAAGTGAAAAATTTCCCCCAGAAAACCGTAAAACTCACCATTTTGAACCATTTACGTTTAAAATTCCGCAATGTATTAATCTCGCAGCTACCGCTTATCCTGGAGGGTATTCCATACACCCACACACCCCGGTATTAGTTGCACCTATTCCCCCCCCCCCCCAGCCTTAATTCCTAGCTGCGCCCCGGGTCCTATATGGTGGTTAACTCACCGGATCCCGCTTGGACACAAGTTGCTATTTACTCTTATGTATCACCTTGGTCACCACCACTTCCGTCACTATCCACCTCATCCCAAATTCATAGGAGTGAATTTTTTGTTAACTCTCTCTCTCCTTCTCTCTCTTTCTCTCCGCCCTCCGTGAACGCGATCTCCGACGTGTTCCCGATGCATCCATCAATGAACCAGGTGGGTGGGGTGCGTGCTTCCTGCCCTCTAGCGGCGAGGACCCGCAGAGCGGAGACGCTGCAGACGGGGACGGCAACAGTTCCGGAGGCGACTCGGTCAGCCGAGGCGAAGAGGGCGGCTCGCGGTCGGCGGGCCGCTGCGGAGAAGGTCGCAGGGAGAGGTCGGTGTGGTGCTCGGAAGTGGACGGGCGGACGGTGCTGGAATTCCTGTGCGAGTCGTCGAGCAGACCCACGCGCACCAAACCCTGCTTCCTCGCCTGCGAGCACCACCGCGGTGAGCACCACAACTCATTCCTTCCATCTATGTTAGATGTTTTCAGAAGGCACCGCCTGCACGAAAGGGGAGTTGCTAATTTAATCAAGCATGCAGCCATCCCAAAGTCAAGATGATATCACTGCACCGACTTTAGATAACGAACTCATGAAATAGTATTAAAATTAAAAAGAACTTTGTGCTTTCACATAAATATTTATTCACAAATTTACGACCATGGTTTCAACGTTAGACGTCATCATCGGGTGAACTCTACAGAGGTCCATCACATCCTTTTATACCAGGCTAGGATGTGATGGACCTCTGTAGAGGTGACCTGATGATGACGTCTTACGTTGAAACCATGGTCGTAAATTTGTGAATAAATATTCATGTGAAAGCACAAAGTTCTTCTTTTTAATTTTAATAATGAATCGCTTTAACAAAGTTACGCCTCAAACTATCAATTTTATGGTATAGTATTAGGAGGAGTCAGTATGGGCAGTATTGTCGATTAGAACGAGATAATTATATACGTTTGATCCGTTAATTCATACATGTGTACATTATGATGAAATTACATTAATCAGCTATGCTGATAGAATCGGATAGAATATGAAAACATATGCTGATAGAATGAGAAGTTGTTTAAAGTTATTTGTAATGATTATGCTGTACCGGAAAAGGATCATTAGTGTACCCCATAACATACTTATCAAATTTTGATTCTTCATTGAATCACCGTAACATAAAAATCATTTTCTGAGCAACTATGTTCATGGAAATGCTCTTTTGATGGTCGATAATTATTTCATATTTACATATTTTCTCTAGTAAGCAAATGTAAATCGTAAAAAAACAAAAGAGCCCTGAAATTTATTTAGAAGTTGCACAAATGCACAATGGATTCGAAAATTGTGGAAATGTCGAAAATTAACCTAGATCCGAGAAAAAGCGTCGCTAAAAATGCCAGTGCTCTCTTGCTGAGTATCTGCACACCTTGCATGCCAACGCGAATGTGACCCTAGCGTCAGGGGAGAGGCTGAAAAATGCAAAGCAATCTTCTTGTTGAAAATCATTGTGGACGAAATGAAAACAAAGCAATTTCCAACGCCATTTTCTCGCTTCTCCACGCGACGCTGTGCACCGCGTATTCCTCTCAACTCGCCTCCCTCTGCTATCGACCAACCACCACCCGCTCCCCAGCACACGTACACGCCGACGTGTAAAACACAAAACTTTTCTTTATCGCTCGGGAATCGTACGATTCTTGAGCTTATAAGTAGGTCTTCTCCCTAGTATATAGGTATAGCGTCTGTAATATAGCTGGAGCAATGCTGTGCAGATGGTTTCCGATTCTTTGGGAACATTGAGACTAGAAAATTGAAAGATGAATCGAAGATTTCGACCGCAATGCGGATACTAAGCAAAAATATTCATGACCCCTCATTTTCTCAGTGAGTTAGCAAAGCTGTTACGAGTGGCAAATAAGAAAATACGTTTCAATATAAAAAATGGTGTGGTCTTACTATTCCTATGCATCTATTGTATTTTGAAATTCCTCTAATTCTAAGATTTTATAATATCCTCCATAATTGCGACTGGTAATTATTTTGTTTAAGCGTATTTGCTTCATACTGATTATAGATGGATTGAAATTTATAAATAACTGCTGCTTAATTTTTTTAAACATTGAAAGGACTACGATTAATTTCATACAATATGCTATCGATAGCTATCAAAAATATTTTCTCAAAAAGCTTGCATATTGTACTCTATCCAACGTCTATTTAGAATTTTTAGCGTAAGTAATTGTAATTATTTTTACAGTGAAAGGAATTATTTTATACGGACCCTTATATATTCATTGCGTTTTCAAATTATCCCTACAAGTATTCTGCTGTGGAATTTGATGAGTGAAATTAAAAAAAAAACTATTGCCGTCTTTTTATACGCGTTCCGTATTTGAAAGCACATGTAGTAAATTTTCCGACACAAAAGTTCACTTATTTTCCAGTACAATTGCCCAAATGGGTATTACCATGAGGTTAATTTTTTGCGAATTGAGACATTTTCAGACATAAATGGTGATTTTGGCTTATTTGGGCTCTTCTCCAGGAAAATCTCTTTCTTAATTCTATTTTCTACCATTTGGTGACTAATCAATAAAATATCATAGTTCCTAGACAACTGTGACTTAAACGCACCCTAACTCATTCAGTACTTCGTTGATAAAACGGTGAAAAACTGTGATTTAATGGTCTTCTCTGAATTAGATACTTTACGCCACTACTCCAGTTGCCTTTTTGAGTGAAATTAATAATACGTATGTTCTGGATTGAAATTAAAGCATATGTTCTCTATAAAAATGTCTATCGCCTTCAATGATTCACACTGTATGTAAATTGTACCTTCCGTTTCCTAAACCCAGTCAAGTGATAAAATGCGCCCTAAATCATCATCACATATCACCTTTGATTTAATTCTTTTCGGTGGTTAGCCTGAGGCGCAGCAGACATATTGCAGGGAATACGTACGTATATGCTGGCTTTGGTCTAATATTTAAAAAGCAATTTTTAGATTTATCCCTTTCTCTCGCATTTAATTACTTTCATTTGCTTCAGCACCTAAGTGTATATAGGTCACGAAATGTTTAGAATTAAGAAGATATGTCTTACTCGCATGATCTCATTCCTCACAAGCGGTTCTTCGTGCATGCATTCCTGCTGTAAAGCGTATTCATTAAAATGAATTCTTTAATGGGTAACGTTGGGCAAATTTTTCCTCTTCTTCCTTTTTTTGACGTAATTTGTTCGCGGAGCAGTTTTCGGCAACCTTTGATGGCGAAAAGCATTTTAAGTCACATTCCTTTGAATTTCCTGTTTCGAAGAACTTCATACCTTTTCTCGTTAACGTCTCAAAGCCTTTCGCGGACTTTCACAACTAAGTGCGATATTTGTTGGAAGGTCGTTCGTCCCAATTAAGATATAACGACGCGTTGGCCTTTTTTATAGAGATTTATTAAATGTGAGAGTGAGCCTTAGTCTAAAATGTGGGACTCGATTTAATCAAAATGACAGTCTGCTTGTACGTACTTATGCCGTCCCGTCCGTCTGAATTCCCTCTCGTCTTCCGAAGCGACTGGTGCTTTGCGTAATTCTCTGGAGGGTCTTTAGCAGGGCAACTTCAGTGTCCCTGATATGATGCATAGACGGCCGGCCAAGTTTCATTTCTCATGCTAAAATTGTAGAAAAAAGTTGATCGAAAAAGTTTTGCGTACGACAACATCGGGATAGTAGTTGTTCCATCTCTGTGGCCATAAACCTAGAGGAGACAATTTCCCGGAAAAAGATAATTCTCCTTAGAATATTTTTTTAGCTCTTGAATTTCTGTTTCTTCTGGGAAAATTCTTTTAAATCTTAATATTCAATGCATAACTAAATATTTTCCTAATTGCCGTCAGCTATAAATTCTCTTTAATTTATTTAAACCTTTAAACCGAAGGCCTTTCTTTTGCTTTTACGTATATAATCCGTGGATCATGTATTTGGTTCTAGTTTCTTAACAAAGACAATATATCATCATAATTTACATAAAACACTTATATTCGTTCATCTGGGAAATAGCAGCATGGACAATCAATTTACTCTCTTGTCATGGTTCTGTTAATTTTTTTTATCAATCAAGTGTTTTTGGCAAGACCTTCGTGTTTAGATTTTAATCACAAAAGTTACAACAAAGCTACAGCAAGCCAAATACTTTGCTTTAGTTTCTGGAGTTCATAAACTTCATTCTATATTTTCTGGAATTCACAGAGCTGCGCGCAGCTGCTCCGGAAAGTGACTGACGTTGAGGTATAGTCGCCTTCTTTCCAACCGCGCGCCTGTTTGAACATCGGCTTTTCAGCGGGCGCTTGAGTGTGACCGACCGTCTTTGATAAACAAGTGAATCCCTCCTCTGTCGGAACGATAGCATGTTATAGGAGGATTAGGGAGCACCCAAGAAGAAGAATATGCACCGCCTGATCGGAGGAATGGATTCCTCCCGAAGCAGTTTTCCACACAGCCCTTTGAGCCCTCTGAGAATACGAAGGCAGGAAAGATAGGGCGCGATACCTTACAGCATCACTTCTAAATTGAAAGATTCACCTTCCTCCGAATCACACTTTTTAATATCTTTGGGTAAATTCACATTGAGTAGATAAGTCGGTATTATCCATACTTTGGTAGAGTATCTAGATTGGTCGGATCCTATGATTTTAGAATCTCCTACACTACGCAATGGCGTTTCTCTTCTCAAAGAGGATCTCAAGATAGCTTGTCTATTAAACCATAGATTTTATTCAAGGGTTTATTTTCTATATCAGTCAAATATAGACTATTTATGAATTATTGTATCCTAATTTGTGGAGTCCCTGGTAATATCCGCCAGTGCATGTAGATTTAATTTTTGATCTAAAAGTTACTTGCTTTAAAACTTTTTATCCTTGAACGTTATCTGAAAATTTCTACTCTTCTAGTTTAAACTATTAAACATTAAATGAATTCGCATTACTTCCGTCGTATCTTTCTTAGGATTGGTCTAGCTCTGATTACAATAACAATGCGCTGATAGTTAAATAGAGATGGAGCGTTGATAAGTCGTAAATACCCGGGTAATATTAAGTTTGGGTTGCTACCTCTGGCTACGGAGAGCCTAATGGCTAAGTGGGTAGTGGCTCTTTACTGCTGGTGGAGAGGTGCCTGGTTTTAATCTAGGGTGAAACCTTCAGACACCCCCAAATAAAATCCTCAAGAAACGAGTTGGCCCAGGGAAAAGAATTGCTTTCAAAGCATGAATTCCTCAGACCTATGGCGAATTATCAAGTGAGTTCCACCGACACCTATACTACACAATCTTCAACCACGGAGTCACTGGTGTCTAATTCTATTATCTTCCACCCCTGCGCGTCAATGGGTTTTTAAAATGTTATCCAGGCAGTGACGGATACAGAGAAAATTCAAGGGGGGGCGCAAAAGGCATCTTGAGTTACCTTTACTTTTATCGTAATAAAAAATAATCAAGTTACATGCAGAGCTTCAGAAGTTTTAACTAAAGTGATTTAACACACATTCAAGACAATGCCATCTTATGATATAAAAAAGTTAAAATTATGGTTCTACTATGTTTGGCAATACGGGTGGCCCCGCAAAGGGGGGGCGCGCGCCCCCTGCGCCCCCCATCTGTATCCGCCACTGTATCCAGGATAAGATATTTCAATGCTAAGCTAAATAAAAATCGAATATTTAAAAACTAAAAAAAATACTCGTTCAAAATCTGTTTACTGAAATTCTAACCAAAACACGCTTCCATCCACGTTGAGTGGTTTTAAAATGATTAAGCTCCCATTCATAGAAAATATTTGTACAGAAATACATTTGAAAATGTGATAATGATCTGTGTGGTTTTCATTTTCGCTTAAGAAATGTCCGATTTGGTTTTAGTCTTTGCTTAACCTGGTATTTTTCACTACCATTCGATAACTTTTTCAGCCAAAGATCATCCCAGAAAAACAGTTATCTTGCTAAGCTCTGCTCTTTGTCAGGTGTAGGCACCACTGAAGAGCAGATAACTTTAAATGAAAGAGAAACATACGGAGACCCAGAGTATCGCTTAAAGACTAAAATACCTACTGAGACATCCTACACATCTTACCAAGGTGTGGTTTACTCTTTTTATCCAGCGCAGGAGAAAACGCCGCTCAAGTC
Source organism: Ischnura elegans (assembly GCF_921293095.1). Taxonomy (NCBI): domain Eukaryota; kingdom Metazoa; phylum Arthropoda; class Insecta; order Odonata; family Coenagrionidae; genus Ischnura; species Ischnura elegans. The sequence continues at coordinate 107,642,785 of NC_060254.1, read as the reverse complement.
TTCGAAACAAAGACATTTCAATCCACAATTCAAATATCGGTAGCCAATATAAAAAGATGATCGGGAGAATTCATTTTCATGGATGCCTTGGTTTTCAAGCACTGGCTCCGTTCTCCAACCAAATGCGGAATACTTGTCCCAATACCATACCTCCACGTTGTCCTTTTACAAAACTCCGCGATCCGCCGGCTGTTTCGATATGATCTGCCTTTATGTTTTGGACAGTTCAATAGTTTGCCGCCGCGGTCCTATGATCAGATGTCTTGAGTCACCTCAATCAATACTTTCTTCCTTTCTTTCCTCACTTAAGTGTGCCAAACGGCTCCACTATCAACTTCTTATCCTTTGGCTCCATTTAAGTGCAGCTGCAAGAGTTTTGCCATTTTTTTAACACCTATTGTAAAATATCGACAGTCCTTCTCTGTCCTCTCCATACGTTTGTGCCATGATCACCTGACGTTTGACTTCGTTAGTTTCCTGAAGTTTCATCTCATCACTGAAGACATTATATAACTTTAAATACCTCTTTCTAATTGACATAATTGGGCATATTGTGCATCATGTTGTACTTAAAAACTGAATCCATGGGAAGGCTTCATACTGCCATGAAATTATGGTCTAATTCAGGAAATCTGTTGAATAAAAATATCTAATTCCATAAAGGGAGGTTTCCACATTATAGTATGTTCCACGTTTTTGAATGAATGATGAGAATCGGTATCGACTACATCTTTAGTCTTCAACAATTATGTGACCTTTCAGAACATTTTCCTTTCAAATATTCATCTCAATAGCTCCATTAATTAGTTCACATAAGTTCTTCTTCGTTAACTCTTTGAATGAGGCCCTTTACGACCTTAAATAGGATTTTGAGACCCTTAGTTAACCAATCGTAATTACAGTGCGGCAGTCACATTAATTGACTATGAATGCATTTATTACGAGTTGCAATTCGTTTATATGTGGGAATTAGCTATCTTTCGTCGATATTAATGAAACAGCATCACTTGCTGAATAATATAAATTCGAGTGTAGAATTAATTAATTCAGTTAATCACTTCTGCGTTTTTATTTTCATATAACTTCTTAATTTCGCAAACTGCCGTCCTAAGATAGCTTCTAAATTTCCACTCTGCTTATACTTTCGTATGTAAGCTTTCCCGTTCCTTGCTTTCTCAAAGAAAATTGCTCAAATTGATTGCGTTTATATCACCAAGGTTCACCTAACTGCATGCAGATATCCTGGTGCAAGCCATTCGTTTTGCGCGCCTTTTTGATTTCTTTCCTTGGTTCTCGTAATATTTTATCTTCAAAGTAATGACGAGTGCTTCGCTGTGAGATACAATCTCAGCTCCATAATGACGCTTTTCATCAACGCTTCTCGAGTCTGCTTTTCACGGCTTTCCGAGTTTTTTCGCCCCTTGAGATTCACATTGCTTTGAGCGCTTCCCTTGGGCGAAAAACGCTAGATGCTATCGGCTAATGGTCATCACCACTTGCTCTTATCTTTTGCGCTCTTTTTCTCAGCTCTCCGTCACGTGCAGGGGGAAATCTGGGGAATAATAATGTTTTTCCTCAAAAGCACATTTTCTGAAAATCTCGATCCGAGTATTCTTCTCCAACCATCTCTTCGCTTTGTTTTAATGCAAAATGTATTTTCCATTCCATACCGCTTCTCCCCTGCCGTGTAATGGTAAATTTCTTCGCTTGAATTCTGAGAAGTTGGCATAAAAATCCTGACCAGTAGTGAAACCCAATGAATTTTGATCCTTAAAAAAAGACTTTTAAAATGGAGTGTGATTCACAAACTAGGTGGGTATTATTTAAACTAATTTGGCATCGTCGAAAGATTTGACGCAATCGCTTTCATTTCAAGATGTGCGATATTTTCTCCACCTTCCCCTTGTTTCCGTTTCTGCCTTGTCTCCTGACCGTGGCACACAAATCTTGCCTAAGCTTTTAACCCCTCTCCAATCCTCTGTATTTTCTTCTCCCTCTTGCCTCTCATCTGCAAACTGGGACTCGCTGCCTTCTTTTCCCCCTCCCATTCTGCCTCCCCCCCCTTTTGCGTGGTATCACCCCACAAACCCCCTATTCTCCACTTGTGTCGACCCCTCTCTCAATATATGGGTTCGCATTTCCATCGATGGCGGAATAAAATGTGCTCGGCTGAGTCCGTGTGCGGGAGAGAGGACTCGCCGCAGCACCGTCGTGGTCACTGGTGGCGGTGGCAAATCCCGAGTGCACGAGAGCGCTTCCATTCCTTTCGGCGTCGCCTCCTAAAAATTTCGGAACAAACCCTAGTTTATGGGCGAGGCCTTCGTATGCGAGCTCCTCGAATGCTTGATTGTTGTTTGCCGCTTCGCGAACATTTCTCTCGTGTTTCAAGAAGGTACGAAGTGCAACGATGATAGCAGAGAGACCCATTTATTCCCAACATTCGCAATTGCTTGGGTTCAAAATCCCGAGGAAAAGTGATGAATCTGATAGATTATGTCGCTACGAATAAATAAAACTAATTAATTCATGGGAAAATTTCGCACTCTTGCATTTTATGTATAAACTCAAAAATATTATTCTATTCTAAAATCAATTTCATAATAAACTCAGACTCTTATACGAAACAACTGTACTCAATTCACCAATGTGCAGTTATTATGTGCACTTCCTCCTATTTTGATATGTTGTTTTCAATTCCCGTTGAGAATAATTCTTGAATACTTTCAACGCGATATTTTTGTTTATCCCTGATACACGTTATCTTTTAAATTCCTCAATCATGATGTCTCTTTTAGAGATCATTTAACATTCTTCATAGGTACTTCTTATATTTTATTTTTAACATTTTTGCCTGGTTATGTTACGTTTCTTTGGTTTAGTTATGGATTAAAGGGTTTTTGAACCTTTTTTTTAAGTTTATAATAAAAAAACCTGTGAAGTCGATTTGCCTTGAGCGAGAAATGGACACGGATAAATCTAAACTTTTAAGTCAAATTAATGGATAAACAGTAAAATTTGAGATTGAGATTGTATTTTTCGTTAGAACTAGTGATGCATCGTGTAAATTGAACCCTCATTTATCACTGTAGGTGCAATATTAACGGAGCGTGTACGGAATTTCAGAAAGAGACCTTTCTATGATGATACATAAGAATCCGATTAACAGTCCTAACAGTAAATTTATTGCGCATGTAATCGGGAATCCTCTGCCGTCAGCGACTGAGTTGCGAATGTTGTAAATCCATTGAGCGGTAAGTGGCGGCGCACCCAGCGGCCGAGCACGGAGTTTCCTGTCATGGTATTCGGAAGTGAAAGCTTCAAGTATAAAATTTTGCATGGCACTTTACCTTTCGTTATAACTACACGTACAATGATGGCATTGGTGGAAGTGAGTAGTGGTCTACCGTTTACAGTCATCGCAAAAGCTTAAAGCCTCGATTAAGCCGTAAATTAATGATTTTGGGACGGGAATGGCCTTTTTTTTCAATAGCCGGCTGTTTCAGGTGGAAGGCAAAGGGATGCTAGTGTTCACAATTTCCGTTGCGAACTTTTAAGCCTTTCGTATGCGTGCGTATGTCAATGAATTTGGTTACGTACAACGCGCTGAGATGCGGAGGCGACTCGAGCGCTTCCAGCCTTAAAAGTGCAGCCTGTTACACGACGCATCGATCGACTCGGAAAACCATTTACACGCTGACGTGCTCATTGGTCATTCTTCCCGCCATATCTTCTCTCTTCTTCTCACTTAATTTCCCCTCTCGTTCGCTGCAAACCTACGAACATAAGTTTTCATGAACCTTGTATTTTAAAAAAATTGGAAAATATTTGTATAAAATTCTTCAAATCGCTATCATTATTATTTATTAACTCCGTCAAAGAATCCATAAGTTTCCAGTTTCAGAATAAACTAAGGTTTATAAATGCATATAGTAAAATTTATGCATAAAACTAGTTTCTTAACCTGTCCTCTGTATTTGCTGGATTATGGTCCAGTAGGAGATAGATTCAGGATAAATTTTCGCCTTAGTTTGTCAGTACATTTTAACTATGAGCCGTGAGATTTTTATGGTGACAAATTAGCGTGCCAAAGCTCAAAACCGCGATGAATGTACGTAAGAACTTTTGGAAAGTGGATGAAGACGCTGTCTTAAACTTATATAACATATGTTGTACACTAGGGTGACTCGTTTTGCCACTTTTTTTAGGAGCGAATTGTAATACCCGGCAAAAGTTGCGTACCCGGGTGGGTATTACAGGTATGTTTTTTTTTTTCAAAATCGGTTAATATCTTCTGTTTGCCATTTTGTCTTGGAATTTCGAAATTTTTAACAAATAAATATGGTCATTATAGTCGGTGATGGCATAAAAGAGCATTCTCATCCTAGTGACTACCCTTGACAACTTCAGACATGGTTTACACGTTTTTTACTGTAAAACATCTCTATTTCGCATCATTTATCGCATGCATAGCGTAAAATGAGACTGTATGTTTCGGGTTGCCTACCCTCCAAACTGCTAACGGGGACACGATAAAAGGTCATTTTCTCGATAATTAAAAGGAATAGAGATGTCGTGTTTCGTCTAAAATATCAAAGAAAGACCAATGTTATACAGTATTGGAAAAAATGAGTGCTTGCTAAAACCAAATTTAAATTATTTACATTTTTTAAAAGTTTCGTTAAAAATTTTGAAATTTCAAGACAAAATGGCGAACAGAAGATATTAACCGATTTTGAATAAAAAAACATATCTGTAATACCCACTCGGATACGCAACTTTTACCGGGTATTACGATTCGCTCCTAAAAAAATGGCAAAACGAGACACCCTATTGTACACTCCTGAGGAAACGCCTGGAAAGTAAGCTGACATATTAGTGATTTCTGCCACACCATTTGGTAGACGACATAGGCATAAATCGGCAGATTCTCCTCCTCAACGTATTGGTTCGAATTCTCGTCGATGGAGTGAAAGGTGGCTCAGTATGTGGTGGTGCTCATCGGAAGGTAAAAATGGGTCTCAGCTCGTGGCGTCGGGATGGCAGGCTAGTTGAGTGCTGAAGATTTAGATGGGAAGCGTGGCGAGTGTGTGGGAGCTGCATTTGACACTCGAAGAACTTTCGCCGGGAGTGGAGTGCAGCGGTGGAGGATATAAGCTGTGGAGGGAAGGCTTTCGTGGCGTGTGTGAGTGGGTGGGGAGGGAGAGGCGCGCTTTTCTCCCTCCCGTGATTTCAGCTCCGAGGGAATGAGTGATGAGCAGAGATGAGCAGTTGGAGGCAGTGCGGCCGCGGAGGACTTTTTACTCGTGGGGCAGCAGTCTGTTAATTGCATTGATTTCGAGACAAATCCTTTCGTGTGCGCGGTGGCTCGGTTGTCTGCGCGAAAAAACGTAATAGCGCCAAACGCAAATCAAAAAATATGAATAATGCCTAAAATAGTCATCAGAGTTCTTTTAATACGAAATGTTATTATATATAATTAAATAATAATGAAATTAAGTAAGGAGGTGGAGGTGGAGATAGAGGTAGAGACGGAGATTGAGGTGGAGGTAGAGGTAGTATCGCATTGGAAAGAGGTTTACGCACGCAGCTTTCAAAAAGCCTCGACCACGAGCCAGTCTCTCACCGTGTGGCATCAAGTATAGGTTATTTGGTTAGTTGTAACATTTTTACAATGCTAAGCGACAGTAGTGGTGATGGTGACGACATGTCATCAGCATGTAAGTGGTGTCTGATTGGTCGGTAAGTAATCGCGAATTCAGTCTTCATCCCAAAAATCAAGCGCGACAAGATCTGGAAGAATACCACCATCTGTATTTGCAACGTAAGTATTACCCAGGCAAATTTCGGAAAAACATTAGGATGTCACATGAAACGGGCCTTGAACGCACCAATCACGAAGAAGCCTCCCGATATACCTCGCGACACAACTCCCGAAAGACAAACACGTTTGTCTTTGAAAGCGGTCCCACTCGACCTCCTGGTGAACCGCGTGGTGCACCTCTACCTCGACCTGCTCACTATGCGCGTGTCCGTCACAAGTACCGCGACCTGCGACCCGCGTATAGGATCCGGTGCAGAAAGACTTAATCCGCGAACTGAATAAAATGCAAAGGAAGGCTGCGCGTTTCGTCAAAAACTGCTACGGGCGTACAGACAGTGTTACCCAGATGTTAAGCGAATTAGGCTGGGAGCCACTGGAGACTCGGAGGCTCCGCGCTAGGCTTAGATTGCTTGAGCAATTGGGAATGGATATCTTTAAGAGCAACACAGAGAACATATTATTAGAGCCACACTATATTTCCATGTCCGATAGAAGTGATAAATTAAAAGAATATTTTGGCGAACGGATAGATATGGGAACTCGTTTTTCCCCGAACCATAAAGGACTTTAATAAACGCTAGTCCCAACTTCGTTAGAGCACTTCATTTTTTTTAACTGTAAAAGGCTAGTGTCCTAACATCCCCTGCCACAAGCCTTTTAGGCGGCTTGCGGGGTATTATGTAGATGTAGACCTCTATCTCCACCTCCACCTCTTACGTCCTCACTATGCGAGCACCCTCGTGGGGCGTCGTCGCGCAGCAGTCTGATAAATGCATAAATTTCGAGACAAATCGTTTCGCGCGCGCGGTGGCTCGGTTGTCTGCGCGAAAAAATACAATAGCACCAAACGCTCAATGCCCGCGCGAAAGATCCCTCGAAGGTACGTATTTCTCGTAAAAAAATATCTCTTGAGCAGAATTTCTTAGCTACATTTCACTGTAAATCTAATGAAATAGTGGATGAAAAAGTTTTAAAATAATATTTCCATTAAAGAAAAATCTCTCCACAATTAGTTGGGCCATCAGTATAAGACGGCTAAATCAGCTCTCAGCGGATGTCTTTTATGTTACACTTAGGATACATTCTTGCATGTTTAATGATGAAATACAAATAATTATAATCAGCCGTTGATTCGATAAAAAATATAAATTATGCCTAACATAGTCATCACGGTTCTTTTAATACGATATGTTATTATATATAATTTATTAATGATGAAATTTCCAATATTCTCATGGAAATACAATTTCTCTGTAATGGTATTATTATTTTTTTGTCCTTTAACTTTCCTGAGTGATTTTTCAAGGATAGATGAAGATGAAAACAAAGTTCATGGATAATTAATGCCATTGAACAATTTTTTTCTTGATTTATTACTAATGATTGCATAACCCTATTGTACGGAGTTCTGAGAACAATTGTGTAAGGTTAATAGTATTTACATTAATATCAAGTTAAGGATGGATACATAATATTATTTTTAGATTTGAGCAGGACTACCAATTTTTCCAAGGCTTAATGTGCGGCAAACTCTATTAAGTATATTATTTAATTTGCATTTGGGAAATAATTCTCCATGAAATGATAATATCATGAGTGATGTGACTAACTAGATAAACTATTTCCGAAAAATATTTATATGTGATGGTATGATTGATTCTTTAAGCATTATTAAGCCTCTTGTAATGGTATAATTCACCGCAATGAAACAAAGATATCGCATTGGGAAATCGTATGTTTTAAGCTTCGTACAATGCATCACTATAACCTTTTCTTGATTACCTCCCTTTAGTATATTTTTTCTTAAATGTGATTTCCCCGCCGTCTGCTGAGATCCATATCCTCCCTTATTTGATAACCGCAATCCCGTTTTCACGCCTTGGATTTTCCTTCGTATCCTCCATAACTGCAGCGTCCTCGTGTCTCGTTAAGCCTCGACCTTTGGCCCTACTTGGAAATATCAGCCACAAATTCTACCCATCCAGTGGACGTATATAGTGATGAATATTTTCGCCCCGCATGACAAACATCATTCTTTTAGCCGTGCCATTGAATACGTCAAAAACACCATATTATAAATTCAGTATCAATAACACAATGCAATATTTTTGTAAACTTGTTTATGTTACGGAATTTCCAGGGCAGGAGTTAATAAATTTTATTAAAGATGTTTAAACTCTAAGTTGCTATTTCACGCCGGTAAGAATGAATTCTTCGCGATTAAGACGAATTTGTGTCACTACTGTATCTGTATATTGTTTTCGTTTTTGAATAAGATCATTTATCGGAATGCCTTCTTATTTAAGGACGCTTCTGAAATGGCCAGCATTTCGAAATAAACTGCAGCCACTCATTCCCTCTCTCCCGCAAAGTAGGCCACATGTCCTCTCTCTCGTGTAGGTATTCGTCATGGGAAACAAAAGATGAGCGTGCATCGCTTATTTCCTTCCGAGATCGTCGGAGTTGCTGCTCTGGAAGCGTGGCCAATCGTTTAGTTTTTTTATGGTTTTCGTGGGGGTTGATGTTGCCAGGCGATATGTTATCTGATGTGAGGAATCCAGGGAACGAGATGGCACGTGGATCGACGCTTGTGAACAGCCAGGTTGATGGATGCACTCTTCCTCTGATACCTATCCCCATTACTGCATTCAATTTCAATTTTAATATTTTTGCGTATGCGTATTGGGTCATATGAACATCTACCTCCGATCCATTTTGTGCATTTCGCTTTTTTTGTCCCAATCTGTGGATCAAATTTTTAGCGCGTTTGAATTTATTTCGGAGAAGTTTATACTCAATTCCAATTCATGCGGCAAATAATGGAATAATAAATTGCGAACCATTGGTGCAAAATAGCGATCAATTCATCACCTTTTGCTTGCCATCGTTAGATGCAGTACTTTCATGATCCAATAAATGGCTGGACAATACGCGCACAAGTACTCATAATACCAACAAAATTAGTTGCACGTTATCCATATGCAATTCCGTTTGTATTGATCGAGTAGAAGCCGTAGAATTACTTAAAAGCTTTTTTGAATCTATCTCGAAACGGCATAGAAAAAATTATCCCACGGAAACCTATCTTTCTTTACTTCTTCCAATAACTCCTGGTTTTAATTTAACCTGTAAATATCAGTCTCTGATGATAAATTTCTCGGGATTCCCACCGGGTGTGGTATTGGGTTAATTCTCCCGACGTTTCAATGGCTGAGTCTGCCATCGTCTTCACGGGTTTACTCGTAATGGTACTTTTTTACGGTACTAAAAAATTCCCGAGAAAGTTTTCATCAATCTATACGCCGGGAAAACCTAAAATTTTACAGCAGTCTCTCTACTCGCCAATGGAAACGAAGTGATCGCGATCTAAAGTCGAAGCTTTGGAGGGGTGATCGCGTGGATAAAGGTGTTTAAGTTCTTGCCTTGATTTATTGGCTGTTTCTGGGAACATTTCGGTAAATTTCATCAACTATTGATGAAATGACTTCCAATACATATGATCTGAGAAATTAATTTTACCTGAAATCAATTTTTATTGACGGAAGTCGATTTAAAAGGCAAGTTTCGCTATACGCGTGCAAGTTAGAAAGCAGGGATTGTTTTACAATTTCAAACGGCCAAGTACTTGTGGCCATCAAAAGTCAATATATTTGGATCTGCTTTCCGTTATGGATATCTTAAGGATATCTTTGCATTGCCTTATTTTTATGCAATTATTTGATCGATCACGTTTACACCCGTGAGTCCTTGTGCAGCCTTTCTAAATCAACTAACAATAAGTAATGACTATTTTTTTTCAACGTCCTTATTTCATTCTTGTCGCAACCAATACCTCGTAATTTCTATTTTGGATCTTAAAAATCTTCTTAATATTGATTTTTTATAGATCACTCCATGTCTATTTTTCAGTCCAATTATTTGTTAAAATATTATCATCATAGATTGTGGGCACTTAATTTTTTGCTATTATTTTATATTTATTTATATGTATTAATTTATTTTTATCCTCTTCTATTAGGGGAATATTTAATAATATCGCTATATTATGATTTTTATGCATTGCAATCGTATATAATTGAACGTAATTTTCAAATGTTGTGTATTCCATATTTTAATTTTATAATATTCTTTTTTCTCCTGTATTGCGCGCATTTTTGTAGTCAAATCTTTTTGCCGACGTTTATGCTCGACGTGGGTTAAGAGGTACACTTCTTTTCACTCTGTTCTAAACCCAAAAACAGAAATACGTAGAATTCCCTCAGGTATTTCAAAACTTCTGAAATAATCCTCCAATTTGCCTCCAAATACACCCGGCATTTTTTATATGCCTTTTTTTTCGCATTACTTTTGGTATTGAAATCCGAATCCATGCGTGTTCGAGTTCTTTGGTCTCCCTTCGTGCGCAGTGTTCGCTTCCCCTCAGACTTAAAACGCTGCAGTTCATTTTCTCCAACAATCCCATCTTCCTTCTAGCTCCTTCCGTTTCTTCTCTTTATTCTCAGGTTGTACTTTTTCCTACATATTTGTTTAGTGGGTAAGTTTGTTTAGTACTCAAGTTTGTCTTTAAAGTATCCCTTATTACAATGAACTTTCATTGAAATATTTATTCTGTTGCATCCATTGGAGTTAAGTAGCATCTTTACGCATACCACTCTCCCATCGCGTCTATCGTCTCCATGATACTTTTCATACTTACGGTATATCGCTTTTATGAGTAAAATTAGGCTCGGACTAGCAGAAAAAGCGGTGAAATACACAAAAAACAATGATTCAGTTGAATTTCATACCAATGTTTAAATATACATTAATTGCATTATGATATGGCAGTATTCAAATTTCAATTCTTATGTGATGAATGTTATAAAAATCTGTTGCTAAGAATGCATACCTTGTTACTCTTCATAATGACTTTTTGAGTATATAATTTTTTGCTTATGTCACATGTATGAGACTTTAACAATTTTTCCCCACTCAGTTTGCAACACTCTTCTTTAAGCTATACTTTACGTTTATTCTCTCTTCGTGACCTCGTGAATTTCCTTCACCTTCTCCTTTCACCAGTGTAGGCCTTTCAAACGAGACTATTTCCTTACTCTCTGGCCTGACCGCTTCAATATTTTTTTCCAAACCACCTTCAATTCCATCCCCTCTCTATCTTCTTCGTGTTCCACTCCCTCGCTCGGCTTCTTATTGGCCGCCCTCAAAGAGAGCCGTTACCAGTGGTGCGGCTGCTTTTTGCTGCTCTCTGCTCCGCGGCTCGCATGGACGCATAAATCGTCTGCACCACCCACACGAATCCTCCAACACCCACCGCACCCCTAAGGATTTCTCTCTCCTCCCGATATATCCCATATCTTCGCGCCTCTCCCTTTTCATCGCTTGAATCTTCGCGAGCCATCTATCCACCTTCCTCAGTATCCGTTTATTTTCTTCGCCTCCAACCTCTTCTCCTTCTTGTCTATTTAAATATGTTGATTTAAAGGATTTTTATTAATACCTACGCTTGTAGCTATTTCGAACATTTTGTTATACAGGAGCGTGTGAGGGATTGCAACGTAGCTGTTTCCTCCTTATCAATGGTCCTGCAATCGTAATATTCGCGTACTCTATCTTCCCATCCCTCTCTTTCACAGCCGAGTCTGTTTCGTTCCCAGATTGTCTTATTCCACGTGCCCACCATCACTAGCCCCAAGGATTTATCAGTCAATGTCTTTGTCGAAGGGCACTTACTTCTTGTGTACTCAAATGTTATTTCTCACGCGGTGAAGGTGTCTCATTACATGACCTACTCACTTTGCCGATCTTCTCTGGTGTATAATTCTGCCGACTTCCCTTTGTTTTCCCGTTTATAACTATCTGTCAGTTTAGTCGTCTGCACCTGCCACCCGCCTAAGGTGTCGAAGGATTTCTTCTAACATCTGCTTGTGATTTAATTATTCCCAAAAATGAATTCCTCACGTGTACCGCAGTTATGGTTCCTTTACATTAAATATATGCATGTCAAACTTTGATAAAGTCGTGAAAAATCGTGGACGGAAACTACTAAGATAATTTGCATACATAATTCAAATAGATATAATAGCTAATATTTAGTCTTTAGCGCGAATTTATACTAATTATTATCATTGTTGTTATGAAAAATTCCTGCTGCTGGCTCATAAAGCGTTTAAAACCATTTTTTCCAATATATTAGCACGTGAAGTTGATGCGTAGTTTTCCGCGGCGTTGTCTAGATGATGTCTCCATGTTCCTGGGCTTCACCTCAAGAAGAAAAAAGAAAAATCCACGCGGTGAAGCCCAGGAACATGGAGACATCATATTAGCACGTCGGTCAACATGTCGATCATATTATATAAATCCACATTGAGATCTCAATATGCTCTAGCTGAGAGTGGAACACTGGGAACTTTGGTTCTAACATGAGCCGTAGTTTAGCCATTGTAATTCCTTCAAATAATGACTCTTCTATTAATTTTTCATAAATTGTATTCTTCTATCCTACCTATATGTGTGAAATCAAATAAAGGTGGTCGGTTGAGTAATGCACTGTTTACTCAGCACTTAGAAAGAAATTGCTGCAAATTCAGTTTTTGTTATCCTAACAATAGAATTTTTTTATATTGTTATAATTTATTCCTGTAAAATTGTAAAAGTAAAATTCTATTTCTGTAGAAAGCTTGACTGTGTAACTCTGCTGAAATTTGGAATATTTCTTTTTTCCGTCTTCTTACTGACTTTTAAAAAGGCAAATAACAAAATAAAAAAGGCTTCAATTAACAAAATCAAAATGACATTGGCTGCAAAAAAATGTGCTCATTGTATTGGTAAATTTTTACATGCCTAGATAATTTTTGACTGTCTTAATGGGATTCTGTAAACGGTATCACACGAGCAACTCAAAATGAAATAGCTCGGAAATTTTGTGCCAACGTTTGACCGCAGTAAGTGAAATAGTCAATAAACCACCTAATCATTAATTAAAATTAAGTAGAACTTGATATGACGCAGGCAAGTTATAGTACAAGTCAGTGCATCCTGTTATATATTCTACGCACTGCACTCCCGGTTTTGCAACTGGTGTTCAGGGCGCTACATTGGCTGGAGAAGGAATTTGGGAGGAAAAGTACACAGTGTACTACATAGTGTACACAGTATATCTTTTGGGCTAATAATGGCGGTGATACCATTTTTCAGTAGGTGGATGAAAATAGTAAAACATAACTATTCATCAGTAAAAGATGAAGTGATGAATTCACTCTAGAATTAACTAAAAACTTATTTATCTATTCCCAAAGTGAACCAACGAAAGTGAGTAATAGGTGGCGTGGTAATAGATATACCTTAATTTTAGTACTTAAGACTGCAATGCAAGCCACAGGAAACTTTACGAGTTTAAAATTAGAATTTTAAGTACACGAAAAAAACACTTCATTTTATTTACCCTAAATTAAAATAAGTTTTAAAAATTGCCCTGAAAATGAAGATTTCTGTGCTATTTGTTGATAAAAACCTTCTTTTCAATGAATATCAATGTATATAATTTTAGAAGGGCCCACTATTAGATAGAAAATTAATTTTGATATCTTACAAATGGCAATGGCTGTTGACTTGAATCTGTGAATGGAGAGTATGCGAGGGGAAATTTACTGTACTATCGTTTCATAGGGAAAAACTGAAGAAACGGCTTTGATGATAGCTCTTAAGATGTGCAGTATAGTTGTTGCCTGAGTATTACCCTTTATTATTTGGCAGCTATGTGAGATAGAACAATGAAATAAACCATGTTTCAATGAATGAGTAACGTTGGTGAAAAGTGTATTCCTTTACTTTTCCTTCTCTTCGCTTGCTAATACTATCCCTCTCCCCTCCGTCCTGGGTGTGATATTTGTTCTTCCTTTCCATGTGCATCCTGCTGTGCTTTCGGAATATCCCTTCTTCCCTCTCCACACCTCGCTCCGCTTCCCAATCCTATCAGCCCTCCTTTCCTTCCCAGTCTCTTTGAGAGACCCCCCTCCGAATCTCACGTTCCTTCCTCATAAAATCCCTTCCCTCTTCCTCGGCCTGCTTCCTTTCGCATAAACCTCTTACACATAACCTGCTTTGAGCGGTTGCTACACCGTTTTACTCCCATTCCCAACCCTCTCCCCCCGCTCATCCACTTTTGCATTACACCCTCCAGAGTTTTTTTTCCCGCCGTGTATGTAGACATCTTCTCGCCTTGCGGATTCATCTTACGCCTCCCACTTTCTCTGCTTCAGCTGTGGTGAGCCTTATAGGTTTTTCTTCTGTATAGTTTTCCCGTCTATCCTTATTTCATCTGCATTTTGCCCTACCTGATATGAAATCGCACAAACCGGCCATTGGCAAGTTTTACTGCGTATGAAAAGTGTAGAATTTGAATGGTGAGGCCAGTTCATTTTTTAATTTTGAGAGTAATGATTTTGTAATGAAGTTGCACTTTGTTGGGCATGCTCTTTTGGGGAAACATGATTTATGCTCAACCAGTAGTATTTTTTTAATCGGCAGTAACGCTAGTAAAACTTAAGCTGTATTGATCCTAATTAGCATTTCGATAAAGCTCAAATATATTATTTCTGATAATAATTATTAAGAATTTCAATGGTAGAATTTCTATGCAGATATTGCTCATTATAATTCCTGAATATTTTAATATGATAGTTAAAGTCTCAAATTAGTTATATATTTTGAAAGAAGACCGATTTAGTGGGAGTGATGTATCCTCAAATATGTGTTGTGTGGAAAGAATTTTTTTTCTTTTTTTCTCATGCCAAGTCGTACGCAATAAGACACTCTGCAGAACGAAAAGTGAATGATGTGAAATTTATTCATTTTTCACATTTTTATTTTGTATCCGCTGAAAAATTGATAGTAGAACAAAACGAAGTAGTTTACATCTCTCGTAATATCGAGGGGGGTTATAAAATTTAATTCCTACAACCACGAGTACCAACTAGGCATAAGCATGTAGATTGTTTAAAACGCGCTATTGCTTTTTTTAGCTAATGAATTTTTTTTACCTTCCGGAGAAGCTGCGGCCTCTTTATCAAGCAATAAATTGCCTCTCTAGGATATTCATTAAAATAAGCTTAGTATAAGCTACAGTCATGGATGACAAACTTCATTCCTCGCTGAGGTGAGACTTGAACACTCAGCCTATCGATTGGCAGGAGTGAAGCATCACCTATTTCCATCTTCATATGAACAAGATCGATAGAAATTTACCCTATTTACATACATACATTCGGCTCCCGTGGATTTGAATTTCAGATTTTAAATAAAAATGTTTCTGTGAATATGTTACCTTTTTAATAACCAAATTATTTTAATTTTTCATCCACTATGCCACTATCGCCTTTAAGATAATAATTTGAATTAAGGGAAAAGCGTTTGCCCAATAACTATTTAGAAATGCGTCTGCTTTCCATATTCTCGCTGACTTTTTGGAAATCACGCCTTATAGAAATTAGACAATCGTCAACTTATGGTGAGTAATCGAATTAAAACCGAAGTCCGTATAATAAAATAATTTATCAAGTGCTAAATTTGAGTGGAGAGTTTTTTATGGGTTGGACGTGCAGCTTATGATGGATGCGTTTCGCCATCCTATATTCTCGTCCCTGTGTCTCCCACCATCCAAACAAGCACCCCCAATATTATGTGCGTCTTCTCCTTGGGTCTCCTCCCGCAGGGGCGAGCGCTGTATCATCCCTCCTTTATTTTGGCCACTGTTTATGTCGACGGCGCTGTGAAGCAGGAGTGGAGCGCGCTCCCTCCCTCCCGCGGGTCAGAGCGCGTGGCTAGCAACTAAAGCGGAGTGAATGGGTTCGCATATTTCACGCGAGGAGGCGTTGCGGTTTGATTACGCCCTCGCGATGCCATCCTCAGCTTCTGGAGAAGACCCTTTAGGGTTTTGCTCGTGCCCGTTGTCAACACAGAGTACAAAGTCAGATTTTCATTCGCGGACTAGTCAGCCCTTAAAGAAGATGAAATAGAAATGGAATCCGTGAGCGGCTTTTACTAAATTTTGTCTTTTATAGGCGACCGGTTTAATCCAACAGTGGACACCATCAGCCTATCTCCATTTGTTGAGTGTAACTGGTCGTCTACTGTTGGCTTTAACCGTTAGTAAGTTTTATAAATGAATTTTCCCGAAATTTAGGCCAAAATAATTCAATTTTCTCAGAAGTCGCACGATATAGCTCACGAAGTAAACGAATTCTTGCGGGAGGAATAATTTTCCTTTCAGTGGACTACGAGATTCCCCCAAATTGTTTCCGAGCGTTCTCACACAATCAGATGCGTACCTACTGAACTCCATGAATAATTTTTGGTGCCTTTGTAGACAGTAGCCTGATGGGGGTTCAAAACCGCCTCTTTTTTGGGGTATTTGGGTAATTTTGGGTATTTCCTTCAGTGAACCCTCCTAAAGCCATTTCTTCTCTTGGTGAACACCCACTGTGAAATAAATGCTAGTTACAGACTTGGTCGCTATAATTATGTGGTAGTTATAGCAATGAAGACATTCATTGCGGCAAGAGAGCGTGTGCTCCCACGCGTTAAGGCCGTTGTACACGGGGCACGGAATTGCGCAGGTTAGAGTTGAATTAATTTCTAAAATGGCGTGGAATTGCTCGAATGCATGAGCGAAATTAGAACGGGCTATTTTGCCGTCTCGCATCCACGCATTCTCGCATGTGTTCTCGCAATTCACTTCTTTAGACGACGCAATTTTGATTGCGCCTTCGCACGTAAGTCAGATTGCGCAATTCCGTGTACCGTGTAAAACTGCCTTAATGCCTTCTCCTCTACAATGTTTGAGACGCATTAAGACAAAATTTAAGGGTAAGAAATATTAAAATTCTCGGCATTAACTGTCCAATATTGAGGCTTCTTGGAGTCTCCCAGAACTGGAGAGTGATTGGGGAAAGATTCTCTGAGAATCAATTCCACTCGCTAACCTAGAACAGTATATAACAGGATGTATATACAGCAACTCTTTGGATCAAAGTCACCAATACTACAGCAGGAATTATGTGACCTCAAGGTTGCAAGCAGATTGGTAAAAAAAACTTAATAATTTGTTTTGTCACAGTAATGGCATCATAAATTTTATTCTTCTCATCTTCTCCTTCCATAATAAATTGCTTTGACGAAAAATGTTGATTTTTTCATTTTGCTGTTTAAAGAAAATATGGGTTATAGAATGTTTTTCCAGGAAAAAAATGGCCAAAGGAATACCTTCCAAATCACTCCGAAGACATAGAAAAGACTTTTTTCCAACTTTATCTTCATCCTTCGTTTTCATTCAGAAGTCCTTTTTCATCTCTTTTTCTGAATTGTATGCATTTTAACCCAATGAACCGACATCTTTAAAATACACCGTCCAAGCCCTCATCCGATTGCAAGTTGATTTACGCGCAAAGCATTCGTGTGCATTTGAGCGCGAGGTCTTATTTCTTTTTACTTGGGTCTTCCCGTGATTAACAGGAGATAGTAGGTACATTAACGGCCGTAAATATGGATGGCCACTTTTGTGGGAGGCGTGCGTAAAAACGAAATCTGGAAAGTGTGGCGTCGCGTACAACAGTAGTCCAGAAGTATCGTTGGAAAAAGGACGTCCATGTCATGCGTGTAGTTAGGAAGAAATATGAGTGGCCGCGTATTAATTTCTGGGTTTGGGTCTCCAAAAGAAATTGCATCGTATCATTTAAATCGGTGGCTCTTTGCTGGTAATTTGTTACACAGGTTGTTGTTGTTCATTCCGATCCACAGAGGCAGATGGTAATTTTTAATACCTCTGCTTTAGTAAGACAATTAATATTCTCGGAGACAAAGATGGCGTATGACGATGCGAATTTATACAATGGTAACCATGGCGAGCCCATACTTACAAGCCTATTTTTTTAACGTTGGTCTTCGATGACAATGCTCGTGCAATAGAATATCTTTATCTATAAATCCGAAGATTGTTTTTCTCTAGATAAAATTGCCGCGTTTCCAATTCATTTTTACTGCAAATTCTTTTGGCCCTAGTGATTTGTATTTTAGAGTAAATAATATTCAATACCTGTTTGTAGTTCATGTGCATTTCTGGACATTCTTCATATTCTTCGATACCCAGTTGATTTTTATACTTGTTCCTCCATTCGTTTTACTGAACTATTACGATTACTATTAAATGTGGTAAAATGTTTACTTCCTTACTTAGAGTTTTAATTACGTTTTTAGAACTTCCTGGCATCCATTGAAAAGGATTCTGAAATGATGAATCGGCTTTCCTTATCATTCCATTATTTCAAATAAGATTTTGTTTGCTTTTCCTGAGGAAAATACCGATTGTAAAATTCTATTACAAAGTTTACGTCATCAATTTTCACTTTTTACTCGGTTAGAGTTCGTTAAACCTGAGATTTTATTTCACGGCACGTCGCCATCATCTTCAACCTCCTTTGGACGTGCTCTCACGCCGTAATTAATGCAGCTGCATGCCTTAACAGTAGGTACTTTTGATAGGCACTCATAATTCATGTGTGACTTTCTTCCTTTTTGAATTTGTGACTTTATAAAAATATATTAAAGTTAGGTATGTTATGCGTGTAAATAGAATTTTATTTTCTAAAATAAAAGTTCTTTTAGAGTTTTATCAGCCAGTGGTGTCCGCAAAATGTGTCTGAAATGCCGAAGTCCCCTTTCCCAGGTTTCATCAATTGGTTATTTTAGTTAATAATACTGTTCTTGAGAAAAAATCCCACATTCACATTTAAATCCCTGAAGAGTATTTTTTCAACTTACTTTTTTACAACAAACTATTTTAGTATTTTTGGAATAAGTTTCCGGAGAATCGTTATAATCACGTTGCAATAGCTCTATTAAACCATCAATTTTCCCCTTGCACTTGTCTGCAGCATCAACCATTGCGTGTTAAATAACTTTCTGATCTTTTATGGTTGAGCTCTATAACCAATTTTCCCAATTATTTTAGCGCTATTTTGAATTTTAGCTAAATCTTTATATCCTTTATTGTATTTGACCGTAGCCTTTAATTCTGGAGCAGCTCCTTTGTGCACGCGAGAGATAATATCTACTGATTATACCACTTTAAGCAACATGGAGCTCACGGTGACCGATTTGCGGTCGCTGTGAGATACGCCATGCGGCATTCACCTGTTTTTAGCTACATTTGGAGCTAGCTCCCGCTTCAAGGGCACATTATTGCCTCTTATTTGATCAGTCTACCGTAGCCTCTGATAATATTTCCATTTACTCACTCGTCAGCCTTACTTTTGACCGCAACACTTCGTGGCATTGCGTTCGGACAGCACAACTCTGATAATTCCTGATTTAATTGGACCAAAAGAGAACTAATAATGTCATCACACAGGAATTTGGTCATAATGATTCATCCTTACATTAAAGATGATAATTTATGCCCGAAAAACAAGTCCAATAATGAGCTACCTATTCTTACTTAACAGCTGCACGGGTTTATGATGTGGGTACGTAATCTGATATATCGTTTTTATTCACCTTAATCATTTTTTACAAATAATTTTAGCCATTTTAATCGTGCTCTGTGGTTACGCATGTGAAGGCACGGGCAAATTACTACAGATTTTAATTTCAATTCGATGCTATTAAAACTTTAATTCCCATTAAAAGCATGGATATTGGGATTTTTAACTCCGTGCTTTCTGCATTTAAAACTATTTTCGTAGAATAACAGTGACGTCAATCGAGGAATATTTTTAATTACTTGAACAAGTATTCTTAGCATTACATTTTACATATATCTTTTAAGAGCTTCTAAGTGACTTCTGAATCCAAAAAGAATTTGTCACAGATGTTATATTTTATCTGCTAAAATATCTTTTCATGAAGTCCATCCTCGAGCTGAAACAAAAATGAAATAGATCACGCAGACCAAACATTAGGAAACGATTTATCAGCTATGAACACTCTTGAAGCCGTATGATATGACCGCACGTCCACAGCTCTTAACACGATGGCTTCAGTTGCAGAATTGTTTCGAAAGGGTTCACTGCAGATTTATAATCTCGCTTTACAGTAAACTAAAGCAATAGAAGCAGGATAACAAACGTTGATAAATTACATTCATTCAAGTGTTAATGCTACTCCTTTCTGTTTTCAAGTTGGCTCTCCGGCTTTCTCTGGCTAAAAGCCTTCTCTAAATAGCCGGGCTAAAATCTCTTGAAACTGTCATTCAGTGCGCTATACTGAGGATTTCATATTTTGAAGAAATGAGGTGGAGTCTCATGATAATCCATGCCGATAGGTTGATGATAAATTAATGAATATATCTGGATATAAATAAGATACACCATTAGAAACAGAATTAAATTTCTCGTTGGATTCCCCGTAAGATATTTTAATATTTATAATTAATGTATTACGCATGAAATATGCCATTTTCGTTTTCAAGCAGTCCTGCCTCGTTCTACAGGGCTCACATGAGGAAAACCTTCACGGCTATTGCTGCTGGATTCATTTGGAAACTACCATTAGGTTTGGTGTGCTGATTATTTATTTCTCGATAAGAAATAAGCCGTTTCCAAAGTCATCCATTTTACTTAGCAAGCAAAACGCCTTGAACTCTATCAGGTTCTAGAGAGTCGTGGCAATAGAAACATTGCCTCTAGAGCAGGAAACCTCTAAGTCAATTTCACATTCAGAATATATTTCCTTACGCCAATAAGCTACTATCTTTTGTTTCCAATATCCTCCCCTTAGTAAAATAGGGTAGGCTTGCGCAAAGCCTTCAAGGCAATTATAACTCGAGTCTGCCAAAGCTAGATTTTGTATTCAGCACCGAGTATATCATATAATAGTAAAAAGAGGCATATAACTCTATTATTAATTCATATTACTAAGTTCATGAGACAAAATGAACTCTACTAGGACTTATTGAAACCATTGCAATTGATACTGGATTATATTTCCCATTGGAAGCCTCTCATGTTTTTTTACGTCCTGAATCCATTTTCTTATGCCTTTAAGCTGGTGTCTTTTGTTTTCAAGTTGTCCCGTCTCGTTCAGCTGGGCTCCCCACTTGCGAAAAGCCGACGTCACCACCACTTCCTCTTGCTCTCAAACCTCGTATTTCTTCTCTTCCGCTGTTCCCGATGCCTTGCACTCGCCCCTCCGTATAATTCACTCAGGCTCCTCGGAAGAGCGTGGTCCCATCCGACTCCATCATCTTCTACGGTTCCCTCGGCTTGCCGGCTGGCTGCTTGCCTCTCTATCTCCCTCCAATACCTATCCCCGCATACAATCCCATCTCATCTCCAGCCGGCGACCTCCTGAATTTTTGCACACTTCTCTCCGCGTTTCGTCCCTTCTTTCTTTCTTTCTTACCTTTACCAGCCGCCAGGCAGCGCCACCTCCTCTTTCCGACGCCGCTGCTGCCACCTATCTTGTGAGTGTCCCCAGTGGTGAATGCCGCCCACCTCTCCGATGCTCTTTTGAATTTCAAATGCGCCCGCTCCGAAGTCAAATGGCGTCACGCAAGCCTTCTTCTCCCAACCCCCGCTCCCGCCAATATCTGGCTGCGGTGATGCTGCCCACGGCGGCCGACCTCTTTCCCTCCGCATGCCGTTTCCTGCACCCGCCCTTCTCTTTGCTGCGGGGGTCTCCACTAACCCCTCCAAAACTATCCCCGGATATCTTCTGATTTTTTCTTGCACAGAGTGCAAGAGAATAAATATGTGTAATGGATACTACATCAAGTGAATACTAGCTGTAATTAGGTTACATTAAGCCAATATCTGTCTAAGGTGTAGTATCTTAATTTTTTTATCGAGGTAAATTTTCAATCTTCAAAGAAAAGGTAAATTTAGCTTGGATAGTTTCCGTTCATATATTGCGAAATAGGTATCACGGATTGAATAACATAAAGTAGGCAATATACTCACGGCATCTATTCCATCCTCTATCGGTTATCAACTTAGCATTATTTTATAAAGTATCTTGACACTGACTAGTCTGTAGACATTATTAGAAAGACCTCAAGTCATTGAGTGCAACGTGAATAATTTTCTTCGATGCAAACCGATAAGCATTATTTTGGGTTTCCCTATGTCTCCCGTTTCATTTCAAATGTTTTTTTCTGTCCCTCCTATCCGCTTTTTTTTATCTGTCGGCGGAATGAACCTAATGCGCAAGCAAACACGACTGAGCGAATATACTTGCCCATCCGTCGAAGAGTTTCTGGAAAGGTGACTTTTTTCCCTGCCAGCGTGTGCTTATATTTATCCCTTTTGCGAAACAGAAGCCAATACCTACTGTCGAGAAAGGGATGGAGTTTGTATAAATAATTTACTGCAACGGTGAAAAAAAATTCCAAAGGTATCGATCTCAGTTTGAAGTCTTCTCTTCTTCGAAAAGCCTTTGTTCGCAGTCCTTTTGTTTCTCGTATTTTTGCCGCCCATTGAAGGACGAGCAGAACGTTTTGACGTTAGGTGGCTCAAAAGATCCAAAAAAGACCTCGATTTGACGGTTCGTTGACGACGTTGTGTGTCATTCCATGCGGGCGTGTCATCAGGAGAATATCCTGGGAAAAGGAACTGATCACTTGGAAAATTTTCGGCTTTCGCTTTGAGAACATTTTTGCCGCAAAAACGATGTTGTCCTTGTCGAGGAAAGTAAATAAAAAGTAATCATTTCGCCTGAATGACATACATTTCACATCAATCGAACACCTCTGGCACGAATTACAAATCCCATTATTCATTAGCTACGAGTTTTCTGCAGAAATTGTTTTAATAGTGGAACATTTATAATTGTCTGCATTTATTTACACAATCGTCTTAAGTATATATACAGGTCTCAAGTTGCCAATGATTATTTTTTGTCGCGCATACGTAAAGATATCTTGAGACTAGTATTAAATTCAACTTTAAAGTTAACTATACTCTTTGTGGCGGCGGGGTAAAGTCTTTGCCTGCTACACAAGAGGTCGTGGGTTCGACTCCCGCCTTGGTCGGCTTCCCATATCTCCGGCATGGACAAGTATATTTGATTGTAAAGTTAAAGAAACGATATAGAAGGCCAAAGGTACTGTTCTCGGTGGTACACGAATAAACGGCTAAATAAATTATGATTTTCTTTGTTTTCAATTAGGTATTTGTGTAAAAATAGTGATTGATGCAGGTTTTTCGAGCAAGTACCTATCAAGAACGTGTATCTTGGTTTTGCTATTAATGCGTCAGTTTATCTTAAAGACATTAACTGATGTGGGTGGGAACAATTAATAATGTAAATAAATATAAAAAACCAAGTCCACCTGGAAACTGATACGAGTGACCACTCTCGCTAAATTCCTATGCTGCCTATTGTTTATTTATGTGAGGATGTTCATTCCCAATGCTGTTGCCTATTGTTCACTTGACGTGAGGATGGATTGCCTCTTTAGGTAGACGTTTTCAAGGATATTCACTTTTTCTAAAATAATTGGACGAATTCTATGTCATCTTGTGATGGCAGGCCTGTGTTTCCATTATCTATTACATCATTGCGTTCCGTATTCACGGCTACTACATTTCTCTACGAATGGTTACCCCAGATTACCTGAGTCCAAGTTGAACTGAATCCAAGACGCTCAATGGAGCTTGAGCATCGTGGAGATATTTACTTGCATATAGCCATTGAGATGTTATCTACGCATGCCAATTTCAAAAGGATTTGATCTTCCTCGCAATGTAAGCCTCAGGCTTTGCATGGCTTACTCTGGAAATTGGAATATCGAACAACAGGGTCATCTTCATCAAATGGGATGAGATCAGGATACGTGGAGGTTCTGCTTTCCAGTCACGAGTTATCGAATTTTAAATAGATGGTCTACCATTTCCATGATCTAGTAGGTAATTGCATTTTATCTGCTGGGATTTTCTCCTGTTTTAATAACAAGGAATCCAAAGAACACTTAAAGTAATTCAATAGCCTTATTAACACAATGTGCTATTTCACTTAAGGAAAACCGCAGTTGATTTTTATTTCAGCATTCGGTACATATTATAAACATTTGGTACATATATATTTGTTATGGTAGAAAGTCAACTTCTATCGAAATTATGGTGTCTAAGATAGCGAAGACAGTTTATGGTGTAATCCTATTTTTGTCAAAATACTAGTGATTTAATGCAACCCTTCCCCCTTCCTGAAATAGTCAAATAGTCACAATTCTGTTTGAACTGATTACCTTTCTGTGTTTCTTTGAGATTCAATTTGTATCTGAAAATAAATGTTACTGTTAATGCCAGCATCGACTTCCTATGCTGGCGAATGATCTGATCATTAATATGAAAGTTGTATTAAGAGGTTGTGTTAATTTTATGCTGATAAATATTGAAATCTTCGCCATATCTTCTATTTAATCTGTTTGCAAATAATTTATGGCAAAAGAGACTAATGAATTCATTTTTCAACTTCAATAGATCCGAGGCAGTGTAGGGTTGAACTCGTGCCTAAATAACAATTCCCAAGAGGAGCAGACAACTTTTCTGCCAAGGAATATTGATTGTCGTCACCATAAGTTGAAAAAATAAGAAACACTTCCAATCCGGACTAAGGGGAGATATCTTGGCCCGCGTGCCTTATTCGTAGAATAGTCCGTTTACCTCCGCTGTCGACGGACGGAATTTATTTTTTCCCTTGCCATCTGGTGGTGCTCAAATAGTCCCTGCACCAATGCAGACGGTGATAAATCTTCAAGTACACTGCATTGGAAAAAATCCTCCTTTGAGATCGATGATGTTCACATACTTGCTGGATTTATTTTTGGCCTTTTCGATGAGATTGCTTTTCTGCTGCATGAAAGGGTATGGATTGGCCCTGCGGCGAATGAGCCGTACACAAGGTGAACAATTTATTGTCAAAGCGTACGGTGAGATCTTAAATTTTATTGAGTGGCGACTATTCCCGGTTGTCCAATCTTTCATTGAGGTTGAGTTATGATGGCATAAGTCCTTCGGAACGGCGATCCTATCGCAATTCCTTCATCCTATTTATTATCCATTTTTACGTTCTAAGCCCTTCTGGTGAATGCGTTGGTTGCATCAATATTTCATTTTATTTTTACACCTCTCACGTTTCATGGCTTTGCTTGCCATACACTATACATCACTTTCCGGAGAAATCCTATTTGTTAACGTTTTTTTTGCCTTTTCATCCATTTTTTGAGTTTCTGAAATATTTTAGCAATTTTAGCGTTCATATCCTAAGGTTCTTCATTTACTCGGCACCACTGTATTTTTATCGGGTATATAAGTTATTCAGACGTGGACTTACGTTTGATTATTTTATTTTGGAAAATTGTATTCACCTAATGAAAGTGTTTAAATTTATTTAAATAAAGTTTCAAAATATAATATTTTCACCTGCTAAAAAATCATCATATTTCCATATTATGATAACATTGGTATTTGTATGCAGATTCCTTTGCAGTGTTTCCTTTGAATGGTTTAAAGACACGATTTCACGCTTACACAAGGTGGGTGAACTAATATCTGCCAATAAATGACTCGTACTCGCGGCATATGTGTACGTGAAATATGAATCTCAAAAGTGAAGAGCACATTTGTCTTGACGCTGCGTGACGAATATCTTCCCGAAATGAGTTGGCTGAAATAAGTTCACTCACGCGCTGCAAAACTCGAGAAGCGTTGAGAATATGCACTTGTAATACCTGGCTTAAACCAATTAGATGGGCATATCCTTGGGCGGGTATTAGCATATTTTAAGACTCATAATTGTCTGTACTCATCTGCATTGTGTACCAAACATAATATTTATTTCAGCCTTGGGCTTAATGTGAAATTATTTTATTTTTTATTAGAATTTTCCTTTAAGCACGTAAAACCAGCCTTAAACCTCACCTTTTTTAAATAACTTAGTAAGCAGTTAGAATGAGCAAGGATATAAAAATATAGAAAAATGCGCACCTATCTTGAACTACCAGCCAGCTGATGATGATGTTCTGATGTTTCTAGCTGTCCATGATCATTTCAAAATATGATAACTGCTTAAAATATCTTGCTTGGTGTGTTTTCTTCTTCGTCATCCGTAGTAAATATTTTGCACTGCAAGAGAAGCATTGAGAAGGTTCCATAGGAAACGGTCTTATCGCACTGCACATTTCTTATTTTCCCGTCCACCGCCTTTCCCCTTTTTCCGTTTCCACCTCCTCGCTCTCAGATTTGAGCGAAAATGTGTTTCGTCAACCAACTTCATTACACACTCATGACAGTATCATTTTCAAATTAGAGCATGTTTTTCCATGACAAAATAATTCCTTTCATTTGCGTTGAATTCTGTATTTTATTTATGAAATGAGATTGGATCCTTGCTGAGTTTAGTGTTGCTTCTCTTTGCTGTATAATTGTAGTATTTATTGTCATTTTGAATAAAAACTTTTGGGCTATGTCGACGCGTCAATTCTTCCGTCAGAATCCCTTGAGAAAGCGACCAGCATCGATCGGGAAACGTTGGGGCCACCCAAGAATAGGGTGGTTTCCTATAATTTTTTCATTGCCTACATCAAAAGATTATTACTCCTGGAGTACGTATTTCACGCTGTTAGATTTTTAAATGACGATATCCATTTTTCACGATTAAATGTAAAGTGAAAAATTTCAAGCGCGCGAAAACGCGACGGCTAAGTAGGAATGATGGGAAAAGTCCAAGTGAGATATTTCTGGATCCCGCTGTCGCCTTGTGAGGTGACCTAGGGGCGAGGTTTGAGCGCTGATACGACGCAGGCAGCTAGCAGGTAGCAGTGTACCCTGCTAGCAGTTAGCGCTTGGCTTAAATAAGGATTATTAATGCCTTATCAAACGAAGAAAACTTTCCGACCATAGGCAGTTTTAATAGGTTATTATTAAGAGATGTTTCCCTGAGCTCTGTGCCTCATGCATGCATTGGTAATCTCAGACGATGTAAAACTCCTATCTACTCGTATAGAAACTAGGTCCCTGTGACGTCACGTGGAGTGGAATCGCATGGGCCCCAATCTGGCCTTTTTCAAATGAGGATAAAAT
Organism: Ischnura elegans; assembly: GCF_921293095.1. Lineage (NCBI taxonomy): Eukaryota > Metazoa > Arthropoda > Insecta > Odonata > Coenagrionidae > Ischnura > Ischnura elegans. Next base: position 107,615,893 of record NC_060254.1, on the reverse strand, counting down.
TGACCATTAGCATTCGTCTAAACTGGGATTTCTAAAACCAAATAATTTGTATATTATGAATACGCTAATGGTGGGTAACACATCGCAATCAATGCCTTTCGTTTTCTGTGATGAAGGAAACTACCCCATTGACGCGGCGACATAGCCCAAAAGTTTTTAATCTACATGACGAGCACCCGCGAAAGTTTTAACGAAGAATTACGTAGTATTAATTTCTTATAACAAAATTCTAATGCACAAAGTAAATAGTCCTTCTCAGTGGGCCTGTCCTTCGCTTCACCATTGAAACGTTTGCGGTGCGAATGAAAGCGGATTATAAAAGGAAAAGAGGCCCATCATTGTGTTGGACGCTCTTCATAAAGGCACCTGTGGGGATTGGTGCGGCACACAGACGGTCAAATCGAATTTATATCCATGTAGTCATGGCCTTGCCTCGGGTTCATCCGATTGAGATACTAGCCATGCTCTCTGCCTCTCATTAGTGTATTTTTAGGTTGAATCGCTTGGTTCAAAGAATTTTTGGAAGAAATTTGTTCATCTGGGTTAGAATTAAATATTTAATGGATAATCCTTTAGTAAGCCAAAGATGCAGCCGTGTCCTTAACAAAGCCAATTTTGTCGATTTATGCCTCTGACGAATTTTCATGTCACCAGTGATTCTCAGAAACTTGGGACGCGGCACTGACAGGAATATATTTCTCCTAATCTCGCCCCAAAATATTAGTTTTATTTAATTGTACTCGAAGTTCATGAAGGCATCGGATTGACCTTTTAGCTCTGCAAGAATAGGCTTACTCTCTGGTAATCGCTTTAACATACCCAGAGGTAGTTGCATAAAAAATAGCGCCCAGGCCCATTGACCCAACGTTTCCATCCAGCCTCTCATTTCATTGTCGCTCTCATCAACTTCCTCTGAGACTGATCACCCACCCACACTTCCCTTTTGCCACCAACCCCTTCCTAGTGCAGCGATTTCCTCCAAGCTCACCAATCCATCACCTCATTTCCGCCACAGTACATCCTGTTCTCGGATTATCTTGATTATTTCCCTTTCGCCATCCTGCACCCATCACACAAAGGATAGTAGGTACATGCATCGGAGTACATATATGTTAGTTAAATACCCATATCTAAAATAAATATAGAGATATTGCAAGGCCCCTGAAATAATTACCTATCGTAATTAGAATACTGTGAAAAATTACCTTTTAGAGGTCCAAGGAAAGGCTTTCCTCTCAATCTCTTTAACGTACTAAGACGATTGTATTTTCATTCACCGGAATACAAACCCCGTTATGCCCGGAGCACTCATATGTGTAACCTAAAACCTATCCTCAAAAGAATTTCAATGGAAGACGTTTCGCTAACATTAGATTCAGCTTCCAGAAATAAATGCCCCTTTTATTGTATAACTAATACCATATAATAATGATAGCCACATTATTGATTACCGTATCTTCGCGACAAAAAGATAAGAGCTCAGTGTATATTAAAAAATCTTTTCTTTAGAAAAATCCCTTTTCATTAATCTCAAAATATTCATTTCTATTGCTTGCAATCTTCGTTTTTGTCTAGTTAATCATTATAATTATCTAATTATCAATTAATTAATTCCTCAATTAAATGAATCTTAAGTCCATGAGCGCTATCTCTTGAAATAAAGCTCGGATGAAATTCATGCAAAATTTATCGGATATGCTTGCATCATGCAAAAGCATTTTTCTGACATAAGTAGCGCTGACGTTTATTTCATGGCGTAGTTTTCTAAATTCCCATTCCTCAAGTTTTCTGTCAAAATTTCCTGATGTCAAAACATACGAAAATATTTGCCTAAAAGTGGTTCTAAACAAATTCACCCCAATTAATATCATGCTAGTAGTAGTAGTAGCTAGAGTAATTGGTTCCAGTCGCACGCAAATATTGCTAATTGTTCGCATAAAACTTATGCTTCTATTCTTAAGAACTTTATTATAGGCGAATGATTTATTTGAAATTATTTTCCAAAACACTACATTCAGGAGTTTAGATTGACTGCAGCATCATTTTAACTCAACTATTATTTCTAGAGCAGCTTGAGTTCGCTAATAAGTTCTACATTTGTATGGTTATGTTCTCGCTATTAATTTTGATCGTTAATTTTTCCTAAATCATATTCTTATATTTTTAAAGTCTATTTGTATTTATTTTTCAACTATCTCTTATTTTATCTCATATCATATTCAAGCTTTATCTTACATTGCATCTGTGCTCCGTCGAGCACCACCGTAGCAGGCTGTGGTACCTTGGGAATTTTTGAGGAGCGCTTTCTGTGAAAGTGTCCTTTGGCCATATTTTTGTATTAGTCTCTTTAGTGTAAATAAAATGACGCCTGAAATTCTTATGAAATTAAATTCTTTCTGTACGTAACATTGAAAAAATGAATAAGTATGTGAGGAGCGTTATTGGTGGTTGGTAAAGCTCGTCTAGAGCACTCGAGATACGAGTTGTGTCGGACTTCACCAGTTATTATGTCCGCCCTGTTTGTCAAGGACGCCTTTGAAAGTCAATTCGAGTGAAAAGAGTGTTAAGCAAGCGCACTCGGCTTATCCCAATCTCGCCTGTGGCGGTGTCCGTCGGCCATGCGAGCGAAACCGCATCGAAGAATTTTCCTCACCTCACCTCAGCCTTTCTCATGCGGTAGACCTCCTCTCTGACTACACGCTATAAATCCACTCGTATCGGAAATTTATTTGTATTTTCACACTTGGGTAATAATCTCACTTAAATTGTGTGCCAAAACGCACATTACTCCAGATGCCATTGTGTACAGATGCTTCGGAAAAGAAAAATTAATAATTTTTCTTCAGAGTCTTAAGTCTTCCTATTCTTCCTATTCACAGTTCGAAACGCATATGAATACAATTCATCAGGTTTTATTTTAAGATGTAGGAGATAAAATGCGATGCAATCAAATGAAAGGAATTTATGACCTAAATTTATGACGTATTTTGTGAAACAGCGAAGTCTTTTCTTAACCTTTGTGCATCATGAAGGAGTTTCACCATGTTACGCCAACCACCATCGCATTTATGACCTAAAGACCATTTTTACGCAACTAACATTTGTTCACAGCAATTGTTTATTCCACTTATTTCCAAATATTAAAAAAAATATTGTCGAGAGATTTGTTTTTGTTATATTGAGATATTTTCACATTAAAAATTACATTTTGGATAGTTGTCTTAATTTTATTCGGTTTATTGTGGCAATACGAAAATTAGACAAGTTATTTATTGAAACGACTTAAGTGTGTATTGTACCATCAACTTTGACGCGTACCGATATAGATGCCAATGCGTGAAAGCAGATTTTAAAGTGCAGTATGTTGGATAATGAAGCAAAAAAGTTTACTTTCTATGGCCGTCAGTTGATGAAGGATAGTTAGATGAGCATGATTTGAATATCTCCGTTTTTCGGAACTACCTCGTCAGGTTGAATAGAAAAGAGCTTTACTGATTATGGTAGATTGTGAACTGCCCCAATTTTAGCGAATATAAATGTAAGTAATGTAATGTCTTAATTTTCTGTTCAGTTTGGCAGATCTTTTTTGTAGGACCGGTGACTGTTCATGAATAGACAGCGTCAGACTTTAGCATGAATTAATCAGCCGAAATCGTGTTGTCGACTAGCGTTTTTCCCTGATTGCTTTAGTCTGTGTATTTTTCCCGTGTACTCCAATTATAGTGAGAGCTGCCTCGTGGGGACAGCCGCTATGTTTCTCTCTCTCCCTCTCCTTCCGCTCCTGTTCCTCGCCCTCCTTGCTCCGAGTGCACTTTCCTCCTTGCTGTTGTGTCGTCCGGCGATGAAATTGGCGTCGGCCGTAAGTGGATGCGGGATGCAATGTCTCATCCGTTCCCGTAATCGCTCGAGGAGGTGCCGCCGTTGCCTCGCGTCTGTCTTTTGTTTCGCGCCGTCGAGAGGGAGTGACTTGTCGGGGTTTAAAGCGCCGTTAGCAGTGACGCCTAGAGGATGAAAATAGAAGCAGCGCGTCTTCACGACTCGTCGTCTGAGGGAGCGGCCGCCTTTAAATGTTACTCTTCCCTGTTGACGAATTATGCAAACTTTAGATGCAAAAAATGCTAAAATCGACCGTAATTTTACGTAGTGTTTGAGACCTGAATTTCAAATAATTTACGAAAGTCTTGAAAGGCATTTCTTATGTTATTGAGGTACATGTGTAATGATATTATTCTCTTAATTTCTTATTTTTTTTAAACGATCATTTTTCTAGGTTTTCCCATACCTAGTATAATTTCATTGCTTAGCATCTCAAGCCTTTTATCCGTGTGAAGCCTCCATCTAACTATAGCCTTTGTGTACTCTTCCTCCGTCTCTTCCATTAACTTCCAATTCTCTAACATCCACCCCTGTAACTCTCCAACATTCTTCTCTTTTAAGTAATGGAGAACAGCAAACGGATTATTGAATTTGCACGTTCCTTTCCCTCTGTTTATTTTGTCTATATATTTTCAAGCATTTTCAAAGGAGATGTTACTCGTATTTATGCATTGGTTGCTTCCCCTACACTCCCGTGAGCCAGAAAAGCCCCTCTTCTCGTGTCGTCCCTCAGGCTATTGAGCTGTTATACATCGTCAACCTCCCTTCATCGTGTATCTTTTATCAATTCTGAGTTCATTTGAAGTGTTCTCATTTTTATTTGACCTGCAGAATCAAAATACTATGATGGACAACTTGTATATTCCCAGTTGTTTTCTGCGAAGTGCAAGTTTTTACTACTTACTTATAGTTCCACCAATTGAAGCCTGAATCGATTAAACTTGTTCTACATGGGTTCTGCACATCCGCACCACTAATATGGGTTAGCTAATCTTTTATTTTGCGATGGTATCTTATGTTATTGAGGTACCTGCATGAATTTCTGCAGTTTGCAGCAAAAAGAAAACAAAAATATCTTTCCAAGCCTCACTAGAGCAACCACCATGAAGTAATTTAAATCATCATAAATTACATCATCCAAATCTCTTTCCTTAATAAAAGTGTCATTTAAGGCCCACTATTTTTTCCCGTATTGAAGATCGTATCTGATTTTTATCTGATGTATTATTGTGTCTCTCGTTCATCGTTTGAATTAGTTTCCCAGCTAACTTAGAAAGCATTAACTCTATAGTTCTACGCGAAGATTTCTTCCCGGCTACGAGTCGTGAACCTTGTCAGCAGGTTCCCTTCTCCGTCGCATCCGGTCAATAACAGCAGAGAGTCTGGGGATATCTCATACTTTGCTGAATGTATCTTCTTATCAAGTTATTTGCTCATGATAAGCGTATTCTCTATCTAGCAATCCATTTTTGACTGTAAATTGAGGAATAATATATTTTGCAGGGTAAATATAGATATCATTAGCCAACATTCCACGAGTCTTATTCCTCCCAGTTATCTAATCTCAGTTTCATGTGTATTGCAGCCCTGATAAAATTGATTTGGGAAGTGTCTTTGCTGTTCTTCTGAATGAAAATTCTTCTCTTTGAATTTTAATGGATATTTCCTATGATATTGTATAAATCCGCAAGAGTCGGAAATTTTTTATTTGGTAAAAAACATATCGAATGATGTTTCCTCCGTGAAAATTCTCAAAGATTTTCAAAGTCACATTACCAATCTACTCTAAGACGTGATGTTTAATTTATAAAAAAAACTGATTGGATTGGATATTACAGAAGCTTTGGGTGTCGTCGTAGCGAGTTCATCGTTGTTCCCGTTGAAAAATCTCAATTTCTTTCTGATGGAATTCCATCTTTTTTAATGGAATGCGAACTCCATCCAAATGCATTTTCAAAGCATGTTTATGTGATCTTGATCCATATTACCTCTGGCTAAGATCAAACCAAAGTAATTCAATCCTTCGCTCATCTTTTGAAATCCTATACTCGCTGGAATTAAATTGAATGAATGCATGCTTCTCTGTGGGTCTTCTATCTAGTTGCGGGAACTTTGGCTGAGTACCTACATTTGTGATATTCATTTATATCACGGAAATGGGAATTATTCTGCATGTTTTGCAATATCACCGTAACACATATACCTCTTTTGATAATACGTTATGTAATTCTTCATTGGTATTTTTGATTTTCATATGCCTTGATGTGGTGTTGTTACTTGGACCCCAAAACACAGACTGTCCCAAGGGTCTTGTGTCATTTTTGAACTCTAATTTTAGTTACTTCTCCTTGAGCAATATTCTAGAAAATTTGTATACCTATGGGGAAATGTCCTAATTTTTATTGAGTGCAAGCAAAATTTCTACAATTTTGACCTTTTGACCTCACAATGTGGGCCCAAACCAAAATTTTGAATTTGCCTTATGGGGTTTGAATGTTAAAAAATTCGAGATAGAAAAAAGTATGAATTTCATTGAAGAAGATGTCAATTCTTAGGTTTTCGGACACGATGAAACCGAAAAAAAACACTTTTATTTACGAAACTTCAACCGTTGACCCAGTAAAGTCACACTCAAGGTCATAAGGGCGACAAAATGAATAGGATACCATCAAAATTGTCGATCCATGGGTTTTAAAGGGTGCCCAAGTCATTGGTATTGTCCAAATACTAGTCATATCCACTATTTGACCTCCAAGGCTAATACCAAAGCTAATACCATATACTTACTCTATGCTAATACTGAGGTCAATGGTCATAGGTAAACGTTGGGCCATCATGACAACCAACGTGTCGAACCGTACGTTTTAAAGGATGCTCAAGTCAGTTTTGCAGTTCATTTAATTTATATGCTCAGTTAATAGATTTAAGATATGTATATGCCATCACGGGAGTATTTCCAGGAATATAATGACATTAATAACCTTGTATATTTGATTTCGAGCCTCTGATTTCAGTTTGACAGAAATTATTTACTCATTCATGAACATCTAATATTGGAGTGTTCAGTGACGTAACCAGGAATTTTGTTCGGGGAAAAAAAGGGGGAGAATTTTTGAAAAACAAGGCAAATGGTTTTAAACTAATTTTAACACTTTTCATAATCGAAAAAACTTCATTCTTCAAAGAAATCTCTTGCAAATTCATGATTTTTCAATATTTGGTTTTGTTTTGTGACGCAAAGTTGGTGTTATTTTATATTTCGGGGGGGGGGGGGTCCGGACCCCCCAGATTTCCCCCCTCACTACGCCACTGTGAGGAATATACCTAAAGTCTAATAAATTTTGTAAATACCCACGCTATGTAATAAATACTATCTCTCTCACGTTAAAGTTGGGTGGCAGAATTAAATTTATCATTTATTGCTTTCTTGAGTAATATTTACTATTTTTTCCCGACAATGTAGTACATTTCTTTTAAATAACCCAGTTTCTGCTAATGGCGCCTAAATCTAACAATTTCATTGCTTAATTTTGAGGTGCTTCGAAGCACCTCAAAATTTTGTGTTGTTGTATCAAACGATGATACAATAAATAATATCGCTTACTCACTCAACTATTCAATCCGTCGAGTCGGTTGGTGTGGATGGGTGAGGTTAGAGCTCTCCTCGAACTAAGCCTCTGGAGTGTGTATTCACACATTCTTAATAAGAAGAGCTTGTTTCTATCTCAGAGCCATCTCGCTATTCCATGAATTTCGTATGGGTTTATTCGGATGACTCTTTCGAACAAACAACATTGGAGGTATTAATGCAACTTTTTATTTCATTTTTATCACTTTTATTACAATTACTCATTCATTAAAGTGCATTGTGTTAACCTTTTACTTCTTGGTATACTTTTAGCTGAGATAAGTATAGGTTTGGATGGATTGATTCAAAAAATAATATTAGGCCGTCAAAAATACCTTCATTTGCCACCTGACTTATTTAACATAAAAAATCAGATTTAGAGAAGTTCATCTAATATGGTTTCTTCACTCTTTTTTTCTCTTGACAAGGAATGGGGTGTATTAGATTATATAGTGAAAAAAGTAATTTCTGGAGATAAAAAAAATATTACTGGTCCAATATCTCTTTCCTTAATTTTGTATAATTTCTCCAGTATTATAAAATATCGGTGAAGTTAATCACAATGATAAATGCTGAGTTCCCTTCCTTCCGAGGCTTAGGTGTTCATTAAAGCACGAATTATTTATGATGAACAGCAATCAATTGTAAAATATTGTGAAGCGGATTAAAATTATATTTATAAAAATGAATGCAGTTTCATTGTGTTGGTGTGTTATGATTCAGAGATCAGGATAACCCCCAAATACGCAGGTAAATTTGGCGTGTTGCCATGGCGGGAAGAACCAACAATGGTAATTGAAGATGGCCACGAAGAAGCCAAAGCCTCTCTCGCCCAAAGGCGAAACCCTTTCAGGCGAAACACAATGCCAGTCAGTCGCGTCCAATGTTTGAGCTTCCGCGCTTGCTAGAGCTTCTTTTGTTTCACACGCTTGGCAAGGCTTCAAGGAGGTTTCCCCGTGGATTTATTCCATCAGGCGAAATTCGCGAAAGAAGGAAAAGCCCGTTGAGGGATATAATGGCGGGATAAACAGAACTCGGATCATCCCGTTCACTGGCCTTTGTGATGGGCGCTTTATTCTCATCACTCTCGAAAACCCTTGAGCTGTTTCTACAAGCCCTCCACACTACGCCTATTATCATAATATCCGCCTAATTTTGTTTATCCAATATTTAAGGCTGTTTTATCGGCTTTGCACTGTTTGAATGCTGCTTTCGATGATATGGTTTGTATAATTTGCTGCGCTTTAAGCTATTCATAATTTGATATCACTGTTTAATAATCGGTAGAATCACTGTTCCCCACGGGGAATCTTTTTACCAATATATGATGATTTTCCATCAATTCAATGAATATCTGTATCTTTAGAGCGGATATTAATACCCAAGCCACAAACGCATGACGTTAAATGCTCTTACCATTCTTGTGTAATGAGGTATGCTTTTTTTAATAATAAAAATTACGCTTGATGTACAAAGATTTCCGTCACATTTTCCTAGTTTTTCTCCGGCTTTTTGAATAATACGTCGTAGTTTTATACTTCATCCCTTCATTTCCACAATCCGTTAATGTAAGTGTCTAAAGCTATTTTAAGACCCAAAAATAATTTTTCCCTCTCACCATGTGATGGTGTATTGATGATGATTAGGTGATAATTTGTTTTCCTTCTTCTTTTGTTTTTGCGCTTTTAAATGATCATTCATTGGTCCTCACATTCCTCTGATTTTGTCCTCAGATTAACCTCATATATTAGCTTTCTCGCTAAATACCTTTCATGCTGTAGTTGTGTCTTCAATGGATACATATTAATAATTTCCTTCACTTATTATTGAGGAAGTTACTTGGTTATCGTGTGTACCCTTAAGCCGTGTTTGGGTAATTATATGAGTACTTAAGCTCCAAATTTTATGTTCAGAGGTGAAAAAATTCGCGATATTTTAAGCTAAGACGCAAATAATTTTTATTAATCCTTTATGAGTGGTAAGCAGAAAATATTATATGTCCTTAATATAATGTGGCCACGGGCTTTTAATGTCATAGTGTTGCGCCTATGTTTGTCCTAACATGTTCTTCTATCTATTATTTGCTCTTCAAGACTGCTACTCCTATTCCTTTGAGAAGTTCCTGATTTAAAATGACCGCATTAGAAGTGCACAAGTTTTCGATGAAGTTTGGTCTTCATAAAGTAAATTTTCTCCCCTCTATTACTGCATGAAAAGTTCTCGCGAGTTTCCTTGTAGCTTTAACGTCACATAGAAAATGTCTTCTCTTCACAGTGACTTTAGATGCATAACCCTAAGTAAACGCGTGTGTGCTAAACTTTAATAATGCAATATCCCGTTTCATGGACTTCATGCTAATGAGTATGCATTGAATCAAAATGTATATTAGGTTTACCTCATCTCTGAAAATTCTAAAAGCAGAGTTTTCTTGTTATAAAGTTTCTTCTCGAGTCCTCATATGTTTTTATGATAGCATACGTTGTTTTTACTCAATAAAATAACTATGAATAATTCATTATTTATGGTATTTCAATTAATGGAGTCTGTTTATTAAATTACCAGTATGGAAAAAGGTTTCCAACATTCAGTTCAAACTTCACAAACCCTCGTATTTTCATGTATATTTGTTACCAGTTACTATATAATTAGCTGTCAGAAACCTTTTCTTATCAGTCATGATTTGTGAAATATTCATATTTTTTATTTTAACTGCCGTGGAACTAATTTGAAATGAATGTTTGCTTATAATCATGTTACGGGGCCTTGTCTTGATCATTGTTGATCAAGCTATTCATAGCTATTAAACTTTGATGCTAATATCACTCATAGTTTTCTAGTATCACCAGATTGATGAGCATTTCTCCCTTTTTACTATTTTGAACAGTTTAGATTCTGATACGCTTTTAATTAAACGCAGCTAGATTGGCTGTGTTCCATGAAGTTTCGGCCGTTACGTTATCCTGAGCTCTAATCCAGTTGGTGAAAGCTTTTGATTGAAAATCCGTTGGCCGCAAAGCTCTCGTAGTCCTCGTTCGTGCGACGTGGAACATGTTGCGACGTCATATTCGGCCAAATTACCACGATCCCTCGCCGTCAATCTGTAACTCGAAGCGACTGCTCTTGTTAACTCGTTTCGAGAAGCGGAAGCTCATCTTTACACTGATGCCTGAGCTATAATTTCCTTTTCCCGTCGACGATAAAGCCTCGCTTCGCAAATCCCTCAACCACACCGTCGATTTACTAATCGCAAAAAGAGGAACATCATCGCAGACGTGATCTCGTGATAGCTAGACGTGAAGCTTCTCAACTTTTACATATATCGAGTCTCGCAGAAATCTCGCGAGACATAGAATGTCGGTTTCGCCCTATTCGTGTTTCATCACTCGAGGGAATTTTCAACCAGGATTTTCTCCCTCATGTAGACTTAACGCGGAGGCCAAACTGTTGCCATGAAGCTTTTCGAGGGGAAACAGATACTGTAGCAGAGTTCTTGAAAAAATCTGATATCGTGATCGGTGATGAAAGATAGCCTGCTCTATCGATGAATTGAATGATTGAAGTTAATATTGGAAAAGCCCTGACCCACCCTACAAAAATATTTATTTATTTCAATTACCCCCGAAAACAGCACAATATGGCCATTACATCAGGGTTAAACAATAGGGTAGTTTCCTTCATCAAAGAAAACGAAATACATTGATTGCGATTCCTTACCCACCATTAGTGTATTCATAATATACAAATTATTTGGTTTTAGAAATCCCAGTTTAGACGAATGGCAATGGTCAATTTTAACCGCATTTGAAAAAGGCCAGATTGGCTCCCATGCGATACCACTCCTCGTGACGTCACAGGGACCTAATTTCTATACGAGTAGATAGGAGTTTTAACTCGCCTAAAATCACCAAAGCATGCATGAGACAAGGGCTTAGGGAAACGGAAATTTTCGGATTGTCATGCCCTGACGACGATGGCAGAGGCAGCTAGCGAAACGTCGGCCTACAAGAAACTCAACCGGTGGAAAACCTGTGGAGAAGTCACCAGTATTGTGCGTCGGCAAAGAACAAAATAAATAAAATTCTATTTCAAAGCATTAAAAGAGGGCTGAGCTTCTAACATGGGTGCGTCACTCGCGGGGGTGTTTTTTTTTACGATAATCGTTTTTTTTTTTAACTCTCGAAGCTCAGGGGATCTTAAGCCAAGCGCTACCAGCTAGCATCCTGCGTCGTATCACAGCTCAAAGCCTCACCCTAAGGTCACCTCACTTGCGGCAGGGGGGACCAGAACGACGTCACACGGGCTTTTCCTAGCATTCATACTTACCCGTCGCGTTTTCGCGCGCTTGAAAATTTTCGCGAAGACTAGATATCGTCATTAAAAAATCTAAAATTGTCACGATGTCAAAACCACCCTATTAACAACAAACACGATCACAAACACCCATGTCCTGGATGGGGCAACCTATCCAGGGGGGACTCGAACCCGCGACCTTCAGTATGGTAGGCGAGGACTTATCCCCGCGGCCGACCTGTTGTCATTGGTGGCTTTCATCTCTGCTTAGCATTAATTAGCGCTTGCAAAAACTGTCACGTAGGCGTAGGTGCGTGACTAATGAAGGTTTTTAATATGATATCCTAAAGATGCGTTTTAAAAATATTTTCAATGAAACTTACTTTGAAATTGTTGAGTTTATGGGACGATTTCATTGCACACACTTGCCTGGTATAGAGTTACCCTTAAAAAAAGGACTTCCTACTGATTTTTATCCATTATTTGATACTCATGAAATTAGTTGCTGAATCTCGACTTTTACTCTAGTGAAATGATGGAACTGGACTTCGCGGTAGGAAGGACCTATTTTAATGCATGTATGTGAGTGTTGTGCACTTAAAGACTGTTCCGAGCGTTCTTATGAATTTCCATGAGAAAACATTCGCCCCTGTGTCATTAAAAGTCGGGGACGCGGTGTCACGTGGACGCTTCCTAAATTCTTTTCTCACCACCTTCTCATTGGTATCATTTTTATTAACAATGAAAATACTGCGTATAATTTTTCCTTAATCACATGAGCGTAGTTAACGATGACGGCTTCTTTCTGAAATGGCTAAAACTTTTCATCCCAAACAAAGTGTTCCAGATAGACTTGATTTTAGCGGGATTGATGGTATCGGGACTAACTTTGTGAAAATGTATGATAGGGTGAATGAAACATCTTATCGTTAGCAAAAAAATTCAGACTTTAAGCGACCCTTTTATATTGGCTTTGTGAGCACTACAAATTATTGCAGCACAGAGGAAAACATGATCGAACGAATTCAGCATACGATAAAATTAAGAGAAGTAAGTTTCATTGGTGATATCCGGTTTTAAATCCATGGGAGCCCTTCGAGCATATCCGACTAAAAATATTGCGGAAAAACTCTGTAGGAAGTCGGTGGAACTATTAGTATATTAGTGTAAATGTTTAGGGGGGTATTAGAGTAATAGAGGCACTTTTGACTTATGGCGCGGAGTCAATGAAACCCTTACCTTATAATTAAAACATAGTTATTGTTTATATTTTAGGCAAAAAATAATAATTGAATAATAATTAGGTATTTTTTGCCGAAGCATATAGCCCTCTAGCTCTTCATTTGATAAAAATCTCTACAAATCTCCTTCAGAGGATGACTCAAAGAGGAAGGCCTCACCGGAGACCTCTTAACATTTTTAACGGAGAACTCGGGCACTAACAATGTGACTATTTCCTTCACCTAACCTGTATTTCCAACAGATATATGAGTGAAAAGATAAGGTTAAGGTGGTTGGTAATGATGATTGCCGAAATCCTGTTTGGTGCGATGTTTATGGTACCCCTTAATTTTTGTCCGCGGAGAACCACTGCGATCACAGTACATAGAGAAAATAATCCCGAAAAATCCATTTTACCCCCACTCCCGCATTATAATCCATTATTCTCGATATCAGCCAGCTATGGCGCTGATCACTCACTGCCGCTTGGAAAGTTGTCGATAAAAACGGAATGAAAGGGTGACAGAGGTGTTTGGCGGAAGAATTGCGCCGCGAACGGAAATTCAGGCAATGGAAGCGAAGCGAGGGAGTATTTGGAAGGAGGAAAGGGCGAGCTTTCGGAGCGGACGTCGTGTTCGTGGATTAAAAAAATGGCGGATGGTCTCGGTGTTTGAAGGGTAATTGTGTTTTCTCGAGACAGATGTGAGGAAATAGAATTACGCGACAAAGGATGAATAAGCAACCACTCTGATCGGAACCGCTTCGCGACCCACTACCATCCCCGTTGCGATTGATTCAAATATTTCGTTGTACCTTATGCATACCTATTGACGATTTCATTCGGCAATAGATGTTAAGGTCTCAATTCGCAATGGATTCACCATTGGAATTCAAAATATCAAAGCAAATAAAAATTATCGATGGTATTTCTGTATTTTGAGCATATATTTTATGCAATAAATATGCATATTCTGTAACCTTATTTTCGTGCATATACAAATGTGTAACACTTATATTGATTGAGCCAGAAAGAGAAAAGAATCTACATCATTCCTCCACCCCATGAAAATAGAAGGGATTGATAATCAACTTACAATGGGTGTAAGGTGCAGGCTCTGAGTGTAATAAGTTTTAAAAGAAAGATGAAAGTTGTATAGAGATGGAGTCAATAAATGTGAATATTCCAGTTCGACAGGCGATTGCAATGAAGGGCGGAAATAACTGAATTTATTTCGCTGATTACGCTAAACTCCTACGAGACTCGGCGCAATGGCCTTGTAATTGGAATAGGTGGGCGCGTGATGGAAGGAAACTTGAATCGTTGAAAACCCTAAGAATACGCTGAAATTGACGCATGAAACCACGCGCATTGCTGATTGACATCGAGTGCACATTATCCTTCTTATTGAACTATTTTTTGTTGAATTTGTCGGGCAGGGTTGACTATTTGTGTCGCTGATACGTATATATCTTAAATCCTTGGATAAAATAGTTGTTATTTAAGCATAACTGCTTTGTAAATGTGATAATGTAATCCTAAAATTCTCATTTTATAAAGAGCAAACCCGTAGATTAGCTCTATAATTCGGTGAACAATGCGCTTCTCAAGATGGGGGTTGGATGCTCAAAATCAGGACGAGGAAACACTAGAACCGCAGCGACGAACAGGAAACCCACTGCCACTTATAGCTGAAGAAATTTAAATCCATCGAAGACTCGGAGCAAATTTCATGATTAGACGCTTCAATTATAAGCATTCCATCCACTTACGACTTAAGGTTTTTAGATTAACAGAACTGTTCAGCACGTAATACAATGCCAAATCCCCTTGCACCTAGGCCGAGAATCCCATCGAGAAACGCCTGAGCAGAAGCTGCGGGCATTTTTATTGCTCCAGCTGCAGGCAAGGCGGAAGCATTTCCTTTTGTAGTTGTTTTTAAAAGAGGCTACTCCATCTGAAGATCGCCTCCCGCCGGCGCTCGAGTTATCATCCATGCGTGAACGACTCGGACAGGACGAGAGTCAGGAGAGGAGGCGGCTTACGGCATTATCCCATCCAAAGAAAAAAGTCCCTCACGGCTCGTGAGCTCAGCCAAAAACGCAATTGAGGAGGAATGTGAAGAAGAAGCTCTCTCAAGATTTTGTCTCGCCCACCCCAACTCCCTCTAGGAGTCCGCAGCGGCGGAAATCTTCAAGTGCATGAAACGGCTGGCGTAAGAATGCTTTTAATACGCACCCGGAAGAAGAGGAAACATTAGCTTAGTGGTCTCAACGAGTCAGGAGGTGTCTGCATCCGCCAATGCAGGTGTCTTGTAATGTGCGCAGGGGCCGTTTGCTGCAATCATATCGGTATGAGGCTTCACCGCATTATCAATCATCTCTCTAAAATGTTTTACCCCGTTTATTATCCATAATATTCAGAGCTAGAATAATGTACATACTACATTCAATCACCTTTCAATAAGAGAATCAAGTGCCCCATTGAACCCATTATTTTTATATTATTAACGAATTTTCGAGGCATTTTTAATGCTAATTACATGGGGTAGAGCCGTAGACTAAAAGTCTTCGGGTAATCCAGGTAAAAAAATTTTTTTACCTGGATTACCATTAGGAACGTGTCCCCATTCCAGTATTTCGGGGAATTTCGCACCTTTCACTTTATCACTTTGCCATGTGGTTTGATAGCAGATGATTTCAGTTTTCACAGATGAAAATACTTGTCCAACATTAGTGTGCCAGTGTTTTTAAATTGGGTCGTTATTAGTGCATTTATATAGCTTGAGCTAACTACCCTCAGTGTCTTCAATTTTGTCAAGGGAAGTCCGGAGGAAGGAAGTCTACCAAAGCATTTGCATTAGTAGATTATGTGAATAGCTGCTGTTTGTGGTCATTAAATAGTTTTCCTATTGTAATATTACATTGCCTATGTGCTTACAGCAATAATAAGGAGAAAGTATACTTTAAATAGGTTTAATTTGCACTTCGCTTAGCATTTATTTCACTATCATTATTGCTATCAAGGGTTTGTAATGAGATAGTGTAAGCATAGACATGGCTCGAAACGTAGGCCCAAGGCGATGTAAGAGCGTTGAACTTTGATTCTTAATCGCTTCGCTTCAGAAACTTTGGCGTAGGAGAACAGATCTTTCGCCCATTTGTTTACTTGACGACGGGGAAAATTACAGAGGCAAAAGCCGTTAAAGGCTGCGTATCACACGCGCCGATTTATCTCTCTTCCTTCGCCGCCGTCTCAGCCGAGGATAGACGCGGTAGGAGGCGGGGGAAGGCCTTGTTAGCCTCAACCGAAGCCCTTAAACGAAGACACAGAGCCTCGTGTCGGGGAATCCGTAAAGGCGACGTCTCGCGCGACCTAATAACGCTCCAAGTGGGATGCCGATCCGTTGAGAAGATACGTTTATCCGGAGATCATGTTGAAATGCATGAGGGGGTCCCCATGAAAAGTCACCATCAAGAATGTCTCTCTAAAAAAATATTCCCTACAGTTCCATAATTTAGGCCGATTAGAATCTAGTGGCATTTTATTTTGAAAAGAAGAAGATATTTCCGTTTGAATAAAAATACCAAAATTTCCGTCACACTAGAAAAAAATAGTTTCCAAATTTATAATTTTTGACAGTAATGAGAAATGAATGTTGGGAATTCATTTCAAAGCGATATCTTATACTTTTCACTAATCACTAAGAAATAAGTTTTAAAATGAATATTTAGCGATGCTTACATTCTAAATTATTTAAAAATCACTGAATCATGCATATCTTTCAGTTTTTTGCATATAAAAAAAGAATTTTAAGAAAATTTTCAAGTTATAAGTAGTACTTACGTGTGTAAGCGATCGATTACTTTCAACCCCTCGAATATTGTTGCAAATAAATCATGATTTTGGAATTTGAATAATTTATTCATTTATGTAAAAGAGTTGGTACCTTTAAATTTGTACGTGAGATTGTAATATTGTACCTCCCGGTAGTGTGACCCCGTCAGTAAGTAGTAGTGCTCTACGCAGACGTTTCACCGTTAACTTTGCTGGTACTATAGCTAATATTACCCATATCATGGGTTGCCGACCAATGATTAGTGGGATAGGGAAGTGAGTCGCTTAGAAGTAGTAGGGTGGACGGAGACTAGGGAAAGAACTGTAAGGGGGGAATTGCATCAAAGAGACTGAAGCCTCGAGCTAGGACGAAGTAAACCGCAAAAGAACGGGTCGGACAAGAAGCCGAGGGACGGAAAAGTTAAGAGAAGGAATTATAGATGGAAAATGTGAGAGAATGAAAAAGCAATGTCCCCAACAGCAACATTCCCCCAACGGAAGGGATCGCCTGGAGGGTTGAAAGAACGAGGGACATTCGCAACGTCAGGTTTTGTTGGGGTGCTTTCCGGTCGGAGTGGAGCGGAGACCCTTTGCTTCTTTAACGGAAGTAATGCCAGCCAATAGGAAGAGTTTCTCATTGGGCTTTTCACTTGAAACATTCGAGGTATCAAAGATATAAAAACTCGTGGAAAGAACAAAAAAGATACTATCAACTTCAGGTAGCCGTAGAGACAGACTAAGGGGAAAGAAATCAGCCTGAGATAAACAAGATATTTTTTGAAGCGGTGTATCCTCATACACGGTATCTTTCTACGATCCGTTGTTAGTCACTTGATTGGCAGGGGCGATGGGAATGTGAATGGGGATATTTATGCTAAAACATAAATTTTGAATACAAAAATTTTTAACAGCGTTTATAATGAAAACATTTCTCAAATACATTTTCTTTCAAGAATTTACTACTATGAATGCAAATTTATTTCTTCCATGAATTAGTCTCTTTTTTGCCCTACGCAAGGATGATATTGCTTCCTAGTTTTCAAGTATCGTTTAAATTAGTTGCTCGAGATGTTGTTTAAATGAGACGTGTCATTTTTTCTACATTTTTTCTAAAACCGCAATTAGAGCTCAAACTACCCCTTTTTGGTCACAGCAACTCTACCTGCCTACGTATGGGCGAACATTAATGCGCATGAAAATGCTGAAAAGTATCTCAAAAGCAGTCGAGAATCTAACAAATTCAAAGGAAGAAAATGTTTAACATCGTAACGTTTATGAATTCCGCTCCGCTACGAGCCGCAAACCGTGTATGAGTGGGTGAGAAACCAAGGAGTACAGTGAAGTGATTTCTTCTTTCTACACAGAATTAGGTAGAGAAATTAGGTATAGAAAACAAACGAGATCAATTAAATATTTGGTAATGCATTGTTTTTCCATCCGATGTCAGTACAGAACAGAGACTCACTCGGGCACCAAGTTTTTGTGTATTTCTTCCAACAATTAGCTTTACCTGACTCTGTTGAGAAATACTTGTACTCTCACTTGTACCCCTTAGCTTCTCAACCCCTCATACATAAAGTTTCTCAAGACACCCCAGCTTTAGTTTAAGATCTTCGCTAGCATTCCTGCCTATTTCTCTTTATGTGGACGAATTACCCCTTTTGAACGGTCTTTTTTCTCGACGAATTCCCTTCTTTTATTTACCTAAGTTAACGTCTTGTAATTTTTCAGGATGCATATGGCATACCATCGCCCACCTGTGACTGTTACTCATATTTGAAAATTTTTCCTCAATATTTTCTTGGATTTCCATTTATAATTTTATAAATGATCAGATGTTGCCATAGTTGTACCACTTATGCCATTAAATTAAGAACGTAATATTTTGAATTTGAAAGGAATAAGCTATCCAAAAAAATGGCAAAATGCGACAGGTCTAGAGGAAGTGTTGCTCTTAACTACAAAAAAGATTCTCACGACACCGCAGCCGAGATGCCTATTTCACGTAAATTAAAAAAAAATATAACGCGAAAATGTCAAAATCTTTTTTTTTTAACTTCTTCAGATCGTCCTTGGCACCAGCTTTAACTCTTCAAGAGCACCCGAAGTGCTTAGCTATTCCGCTCTGATTCTCGCCAATTAGAATGCCGTCAGCCTCAAAACCCTCACTTTCTCCCGCTGATCGTTTCGCGAGGATGTGTGCGAGCGGCAACGAAGAGATGGAAGACGGCTGCATAATGAATCACATTCCCCCAAATTAAGCCATCGCAATATTTCCATTCTAATCTATTTAATCTGTGCCAATCGGCGTGCTGGGCAGGGACGAATTCTGACTTCCGTCAAGTTTTGGATACAATTTTGTTACGAAAGATCAGAAATTCATATATTATTCATAGCAATTGGCTAGTTTCCTTCATCAAATAAAACGAAAGGCATTGATTGCAATTCGTTACCCAATATAAGTGTATTCATAATATACAAATTATTTGGTTTTAGAAATCCCAGTTTAGAGGAATGTTAATGGTGAATTTGAAAAAGGCGATATTGGCGCCCATGCGATTCCACTCCACGTGACGTTACGAGGACCTAGATTCTATGCGAGTATATAGGAGTTTTACATCGTCTGAGATTACCAATTCATTCATGAGGCTAAGAGCTCAGGGAAACGTCTCTTAATAATCGCACATTAAAATTGCCTATGGTCGGAAAGTTTCCTTCGCTTAATAAGGTATTAATAATCACTATCCAAGCGCTACCCGCTAGCTGGGTACTCTGCTACCAGCTAGCAGCCTGCATTGTAGCGGCTCTCATAGCTTTGCACCAAGGTGGCCTCAACCGGCCACAGCTCGAACCAGAATGGCGTCACAAGGGCTTTTCCCAGCATTCATACCAAGCCGTCGCGTTTTCGCGCGATTGAAATTTTTCAATTTTCATTTAACTGCGAAAAATAGATATCGTCATTTAAAATCTAAAAGCGTGAAACACGTACTCCAGGAGTAATAATCTTTTGAATTAGGCAATTAAAAAAATAGGAAACCACCCTATTGCTAATGTTAGTTCCTAGAACTCTGTTGGGCAGTTGATATTTCTTCATATTTTTTTTATTGTAATCGTATGTGACCATCGATGACTGCTAATATTTTCGACCACCAGATACTCTGCAAAATTGCCTAGAATTATTTTATTTTCAGCCAATTCATTGATTATTTTAGTGTAGTTGCTAACTTATTTTTGGTCCGAAATTGAAGCTAAGCTTTGGACGGAAGCCAACTTTTTTTCCAAATTAATTTGCCAACTGTTTGATTACCTTATATTGGTACTCCATGGACATTTGGTCTCAGAGCTGTTAATTTGTTTAGTAGACCCTGCGTGTGGATTTATTGTAGGCAATATGAAGTCCCTAGACTCATGTAATTACGATTTACGTCATTGATACGTCGAATAATATTCAAGTGCTCATGTCTACTCGATTATACAAGGCTATCGCAATGAGCTGTAAATCGATTTTTGTTTATCGCAAATTATTATATTAGCTCCTGGTAACTAAGGGTTTGTTAAATATAGTATAAGGAAGCCATTTTTCCTATTATAGGCGTTGGCTCTTATACTCATTTTATCAATTAAATTAGATTCATAGTGCAACACTTTTCCGCCGATTAAGCTTTTTTTCAAACTACAATTATCGAAAATATGCTTCGTAGATACTGGTCTTTTCACTTTTTTCTTTATTTGCAGTGGTATTTCCTTGAGGTTTTTTTATTTAGCCGCTGAACTTTTTGGTTTTTAAGGTAAATTTATTTCTTTTAAATATTGCAATACAACGTAATTAATGATGAATATATATTTATGTATCATTAAATTACATATATTGCCAATGTTTGTTAAGCAATTTGCGTTTTCCACAGGCTACGACTACGTATTTTCCAGGGGCATTGCCTGTGATGGACTTTTATAGGGAGTCTATAGCCGTGTTCGCCAGCCCTCCTTGTCGGCAGCACATCCGACCGCCATACAAGCGAAAGTGGCGCCCCAATGGAATCATTTATAGACTAGGAGGAAGGATGCCGCTCGCTTTGGTTCATCGCTCATCCGCGATCGCTTTGTGGAGCGGAAATCGCTGTTCGTTTGTCGAAATTCTGGACCTAATTGCCTGAGCGCCGCTCTTTGCAGAGTCATAAACAAGAGGAGATTTTTTTCGCGCATCTTCACGCAGGCGGACGTGACTGCGCTAATCCCATCGTCCCGCCCCCACGAAGCCGTTGAGCGGTGATAATTTTTCATTTACCACGTGACTTATGGTGGGATTCGGGTCTCCGCAATTTCACTTTCAATTGTCTCCCATACTTACCTTTTGCTATTCCAGTGCAATTATCATTTGCAATTCCAATGAGAACCTTGTTTTTCCATAGGTTTGTCTTCATTTTATCGTAATTATTCCATTAGCATTCAATAAATGACTCGTTGACTTATTGTTCCACGTTGATTTTGTTTTTTCATCAATTTGTGTCTTGGCGGTAATATTTTTCGATCACTTGTGATAATTTACTCCATAACCGCTGATTTATTTCCCCCTCAAAAATATTGATTCGTTCAATTCTGTCGTAAAATAAATGCGGGCAGGGGCACATAAACATCATACATCTCTGCATTGAGACCTTTTCCTTCTGCTTTCTCTGCATTATTTTCAAAATTACGCAGCCATTTATTCGTAACTCGAGTACAATGCCTTCATTGAGTATTTCGTGCAATGGACTCGAGGTTATCATGTTATCTTCCCCTTTTTGCGTGAAATAGCTGTCATAGATTCTTTTCACAATATATCATTTCCATTTTTCTCAACTGGCTACTGTTATCCAGTTTTTCGTGAATTTCTATCGTTTTTCGTTCAATTATTTCGTTTTAAATAATTTTTAATTTTTGTCCTGACATCATTAGAAGTTGCTTCCGTAGCTTAGTAAACTTTAAGCAAGGTGCTATTTATTCATCATTTTTATGTTAATTCTATCAGTGAGCGTATGACAAAATTCGAATTTTTAAGAACCTCATAGAAAACCACCTCAGATCGTGTAGGTATTGAATCAATCATGAGTCGAACTCATCACAAATCGGATATCTGCTGCAAATCCTACGACAGTGAAATGTGAAGATTTTAATCGGGCATTCATTGTCTTGCCATGGAATCTTTATGGAGGCATTTCTTAGAATCGTTCCACTCCTTGATATTCCTAAGTTTGCTTCGCTAGGATTTCATGATCTGTGCCAGGGGTAAGGCACACGTGTTCTCGGCCTCATCCGCGCTCTGCAATTGGACCCCCCCCATTAAAATCCCCACCTCTCCATGGCAACGCTCTCCCCCCCTTGAATCTCATCCACTTCACCAATCCGAGAGCATCCAACTGCCAACACGGAAACCGCAGACCACGGGTGTTTTCAACTAGCTTAGCAGTTTGCCGGAATGAGAGGTTGAAGCGGTGAGGGAAGGTATGGAGGAAATTAGTGAAGTTACTGCGTGAACTTATCGGGTTCACTATGGTCATGAGGATGTCTTCGAGTTGCATGGGATATTGAGTTTCACTGGAGCTATTAATTACATGATAGTTAACTAAAAATATATCTGGCAAGATACTGAGTGGATGGAGAGAGTAGAAAACCTGCGCGTTGGATTTAAACTTTGACTAAATTTAGGCTTAATTCTATAACATTAAAGATATCTTATCTTTCCTCGTCTATCACTATTTTAGGCGTCAATTACGTGCAAAAATTTGGCACTCCTCTCCGGTGGTTTTTGGCATTATTGCTACTTGGACATTATTGCTACTGCAACGTTCACATGTAAACCAGCCTTGCGAAAATACACTTTTCTTTTGAATCGCAATTTGCATTCCCTGTGGGTTGAATTATTATCCAAGTATGCAAAACAGGTTGTCCCTAGAGTTGTCTCGACTCCATTCTGAGTCGATTCCTTTGACTTATCGTAGGGCAAAGGTTATTGGTTAATGACATTTTTTACTGAACTGGTGGTTAAGGCATTCTTTTTAAGAAAAATTCCGGTACTTTTTTGGGGTGGAAGGGAGGTCCGAGTTATTTCACCAATAAAATAATCCATCAAATATGATGTAAGTCTAAAAATACACTAATTCAATTCTATCGAGCAGCAGATTGCATGCGCTACGCAGATGCAAACACTAAATGTAACTGTGCCAGGCGTGATATAGTTGAAAGACATGATGTGAAGGGTACAAGGCGGCAACTCTCCACAAATTTTCCGAAACAGCTGAAGCGCATTGTAAGGATTAATCATTTGTGTAAAAATGCCGTCTTATTTCCTTTATATTACATGAAACAGGTTGGTCTTTGGTTTGTCCATGCTCAATTCTAAGTTTATGGATTTGATTTATGCAGTCAGGGTATTCTTAACAAAATTGTTGTGCGTTCTTGCATATTCTTATTGCTTAGTCATTTCTTCCTTTTCCTTCTCATACATTTCTTCCTAAAAAAGTAATAACAATGAGGAAATGTCATTAAAATCCTTCATCATTTTCTCCCAAATACCATTCTCGGCAACGATTACTTGTTATAAAGAAGGTGCTTGCGTGTGGCGGCACGAGGAAAAATCGGCAGCTGCGGAAGTTCTCAGAGGGTCGAGTGTCAGCGTGAGGGTGGGGAAGCCTCACCTTGAGAGACGAGTGCACTTATCACTCTTTTTCTAAAACAGATGATAAAGATTCCTTTGTAAGTGAACTCCGGAGACCCTTTTGAGCCTTTTCATATCACATGTAATATAACGTATCAAATAAAAATGTTTATTGTTCCAAACAAATATAAATTTTAAGAAATGCATGGCTACAGGAACACAGGTACCCCTTTGGAGTTACCGACTCGTTCTTCCGTTAGAGTGCTTTTGTACATATTACACAAAAATGTTACCTTGCTGAATCATTCGTATTGAGAAATACTAAGCTCCCTAGCATATGAAACATATATAATATGTAAACATAATATACATATAGAATATGATACCACTAACTAACATAAAACAATCATAGCATCTCATTCCATTCATCAGAATGCCTCATTCACCTAAGCAAATGTGAAACATCATTACGAGCAAACAACCACATCTTTACCCTTTTGCAATATCTGTATACATTCATTTCGTCAGTTATGTATTTTGGTAACTCACAGTAAATTTTCGGTCCCAAGAATAGGTTACTTTGTTTAAATAATTCTGTTCTTGGTCTGGGTATGTGAAAAGTATTACAATGTCGGAGATTATGTGATATTGGTAATTTATTTTCACCACCCCTAATATAAAATACTCTAAGGACCTTATAAACAAATAAATACCTCAAAGGTAAGACGTTTATTTTTTAATAGTGGAAGGGAATGAGTGAATTTTGATGCCCTCAGCATTAACCTTTTCACCTTTTTCTGAGATACCTGGAGTGGTTGCAAATTGGTCAAGTATGCTCCACCCCAACATACAATTCCGTATTGTAATCCTGTAATAATGTGATGTAATAAGCCTGAAACTGGTTCTCTTTAGAGGTGTCACTCGGAAAAAACACTCCACCCCGAATGCAAGGCTATTAGCCGTTGCCGTAGTCTCTGAAAAACCTTACCTTACCGACCTTGGGGTTGAAGCACTCTGTGAGAGTTTTTTTCAATTTCACGTATATTCCCAGGCTATGCGTCAATATCCGTTCGTAAATACCCCACCCTCTTGACTTTTATCCGTCCTTAATCACTTTGTAGCGTTGAGACCCCCTGCCATCGACCGATTCCACCTCGCCTTGAGTGTCATTCTTCCGTGCCGGCGATCATTTTGGAACGTGCGCTGCCGCCTTCACGTGTTTCCAACGGAAACCGCTAATTACGCTTCTCTCTTGTTCTGTACTTCCCACTCCCATTCCCCCGTCGGCCATATTCCCACTTCCCCCCCCCCCTCCTCGCCACTTTCAAACTAACTTAACTTCTCTCCTCTCACCCTCCCCCCCTCGTGCTGCTGCTTAAAAAGTTATGCCGACTCCGAGCCGCCTCTCTGCGAGGGAATCTTTCGTTGCGAGGCGAGTGAGGAAAAGTAATCGGCAGAAGTGTTGCGGGGAGAAGTGTGGGGTTGGGACAAGAGAAGGACGGCCATCAAGGATTCCAAAGTGCTTCCCTTAAATATATCAGGTGTCTCTGAGGGCTTTGAATGCATGAACACGGGCGGACTGAAGCAGTCGAGAAGTAAAGTAAGGTTGATCCAAATTCCGAATGTGAATCTTCAAGGGTCTGAAGTAACAGATTACTTCGTATACCACGTGCAAAATTAAGACAGGCACTTTAACGAACGGATAGGTTTCGTATTTCATTCATCCCGCGAAGAATACGGGACTAGGCAATTCCGAGGTCTAACCTAGGGAATAGTATTTCAAATAATTGCATATATTAATTCGTAGTATTTAATTGCAGGTCTACGGCCGATTTCGTAATTGCAGCCGCCATTTGCCTATTTCGCTTGCTTGCGACGAAGGATGTAGAGGTAGAAATATGGCTAAATGGAATCCTTTATATTGCCTGTTACTTCAAAATTTTTCTCGTAATGATCTCTGTAGTATTCCATAACCATGGTGAAATTTTCATTTTCGACACCATTTATGTTCTGGTAAGTGAATGCTCAAACTTTTGTAAAATGTGAGTAATTCCTGTATGTATGAATTAAATTCTATTGTATAGGTGATGACCTAATTCCGTAAAGGATAATTTTATTTTGAAATTAAGTACATAATGTTTTTTATTTTATTTTCTTTTTTCGTTTCCGTATAAGGTTGATTTCTACTGTCACATTTTAACTAATTCCCTGTAATTTTAATTGTAATAACTTTCACCACTAGCAGATACAGTTGAAGGGTAGGTAATTGCATTGAAAGCTGGCACAGTTGAATAGAGAACTATGGGCTGCCGGTACGACGAAATATGGTTATAAAAGATACTGTAGGATAAATTCGTTCCTTAAAAATAGCAGGTGTTAAGAACCGGCAAGAAATTTTAATCTTGAGAAACAAAATGTTATCACAGCGGCTAATAATCATTACTCAGAAGTCGCGTAGCAATCTCCCCATTTGAATATTGAACTGTATTCCTCAAATTCTGTGGCTAGCGAGTGATTTAGCTATCAATATAACATATTACTTTATATATTAATCCACATTTACTGTACCTAGTGGTAGTGTCGGAAATAATATTTGGTACCTAATCTTTCATAGCTATTGATGTATTTTCCAATAATTTTTCAATTGGTTTAAAATTTTGAGTCACTTTAATCTTTCTTGCTTAACAATTGCAACGGGGTTGAAACCCAATTCTATGAAAACACATTCGTAAAAAGAAATTTTTTCATGCGTTTTCCCAATCGTGAAGCAATTTCTTTAATAGCAAAGAAACTCCTGTACATACTTCCAGGTATTTCGGATAGAAAATAGCGTTCAAGTATACCTGTACCCAATTATGCTCAACTGACTTTGTTTCCGAGTATCACGGTTTAAATAATTGTATCTCTAATTCTGCTCTTCGTATTTCTTACCTCTTAATTTTTCATTGTAACGGAAATGAAAGAAGATAATTTGAGAGCCTACGGTTTCCGTCAAAATACAACGTAATATGTCATATAAGGAAACCTCAGCTCATCATTTGATTTACACTTTACAAAAAAGTTTTTAGACTTTTTTTATCAAGCTTATTTTTTGCAGACTAAATTGGTATTTATATCTTATATTTTGTACGCAAAAAAAGACGCGTAAATATTCCAAAGAAGGTATCATTTGGGAGATTGAATTTATGCAAGCAATTAACTCTTTTTATTTCAATGGTTTTTCTTAGCAGAGACAAAGATAGCTGAAGTGGCGCTCGCAGCGGAGAAATACCTCGGCATCTCCGAGACATTCGTCTAACAATGGGATTTCATTATTTTGCATGTTATAGTGACTTCCTTTGGAACCTTGCATTTCTTGTCATTTTTCTTTCGAGTAATCGGCATTTATTTCTCCGTCTCTTTGCCTTGGGCCGCTGAGAAA
Organism: Ischnura elegans; assembly: GCF_921293095.1. Classification (NCBI taxonomy): domain Eukaryota; kingdom Metazoa; phylum Arthropoda; class Insecta; order Odonata; family Coenagrionidae; genus Ischnura; species Ischnura elegans. The sequence goes on along the minus strand of NC_060254.1, from coordinate 107,588,988 downwards.
GAAAATTCTTGTCCCGCTCCGGAATTTAAGGGAGGTATTGCGAGGGATGGGGAACCGTATTAATTATTCCCCGGAATGGCACGTGTACGTAATTAATATTCATTCTCACACAGCTCCTTTTAATTAACATTCCAATTCTAAAATATACGCTATAACTCCTCTTCATATAGGTATATATAAATTTTCTCTATAGTTATGTGGGTGAAATCTATCTTGGGCCATTCTCATGTTAATACCAATTAGGGTTACAATTAAAAAGGCTTTTATATCGCCCTTCCGTAAGCTTTCATTTTTTTCTGTTCTATAGTCCCTTCCCTTAACTCCTCATCAAACTCCGTCTCTTAGCCCCATCCAAAGTCCTCCCTATTTAATTTTTTCCCCGTTAATCTCATCGCTGTATCATCACCCACCCTTGCGAGCTCATATTTCACCCTTGAACTCCCTATTACATGCTAAGCACCGCCCTCTCCGCTGGCCAAAGAACCAGCATTATTCAACCTTAGCTTCTTACCTCACCCCTTCCATCAGTACGAGTTCCTGTATGTTTTACACTTCGAGAGAAATGCTACGGCGTTGCGCAGTAAGATTATTGAGACTTTTTGGTATTTTCTGCCCAGGCAATTGTAATGTGTCTAAACCGTATGTCGTGGTTGGAATGATAACATCAATGAGCTCTAGTTTTCGGTTTAGTTACATGTTTTAAAATCGTTGGATGTAATCTTTCAATCGTCTTCAACCCCCCCCAAGAATGGCAGCGTCGTCCTTTCGTTGGCTGAGGAAAGTGGTGTGGGGTGCACATTTTTACCTTAACCTAGAGTCGAACTGCCCATTGTGATAGTCAAGAGAAATGTCTCTGGAATCTTGTATGTAGGTCTTCCCTTCCTATATAATTACATCTACGTGCTACCTAAATGCAAGCTGCCTCAATACGTGGGTGGTGGAAAGTATTAGGACACCCACTGTTTCCGAGGCCCTCCAACGCGTAACAAAAAAGTGTTTCTTTCTTAACAAATCCTTTTTAAATATTATTTCGAAATAATTGCATTTCGTTAGGCGCAAATCCAATGATTAATTTTAGTTTAAAAATTTCGTATATAGTAATTAAAATAGAAATCCTGGAGCGATGAGTAGAACGCCTACACCACAACGTAAAAAATGCGACGAAAATAATATGTAAGCGTTTCCGTAATCTCGTGCAATCGTTTTTATATTCGCTGCGTCTCACATCGCATCCAATCATATTTTTACTTAGCCGTCGTCAATTTATAATGTTACCAAACTAATGTAAGTTACGAGTATAATGGATCTTGGGCAATGAATGAAATGAGTTCATCAATTGGCGTTTAGTTCGATAATTTGTGGTTACGGGAGAGTATTTTTTTGGAATTAAAATTGCATGTGTATAATTTTTGTCGATTTCTGGTTATCTATTTAAAAATAGAATGCCATTTACATTTACTTCTTGAATAATAAGGAAATAGTGGATAATTCTTTAGTTGAAATGAGAGCGCTACTGTAATTTAAAAAATCTTGTTCCTTTTATTGTGGTTTCAAGAACGTTGCATATTTTTAATGCCCAATCATCTGACCGGGATTTTTCCGTGTAATCATTTTCTATGATACCCTTCCATAGTGGTGGGATATCTGCAGTGATAACCGTTTCGCAGTAGTTTTCTTGATCCAGTCTAGCCTTCCTTTTGCAGCCGTTATTGCCTTGAGGCTACTTATGTAAGCCACCTCCATCGTAGCTAGCTAGATTTTTCCTTTCGTTCTTTTTTTGCAGTCATTCCCTGTGCAGCGGCGCATTCTATTGGGAAATTACTCGCACCGCTGCGCATTCCAAGATAATGCACTTACATGCACCTCGGAATGCCTTCATTCCTGCATCATCCTCTTCCGCATAACATCTCGTGTTACACGAATTCCTCGCGTTCACTTGAATTTTCTCCTTTTGTAAATGACGGGCGGATTTGAACTACGTGCGTTCAGTCCTGAGAGAAGAGAACGGCATTTTTCGTGGTGATTATCTAGCACCTCAGATGATTAAGAAGAAGCTCATTGGATTCGCCCAATATTTTTCCCCCCAAGAAAATGCCGCTCTTCCCGGCAGGAAAGAGCGCTATTTTTTCCAGGAATTTAGACCTCAGTTTCCTGGAAGCGATTCTGCGGTATTCTCTTTTTTATTGAACTTCTAAGAAAGGAACGTTTACTTCGTCCTCATTAATTGATATTTACGCCGGAATATTTTGTGAGTCTCCTGTCGAGGGGAAAATTCCTACTGTTTATTGCCTTGGTTCTTTAAATTATAAATTTTTAAGACCAAAATTTAAATTGAAAATATTTAATCGGGTTCAGTCTTATGTAATTAATCTGCTTTTCTTTTTTGAAAAAACTTTGATAATTAAGAGAGTAATTATCTTCTGAGTCAATTATAAATCCAAGGGTTTGGCGGTAGCCATTGGAAATTAAAAGGAAATACGAACAGTGTTTTACTTCTTATTTACTATTGAGTCCCCAATGGCATTAATGCTGTAAAACTATTATTCAATAACTGCTATTGAATGTATTCAATAATTATCTTCACAGCGATTTTCCAACATCAAAAAGAGCACTGTCGAGAAAATTTGACGACTAAGAGATCCATAAAATAAATTGGTTTAGAAGACATTGGAATTTTTTTATAGAAGAAATGTTAGGGCGAATGAGTTTTGACAAATTCCAAATATTTTCGAAAAATCAAACTGTAAGTTTCACTCCTGAATCTTTACCACGCGATGAAGACATACAGCCTCACGCAGTGCACAGAGTCAGTCGGATTGGCCAAATATGAAACGGGCCAAATACGAGCACTGTGATATTTTTTGTATGTAAGCTGGTGTACAGCGGAATTCGTTGATCGTCAACTCTGGAGTACATTCTGATTTATGAACTAAGGAGAAAAATCTCCTTCACCGCTAGTATTTGAAGCTGAGCGGGCAGCCAACATGTTAGCTACCGCTGATCCTAGGCACAAAATTTATTTTTCAAAACGGTGCCGCTATTCCATTGTATGTATCTCAGTAGTTTCGACCTTGAACGAGTCTTTTGAAGTCGAGCCGAACAGTCTTACATTCGTGATATTCACTCGTCCTCATCAAGTGTAGTTTTTCTTCCTTTTTCATGTTTTACCCACCAATGAGTTATTCATAGATTTTTAAATCGCCTTCCGTCTAGCATTTGTGCCTCTGGTGTTCTTCTGTGGCCTAAAATTCGCCTTTCGAGTCAAGTACAGGCGTTATTAGTGGTAGCAATGTCTTATGATGCGAGGAGACTAGTTTTTGATGAACCATCCGCACACTTCTATTGCTCCGGTACCTCTTTATTTATTTATTAACATACCAGCGAAAATAATAACGTAATTTGGCCTTTAAATCGTTTTTTTTTTCTAGCATTTAAGAAATAAGCGTACACAATCACCCATGCCCTGAACAGAGGCAACCTACCCAGGTGGAACTCGAACCCGTATTCTCTTTTGTGGCAGGCATGGACTTACATCCGCTGTCACCAAGGCCAGCCCTCAATTACTCTGCCATTCGTATCTTTATCGTTTTCTTCTTTGAGTTTATTGTTCAAATATCTGGTATTAAACCATGGTCCATGTGAATACTCAAAATAAAGGTATTTTTAATTCGTGAGCTTAAACAGTAGGCATTTTTCTTTTAGTTTGGGGTTAAGGATTTTAAACGACATTGAATATTTTCGGAATTATTTTTTCCTGTCATGATGAAAAAGTAAAGCACCCGAAGCAATGACGTGGAGAATAAAAGGGATGGGAAATTGAAGTTGAAGAGCGAGGCATCAGCAGAAGAGACTTGGAGAGTATCAAGATAGACACGAGGAATGAGAGCATCATGGAAGTGTCAAACCAGCTGCATACAAATGCCGATCTTCAGTGTGCCTGATTTGGAATTGCACTTGGTACTATGAATGATTTTTCACGCCCTGGCGTGACACTTAAGATTTAACTTCTTTTACGTCAGCATACTACACCGCAAGCCGCTTCAGAGGGCGTGTACCGGGTGTTGTTAATACACCAACCGTTAACCTTTAATAGAATACAGGAACAATTTAGGTGCAGGATTCAGCAGACTGGTTTTCGGTGTTACTACCGCGTAGATTCATCTCTGCAGTTTCTACAGTTTCCTCGGCATTGCAGCAGGCTTCTTCGCGTCAATGAAGTGGAAATCGCTGGTAACGCCCGGCGAAACTGTCGTCTGCAGAGAGAAATCGACGCGGTAGAAACCCCGAAAAACAGTCTGCTGAATCCTCACCACACCGCGAAAGCCTACACAAGGATTAAAATTTAGGTGCACACTATGACAGATTTGATATCCTGAGTGTTCTTAGCGTTTTTGGAGTCCTCTGTTGTTCGAGAGATAAATGATTTCCTGAACCTGTCCGTTGGGCTAAATTTCGGTCCAGGGAGCGAATTCTCTTCCCGCTTGCCGTTTTCTCCGTCGACTTGAAGATTGTTTCGCAGTCCACTCTCCAACCCTTCTTGACTTCGCGCCCCCCGAACACCCCCTGCCACTGCTCCTCCCCTGCAACTCGTACCCTTTCCCCTACCCACTAATTCTCCATATCCCCATTTTCACGGGCACCCTTCTGAGTGCCTGTAATTTCTCAGACCGCCTGCCAGGGTCGTTAAAATACCAGTGTTCTCGCATCTTGCAGTGGTGGAGGAGGAAGATATTCAGCCCCTCCTTCTCACCGCCACCAACCCTTCTTGCTCTCTTCTTCCTCGCTTCTCCCACGTCATTTCCGGCAAAACACCATCCTGCCTGCCTCTTAGCGTCTTCCTCTTGCCGCCCAAGGATCGGGCCGGCTAGCTGTATACTTACAATTTCATTTTTCATATTTTGGGCCTCCGGGTGTTTTTTTTAACTCACTTAGATCCTAGCGATTCTCCTTACGTCCAATATACTGTCAGCTGAATGTGAAAACTATTCCCTTTGAGTATAAATCAAAGCTTTTTTCTGAGTGTAATAATTTATTAACAGGTACACCGTTTTTAAATGGGCTATTTTAATTTTAAATCAATTTCAATGACAAAATACGCTTAAAATTTTGAATTATTTATTTATATAGTTATTCCATTTCAAATTCAGGAAACAAGCTCAATAGGTAATTTGAAGTTACACCATACATATACTTATTTCAAGTGATATTTTCCTAAGGCTAGACCGTAGCTGTCTTTACCTCGCTTGAATTAATTGCTGGTTGTGTTCTGATAGCAGCAATTCATCTTCTGGGAATATATACTTTTTCCGTTTCCTCGCTCCAATTGTTGGGCTTCAGGTGTTTTTAACTCCCAAAGATCTTAGTGGTTGTCGCAGCGACATTCGTCGACAACGTTACAGTGAGGAGAAGGGGAAAACTTTTCCCTGAGAGAATAAATCAGGGTGGAGTGAAGCCAAATGGTTTTTTCCGAGCGCAGTAATGGGAAATGCTGAGGTGTGAGGGGGTGGATGGAAGCTAGAATGGTATGGCAGAAGAGAGAGAAACGGTCCCCTATGTGTGTGTGTGTTGGTAATGAATGAATGGTCGAGGGGGGGAGGAAGTGCTCGAGGAGGAATTATGCAGGCGGAAGAATTACGAGGGAAGTTGTAGTCTTTCTTCGCAGTCGTCTTCTTTCTCTCCTCACCGCTTGCGACGGCTGCCTTATTTACGTTGTCGGTCACCGTCGGGCTCTCCACGAGTCGTGGTGTTGTGGAACAAGGGTGGAGTTAGTCGCTGACTTGAGTGAATAGTTTGGCAGGGGAGTTTTTCTTATTGAAGGGCGTGCGGGAATTTGGGGGGATGTTTTGGGAAGAAGGCACTCGGGTGTGTATGTCTCTGGTGCTTTCTCGTTCGCCGTCCTGCTCGTCCTGCAATTTCGAAAGCAATATGCGCATTTTGACATCCTCCGCCTTTCACCACTCTCGGAAAATATATTTGTGGCTATTAGACAATGGCACTCCTTCTAATTAACCGTGGTCTAAAAATGTTCGCCTTTAGCAACTCCTTTGAAGTGATATATTCCATAAGCTATTCATTGAAATGATTGCTAATTTAATGTATGTCATTTTTTAGTTCCATAATTAAATTTCATTAAAAATATTTATTGAAATCGCGTCAAATTTATTGGAACTGCTAAAAACTCGCTTTCGATTATTATTTTTTACGCCACTTATCGTTCAAGATACTCATAGTTGGCAAATACATTAACCAGTCACATTTGTGGAAAAGTATTCAAACAATGTTCCTCTATCGTGACCTATGTATTGTGAGGTAAAGTCATTCAGATACATAAAAATATCAATTTTTGAAATTGGCAATGAGATAAATTTTTCGAGAAAATTCGATTTTTTCGTCGACTAAGACTCGATTGAATGATATCTTAATCAGATATCGATTTTGTAGCTGTGTTTACGAAACACAAATAGCAATTATGCTAATATTGTCAAGCAAACCTAACTTCGCTGCGTTGGCAAATGAAAAAACTGTAACATACATTGTCAGTACGATTTAATAGTCATTATTTGATAATTTATAACTTCATCCAGTTCTCAATTACCTTTTGGAAGCAAAACATTTGACAGTTTCTTAGCTTTCCAAGGATTTCCAAGTTCCAACTTTCTATCTACGGGGTGAACGTCTCAGAGCCTGGTTTCTTAGTTCAAAAAATATATTAGATGTGATCCAAGTTATCGAATTATTAACATGGTCATTACCCCTTAACCCTTGTGCAAGGAGAGAAAGAATAATACCCTGGGTTAAAAACCCTTGCATTACGTCGAGCCTTGGGAAAGGGTGCCGATGAAGAGGAAGAAAACGTGGTATTGAAGTGGTAGATAGTTTGTGAATGGGAGGTTTTTTAAGAAAAAATCGGGAAAGCAAGTTTCCAATAGAAGATAAATGAGTCGATTGAACTGAGGAGGAGGCCTCCTAGATATTGATAGGAAGAGGATAAGGATTGAGAAAATACAGAAAAGAATTCGTAAATGCTAAGAAAAGGGTCTTGAGTCAGTAGAGACCGTCACATCGTTTTCTACGCTAAGGGGAAAAATATCCTTGCCTCATGGATAGATAAACCGCTCCACGTTCTAAGTCAACTCGAGCCATTCCATATACATAATTGGAGTTCATTGTCTCTAGAGAATTACTTGAGATCGGTATGTACCTGATAAGTAGTGCGTTTGTGCCGCCGGTAAATCCTCAATCAAGGAATAATGATTTATGATTTTATGAGATTTAGCACGTGATACTACTAACTTCTGACCTAAAAGATGAACTAAGAGAGATGCATTGCCGAACGTTTACGCATAAGGATTCTTTTTTCCTGCGGATAATGAAGGACTTAAAGGGCCGAACTCACAAAATAAGCACATTGTTTTTTTTCACTTTCTCGTGGAGTGGAGTGCGTGGTGCCCTGACTACACACTCTTGAAGCGCCTTCCGTGCTGTGTTTAGCAGAACGTGGATATTATATGCCTAAAAACTCCACACTTGTGCTGTCTTCATTGACTTTCATTTCGCCTCCTCCAGGATCTTCCTGCTTAATCCTTGAAATACCCTTGTAAACTAAATCCAAGAATCGCCTGTCACCATACCAATATCGAACGTTCCGGACGGATGACGAAGATTCTCGTCATTTAGGCGCGTCAACCTAAACAGCTTACAATACATATTCGTTAGTACGTTTTCAGTTGTTGTTCGTTATTCATAATGAATTGATGCATCATAACGTTTGATTGGGTAAAGTTATATTATAAACATTAGCTTACCGCGGTACGGAACGTGTTAAATTCACATATTATTGAGGAGCTGAAATGAATCTGTCGTATCATGTTGTTGGTTTACCGTATGAAATCGCAATGCCTCAAATGGTAAACTAACCGTTTTCTATAAGACGTTTTACGTTCCAAACTAACCAAAGACCTCCGTATCTAAATTGAATCGAAGGGGCAGATGCTTTGTAGAGATTCATTGTAAGAATAAAGAATAGTGCTTTGCGCTTTTGCACATAAAAATAAAGTTTTCATGTGGAAAATACCTCCATATCGTTTTTATATAAATGTAACATGTGCCTTTTTTTAGTGTCAATATTTAAAATCAATATTAACCTCTCTATAAGGTGTACATCTTATCCGAATGCTATTAACATAGGTTACTCTGGTTTAAGTTTTTATCTGTAATGATAAAAAATTCCTGAATTAGCATTTTCCCAAAATCTGCGCAAAAAAAAAACAATTATTGTGTAGTAATGCAACGAAGCCAAAATAAATTGAATAATTGACTTATTTTTATCACTTGGATTAAAATGTCGTTTAAAGAATGCTGTCTATAATTCTCTAAAGGAAAAAAATCTCTGTAGCGTTGTACTATAAAAAACCATACCCTAAGTTTTTATTGTGTCACATAATTGTTCATAATGAACTTTGCAAAGGTGTTGACAACTTCCGTTACAGATAATAATTTTCTCTCATAATCCTATAATTAATGAATATATGGGCACTACATGCATTTAACTCGTACAAACCCTTATATGTGTTGGGTACACCAGTGTAAGTTTTTTCCTTGGAGCGAAATTGGCAATAAATTTCGAGGCAGCCGTAATAAAGGGGTTGATCATTTACTCTAGACTACGGTGTTTCCACTAAATGTCCATCCCGGAGGGAGGCGCCAACTGAACTTCGCTTTCGCAGCGATTTTGGAATGGTGCGGAGGTGGTTGAAAACTCAATGGATCACTTAGAGTGGCAGTACTGCATGAGGAAGCAGGAGAAAAATTAATGTAATCTAATAATGTTTTCAGTTGAGTAGAAGGAGTTTTGACGGAATATAATGCTGTGACATAATAATGTTATGCACCTGTTGGATTCTCTCAATTTTGATGGATTATTTTATGCCATGTCTTTTTGGTATATTTTCTGTCTGATTTCCATGTTAATTATCCATAAATTGATGGAAATATTGAGAGAAAAAAGTCTTTCAATATTTTAATAAATTTCTAGAGTTTACTCCACATTATCTCTTGGAGTAATGAGTACTCTTCGGGTATTATATTCATAGCATTGAGAATTGTGTGGCTGAATTCCATTACCTTAAATCTCTTTACCTGTGTCGTATCTCCTCTTATTTATCGAGGAATATTTAATTATTACTAATTATTTCCTACAAATTTACAATTTATGCATTTAGGAATCGTCGCATTCATACTTTTTTGCAAGATCAAGTTTAAGGCTTGATTATATACCAACACAGCCATCAAATCGTTGTGATTTCCATCGCTAATCAAATTTAGAGATAAACTTCGGCGTTAACATTAATTGAATCTAATGTTGTATTTGACAATACTTGTTCGCGATTTCCTTCTTTCCAGTGTTGTATACAATCCTTAACTAAAAAGTTATTTCTCGCTGTACGTTGATTTTAGTGAAATGATATTTTTTTCTTGGTTCCAGGCTTTTTAACTAAGATCTATTTCTTTGGTCATACATTTTTATTCTTTTACTTTGAACCAAAACTGATATGTTTATCAAAAAATATTTTCATCTCTTGGTATGTGCCCTCTTGTTTTAAATCCGTGTTTAGACAATGATCGTCCCTTAATTTTTATGCATATAATTAATTCAGTATGGACACATTTGAAACTTTGTGTTTTAATCCTTATGTTCATGAAGTAACTTTTGTGAGAGCTTCCTGTTTCGACTATTATTATTATTTTCCAGCATATCTGTAGAGCGCATTTAATTTCAGGTTTAATGAATTAATTTTTGCATCACTTACTGCGTGCTCCGTCGTTTCTTTCCATCTACCTACCTTAAACTTCCTCTAACTTTGTTAAAAAATTTAAGCTGCGACCTACTCCCATGTTGAGAGTTTTTTTTTATTCTGCATTAGGAGGACTTAGAGTTCTTCTATCTTACTAAGCTGTGATGCATTTTCTACTTAGTGTTATTAAGCGTCCTTGAGCGAGTTTCTCATTAGTGTGATGAGAAAGACATTTAGGAAATCAAGGTAGTTTTCCTCCGTCCACGAAACTTGAGGCGGAGTTGGGATTGCCCGCGCCCTGTCTGCATGATACTCTTTCAAGGAATATTTAAACGAATGGACCTGAGTCATGAGCTCCAAAATACTTTTTTTAAATAATCTTTGATCCTTTATAATGCAGTATTTATCGTTTTCAAGCACTCTACGACTTCCGTGTTCAAAAAAATAAATGTTTGTCAATCGTTTAATGCGCCATGCTAATGGGTTCATTTAATTAGGAGCAACTTTACTTCAAATATCAGACAAATTCCTCATTATATGTGAGGATCATTTAAAGTTCTTCCCAAATGGGCTAAGTCAGTATTTTTATCGCTAAATGAATGCTTCTTCAAACGTGGCATGCGTTCCTGTGAAGGTAAAAAGTTTGAGTTTAGCTAATAAGCTTTGAATGCCTTTAAAAATATCTTCTTGCATTGTATCTTTTGGTGGCTGAGAGACACAGAGGCAATCTCTAGTAATACTCACCTGTAGCGATGAATTCTGTGTTTCAAAAAGGTGTATCGTGGCAGTTTTAAGTTTTATCATAATTAGTTCTGTTTATTTTAACAATAATTTGCGTATTTTTCAAGTCGTGTACATTTTTATTTTAGTTCCATAATTGTAGCATTCCTTCATGCCTTGTGGATGGAACTTTTATTCGATATATTTTTTTTATATTCTCTCTCCGTTTTTTATATCAATCTAATGATATTGACAAGAAGAACTCGGCGCTTGCACGTGTGTCAACTGTCAGCTAACTGGGGTCCAACGCCCTCATTAAGGTCTGTTCATTTCTCAGTATAAATTCGTAACCCAGGGTTTGCGGGGATTTTTAGAGTTATTTGCAATATACTCCAATTCCATTCGTTCCTGCTTTTCTTTTTTCACCGGATAAGATCGGCACGACTCGCCAGTCTCATGAGAAAAGGTTGTCCGGATCGTGAGTCGAACGATAGGCATTCGCCAATTTTGCATTGTTTGTCGCTTATTCCCCGTGGTCACTAATGCTAAGGTCCACTCCCGTTTCGAGTAACTGTTCTCGCAAGGCATTTGCTATGATTCAATTTATCAGTGGTCGTTCACTGGCCATATCCGAAAGCCACTCTGCAGACAATATTTGTTTTTTCTTTTATAAATATTCTGATTTATATTTTTCGCTCCGAATTCCCATTGTTAGATCGCCTTTATTTTTTTCTTATTTTTAATTTATCTACCGATTCGATCGATGGATTTCTCTTCCTCATTGGGAAATCCACTAGGATTGGTAGAAAATTGATTGCATATGCTTGGTTTCGCTATTTAGTGGGCCCTTTTCGCTTCTATAGCGTTAAGGTGTTTTTCCCCGTCCCCTCCCTTCCGCTCCTGTCCTTTCCCAGAGGCGTCGGCGGGCTCCCATCGCGGCGGCGCCTCTATCCTTTTCCCTTCCTCTCCAGCCCCTCCCCGGGTGATGGGGCGAATCAAGCCGAGGGCTTGGGTCCCGGCCCCGGTGTGTTGTACCCTCAAGAGGGTTCACCTAGAACCCTCATGATCATTGTTAGATCGCCTATTTCCTCTCATGTATGTATTCACACATTCACGCGTTTTCCCGGAATAGCGAATGTTTTGTGTTTGATCGTAGTTATAAACTAATTTCCATACTTTTTCTTTATTCTTTACCCCAACCCACGCTCAGAAAATGATGAATTTCATTGCGTTCAGAAGAAACGGTGGATTTCACTCCCTGAACCACGGTAGCCACTCTTCTGGAAAGCCGAAAAGTCAAGAAATTTCTTTTCGTCGGAATAGTTCATGTAATGTTTGGTAAAAATGACTCGAAAATGAGTTGTGAATATTTTTACCCGTCCTCATGCGCTTAGTCACTCGGTGTTCTAATTCGAAGCATTTTTTGGATAGTTTAGGGAAGTTCAAACAATAATCGTGTGCATTTCTCTCGCCCGGGGCCATTCCTATCACTTCCTGGGCCACCTGCCACTTCACGGATTTGTTTTGGAGCGTCCAAAGGGCTTACACGGGTTTTGAACCAAGGATCCTTCGATCTACCGCCAAACAGAACCCGCTAGGCCATCACGCGTCTCATATGTGGATACGTTTGCGATATTGGAACAACCCCTCCATCTTATTCATTCCATATCATGTATCTGGTACTCCATAATAGGGTAGTTTCCTTCATCAAAGAAAACGAAAGGCATTTATTGCGATTCGTTACCCACCATTAGTTTATTCATAATATAAAAATCATTTGGTATTAGAAATCCCAGTTTAGACGAATGGCAATGGCCAATTTTAACCGCATTTGAAAAAAGCCAGATTGGCGCCCATGCGGTGCCACCCCACGTGATGTCACTGACCTAGTTTCTATACGATCAGATAGGAACTTTACATCGTCTGAGATTACCAATGCATGCATGAGGCACAGAGCTCAGGGAAACATCTCTTAATAATCACCCACTAAAATTACCCAAGTTTGGCAAGTTTCCTTCGTTTGATAGGGCAATAATAATACTTATTTAAGCCAAACGCTACCTGCTAGCTGGATACTCTGCTACCTGCAAGTATCCTACGTCGTATCAGCGCTCAAAACCTCGCCCCAAGGTCACGTCACAGGGTGACAGCTGGAACCAGAAATACGTCACACGGACTTTTCCCAGCATTCCTACTTAGCCGTCGCGTTTTCGCGCGCTTGAAATTTTTCACTTTTCGTTTAATAGCGAAAAATAGATATCGTCATTCGAAAATCTAAAAGCGTGAAATGCGTACTCCAGGAGTCTTTGGATTCACCATAAATCTTTCGATTCAGGCAATAAAAAAATAATAGGAAACCACCCATTGTGAACATTGATTTTTATTCCGCGACTGTGGTTAATTTGATTTCTGGTCAGTATTCACCTGCACTGGATCACATTTTTTCTCCTTTGCTAAAAAAAAAAAAAATGCTATTAACAGCCACGATGTGTTTTCATTACCGAATATGGATTGCAGAATGGATTATTTCATATTTTACTTCGCCCCATTGAATTAAGTGGTTGCGTGTGCAGATCCTCTTCTTCCGCGCATCAACAAATTATCGAGGGACAGAGCACTTCGTTTTGCCACCAATGGCCGACCGAACCAAGCGGGCGGGTTGGTAGTTTCACCCCCGCTCTCTTCGACATCTCGTCGTGGAGGCAAATTCGCCTTGCGCGGCGGCAGCCTGTCATTTTTTCCTTCCTGGCTACAACCTTCCGCGTCCCTGCGCGCGATAGTCGAGTGGCTTACAACCATCCACTAGGCTCCCTCACTGTTTCACCGCAAAAGGAATTCATTTCACATCCCCAGATGTATCTGTCTCTCTTCCTCATCTCCACCCCGTGTCTCCCATCGCTTTTGTTTCTGCGCGAAGCAGTCATTGCAACTGCTATTCGCCGCTTTTCCGTTCTCCATTCTCACAATGAGGACTCGACATTGCCTCTACCCCTGAAATGAGGACTCGACATTTAAAGAATAGGGTGGTTTCCTATTATTTTTGAATTGCCTAAATCGAAAGATTATTACTTTTGGAGTACGCATTTCACGCTTTTATATTAAAAATGACGATATCTATTTTTCGCGTTTAAATGAAAAGTGGAAATTTTCAAGCGCGCGAATACGCGACGACTAAGTATGAATGCAGGGAAAAGCCCATGTGACGTCATTCTGGTTCCCGCTGTCGCCGTGTGAGGTGACCTTGGGGCGAGGATGTGTTCGCCACTGCGACGCAGGATGCTAGCAGGCAGCGCTTTGCTTAATTAAGGATTATTAATACCCATCAAACGAAGGAAACTTTGAGCTTTGTGCCTCATGCATGCATTGGTAAACTCAGAGGATGTAAAACTCCTATCTACTCGTATAGAAACTAGGTCCCTGTGATGTCACGTTGAGTGACAACGCATCAAATCTGACCTTTTTCAAATGCGGTTAAAATTGACCATTGCCATTCGTCTAAACTGGGATTTCTACAACCAAATAATTTGCATATTATGAATACACTAATGGTGGGTAACGAATCGCAATCAATGCCTTTCGTTTTCTTCGATGAAGAAACTACCCTATTACGATCTCTTGTGTCATGGTGACTTCTGCATGTGGCGCTACTTTTTACTACCCACATTACTATGGGTCCAGGTATTGGTCGGCTCTAATGTAATTTTTACTGCATCCCAAATTTTGATGCTCTATTTCAAAGACATTACTATTGCTTTTAGATTTCTACATTGAAATGTGGTGTTTTGGTCAATGTTTAGCATTGCGATTGATGATTCCTCTACTTAATCTATTACACAATCTGTCGCGGTTACCAATTTTTTTAGGGAGCGTGGTAGTCCAGGTAGTGACTGAAGCGCTTGCCCTCTTCTCGAAGGGTGCCCAGTTATAATTCCGGTCAAAGACTTTTGAAACACGAAAACACGAATCCTGGAAGTGTGAGGTGGGCCAAAGAAAGGGTCTGGTCGGCCCCACTCATTTCTCTCCCTGAATGTGCGAATATCGCACGTCTGTGACTTCTGAGGTGAGCTCTAACCTCTGTGTTTGTCCAATTCATTCTTTGGATTGAATTACAGAGTGAGTAAACAATTGATGATAAATATCTCAAATATGACATTATTATCTGCGGAAACTTCGCTCTTTGTCGAGGAAAAGAATTTATGTGATGCAGTCGACCACTTGGGCGACCGGGAATGAAAAATAATTAGAAAAACACAGAGGCTTAGTTCATATAAGTTAGTGTGGTAACCACTACCAACATCTGGAGTTTTCCATAACCATTGTGATACATGTCGGGGAATGATGAGAATAAACGAGAATGAACTGAAATGCGTTGAAACGGGAAGAAAATGGCCGTGAATAGCTTCTTTCCAATAGTTTCTTAAAATGTTTACTGACGCCCATAAAACCTTATTCAGCAACTCGGTTATGATTAGTTCCATCATCCTCTCTTTAGTCCAGGCATGGAATACCTCTTGTTCTTGCACTTGAATCATGAACTCGCAGGTTAAGGCTTTAAAAATGACAACGCCACGATAGAAATATTACTGTGATAGCCATCGTCACTAGAAGTGTCCGTCTATGGGGAATGATTAGATAATAGGGTCGGCGGAAAGTCTCTTAAAAAACTGGAAACTTAGCATAAAAGTATTTTATCATAGCCTCTTTCATGTGCCAATAAAATTTTAATCCCATAAATTGTTGCCATTATTTTTATGTTCGAAACGGCACTAAATTTCTGGATACGCCTCGCATAAGTTAGACGGCGTGCAAAAGAATTCCGTGTCCATCTTTACCCTCCCTCTCTCTATTCCTCATACAGTACCCACATTTTTGCTTACGGCCACATACACATCCATCTCTCGTTCCTTTTTTTCATAAGTTATTTGAGCCTTCTTTAACGACCTCGTTGGCGCTTCCTTCCTCGGCCAGTTTTCCGGGAAAATGAAAGCGGCACTCTGCAATTTCGTCTTTTCGTAATTTAGTGTGGCTGCCCAAGCGTGCCTTGTTCCTTTTGCAGCATTGGGCGTGAGGAGGGATTTTATTTCGCTGCCTTGGCTTCCACGGGCGAATCAACATTGTTCTCAATCTAGAGGACGTCGGATCAGCGAGGTGGTCTTGATTTCAAATGTTGATAGCAGGTGAAAAATGTATAATCCATCCACGTTTTTTAAACTAATTAGCATTTATCGTTTGCAAATATCATCTATTTAATCGTGCATTTTCGATTGGCTCACACTTTTTTGCTTGACGGACTCTGTCATCGCTATCC